>NC_090932.1:358363415-359582821 GCF_040938575.1 Ambystoma mexicanum | reverse complement strand
ATGCCCCGGGTTGCAATATGGGCTGTGTTGTATCTTACCTTGGGTGGTGTGGTGGGGTTCCGAATTGGTGTCATCATGTGGGTGTTCAGTGGGTAGGCACTGTCCCCTGGGGAGGTGATGATGGGTATCATTAGTGGGGTTGTGACATTACTCAGTATCTGACATGCATGCATGTGCAGGGGCATTTATACTCACCAAGCAGCCATACATCGCCATGCCGCCCAGCTTCTAGGTCCCGGTTTAGGGTTGACATTCTGTAAATGAAACTGTCATGGGTGGGCCCTGGATAGTTGACATATACTGAGGTGATGATTCCCTTGGCATCACATACTACCTGCACGTTGATGGAATGCCAGTGCTTGCGGTTTCTGTAGATGTGCTCAGTTGCCCTGGGAGGACGTAGAGCCACATGGGTGCAGTCAATGGCACCTAGCACTTTGGGGAAGTGTGCAACCCTGTAATAATCCCGGACGACAGCCTTCCTTTCTGCAGGTGTTCGGGGCAGCTATATGTGCCTGCGGACTGATGGGCGTGCAGTCATGATGGCCAACACCTGGTGCAGGCAGCTTGACTGCGTGGCCTGTGACACCACCCACTATAGCACTTGTCCACTGAAATGATCCAGTGGCCAAGAAGTGCAGTACATTGAGCACCTTTTCCAAGGGGCTCAGTGCTTAGGAGCACAGGGTGGGTGATGTGAGGTCATCCTCCCACTCACTCACCATGTCGAGTATGATGTAAGGTGGAAACCTGTACCTCTGATACACCTGGTCATCAGGCATCCCAAAAAGGTTGGTTCTGGGTGTAAAAATTCTGGGCCTGAGTATCCTCCTCCTCCTCCTGCGGTATCCCACGACCGCTGCTGCGAGGAATGGTATATTCATCTTGGCGCCTGAGCTTGTTTGCTGTGTGCGCGCACTTTTGTGCTGCGCGGGTCCACGTACGCCTGCTTCCTGCTGTCGTATGTGTTTCCGGATTAGCGTGTCTTTTTTGGCGCATGCGTTAGCCCCGTTCGATTCCATGAATACGTGTTGTAGGCACGCATGTGGGCGTTCCGCTCATTTGCCTCCTGTACTTCCCCCGTGACACCCACATTTTCACGCGTTGTTCCCCATTCCGCGTGTTACGTCCCGTGTTATGCATACTTTTGTTGTGTGCGCTTCGCTATGTGCACTTTCGCTGTGCGCGCAGCGCACGCCGTTTGAAGACGTGTGAGCCAGCGTGCGCCACGCAGGATTTTAGCGCACATCCATGGATTTATACGCGCACGGACTTCCATGAATCGCTGCGCACGCTTTCGCACGCTTGCGCGGTCCTTTTCAGCGCACATTAATTCCATGAATCGGCCTCAAAATTGCTGAGTGCACAAGCTTAGTAGTGCCTTACTTGTAAGGTAGGTTTGAATTGGTGTGGTGAAACCCTTTTCCGGGTTTCCCTTTATAATCTTAGAGTTCATTTTCATATAATCAACCTTCTGCGGTTAATCTCAATTTTCACTGGTCGATTGATAACTAGTTATCTAATTCACTGATCAATAGTCTGTCATTTTCCTGTCCTCCGTAGTTACGTTCGGCTTCTTTCAGGGTATCGCTACTCAGCGAAATAGATAACTGATGATCAATCGACCAATGAAACTTAACACTAACAGCAGAATGTTGATTATGAAGACAGAGTAAGTGTGAAGACAGAGTATGATGAGAAAGACAGAGTAAGTGTGATTAGAAAGATAGAAATGAAACTATCTGGGCACAGACCCTGAATAAACCACGTGTTGAAAGAGAATATGGGAATGAGTGCCGTGGTTCAAGCACTGGGATAAAAAGGAATAAAGAGAGGTGACATGTATACCTACAAAATAACATAGTCTCTATAACACAGTAGTATTTGGCAAGAATCTGTTTGGGCTATCAAAAAGCAAATCATTTTTTTTAATATTGACATTGTCACACTTTATAATATAGACTTTTCCATATTTGTTTATAGGGCTTTAGCAAAGGAACATACTAACGGGAGGCATTAATATTGTGACTGTCCTGATGAAGGCCAGCAAATCAAAACAAGGAGTACAAAATTAAGTGCTCAACGAGTGGCCAAAACACACAGTGTTGAGAACATGTTTTTAAATCATAGCACTATACAGTGGCTGATAATCTATAGTGCAGACTGTGAAATAATACTTTGTATAAGATCAATGTAGGCAGTTCGATAAAATCAGACCCCCCCACCCCCCGAAATATAATTTGTGAATAGGCGTTGATTTAAGAGCGATTGTTTATGTCTTCTTTTCTATGTTAAATGTGGGATATGTCTACGTATGCATGGACAAATATGTCTAAATATGTAGTACCACTACTGGTGTGAAGCACCACACAAGTTGTAAACAATGGTGAATTTTGTTTAACTGTTTTTATGAGGATTTGTAATGGTTGAGTCTATTTATAGAATGTTGGAATATACACTGCGAACGAGGTTTTATGATCATGTGACGGAATAAATGATTGATTTTATACCACATGAAGAGAGTGGTGGTAATTAGTAAATCTGTCTATCCGAACGGATCCTGATCAACTGTTTTTTAGGATGGTAAGGATAATTTCCAGTTCACCCCATATTGATAAATATCATTTGAAATATGGGACATCTTTAAAAGCACAAACCTCCACATCATGATGATGAATACGCTCCAGTCACTATTAAAGTACAGTCAACTCGTGATACCATTGGGGCCATTTCAGCTGGCAAAACATTTGTTTTCTCCATATAGCTAGCTACTTCAAAAGAACATTTTATAGATGCAGAATGAAACTGATAGACTCTGATTGAACCTAAGACAAATGGAGCACATGATAAAGAACACTCCTATGCACCATCAACACAGCATACACCTGCAACAGCACTGAATAGGTGAAAAAAGTGTCCCACCACCAAATTGCATCTTAGCTCAGGACCAACATAGCAAAATATTCGTTGCAAATGAGAACATGGTTAAACACAGATGTAAATCTGCAAGTGTGGGAATGTGTCATCCATGTAACTCCTGGCAAACCCACTGCCTTACTACAAATCCTTGAAGAGGGAGATTGTCAGGAAGGCCTCCCAATCAAAAGTCCACTACTCTGGGACCACCATCTTTATTTCATTAAAACAATAATAGTACCAATCAAATAACCTACTATCAGTATTTGAGGCAGACACCCACGTTCTCAACCAGGTATAGATCCCATTTTCGAATAATCAATGCAACTGATGTTTATGGCGGCACGATTTGTAGTTGGTGAACCAATGTCCTGTGAAGTTCTCATGAAGGTGAAGCAAGGAGACATGTAGACACTCAAAGGATCACCAGCATAAATAAATAAATATCAAAAGTGCCTAATCCCAGAAAAAAGGGATTGTTTTGGCAGATGCACTCCTTTGTAAAGTAGTATGGAATCTCTTGGTTAGTTGGTACTAATGCTTGACATAGCACTTAAAGAAATAGCTGCAGCGACCCTTGTAATCCTGACAGGTCATTCATATGTTTAAACTTTGAAGGAGAGAGTACCAAAAACGTTGGTTTAAAACTCCAAGCCATTCTTATTTTGGGGTGAGCATACATCGGGGAGCCTATCCTATTTTTCTGCGCTCCTAGGAATTTCACATTGCACTAACCATGGTTTAACCATGCTAACAAAGGGTGAAGCGCTTCAAATAATGTATTTAAGAGTCATTGCATCTGGGGAATTTATTTTAAGAGGGAGAGAGTTTCAATTAACATGGATTTTCGGGCAAGTTAAATTAGCTCACTTCAAGAGTAGAAGAAAACTGTAAAACAATGTAATGTTCATTTTAAAACAAAGCATAACAAGATGGCGACGAGGCCATTTCGCTTTACTCAGGGATAGCTTGCTCTGGGCATGAAGCCCTCCTTATCAATGAATGACGGAGCAAGCGCACTAGATTTCATCAAGAAGGCAATAGTGTGAAGTGAGGTAAAGGCACTGTGCAATGTCATATGAAACAAACATATGCAAACTATGCTGAAAATAATCTACAAAGGTTTCGACCTGGAAACAAAGGGATATGATTTTGTTTAAAGATACTTCTTCAATTATTCATATCTTGATTGAAAAAGAAAGTCTACTTTGTGCACCTCAGAATAAGTATTGATGAAGAAATGCTCAGATAAGTACTAGTAAGAGCTGGCTGGAAGTGGGTGGCTGCTCTCCCCTCCACCTGCAGTAGAGGATAAGTATGTCTAAGGTGAATGAGGGTTTTATTTTTACAAGTTCTAATACTGCCTACCTGAATGGTGTTTGGGGCTTAAGTCATATGCACAAGACTGCCCTTGTATCATAAAGTGATTGATAAGGGTGTAGATAGAGCACTTCGGGACTTGTAGTCCAGAAAAAGGTCAAATATACTACTCTGCTGGCACCAGAAAAAAAATACAGTGCCTGTAACCAATTTTGGCTGAAAAAGTAAGTATCTTTCACATGTGCCCATTAAAAAACACCATTGCCTCTCCTGTGCCCAGTGGGGGGGGCTAATCTTTTAAGCAATGAGGTAGGAAAACACTTCAATATCTCTTTTCACTTGGTGCCCTGAGGGGCAGAAGTTGCGATGCTTGAATCTTCTCTTTCACTTGATTTAACTGTGATTTTCCCCTCAGTGAAGCTCTGTTTTTGCCAGGAGGTATGTGATTACACCAGGAGATCGTGAAGCAATGATCCTTTGAGATCTTAAAATGCATCTAATTCCCCACTGCCAGTTTCTAGAGAAGATGAGCAGGCCAGGTGCATTGGGCACAATGGGTTCTCCTGCACTTAATCTGCCAGCCTTTATGAGTTCAACGAGCATCTTGTATTAATCTGTTCCTGAGTTAGCAAGAGTGATCCCTGAACTTTTTTAAAGCGACTGTTATGCACAATAGTGCTTCCTCATGGTCATATGTGATCCCAGGACCCACATAGGTGCTGTAAGTCAATTATATATATATATATATATATATATATATATATATATATATATATATATATATATATATATATATATATATATATATATATGTCTCCGGTGGACAAGCCTTGGCACTGATGAATGTAAAGGTTCTGGCTCATTCTGGCTGGTGCATCATTTTCACTGCCAAATGGCCCCATGGAAATATGCAGATCATGGTTGTGGCTGATAGGGGCTGCGCATTTTCATTGATAGATGCATGTTTAAACGAATGAACTCTCTATACCGATACATCTGTCACAAAATGATTTAACAATGTCTTATTCTCTTCTTCTGACATGCACTGTTTATTTTTGCTTCTTTAAATCGCTGAATCATGCTTAAGGAAGAGGTGGAAAATTGGGTTAAACTTGGATTGAAAGCAAGCAGCAATCCATGAAACAGCTGCCACTAATGTTAGCCTCTGTCTTGCCATTGCAGGAATTATGTTACATTTCTGTTATCAAACTTTAAATTATAATATTCTTTCCAGTTTTTGCAGGATTCAGTGGCTGAAATTATTCAATTTTGGCCTACAAAATTCCTGCACGAAGTTCAATTAATTTTGCTGCACTCCGCTATTTTGCTTTACATCACAGAAATGATGATGTGGTAAATTGTGTAATGGCAGAGCCAAGTTGCGGTGAATGAGCTGCGCATAGTTTCGGCCTCACTGAAATCTACGCATGCGCAATGACACCACGAGTGCGCTTTTCTTTCTGGTGAATGCGCTTCACAACTGGCTTTGCAGTATTGAATGAGAAGAGTATGCCTTGCATGCTCGTACATAACATAATGTCACACTTTGGGCAAAGTGAATTGTGCGCTGCACTTCATCATGCATGCGCTTTGTCCACTCACTTTGGGTGGAGCAAGAGTGAAGTGATTAGTTTGCTTGTGTGGCCCGACAATATAAGTGAGTCTTAACGTTCTGTCGCCTACTTGTTGCAGCTGGAGAGGAGCCTGAAAACTCAGCATCAGATGTGACCGGAGCAACACCACCACCACCACCAATCAGAAGCACCAACAGCATCCAGCAGCACCACCACATGCCCATTTCACTTTTCACACCTCTCTCCATGTTCCTTCCATTTATTCTCTCCTCCTTCAACCCTACTTCGATTTATTTTGTATTAATTCATTCTAGGATGGAGGCTTGGGGTGATTCTTTGACTGCATAAGCAATGGGAGCAGCTTCATGCTTGAAGAGGACTTGGCGTCATGCCACCTCCAAGCAAAGCAGTGGCAGTCGATTAAAACTTAGGGCTTCAGTGAGAGAATGTTCATAATTTCCAGCTGCACCTGCAGCTTGCCCAATCTCGGGAGGATAGCTCAGGGGCAACGTGCTCGCCTTGGAAGCAAGAAGTCATGGAGCAACACAGGTTCGATCCCTGGGCCCGCGTCTAGAAACCTCTGGGTATTAAGCGCGTTATGAATAACCTATCATATCATAACCTGCACTGAAACAGATTTGCAGAAAGCTATCATTGTTGAGGAGTAGATGCAGACACACCAGGTTGTCACCGGATCCAGTTCGCATTTTGTAGGCTACCATAGCCAGTGAAGTCATGGAAGGAGTGTCACAGTCATGGAGGCAGCAGAGTCTGCATGATGGAGAGAAAGCATGAGGAACAGGGGGAACGGTACCCCTACCGCATGGAAACAAACAAGAAAAGCAGCACCAGCACCTGCCGCCACTGACCCAGGAGCTTCTGCCACCCAATCAGGAACCACTGCTGCCAGATCAAGAGTTGCATCCAAAACATTAGCAGTTGCAGCAAAAAGACCAGGATACACTGCTACCACCAGAAATTGAGCCACCGCCACCAGGCCATTACATGCAGCCACCTGACCAGGAGCCACAGCAATCAAACCAGAAGCCATCGCCATTAGACCAGGAGCCACCAGAACAGACACCACCACTGACTGGCTGCCTGGTTCACCTCCTGAGCCGTACAGGTCCCAGGCTCCCGCCAGTCTTTTCCACTTGCCTTATGCTCCAAGAGTGGGGCAACCTCCCTGCACTTAACCTATGGCCCTACTGGACTGCTCTCGTTTGGCCCTGCCCCCTTCCTCGCACCTACTTCTGTAGGCATGCATGACCTTAATGTAGAAGGACTAGTTCATCTGTCCTGTCTCGTCCCTTTTTTTTGTCCTCCCTCCCTAGCTTGGTCTCTATTGTAAAGCTTCATGCACTTACACTAGGAGAAATGCCGTCAGGTTTAGTATGCCAGTTTTTTCTGTTCGATCATTCAAAAACTTCAAAGCCTAAGAATGATTACTGGATTCCCTTATTCCCTTCCTTCCTTGAAGCGCTTTGAAGCACTCCACCTGTGTAAGAGCGCTATAAAAATAAACAATTACAAATACTGTACCAGAAACCGACACTCACACCAGCACACCAGAAGCCCCTGGACCGTGAGAATTTGCTGCCAAACTTGGAGTTGCAGCCACCGGACCAGCAGTCGCAGACACCAAACTTGCAGGTGAGAGTTGGTAGGATAGCTGCAGGTATCATCATCTTTATTTCTGTTTAATTATTGGCTATGTGCCACCTCGCCCGTAGGCCGTACCCATTATGTCCTGGATGTCTGCAATTGGAGTCGAACTAGTACATTTTCTGTAAGCACATTGGCCCTGGGTCTGCACCTGGAAATACACCAAGAAATTAAGAAAGGACTACCAACACTGACCATCATCAATGACATAGCTATGACCATTGGTATTTGGACCACCACCGGCTCGGCATCTCAACTGGCACAATGATCACCAACAGCACTTGCCAAAGTGCCTCCGTCAGGAGCACTCCATTAAGAAGCAGTAATGCCTAAAAAAAAAACACAATGTTGTTTTAGGTGTGAAATTAGAGAATCAATTAGAGTTTGCATGCACATAGAGAAAACACACACCATTTTTGATTTCACGCAGGGTTGTTGGGGACAGGAAATCCGTGAAGAAGGAGTGAAACATGGCGGTGTCCAGTCAATTGGTCGAAAACAAACTGGTCGACTGCAATTTGGTCGACACCATTTGGTCGAATGCCAAATGGTCGAATTTTTATTTATTTTTTTATATATGTGTTTTGTGGGTTTTCGTGTGGGAAAAAAAAAGAAAAAAAAGGGGGTTGGGGGGGACCCCCCCCAAAAAAAAACAAAAAAGGGGTAAAAAAAAAAAAAAAAAAATTCGACCATTTGGCATTCGACCAAATGGTGTCGACCAGTTGTCCTGTCGACCAAATGTTTTCGACCAATTGACTGGTAACCACCATTGGCATCTGAATGAAGTGAGCAGAAGGGGACTCAGAGGCGAATTTCACCTGTTTTGCTGTGTGGGCAAACTTGTTGCCCACCATTACTGGTTTTATCTGGTGCCTAGAAAACTGGTCTGAGACGGTGCCATATGCTTGTTTTCCCCAGTTGTGAACCTCTATGCTGCCTTTATTTCTGAGGTCAAATAACACTTCCGAAATAACGTGAAATGCCACTTTGAGGACTGTTTTAGTTGGGTGCTACAAGGATAGTCATGACAGTCATCTAGTCTTTCTTCTTGAAATGATATATAATAGGTAATTTATAGTGCGCTTAATACCCAGAGGTTTCTAAGCGCGGACACGGGGATCGAACCTATGTTGCTGCGTGTCGTCTTGCTTCCAAGGCAAGCATGTAGTCCCTGAGCTATCCTCCCGAGACTGCCAGTAAGGGGCGCAGATGATTGTGCTGGAGTCTGTCACTTGGTTAAGTCCATTCTGTCACACATCTGTAGGTCACTTCACATGCAAGTGTTCAGAAGGGATGTCTAATTTTGCTGAAATAATGGAGAAGCAGGGTGTCAGCCAAAAGTGTTCCCTTGCTGTCCCCGTTAACTCACCAATGTTACCTCACACGGGAGAGTTAACACTGTTACCTGGCCCTCTTCTACCTCTGTCCCCAATGGTGCCCTCTCACTTTTGCTCCCGATTTCATACAAGTAAAGATGGGAGAGGAGGCATCATATGTCATGTCAGCAGTGAGGTTCTCAAAGATGGGGTTCCTGATTCCCTGAGCTACTCTTGCACGAGCTCAGGCTGTGTAGGTCCCTAACGCGCATACGCTACAATATTGGTCAGTTTAGGGGTTGAGAATTTGGTAATTTGCCAACTTGCTTTGAGTTTATTTATCCACGGATCTAAGCGAGGTTTCTGCTAAGGATAGGGCCGTGCAACTTTATTTGGTGAGACACTGGCTTGAAAAGGTTTATGTAGAGGTGCGGTCTACATAGAGCAAATATAGTTCGGAGCAAGGGAATGCGCACAGAAAAGGCATAGACAGAGGACTGGGCGAGCAGGTGGAGCTGACTGTGTGAGTTGATAGAAATGCTATCAAGGGTCAAAGAGAGACAAGCTTTGACTTGAAGAACAAGCTCTCCAGTTCCTTACTGGTTTGTGGGCACACTTCCAAAAGTGGATTGTTCTAATGGAACCAATGGCACTGCCAAACGTCAGGTGCAACTACCATTGTGAAGGTAATAGCCGTACCTTCATGGCTTTAGGAAGTGTAAGGTGATCATCCGAAATCTGGTGCCATCTGGAAGAGGGGTGCACAGGAGGGGGAGAGAATGCCTGCCAATCTCAATTGACAGTCTAAACATTTGGACACACAATGAAAGATTTTCTCTAATCCCAGAGAATCGTAAAAGGGGACCCCTGCCATGATTTCGCATATAAAGGTATGTCTTACATCATTTAAGCCTTTTGGTGTTTGACAGGAGATCCTGAAATTGATGTGGTGTCCACTGACATGAGAAGCGAACACGGCTTAAACCACTAGGGGAAATACATTATTTTTAAAAATGGGATGAAGTGTTGCATTTACAGCACAACCCATGGAGGGAATTGGATAAGAAGTCACAGGATTGCTAACATGTTCTGCTTGAGGTGGACACCAATACTCCAGACACTAGGTCACCAACAGCAGAGAGGATTATTGTGCTGCAGCAAACCATTAATGTGCCCATCAGTAATAATATGCCCCGATGAAATACTGGATTGCCAGGAGAAAAATACATATTTCTTCTATGTTATCAGTAAAGCAGTGCGCGATATGCTATTATCACACATCATATCCCTGTACAAATCACCCATATTTGAAATGCTTTACAAGGGAATGCCTCATCACATGATAGCATTGTTCCTGTGCTTCACTCAGAATTGCCAGGGCATAAAATACAATCTTAATTACACACAAGGGTTTTTGCCACTAATTTTGCACCAGTTATGGCAGATTAAAAACAGGCATATCTGCCTTTTGCTAAAGTAATCTAGAGTGCTGTCAATGTAATGGTGTCGCTAAAACAGGGTAGGGTACTGCAAATAATAGGATGCTCAATGCTGCCCCAACCTTCCTGGGTAATGCTCAAATACACCACTCTCTGTCAAGATAGAGTTCAGATCAATATTCCAGATTGCCAGTTCAAACATCACTTAGTTTCAAATGACCCCCCGTTAATCAGATATGATCAGTGTAATGCCACCTCCAGCAACGGGATGCAATGTTCGACCGGGGGAAATATAGTTTTATGATGATGGTGCCCGAAGAAATTCATGAGGTCAGCAACATTAGGCTGACACTGTACCTGTAACACACATTATGCTGGTGCACAAAACCTACCAGAGACCTGCACAATTTAAATCTGCGATCATTTTCCTCTAAAACATGTCATGTTGATGCATTTACAAATGGGGGAATGAGCAGCTTCTATGGATGGACCTCTCCACTGGAAACATATCTGTTGTGTGGAACATGTACTTCCATCGCATGGTAGCAAGAGTTCTTGAGAAAAGGCCAACGATTGCGTTAATAAAAGATGTCTCCATATGCAGATCTTCAGACATTGATCAAAATCTACTGCAGTCAATTGCAATAAAACATCTCTCTCTCTCTCTCTCTCTCTCTCTCTCTCTCTCTATCTATCTCTCTCTCTCTCTTTCTGTATCTATCTCTCTCGCGCTCTCTCTCTCTCTCTCTCTCTCTCCCCTCATTTGCTAGAGTCAACCCTCCCAACCACCAGTGACAGCAGTATAACCAGAGGAGAACACAAGAAGATAATGAAGTGTGGTGCCTTGTTTTGTTAGGATTAAAAGTAAAACGAGACAGCTGTGAGCATCCCTCGAGTCTGTTTTTAGGAGACATGCATTACATTCACATGTGTCCTGCAGGATAGTCATCCATCACACTGTAGTGGAATTGACCATATGCAGATATGGTCTGTGGGGTGCTGCTGGGGTCAGATGTTGTAAGGTGTCAGATAGCCAGGCTGCAAGGTTTACAACTGTGTATGATATTCTTTATTGTGTGTAAAGTATTAGTGTTCATGCATCCTTGATCACAGATCACGGGATTGGCCATGACCCCTTCTGAGCAGGAAGGACAATCCTAGAAAAACAAATATTTTTTGATAAAGGTTATCATTCGAGGATGAACATTCTAGTGCACTCGTATTGTACATTTTTCACATACCCTTATCAGAAAGGTGAAGTGGACATAAATCATCAATGAGAGTACCTGGTCTCTTTGCCTAACAACCAAGAGCATTTTGGGAGCATGTGAGTGATCTTTATATTTAACAAATATGTGTGTGGTAAAAAGGGATATATGCTCAAATATGCCGAAATAGCCCAGGCGCTTTTCCCCCAGCCCCAGCTCCGTTAACGTGTCTGCTGCCCTCGGACTTTTTCCTTTTTTTTTGTACTTGATTACAACAACGCTCTGCGGGCTCTACATTACAGATCTTAACGAACTAGCCCAGACGCCTCCGAGCGCCTACTTTGTATACCGCTGCACAGACCCAAAACTGGACATATTTAATTGCCCAGCCACTCTCTGCATTAATCTATCCTGACCTAGTTGGTGCTTCCACCGTGGGACTACCATTGTGCTATATAATGTGCCACCTATGCCTTATAACACCATATTACTTGTTCTAGTGAGCACCTTACCTTTTCCACACATACCGTGTATCGCTTACAAAACTGGACTTCCAACGCTTGTAATAACCGGTCCTAATCTAGCTCACGATCGCAGCAGCCTACCTTAACCCAGTTTAGGATTGTAATTGCCTACCCCTATCTAGCATGTGCCTGCAATGGTCTTCATTGATCTAGTTCATGATTGTAATCGCCTACCCCTATCTAGCATGTGCCTGCAATTGTCATCATTGATATAATTCAGGATTGTAATTGCCTACCCCTATCTAGCATGTGCCTGCAATTGTCATCATTGATATAATTCAGGATTGTAATTGCCTACCCGTATCTAGCATGTGCCTGCAATGGTCTTCATTGATCTAGTTCATGATTGTAATCGCAGCACCCCTATCTAGCATGTGCCTGCAATTGTCTTCATTGATCTAGTTCAGGATAGTAATCGCAGCACCCCTATCTAGCATGTGCCTGCAATTGTTTTCATGGATCTAATTCATGATTGTAATCGCCTGACCCTATCTAGCATGTGCCCGCAATTGTTTTCATGGATCTGATTCAGGTTTGCAATTGCCTACCCCTATTTAGCATGTGCCTGCAAATGTCTTCATTGATCTAGTTCGGGATTATAATTGCCTACCCCTATCTAGCATATGCCTGTAATTGTTTTCATAGATCTAATTCAGGATTGGAATTGTCTACCCCTATTTAGCATGTGCCTGCAAAAGTTTTCATTGATCTAGCTCAGGATTGTAATTGTATATCACTACCTAGCATGCGCCTGCATTAAGCTCACATTGAACTTGCATGTGAATGCAACAGCCTACCCGACCTAGCGGATGCCTCCAAATAGCCTACTTTGATATAGTTCATGGGTGCAACAGCCTACCCCTACCTAGTCTGTGCTATAATAGCCTATACCGATCTAAACCTGTGATCGCACAAGTCCATTTGACCCATACCATCACGTTAGTATAGCTACACATGCTTAATAACGCATTCTGACTGCCCACACGTCACAGGAGACCAATTTTAGCTGGTTTTACAGCACCACTAGTGCACCCCATAACATCACCAGTATCACCCCCACACTTGCCCCAATGCCAACTCATTCCTTACTACACGCAGGTAAACACCAGTCCCTGACTTGCAAACTCCAGCATAACAGCACCGATCACACTCCTGCGAGAGCCCTTTCTCTTAGCCACACCATCCTCACCATCCTCAGCCCTCTTTTATTCCTCTTACTCAGATCTACACCGCATGAAATCATGAGATTCAATACCACTACCACCAAACCAGCCATCACCCACCTGAGCTCCCGAACAGACGACCACACTGATAACAAAACCTGCACTAAAGGAGCATTCATACAGTACAAGACAGGTCTGCACAACTCTTTTGCCCTAGACACCATCCCCTGCCATGCCCCATGCTGTTCCTCCCCAACCAACCAGCATTCCCAAACACACCTCAACCCCAGGCCAAAACCAGCCCCGTACTAGGAAGCACACGCCGCTCACGCCTCTGATCCAGAACCACCTACTCTACTACCCTAACAAGAACCACTGCAGCCAATATAAGAAACTCCAGACTCGCAGCTCGCACTCATCTCCAACACCTCCCAACCACTAACCACCTCCCCCACTCTTGCCTCTATAACACCTTGTTACCCATAACCCATGAGTGCCAAGACAATACTATCACCTGACACCAGCAGACAACCACCACTAAAGCATCCACTTTCCACTTTCCACCCTCTTAACACCAAAGTAACCACCTCTCCCACCCATCCTACCCAATCTCCCATGTTTCCCAACACAAGACCACCGCTAATAGGAGCTTTACTAAATGTTAGATCCCTTGGCGCACATGCAATCAAAACACACAATTGCATCCTAGAGTTTAAACTTGACTTCCTAGTGATCACTGAAACCTGGCTACATTCTGCCTCAGGTCCACATATCACACTTGCTGTCACCACTGACTACACCTTTCTCAGAACAGACTGCACCAACGCCATAGGTGGAGGAGTGGCTATCATCCACAAAACATCACTACTTTTCAGGTGATGTAAAACAGAAGCTCTTAGTGGATATGTAACCCTTTCATTTAAACTAGCCATCAACCATCATGAAACCATCAATTTCCTAATAGTTTACAGAACTCTGAGCGCCCCAAGTAAACCAGACATAGACCTACCCCAACTAATTACACCGCTACTAAAACCCAAAACTAAATATATCCTACTAGGGGATCTCAATCTAGGCTACAATGACTCAGCTGACAGCAAAGTGGCAGCATGCCAAAAGGCATTCCAAGAGATGCAATCCTCCCAAATAGTGAACACCCCCACCCACTCCAAAGCCAGAATCCTCAACTGGATACTCACTCTTAATACCAAAGTATCCATAGCAGATGTCCTCAATGTGCATTGGTCTTGGCCACTGAGTTATTAATTTTAAAAAAACCTAGATACCGATTGCTCTACCAAAACCTGTAATCCACTACCTATCCAGGTCAGAAATACAAGCAAGCTCACCCCTGAGAACCTAAACCCAGTCCTCAAGAACCTACTCAACTATTGCTACACACTACCACCAATGTCTAAAATTAGCAGTTGACGAAATAGCCCCCTCAAAACCAAAGTACCCAAACCTAAACGCAATGCCCCCTGGTATCAACAATGAACATATAGAACTCAGAAGAAAAAAAAGAGCTTTAGTACACCTAACCAGGAAAAACAACTCCCCAGAACTTCAAACCAAATTACAACAAATATCTAAAACATACAAACTTAGTGAACTCTCCAACAAAGCGGAATCCCTCAACGACCGCATAGCGGCCGCAGCCTCCAACACCAAAGAGCTATTTAGTATTATTAGAGAACTAGAATCCCCTATCCTTCCCACCAGCCTGGTGCACCACCATGTAGGACGCTCTATTATCTAAAGTGACCATGCTCCAAAACAAAATAGCCTCACAAGAAATACCTCTAGAGCTCACCTCCTTGCCCCCCCACCATCCAACCATGACCACTTGCTCGGACGTACCACAATTCCAGTTCACACAAGTAACCTCTGAACAAGTCCTCAAAACTATAGTTTCACTCAAGCCTTCCAATTGCAAAGGCTACAGTACCCCAGCTAAAGTAGTTAAAGACTGCGCCTCCACACTAGCACCCACCATCACCAGCTTTGTGAATGAGTCATTTAATTCCAGCGAAATACCAGCATCCATAAAAGTAACATGGGTCAAACTCCTACTCAAAAAACCTTTGCTAGACCCAACTATCCCACTATGTACAGGCCAATAACAACAGTACCATTTCTCCTCAAAATCACTGACAAAATAGCCTATACCCAAGTACAATCACACCTTGAACAAAACCACCTACTAGGGGAAAGACAATCAGGCTTCCACCCCAACCGCAGTACTGAAACTGCCCTCCTGGATTGGAAAAACCAGATGGACGCTATCAGGGACTCCAGTAAACTGTGCATCCTACTACTCTTAGACCTCTTAGCAGAGTTTGATTTTGTCGATCATGGCATACTATGCCAAACCCTCTCCACCAACTTCCACTTCTCCCAGAAGGCCACTGCCTGGATAAAATCTTTCCTCTCTGACCGTACCCCAAGAGTCACCCTGGGGGAAGTTGCAGCGGACCCCATCCCGGTACCACTAGAAATACCACAAGGCTCCTGCCTCTCGCCCACTCTATACAACGCCTACACCAAACTACTCTTTGCCGCACTTGATGCTATGGGAGTAATTTACAAAAACTTTGCTGACGATACACAGATCCTCATCCCCATCACAGGCAACCTGGAACAGGACACGGCCACCATCAACACTATCTATTCCCACATCCAAAACTGGATGGCGAATAACAGCCTGTGCCTTAATGGAGAAAAAACTGAGATCCTCATAATCGGTTCCCCGACCAGACTCAGCAAACTCCATCCAGACTACAACACCATAGTGACTGATGGCACACCCATCACCATCTCCCACAAAGTCAAAACATTAGGAGTACACCTCAACTCCAAACTCTCCATGAACAACCACATTAGCACTCTCGCCTCTTCAACTGCCTACATCGCCAAACTCATTACTCTAAGCAGGCCCCTCCTATCTACGGACAACTGCCTAACCCTGGCTAGAGCCCTCATCCTAACCAAAATAGATTATTGCAACATCTTGTTGTTAGGCACTTCTAAAAAAAGCCTAACCAAACTCCAACTGCTACAAAATAAAGCCCTTAGAGCAGCACTGGGTATCAAGAGAAGGGAATACATCACACAACACAGAAGAGATGCACACTGGCTCCCAGTGCACACAAGAATCCTCCACAAAACACTAACCACCATCCACAAATGTTTATTTGATGCAGCTCCCACGTACCTCAATAGCTGCATTACATGCAAAACCCTGTCGAGAACACTCAGATCCAATGCTAACAACCAGCTACTCATCCCACGCTTCACCACCACAAGGGCAGGTAATGCCAGCTTGCCCATTGCAGCCCCCCGCATCTGGAACTCATTCCCCCCTCACATGTCCAACAAAACCTCTTTACTTAAGTTTAAAAAACAACTCAAAACATGGCTATTCAACAAATACTAATAATCCTGAACCAGCACTTCAAGGGAGTGGGGCACCCTTCAGTATCACTAGCTAACCACAAAGTCAAATGATAACCAAGCTGTATATATGATTGTACCATCTTAGTAAAACAAAATGTATGTAACCCTGACATGAAAACAAAGATATAAGTAACCTACGCTGTGCTACATAATGGTTTGGGCGTAAAATCAAATGCAATAAATAAATAAATAAATGATTGAGTCATTAAGTGCATGATGGGTATCCAGTGATAAAGTCACCTGGGAAAAGGTTGTCAGGTGGCAACATATCCCCAATTTGCACTCCCAAGAAAGTCGAACACTTTCCCTTAATATTCTAGGACTGGAGTTAGAATAGTTAATAATGCCTATCCTAGAATATGTGGGGGAAGGCTTTTAGGGGTTCAGGGGGAGAAAAAAAGCTCACCTGGCCACCTTTTCCAGGGGACATTTTCACATAGAACCACACGATGCTCATTTCATTTTTAACATTATTATCAGGCCGATTCATGGAAATAATG
The DNA here is from genome assembly GCF_040938575.1 of Ambystoma mexicanum. NCBI lineage: Eukaryota > Metazoa > Chordata > Amphibia > Caudata > Ambystomatidae > Ambystoma > Ambystoma mexicanum. The sequence goes on along the minus strand of NC_090932.1, from coordinate 359,565,740 downwards.
TGCGCGTAAAAACCGGCGCACGCGTGCGAAAACGTGCGATTCGCAGTGGCACAGAAAAAATCGCAGAAAATCGTACAGAAAACAGCGCACATCCATTCATGGAAGCACGGGCACGCGCGAAATGTGGGATGTGCGCTGAGAAAGTGCGCGGCGCACGCTGGCGCAAGCTGGCGCACAGGTCATCGAACGCCGTGCGATAAGGCCACAGCGAATTCGCACATAGCGCGGCGCAGAGAACATAAGTTGGCGTAACACGGGGCGTCACACGCAGAATGGGGAACAACTCGAGAAAATGTGGGCGTCACGGGGGAAGTACAGGAGGCAAGTGCGCAGAACGCCCACACGCTTGCCTACAACATGTATTCATGGAATCGAATAGGGAAAAACAGCGCACGGCCAAAGACGCGCACAGGCCCATACATGTCCGCCACACGAAAGCAGGCGGTAGCGTCCCTGCGCAGGAAAAAAATGTGCGCCAAAGTCCTACACGCGTGAGAAGGCCCACACGCGATCGGACCTGGGGGAGCGTGTGCGTGTATTTCAGGGGTGCGCGTGAAGTCCCACACGCGATTGGCCTGGGCGCGTGTATTTCAGGGGCTCGCGGGTGTTTTCACACGCGATTGTCCTGGGCGCGTGTATTTCAGGGGTGCGCGAGAAGATTCACACGCGATCGGGCCTGGGGGAGCGTGTGCGTGTATTTCAGGGGCTCGCGGGTGTTCCCACACGCGATTGTCCTGGGCGCGTGTATTTCAGGGGTGCGCGAGAAGATTCACACGCGATCGGGCCTGGGGGAGCGTGTGCATGTATTTCAGGGGCTCGCGGGTGTTTTCACACGCAATTGTCCTGGGTGCGTGTATTTCAGGGGTGCGCGAGAAGATTCACACGCGATCGGGCCTGGGGGAGCGTGTGCGTGTATTTAAGGGGCTCGCGGGTGTTCTCACACGCGATTGTCCTGGGCGCGTGTATTTCAGGGGTGCGCGAGAAGATTCACACGCGATGGGGCCTGGGGGAGCGGGTGCGTGTATTCCAGGGGCCTGCGGGTGGTTTCACACGCGATGGGGCCTGGGGGAGCGGGTGCGTGTATTCCAGGGGCCTGCGGGTGGTTTCACACGCGATGGGGCCTGGGGGGAGCGGGGTACCACTCACCGTCTGCCTTGCATGTAGAAGAACGCGTAGCCAACACCCGCTGCGAAGTAATAGCGAGTGAACCCCAACGGATGGAAAACACACGCACCGCACGAAAAGCACGTACAGAGAAGCCCTGCCAGGGCAACGCCCGTGCGCAAAACTGCACAGACGCGCTTACGCTGTAAGGGCCTTTGGTCCAATTAAATCGCGTACGCGTGCTGACGCGCTTACGCGCTAAGGCCCTTTCCTCGAATTTCACGCTGACGTGCAGGATTTTCACGTGCCAAATCACTCCGTATCAAGCTGGCCACACGAAAACACACGGAAGACCACGCTCCTGCCCAGAAGGCCATATTACTGCCCCCCTGCTGCTGCCTGACTGACTGCCTGCTGCCCACGTGCCCTGCCATTTGCTGCCTGCACATCAGTCAGGGGTGCAGTAGCTGTGACCACCCCTGCTGGTACCAAAGACTCCCGACTGGTGTACCATCTTGCTCCACAGCCCAGCCCAGGACCCACTTGCCCACCCACTCCTGCCTCTGGGGTTGCCATGTCGGGCCCACCACCATCTGGCAGCACTGGCAACCCCCAGCCAAAGAGGCAGAGGGGCACCAGCTTCAGTGCCACCGAAGTTGGTGTCCTGGTGGAGCATGTCCTCGGGCATTATGATGCCCTCTTCGGACCAAGACGCGCCAACAGGGAAGGACGGGATAGGATCTGGGCGGACATCGTGACTGCCATCAACCAGGAGGGGGTGGCAGTCCGAAGATTCCATCATGTGAAGAAGCGCTGGGATGATTTGAGGTCCAGGACCCTCCTGAAGGCCCGGCGCCTCGTGGAGGGGGGCCGGGGCAGCATCAGTCCCATCCAGCTGAGGGTCCTGGAACGTATAGAGCCAGCGCTCCACGCCCGGATCCTTCCGAGGCAGGCCCGTCTGTAGTTGAGCGGTAAGTGGTTAGGCATTGATGTGTGAGACAGGGCATGTTGCAGTGTGCTGGTTGTCTGATACTTGCCTGTATGTGTGACATAGGCCATGTACGTATTTGTGTATGCTGGGACATGATGGTCATGCATGTGAGACCAGTAATGTGTGAACCACATGGCTGGTGCATGTGTTCAACAGCAACATGGGGGGCTCTATGCAGAATGGACACATGAAAGCATGCCAGTCTCTGTTCCTGGACATGGGTGGGGGTGAGGGATGGGTGCTGATGGTATGTACATGTATGGTGTCCATGTCTGTGTGTCTGACCTGCGTGTCTGTGACTTATAAATGCCATGGATGCATGACACATGTCTGTGAGAATGTTCGGAATCACTGATGCAGCCTAGTAATCCTTGTATCCAATGTGTCTGGGGTGTACGGGTCCAGATGGATGGAACTACGGTGAGGTGTGTGCATGTGATAGGCATGAGCCATGATGCATGTGAGTCTCAAGACAACATTGTATGTTTCAAGAGTCCCTCGGACATGTATGCTAATGTCCATAGCATGCACCATGCCTGTTCCTGCATGTGTTTTGCCTGCACTGACCCATGTGTTGTGGAGGGACATGTTGGGAGTGATGTATGACAGTGACACTCATCTGCTATTGCTTCCGGTCTAGGGAGCCATTGTACAGTACCCTGATGCTTGTGTTCTATGTCTCCCTCCACACAGCGCAAGGTGAATAAGAGGGCGGAGACGGCGCTGTGGAGCCAAGCGGCGGGGATGCCCCCACGGCTGCAGCGGAAGGGGTGGGTGAGCTCCCACAACGGCGGAACACGGCGTGGAGACATCCAGGTTGGTGGTTTCCACGGAGGAGGAGGCCGTCACTGAGCCGCACATGGGGCCTGGTGGGGGCATCCCTGCTGGTGCAAGTGGTGCAGTCCAGGGCCAGGGGGAGGAGGCAGCACAGGTTGCCGTGGAGGTGCCTGTGCATGTCACTGTCCCTGACACTGTGACTGCACCACCATGCACCAGCAGGGATGCCCCATCCCAGGCGGACACTCTGGCGGCCCTCTCCTCCTCTGTGGAGACTATGCGCCAGTCGTGCTCCATGTCGTCTTCCGGCCCAGATGCCACCAGGGCCCCCAGTGGACCTGCCCCGACCAACGCAGCCAGCTCGGTGGGGATCCCATCGCTGCCACAGTCAGGAGTCGTAGGTTCAGCAGGGGTGGACACCCCAGCAACTGCACCCCAGCAGATGGAGGATGTGCAGGCAGCAGGCAGCAGGAGGCAGGGCACAGGCACAGCAGCAGCAGCAGCAGCAGGAAAGTGGGAGCCATGATGGCTCGGGGCCTTTGTCATCGGAGGGGCAGGCATTGGCCGGAGGGCAGGGGGACCCAGGACAGGATGTGTCTTCCGTGTGGCAGCGGTTGGGCCAGCGCATAGATGCGGAGCGGCAGCGGGCGGAAGAGGCGCGGCTCACCATGGTCAGGGCGGAGTTCGCCATGCGTCGGGCGTTGAGGCGGGCTGAGTGCCTCGAGGCATCTCGCAGAGAGTTGGAGGTGGCCATGGCGTCGTCCCTGCGAGACCTCGGGGCCAGGACAGAGTCCCGCTTCCAGGACGTCGACATGGAGTTCGAGGATGCCCTGGCCCACAACATCACGGAGTGAGCCGCAGGACTTGCCCGCTGCCCTTGTAAATAGTTCTTTAGTGTTAAGTTTCCTTTTATTTTTGATTTCTTTTGGTTGCGCTTGGACAATGCACCACGTATTTTTATTTCTCTTTTTATTAGGTAGTTTTTGTTAGGTTTCCTTTCCTCAGTTGTGCTCATGGACACTGGATTGTTGTGAATAGTTCTACATTGGATTCTTCATTTTTTTCGTTTTACATCACCATGGAGGAATGCTTTTCCGTTTCTTTTCATAGTTGCTTTTGATTGAGGCCTGTGACTTTGGACAACATAACTTTTGGATTTCTCTGGATTTTGATTTCTGGTTCTTAATTGTTTCACGGCCATCCAGCTTTTCTTTTTATTATTCCCATAGTTGTTTTTTTGATTTGCATTGCTTTCATTTGTGTTTAATACATTTCTGCAGTCATACTTCGATGTGTGGTGTTCTCTCATTGGTTTCATGCATGTCAAGATGTGGGTTTTCACATTCACTTGCAACCATTGTGTGTGGGTGACGGCCATGTGTTCATTGACATACTTGCCATTGGGGTTGTATCATGTAGTTGCCTTTACTATGGGGGTGGTTGTAATACTTGGTGGGGTCTTTGTGCTGGGTGGGCTGGCCATAAGGGACATGATTGAGGATCGTCATGTGCTGGGGGAAGGGGCACATGAGTGTGACATGTGTGGGGGCCTGCTGGCAGGTGCCCCACACTGCTGGGGGGTGGGGGTGCTGGTGGACATGGGTGGGGGCCTGCTGGCAGGTGCCCCACACTGCTGGGGGGTGGGGGTGCTGGTGGACATGGGTGGGGGCCTGCTGGCAGGTGCCCCACACTGCTGGGGGGTGGGGGTGCTGGTGGACATGGGTGGGGGCCTGCTGGCAGGTGCCCCACACTGCTGGGGGGTGGGGGTGGTGGGGAACATGAGTTGGTGATTATTTGTGCAAGGAGACATGTGCCTTTGCTGGGGGGCATGCCCATGTTGGGTGGGTTGCCTGCGGGACATGACCAGGGATGCAGGGTAGTCCCCTGTGGTGTGGGCTGCCTGCATGGGCCATGGAGGGTGTACAGGGAACACCTGGGAGGACCCACACTGGCAAATCACATGTAGGACTCCCCGGCACCCCTGCAATACACGTACCGTGCTGAAATCACGTGTAAAACTTTCTGCGCACCCCTGGTATACACGCACACGCTCCCCCAGGCCAGATCGCGTGTAAAACCATCCGCGAGCCCCTGAATTACACGCGCCCAGGCCAATCGCGTGTGGAACTTCTCGCGCACCTCTGATATACACGCGCCCAGGCCAATCGCGTGTCGAACTTCTCGCGCACCCCTGAATTACACGCACACGTTCCCCCAGGCCCGATCGCGTGTGGAAGCACCCGTGAGCCCCTGAATTACACGTGCCCAGGCCAATCGCGTGTGGAACTTCTCGCGCACCCCTGAATTACACGCACACGCTCCCCCAGGCACGATCGCGTGTGTAACCACCCGCGAGCCCCTGTAATACACGTGCCCAGGCCAATCGCGTGTGGCACTTCTCGCGCACCCCTGAATTACACGCACACGCTCCCCCAGGCCCGATCGCATGTGGAAGCACCCGCGAGCCCCTGAATTACACGCGCCCAGGCCAATCGCGTGTGGAACTTCTCACGCACCTCTGATATACACGCGCCCAGGCCAATCACGTGTGGAACTTCTCGCGCACCCCTGAATTACACACACACGCTCCCCCAGGCCCGATCGCGTGTGGAAGCACCCGCGAGCCCCTGAATTACACGCGCCCAGGCCAATCGCGTGTGGAACTTCTCGCGCACCCCTGAATTACACGCACACGCTCCCCCATGCACGATCGCGTGTGTAACCACCCGCGAGCCCCTGTAATACACGCACCCAGGCCAATCGCGTGTGGCACTTCTCGCGCACCCCTGAATTACACGCACACGCTCCCCCAGGCCCGATCACGTGTGGAAGCACCCGCGAGCCCCTGAATTACACGCGCCCAGGCCAATCGCGTGTGGAACTTCTCGCGCACCTCTGATATACACGCGCCCAGGCCAATCGCGTGTGGTACTTCTCGCGCACCCCTGGATTACACGCACACGCTCCCCCAGGCCCGATCGCGTGTGTAACCACCCGCGAGCCCCTGAAATACACGCGCCCAGGCCAATCGCGTGTGGAACTTCTCGCGCACCCCTGAATTACACGCACACGCTCCCCCAGGCCCGATCGCGTGTGTAACCACCCGCGAGCCCCTGAAATACACGCGCCCAGGCCAATCGCGTGTGGGACTTCTCGCGCACCCCTGAATTACACGCACACGCTCCCCCAGGTCGCGTGTGTTACTTCTCGCACTGGTACAGGGTTGGTGCAGCCCTTTGCGATGGTTTTGCGATCTTGATGGCTTTTCCTTGCGCGAGGGCGTTCTTGGGGGCGTAACTGGCGCTGCTGGAGGGTCACTGCGATACTCTGCGCCACGGCTTGTTTTGGAGGATTAATCCATGAATACGATGTGTGCTGAAATGGATTTTATCGCACGCGGCTGGCGCAGACATTCGCACGGGAACACTCTGCGCCAGCAGCGTGCGATACTTTTTACTGTATTTCCATGAATCGGCCTGCAAATCTTTACATTACACAACCTTATTTGATTTGAAATGTAAATTGCATGGAGAGGACTTCTTACATTAGCGTGTATGTTCAGTTGGTTGCCCGGCATGCAATTTGTAAAACTTTCACAAGGCAAGATAGGTGAAAACTTGCATTCACTCTTTTATGTTACTCTCTGTCTTGTGAAAAAGTAAATCCTGCCTTCAAATTATGGTTTGTAGGCATTGTTTACGAATGGATTCTTATGGAATCCACCTGGTCAATAGCAGGTGCTAATGTGGGACAGATTCCATAGGAATCCATTGCTTTACGGCTGCCTGAAAATGCCAGGCATGCATAAAAAGAAGAGCAGTGAAAATGCATAGCAGAGAACCTACCTCCGGTGTATAGTCATTTGGTCAAAAACAAAAATGTCGAAAGTCATAATGTAGAAAAAAAAAAGTTGAAAAAAAAAAGTCAAATTTGTTTTTCCAATACCTTTTTTTTCGAAATGGGGGGGTTCCCTCCAACCCCCCCCTTTTTTATTTTACCCATTTTTTATACTTACCAAACACAAAAAAATACATATAAATAAAAAAATAATAGATTCGACCTTTATTTTTTCGCCATTTTTTTTCGACATTTTTGTCATTCGACTTTTTATTTTCGACATTATGACTGCACACCATGTCCTCCATCTTGTCAATTGGGCAGAGAGGTAAATCAAGGTGAAAGATCAGTACACCCTGCTTGTATGCCCTTGTTTACCACTTCAGTCCTGTTAAAATAAGGGAGAACGAAAATTCAAGTTAACGGTTTCCAAATGAAGTCTTCTTTTCTTTTTGATAGCATATTTTGAAATGACTAGGCTGATATTCTGCATTGACCTGCAGTGACAGAGCTGCATAGAAACATTAACTTTAGATAAAAAAAGAACTTTAGTTAGCCTCAGCCGGCAAGCTGTTCAATGTTACTTTGCCAAAGCTTTTGCTTCTATGTCTATCAATGAGTTGTGCAGCCAACACACCACCTTTTAAACAAGTGCTATTACTCTAGTGTTTAATTAGCATAAAAGCTACGCAGTGTTCCACTATTGTCTTGTGAGCCACACCCCCTACTGTTAAAAAGATTAACCCTGAAACCCCAGAGTGTGTGTTTGTACACACAGAAAGTAAAAAATAAAAAAGACACACTCACCTGCTCTACTTCAAGGGCGAGAACTAGGAAACATGAAGTGGTGTCAAGCAATGTCTTTCCCTGTGAACTGCCTCCTGCACATACCTTTGAAGTCTGTGAGAGCTGGCTGAGAAACACAGGTTCGCCCTCACCTCAGGTTGATGCCTGCAGTAAGCTAGCCAACGTGAGCAATGAGAGGCGTCAATTGATAGACGATCCTGGCTACGCCTAAGGCTTGCACACACCATTAGGCATGTGTGACAAGGGGCACGGAAGGGAGATGGGATACCAGGTGTGCAGCAACACAGGTTGCCCAAGTGTCCACCACCCAGCTGTTTGTTGCAGCTGAGGGTCTATGCAGCAGTCCCTGTGTGCGGCTGCCTTGCTCCTCCGTAATGGATGGCAGGCACTTCACCATCACTCATTAGGGACACGCCAGTGCTGACAGTTATGTTAATCATTCTGAGATGGCAAGGAATTAAGTTATAATGGATGAATTACTGCCCACCATGCTAATTTTCTTTGGTTATTCAATTCAAGAAAACGTGTCTTCTGTGGTTAACAGTAATGATGTTGTTCAGGGATGCTGTGTGCACCGATCATGCTGCGGCCCTATCCCACCCCACATAACACTGAGAGGGGATCTGCATTTTTTTTTCTCTCAAATTCCTTCAGCCGTGTGTGAACCATCTTACAATTGTGATGCCTTGCCTTACTTTCTCATTACTAGAACTCCAGAACGAAATGCCCACTGCATGTCAGCAAGAGGATGCAAGGGTAAAACGTGGCAGCTCCAAACACGAGAAGGCTTCTGCAACAATCAAAGGCTGCATGTCATTGCGACTCAGTGAAAGCTCCCTTTCTGCCAGAAAGATGAATGCACGAAGGAGTGCATCTGGTAGAATCAAATTATGACGCCTTTTGTTATTTCCCAAGGGTAGTTCTTGTTTGTACCATATGCGCCACTCATAATAGAGAGGCAATTGGACCAGAGAGAGACAAGCTGCAAAGAAAGGAGTTACCTGTAGCACAAAGCATTCACTGAGGTTTCGACTCCCTTTGTCTGATGCTGGCATCGAGGAGCACCGTTTCTGTGTTTGCAGCTCACGCTAATATAATGATCTCTGCCATCAATGGGAAATTAGATACAGAAGGCATGTTTGATTGGCGGCTGGGCCTTTCCTTTCAAACCTTCCAGGCCCATGAGTCAAGTAGCGTGTTGTTGTTTAGGCTGTTATTCAAGTGGAAGTTGGGGGTCAGAGACTTCCTCCACGCTTTCAGAAATTGTAATGTATTCCTACAAATGCCTGCAAGTCTTTTACATTGAATTATTGACTCTTTTCAGACTCCCTGTATCGTTTCTTTTCATGATCAAACAACACATTCTTTCAATAGCTTTTCAACGGCGAATGCTGTAATTTGGGTTTTCATTGTTTTTATGGTTTCCTTTTTTTCTACTCATTTACTATTTATATTTATATATTTCTTATCGCTTTTGGTTTCTCTTTCTCCTGTGCTCTTACTCCTTACTCTGAAGGAAAGTTATCGAAAAAAGTGGATTCCTACTTTCTGTTATATTTTGACTCAGAATGTCAGAGTTTAAAACAAATTCTCCAGGCTTGCCTATTAGATGTCTCTTGTATTCTGAGTTGTGAGCAGTAGCTCACAAATGTTGGCCGCCCATGAGGGTTAGGAAAGGGCCCATGGTGAAATGTAAGCCATTTGGCCACTTCCCATTGCATTGAACTCTCCCCCCCCCCAACATTTTGAAAAGTTTTTCTGAACGACCTGACTCTTCCTCCTCCCCCCACCACTCCGTGGCTTAAAGGGGGACACATGGATGCAGATCCTTTTCAGTCTATGACAGCTTTCAGAGTGGCAGCAATTTGTTGCAGAAGGCAGGCATAGAAATATAAGGAAGGGTTAATAAACTGGAATATTTGAGTGATAATAATGGTAGGAAAAGGTAGTGAGTGTCTCGGAATCCAATCAGAGTTTTGAATGGCTTAATTTGCATACACAGAGCTTTGTGCCCGTCAGTGATTGCAAATGTACAAACAACAAGTACCGTTGTTAGGGAGAATTCTCACTTATGGCTAATTTCCCTTACCTATAGAGTCCCCCAGCAGCTTTGCTGGATGTGAAGGGTTTATTTCTTGTTACCTGCTAAGAGTGAGACTCTTTTTCCCACTCTTAGGCATCTTTTCCATGTGTGTTCTAGGCTATTTTTGTTTTTAATGCCTATGGGACCTTTTCTCTCACCCATAGGAACCATCTTTATGCACATGTGTTACACAGCACCCTCCGTGTAGTGACACAGAGGTGTCGTAGCGACCCCCAAACATAGACTCCATACCCTGGGACAGACTACTGTCTCCCAGGGCATGTAAAGTCCCCACTGACTTTACTAGTCAATCTCTAGGAACTAAACCAGTACACCCCATCTTAATATGGAAGTACTGGAAGGGGTTAATAGTTTTTCCCCTATGTTCATTTTCGAGAGGGTACCTTAAAGTCCCCCTCTACAAAGTTTCTGGCTGGTGGCAGTGGTTACTACCTTTTATATTCGACCGCAAATATTTTCCTATGGGATTTTGCCATTGTTTGAGGCTAATACTTTTACTGACAGCCTCTAACATACTGCTGGTTTATTTTATTATTAACTTTACTCCCGTAGGTTTTATTCGCCAGAACTTTGATATAACTTCTTTCTCGAGTCTTACTCTAAACTCCTAACCCAGGTCGGGGATCCTTTGTTCGCTTTTGATGTGCTTCTGCCAAGAAGCCCTCCTTTCGGCGCCTCTGAGTCTGGGGTGGGTCTGTTGTTTGGGAGGGGGAGTAGAACCCCTGGACAGAGTTGCCGCAGCAACTCAGGTCGCACTCTAACCTGATAGGCTGGAGGGTCTCCTGCCAAGAAGACCACTCCACTGTGTGAGTGACAGCTAGTCTGTATGAATGGGTCTCTTTCTGCATACAAGCAGGGTCCTGAGGACTGGAAGAGAAAGACGTTGCCACTGGAACTACGGAACCGAAGGGGAGAAAAGCCACAGACATCTTCAGCATCTACACCAACGGTGAAGCCCTGCTGGATCATCTCACCACTTTTCTTCCACACGACGAGGGGACATCTTCAGCGAAAGAGCCTCCTTCTCTTGGCTGGTGGGGTCAACCAGTTCACATATCGCTTCCTCGGACGTGCCTTGGTCGAATCGACAGTGCCCAGCACTTGGAGACAGGACAGCCAGGCAGCTATCGACCCGGACCACGATTAAAAGGAGCGTACCTTTTAAACTTTGTTTGGCAGCACCGCGGCTGGTTTCATCCATGGGTAGTGCAGCGACTCGAACCTTCCTCCTCAAAGAGAGCCCCTCTTCCTCTGTTGGACCCCTCGACCTGCAGGAACTACCAGGAACAACCAACACCGCAGGAGCCACTTCTTCACATTTAAGGTACATTGTTCCACCAGGCCGCCCTTTCTCTGTGGTAGCCCTAAAGGTGTTTTAAATCCTTTATCTACTCGTAGGGTCGGCCGCCCACTCTCTTAACATTGTCTATCGCCTCGCATCTACCTCTTCAATATTTTTCTACTAAAGACTTGACTGCAGCTACAAGAACATGTTTGCTCCTAAACTCTTGGTCCTGTACCACTGACTCTGGCTCAGGCCCATTGACTCTGGCTTATTTGTTAGACCTGCCCTCACTAGATTGGTTTTCAATGAGAAATGTGTTGATGCACCAAAATCTTCTAAACCCCTCTTCCTTCCTACTGTTTTAACTTGTGGAGTGCCATTTTGCTCAGTTTTCATTCACTTATCTTTTGGCTAAAGTGTTACTGTGCATTACTTGTTCACAAAACAACAGGGAAGTGTTGCTTGGAGGTGTCTGAAGATATTTCGGTTTAACTTGTGCTTTCCCTCCCTTTCGTTGAATTGCTAGAGTGCCATTTGTAGTTGGTTTTCACTGTGCCGTTTTGATCAGTTTTCACTCTACCGCAAACTTGTCTACAATTGAATAGGGAGTTGTATTTACTTTTCCTTGACTGAATTTTACTTGATTTATCAAATGTGATTATGCGTTGACTTAGAAGTGTATAAATAAATATATATTCTCTTTTCAATACAAAGCTTTGGTCAGTGTTTCCTTGCTCCATAGTATTGTACTACCTATTGTGTAAACCCTGAATACTGCTCATCTCCCTCTTGAGATAAGTCTGACTGCTCAGCCACAGCTACCAAGTAAATCGTTGTGGTACAGACTGATACCAAAGGGGATTTATTGCTCCCACCTGTCGTCCTAATCTGGTGTAGTGCTCCCTAAGGGAACTGCACTGGATTCTGCCTAACACTGGTGTACAGTGGTGAGGATAGAAGTATTGGATTTACATTTTAGTGTGTTACTAGTACCTTGGTGCAACTAACCACAAGGTTAACAATCACAAAAAGTAATTTTAACAAAATCAAGTATGGAAAGTTATAGTGAGGGGACCCTCCTTACAAAAACTGCTGATTATCTTAAAGATTTGTGTAGACAGAGAGGTCTTCCTGTCAAAGGCAAGAAAACAGAAATGATTGATAGACTGTTAGAGAAACAAAGTCTGGACAGTGGTGCTGTAGGCCCTACTACTCCATCAAATGTGGCAAACAGTAATGAGGATAATGTTGAAAATGTTATTATTGAGACAGATGAGGAAGAGGAGGATAACTATGTCACCCCCTCTGGTCCTCTGCCTGCTCAAGGACCTCAACCTGTAGCTACTGGACCCTTACCAGGTCCCACATTAAGTCCTGAATTTATATCCCTAGACAAATTGAGACTTGAACTTGAATTCAAATGAATTTGTGCCCAAACTGAACAGAGACATCAAGAACTAAGGCTCAAAGAAATGGAGCTCAACCATGATCTAGAGATGAAGTAATTGTCTTTGTAAAATGCTTCTCTCCTCGATTCCTCTAGATCTTCCAGTCCAAAAAGACCTCGGATGCTTAACGACCTAGGTTGGATGTATTAGATTGGCTTGCTATGTTTGAATACAATCATGGGCTCCAGGATATCACAGGGAATCAGTTGACCCCCTGGTTATTCTCTAGGCTCCCTCCTGTTGCATCTGAGGTGGTAATGGAGTTGGGGGAGGTGGATAGGATGGATTATGAATGTGTAAAGCTACCTCTGATAGCTAGATTTGGGAAATGTGGCAAACAGTAATGAGGATAATGTTGAAAATGTTATTATTGAGACAGATGAGGAAGAGGAGGATAACTATGTCACCCCCTCTGGTCCTCTGCCTGCTCAAGGACCTCAACCTGTAGCTACTGGACCCTTACCAGGTCCCACATTAAGTCCTGAATTTATATCCCTAGACAAATTGAGACTTGAACTTGAATTCAAATGAATTTGTGCCCAAACTGAACAGAGACATCAAGAACTAAGGCTCAAAGAAATGGAGCTCAACCATGATCTAGAGATGAAGTAATTGTCTTTGTAAAATGCTTCTCTCCTCGATTCCTCTAGATCTTCCAGTCCAAAAAGACCCCGGATGCTTAACGACCTAGGTTGGATGTATTAGATTGGCTTGCTATGTTTGAATACAATCATGGGCTCCAGGATATCACAGGGAATCAGTTGACCCCCTGGTTATTCTCTAGGCTCCCTCCTGTTGCATCTGAGGTGGTAATGGAGTTGGGGGAGGTGGATAGGATGGATTATGAATGTGTAAAGCTACCTCTGATAGCTAGATTTGGGAGGGGTCCTTCTCAGTACCTTAAGAGGTTTAGGACCCCCAAAAAGCATGATAGCACCCCTTGGGCTACTTGGGCGAATGAATGTTTGAAGAATTTAGAGGGATGGATTAAGGGTTATAGAGTTAACACTTATGAAGGAATGAGAAATATTGTTATGATGGAGTCTATCTATGATGCCTGCTCTCCTGAGCTCAGGCAGCACTTGGCTGATTCAAGGGAATTAGATTCCAAGAAACCAGCTAAGGCTGCTGACTTGTGGGTTGCCAAAAGGGCCACTCACAAGGATTCAGGGGTAACTCAGAAAAAAGATGAGGGAAATCAGCCTAGGAAAGACGCCAAAGAGAATTCAAATAATTCCAATTCCAAAGAGGGCCACAAACAGAATCATAAGGGTAAGCCACCAGGGAAACCTAATCAGGCTAGTGTACCTTCTGATCCAAGACCAGAAGGGGGTCAGAATAAGCCACCATTCATAAAGACATTTGGGAAATGTTATGTTTGTGGCTCAACTGATCATGCGAAAGGGGATCCCAGATGTAAGGGTAAACCTTCAGGGGTCCACACTGTCTCCTTAGCCTTCGCTCCAGAGGAGAAAGTTCAGATGGCCAGTGGAAACTTTCAACTGCTGGCTGATGACCCCATTGGAGTCTCAGCTAGTGTATCTTTAGTATCTCTTGGGTTGTGGGAACAACAGAATTTAGATGTGTATAATTCTATCCCTCCTAATACTAAAGAGTATTATAAAGACAGTGTCCTAGTCAATGTTCATGAGACTCCTGCCATTAGAGACACTGGGGCCAGCATAACTGTGGTGGACAAATCTTTTTTCAAGGTGGAGGATGTTGCTAAGGCACCCACACGCCTCACCAAGTTAGCTGGAGGGCCTGTGCAGATGCTTCCCCAATTACCAGCTCTCATCCAGTGCAATGAAATGACTGTCAGGACACCTGTTAGTGTACAATCTAAAGTACCAGGAAGTGTGCTGTTGGGCAATGATCTGAAAGATCTGGGAGTAGTGTCAAGTACCCCCAGACCTCCTAGTAAGAGATTACAGGAGCTTACTAAACCTGCAAGGCAGAGGACCTTAAGAGGCTCTCCTGAGGAGATGATGGAGAAAAAAAAATCACTCCTACTCCACTGGAGTTACTAACTGCTATTTCAAAGCAACAATAAGCAAAAGGGAAACCCAAGCCTTCCAAGAAGAAACCAGCAGAAAGCCCTCCAGTGCTGCCAACCAGGAAATCTCCTAGGTTAGCAAAAATCACACCTGTGATTCCTTCGCCAGCTGAGGCTGAGAGTGGGGCACAACCCTGTGTGGTTGAACTAGAGCCTGAGGACTCAGATCTAGTAGGAGGCCAGGAACTCATTGGAGATCTTGACCCTGTGGACCATCCTGAGCTGCAGTCATTACTGGCAGAAAGGGGACCCCGAAGGGCAGACTTCAGTAAGGGACAAAGAGAATGTCCAACTCTGGAAGGTCTTCGCCACCAGGCAGCTTCGCAGCTTGAAGGGCAAGAGCCTGGGAAGTATAGGTTACACTGGAAGATGGCCTCTTCTATAGTGAACCGACAGAGTCAACTCCTGGGGACTACAAAGGCTTGTAGTGCCCCAAGCAAACAGACTCCAATTCTTGCAACTAGCCCATGAGATACCGTTGGCTGGTCATTTGAGCTTCAAAAAGAACAAGGAAAGGCTCTCTCTCTACTGTTATTGGCCTAAAATGGGGGCTGAGGTAGATAAATATTGGAAGAGTTGCCACACTTGCCAAACATATGGTAAAAGTGGATCCAAGAACGTGGCACCTCTAGTGCCTCTCCCTGTGGTGGGAGTACCATTTGAGAGAGTAGGAATCGACATTGTTGGTCCCCTTGATCCTCCAACTTCTTCAGGCAACAGGTTTATACTTGTTGTAGTAGACCATGCTACTAGGTTCCCTGAAGCAATTCCTATGAGGACTGTTACAGCTCCAGCTGTGGCTAAGGCCCTCCTTGGTATTTTTACCAGGGTTGGGTTTCCTAAGGAGGTAATATCCGACAGGGGGTCAAACTTTATGGCCCACTACATGAAGGCCATGTGGAAAAACTGTGGAGCTACCTACAAGTTCTCAACAGCATACCGCCCTCAGAAAAATGGGTTGGTTGAAAGGTTCAACAGAACCATGAAGAGCATGATAGGTGCTTTGGAAGACCCCCTTAAGAAAAAGTGGGATCTTCTACTGCCATGCCTTCTCTTTGCATATAGAGAAGTCCCTCAGGAGGGAGTGGGTTACAGTCCCTTTGAACTTCTCTATGGCCATCCGGTTAGAGGTCCATTTGCCCTGATCAAGGAGGGGTTGGAGAGTGCTCCTTCCCCCACCCCAGTAAGAGTCACTGACTATGTGATAGGACTTCGGAGGAGAATGTCACACATGATGGCTGAGGCAAGTGATAACTTGAAAGCAGGTCAGGCTCTGGTCAAGCATTGGCATGACCAGAAGGCCAACATGGTTGAGTTCGCTCAAGACCAGCTAGTTCTTGTTATTGTACCAACAAGGCAAAGGGCCTTGCAGGACAAATGGATGGGACCCTTCAAGGTTGTGGGAAAACTTGGAGAGGTAAACTATCTGGTGGACTTAGGCAATCCTAAGGAGGCTCCTAGAGTCTTTCACATCAACTGTCTAAAAGCTTATGTCTCGAGACTAGAACTGGGAGCTTTGCTTCTAGCTTCAGCTCAAGAGGAGGAGGAGAGTGAACCTCTGCCTGACCTCTTCAGAGGCAAACCTTTAGATGAAAAATTAGAAGGAGTCAATCTCTTATCTAATCTGACATCTGAGCAACAGCAGGAGTGCTAACTTTTGTTAAATCAATTTGCCCCTCTGTTCTCTCTGACACCAGGTTTGACCCCTTGGGGCCAACATGATATCAAAACTTGTGACTGTTTACCTGTCAAAAGCAGGGGCTACAGGATGTCAGAAAATGTAAGAACCCACATCAAAGGAGAGGTCAACAAGATGCTTGATCTCGGGGTAATAGAACCCTCTACTAGTCCATGGTCTAGCCCAGTTGTGTTAGTACCAAAGGCAGGATCCAAGGAGTTGAGATTCTGCGTGGACTATAGAGCTCTCAATGCAGTCACTAAGACTGATGTCCATCCTTTGCCCAGGACAGATGAGCTGGTGGATAGACTTGGTTCAGCCAAGTTCCTCAGCACATTTGATCTCACGTCAGGCTAATGGCAAATAGCCCTGACTGACCATGCCAAGGAGAAAACTGCATTCTCCACCCCAGTTGGCTTATACCAGTTTAAGGTTATGCCATTTGGATTAAAGAATGCACCTGCTACATTCCAAAGGATGGTTAATCAGGTTCTGAATGGGATGGAGGACTACTGCATGGCATACTTGGAAGACATTGCAGTGTTCAGCCCTACTTGGAAAGAACATGTTGACCACCTAGGATATGTTTTGCAGGCTCTGGAACAGGCCCATCTGACCATAAAGGCAAGCAAATGTCAAATTGGTCAGAGTAAAGTGGTCTACCTTGGGCATGAGGTAGGAGGTGGTGAAATAAGGCCTTTGCTCAGCAAGATTGAAGCTGTGCAAAATTGGACAACCCCTTCTATTCAAACCCAGGTGACAGCCTTCCTAGGCCTCACTGGGTATTACAGGAATTTCATTGAGAACTATGGGTCCATAGATTCTCCACTGAATGTGATCTCCTCCCCTAAGCTCCCTAAAAAGATGAAATGGAATGAGGAGTGCAATTAGGCCTTTGAAAGCCTGAATAAAGCCCTTTGTCAAGTTCCAGTTCTCAGAGCTCCTGACTACCACCAACCCTTCATTGTACAGACAGATGCTTCCAATATAGGTATAGGTGCAGTCCTCAGCCAACTGGATGAGAAAGGTAGGGAGCACCCCATTTGCTTCATCAGTAGGAAACTGAAGGAACCTGAGACAAGGTGGGCAACTATTGAAAGATAATGTTTTGCCATTGTGTGGGCTTTGAAGAAGTTTAGACCGTACATATATGGATCTACTTTCAGCATTCAAACAGACCACCAACCCTTGAGATGGTTGATGCAAATGAAAGAGGAAAACCCAAAACTGCTAACCGCCTCCAAGGGTTTGATTGTACCATTGAGCACAGGTCAGGATGTCACCACCAAAATGCTGATGGTCTCTCTAGGATGTTTATAACTGGCAAGAGGTATGAGACTCATCCAGGAGCGGATTAGATCCTCTTGTCCCTTAGTCTGGGGGGGGGGACGGGTGGGGTGAGTGTTAGGGAGAATTCTCACTTATGGCTAATTTCCCTTACCTATAGAGTCCCCCAGCAGCTTTGCTGGATATGAAGGGTTTATTTCTTTTTACCTGCTAAGAGTGAGACTATTTTTCCCACTCTTAGGCATCTTTGCCATGTGTGTTCTAGGCTATTTTTGTGTTTAATGCCTATGGGACCTTTTCTCTCACCCATAGGAACCATCTTTATGCACATGTGTTACACAGCACCCTCCGTGCAGTGACACAGGGGTGTTGTAGCGACCCCCAAACATAGACTCCATACCCTGGGACTGACTACTGTCTCCCAGGGCATGTAAAGTCCCCATTGACTTCACTAGTCAATCTCTAGGAACTAAACCAGTACACCCCATCTTAATATGGAAGTACTGGAAGGGGTTAATAGTTTTTCCCCTATGTTCATTTTCGAGAGGTTACCTTAAAGTCCCCCTCTACAAAGTTTCTGGCTGGTGGCAGTGGTTACTACCTTTTATATTCGACCGCGAATATTTTCCTATGGGATTTTCAATTGTTCGAGGCTAATACTTTTACTGACAGCTTCTAACATACCGCCAGTTTATTTTATTATTAACTTTACTCCGGTAGGTTTTATTTGTCAGAACTTTGATATCATTTCTTTCTCGAGTCTTACTCTAAACTCCTAACCCAGGTCGGGGATCCTTTGTTCGCTATTTTCGCGGGCTTCTGCCAAGAAGCCCTCCTTTCGGCCCCTCTGAGCCTGGGGTGGGTCTGTTGTTTTGGAGGGGGAGTAGAACCCCTGGACAGAGTTGCCGCAGCAACTCAGGTCACACTCTAACCTCATAGGCTGGAGGGTCTCCCACCAAGAAGACCACTCCACTGTGTGAGTTACAGCTAGGCTTTATGAATGGGTCTCTTGCTGCATAAAAGCAGGGTCCTGAGGACTGGAAGAACAATAAATTGCCACTGGAACTACGGAACTGAAGGAGAGAAAAGCCACAGACATCTTCAGCATCTACACCACCGGTGAAGCCCTGCCGTATCGTCTCACCACTTTTCTTCCACAAGACGAGAGGAGATCTTCAGCGAAAGAGCCTCTTTCCCTTGAGCTGGTGGGGTCAACCAGTTCACATATCGCTTCCTCGGACCTGCCTTGGTCGAATCGACAGTTCCCAGCACTTGGAGACAGGATAGCCAGGCAGCTATCGACCCGGACCACGATTAGCAGCACCGTGGCTGGTTTCATGCATGGGTAGTGCAGCGACTCGAACCTTCCTCCACGACGAGAGCCCCACTTCCTCTGTTGGACTCCTCGACCTGCAGGAACTACCAGTAACAACCGCCACCCAGGAGGCACTTCTTCACGTTTAAGGTACATTGTTCCACCAGGCCGCCCTTTCTCCGTGGTAGCCCTAAAGGTGTTTTAAATCCTTTATCTACTTGAAGGGTTGGCCGCCCACTCTCTTAACATTGTCTTTCGCCTTGCATCTATCTCTTCAATATTTTTCTACTAAAGACTTGACTGCAGCTACAAGAATATTTTTGCTCCTAAGCTCTTGGTCCTGTACCACTGACTCTAGCTCAGGCCCATTGACTCTGGCTGATTTTTTAGGCCTGCCCTCACTAGATTGGATTTCAATGAGAAATGTGTTGATGCACCAAAATCTTCTAAACCCCTCTTCCTTCCTACTGTTTTACCTTGTGGAGAACCATTTTGCTCAGTTTTCGTTCACTTATCTTTTGGATAAAATGTTACTGTGCATTACTTGTTCACAAAACTTCAGGGAAGTGTTGCTTGGAGGTGTCTGAAGATATTTCGGTTTAACTTGTGCTTTCCCTCCCTTTCGTTAAATTGTTAGAGTGCCATTTGTAGTTGGTTTTCACTGTGCCGTTTTGCTCAGTTTTCACTCTACCGCAAACCTGTCTACAATTGAGTAGGGAGTTGTATTTACTTTTCCTTGACTGAATTTTACTTGCTTTATCAAATGTGATTATGTGTTGACTTAAAAGTGTATAAACACATATATATTCTCTTTTTAATACATAGCTTTGGTCATTGTTTCCTTGCTCCATAGTATTGTACTACCTATTGTGTAAACCCTGAATACTGCTCATCTCCCTCTTGAGATAAGTCTGACTGCTCAGCCACATCTACCAACTAAATCTTTGTGGTGCAGACTGATACCAAAGGGGATTTATTGCTCCCACCTGTAGTCCTAATCTGGTGTAGTGCTCCCTAAGGGAACTGCACTGGATTCTGCCTAACAACCGTCAGCAGAGATTTGGAGAGGTGGAAGACACGCTAGTCATTGTACGTCCTTGAAGTGAGTGGACAAGACATGTGTCCTTGGTGGCATCTGAGAAGAAGGGCAGGAGTAGCCAGGACTCCTTCAGGGCTGTTTCTGGGAGAGGTGCCATCATTGGAGGGTGCAGCTGAGATTCACTTAGGTGAGTGGCACACGAGACAGAGCCCCTCTTTTGAAATGCATGCACAAGCCACAAGAGCTGCAGGGGCTGGGAATCCCTGAGGGCACATGGTGGAAGGGAGATGCTTGCCTGATTCGGCTGGAACTAAGATTTGGCTGGATCGGGAGCATAGCTCTGTGGTAATGCACAGTTCTTGGAAACAAGACCACGCTGATCAAACGCAGGTTCAAATCCCGGACCCGTGCTTGGGGGGAAAATATAACAACGCAAGTGCTTTATAAATAACCTACCCTCCCACAATGAAACTAGTGCCTAGATACCTACGCGTTATGTGTGCTGTAAATATATGCATAGTAAAAATACATTTTTGGTGGCAGGTGGCACACTATTCAGTGTCTTTCTCTTGAAGCAAGTGGACAATAGACATGTGATCAGGTTATACCTAGGACAAGGAGCTGAGTCAGCCAGGAATCAATGAGGACACCTTTTGGGAGAGGTATGCTCACTTGATTTTGTTGGGAGAGAGCAGTAGAGGTTGGGGAGGCAGCGGGAGGCACAGTCAGTGCCCATCTCTTCAAGAGATTTGACAAGACACATGTCATCGGGTGGCACCTGGGAGAAGGAGTGGGAGGAGCACTGAATCTCTTGGAATAGCTTGTACGAGAGACATGCTTGAGTGATTTTTCCAGGATGGAGCTGCTGAGATTGGGGAAGTGGTTGCCACAGTGAGTTCGCATCACATTTAGAACAGCATTGCCAGCACCCAACATAGCCAGAAGCAAGATGAGAAGTGCTGCTCATGTTCTTTTCAGTACTGCAGAAACAGTTTCTGTGTTCAGTGATATGGCCAGAATGGAATGTTGTTATTAGCAGTGGTCATCTAACACATGTTCCAAGTCCATCTGGAGTACAAGCACCCTTACACATAATCTGTTGAGAAAATAATACTTATATTCTACCAACTTCTATCCAATTCATTCAGACATCTCCAGCTTCCTGTCACAAACTGGAGCTGGAATTAGCTAAACCAGTCCTCTTATCTGTTCCAGACTTTGAGGGCAGAGGCTTAATCTGAATAATTCAATCCAGTTATAAACCCCATTGTTCAGATAGGTTCTAGTCTAACGCAGGTTTGTTCACCTAGGCCTAAATGAAACACACTCTATTGCACAGGTATCAGGGGTCATCAGAGAACCAGGTCAAATGTTTAATAAATGGCTATGGCTAGGAACGCCAGATTAAATGCTTCTTTTTAGAATTGGCAGGGGCATTGTGCTTGTGTACTTTGGTCCAAAATAATGTGGATTTCTATTTAGAATATGATGGCTAGAACTGGTTATGTGTGTATTCATTTATTGTGTCATTTGATATGTTGCTGAGATTCTCCAAATGCAGAACAATCCGAGGAAGCAATCTCAAGGACTGACCTTTTGCATAAAGTAAATAAATACGATTTCTTTTCCCCAAAGCAATACCACCTGACTGCTGGAAAGTGAGCACTGACCTTGATCCATCCTGATGGTCATGATGCTAAAGTGTAAAGAGTTACACAGGTTCACATTGCAGCAACTGTTTGTAAAATAAGATAGTGTTTCTTCTAGCTCTATCATATGTAGTCCTGTTTGAATGTATATAATATACCTAACATTGAGAAATTGTCACCACACTAAACAGAGTCACAGGTCACAGGTTTCTTCTGATTCACTTTTAACACATCACATTCTGATTCGGTTTGGGGGAATTGAGTGCACAAGTTACGAGTGGGTTAATTTCAGTGAACCTTAAAATGACAATTAAAGTAACGTATTCTTCTACAACACTTTTGTACGTGATTCTGCAGTTAAAAGGGACTGTAAAATAATGTTTTTATTTTTTACCCATTCGAAGACCAACACGCTCCTCGTGTAGCTATCTACCACTGGCAAACATTCTTGCACGTCTTTGTTAGGTGGTTATGGATTAAGTGAATGTGGATGTTTTGCACCAAAGATGGTGGCTGTGTGACCAAAACTCAACAAAAAATAAAATCGATATCTATTTGATGATAAGTATTAATTATGCATACACAATACAGTTGTTTAAACAATGTTTTCGCCAGGATTCCTCTGTTTACTTTGACACATCGTTCTGATAATGTTTACCATTTTTAAACAACGCCAGCTCTGTTTAAATAATCCTCAGTTTTTAATATCCCATTACCTGGTTTGCCTCTTCTTACTTTCGACACATCCAATTATTAGCAATGTCTACCTCTAAATTGTACGTCTATCTTCTCCTCCGTTATACACCTTCTTTCATTCAGATTCTTTTTCCTTGTCTATTTCCACCCATAATCTTGGGGCTACTTATGACACTTGGGGCCTCATTACGACCCTGGCGGTAAGGGGTTAGCGCCAGCGTTAGCTGCGCCGACCCCTTACCGCCAATTACGAGGTCCCTTAGCGCCATGGCGCTTTTAACACCTGCTTTTAGCAGGTGTTAAAATCCATGGCGCTAAGGGACCATGGAGTTAATTACGCCACCGTAATTTACGGTGGCGTAATTAACGCCTTCCCCACTCCCATTATGCCCTATGGGGCAAAAATGGGAATGGGGAAGGGTAAATGGGGATTGGGGATTTACCGCCCCGCCAAGGTCGGAATGGGGCGGTAAATCCCCTTACCGCCATGGCGTTAACGTAGTTAGCACCATGGCGGTAAAGTCACGGCCCTGGCGGTAACTTACCGCCAGGGTCGTAATGAGGCCCTTGTTTTTTCTTTCTTTCATCTTATTTCTATTCTTAGTTGGCCCTGCCACTTTCATTTTCCGTCCCTTCCAGTTCTCTACTCTGGGCCATCTGCAAGCAGATTGCATTGAGTATTCTGCTGTTACATGAACTAGCCCTGCCACTCAGTTGCTCCGCCCACTATGAGTTTTTGTGCCTTTCAGTCCTCTACTACTTAAGGAATGTAGGCCAGCTCCAGGCAGTCATATATCATTGAGCAGGCTGCTTGTCATGTGACGAGGCACTGCCACTCAGTTTCTCTTCCCACCACCTGTTTCTGCACCTTCCAGGCCTCTAGTTAATAACTCTAGGCTAGCTGAAGGCAGACAGCACAGAGTCATCTGATCACGTAATCGCCTGTGCCACTCAGTTACGCCACCCACCATTCGTTTAGTGCCCTTCAGTCCACTACCTAAGAACTCTAGGCCAGCTACATGCAGACAGCATTGAGTAGGCTGCTCAGGCCCTGCCACTCAGTTGTTCCATGCACCACCAATTTTCACTCCTTCCAGGCTTCTACCTAAGGACTCAAGGCCAGCTCCAGACAGACAGCATTGAGAAGGCTGGTGGTCATGTGCTAAGGCCCTGCTACTCAGTTACTCCACTCACCAGCAGTTTTGGTGCCTTTCAAGCCTCTACTTAAGGACTCTAGGCCAGTTCTGGGCAGACAGCATTGCGGATGCTGCTGGTCATGCGACCTGACCCTGCCACTGATTTGCTCCTCCCATAATCAGCTTTCACACCCTCCAGTCCTCTATGTACGGACTCTAGGCCAGCTCCAGGCAGAGAGCATTGAGTAGACTGCGGGTCACGCGATCAGTCCTTGCAACTCAGTTGCTCCACCCGCTACCTATTTCAGCAGTCCTCCTTAGGCAACCTCATTGCCGGCGTCCTCAGCAAAGGACAGTGGATGATAAGGACCTCACATCTTTACGCCTTTTGAGGCCTGAAAGGGCCAATGGATATCCCGCTATCTTGCATTTCACCTGCACGCCGTCGCTATTACTCCTACTCATAAAAGTTGTCAACATGTGTCTCCTCCCTCCACAGCCAATCCCCACTCTCACTAGGGTCCAAATGGCAAAGTGCCTCAGGGAACCCCAGAAAGCTACCTTAACAAACCTCATCGATATCACCCGTGCCCCAATTCCAACACCCACTGACCACACACACACACCCTCTCAAGTTGATCAATGCCCCCTCAGCAGTCACTCACACTGCAGATATTGCAGACTTCAACACATAGAACAACCTTGATACCCTGTACATCACTGAAACATGGTTAACCCCATCCTCCACTCATGTTTTCAATGACCTCCTGCTACAAGGCTGCTGCATACAACATTCTGACTGGCCAGGAAGGGCATAAAGTGCAGTAGCAATCATCCACAGGAGCAATTGGCCATCCTCCATCGTCCCTCTCCCAGAACAAGCATTTTTGTATCACTCGTCTGCCAGTTTGCATTACAGCATAAGGAATCCATCACCTTTTAGCTCATCTACACACCACCTCACAGGAGGGATTATTTCATTGACAGCATGTCCAACATATTCTTCTTTAATATGTTGTTCTCTGAGATTTTAAATCTCTCAGAATCACAGGCCAGCAACCGGACTCGAAGCATCCTTTTTGCACTGACCAGTTCCATTGACCTTAAGACAATTGTGCTCTCCCTCATGCACAACATAGGCAACACCCCAGACTTAGTCTTCACATTATCCTCCAATCACCTGCTCAAACCCAATCCCAATTGACCTTGTCTGACCATGCTGCCATCCCACTATTAGTTACCCACTCGACTACGCCCCACAATGTTCAGGCTAAATGCCCAATCACTCAATGCTACTCATTCAGAACATTCTCTGTCAATGAGGTAGAAGCACATTTTGCAGACTTCCCGACCAAAAGGAATGCCTCAGGTCTCCTATAATTATTCAACAGCTCTGCTATGAAACTGGCGGACACTCATGTTTCCCTAAAAACCAGCACTTCTAAGACCAAACCATCCACCCCTTGGTTCACCCCCAAACTCGCCTTCTAAAAACACTCAACCAGAGCCCTAGAGAAATGGTGATGTGCAGGAGGCTACCCAGCTGGCCCATAGGACTGGGGGTTTCCCAAACAGCACTTTAAGATGGAATAGCAGCACCCGTGAGATGGATGGGGATGCAGATTAATACTCAAGCATCAAATCAATAATGACAACTCAATGGTTTGGCAAAGGGAGTCTGTTTAATGACAGGTACAAAAAACGTGGAGTTTCATTAATATCTGCGGTTGCGTGATCTTCCTTCTCGTTTAACAACTCCAATGAACTTCATAGAAATCACATCTTTTATACTAAAAACTCGTCATCACTGACGCGTAATGCTTAAAATGCTGCATGCACTTCTATTGGTTATAGGAAGGTAACTTTAATATAGGTACTATATTTGTATATGGTAACAAAGTGAGGGGATTGGATAACCAGTGTCAGGTGGGGCATCTAAGCCCTTTCTTCAGAATGGCTATTGTGGACGTCACTAAAAGTACGACGTCCCATTGGTTTTACAATCTATAGGATCCTACATTAATAGGTCCATTCTGATTGGGTTGGCACCATGTCCCCTTGTACTTTTCCACTGGCTTAGCAGCGTGCAGAACGGTCGGCCAGGTGCGGGGTGCTCGCCCGCTCTTCCAGCCTCCAAACAACCAGTACCACCATCCACCACCACCACAATGGCCATTGGTCAATTAATTTCTTGTTGGTAGGCCTCGATGCTGCCTCTCTGTCTGGGAGTATTCAGATATCTGTGCATGGCCCAAGGCCGCACGTAGGTGTGAAGGCCCCAACTCTTCTTGCTTGGCAGGTCACTTGTTTCAGGCACTGTGAAATTGTCTCCGTCTCCATGCAATTCGTTTATTTGATTTTAGCTTTCTGCCCACCAAATGCCTTCTGATACTTATCTTCACTCCTTTGAACAGGATAATCTGCCCCTGGTGTCATAAAGTGTATCTCCTATTTGTCTGTGTCAGCTGAGATGACCTTGGCTTCTTTGGACGGGTTCATGCATCTGAGTTTTGTTTCTGTCCTTGGCTTTCAATTCCCATGTAGAGGGGCTCCTTTCCTGTGGCCTCTAGTAACTTGCGGTTGATTCTGCGCTTGTGCACAGTGGAAATATATGTAAGTGCTCCTTTTCAGGTAGATATGTATAGGTAGCGCTTGCTGCAATCTATCTCTTGGCTAAGCATAGCAAGATGCACGATTTTCTCACCTTTCTTGCGGTTTCAAGCATATGTACACGTGTAAACTGGTTGAATATTTTCATCGCTCTTATGGCATAAGCTTCTTACTTGACATCAGTCATTTCGCTTCAACTCAGGATGTCACTTATCCATTGTGTTCGTCTCTTTTCGTCATTCACAGGTCGTCATTTTCTTTATCTCTTGGTCTGTCCGGTGCTTGTGACGTCACCATTCGTCTTCCTTTAGGACTTTCTTGCCATCTTCAGGCATTGGTTTTTTGCAGTCGACAGTCTGTCTCACTTTTCCATTCGGTTTCTTCAATGGGTACCTTACTGTCCAAGGTTTCTTAAGTGCAGGTACTTCAATAGGTGCTGTCAGTCTGATAGGTACCGGGCAGAGCCCCACTATGGCTCTCTGTAGGTTTATTTGCTCATCATACATCACGTATTTTGACGTAAACATTCCTGGCACTTCAAATTGGGCACTTTGAGTGTGGGTCGTGCTTGGGACCTCCTCTACAGTGGCACAAAAAACACAACACTTGAGACCTCACCAACCTCAAATCTCTCTACGCCAACCATAGTATTCTGATTACAGAAGCCAAAGCTGCTTACTACTCTACCACCAATGCGGCAGCCTCTTACAGGAGCATGCCCTCTTTGAATTTGTAAAGCATTGTACCAAACCCTCACCCAAGACCTTGGTACCAGCAACTCAGGAAAAATGCAATGGAATTAACACATTATTTAGCAAACAAATAGATACAATCTGAGAGCCCATCAAATCAGTCTCCCACAGTACTAGCTCCACCTGCACGGAAGCACTCACGCTGCCCCTCTGGACTGATTTCTTTCATCTCTCCCCGCCGGATCGCCTAATAACTATTGCCTCCTTCAAACATACTTCTTACTCTGACAATATAATCCCGGACTCCATTATTAAACAATTGATGGGCTGAGCGCACAATACATTCCTGAGCACCATTAATACCTCCCTCACAGAAGGGTCATTCCTGGCACCCTCAAGACTGGTCTAATAATACCTCTTAAGAAGAAAACAACTCTAGATCTAACTAACTACAGGCCCATTATGAACCACATGTTTATTGGCAAAATCCTGGAAAAAGTAGTTCCTACACAACTGCTTGCCTGAATCAAACAACTTCACCTCCTAAATTACTATGAGTCAGGTTTCCAGCCCAAGTGGAGCATTTATACAGCCACCAACTAGGTGGTGGTTGAAGCCCTGCAAATCTTTGTAAGGGTGACTCAATCCTACTCATCCTCCTTGGCCTCTTGGCTACATTCAAGACTGTGGCCACTGTATTCTCCTCTCCCTCCTTGCCGACAGGATGGGATTCTCTGGCACTGTCTGGAATTAGTTTACCTCCTACCTATCGGGTAGATACAAGGTCATCCATATGTACTTGTTGCATTCTAACTGACTGCAGGTCTCCTGTGGAGACTCCCAAGGCTCCATCCTCTCAACAATCCTTTGTAACCATCATATGGAGCCCATGGGCACTCTCCTCAAAGTTCCCAATCCAGCCATCCATCAATAGGCGGGTGATACTAAGTTAAACATGACAGTAAAGAGCGTGCAGACCATCTTAAGTCTCTGCAATTACCAAGCCATCATCCAAAACTGGAGGTCAGCTGCCTACTTCAAGCTTAACCTATCCAAGATGGAATTCATCCTCATCGGTCCACTCGCTTAACAACAACTTGTCCAAAAATCACGCAATGATATGTGTCAAGAAGGATTTGATCCATAACTCTCATACTCAGCAAAATCCTTAGGTTTCACCATTGGATGCCCTCCCAGAAACATGTATACAAGAAGGCTCAAAATGCCTGGCTCCAAATCTACTACCCTTTGCAAAATTAAACCAAATCACCCCAGTCCTACGCAAACTACATTTACTTCCTCTCCAGGCTAGGATGCTGTGCAAGATTTCATGTATCATCTACAAAGCAAAAAAAAATAAAATGAGGGAGGACTTGTTATTCAATAGTTGTAGTAATAAGGGATCAGATTATACACATTATTCAATAGAATACATAGGGGCGGAGGAGCCACAAATTACATCACCCTACTAATTAATATGAAATTAAGCACATTTTACTACATCATTACAAAACTTCAAGATCTCAATTCATATATTAAAAAAACACACTAAAATATCACATATCAAAACTATGTGTACACTGAAAAAGAATTAAAGTGCTGATGTGACTCAAAACTACCCTCACGCAAACCACACTTCTAGCTCAGATCGCTTGGGGGTAATGGGTAGGGTCCAGACTAGAACTAAACCATCAGTCCTGTCTTATACTCAACATGTTTCTGTTCCAACAACCTCCAGGTGGAGAACATTCTTCAGGAGCTATTTACTCAGTCACGCTCCATATTTAATAAATTGCTTTAGCTATAGATGTCTTCCTCCTTTGGTCATTCCATCTACAAAGCAGTCACAAGTAGCACACCAGCATTCCTGGCAGATAAGCTCCAAATATCTGGTGGCAAATGTTGCTCGCACAGCATATCACCCATCTAGCTTGAATAACAACTCGTCCACCAAGAGAGGACCCTCAAATCGTTCGCTTGGCATGCACCCACCCTCTGGCACCCCACCCGGTGTCTGCCCAAAATGCTCCCACAATTCTCCAATTTCACAGTTCTCTCAAAACATGGCTTTTTCAACAACATTTGACCAAGGATTAATTCCAATCGACACAGATACCGATGCACAGATCCCAACTCATAGTGCTTCCCTACTGTTAAGATGGTTATATACGAATTGTTCGAACTACAATTGTTCGAATCACAATTGACTTTTGCACAATTGACCGAACCCCCATTATATAAATATATGTATATCACGTGATCAAGCGCTCAGTTGAGCGTGAAACGCATTGTAAGCAGGCCGTGCCCTAGGCGTCCTGCCCCTGTTTGTTTTGCTGTTTCCCCAGCCGTTTGCTCTGCACATTATGTGCAGTTTTTCTTCATTAAAATGACTTCCTATTATTCCGTGTGAGCTATATACTTTTTCTCTTCCCTTTTGGGATTGCAGGATTTTACTGGGTCCACGGAGAGTGCGGTCTGTCCCCTATCCTCTGTTTTCTTTAATACATATTTATATATTCAGTAAAAAAAATGTGTTAAAGGGACATTATGGTTCAAAGTAAAACCGAAACCCCCTGAAATTCGGCAGTTATGGTGAGATAAGCAACCATAACTCGTGCCGCCGTGCACTGCTAACACTAACACGCAGGACATCAAAGATGACATCACAAATGTCATTGATGACATCACTGATGACATCACATGTGCATTTACTTTTCATGAAAACTCTGTAGGAGGGATTCTTATAATGTTGACCAAAAAGTTCAAGGATCATTTGAATAAATATCATGAGCTAATTAGTGCATTAAGCAATGCATTGATATAAATAGCATTCTATTATGAAGTTATATCCAGTACACTAAGCAACTAATGCAGAAACTTAGGCAGTGTGTGCAGTATACATGATGAAGGTGCAATATTCATAATCTTGCCATGTAGAATAATGAAATGATAACTGCTTTCTTATTAGAGTTTTGCATACTGTGAAACATGTAATAAGTAGCTAATAAAACCCACTTAATACATAATTACATTATTACAGACAAACCACAAAGAGACAACAACACATGCAAATATGAGTATATACAGGGACAGAGAAGTAAGCAAAAAAGCAGAAGTAGTAGCAGAAAGAGTTCATAACCTAACTGATTATCTTTATGCAGAGAAACGATTGCTCTGTTTCAAAGCTGCTACTTACTGTACGTATGTGTATCAAATGATGTCAGTGAACCCTAAGAAAAGGAGTGTTAGTACAATGTTTACAAATATGAGCATATACAGGGAATGTTTAGTAATAAAAATAAAACTATGAGAAAGTGCTGATAACTCTAATGATTATCTTCATGCACAGAAAGGATTGCTCTCTTTCAAGCCTGTGTCTTCCGCTATATATATGTTTCATATGATATGACTTGACCCTAAGTCTACAAATATAGTACCTTTTCAATTTTTACTTCCCGACTGTTACTGAAGAAAACTATGTGGCTTAGATATGTCAGTAAACGAAAAAAGGGAAAGCCAGCCATGTGATGTCATCAGTGTTGTCATCAATGACATTTGTGATGTCATCTTTGATGTCCTGGGTGTTAGTGTTAGCAGTGCACGGTGGCGCGAGTTATGGTTGCTTATCTTACCATAACTGCCGAATTTCAGGGGTTTTTCGGTTTTACTTTGAACCATACCGTCCCTTTAACAAAGTTTTTTTACTGAATTTGATAGGTTTTTAGTAGTGCAACTTAACCATAATGTGCCTTTTAACAAAGTTTTTTCATTGAATTTCATAGGTTTTTATTAGCGCAACTTAACCATAACGTCCCTTTAACAAAGTTTTTTTACTGAATTTCATAGGTTTTTATTAGCACAACTTAACCATAACGTCCCGTTAACAAAGTTTTTTTACTGAATTTCATAGGTTTTTAGTAGCGCAAGTTAACCATAAACTCCCTTTAACAAACTTTTTTCATTAGCACGTAGACAATATACAAAGATGGAGTGTAAAAAGCAATTTCTCAGGGATGGCTTTACACAGAATGTTGCAAAGTAAGAATTTATGCTCGTTCACAGTGAAGGTCAGCTGCTTCCATTTTTTGCTCGCGGGCTGGAGTGGCCCACGACTCGCACTATAAGGTTCTATTGTTTTTTTGACCTTGACAGACAGGGATCGTGCCAAAAGACTTCTTTTGAAGGAGGGGTGCAAAAACGTAAGAGACGATAAAGATGAAATTTCTGAAACGAAACCGCTTTTATATATTATATCACTATGAGAAAGATTGTTGGCACAGACGGAGTCGTATTTAGGGACTGCATTACGCATAGACAATGGAAAATGCCAATATAATGTAAGTAACCGTTTAAATTATTTTACACCGGAATATAATAACAATAGCGTGGCGTTAAAGCCCGGTTAAGTTGTACTTGTTCGTTCAATGTGACATATTGTTTTGTACCGCGCACTATCACCGCCGAAGTGGTCCGCTGGCGCTCAGACGGCTCTGAAAAAGGCAGAGGAGAGAGGGTGGGTTAGTGGGAATAAGTTAACATACTCCGTTGCACTATCCTCGCTAGCAACTAGTTTCACGCCCTAATAAATAAAATGAATATTTTTAATGAAGATCGGCTTGTGAGACTAATTTATGTTTTTAAAACAGGTACATCCTTCCCTACTGTCAATGCCACGATTTTCAGACCCCGGCCGACGCATTTTATAACTGCCAGGTGCAGCTCTGAGTAAACAACTTCATGACCCTCACCATTTTATGGGACAATCGCCCAGGACCAATATGCCCTTACGCGGTACTAGCGTCTAGAAGCAACATACCAACCGTTATGCTGGTCTAATGCCTCGTTGTTGGAACAGCCTTCCGATTATCAGTGTGACCCCAGTCCTTCTTTTATCATAAACCAACACCCTGTGTAACGCAAATGAACAGCGCGTGACTCAAGATGAACTTTTTCAGATCGACAGCAAAGACAAATGCAAATCGCTGAATATTCTCTAAACATTTGATGTCAAATAAATGTACTTTACGAAATGTACAATCTTGCTGTTTGCTTTTAAATCACAGTTTCATATTCCGAATTGTGGCGCGCTGTGTTGTGAGATGATCTGTGTTGTTTTCCGGATTCTGTATGAAGTCGCGTAGGGGCAATGTTGGCAAATCCTTAGTAAGAAAAGTAGCTATTGGCCGTCATAAAAGTAGCTAGAAGTAGCTAAATGACATCATAACCTAATTTGCATAATTCACCAGGTGCATGATGGGTGATTGTCGAGGGCATGGTTGTTATAGCCTCTCATTGAGCTTACCCCTTTTTTGTAATGAAAGTCGCGAATGCACAGATGCAAACTCATTACATCCATATGCATACATTCACATGCAAATGCACTAGTATTTAAATAAACCCCACAATGATTAGGTTGTTCTGTTGTCGCTTCTTAAACGTGTACTGCCATTTTTAATATGCTAGTATTTTATAATCCATAATGCCTCGTTGTTGGAACAGCCTTCCGATTATCAGTGCGACCATAGTGCTTCTTTTATCATAAACCAACACCCTGTGCAGCGCAAAGGAACAGCGCGTGAGTCAAGATGAACTTTTGCAGATCGACAGCAAAGACAAATGCAAATCGCTGAATATTCTCTAAACATTAGATGTCAAATAAATGTACTTTACGAAATGTACAATCTTGCTGTTTGCTTTTAAATCACAGTTTCATATTCCGAATTGCGCCGTGTTGTGAGATGATCTGTGTTGTTTTCCGGGTTCTGTGTAAAGTCACGTAGGACTGGAGATGACTGGGCGCATTTGGCTACGCACCCTGTAACGTCACAGAGCGAGACGGGGAATATGAATGCTTTCATAATGTCAGGCTTAGGGGCGGGAGATATGATTTAGTGTCGCAAAAACAGGTCAGCCAGGTCGATGGGGCAAGTGATAGGATTATCACATAATGTCGGCGCACAGCAGCCTGATTTATCGTTTGTTTAGTGGACAAAAAGTCGGGTAAGGCCCATAGGAAATTGTAATATCAGCGGACATAAGGGTGGTTCTTAGAACACTTTCAACCTGACAACGAACAATACGAACAGCGTTCTCAGAACACCCCCATTTTGTTTATGTACCAACATTTAAGGACACCGCAAGTGTTCTTAGCTCAATTTGAGCTTGCTTACGAACAAAAAGGACACATACTCTGTCCTCGGAACACCCCACCATTTAGTTTATATAGAAAATTTCAGAACAGCCGTGTTGTCCGCAGACAAATCGTACACAACAAAAGCGTCTAGCACATAAAAAAAACAGAACATTGAACCTATCTCATACTCCCCCACCTTCCCCAAACACTCTTACACACCAACACACTCCACTAAATACAATTTTTAATCCAAGTACCACTGCGCTGTCCACGGTCGTAGGCGAATGCAAGATGGCGGGTGACACAAAAAATCTGATGCGCTTCACGCACCCCGCCGTCCAATCAGCGAACATGTCGCATGTCCGCGGACATCACGCAAGCCACTTGGCCAATTGGGCGCTGTCCGTGGAGCGAACAGGGAAAAGTCTGTCCGCAGAGCGAACAGAGATATCACTAATTTGTTTGCCTTACATTTTGGTCATTTTAAAAAAAACTACTGGACGGATTTACACCAAATTTGCAAAAGCACACTTTCGGGACCAAGCCCCCGCTCCTGCTGCAAATTTGGTGTAAATCTGTCCAGCGGTTTGGGCTGTAGGCGTGCGCAAAGTTTTTTCCCATTATGTCTATGGGAAAAAACAAAAGTTTTGGGACCCCCCTATACCTTTGCCCCCCCTGGACCAAACCTCTCCAAACTTTAATCCAAAGTGGGCCATATACTTTTTTTGCAAAGTTTGGTGAAAATATGTCCAGAGGGAGCGAGGTTATAAGCCACCCAAAAAATGCTCTTCCTATGGAAACAGCAACTTAACTTAAGCTACCGCGTCCATGTAATATATATATATATATATATGCGGTCAATTGTGCAAAGGTCAATTCAGACCCTTGACTTTCGGTCAATTAGGTCATTCGAACAATTGTGTTCAAACAATTTGGGTAATACCGTTAAGATGCCAGCCCAAATGCTGGATACTCACACTCTGTACAGCACACCGCTGCTCTCGAGCTAGGCACGTGCTTTAAACCATTAAACAATAAAATAAAATTTAAAAAACAATATAGATATCCATTTCAAGCAGACTTTTAAAAGTGATCATGAAACGTTTTTAATTGATTTTTCTGCATTTGTCATTTTGATTTCTCATTTGTCATCTATTACAGCATTTCTCTTTACCAGCCTTGAATTTCCACTCAGAATTATGTTTGGAACATGACTTCCAAAGTCATAATGGAAATGTTGATTCATGCAGAATGGATAGCGCTGAAATGTTAGGAAATGTTCCAGATAAATGCGCTAATTGCTTTGTGACTTCTCTGGAAATAGCAATAGATTGAAGGCACGCAAGCTAAACTGGTCCATCTTCAGTCAGAATAACTGCATTCGTGAAATAATGATAACCTCAGAAAGACAATCAGAAATCTGTTGTGATATTTGAATCAACTTAAATTATATAATTATCCATTACATTCAATACAAAAAAATAAATACAGATAACACATGGGCCTCATTACGAGGTTGGAGGTAGCCATGGCGCCTCCAACCTTAACGAGGTTGGAGGCGCCATGGCTGCCTCCAACCTCGTTAAGACTCCGCCCTGGTGAATGGAGCAATTACCGGTCCATTCCAAGGTTGGCGGGACCGGTAATTCCCCATTCACCAGGGCCCTTCCCCATTCCCATTTGAGCCCCCATAGGGCTCAATGGGAATGGGGAAGGCGCTAATAATGGTACCGCAAATTGCGGTACCGTTATTAGCTCCAGAGTCCCTTTGCGGGTCCTGTCCTTAACGCCTGGAAAAACCAGGCATTATGGGAGGACCCGCAAAGGGAACTCGTAGTAGGGCGATAAGGGATTACCGGTGCCCTTACCGGTGCTGGTAATCCCTTACTGCCCACCTCGTAATGAGGCCCATTGTATGTTAGTGTCAGCTCAGCTTTAAAAAGGGACAACCCCTACCTGAGTGGCCTTCAAACTGTTTTCCCCTTGCCCCCCTGAGCAAAATGTGGGCAGGTTGGGCCCCCCCAATAAAATTCCAAATGGACAGTAGGTCCAAATGGCTATGAAATATTGAGCGCCGTCACTGCACCCGACTCCCAGTATAGTGCCTGGGTTTCCCCACCTGCTCCCATCACAGTCTGTGGACTCCCTCATGTCACTCCTAGTCCAGTCCCTGGGCTCTCCTCACACTGCTCCCACAAATGTCCCTGGCCTCTCCCCACCCTGCTCCCATCACTATGCCATTGCTCCCCACCCCATCCTGCTCCCACCACAGTTCCTGAGCTCACCCCACCCTGCTCACAGCAGAGTCCCAGGGCTAGCAGCAGCTGGTGATTTTTTTAAGTGGAGGGGCATAAATATTTCTTCCACATATGTCGTAGGAACCAAGCATGGTGAGGAAACATGAGCCAATCATGTGGGGTTAAGGGGTTCTCTCCCCAGTCACTGGTTTTTAAATAAAGGGTAAAAATCTTGCATTTTTTGAGAATACTTTTAAAAATAGTGGGTAAAAAGCCAAACCATTTGCAATTGGTGCAGGGGGGTGAAGGGGCAGTCATGCTATTGTTTACTGGGCATCTATGATAGATGTCTAGTAAAAAGATGCCTTCCCTGTCCCCAGGGCCTCACAGTACCTAACACACTCACGCAATCAATGTGATTTTGTGTATGAGAGGTGCTTGCGGGTCCAGGGGTTAGGCATGGTATTTTTTACTGGATATCAATGATAGATGTCCAGTAAAAAGATATAATCCCTGTCCTCTCAACCTCACCGCGCCAAACACACACACAATTAAAGAGATTATGTGTGTATGCAAGGTGATGGGGGGCACAGGGGGGAAAGCATGGTATTTTTTACTGGACACCTATAACAGATGTTCAGTTAACCCGTAGGCCCTTTAAGAGAGGTATCGCTCTATAAGATGGGTGGTGATGCAAAATGTACTCTTACACCAATAATAAGACCGACTCAGGAAGTTGGCAAAACTTAGCAGTTTTATTTGCAATTGTCTAAAACAGGGAGTACAACGGACATCAACGGATGTTCGCCAAGTCTCTCAATGTTTTACGTGAAAAAATATACATTTATAGCAACAATTTGTCATCATTGACGTCACACTACGTGGCAAAGTAAGAAAACCCACTTGGGGTTGTGGTTGGACTACAGGGAACATCTAGGCATACTTTATATGGGGGATAGGATTGCAATTGGATCTCTAGAGTCAGGTGGACAACTATGCCCACCCCTAGTGGAAGTCATATTCGTTTTCATCAAAAACACAATGTTTCATTGGCTTTCAAATTATATGGCTCTTTGCTACGCAGCCCTCTACAATTGGATGGCACGCTTGTACCCTTCTGGAATATTCCACTCGCTAGCAGCATGCAAGCTGGTACCCCAGGTGCTAGTGGGTGGACTTGACCCTCCCTTGCCACCCAATTAGCCCATCATCCATCATCACTCCTGCTGTCTGCCATAAGAATTGTCTTTGAACTCGGCCTTGCAAAGTATCACTGTGCCTGAGAATAGAAGGGAGTGTGAGAACATTCTTATCTCCTGTCTCGATGCAGCTTGTCCAAAGTCTATTTCCATCTACCCCATGTGACAGGAGACTGTGTGTTAGCTCCTTTCTTTCATTTCATACTATTAAATGAATAAAAGGTGGCACTTGTAGTGTTTTTCCATTGCACCTCACCAGGAGCTCGCCTCGCTTCTCACGTTCATTGTAACTTCTCAAACAGATAACCTGTTTCTTGGCTGCCTCAACCCTTGACACCGGGCCAGACAAGCCTTCTTGATTCTTCCTCCATCGTCAGCTGCCTTTTTCTGCAGTGCTACACTTTCAACCCTTTTTTCTCGTGGTATCCTGGTTTGGTAAAATGCGACGTGGAAAATCCAGATTTTATACACTCACGTATATATTGACGGCACCGCCTGCGGTCTATTGACAACATGTAGCCAGCCTTCATGGTTACCTATCCTACTTGCGTTACAGCATCTATACAGTTATAAAGTGATTTTGTATTTTTGTCAGTGCTCTTCGCACGTGCAATCTTCATTTTGCACATTAAATGTGACCCAATTGTTTACTTCGTCATCAGCTTCTATAAGGTCCATATGCTCTCCTCCTTGGCATTTCTTCTTGGTGCATCATCTCTGCTTTATGTGACGTCATAAATCTCTTGCCTTTGTCACTTCACACTTCTTCAGGGACCTCCTTTAAGAGACTGTCATTTCTCCGCGGGTACATCATGTAGGGCTTTCTCAATGGATATCATGTTTCAAGAATTCTTCGTGGGATAGGTACCATTACTGGCGTTGTGCATGTCGCAATTTCCGGCTTCCAACATATAGCAAGAATGTGGGCAGGACTTCCGGCAGAGGCATTTGGCTCCTCCTCTACACTCCACCCTCTAGTTGATTCATCAACCACTCTTCCATCAGTCTTCACAAGTAGACATCCTCATCTGAAAAAGTGGTTCTTTGGAGTCCATATCTTCATTACTCCTTTTGGAGATCCTGCTGATTTTACTGGTTCATCAACACTCCAGGTCATGTGACTACATTGTCCATTCGGGTTACAGTAGATCCATCTTCTCACATACTTCTTGTGGTTTTGTTCCCTCAGATTCTAGAATGCTTGCTTCTATATATTTTCAGATTTCTTCATCTGTCAGCTCTTTGGGTCCAAACCCATAATTGACATCGATCATGATCTTCATTCCTACTGCTTTCTTTGCTGTCTTCTTGCACTGTGTGATTATTATTGTGATCACACAGATTCCAAACATGAGCATCACCAATAGTCTTCTGAGGAACTTGAAGATATTAGCCATCCATTGTGGAACCCATGAGAAGATTGATGCAAATCAGCTATCATCAATATTATTTTCTGTTTCATCTTCCATTTTGATGTGCATGTTTGTCAGCATTGCTATGGTCTCTGTGAACGTCCCATTTGCGTCATCGTGAGAAGGTATGAATGCACAACATGATTCTCCAATTTTGGCACAAACACCTTCATCCGTAGCTGTAATCATGTCCAGAACATTTCCATTCTGCAGGGTCATCAGCATTATGGCTCTCAATTCTTCTGTAATAGCGTTGAATCCCCTTACGGAACTGTGGATCGTGTGAAGGAGCTCCCAGCGAGTGATATGCAACCACTTCGCATTCGCCATCGTCTGCATTCCTGGCATGAAGATAGTCATGAATACTGCAGCAGTCTGAATGAACAACCTGTTCTCATACGGAATCAAATCAAAGGCTTCTTTGGACTTGGCTGAAAAGTAATTCTCTCTCTTTGTTCGATTAAGAAATCCAACTGTTTTCCTCTTCCTCATGTGAGCATCTACTTTTGGAAACTCTCCAACGTTCAGGTCACTCTTCGGAATCACCAAAGCTGGAACATGAATGAGTACTTTGGAACACAGACCTCCCCAGTCTTTGGGCAACTTCATATATGCTCTGGATCCACATGCTCAGCAGTGGTCCATTATTACTACTGTTCCATCGAAAATTCAGCCTCAATGCTGATTCATTCCAACCTTCCTGGTGACATTGCTTCTGAAGCACAAAGATACATTTGCTATAGCTACTATATCCAACGGTCCTCTTTTATCAATGTTGCATGTCAGTAACATTGCTGGGCCAGTGAAGTTTGCATTCAATTTCTGCATTCTACACAATTGTTCAGATCGTGGGGTTAGTGCTTTACACACAATCAGGCCTTCCTTCCATCATTCTAGAGACAGCATTGTTCCCTTGATTTACAGTTGACCTCTTTCCTGGCATTTTCGTACCTCTTCAGGGTTCTTTCCTTGACAATTGAGCATTCTATTTTCTTCCCGTCTGATTCCTTCTCCATTTATTCGAGGCAGTTCATATCTTATCATGTGATCTCTTGTCACTGGTCTCTGTCTTGTCTATAAATCTTGCACATAGTCATCTTCCTTTGGAGCTGTTTTCTCAGTCACCCGTACCAAGGATGCTGTTCGACCCCTGAACGTGACCTCTTGTATGGCATAGTACAAGGTGCGTCAGGCAGTGAGCTTTGTGGACTGCTACTTCTAAAGCTATGAATATCTTGGAATTCTCCTTGGCATAAGGTATGAGAGCACAAACTCTCATACCTTATGCTCTCATCACAAACTTTTCTTAACTCTCTCCTTTCTGCACGCTACTCTAAGCACTCCTCCATTCTTATTCTCCTTGATATCTCCGCTGCATTTGATACTGTCGACCATCCTCTTCTCCTCAACTCCCTCTCTTCATTTGGCCTAAAAGACTCTGTCCTCAACTGGCTCTCTTCTTATCTTTCTAACCGCACCTTTTCTGTCTTATCTTTCTAACCGCACCTTTTCTGTCTCCTGGGGTGTCTCCACCTCTCCCACATATCCTCTCAACCATGGAGTCCCCCAAGGTTATGTCCTTGGTCCCTTTCTTTTCTCACTCTATACTTCTTTTCTTGCTCCCATCATCTCCTCATTTGGTATCTCACATCATTTCTACACTGATGATACCCAACTTTTCCTCTCCTTCTCCTCCTTCTTCCCTAACATTCATGATAAACTCTCTTCTTGCCTTTCTGCTATTAAATCCTGGATGTCCTCTCACTTCCTTACTCTTAACGCTGAAAAAACTGAACTCCTTTTCTTCACTGCTAACACTCTACCTCCTACCTCCCCCTTTCATTCTCTTCCCCCCTCCCAATTCTCCTTCTCTTCCCACGCCCGTAACCTTGGTCTTCACATTGACCCTTACCTCTCCCTATCTCACCACATTTCTATCACTGCCACATTTTGTCGCTTTCACCTCTACAACATTTGTAAAATAAGACCCCTCCTAACCTTTCATGCTACTAAACTCTTAATCACCTCCTTCATCTTCTCCAGACTGTTCTACTGTTCCTCCCTTTTCTTTGGACTCTCCTCCTCCCACCTCTCCCCACTATAATCTATCTACCATTCTGCCATCCGCTCCCTCTTCCTTCTCTCACCTTTTGACTCCATCGCCTCCTCTCTCACCTCCCTAGGCTGGCTTTCTCTTCCCTCCCAGCTTAAATTCAAAATCCTCTGTCTTGTCTTCAAATCTCTCCGTGGTCTTGCCCCTCCCTACC
This sequence comes from Ambystoma mexicanum, assembly GCF_040938575.1. Taxonomy (NCBI): domain Eukaryota; kingdom Metazoa; phylum Chordata; class Amphibia; order Caudata; family Ambystomatidae; genus Ambystoma; species Ambystoma mexicanum. The sequence goes on along the minus strand of NC_090932.1, from coordinate 359,525,981 downwards.
TTTCCTCTGTTCTTACTCTCCATTCCCCCTTAGATTCTCTTCACTCTGCTGATCTTTTCCTACTCTCTCCTCCTCACCTCCCTGCGCCTCCTCCTGCTTCCACTCTTTCCAACTCCTTGCTCCGTTCCACTGGAACCACCTCCCCCTACCCATCCGCTCTTCTCCCTCCTACCCTCCCTTTCGCTCTTCTCTAAAATCTTATCTTTTCCATTCCCCCCTCACACCTCCCACTTCCACTTCTACTTCTCCCCGCCCATGCCTCACCTCCTACTCCTCCACCTCTTCACCCTCTCCTCCCCTCTCCTCCCCTTTTATCCTACCTCCTGCTCTTACTTAGTCTCATTCTTCTCTTCTCTTCTTCTTGCCACCCTTCTTACTTCCGCTAACATCTCCGCTCATCCCTCTCATTCCCTCTTATTCCTTTGTCCCTCTACACTCCCTCCTCACCTCAGCAATTATGTAATCTGTTTGTTATACTGTTTGTGCTGTGATTCAATTACCATCCTATATTTGTTGTATCTCCGACTCCCTCCTATTCCTTTGTCCCTCTTCACTCCCTCCTCACCAATAATGTAAATTGTTCCTTGTACTGTTTGAGTTGTGTTTCGATTACCATCTTATGTGTATTGTATCTCCCCTCCCCCTTATTCCCTTGTCCCTCTCCATTCCCTCCTCACCTCAGCAATAATGTAAATTGTTCCTTATACTGTGTTCGAGTTGTGATTCAATTACCATCTTATGCTTGTTGTATTTCTTCTTGTTCTCATGTAAAGCACTTTGGATTAAAGTGCTATATAAATTCAATAAAATACAAATACAAATACAAATATAGCAACTCTCCTCTATTATTTAATTCATAATCATATTCCCTTATGCTTCTGTTCTGTCTTCCTCTTGAAAAGAGGGTGGGTATATCTTTAATGGTCCTTCCTACGGGGTGATCATTGGTAAATTTGCTTTAACAATAGGACATTTTAAATGAGCTATTGTGTGGGAAAAATCACAAATGGTCTTGGTCTTTCAGTAATAGACAATGCTGTGAGTCACTGGAGTGGGCAGACTCTACTTTTCTTGGACCAATAAAGTAAACAGTATGAATTATTAAAATCAGGAAAACAACGATAGATGCTGAGCATGCCTATATTATGCACCAATACATCAATCCCCGCCATTTACGATTCTCCACACGTCATTGAGTTTGCTCAATTTCCAAAACTGTACCATTCTCGACATTCCTCACTGTGTCTGTATACTGCTCTAAGGAAGGAAAAAACCTTTTTGATCAGGCAAACCTGTTAAACGGTCAGGTAACTGTAAGTTATGTTGGATTATCGCCATGAGCAGCTTCCTGATTGCAGGGCCATTTTTAGGATCATGCAGAAAAGTGCGTATATTAGTACTGTGCCTGACAAGAGCTTGAAGTATGAAAACAAAAACAGCGATAAGCAGCCTATGGCCCTCGGCATCAGTTAGGACCATTGATTTAACTAAACAGAAACTCAGTGAGGAATGAGTCTGGAAACTGCTCACGTTTCCAGTTGTCAAATTCGAACTCCAGGTTTGTCAACAATTTCTAAAGACAAATTGAAGACTCATGTAACTCAAGAACTGGTTTTGTACTCTTGCTATAATATGGGTTTGGGGTGAGCCACAGTCCAAACGCCCACTTGCATTTATTTAATCAGCAACCTTAGCATCCCTCTTCCTCGTCATCGATTGGGTCTGCACATGCTGAACTTCTTCTTCCTGTCTTGCTTCCAAATCAATAGTTGGGGGTGTGTCGGTCTCACCAGCTTATGGTTTTACAGCGCTCAAATGGACCCAGGCGTGTCTCTCTTGGACTTTTACTGCTGAGGGAGTAACGTTTTCTACAATGTAAGGGCCACTAAAGCGTGGCTAGTGCCAGTTCCGGGTGAAGTTCCTTACTAGAACTGGGTCTCCAATAAAAAGTCTAGGTACAGGAAGTAGTTCTTGAATTCTGGTTGCTGAATGGTCTTCATCTGTGTCCTGAGACCGACCATCCTTGTGATTGAGTTGATCTGAAATGGCAGAGATACTAGCGGTCATACATGTCAAATAAGGACATAACTAATTTCCTAATATTTCTGCAGTCTTCTGGACATCACTTTTGCTCCTTGATGGAGGCGACTAAAGCATTCTCATTTGCCTCCCTGTCACTAGCTCGTGGGTGTGAGATGGTGATCTGACCCAGTCTGATTCCTTAATGCATATAATGCAAGGGGCAGGCAGTACAACCATCCCTTCTTCAGTGTCAATTTTAATTTCACATTTCTCTCTTTAAGGAGACGGTTGAGTCTCTCACATATCCCATTCGCTTGCGGGTGATAAGCACAAGAAAACCTGCGTTTGATACTTAGTAATAGATTAATCTGTTCAAATGCTTCATTAACAAAATGGGGCCCATTGTCGGATCTCAATACCTCAAATACTCCCCATCTGGGAAAGACTACTCAAACTAAAAAATGTGCTGCACAAGTATACAGATACGTGGGGGTAGAGTCAAAGGCTTCCCAAGCCAATAGCGTGACAGGAGGTCGCTATAGCCTTGCAAAAGGAGCTAGATAACTGCTAGCTCAGAACAAACAATCACCGTGGATGAATAAAACATTATACATTTATTAAACAGGAAGACATTTTTGTGCCATAATCTGGCATATATGCATACATTAAATCTGCATTGTGAAGGATTAGTATACAGTGGTGACAGTCTATTTTCTGTGTTGTTTTTTATCACAACACATTGACGTTGTCGACACTTGAGTTTGTGTTTCTGGTTCGGTTGATAGCTGACAAGGGCAGAAGCTGATAGAGATGGAAAAGCGCTGCACTGAAAATACCGAACTGTCTTCAGGACTTGGAGGTCGAGTTCAGACCGGATGAATGAGTGAGGTGTCGTCCTATGGTAAAAGAGGCTATGTTAAAAAACGGTGAGAATAGAGTGTCCACTAATGGTGAGAAAGGCAAGGCAAAAGGACCTACCGTGTGGACGTTGATAGGCGCCATGGCTGTTTGAGTAAATCGCGGCTGCTGGAGTTAGCGGCCGGGAGGGGACGATCTGCAAATGTCAGAGGCCCCAGTCTAAATGAAAGAAGGTCAAAAAATTACTGATACGAATTAATCTGTGCATAAGGCAGTGGCTACAACAAGGACTAACTCGTGCTACTATGTCTAGTGAGCGGCCGTGACTCATCATTTGTAGATGAGGAGTGCTCGGGTCAAAAAGTGAGTGGGAGTTGCAGTACTGGTAAATAGTGGGGAGTCCGTTACTGCGTGGTGCTGGGATATGCAGGTAGTGTACAGAGGTACCTAGCCTAAGTACGGAGGACAAAACTGCGAGTGAAACGTTGGGATATGATTGTGACCAGAAACGGTGGTAACAGCAGCGCGGGGTATTACGGATCTTACCTGTACGAAAGACAGGAAAAAGAGCTGTGTCACTGCTGTCGGTTGCGCTGGACTGACTGCGCATGTCAGGAGTTTAAAACGAGGCCGTAGTGCCTGCAGGGACTGCGCATGCGTCTGGGGATAGTGTGAGGGGTGGGAGCAGTCGCACTGAATGCGTCGGTATGCACGTATATTTTGGTCATGTGTATATTGGTGCGTGCACTAAATGAGTCATGAATTGATCATGGGCGAAAAAATTAATAATGGCACCATTTGCAACATGCATTGTTATTCCATGGAAACATCCATGAGGAAATCAAGTTAAAGGCTATTGAGCGAATATTGTCGAGTCGCTAGGTACATGTTACATACAATACTTGCACTGCAAAATTACAAAACATGTGTTGCAGTAAAGCGACGTGAGTCATCAATAACATAGTTCCCAGAAAAAACAGTTCAAAATTTCTGTGTCTTTTCTGTGCTGGTAAATTAAGGACATGACTACACAACAGTAATGAAAGGAGTCATGGGTTGCAGTTGATCACAGACAAGTGCCAGAAATAGATGAATCACGAAAAAAGGAATAAGAAATATTGGTGGTGCTTTGTATTGTAGCGCTAGGAAATTGTTACAGGTGTGACCAGAACATAATGAATGTATTCAAAAGAAAAAACGTATTTGAAAAAACCCCAGAGAAACTGAAAGTTGGAGGGAGCTTATTCTGGTAGTGGAAGAAAACCCATGGGAATATAAGTGGGTCAGGGCTCAGGGGAGTGAACCGCACTTTTACTTATTGAAGAACAGGTTCCATTCGATGGAGATGTTAAGACCCTGTCTTACAGAGTCCAGACGATAAATCCATTTTTGCTCGAGTTTACGAAGGGCAAGATCCCTGTTGCCTCCGCGGAAGGGGTTGCCTACTGTTTGCAATATTGCCCAGAAGATGTCGTTGTGAGTGTGATTCATCATCTTGAAGTGTGCCACTAGTGGTTTGTCTTCTATTTGGTTTCGTGCGCTGGAGCGATGTTCACAGATCCGTTGTCGAATTTCTCTCTTGGATTTGCCTATGTAAATAAGATCACAGGGGCATTTGATGATATATACGGACCATTTGGTTTTACAGTTGGTAAATGAGTTAAAGGTCAACTGTTTTCCTTTCAGATCAATAGTCTTGAGGTTGGCCGTGAGGTTGCAGACGGAACAATTGCCGCATTTGAAGTGGCCTTTGACGGGTGGGAGGTTCCACAGTGTGGTTTGGGTACTGTCTGGGGCATCTCCTTCTGTGTACGTATGTACAAGTCGGTCTTTCAGGTTGCGACTTCGTTTGAAGGCAAATCTTGGTTTTTCTGGTTTAAAAGATTCTGTTTGTAGCTTGTCCCAGTGTTTTAGAACTGCCTTTTTAATTGAGTTACTCAAGGGGGTGAAAGTAGTGACGCAAGTCATTTTAGAGTTGGATTGATCTCTGACGGTGGGAGTGAGGCAGGCCTTGCGAGTGGTATGTTTGACTCTTTTTCTAGCTTGACGAATAATGTGGCTGGGGTATCCCCGTTCTTTTAGACGGGTAGCGAGTTCTTTACTCTTAGATTCGTATTCAGTTAATGTAGAGCAATTACGTCTGATGCGTAAGAATTGGCCATAGGGTAAATTGGTTTTCAACCCTAGAGGGTGGAAGCTGGAGTACTCTAGTAGAGTGTTTTTGGATGTGGGTTTACGATATAAAGTGGTGCTGAGTGAATGGTTTGGATTCTTGGATATTGTTAGATCCAGAAAAGGAATCTGATGCTGACTATAATCCATGGTAAATTTAATGCACTCGTTTTGTGAGTTTAACCACAACAAGAACACATGAAGATTGTCTTCGGTCCCTTTCCAAATCATGAACACGTCATCAATAAATCTTAGCCAACATCCGATCGAGTCTTTGAAGGTATTGTGTATGTTGTAGATGGAGTTCTTCTCAAAAGTGTCCATGAACAAGTTGGCCACGTCCGGGGCGAAAGTAGCCCCCATGCTAGTCCCGTGGCATTGTTGGTAAAAAGAGTGTTTGAAAATGAAGTAGTTTTCCGTGAGAGCTAGTCGGGTGCACTCAAGGAGAAAGGCGGTAGGTGGATCTCTTGTTATCCTGTCGTCTAGGTAAGTTTGGAGGACTTTTAGACATTCCATTTGCGGGATGCTCGTGTAGAGGGACTCAACGTCTAGGGTTACTAAAAAGTCATCCTGTTCGACTTTCGTTGTATCCAGTTTTTTTATCATAGCCGTGGTGTCTTGGATGTAGGAGGGCATCCTGCTGATAAAGGGCCGTAGGAAGTGATCCACATAGATAGATAAAGGCTCCAGGACTGATCCGATACCGGCCACGATAGGTCTCCCTGGAGGATTGGTTATGTTTTTGTGGATTTTAGGGAGCAGATAAAATGCTGGAATAATGGGATGGTTGTTGACTAGGAAAGCTTTTTCATCCTCGTCGATCCAACCTTCGTCGTGTGCGTAACGCATCAGACTGATGACTTCCGACAGGATCCTTGACGTAGGGTTGACCGGTATCTGTCTGTAGAACTTGGTATTCGAAAGTTGCCTTGTTACTTCCGTGTCGTATAGGATGTTGCTCCAGAGGACGATACCGCCGCCCTTGTCTGCCGGTTTGATGAGAAACTGTTTGTTACTTTCTAATGATTTAAGGGCCAACCTCTGTTGGGCCGAGAGGTTATTCCTAAAGTGGGTTTGTTTGTTGAAAATGTTCCGCATTTCTAAGAGGATGCGATTCTCAAAAGATAGGATCTCTGGACATACCATGGAAGAGAGGGGGGTGAAAGTGGATGGTGGTTTAAGGCCTGTTGATTTTGGCAGTTCTTTTTCAGGGCTATCTCTGAAAAAATAGCGTAGTCGGATGGTCCGAAAGAATTTGCGTAATTCAACCTCAGTGTTGAACATGTCAGCGCGAGAACTCGGAATGAATGTTAGGCCTTTACTGAGAACATTGATTTCGTGGGAGGACAAGATGTGGTCGCTGAGATTGAAGATTGGGATCACCATGTTTGTTGTGCGCGTGGGGTCCAATTCCGTGTGCGCATGGGATGCTGGCCTTGGTATCGGGGTCTGCCCCGTTGTCCTCTCCCCTGAAAAATTGAGGATTGTTGGGGATTTGCAGGCCCTGTTGTACTTGAGTCTGAATCGCTGCTATTGGAGCTGTTGGAGAAAGTGACAAATTTGTTCCTTTGTTGTCTCCGTGGGTTTTGTCTATTGTTTGATGCCTGTGAGTTCTGTTGATTGTAAAAGCCTGGGACTAAATAAGGATAAGTTTTTTCCTCTTTATAGTTTTTTATATCATTTTGTAGTTTCCACAACTTTTTGTCGATTGTGAACTTTTGAAATTTCTTTATTTCCTCTTCTATCTTGTCCAGGTGTGTCTTTATCTCTGGTATTACAGATTTGTCTTTGATTTTGTCCTCAAGGATTTTGAGTTCTTCGTTTTGTTTCTTGGTTTCCTCGTCAGCTGTTTCAATTACTAAGATGACCCAGTCTCGGGAGCATTTGTTGCCAACACCGCTAAACTTAGTCATAAATCTGGGGTTGTCTAAAAAAACGCGAGGTATGTTCTTCACTTGTAGACCTTCGGGAATAACGCCAGCTTTCAGGTACTCTAGCATGAGTTGGCCGTGTGATTCCGTGCGTGTAAGTTTCTTCTTTTTTTGTAATAGGATGTCCAAGTCATTTAGTGCCGGATCTTTCACCGGTGCCGCTGGTGTGGTAGTTACACCGAGTAGCGAAGGGGTGTCTAAAAGTTTTTTATACAGATCATCGGAGAAGCTGACAATATTTACTTTCTCCATTTAATGTCTGTCAAATAAATGTTGCCCAACAACCAAGGGTTGTCCAAAGGGAAGAGAAAGAAAATGGGCGAACCCTCTTTTTTAGGGGGCCTGACTCGAGAGGGTTGAGAAGTATACAGATACGTGGGGGTAGAGTCAAAGGCTTCCCAAGCCAATAGCGTGACAGGAGGTCGCTATAGCCTTGCAAAAGGAGCTAGATAACTGCTAGCTCAGAACAAACAATCACCGTGGATGAATAAAACATTATACATTTATTAAACAGGAAGACATTTTTGTGCCATAATCTGGCATATATGCATACATTAAATCTGCATTGTGAAGGATTAGTATACAGTGGTGACAGTCTATTTTCTGTGTTGTTTTTTATCACAACACATTGACGTTGTCGACACTTGAGTTTGTGTTTCTGGTTCGGTTGATAGCTGACAAGGGCAGAAGCTGATAGAGATGGAAAAGCGCTGCACTGAAAATACCGAACTGTCTTCAGGACTTGGAGGTCGAGTTCAGACCGGATGAATGAGTGAGGTGTCGTCCTATGGTAAAAGAGGCTATGTTAAAAAACGGTGAGAATAGAGTGTCCACTAATGGTGAGAAAGGCAAGGCAAAAGGACCTACCGTGTGGACGTTGATAGGCGCCATGGCTGTTTGAGTAAATCGCGGCTGCTGGAGTTAGCGGCCGGGAGGGGACGATCTGCAAATGTCAGAGGCCCCAGTCTAAATGAAAGAAGGTCAAAAAATTACTGATACGAATTAATCTGTGCATAAGGCAGTGGCTACAACAAGGACTAACTTGTGCTACTATGTCTAGTGAGCGGCCGTGACTCATCATTTGTAGATGAGGAGTGCTCGGGTCAAAAAGTGAGTGGGAGTTGCAGTACTGGTAAATAGTGGGGAGTCCGTTACTGCGTGGTGCTGGGATATGCAGGTAGTGTACAGAGGTACCTAGCCTAAGTACGGAGGACAAAACTGCGAGTGAAACGTTGGGATATGATTGTGACCAGAAGCGGTGGTAACAGCAGCGCGGGGTATTACGGATCTTACCTGTACGAAAGACAGGAAAAAGAGCTGTGTCACTGCTGTCGTTTGCGCTGGACTGACTGCGCATGTCAGGAGTTTAAAACGAGGCCGTAGTGCCTGCAGGGACTGCGCATGCGTCTGGGGATAGTGTGAGGGGTGGGAGCAGTCGCACTGAATGCGTCGGTATGCACGTATATTTTGGTCATGTGTATATTGGTGCGTGCACTAAATGAGTCATGAATTGATCATGGGCGAAAAAATTAATAATGGCACCATTTGCAACATGCATTGTTATTCCATGGAAACATCCATGAGGAAATCAAGTTAAAGGCTATTGAGCGAATATTGTCGAGTCGCTAGGTACATGTTACATACAATACTTGCACTGCAAAATTACAAAACATGTGTTGCAGTAAAGCGACGTGAGTCATCAATAACATAGTTCCCAGAAAAAACAGTTCAAAATTTCTGTGTCTTTTCTGTGCTGGTAAATTAAGGACATGACTACACAACAGTAATGAAAGGAGTCATGGGTTGCAGTTGATCACAGACAAGTGCCAGAAATAGATGAATCACGAAAAAAGGAATAAGAAATATTGGTGGTGCTTTGTATTGTAGCGCTAGGAAATTGTTACAGGTGTGACCAGAACATAATGAATGTATTCAAAAGAAAAAACGTATTTGAAAAAACCCCAGAGAAACTGAAAGTTGGAGGGAGCTTATTCTGGTAGTGGAAGAAAACCCATGGGAATATAAGTGGGTCAGGGCTCAGGGGAGTGAACCGCACTTTTACTTATTGAAGAACAGGTTCCATTCGATGGAGATGTTAAGACCCTGTCTTACAGAGTCCAGACGATAAATCCATTTTTGCTCGAGTTTACGAAGGGCAAGATCCCTGTTGCCTCCGCGGAAGGGGTTGCCTACTGTTTGCAATATTGCCCAGAAGATGTCGTTGTGAGTGTGATTCATCATCTTGAAGTGTGCCACTAGTGGTTTGTCTTCTATTTGGTTTCGTACGCTGGAGCGATGTTCACAGATCCGTTGTCGAATTTCTCTCTTGGATTTGCCTATGTAAATAAGATCACAGGGGCATTTGATGATATATACGGACCATTTGGTTTTACAGTTGGTAAATGAGTTAAAGGTCCACTGTTTTCCTTTCAGATCAATAGTCTTGAGGTTGGCCGTGAGGTTGCAGACGGAACAATTGCCGCATTTGAAGTGGCCTTTGACGGGTGGGAGGTTCCACAGTGTGGTTTGGGTACTGTCTGGGGCATCTCCTTCTGTGTACGTATGTACAAGTCGGTCTTTCAGGTTGCGACTTCGTTTGAAGGCAAATCTTGGTTTTTCTGGTTTAAAAGATTCTGTTTGTAGCTTGTCCCAGTGTTTTAGAACTGCCTTTTTAATTGAGTTACTCAAGGGGGTGAAAGTAGTGACGCAAGTCATTTTAGAGTTGGATTGATCTCTGACGGTGGGAGTGAGGCAGGCCTTGCGAGTGGTATGTTTGACTCTTTTTCTAGCTTGACGAATAATGTGGCTGGGGTATCCCCGTTCTTTTAGACGGGTAGCGAGTTCTTTACTCTTAGATTCGTATTCAGTTAATGTAGAGCAATTACGTCTGATGCGTAAGAATTGGCCATAGGGTAAGTTGGTTTTCAACCCTAGAGGGTGGAAGCTGGAGTACTCTAGTAGAGTGTTTTTGGATGTGGGTTTACGATATAAAGTGGTGCTGAGTGAATGGTTTGGATTCTTGGATATTGTTAGATCCAGAAAAGGAATCTGATGCTGACTATAATCCATGGTAAATTTAATGCTAGGAGGATTGGTTATGTTTTTGTGGATTTTAGGGAGCAGATAAAATGCTGGAATAATGGGATGGTTGTTGACTAGGAAAGCTTTTTCATCCTCGTCGATCCAACCTTCGTCGTGTGCGTAACGCATCAGACTGATGACTTCCGACAGGATCCTTGACGTAGGGTTGACCGGTATCTGTCTGTAGAACTTGGTATTCGAAAGTTGCCTTGTTACTTCCGTGTCGTATAGGATGTTGCTCCAGAGGACGATACCGCCGCCCTTGTCTGCCGGTTTGATGAGAAACTGTTTGTTACTTTCTAATGATTTAAGGGCCAACCTCTGTTGGGCCGAGAGGTTATTCCTAAAGTGGGTTTGTTTGTTGAAAATGTTCCGCATTTCTAAGAGGATGCGATTCTCAAAAGATAGGATCTCTGGACATACCATGGAAGAGAGGGGGGTGAAAGTGGATGGTGGTTTAAGGCCTGTTGATTTTGGCAGTTCTTTTTCAGGGCTATCTCTGAAAAAATAGCGTAGTCGGATGGTCCGAAAGAATTTGCGTAATTCAACCTCAGTGTTGAACATGTCAGCGCGAGAACTCGGAATGAATGTTAGGCCTTTACTGAGAACATTGATTTCGTGGGAGGACAAGATGTGGTCGCTGAGATTGAAGATTGGGATCACCATGTTTGTTGTGCGCGTGGGGTCCAATTCCACTTTTGAGAAGAACTCCATCTACAACATACACAATACCTTCAAAGACTCGATCGGATGTTGGCTAAGATTTATTGATGACGTGTTCATGATTTGGAAAGGGACCGAAGACAATCTTCATGTGTTCTTGTTGTGGTTAAACTCACAAAACGAGTGCATTAAATTTACCATGGATTATAGTCAGCATCAGATTCCTTTTCTGGATCTAACAATATCCAAGAATCCAAACCATTCACTCAGCACCACTTTATATCGTAAACCCACATCCAAAAACACTCTACTAGAGTACTCCAGCTTCCACCCTCTAGGGTTGAAAACCAACTTACCCTATGGCCAATTCTTACGCATCAGACGTAATTGCTCTACATTAACTGAATACGAATCTAAGAGTAAAGAACTCGCTACCCGTCTAAAAGAACGGGGATACCCCAGCCACATTATTCGTCAAGCTAGAAAAAGAGTCAAACATACCACTCGCAAGGCCTGCCTCACTCCCACCGTCAGAGATCAATCCAACTCTAAAATGACTTGCGTCACTACTTTCACCCCCTTGAGTAACTCAATTAAAAAGGCAGTTCTAAAACACTGGGACAAGCTACAAACAGAATCTTTTAAACCAGAAAAACCAAGATTTGCCTTCAAACGAAGTCGCAACCTGAAAGACCGACTTGTACATACGTACACAGAAGGAGATGCCCCAGACAGTACCCAAACCACACTGTGGAACCTCCCACCCGTCAAAGGCCACTTCAAATGCGGCAATTGTTCCGTCTGCAACCTCACGGCCAACCTCAAGACTATTGATCTGAAAGGAAAACAGTGGACCTTTAACTCATTTACCAACTGTAAAACCAAATGGTCCGTATATATCATCAAATGCCCCTGTGATCTTATTTACATAGGCAAATCCAAGAGAGAAATTCGACAACGGATCTGTGAACATCGCTCCAGCGTACGAAACCAAATAGAAGACAAACCACTAGTGGCACACTTCAAGATGATGAATCACACTCACAACGACATCTTCTGGGCAATATTGCAAACAGTAGGCAACCCCTTCCGCGGAGGCAACAGGGATCTTGCCCTTCGTAAACTCGAGCAAAAATGGATTTATCGTCTGGACTCTGTAAGACAGGGTCTTAACATCTCCATCGAATGGAACCTGTTCTTCAATAAGTAAAAGTGCGGTTCACTCCCCTGAGCCCTGACCCACTTATATTCCCATGGGTTTTCTTCCACTACCAGAATAAGCTCCCTCCAACTTTCAGTTTCTCTGGGGTTTTTTCAAATACGTTTTTTCTTTTGAATACATTCATTATGTTCTGGTCACACCTGTAACAATTTCCTAGCGCTACAATACAAAGCACCACCAATATTTCTTATTCCTTTTTTCGTGATTCATCTATTTCTGGCACTTGTCTGTGATCAACTGCAACCCATGACTCCTTTCATTACTGTTGTGTAGTCATGTCCTTAATTTACCAGCACAGAAAAGACACAGAAATTTTGAACTGTTTTTTCTGGGAACTATGTTATTGATGACTCACGTCGCTTTACTGCAACACATGTTTTGTAATTTTGCAGTGCAAGTATTGTATGTAACATGTACCTAGCGACTCGACAATATTCGCTCAATAGCCTTTAACTTGATTTCCTCATGGATGTTTCCATGGAATAACAATGCATGTTGCAAATGGTGCCATTATTAATTTTTTCGCCCATGATCAATTCATGACTCATTTAGTGCACGCACCAATATACACATGACCAAAATATACGTGCATACCGACGCATTCAGTGCGACTGCTCCCACCCCTCACACTATCCCCAGACGCATGCGCAGTCCCTGCAGGCACTACGGCCTCGTTTTAAACTCCTGACATGCGCAGTCAGTCCAGCGCAACCGACAGCAGTGACACAGCTCTTTTTCCTGTCTTTCGTACAGGTAAGATCCGTAATACCCCGCGCTGCTGTTACCACCGTTTCTGGTCACAATCATATCCCAACGTTTCACTCGCAGTTTTGTCCTCCGTACTTAGGCTAGGTACCTCTGTACACTACCTGCATATCCCAGCACCACGCAGTAACGGACTCCCCACTATTTACCAGTACTGCAACTCCCACTCACTTTTTGACCCGAGCACTCCTCATCTACAAATGATGAGTCACGGCCGCTCACTAGACATAGTAGCACGAGTTAGTCCTTGTTGTAGCCACTGCCTTATGCACAGATTAATTCGTATCAGTAATTTTTTGACCTTCTTTCATTTAGACTGGGGCCTCTGACATTTGCAGATCGTCCCCTCCCGGCCGCTAACTCCAGCAGCCGCGATTTACTCAAACAGCCATGGCGCCTATCAACGTCCACACGGTAGGTCCTTTTGCCTTGCCTTTCTCACCATTAGTGGACACTCTATTCTCACCGTTTTTTAACATAGCCTCTTTTACCATAGGACGACACCTCACTCATTCATCCGGTCTGAACTCGACCTCCAAGTCCTGAAGACAGTTCGGTATTTTCAGTGCAGCGCTTTTCCATCTCTATCAGCTTCTGCCCTTGTCAGCTATCAACCGAACCAGAAACACAAACTCAAGTGTCGACAACGTCAATGTGTTGTGATAAAAAACAACACAGAAAATAGACTGTCACCACTGTATACTAATCCTTCACAATGCAGATTTAATGTATGCATATATGCCAGATTATGGCACAAAAATGTCTTCCTGTTTAATAAATGTATAATGTTTTATTCATCCACGGTGATTGTTTGTTCTGAGCTAGCAGTTATCTAGCTCCTTTTGCAAGGCTATAGCGACCTCCTGTCACGCTATTGGCTTGGGAAGCCTTTGACTCTACCCCCACGTATCTGTATACTTCTCAACCCTCTCGAGTCAGGCCCCCTAAAAAAGAGGGTTCGCCCATTTTCTTTCTCTTTTCTTTTCTTTTCTTTTCTTGTGCTGCACAAGTGCCATCAGGGTGTGTACAAGGACCTGCTTTGATCCACCTGGAAAAGGGACACCCCGCCACTATCACATGCCTGTATCCACTACATTCTTGCAGCATATCAACATAATCGATATGTAAATGCTGAAATGGTCCATTCGGTTGAGGAATCTCTCCTCTGATCATTCACAGTGTATGACCAGCGGTAAACCTTTGACATGCGATGCAATTTACTACATAAAATGCAACATGTTCTAACAGGTTCAGTACGAACCAGTCCTCTTCAATAGCTATTGCGAGGCTTTCCCTAGTTACATGCATGGGGTAGTGCAGTTGTTCAAGCACTACCTTTAACAATGCTACTGGCATTACTGGTTTTCCCGTACTGCCCTGCCGCCATAATGCTTCGGAGGGGGATAATGAACACCCCTGTGTTTCCACAACTCTTGCTCTTCCTGTGGTGCACTGCCTTGGACCTCTATCAACTGTGTTCTCGATAAATGATTAAACCCTGGATTCTTCGTGGAATATGGACCATTATTGGCGTTGTGCATGTCGCAATTTCCGGCTTCCACTTGACTCCTCCTCTACAGTTCCATTAAAACTTTCTAAATGCAATCAATATTGCATTCCATTTGTCTCCTTTTTTGCTCCATTTCCTCATCTAACTCTCTTTGCTTTCTCGCTTTCCATCTAACTCTTTCCTCTTCTTGTCTTCTTGTCTTTTCTCTTCCCTTCTTTCATTCACTCTATGCTCTTCTTCTTCCCTTCGCCTTTGTATTCTTTTATCCCTTCATTTCTGTGCTTCCTCCTCTTCTCTTCCTTTCTCGTTCTTCGATTGCTCTCTGTCTGTTGTCATATTTCCTTTGCTCTTCCACCCTTTCTTCTTTAATTTGCTGTTCTTCCTGATACATCTGTTCTCGCCTCTGCCTAATCTTCCTCTTATGTTCATCCTCTTTAAATCTCTTTTCTTATCCCTGGTCTTTTCTATCCTGCTCATCTTGATTTTCCCTTTGCCTAACTTCCTCAATTATTTTCCCTTCAAGCTTGAGCAACATCTGTCCTCCCATCCATTTGTTCTTTACTAGCGTTACCTTATAAGCTTTTTCCTTTTTTTTCTTTCCATCTCTTAATCTCTCGTTCTATGTCAGTGGTTACATTGAATCGTTCGCTTTTCTCTTCCTTTCTTCTAGCCTCTTCTGGACTATCGTCACTGCTATAAGTTCCTTTAATGGATACAATCCAAGGTGTTCAACTCTATCACCTTTTAATTCTGGCGAGGTAAGGGGAGCAGAGGGCTTGACACCTTCCTCTGCACACTAATTAAGCATCCAATCCTCAGGTGGTGGATCCTCTTTCTCTACCTGATACATTTTCCAGAGCTCTAAAATAGCTAACCTTTTCTTTAATTTATTCCCTGTGTATGTAACGTGCAAGTATGTGGTCATGTGTTGCAATACCACTTTCAATAGCGATCCCCGTTGGGGCCATGCCATGAACATTTTGTCTGCTGTGCCTTTTACCCATTCCGCACTATACTATTTGAGCTTATGCACGTGTTTCGGCAGCGTCTTATAAAGGTGCAACAATTGAGTAATATCTCCCATTGTGATGAGTCTCAATTGGCTTTCAATACTTAGGGCCTCATTACAAACCTTGCATTAAGGGGTTAACGGCGCCGTAAAAGGCTGCGGCGCCGTTAAACCCTTAACGCCAGATTCACACTTTAACGCTTGCTTTTTGCAGGCGTTAAAGTCCAACCCGCTAAGGGACCTTGGTGCTAATTATGGCACCGTAATTTACGGTGCCGTAATTAGCGCCTTCCCCATTCCCATTGAGCCCTGTGGGCCAAAAATGGGACTGGGGAAGGGGCCATGGTGAATGGGGATGTACCGCCCCGCCAACCTTGGAATGGGACGGTAAATCCGCCATCCACCATGGCGGAATCCGGCATGGACCATGGTGCTAATAGCACCATGGTCCAACGCCAGGGTTGTAATGAGGCCCTTAGTGTAGTTTACACAGATACGTTTCAGAAAAACAACAAATATGAGAGTGCTCCAAACTTTTCAGCTCAAAGCCTCTATTTTTCAATGATCTCAACCTACTTTTCAGTCAGCGCCGACAATGAGTAAAATAGGTAATAACTTTTTATCTCTATTTGAACTTTACACAGCTTATTCCTGTTGCTCTTCAATGCCTTTTTTCATTTACAAATACACTACATACAAACAGACAGACTAGTCAACTTTTTACATATATATATATACCATGGTAATCCTTTTCTCCTAGCCCCTAAAATACTCTGATTGGAGTTTGAGTCATTCCCTATCATAAACATGTTTATGTGCCGCCTATTTATACCCGGTTATGGTTTGAAATTACTCGTCACACATATATCGATCTTCTTGCAAGTATTCTATATCAGCGGCTCTCCACAGGAAACCTTGCAATCTTTCGGCTAGATGGTGGAGGGTATCCAATCGTCTGAAACACTGGAGACCTACTGGTCAGTGGATCTTTTCAGTGCCATCCTCTCTCTGTTACCAGGTGAACCCGTAGGCCCTTTAAGCGAGGTAGCACTCTATTGGATGGGTGGGGATGCAGAATTTACTCTTACACCAATAATAAAATAGACTCAGGAAGTTGGATGGGCGTGGCCTGGAGCTCATGGTGTGAGGCTGTGTTCAGACTGAGCTCTGGTGCAAATCCTGCAAAGATCCTTATAATGGAGCTTTTTTGCTGTTAACTTTACAAATCCACAGGCTGAGCGGCTTCCTGACAGCCTCTGCTGCCGACATCCAGCTGTTCCAGGCAAGTTCAGATGAGAAACGGAGAAGAAAGCTGATGACCAGTAACCTGTGCGGCTTCACGAGCGGAGTGATAATGGCGGTCAGCCCGTTTATTCGCGATGCGCTGTAGCTGCATTAAGGAAGACCATGACACTGGGACCCTGCAGCTAGTCAAGAGTGCAATTTCTTTCTTTTGCTGAGCCCATTATACCCCGGGCCTCGGTTGGACGGCGCTGGCAGGCGAGACCTCGGAAGTGCAAATGCACGCTGCTTGAGGACTGTTATGGAAGACGTCTCTTCTGCATAAGAGTAGTCCGTGGATGCCCATGGGCCATCCAGAGACGGCGCAGTGAATCTGAGACCTGAACTTACATGTGTAGAGCCTGACCCCGGCGCTGGGCCTGAGAGCTGTGGGGCGGCTTCGATGGCGAGAGCGATGGACGCCTGTCCCACTCAGGGGAATATACATGAGTTTCATGCCCTTCCGTGCATGCAGATCAGGATCAGAGTCATTGGTACCCCTGACAGAGTTGGACTGTGAGTGGAGAGACCCGACCTATATGGCTTGTCTGATGGCGAATCTGGAATGCAGGCCGCAATGAACAGTGCAACTGCCTGGAGGTGAGCCAGGGATTGATCAGACTTCCCCTGCTGCATTGCACGGAGCCCGGACCCCCAGTACAGTGTACATTGGCACATATCACAACACATGCAAGAAGCAGCCAAGAGAATTTAAAGCAGTGACATTGTTTGATTGACAGACCCCTGGTAAGAGAACACCATGCCATCACCCAAATATATATATTTTTTCTGGCATTGACAGTGCTCTGTGTGCCACTAGAAGAGGGGTCCCCTTCATATTGTTGCTGTGCACTAGCACACAGATTTGGCGCTGTTGGGCTATTGCTTGGCAGAGGGAGCATGGACGACAGCGAGATTTTATAAAGTGGGATAAGCATTAGCACCATTGTGGCGAACCTGGACTGGGCGAGGCTACTGGCTACCTTGGACCAGGGCACGGGTGAGAATCTGGTTCCCCCCTGCACAATGGCTTTAGACCCCAACTACCGTTTTACACAGCACATAGACCTCTGAGCGAACGCCACAACAAGGCTGCACCTGTGAATAGACATTACAGACTTTTGCTCTCTGGTGATTGGGGTGCATCACTTTGAAATATCACAGGGAGAGTTGGAGCAGCGACCACGAGCCCAGGTGCCCAGCACGCCCAGGCATTCATGCAAACAGAACTTTGGGATATTGAATCCACAGGTCCTTGCAAGCTTTGAGAAGGCGGACTGAAACTGGGAAGATCCGTTACATTAAGCTGCACGACAGATTTGGCCTGTCCATTGGAGTGCCACCTGACAACTCTGCTTGGCACACAACAGACTACAATAGGGAATAGCACCGGATAGCCCACATAGAGACTGCAGTAATAACAGTGTTGTGGTCAGTTTGGAGACGTGCAGCTGGCAACCCCTGCCCCCGATAGTGTACTGCTGGCCGGAAGGGGTGACATTGCCTCAGTCGCACGAGACAACTACAAGATCACTCACCACCTTGGCTGGCAGTGCAAGGCCTTGCTGCTCCACAGTGCGGGGATATGCCCAACAATAAGCTCAAAACAAAAGGCACCATTATGGATTCTGTTGCAGGGCGTGGGAAGACACAGGTCCCTACTGAGTTGCAGAAGGAACTGACAGATAAAGCGATGTCCCTAGAAAAGCGGGAGGATAAGGCGACGATAGCTGCACTACAGACCTCACTAGAACTAAGGTGGATGAAGTTAACATTGATGTTCAGCTCTTGCGACATGATGTGAGGTCCCTGGCGGAGAGGGTTACAAATGTGGAGGAACAGCTGAAGCAGACTGTAGATGTTGCCACTGACCTGACGGCCAGATTAAAGACCTTGGAAACCAGGAACTGCGTTCTAGAAGAGAGAGCCGAGGATGCAGAGGGTTGCTCCCGCCGGAACAATGTTCGGGTACTGGGTATTCCCGAGGGCGAGGAGGGTTGAGACCCTACGATGTACATTGAAACCTTGTTCCAGCAGGAAAATGGAGCGTGCAAACTGATGCAAGGATTCTCAGTTGAGAGGGCACATAGGTCCCTCCAGAAGAAACCCCCACGGGGTCACATCCCCACCCAATCATAGCTACGATCTTGAATTTCCATGACCGTGAGGTACTGTTGCAGTTTTCCAGAGATGGAGGAGTGATTGATCGTGGAGGTACGAGAGTTGCCATACATCCAGATTATACTTCCCAGATGCAACAACAGAGGAATTGATTCATTTCTGTTAAGGCCAGGCTCTGTAGGAAGGGCATCAGATATAACAAATAAAAAAATTAAATTATATGCTCACGTATCAAGCAAGGCTTAAAGTGATTCATGAAGGCAAGACAAGGTTCTTTGAGAGTCCTTAGGCAGTGACAATGTGGCTGGAGCATAATAACTTGGACACAGATGATGATGCGACATTGCAGGGGACAGGTCCGTAAGAAGGTAGGACACAATGCTTGACGGTGTTGATATCATTTGCTGGCACGGATGGCCTGGGTACTGACAGGAGACGTCAGTGATTGCCCCCCCTCCTTTTGACTTCAAACTATGGTTCTATTACTAGAGTAGCTTCTGCACCGGGGCTTGTGACCTGGCCCAACTGAGTCCTGAAGGATCCCACCCCAACCCGAATGGATGGATGGCAGGCAGTCCCTGTCGTAACCCTTGGCGGGTGCCAGTTCACTTTAGCTGGAACTGGCAGGCCTGAGCGGACCGTGTTCACTGGGCATAGTTGATACCCCATATTCCAGGGGTTGTTGGTTAAGTAGTGTATGTTTTATCCAACCCAATTAAAGTTCACAGGGGATTAAGCCTCATGCTACTTGAAATGTATAGAAGCACGGGTGACTGTGTGGCCCAAAGATGGTTTCTCGTTACCTGAGTTTGCACATGTATTCAACCGTAGGCACGCCAAGCTCTGGGGCTCTCCAACAACACAGTTCACGAGACAGTATGACACAGGTTAACATTATCACATGGAATCTGAGGTGCCTCGGCACATACATGAGGAGTAAAGTGAAGTCATAACTCCAGCGTAAACAAATCTTGGTTGCATTGTTACAGGAGATACACTTGACGATCAAAGAGCAAGATGCAGTGGTAAAGTACTGGGGGGGGCAGTATATGGGGCCCCCTATTCCAAATTTGCATGGAGTGTTCTCACATGGATTAGTAGCAACCTACCATTTCATTACTTAAGCAGTTACAATGATGTCAATGGTTGGTATGTTATCCTTAGAGGGTATATTGGAGGGGTAGAGGTGGTCATAGTCAACTGCTATTTTCCAAATCATGCTATGCCATCATATGTTCAAAGTCTAACTGCACGGATAGCACCTCACAGGGACGCCTTTTTCACATGGGGTCATGGGGTGGAGATTTTAATTGTGTAATGGACAACATCCGAGAAAGATCCAAGCCACCTAGGTTGGGATAACCACAGCAGGAACAGCACTTAACACTGCCCTAACTGAACTAGCTGTCACAGATGTATGGCGAGAGATACACCCAGATTGGACCGAATACTCCCATTATTCCCCACTACACAATCTTCATACTCGACTGGATTATATCTTTGTGGGGGTTGAACAGTCGTTGCACTTTAATAGTGCAAAGTACATGGGCCGTGTGATATCCGACCATGAACCCCTGGTTGTGGGGTGGGACTGTGGAACGCCATGAACCCTCGTCTCTACGTGGCACCTACCCACAGACGCCCTACAAGATGTGGCCTTTCGTGAACAACTCTGAGATGCCCTATTCTTATACCTTGAAGAGAACATTGGCAGTGTCAGCAGGTGCGCAGCGGTCTAGGAAACTTTGAAGGTGGTCACTAGGGGGGAGGTCATTGCTGCAGCAGGAGGTATCGGAAGACAGCTTAAAATGGAGCTAGAAGTGCTCTAGAGTAGGGTACAGGATTTAGAAGTTAAGCTGCCAGTGGAACAGGCAGCCAGCAGAACGCCACCTTCAGTAGGCGTGGCTAGATTGCCAGGCCACTTGGGAGCACTGTCAAAGTTTGATTATGCCACCAAGACCAGGCGCATACATGCAGAAGGAGATAGATCAGGAAAGCTCCTAGCATGGCTATGCCGGAGGGAACACCCCAAGGTACTGATCCTGCTTTTGAAAGATGAATGTGGGCAACCCTGAAGAGCACAATCCACTATTAATCACATATTTTCCACTTACTATACCACATTTTACAGCCATAGCTCACGTATTTAATTTGAAAAACTAGTAGATGTTTTCACTGAAATTAAACTCCCCTCACTTAATAGCAATCAGCGCAACCTTCTAGACAAGCCATTCACTTTGCAGGACCTAGAGGAAGTGATAGCTACATCTGCTGCGGGCAAAGCACCGGGAAGCGATGGCCTCCCTGCTGAGTTTTATAAGACATACAGAGGAGAGCTGGCACCAACACTCCTGAAGGTCTTTGAGGAGGCCTTTCAGACTGGGACACTGCCAGACTCAATGCGAGAAACGTGGATCGTACCAATTCTCAAACCCGGGAAGTCGGTGGACATAAGCGACTCATATAGACCACTGGCTATGCTGAATGCTGATGTTAAGCTACTGACAACTATGCTGACATTTCGTCTTCAGAATTCTATTGCGGCGTTGATACACCCAGACCAAACTGGCTACGTGCCTGGCCACAGCACCACCTTCAACTTGCACAGGCTAGAGCATATTATTGAACAGGCAAACAAGAGTTCTGGGCAGTATGTAGCTGCCTCATTTGACGCTGTGAAGGCTTTTGATTCGGTTTATTGGGAATGGATAGAAGCAGCATTGAAGGCCTTTGGATTTTGGGAGCATTTACGTAGGTGGGTTAAGATTCTTTATACCTCTCCTACTGCTAGAGTCAGAACAAGGCGGCATATATACAAACTATGGGATATACAGAGGGGGACACAACAGGAGTGCCCTCTCTCGCCGATGTTATACATACTAGCACTTGAACCCATTGCAGCGTATCTCAGGCAGGAATATCTGGAAGCCGGGATACATATTGGGAATACTACTCACTTGCTCTCATTGTACATGGATGACATACTACTTTACCTCTGCCAACCACAACATAACCTGCCCCTCCTATTGGGAGTAGTAGATCTTTTTGCCAGTCTGTCGGGGATCATATTTAACAGACATAAGTCATGTCTTTTCCCTCTTGTAGAGTTGAACGATGTTCGACTAACTTCCATGCTAGATTGGGGATGATTGAAATGGGAGCATTGCTTCAGGTACTTTGGTATACAGGTGGCACATACTCGAGAACAGACACACGTACTCAACACACTGCAGAAGGTTGAGGGAGTTAAAAGATCAATGGTGCTCTGGTCACATCTCCCACTCACGCTCATGGGCAGTGGCCATTGCGAAGATGATCATACTGCCAAGGCTGCTATATGGATTCACTAATGTCACTCATTTCATCAAGGTCCCATTTTTGCAAGAGCTAGAAGCATTACTGAGGAATTTTCTATGGAGCCCTAAAAGGCCCAGGTAGCCCAAAAAATAGACTGACCCTTCCATTTGAACACGGTGTGGTTCAACTGCCTAGGTTAGAATTCTATTATTTAGCAGCACAACTTAGTTTTCTCGCCAAGCGGGTGGCTGATGAACACAATATGGAGCACAGCCTGCTCGAGACCCTGATTTGTCCAGTGCGGTTACTAGAAACACTCTGGCACCCGCCCCACACACAATGCAACCAACTGTTGTTGTTATCTGTAAGTAGGAAAATCTTGCAGAGGACATGGAAAATCTTGAAGGCCCCACACCCCTACTCACCGCACAGACCCATATAGATTGGCGACAAACAGGACCCTAAGGAAATCAAGATTGTGCAACGCTGGGAAGAAGTGAGCATTGTAACATGGGGGGATTTGTATGAAGGCAGTACCTACAGGGAATTTTCTGAACTTATACAAAAGGAGTGGCTCCCTGGGGGGCAATTCCTGAGATACATGCGGATCACCAAATTCGCCAAATATGTCTGGCCAGATTGGCCGACAGAGCCCCTACCGCAAGCACTCCTGTCGCTTATGTATGAGTTGGAAAGTAGCTGGAGGCTGGTGTCCCAATTGTACAAAGCCCTCATTGATGGCACGCTTACGGAACACACAGAGCTTAGAACAGGATGGGAGACAGACCTGGATACAGTCTTCACTGACAAGCAATGGCAATGGGTGCTGGGCCACGGCAAGAATGTTTCATGCAATGCAAGGTTTAGACTTCTTCAGATTAATGTTTTGCACCGCACATATTTGTCCCCGGCCAGGATTGGTAGGTTTAACAAAGATGCAACATCTAACTGCCCCAGGTGCGGCAGGGCAGATGCTCACATGATGCACATGTTTTGGGAGTGCGAGAATGTGCAAGGGTTTTGGAACACGATCAAGCTCACCTGTGTAAAAACTGGTATCACCAGATACCAATGGACCCCACAAGAATGCATTCTGGGGATATATGCCAGGGCTAGTAAACAAAAACACATATCTAGAATTAGGGATTTGGCCTGCATTTTGGGTAAGAGATGTATTGCCATGATGTGGAAGTCGAATGAGGGGCCGAGGTTTGAGGTGTGGTTGAATGAAATGTGACGCTGGAGCACTGCCGAAACAACAGCATGGGGTCGGGCCATTGATGTGCATGGTAGAGAAGTGGGCCTCCTCTTTGATGCATGGAAGTCTTTGGTTAACTCTGCATTGTACATCTCGGATGATAAACCCCCATGAGCTCCAGATAATCTATGCATTCCACCTTTTTTACTTTGCTAAATGGACAACATATATCCAGAGACTTGCACCTATACCTGTATATGAAACAATGCTGGCAGAGATTGAGGTGAACTCATATTACAGCAGCATAAATGGTTGGTCTGTTTGTTTTTCTCCCCCCCCCCCTTTACTGTTCACTTTGTTTTCCTGTTGTGACATGATATGTTTGATTGACTCATGATATTGCTCGTCGCCTACTTGTTATGTTTGACAAAATGGCAATAAAATCATTTACAAAAAAAAAGACAAACTCAGGAAGTTGGCAAAATGTAGCTGTTTTATTTGCAATTGTCTAAAACAGGGAGTACAACAGACATCAACTGACGTTCGCACAAGTCTCTCAAAGTTTTACATTTATAGCAAAAACTCATCATCATTGACGTCATACTACATGGCAAAGTAAGAAAACCTACTTGGGGTTGTGGTTGGACTACGGGGAACATCTAGATATACTTTCTATGGGGGATAGGATTATGATTGGATCTCTAGAGTCAGGTGGACAACTATGCCCACCCATAGTGAAGTTATCTTTGTTGTCATCAAATACATGTTTCATTGGCTTTCAACCTGTAGGGCTAATTGCTACGTGGCCCTCTACAATTGGTTGGCATGCTTGTACCCTTCTGGAATATTCCACTCACTAGCAGCACGCAAGCTGGTACCGTAGGTGCTTGTGGGTGGACTTGACCATGCCTTCCCACCCAATTAACCCATCATCCATCATCACTCCTGCTGTCTACCATTCGAATTGTCTTTGAACTCAGCCTTGCAAATTATCACTGTGCCTGAGAATAGAAGGGAGTGTGAGCACATTCTTATCTCCAGTCTCGATGTAGCTTGCCCAACGTCTATTTCCATCTACCCTTGTGACAGGACACTGTGTTTTATCTCCTTACTCGCTTTTAATACTATTAAATGAATAAAACTAGGCACTCGTAGTGTTTTTGAATTGCACCTCAACAGGAGATCGCCTCGCTTCTCACGTTCATTGTATTTTCTCGAATAGATAACCAGTTTCTTGGCTGCCGCAACACTTGACACTGGGCCAGACAAGCTTTTTTGATTCTTTCACTATACAAAATGAAAGGGTACCTGTAAAGCTAATGGTCCTTCAGGTAAGAGTCAGAATATATATGATATATATATATATATATATATATATATATATATATATATATATATATATATATATATATATATATATATATATATATATGTTACACAGCCACGGTAGTGGCTGAGTAGTTATGGTTAAGTTGCTAATCCCATAGGAAGAGCACTTTTTGGGTGGCTTATAACTTCGCTCCCTCTGGACGAATCCTCACTAGACTTTGCAATAAAAGTATATGGCCCACTCTGAATTTTTTCGGCACATTTTAGTGAGGTTTGGTTCGGGGGGGGCAAAGTTATAGGGGGGTCCCATAATTTCTTTTTTTCCCATAGACCTAATGGGAAAAAACTTTGCGCACGGCTACAGCTCAAACCGCTGGGCGGATTTCCACCAAGTTTGCAACAGAAGAGGTGGCTTTGTCTCGAAAGCTTGCTTTTGTTAATTTGGTGTAAATCTGTCCAGTAGTTTTTCTTTTTAAATGGCCAAAGCATAAGGCAAAAAAAATAGTGATATCTATGTCTGCTACGCGGACACACTTCCCTGTTCGCGCCGCGGACAGGACACCGATTGGTTGATCAGCTTGCAACTTGTTAGCGGACATGATCATGTTTGCCGATTGGCTGGGGTGAACCATGAGGCACTTCACATTGTTTTGATGCACCCGCCATCTTGGATCCGCCGACAGCCCGGCGGCGAACAGAGGCAAAATGTCATTTTGGGGGGTGTGTTGGTGTGCAGGAGTGCTTGGGGAGGCTTGAGGAGTAAGAGATGGGTCAAATATTGTATTTGTTTATTAGGTGGCAGGTGCCCTTGATTTGTTCGCCATACTCGCGGTCGTGGCGGCTGTCGGCTGACATAATGAATGCACTACTAGCTATTTTAGTTTAGTATGATGTTGGTTTTGGGTTGTTAGTCCAGCATTGATTATAATTAATATCATCTATAAGCAGCCCACATACCAAAGTCAAAATGTTTGGTATTATATGTGTGTTATGCTGCGGTGGTTGTGGCCAGGGCCTAGCGTCTTCAGTGCATGGCTGAAGACCGTAGGACGTAAGCCATGCACCCAAGACTCTAGGCACTGCCCACAAACACTGCAGCATAACACACCCATAGAATCAGACACCCATCAAATATCCACAACAAAATAGTTTGTGTAGTGTTTCATTTGTAGAGTTTGTATGCAAAGTGTTGGCTAGGTTATGCAGTTGAGATTGTAGAGTTTGTTACAAGGAGTGCAGTGTTTCTGAGGTTATTTTACTGGTTGAGTTTTTTGTGGTTGTATGCAGTTTTTTCATGACATGGGTAACTGGACCAGACATATTTTTTCGATCTCTGTGATAAAAGAAAAGATCATATGTTAGAGCAGGTAGTTCATTATGAGGTATTGCATTGCATAATAGATATTTCTGTATTTTTGACCCTCATATTTAGTACTTTACGAGTACTATAGTTCAAACCAGTGTACTGCACAATTTGCTCAGTTTCTGTGTTTGTTTTCTGAATCATTGGGTCTGTGGAAAACAAAATCCATGCTGGATTAAAAAAGAACCTTCTATGGTGTAGTACAATACATTTCTTTCATTTTTTACTTTTTATTTCTTGTTTCTTGCTAATCTTCTATCTTTGGCTTGTTGTAGATTTGTGGGGCAATTAGATACCTGTCGGCATATTCTAATTATTTATTTTGACTTTAATGCTATTCATCTATCTGTTGGGTTGTTGCAGATTTGTTGGGGCATTTAGATACCTGTTGGCGTATTGTAACTTTATATTTATTTTTTGATTTTAGTAGTATTTGTTTATCTCTTTGCTCGTTGCAGATTTTTGGGGTAGTTAGATACCTGTTGGCGTATTCTAACTGTATATTTCTTATTCGATTTTAGTGTTATTTATTTATGTGTTTGCTTGTTGCAGAATCTTGGGGCAGTTAGATACCTGTTGGCGGATTCTAACTGTGTATTTCTTGTTACATTTTAGTGGTATTTATTTATCTGTTTGCTTGTTGCAGAATCTTGGGGAAGTTAGATACATGTTGGTGTACTATAACTGTGCACAGTTATGAAGTTGACGTTTTGCTTATGTTCATACACAGATTACGTATAAAATTTTGGTTTTAAGAATATTAAGTAAGCGTTTACAAGATTTGTGAGCAATCTCTTCTTTAGAGTAATGGTACTATCATTACATTCAAACCATCCACAATTCTTTTTTATATATGCAGTGTAGTGACCTGCATTGGTTGTGGCTCCTGCTTGGTGGATTATACCTATTGTTGTGAAAGTTTTCTTATCAAGTGATACTTGACCATGTGTGAATCCAGTCAGCTTACAGTTGTTTTTGGTACCATCTGCATTGTAACGTAAAAGCATTATTATTACGTATTTACTATGTGTCTGTATTTGTAAGGTGGAACGATTATCTGAATTGCAGGTAGTACATAATCTGCCATGGTTTGCATTTTGTACAAGTTGCTGAAATGGAATGGATTCACAGTTAAGTGTGGGACACATACATAAAGTGTTCATTGGGGTCTTCTTCCTGTGCCATATGGTTTCAGAGAGTGCATGTATGTTTCCACATGTCTGAAATCTGAAAGATTTCTTTTATAGGTATGTGTTTGTTTTCCAGTGCTTGTAGTAAGTACATTAGACATTCTTCTGGATCTTCTTGTGAGTTTATAGTGAATTTTGACAATTCCAGCACAGTAGTCCAATTCTTGTTTTATTCCATGAACACTGTAGATGTTGTCAGGATTGTTAGTTGCATTTATATGAAGGACTAACATTTGCAAACACAATTGGTCTGTACTGTGTAAGTACATGTTCTCAATAATTGGTGGCAATTGGAATAGAATATTCATTGCTACATTTGCGTAGCAATTTACAGCAGTTACATTTGAAAATTTGAATGGACCAGATAGTTCTGTGTGGAAGTCATTTGTTTGGAGTTTGTGTTGCTTTTTTGAAGAAGTAGTTGAGTTACTTTGACCACTACATTCTTGTTTGATTGTGGTACTTGATGAAATATTTGTTTCTTTTTTTTTTGTTGAGGAATTGTTGTGATATCCTGTATCGTTTCAGTTTGAAGTAGCTTTCTTTTACAACGTTTTGCTTCTTGTGGAACAGGATAGGTTTTTAGATGGGGTGTAGAGTGAACATAGTCTATTGTATTCTATAATGCAAGGAATATCAGCATTTACTTTACTTGCATCAAAGTTGATTAGAAATAGGCCATCAAGTGTACGTAAGCGTGATTTTGCCATGTAGCTCATGCCTTCTTTAAAGACTGTGCTACCAATATCTATTAATGCTTTATCTAGGGCAAGAACTTGTGATATGTGAATGATCACAGCGTATGCTAGAGTTAGTGAAAATTGTTATCTGCGTACATACATCTATTTGAAAAGAAGGAAGCAGGCTGTTGAGTGTCATATCTTTTTAACTTCTGATAGTTTTTCTAAGAGAATATTGACAAATTGAATGTTGTTGTTATGTGGGTATGTTTGAAAGCCAACAACTGTACCAAGTGCTCCATTAACCAGTCCTTGCTCTATGTCAAGGTTACATTTAAGCATTACTCTACAGTTTAAAGATACTTTTAATATTTTCTTCAAACCAGCTGTGTTGGAGATAGAGTTTTCTAGGGTATTTAGTCTTGTTGTGGCTTGTTGACACATGGGTAGTGTCATACCATGTACGTCCAGTTTATCTGTGGAGCAAATTACAGTTATTGGTTGCATTTCTTTTTTCAACATTGTTTCATTGAATTTGGAACAGCTTGCAAGAGTTGGCATCAAGGACATAAAATTGACTTTTTTGTGTGCTAATTGTTGCATCACATCAGTAGCACATGAGTTATGGCCATAGAGTGTACTGATGTGCCTGGTTTTTAATATTCATTGTGCTTCTTGAGATAGTAGACCAACTCTAATACTTTTTAAAATGTTGGCGCATGTGTGGTCTCCAGACTGGTGGTTGTTTTCAGTTAATTCTCTGTATTGTAAATGTTGTCAAAGGTTTACATTTCCTATACTGCCAAGAGTTTTACGGCACAGTTTGTGCCCTAAGGTTTTAAAAATAGGTTCAGCTTTCACTGGTGTCAGTTGAAGAAGGTCTCCGAAAACAATAATGTGTTTTCCTCCAAAGAGCTGGTCGTAGTCTGTTTTGAGAACCTCTTGTGTTTTGAGGACCTCTTGTAATCTGAGGTGAATTAAAGCCAACATTAGGTTGGAGACCATGCTCACCTCATCTATTAGCAGCATTTTCATTTGTTTGAAAACTCTGCGTAGTTCCATTGCAGCTTCTGTGAAAAGTTTGTAATAGTCTAATTTGTTTTGGTGTTCTACTGGAAGGAGTAGTAATTAGTGTAAAGTGACACTGCCTATGTTGTAGGCAGCTAAACCTGTTGGGGCAGTTACAATTGCTGTCGGTTTGTTGTTTGTCAATTGTTGAAGGAACTTGCTGATGATTTTGATTAAGAATGTTTTGCCTGAACCAGCTTCACCACTCACATATAGCAGTATAGGTTTGTATTCTTGGCAGGTACAGTTTTTATTTTCATGTTCCACACCATGTTCAATTTGTTTTGTTATTTCTTGGAAAATGCTACGCTGTTCATTGTTCACTTGTGATTTCAGTACAGCAAAGTCTTCTGTATCTTGTTCATACTGACACATGTTGTTTTCTACTTCTGTCATGGCTCATTCTGCCTCATTTGCTATTCGTGGCTGTCCAAGTGGTTCTTGGCTTCCTGTTACAGAAGGTTGACTACTGTCGGAAGTGTCCACTTGTAGTTGGGCTTGGAGTTCTTCTTCGTATTGCTATTCATTGTGCACATTGTTTGGTACTGTGTAAAGTTTATGTCTGTTATAGTACTTTCATTTGCTTTGGAAGCATCTTCATAGGAGCCATATGTATCCAGTAACCTTTCTTCTTTTCTCCACGGTTTAAAAAGTTGTAGCAGGGACATGTAATACAGCTCTTTATGTTGAGGAGTATTTAATGACAATTTGATATGATTAATTAAGCTGCATTTTGCAAGTTTCACTAAGCTGCCTTCACAATTTACCACTCTGTATCTACCTTTGTTTTCATCTGGTTTAACATTATTTTTGTATGTGAAGTTTTGGGCTACGTGGTAGAGACATATGGTTTCCAAAGTGGTACTCCTGTTTGGGTAGTATGTGTCTAGTAAATTGTTTTTCAAAATGTCTTGGCTGTTGGGATCATTTATGGCTATTGTTTCTCTGTTCTCATATGATTTGAGAACTCTTTTTCTAGATTTAGCAGGACCAAGACTTAGCCATACTATATTGTCAGATTTTCCATACAAGACAGTACTGGTTAAACGGTCTGCAGCTTCATAGCAGCCACATTCTCTACGAGAGAGCATTTTTATGCCTGAGCTGTACAATTTCTGTGATAGTGTTTTGTCAGATGATATGTCATCCCAGAGATCCTGAAGCTATGTTTTCTCTGCTTTGGTTAAGTAGGCTGTGACATATTGTGCAACTGCAGTGGAATTGTCTGCAATGTACGGCACATCTGTGCTTGCATTCCATAGGAGGGCAATGAGTGCATTGTAATCCTTGATGTATTTTGATTCCTTTGTTCTTTTTATGTAATATGTGTTCTTAGGTGATTTAACTTTGACACTATGTCTGACTGAAAACATGAAGTTGTTTACTTGACCTGTTGTTGAATAAGGACTGTCTATAGCGTGGGTACCTTTTTGGTTTTGTTTAAAAAACATTAAAAAGACAGCCATCATGATTTTTCCTAATATGAGTAAGAGAGAGGCCAAGTACTTTATGTATGGGGATTCAACTCAAATCTGTAATGCCATTGTGTACCTGGGATACATAATTAACAACACCATAAATGTTGGGGACACAATGGTATGATACATAGGTGAATTACCAGCCTTGGTTTCTCAACTTCAGAAAATTAAGAACGGACTAGCCATTCCGACTTGACACACGCTGTTCTATCAAAAGTTAAAGGTCAATATCGGTCAGTAATTCATAGGGTCACTTCTGTCCCCCTTCTTAAATATCAGAATTAGCACTGATCGTTTCCTGGAAGAGGGCATAGGTCCCTGTGACTTATTAATGGTCACTGCAGAGGTTGAACAGGCATCTTGTGACCATTGAACCTGCTGTGTGCCACAAGCAGAGTGGGTGCTGCGGATCAGGCTACTGGATAGTAGATTACCCCTTTGGAGAAATAATCACCTGCATCATTTTAGTTACTAAAAATAAAAAAAAGCCTGGGCTTTTCACCGTTGCCAGATGACAATTCCTCACATATTGTGACTGTGAAATATGTTTTCTTCAATATTAATTTCTTTGTAGTATTCATTGTTGTTTTTTAGATATTGCAGGGCTTGTCTAACTTTATTTAAGTCTACGAGTTGTTGCCAATGTTTTTTGTATTTTGTAGGTATGCTATTTACTAAGACAATTAAAGTTTGATCTATTGTACGTTGCACTCCTAGAGTGTGTACATTTTCTGTGAGATCTAATGGTAAATAAACTACTTTGCCACAAATGCCTTTGACTAATTCAGAGGGAGGTAATTTTGCTGTTTTTGGTAGGAGGCGTATTATTGCTTGAAATGGATGCACTGTTTGAATTATGATGCTCTCAGATAAATTTAGTTGTTGCAGGGGTTTTGGTAGTCGGAATAATTCCAAGTTATTTGTGATAGCACGTGAAGGTGTTTGGTTGTTGTCTAGTTTTGTAGTGCAGTAATTGCAAAGTATTAAGGGGTCAGTAATGTCGAATTTGTTTTCTGCTATAAGGTAGAGAGCTAATTGGAACCATTTCAAATCTTCATTGTCTTTTATTTTGTATGTTATGTCTATAGTTTTTGTGGTACTATTATAAGAAGTCCTGCGGCAACACATGCACACATGGTTTGGTACACGAAACACCATTGACATCACGATTACCACAGACATGGAAACTCCAACATAAAAATGGCGGAAAAACTGTGGCCACGGAGGCGGTATCCGCGCCACCGCGAACATGACGTTAAACAGTGCCTGGTGAGCTGAATCAGGCCACAGGTGCCCCAAATGAGCCCAGCTGGACCCAGCAGGTCACTGGGAGCCTACAAAAGGGCCACACCCACACCCAGGCCAACTCCAAACACAACAATGAGGCAGCAGCTGCAGCAGCGTTGGGACTGGGGCTATAGAACCTACAGGCAGCAGTGCACATGGTGGCAGTAATGGTGCTGAGGAGGATGGGGTGGAGGTGGAGGCGGAGGAGGCGGTAGTTAGCAAACCCTGCACCCATGCCAAACCCATTTGTGCAGCTGGCATGACCCCGCAGGCAGCCTGCAATACCCCACATCAGGGCCTCACCCTGGAACTTGACCCCAGGACAGAACCACACATTATACTGGCTATACCGTCCAACAATCATGTACATCACCGCCATGATTGAGGACGACATCACAAGCCACATTGCCATTTCAACCGCAATCCCCCCCTCCTGAAGGTGGTGTCAGTACTGCATTTTCTAGGCACCAGAACTTATCAGCACACAGTTGGTGAGCTGCACGGGCTCTCACAACCCTGTTTCTCTAAAATATTGGGACAGGTACTGGATGCCCTGCTGCGCCATGTGTCGGAACACATCGCCCTACCCCGTACTCTTGCAGAGGTCATTGCCACCAAGTTGGCCTTCCATGCCATTGCAGCCATGCCAAATTGCATAGGTGCAGTAGACTGAACCCACATAGAGCTGACAGTACCACGTGCAATGGAGATGGTGTACCGCAATAGGAAACAGTACCACTCACTGAATGTACAGATGGTATGTGATGCCGGACAGGTGATTACACATTGCTGCTCACGTTTCCCAGGGTCAACACATGACTCATTGGTCCTGCGGAATTCCACATTGCCACGCTACATGGAACGCTACGCTGGACAAAGCACATGGCTATTGGGTGAGTACAACTGCCAATGCACAGGTCCTGTGGAAGAGTGTTGTGTGCCCAGGCCAATGACCTGTGTGGGTGGGCTGCTACAACTGCACATGCATCACCCCCTGGCCCATGTAATGGACGGTCAGCATAACCCACACATTACAAAGCTACACATGACAGGTTGGCACAGTACACACCCTGCCAAATGAGACATACGACCAATGCTACCACAAGGCCATACAAGTTGACCCACTCAATACAGCCACCCACACTTAGCACCACTGCCCCCCCCCAATGCACATGACGGCTGCACATGAAACATCCTGCAACAGCCAAATCATCACAGCCCATAGATTGACTCCTCCATGTGTGCACGTCATTGCACAGTGCCATACTCACCAACCACTATTGTCCGCAAGGGCAACTACATATGCACAGCAAGTCATTGGGCAATGTCCATATGCCACCATCTACAACAATTACCCATGACTGGCAATCAGCCATCCGTCCAACCACTGCTTAGCCCATATGGATGAATGAATGATGACACAAGATTGCACTGCATCAGATCAAGAGATGATACCACAAACACTGACATGTCCCACACATTTCCATCCCATGTAGATGCTGGATATGCACTCACGCAATGGCTGATGACGCCTGTACGGAGGCCAAGGAACAGGCATGAGGAGGTGTACAACAGGGTACAAGCCCGCACATGTGGCATGATGGAGTGGACATTTGGCCTACTGAAGGCCAGGTTCCGCTGCTTGAGCAGATCTGGAGGATCACTACTCTACAACCCAGTAAAGATGGGTAAAATTGTGCATGTGTGTGCCATGCTGCACAATCTGTGCATGCGCAGGAACATTCCTCTGCCCCCAGACACAGAGAATGATGATGGAGTTGAAGATGGGGATGGTGATGGGGATGGGGTGCCTCCACACCCTCCCGAGGGTGCACAAGATGGCCAACAAGCACGGGATACACTCATTCGCATTTACTTTTGCGAGACTGCACATTGACAGCAATGCATGGATATGACGATGCTGGTGAATAAATGGATTTTGTCTGCAAATGAAATGACGGATGTCCACTCATTATGGTTGTTTTCAAAGGTGTTGTATTATCAATAAACCAGGAAAGAAAGTGCATTGGGTAGGGAAGCTGTACACTCGTGCCCACCGACCACCCAAACGTACCCACCCCCAAGCAGGCCCCAAACAACTAACCCCCTAATTGACCTCCCCCACTACCCAAGCGTAAAATGGTGTCCCCAAATGTCATGTTCACTGCAATCCCCACATGGCACTATTTGTGGGGGCGCTTATGCCCAGGAGTGTCCTTGCTGGTGGGTCCAGTCAGCCGACTAGAGCCCCTCCGTGGGCTGTCAGTGGCAGAGTTGGATGGGGTGGTGCTGGCTGAGGTGACTTTCGTGTGACTATGGCCACGCGTCCTTGAAACTCCTGCTGGGCAACCAACATTGACTCCGCAACACTGGATTGCCCACTGTTCCCTTCCCTGACATGGCGTGCCAGGGTGACAATGGGGGCCGCAAACCGTCCAATCGACCTGGACAGCCGATGCACCAATGTTGCATTGCTCTCACGCTGCAGCCTGGCCTCCTCCCGCTGATGCATGGCCTTCTCACGCTGCAGCCTGGCCTCCTCCAGCTGTCTTTCCACCAGCTGCGTCAGGGTGGCCTGTTGTTGCTCAATGTGCTGCAAGAGTGTACTGAGCTCAGCCATGGAGGGAGTTCGGGAGCGCATGGGGCTGTGCAGTTTTTGGGGGCTGAACTGTAGGCCATGGATGGGTGACAGCTCATCCATGTTGTCCCCCTCACCTTGTTGTACTGCTTCGGCCTGCATGGCTGGGGCACTTCCATCACTTGATGCAGCCTCCTCAGCAGTGCAGATGGGCTGCGAATTATCATCCGGGGCCATGGTGGGTGCTAGCATGGGGATGGTGGCCTCTGCTGGTGTGCCTGATGCAGCCAGTGTGTCTGATGCAGCTGGTGCTTGTGTGCCGGAGCAGCTAGCATCATCCTCCTGGGCAGGAGTGCTGGATTGGGTGCATGCAGGTGGCCACTGCATTGCCTCTTGGCCGCCGTCGCTGTCACTTGTCACAGCTGTGGGGATACAGAGGGCATGCTGTTAGTTGTGCGATGTTACTTAATGTGTCCATCACATGCATCAAACCGAACAATCCATGACCACTTGCATGTACACACTTGTGACTATTGATGCACTCAGGTGTGTGTGTGTGTGTGTCTCTGCTTCCAGTCAAGCACGCACTGTGTGTATTTCCAGGGGTCATGCATTGGGGATGTGGTACTTGTCATCTGGGTGGTCAGTGGGTCCATTGGGTCATTCCTGCCCTGGTGGGGGGGGCATTGTGATTGGGTCCATTGGTTCACTCCTGCCCTCGTTGGGGGGGGGCATTGTGAGTGGGTCCATTGGGTCAATCCTGCCCTGGTTGGGTGGGGGTCATTGTGAGTAGGTCCATTGGGTCACTCCCATTCACACTTATGGCTTTGTAGTCTGTGCACTTACCGGCATCTGCAGGTGGGCTCACTCCTGCCTCTGCATCTCCTATGCCGTTGATGCACTCGAGGTGCAGGATACTGCTGCAGCGTTCCTCCCACGATTGCAACTTGAGAGGGGATGCAGGGCCTCCACCAGTGCCAGTGCTGTGTTGGCGGTGTGCAGTGATGAGGTTGCGCACCCGGAGCCTGAGGTCATCCCACCTCTTATGGCAGTCCTTCACAGAGCGTGTGATCACACCGACCGCTGTGCACTTGTGTGCTGCCTCCGCCCACACCTCCTTGCGGCGTTGCTGAGTAGCGTGCCGCTGGTCTGCACTAAAGAGCATTTCCACATGCTCGACAATGTGCTCCACCAAAACTGTGAGCTCAGCCTCACTGAAGTGCTGCTTTCGCTGTCTGTGTGCTGGGATCCTGGATGTCATGATGGTGTTAGATGTGTTGTCAGTCTCAGGGAGGTGTTCTGAACTGTGGTGTCTGAGGATGGCAGTGGATTGTGCTTTATATAATGGCCGCCTCTCTGTTTCCATTTTTTTTCCTGCAGTCATGGTATTTGCGCTTCCGGTGTTTCCGTGTCGGCGTGGGTGGACATGGGTTTTGCACCGTTTTCTGTGGCGTAAAGTCCGTGTGCTTGGGTGTTTACATGACGGCCGTGACACCGTTACCGCCTTGGTGTGTTGCGCGTGACCCACGTGCCATAATCGGCCCTTCTTTCCGCAACCTTGCGGTCGCGAAAACGGAGTCACCGTCGTCACGGAATCACCAGATTATATAAAAAGCAAATCTATTGGGGTCATAGCACTGCAAAATACTATTTCCCATCTTCAACAAAACCTAGAGGAAATAAAACCAAAGTCCCTTTAATGTATCATTGTAGTTATTTTTTGGGAGTTTTGTAACAATCTACATGTATGCAGGATACTTCAGAGTGCCGATGTGTAGACTGATTTAATTACATGGAATAATCTATTCCCTTTTCAAGAGTTCTGTGCCATGTAATTGATTGATTTGTGAAAGAAAAGACACATAGGGCCCCAATATAAGTTTTCCGGTATCCCGCCAGTAATTCTGCCGGAATACTGGCAAACTGACCTAGCGTTACTGGCGCCTATTTTCCCAGAATTTCGAGGATACTACAGGTGCCAGTAAGGGTGGTAAATCCCCATTCCATGGAGTCCCACATAGTCTGATAAAACCAGTGCTGGAAATACTGTCTGTTTTTTGCCAGTGAGGGCCTGATTTACCTCCAGCACTTAGCTGGTGGTAAATCAGTGAACCCCCACCAGCTAACGTGGAGTTTTGCGTTGCAGGAAAAGTGCCGGGCACAGAATTACTGGCACTTTTGCCAGCACTTTTCCCACACCTCAAAACTTGTATGGGGCCCAGAATGTTTACTCGCATTTCATTCAAATAATGCCTAGCAAGCAACGTGACTCTTTCAAGCGATGGTAAAGGGAGACCTTTTCTTGCTACTCTGCAGTACCCAGTCCCCTGTTACGTGTAAATTGCAAATCCTATCCTGTCTCTTTTTCTTCTTATCTACCACTTGTAGTCCCACTTTTAGAATACAGGAGTAATACACAGTTGCAGCCTCCCTCATTGGGATTGTGTTCTGCCTCATGACCTGCACATTCTGTAGACAACACAAGCTGTCAGATGTCACATGCGAGCAGCCCAATTAAGACCAAACTTCCCTCTTGCTTTGTATTGTGGTAACCATTCCCTTTCTTTGACAACGATACAGGCATAAAGAAGCAGGAAAGCAATGCAGAATGGAACACTCACGCCTCACGCAGTGTAGGGGAACAGGAGTCTGATTCACAAACAGCACACATATTGTTTTTAGTAGTATAAAGTAAGTTGACATGTGTTTGCCAATTGCACTTTCCATTGTTAGTGTGGGCTATTAGGCAATGTTTTCGACAGCTATAAGCCGAAACTATTCCATTGTAGTACAGATAGGTGGAATGACATATGAGGAGGGAAACAGGGTCTGTAGGTGTTGTTTGGTTATCTGTCCACCCATTGTCTGCCCATAGCCATGCTAATCCCTATGACCATTCCCTCCCATTCCTGCTCTGTTCAACCAAAATACTTCCTCATGGGAACTATTTGTGATCACTTTAATCAAGCCTTAGCATCAGGCTTTGCATTCAAAGTGCCTGCCAGTGTTTGTTCAAAGCAGTCTTCTGAGAGTTAATGACTTCTTTTGAGTTGTAAACATGCTACTGGTGTGAGAACAATGTCTCACTGGGCCTTTATTCAGCCACTCAATTTATAAACACTCTGAATGTCCTTCACTGAAGTTCTTTTTAAAACAAGCATTGGCAAATCCAACAATTTCGTCTTGTGGATTAAGCTGTAAGCATTTTCCAGGCACTGATAATAGATACCCAGGTTCTTGCACCATTTTGCTACCAACAATGGGTAGTTAATACCACTATGACTGTGCCTGACAAGTGCCTTTCCCATGCCCACACAAAATCCCAAACTATTGGCATTGCCAATGCTTACATTTGCAGGCTCAAGCCTATATAAAAGCAAAGCTACACGTCTTAGAATGCAACTGCTGTTTTCTTCTTTTCTTTTCTTTTTTATTTTGCATGTAGTCACAAGAAAACATGACTTTTTACACATTCCATCAATTTGGAAATAAACAATTTACAATGATAAAATGATTATATAGAAAAGTAATTCTGAATAATCAATCAATAGAAATGAATTGATTTCCAAAATACAGTTATCGAGAATATCGAAGGATTAGATAACACAACATTGAGGTAAAATAACACTAATTTATGAAATAGATTCGATTTCTGTTAACCAAACACATCATCTGAAAGGTTAAAATAAACAAAAAGTAAAAAAAAAAATGCTTGAAACATGACATAATTATTTCAGATACAATTACAAATTGATTTTGATGAAATTCAGTTAATTCAAGAGTTTTAACAGTGCGATTGACAATGCAATTTCTTTTTCTGCAGATAAACCTATGCTAGAAATCTTGCGTTGAAATACATGTGATTTAATACACAAACTTTGAGAAATATTTCTGTCTTAGAGCAAAGGTAGAGGAGCAAACTACTAAGATATGTTTCAGGTCTTGAATGAGCCAATCTCCACATAAAGTACAGGTGCCGGCAGAAGGATCAAGTTTATGCCAGATATGATTTGTCTCATTAGTTTTTATCAAATTTAGACAGAAAAATTGTAACTCTTGTCGCCAGGAGGGATTAGGGAATGTACTGATGTATAGGAGAACATACGAGTAGGACTTTTCAGTTTTTTAGTTAAGGATGCTTTTCTTTTAATCCAATCAAACCTCATTAGTGCATGCTTGTCTTTGTTAGGGTTCTCTATAATAGTCTGTTGTGTACACTCACATTGTTCAATTATGTTTTCCAGTCCCGTTCGAAGATGAAATAAGTATGAATTAGTGCCTAAATTAGTGAAGTCGTAAATGTCTAAATAGAGAGACTGGTCGAGAGGTACAAGGATCAATCTGTAAAGTGCCAACACTTTCCATCAGAAATGAGAATAGATAGAGGAAATGTAGGCCCGATTCATATTGTATCTGCAAAATAGGTAACAACTGTGGTAGAGTTAAAGTTTTCCTCCACAGTCGACCTTTGAGACAGTCCCAATTGACCTTTCATGCACAAGGAGTACATTCCATTCCATATTGAAGTGATGGGATAATTTTACTCTTGTATAAAATTGTATAGCTTTATCAGTGGCATCAAGGAGAATCAATTCTATAAACCCAAACGTTTTTTTTTTATTTACACATATATTGATGTGTTTTGCAGTCTAATTCTGATGTTAAGGCCTGCAATGATGTATTAGCTCTGATAGTGAAGAATAAGTATTTAACTTTTTCACTATTTGAATTTCCTGGTTATCGATTCTCCACCAAGGTTTTATTTTCCTATTTGTTGGATTCCCAAACATTATGATATTCGATTTAGTGGGATTAATTATCAGATCATTGATCTTTGCATACTCTTCTAATGCTGACATTAGATGAGTTAGCCCTAATGGGGTGTTTTCTATAACGCCTGTGTCATCAGCGTATGCTAAATGTGATATTTGTTTTTGCAAATCAAAGTTGAGGCAAAGGTGTGTTTTAGAAGACTAGGAGCCAAATCAGTGAGATATAATTAAAAAGAAGCGATGCTAGGATTCACTCTTGCCTAACACGAGTATCAATGGGTATAGTTGAGGTTAGATCACCTAACAGGTTTAGTCTTACTTGGATTGAAGTTTGGTCATGTTTTCTGAAAAGCCAAGGCAGGACAGTGGTGTCAGACATGCCATTGGAGGGATAAGCAATACTAACACGTTTTGCTGCTATGCATTCTGCTATCTGTAGTTCTTTGAGGCTGTAACATGACCACTGTGAGATGGGCCAGCAGTAGCAGTATGTAAGCCGCATCAACCTGCAAAGCAGCTACTTGCATTTTCACATTTAAAATAGGGAAAGTCCACTTTAATGCTCTATTAGAAAGCACAATTACTTGAGGCAAAAACAGGAGAGGCAGAACATCTCAAATCTTACACAGGGATGAGCAAGCGCTTGGTTTCTTGAACATATTCTGTGAAATTAGCGTAAATGAAAGGGGCAGCTGATTGGGAACATTTGTGTTAGCATTTGAAATGCTTTTACTTAGAAGTTGATTTGCATGAAGGATACCATATACTGGCTAAGCAATACAGAGCTCCCATTGTGCTAATTCCGAAATCGTAGCAAAATGACACCCAAAAAGTCTGTGACTAAGGCAAAACTCTTGTGCACTAGGGGACAGAGTGGCACTACTCGGATGATTCTGCGACAAATTTACTTTGATTGTGTGAAAACTCAATGGTAAGAGATAACTGATAACTTAGATTAATGGGTGTTCAATATTAATTTCAGGTGCAAACGGGTATAGTCTCTAGGCCATCAGAGAAAAGTAACGAAAGAAGGCACATTGTTGCCAACTAGAAACCCTCTATGCACTTTCAAGGGACAACAGTCCAGTGAGGTTTTAGTGAGTGTAGGTCCGAGCTATAATCTAGCTAAACTTCATACACCCATAAGGTTAACTTTACATGAAAACAAAGCATCCAACAATGTTTTTCAAAGATTTGTTTTTAAAAATAAAGCCAATAAAATCAACGTTCAATGAAATAATGTTTTAATGTTGCCAGGGTGGATGAACCACCAACCGCCAATGTCACCCAGTTGTACCAGGTGCATAATTCAAATGTAAATCAACCAAGATGAACAGTATTCCT
The DNA here is from genome assembly GCF_040938575.1 of Ambystoma mexicanum. Classification (NCBI taxonomy): domain Eukaryota; kingdom Metazoa; phylum Chordata; class Amphibia; order Caudata; family Ambystomatidae; genus Ambystoma; species Ambystoma mexicanum. Next base: position 359,485,762 of record NC_090932.1, on the reverse strand, counting down.
CACAAAAAAATTTCAATAAATCAGAGGGTGATGTGTAACAAACCAACTCAAATTGTATTATCAACAAAGTTTGCTTTTGGTTTCTGTCAGCATCAATATAATACTCTTTTAAAATACAGCCTATATATCAGACAATAAATACAGGTTACACATAATTCAGATCATCCATAAAGCTCAAATGTTGTGTCATCAGCAACTATGGCCAATGCATTTCGGTTGTAATATCTATCTTCAGGATTTGAGAATTAGTGTTCCAATTTGTTTAAGTTTGCATTCTATCAAGATGTAGTCGTACGCATGTTGGAACAACAGGAGTATTGATTTTAAATGACTATTTACTACATGTACTTTGTCTATTGAATATTCAGTTTACAAGTACATGGGTACACTAACCTGGTGTCTTTCACAGTATTGTGCCTGGATGTACATATCCTGTGGAATGAGGAGATGATGTATGTGTAAACTATTTGTACAGAATGTTTATTACCTTAAGGTGGCCATGTAAGAGTGGTAAAAAAAATAAAAACGTCCTACTTACCCGCATGGTGGTGTCATCCCAACTGGGCAGGAGTGTCGTGAGATAGTATATATAAATATTAGGCTGTCTAAATAGTCCGAATGTATGTGCGACAATGCGTATTAAACATTGGTCGCTCGTAGGTATGTGTTTGTATACAATTGTCACTGTGTACAGGGTTCTTTGCCCTTTGTGGAAATGAAACCACCCTTATTTATATCATGTTGCCACTATGGCCAATCTGTACTTCGTACAAACTAGTACTGAGATTTAAATGTGGCTATTTGACCAGCTAGTAACCTTGCCTGCATGAGAATGTAACGGCGGTTTATATCAGTATAGAAACTCCTTGTATGTACGTTCTACCACTAGGATAGTATGCATGCTTGCGATGTCCGTATAAACCATCTACCCCTAGGTATTGTTGAAAAGGGTCGTACCTGGTCCTTACTCTTAGGCGTCCTGAGCCGTCCGTCTACAAACAGTGTGGCTCAAGTTCTCATTGTTTATAATGTTGCCATGGTATCTGTGCGCATGCACCTCGGTACAACGGCAGCAAGGTCAGCCATTTTATTGTGGGACAAGTGTGGACATATCTGAATCCCCACGACCTCCAGGGATTGTTACTAATGTATTTACGCAATAGTGTGTGGTAGAGGATGAAGTGCGCCCTGCCATCTCAGACAGTCAATCTACATTGCCATGGCAACCACATGTACCAAACTAGGCCTGTAATGAGTCTGGGATTTACTAGTCGGTGCGCAGCCTAAGCGGATGTCACAACTCCTCCAACTATATCCGTTGGGTGTGTGGGACCTGATTCAAACCGTGCACTTCATTATTAAAGTGGACAGATAGCAAGTGTCCCCTTGTGGTGTACGGGTAGGTAATGCAGCATATACCTCACCGATAATATTAAGGGATAGATGCCCTGTGCTCGGCTCCCTTAATCCTATCAGCTCCCTTAATCCTATGGTCGACGTATATGCTGGCAACATTAAAACATTATTTTTTTGAACATTGATTTTGTTGACTTTATTTCAAAAAAATTATTTGAAAAAAATATTGGATGCTTTGTTTTCACATAAACGTAACCACATGTGTGTATGGAGTTTAGCTAGATTTATAGCTCGCACCTACACCCACTAAAACCTCACTGGACTGTTGTCTCTTAATAGTGCATAGAGGGTTTCCTGTTGGCAACAACAGGCCTTGTTTCTTTACTTTAAGGCAAAACTCTTACCAAATTGTTATCAACCAGTAGACAAGGATATGACTTTCTTTACTTTCACATGCACATCGAGGGGATGGATCTAATACAAGGCTGTTTGTGGAACCTAATTCTTTATCATGTGTATATGTTACCATTCTAAAAAGACTCCAGATCTTAATTCCCCTCATTTTAAATGGGGTGGAGTTGTAAATCAAGGAGTAAAAGAACCCAGACGGTCCCACCTGATGGTATGAGCTTCTCTGATGTAAGTCTTTCTGATTTCTTCTGTTCTTTTCATGTATATTTTCTCAATAGTAAAAAAAATAAAACGGTGAGGCCTAACTAATACCATTGTGGCATGGGGTGATCTTGGGGTTTTTATGTTATGAAGCCTTGCAGAAGTGGACCATTTTACCTGTTTTTCCTATGTTTTTCCGATGTATCTGCTGCACATAGCACAACCGTGAGGCCTGTAATAATGCTTTTGTGTCATGTCCTGATCTAGGGCGCCTTTACTCAAGTTGTGAGGTTTGTCTGGTGTGATCTTCTGTCTGTGTCTTCCACTGTTTTCATTTGTATATAGTACAAAGAAACATAGCTGCAACACCTGTGCTGATGTTGTTTGTCCTGCAATGAGGTGTGTTGCTGGTTCCATTTCCTGTCCCAATAGGAAACTTCACCAGTCCTTCACTCTAACCCATTTAGTATTGTCAAGCTGATATAGACCATTTTACCATAACAACTGGAATACTACATATGATGCATATAATCCCGCCATGTTGCAAGTGCTTTATTGTTTTGGTAAATATTTCCTCCTGATTAAATGCAACTGGATTTTTTTTTATATCGAAGTGGTGTTAATCAAAAGCATGGAATACTAAGGAGAAATAAAAATAAAAATGTTTAAAAAAATTAGAATTGCTTCCTACAGCCAATAAACACTGGGATAGAAAAATGTAGCAACATGTAAAGGGAGCTATTTAATGATACCCTTTCTGTTTGGTCTTTTGGAGGATTCAAAAGAGAACACATGTTGCTTCCTCTGGGATAGGCAAAGAAACAAAGGGAGGAACTTCCTGATAAAGGCCCAAGCACTCAACAGAGAAGGCCCAACTGTCTGAAGTGTATGGGAGCAGAGCTACATCAGGAGCGCTTCTGCACATCCCCCAATATTATATTCATGTTATTACACCCTAGCACTGTATCTTTGGTGTACATTTCACTGAAGCGCCAGTGCTGGGTTTACACGGTATAAAATGCATTCGACCCATCACATACACATAGAAGCAATTATGATAAACTTCCTAAACTATCAGTGGAAGAGATATGCCAGCCACATCAGATCTTAGATGGACATGTTTAACCTGACACAGGAAGAATGTGTTCACTCGTATGCATAAAGCAGATGCAAAGGATAGCTGTGTAGCGGTGCTAAATGGATTAGTGAATACCTGAAATATTGGTGACATGAGCCATCTATTTTTTTCATTTATGTATAGTGTTATTGGTTAATTAAAACCTTAAACACTTATACAAATTCATGAAACAAATACATTCATCAAACAATGAATAACATGAGACAAATAACTCAAATCATATCACATTAAAAATTTGCAAAATAGTCATTATGTTTTAGATTTTTGCATACAAATAATATTTCCATTAGCAAATAGAACACAATATCCCAATAAAATGAAAGAAAAGGTGAACATTATAAAATGGCAATTATAAAATGACAGTTATAAAAACAAACATATCAAAATATAAATATAAAATATATAAAAGCTCCACCAAATCCATTTTAAAATCCCATTTAAATCAAATTTTTCATTTCATATTTCAAATTTCAAATTTCATATTTCACCATAATAAAGTAGGTGTTTCAGCCCATTTTATCCCAAACAAAATTCCATATAAAATAGATGGCACCCACATACATAAGAGGATCTGCCATGTAGATAATGGGCCAAAATAGGTCCGATGCGATCATCCTAACATCATATATCAAGTCTTTATATCCCCTATAATTTAATTCTAACAATTTGTCACAATTTGTTAAAAGGTGTCTAAACGTTTCCACCTCATTAAAACACAATCTGCATAATCGTTTCTCTCTTAGTATGCCAATCCAACCATTTACATACTCAAAACAGGGCAGCATATTGAATCTCAATAATGTAATAAACCTAGACAGTTCTCTATTTCCTACCTTTAATATGTAGCTACGGGGCTTAGAGACACCAATTCCTTGCTGGCATGGTCTGCAAACCGTTTCTTGTTACCCAACACCTCTAAGTTGTTACAAAGGTCCCACTGTATTGCTTTTCTTTTCAGTGTTTTGAGCAGATATATCGTATTTAAGAATTCAAGGGGTAAACTTAAATTGATTTCTTTTAAAAACCAAATGCAAAATGTTCAATAGATCTTTCAAATATACATTTTTGTTTTCTTTATCAGACATACCTGTTCCCACTAATCTTAATAGCATGTCATCCCTATCACTCTGAGATAGGATCTTAAAATATAACATACAACAATTTATTTTCCATAATGTAGGTAAAGATGTGAGTCCCAGTTCACATCTAATAGTTTCACTCAAGGTGGATTTGGGCAATCTCAAAGCAGGTTTCCAAAGCTTTCCTTCAATTTTATCCAGATCCACCAAGAATCTTGATGACAAAGTCTCCAAAGCACATAGGGCACCAGGGACTATACAGCTCTTATAAATCTGCAACAGGCCCTCTACTGAGTGCCCGCCCCTTGATGCCATGTATGCCCTAATGATGTTCCATTTTTTAGTTACCTTATTTTCTATCATATCTTGATAGTGTTTGCAAGGTGAATTTGCACAAATTGGCATACCTAAATAAGGATATATGTCTACTACCTCAATTAATTGGGTGTCGATTTTCCATTGGAAATTATACTTATCTCTCTTCTTTCCACTTCCCCCAAAGATCATTATTTTGGTTTTCTCCACATTAATACTCAAGTTATTTTCTACAGCATACTGTTGTAATTTGACCAATGACATCTATAGGCCAATTGGGGTCTTATCCATTAAGATTGAGTCATCCGCGTAGGACAGCCAACTAATGGGAGACCCACCGATTTTAGGTGGAAAATTATTGACATTAACAAACCTCTCCCCCATATCTGCCACATACAGATAATAAAGTACAGGTGAGGTGCCAAAACCCTGTTTGGGGCCCAAATTAGTTGATATGGGTAGTGTAAGGTTATTTAGCGTGTTACAACACAGAATACAGCACAGAGTAAAGCACTACTGCACAGGATCAATGTGTAGCATGTTTTTTTTTATGCAGTACCACTGCATGGGTTTGGTGCATTGCTATGATGCAATTGTTTCAAGCTATGTGTTGCCAGTGTAACATGGACATAAAAGTGAGGGCAGGTTATTCAGTCAAAAACGATTTTTACATATAAAATGCAAATCATTTTTTTCACAGTGAAAAGCACACATTTGTACATTCAAAATGCACACTATTTTTACCTGAAATTCCTCTGTTGCAGGAGACACATTTGAGGATTAGTGAACTAACCTCATTAACAAAAAACTAACACGCTAACTCATTAATAACATAATGTGTTCTCCAGTGCAAAATGAATGGAAAATGATAGGCTCTGAAAGTCATTTAAACGCACATTCAGATTTTTTTTTTTTTTTGCTTCTATCTGCGCTCTGTCCACAGTATTTGCAGGAAGCAAATACCTCGAATAAGCAGGAAATCAGTTTGGTTACAGTTGCAACTGTATAAGCCAAGCCATTGTGTGCAGAGGGTGGTTAGGGCATGATAGAATTTTATTGGTTAGGATCCTTTGGTAGGAGGTAACCAGAGTTTTCTTGTATAATCTTGAGGAAGAAGCTGGGGGGAGACATCTTGACACAGCTCGGAGAAGGACTGAGTAGATAGATGGGGATGCCTGATTCCTAAAGCAGATTCAACTTGGTTGCAGGGACTGGGATTCCCAGTCAACAAGTCCCAGTTTGAGTGACAGCAAATGCTTGTCCTTGCTGGGTGAACCCCTCCAGAAGGCGACCAGCCAAAGAAGTTACATGCTGAACAAGCCTGGTAATTATCTCGCTGAAGTGTGGTGGCTGAGTGTGTGCGAAAATAGTCAGTCAGTGTAGGAAAGGAGATTCCTGTGCTTTACCCACGTGTTTAATGTTGCAAATTGAATTCTTGTTCCCCGCCACTCTCTTCTCAGTGTATCACAAATAATGCTGTTACTGTGCTATTTCATTTATTTCTGTAAAAAGAGTGAGATCGTGTTTAAATGCAACTTTTATAATACACAAAAATATCTGAAAGCAGACGGGTGGTGTGTTTTATTTTCTCTTTCCTTTGTGCATTTACCAATGCAGTGCTGATGATGTGGGGAGATGTTTAGACAGTGCAATAGTCATTTTTAAGGTAGCTAAAAATAAGATTTGGCTGCAGTTGTGTGCACGATTCCATTCAGTATATAAGTGTGTGTTTTCTGGACAGAACATAATAAGTAACTGGGTGTGAAATAGCCTTTTGCTGAAGGTACATGAGTCAGCAAAAATAGAGACCCGGGACATAGTTCACTACCGTATATAAGTTAGTGAAAAATACCACATGTAGCTCATTGTTGTAGATAATTCAGTGAGAATTGCCCATGGTGGCACACTAAAAGTGAAGATGTGGTATTTCCGAAATGTAGGCCTGAGGTCTCTCTAGTGATCACAAGAACAATCTAAACAAAAACAAGGGGTTCTGGATATTGGGGCCACAAATAAACCAAAGGAATTATGCTCAGCACCATACCAACCAACCACGCAAACCAACCGCGCATACCATCTAAATAGGTCTGTGTGCTGAAATAATGCATATCCACTGTGTTATTGTTGTACTGGCCCAATCTGAATGTAGGGAGTGATCGTTACTAAATTATTATTTTTGGCGGTAAGAAAATACTGTCAGGAAGAAGCTGGGGGGGTACTTCTGAGAAGTGACTAAGTACTTATGACACCTGCAGTGCCAAAACGACAGATTGCCCTGATGTAATTTTGCATAATGACTCTGAGATGCCTAATGATTTAAAAGTGAAAGCACCAATAAATGAACATGTAACAGAAAATGCAAATACTTCTAAAAAAGAGGTACGGTTTAACCTAGAACTAAATCAAACATTGAGGATTTGTGCAAATAAAAAAAAAACACCATTCCAAAAGAACAAAGAGACAGATTTAAGAAAAATGACTCATGCATGGGGAATACCAGTGAACAGGGAGTAAGTGGGGATGCTATAGCCCCTTCCCTGGGCAAGCAAAACAATGACCAAACACAGGCAGAAAAAGGAAATACTCAAAAGGAGGGTACAGGTCAATCACCTGAAGAATTCTTTGAGCCACATATTTTTGAAGAGGCTGAAAGGGCTGGTACCACACTAAATGATCACAAATGCACAGAATTAAACAATGACAAATTGCTGAATGATGTTGTTACACATGTTCAGTTGGAAGGTTGTAATGTGGTCCCTGATGTTACCCAGATGGATGGGCGAACAGTGGCCACACTCCAAAAAACCTCTGATCATGGAGAAGTGAATAAAGTCTCTCGCGCAGAAATGGGTAAAAAGGAGGGAAAAATGTCTTCCCATTTACCAATGTGCTTAGCCAAAAGTGAAAAAGGCCTGAGAAAGGTGAGCCCTGAAATCAGTGAGAATTTACACTTCTTATGTGTATTAGAGGAAGTTGAGGACAGATATTATGCACCCATCACTGTAGAAGAAAAATGCCAAACATTTGCTATGATTGACACTGGCGCACAGGCCAGAATTATGTCCAAGGAGCTGGTAAAGAGTATCAATGAAGGGAGACCCCCACAGAATCAGATCACAGTGAAGGAAAATCAAGGTCCAGTGCATAACCTTAATGGGGAGGAGGTGCCCATCATAGGTGTAACTGAGGTTGACATAAAAATAGGAAAGCACAGAATGAAACAAGAGGTATTGATCACATCTATTTGTGAAATTCCATTTCTGATGGGGACAGATTGCCTGAAAAGATTGTCTCCTCTCATAGATGGGGTGAATGGAGTGCTGTGGTCCTTAACCAAGAAACCATTGAGACCTAAGAAACTAAAATCACAAAACAGCAACATAAATGAATGTCACACCGTTGCCAAAACAAATGACGCTGTGGAGGTATATCTCCAGAATAGTTGCATACCTAGTGTCACTGTTATATTAATGTGTCAAGACAAAATGCAGAGCGACAATGAAAGACTACCTGTACAAATATACTTGGACCCAAGGAAAAATTGGCAGACTGCCATAGATGAGCACACATTACGTTTTTATTTAAAAGAGAAAACAATCCAACAGAATATTGCTCCTAAAACAGATTCAGAAAAGCACATTACCACTCTTGCTGAAATACACATGGAAGATGAGCAACCATGGGTTCATGTTGATATAAATGACTGTTTTAAAACAATAAAAGCCACTTTAGCACTTGAACAGGAGAGGAGCTTCATTAATGAGAAATTATTGCAAAAAATAATGGAGAGGGAGGAAATCCCGAAATTTAGGATTAAAACCCAATATGTTTCTGGGTTGGACAGTCCAGACTTTGAAAACCGAATTGCAGGCAGATGCATGCTTAAAATTAGCATTGGGCAGAACACAATTTACCATAATGTATGGCTAGTGAGTGGAGCACAAAATGACTTTTACATGGGCAATGACATCATGCACAGAATGTGTATGGTGTTAGATTTCCTTAATCAAAAAATATGGTCACGCCTAGGTGGCCCGGCACCTGAATTTGAAGACAAAAGAAGGGCTTATCATTGTGCACAACTGGTTCCTTATGCAATCGAATTACAAATGAGGAAAGATACTATTATTCCTGCATTTACAAAACAGTCTGCAATAACACTGAAATGCAAAAATGGACAGCAGATGAAAGACTCTGATGCATTTGTATGCCTGAATGAATCCATAAAACAGCAAGGCCTGGATTATGAATACTTTCCATTGGTAGATATTGGTGAAGGATCTGTAAAAATTATGGTAAATAATAAGGGTTGTCAGGATATTCATTTAGAGGAAAACTCCCCATTAGGAATGGCCATACAAAAATCACATTATACGGCAGATTTATATAACATGGTGATTGGAAATATCCCTGAAAAGTATGTAAATGCCAAGGGTGAGTTGCCAGAAAACCTGGACTCTCAGCCCAAAGGAATATTTAAAATTCATTCTGTGTATCCTTATGATTGAAATGAAACAGTGTCCTGCCATCAAGAGGATTGCATAACAATTAATTTAAATGAAAATGAAACAGAAAATCAGCCCATTGAAGTGGAAGCTGATATATCAAAATATTTAAAAGTGGCAGCTTTACAAAAAGACACAGCCACACATTTAGAGGAAAGCGCCGAGATTCCCTTACCAGAAGATTTTCCAGAATTTTCCAAAATGGTAGAAGAGCAGATCTCCTTATCGGATGCATGTGACAGCAATGAGGATAGGAACAATCTGAGGGAGGTATTTATGGAGTTTAAGGATGTATTTGCAAAAGATGCTTATGATTGCGGTTTAACTGATTTACATGTGGCCACACTACCAGAATGGTGTAGCAGAAGTCCAGTATTTGTACGCCAGTATAGACTACCGCTGGCATGTTTAGAATCATTAGCAGAGATTATAAAGAATTTGGAAGCTCGGGGAATCATCAGGCCCATTCATAGCACATCCAATACACCTATTTTAGGTGTGTTAAAGCCAAATGATCAATGGCGGCTATGTGCAGACTTGCGGGAGTTAAATAAAAGAGTGCCAGTATCCAGATGGCCACTACCATTCATTGATCAGGGCTTAGCTCAGGTACATGGTTCAAAAGTGTTTACCACATTAGATCTCACCTCTGGATATTGGTGCGTGCCATTGGCAGAGGAGATACAGAATTTATTTTCCTTTACATTTGACAGGACACAATACGCCTGGCTTAGAGCTCTGTTCGGGTACATCAATAGTGGGAGTGAATTTGGCATATTTTTGAGAAAGGCCATGCCAGATGCAGCGGAAAGAGGAACCATAGTTTATGTGGATGATGTCCTGATAAAAAATGAAAGCCTGAAAAGCCATTTTGATGAAATAAGACATGTGCTTGGCCAATTGCAGAAAGCAGGCGCCAAAGTGTCTTCACAAAAAGCACAATGGTGCAAGAAAAAAGTGAACTTTCTAGGCCATGAAGTGACTGAACATGGGCTAAATCCACAAAAGAAAAAAATAGAGGCCATACAAAAACTAAAGGACCCTAAAAATGTGAAAGAGGTAAAACGTGTATTAGGGATGACAGGCTATAACAGAAAGTTCATTGAAAATTATGCTGACATTTCTCAACCATTGACTAAACTGCTTAAACTGAATGCACCCTGGATATGGGAAAAAGAGCAGTCTGAGGCAGTAGCTAAATTGAAGGAATGTCTTGTAAAGGCACCATGTTTAGCATATCCCATAAAGGGTAGGGATTTCTTTGTAGAAATAGGGTCCTCTGAACATTGTATGTCAGCAGTGTTATCACAAAAACATGATGTGAATCACAAAACTATTGCATATGCAAGTAAAGCATTTTCCCAAGTTGAAATGAAATTCAATGAATGTGAAAAGGCCCTATTAACCACTGTGTGGGCGCTACAACATTTCCGCCCTATTGTTCAGGGAGAAAAGGTGATTATTGAAACAAATCATCAACCTTTGCAGTTTTTAGAGAGTAAAAGAATTAGGTCAGGTAATCTAACGCAGTCCAGAATCACTTCATGGACGCTGGCATTACAAGGTTTTCCTGTAGAAGTGAGATATGGACAAAATAAAAAGAGCCCAATTGCTCAAGGGTTAGCTGACTTACATGACTGTGCAGCTGAACAAGTATCAAACGAAATGGAAGTGGAACCTAGTTTGCAGGAATTTGAACAATCACCACACAAAACTTTTGATGAAAAAACATGCAAGGATTTGCCAACTGTATATGTGGATGGTTGTGCTTTTCACATTGAAAATGACAGTAATAAACAATTAGTGTCAGGAATAGGGAATGTCTGGTTGAAATGTGAAGGTGTCCCCAGTGTAGGGATGAGGATTGGAGCTAGAAGCAGTCAAGTGGCGCAATTGGCGGCCATTTATAAAGCAATTGCTACTGCAGTTGATAATAAATTCAGTGAAATTGTCCTGGGGACTGATTCTGACTATGCACAAAATTGCTTTGTGGAGTATTTACCTGGCTGGAAAGCGAGAGCCACTTAAACATAGAAAAATGATACAAGCCATAGACAAATTGGTGTCAGAAAATTATTTGACAATATACTGGAGAAAAATTTGTGGGCATTTAAAAACACCCGGAGAGGATAAGGAGGGAAATGATAAGGCAGACCACCTGGCTAAAATTGGGGCTGTGATGGGAGAATTGCTACCTATAGATGATTTAGTGGGTGAAATACAAATTGATGCAGTAACACGTTCTAAAACACCAAAGGAGACAGAGCAACCAGTGGTACAGTGGGGTCATGATATGCCAGACCAAGATTTGATTGAGGCACAAAAGAATGATCGAATTTTGGGCATCTATTATAACCATTTGATAGATCCTGAACAAAACCCTTTAACAGAAAATGATTGTATGGGAAAAGAAGAGTTGGGGTGCTATTAAAGAATAAAAAACGAGTTAGACTGCAGGATGGACTCATGATTAGAGAGTCCATAACAGGACAAATACAGTGGGTGGTACCCCTTTCATTCAGAGGGCTAATCTTACAACATGCACATGATGCAATAACTGAAGGCCACAGAGGTTCACAAAAAACATTCGAAATACTAAAAGATTATGCTTACTGGCCACATATGTCCCAAGATGTGGAATTATATACTAGAGGGTGTATAGTATGCGCCCAATTTAAACCTGCTTCACCAATGCATAGAGCCCCATTGATGAAAAGAGGCCTAACTCTCCCACGGTCAGATTTGCAAATAGACTATGTAGGCCCTTTAAAAAGGTCGAGCAGAGGAAACCGTTACATTTTAAGTGTGATATGTTTGATGTCGAAGTGGATTGAATGTATTCCTGCACCAGATTGTAGTGCGCAAACAGCAGCCACATTGCTGGTGAACTATGTGTTCTCAAGGTTTGGGTTGCCACAAAGAATTGAGTCAGACAGACGAAGTCATTTCACAAGTACTCAAATGCTGGGTGTGAAATGGAAACTACATATCGCATATCGGGCAGCTTCTTCAGGTTGAGTTGAATGGAGCAATAGGTCTGTTGTGGATATTTTAAAGAAATTTGTGGCAGAAGCAGGTTCCAGCTGGGATTTACGTCTACCTTTAGTTTTAATGGCAATCAGATCAACTCCTGCCAAAGCAACAGGTTTTAGCCCCCATGAGGTCTTGACAGGTAGGAAAATGGTGTTACGACAACACCTGCTATACAGAACACATGAGCAGACACTTGTGAGTGCATCCACAGTTCATGAGTACATTGATGAACTGAGGAAGCATTTGCAACATGCATTTGCTTTTGTGCAGAGAAATCTGGAAAGGGCTGCTGACAGTGCTAAAACATACTATGATAAAAGAACATCAGTGAGAGAATACAGTTTAGGGGATCAGGTGTACAAGTTTCATTTTGGAAAGAGTAAACAGAAACATTCTAAATTTCTAGCAGCCTGGCAGGGGCCATTTCGAATTATAGATTAGATCTCTCCTGTAGTTTATAAAATTTTGAAGAATGAAGGTGAAACAGCGATAGAGCAGTTTGTCCATGTAAATCAGATCAAGCCATGCTATCCCAGACACAAGATCAGGCAGCTTGAGCATGTAGAAACAGAAAGCCCTGGGGCTACTGCCCAATGATGAACACAATACAACAGAAAGTCCCTTGAACACAAAAAGATAAAAGAAATGGGTACAGTCAGGAGGCAGTGACAGAGAAGTTAAAAAGTTGATTATTATAATGGCACATAAACACTGTAACATATGTAAATATATATAAAATGTCAAAATAAATAAATAAATAAATACATAAATAAATAAAATATATAATGGAAGCTTATGGGATTGGTATGCAGAATGAAAATGCATTGAATTTAAAATGTCGTTTCATGTATGCTTATTTTCTTTTTAACCTGTGTTTAATTTCAGGGAAAAAATATAATAATAATAATGTTTTCTTTTTGGCAAACGGGTGAAGTTAGTATTGTGCTATATACTTAATCTGTTTCTTTTCTATTTTGATTTAGAACATTAACTATTTATACCGGAGGTCACGGGAGACGATGGAGTCCTGGAGCCCATGTGGACGGATTCCGGGAAAGCCCCGAGGGGGGGCGAAGACCAAGGCTGCAAAGCGATCAGCATTGAAGATGGCACCAACAATATGCTTAATGATGATGATATTTGGAGGGATCTTCAAGAATTCAGAAGCACAGGTTGTCATTGAACCTGGACCAGCATCTGGTATCGCGGTGGAAGAGGCACCAGGATTCATCATGAGTGATAGAAGGATGATTTTCCAAAATATCTACATACCATTGAATCCTGAGATTTTGATTGAAAAACATTTGAACAATACCAGCATTAAAATTGAACAGACTAAAGAGTGGCTGGAAATAAGAAAAGAGGACGCTAAGCAGTCGTTAAGAGATATATTGATGCAATTGGAGAAAACATTTGTGAATTCAGCAGACATTAAGAAGAGGAGAGGAAAGAGAGGTGCGGTGATGCTCGCAATATCATTGGTAATGTCTATAGTTGGAGCCATAAGAAGTACCACAATATCAACAGCCAATGCTATTTCGGTAGGAACACTGAGTACTAAAGCGCAACAACTGAGTATTGACCTAGAAATAATACAAAAAACATTAGATGGGATTAGAGGGGGACTGGATGAACAGGTAAGATTCATAAATGAAACTGCAATCCTTCTAAATGAACAAGTGGATGTGATGCAACGGGCAACAAAGCTAATTATTAAGCATGACAGATCTTTAAATGAAATATTGAACATAATGAGTCCTGTTGATAGACTATTAATGAATTATATGAGAGAAGTTCAAACTGCAGTTTCACAATTGATTCAAGGACATATCCCCTTGTATTTTGTTTCGCAGGATATTGTTAATCAAATGATAGAAAGATTGACCAGGAGGGAAATTGATGTGGTATGGGTAAAAATTGCATTTGAAATGGGTAATGCGATGCCATTATATGTGGACCTGAAAAGGTTGGAAATTGGATTTCTACTATGCATACCATATGTAGCTCCTGAACTTATTTATCAAACAAAGTGGATACACAACGTGGGATTTTGGCAAGAGGACAAATTTATTAAGATTAAGACTCCAGAAGTGGTGGCATTTCAGTCATGGGAGCCTGAAGTTTATTTAATACCAAATTTGGAAACATGAGTCAAATTTAAAGAACAAAATTATATGTGTCCAGGTAAACCGTTTGTTCCTGATGCCACAGATGCTATTTGTGATTTGAAATCTGACCCAAGTATGTCAGAAGGATGTGAGGTTATTATTAGCAATATGGGGAGTGAAGAACTGGCACAGGCTAAGATGGTCAGAGGTAAATGGTTGGTCAGCACCTGTTTAAAGAACATGACAGTAGTACATTTGAACCATGGAACATACGTGGTTAAACAGGTGAAATATAATGTTTTTTATTTACACGTTCCAAAGGATACAATTGTGTCAATTGGAGGGTTAACATTGTTTCATGTAACAAACGATATTTGGGAAAGCCAAGTGGAAAATATCGATTTTTTTCAAAGGGACACTTTTCCAATAGATCCGGATGTGGAGTTTTTATTGAATCACAAAGAAAAACATGTTATAAAAATGAATCTGAGAAAAAACAATATTACAGTTAGTAATCTGGGGATAATAGAAGTGGAACGATTTAATTGGGGAACCTGGGGGGAACGCTCAATAGTGGGTTTGACTGTCCTGGTGCTAATCATGGGTGGTTGGTTGATTGTGCTATCAGTAAAAATGAAAATGTTGCTGATTTTGGAAGCTACGTCAGGAAGAGAAAGATATCCCAATACACATGCATTTTAAAAGAAGAATTGGGGGGGGGGCAAACTTGTTTTTTTAAAGATTGGCTTGGATCGTAGCCAAGTTCTAAAAAAAAGGAGGGTATGTAAGGTTATTTAGCGTGTTACAACACAGAGTACAGCACAGAGTACAGCACTACTGCACAGGATCAATGTGTAGCATGTTTTTTTATGCAGTACCACTGCATGGCTTTGGTGCATTGCTATGATGCAATTGTTTCAAGCTATGGCCCTCATTACGACCCTGGCGGAAAGTGACTGACCGGACCGCAACAGCGTAAATAGCGTTTCCGCCATCGCACGAAGGAGCAAAGAGCGGTCCATTCCGACCCATCGGGCACGAGCACCACGCCATGGCGGAAGTGCAAAGTCCGCGATGGCGGAAATGACCCCAAAACGGCCCACACCGCCGCCGTACGTCGCCCTAGGTGCAATACCGCCACCCATCACAGCGGACACCGCAGAGTGCGCCTACCGGAAAGAACGGTGACCGGAAATATACGGAAACGGAAGTAAAAACATGGGCCCGGAACGGGAAACATCCCGCCGTACACCTATAAAACCACTAAAACCACACTACCACTAAAAACACTACCCTGAGACACACCCCAACCTGTCATCCACCCTAGCGAAACCAAGAAAAATGGGAAAAGTAGCGAAGAAAGCGTGCGACCGCAAGCGGCAGGTCCACTTCTCCCGTGAGGAACTCACCGTGCTAACAGAGACCCTCCAGGAGAATGCTGCCGTCGTCTTCTCCACGCAAATGACCAGGACGGCACTTGCGAACAAGAAGGCCATATGGGCTCTGGTGGCACAGCGGGTAAGCGCGGTGGGGACCGCACCCCGCACCCCACAGCAATGCCGAAAGCGGTGGGACGACCTGCGGATACGCGTCCGCAGCATACTCTCTGCCAACCGCAACATTGCCACAGCCACCGGGGGAGGTCCTGAATCACCCATCAAGTTGACCCCCTGGGAAGAAATCTGTGCCTCCACCATCGGAATGGAGAGCATTGAGGGAGTCGGAGGGATGGAGAAAGGAGTGCAGACATCAGAAGAATCAGGTAGGTGGGCCAGATAAAACAATGCTAAATCCACAATGTCCAATCATGTGAAGTACCATGTGTCCACATAGTGCAACAGAAACACATGTCCAGGAGAACGTCCACACACATCGCCCTCATAGCGCACTTTAAAACCACAATAAATACATAAATAATTAAAAACCCCTAAAACACCCACCACACGTCCAGCAGGCACACCCTAACTGCAGGCTGCCAAACAACTGCACCCTCACCCCATACACAAATGAAAGCACCTCCAAGGCCCCGACCCAAATCACCCTCATGTACCACCCCAATGCATGTGATACAATGCCATTCCAATACCCACAGACCCATTATTAACCCTCGCCCTCCTTTACTCCACCACAGGGTCCGATCCAAACGACGAGCATCAGGACACCCCTACCAGCACACCTGCAAAGAGGGCCAAGACCAACGGCCAAAGACCCTCAACCTCAGCTGCACGCATCAAGACACGGCAGCAGCACAAATCAGGTGGCAGCACAGAGGAGGGAACATCAACAGGCACCCCAGCAGCCAGCATGCCCACAACACCACCACCACAGGTCCCCCCAACGGATGCCACAGAAGGCACTGCCTCTGGTGGCAGCAGCACCATAGGTGACACCCCATTGATGGCAGCATGCTCCGACACAGAAGACGGGGATGTCGAAGTCAGATCCATCCATGACCTGTCCCAATCCCCCTGTCTGTCCCATCCCGTACAACATGAGAATACCACGCAGGGGCACCCACAAGACGACGACTGGCCATCCCCCCCAAGCCCTGTGGCAAGGCAACATGAGGTCAACAGCCCCTCTGTGACCCCCCCGCAAATGGCCATGGCCCAGCAGAGGCAACAGTCCCTCGACCAGTTAATCGGGCAACAGCAGCAACTGGCCACGCTCCTCAAGGACCATGCCGATGAATGTGGGGGCACTAAGGCAGACATAGAAACATCAACTGAGACACTTAGGGCAGAAATGGAGAGAGGTACAGAGACACTAAGGGCACAAATGGAGAGTAGCACCGAGAGCCTGAGAGTCCAAATGGAGAGTAGCACCGAGAGCCTGAGAGTCCAAATGGAGAGAAGCACCGAGAGCCTGAGGGGGGAACTGCATGCGACGTCCAAAGACGTATGTGCCGAACTTGCCGCAGTGCGCCGTGTGCTCACGGAGCTCTCACAAACCCTTAGGGACATGCATGGACGTGAGCAGGCAGAGACATCTTCCGTTGCAAGTTCCGTCCAGGCAGCCCCCAACGTAGATCTGGGAGGAACCTGCGCTCCACAGGCAGGGGTGCCCCTGACACCCGCAGAGGGGGCTTGCAATAGCGACAGTCCACTGACAATGAGCATCTTTGGACACTGGTGTTCGGGGGGGAGGTAGGAGGGTGGAGGGGGTGTGTTGGGCTCACTTGGGTGGCGGGTCGATAGGGTGTTCAACATGATATCACATATGCCATAAACAAGTGCGCTATCAACCAATGAGATGTGTCGACAATGATCTTTATGTACTAGGCCATCCTAGGCGTATAGTCCATATTGTGCATGTACCAGACACACACAGTGCCACGAGTCCCGTGTCCATGTATCAGCCACCAGGCGTGAGTGCTAGAAGCATGCATCAATGATATGCTGACGAATGTCACGGCCCTCCGGTGCCTCGCAGGCTCCTTGAGGTGCTGCCACATCCCCACCCTCATCATGACCATCATCAGGTGCTTGCAGTTCTGCGTCAGGGGGCATGGGCACATTTCTACGTACGCACATGTTGTGGAGCATGACACATGCCATGACCATCTTTGCAACCTTCTCATGGCGGTACAGGAGTGCCCCGCCAGACCTGCTGAGGCAGCGGAAACGGGTCTTCAGTAGGCCGAATGCCTGTTCAATGACTACACGGGTACGTGAGTGGGCATGGTTGTAGTCCTCCTCATGCTGGTCCCGTGGGTTCCGGACTGGTGTGAGGAGCCATCTCTTCAGTGGATACCCAGCATCACCTGTATGTGGACGATAAACGTATGATGTGGAATGCCATTGCTACGTACGCACACCACCCCCCTTCCTCCCAGGTCATTGCCGCATCACATACCCCACATCATCATGCATGAAAAGAGACTCACCGAGTAGCCAGGATCTGTTCCCTGCGTGTCGCTCCATGAAGCGTGGTATAGTAGAGTTCCTCAAGACCATAGAATCATGGGTTGATCCAGGGAATCTGGCACAACAATGTGTAATGATCCTGTTGGAGTCACACACCATCTGTACATTCAGGGAATGAAATTGTTTTCGGTTGCGGTACTGGGCCTCCATGGCATGTGGGACGACCAATTCCACATGGGTGCAGTCGATGGCACCAATGCAACCCGGTATGCCGGCAAGTGCATGGAATCCCACTTTAGTGTTGGTAATGTCCTGCTCCGAGCGTGGTAGAGAGATGTAGTCGTCTGCGTGCTTCAGGAGGGCATCGAGCACTTGCAATAGTGTCCGTGAGAACAGTGGCTGAGAAATGCCATGCAACTGTCCGACTGTGTGCTGGTAGGTGCCCGTGGCCAGGAAGTGGAGTACAGACACCACCTTCAGTAGGGGTGGGATGGCGGTTGGGCTGTCTATCATGCTGACAAGGTCAGCCTGTGTCATGTCCACTATTGCGGCTATGGTGTCCCGGTCCAAACGGTAGAGGGTGTGGATCTGCTCATCAGTGAGGTTGAACGGATGTGCTCGGAGGCGTGGGATTAAGGGCTGCCTGCGTGGTGGTAGTGGCTGTGCTGGCGGCCCTTGCGGGCCCTGCCTTGGCCTCCTCCTCCTCCTGCGTCTCCTCCGTGCGGCCGGTTGTAGTTGGTGTTCGTCTTCTTCTTGGAGTTGGAGTACTTGCAGTGCTATCAGGTCCCCCAGGGCCAACATCGCGAGTCCTGCCGGTAGCATTTCGGAGTGGGTGTGGTTGTGGGAGGAGACTGGGTGTGCACTTTATGTGTTTTCAGGCTGTATGGCCTCCACCTGTGGTGATTCATTCCACCTGTGCAAGCTGCTCTCCCCTTTGGGCGAGCACGTCCCGCACACAACGCTGCTATTCGAGGAACGGCATCTTGCTATTGCAATCATGTATTTGTACCCGATGGCCATGTAACATTTGTTGATATGTACAATCGGCTATGGTCCCATTGTTTCACATACAATCTTTGCAGTCGCGAACAGACTTGTGATGGGTCAGTGGAACGTAGTACTCGAGTAACGGTGGGCCCTCATGCATCACTGTACCGAGTTGCAACGACGGGCGGGGCGTCCCATTAGTGGGTGATGTCAGTTGACATTTTCACACACAGCTGCACTAGATGGATTAATTTGTGATTTCAAACGGCCACAGATGCCTTTTCGACGTGATGTTGCAAATGAGGAATTCGAAGGCCGGCGCTTTCGGTTTTCGGCTAGCGGAGAGGAGATGCCCACAGGTCTGACTGCAAATATAACGTTCTATTGTTCGATGTCCTTGAGACAGAGGCCATGGCGAGGAAGCAATGATTGATATGAATAGTTTGGGATGCGCAATAGTGACGTGGGCGATGAGGCCGGACGTTCCCAAATTCATGTAACTTCACAACACTGAAATTACGGGCTGGGACACTGTGGATTTTGCAGGCTGCATAACGCACAGACTCAATGGAAATTCCGAATGTTTTGTGAGTAAATATTCAGGCGTTTTTATAACAGGATGAGGGAATGATGAATGGATGCATGGGCAGGTGATTTGATACAGGGTTTGCCATGTACAGGGCTTCTTGGAATCTATCCGCCTCCCCTGCGCTATGTGATGCAGGGCTGCCATAGTGGGACCATCGTCTATCTGGCCTTGTTGAGCCCTCCCTGTCTCGACGCGCCTTCAGACACTTGTGTCCATGCACGTTAACATTCCCATCTGATGGAATCTGTTTTGACAGACGCATGCACAGGTACACTCGTTTGGGATGGTGTTTACACCACGATATAGATAGTTATGAGTCGCAAGTGGTTTTGGGGTGGTGATGATCCTTTGGAGTGGGCTAGCATGCATATGGCTGTGGATTTAGTGTGGTCATTGGAGTGAGTTGTTCGAATGTACTTCTGATGGCCATTCTGTTCTTTTTCTTTTCTTTTGGTTGACAGGTATCTCCTCCCCTTTTGCCACTGCCATCTGTATGCCACTCCTGCAGATGGCGTTTACTCACGACACCTGCTGCTTCGTGTTAATCAGTGGAGCAGCATTACGATCTTATGGGACGATCGCCAATGGCCCACATGCCCTTACGCAGTACTAGTGGCTCGGAGCAACATTTCGGCCTTTCAGTTGGACTAGTGCCTCCCCATTGGGACGGGCCTGCGGTTCTGTACGCTTCCATGTTGCCTTTTCGTACGTGAATGTGGCTCTGTGTACCATGATGGAACAGGGCGTCACACAAGTAGTAGCTGGTCATTCCTTGCGGATGCAGCCCACAATGGTGATATGTGTTTTGTAGTTCATGGACTAATGGCTGTATGAGCTTGGTGATTTAGTTGTGCATTAAATTTCTATTCTGATATGGGACGTGTAGCGTTCTTCTTTGCGAGTGATGTGGCATATTCCGATTTGGGGAGCGATGTATTGTGAGGAGATCTGCATTGGGTTCCGGTTTCGGAGTATAGTCGCGTGGTACTGTGCTGGGCGCGTTTGCCTACGGAGCCCAGTGAGGTCAGGGATGGGGGATGCCAATATGACTGTTTGGATGTTGTCATGCTCAGGGGCGGGGGATTGGGTTTTGTGTAACAGACGACGGTCAGCCAGGTGGACTGGTGGAATGTTGTGATTTTCGGAATATTGCTGGTCACAGGTGCCTGTGTTTGCGTGCGTTTTCGGGGGGGGGGGAATGTGGTCATGTCCATTGTAATGGCTTCTGTATTCGTGCCATCTGTGCCCTGCAGCTCCCATTGGCCCCTCTTGTGGATCTTTTGTTCGTTGGCATGCATGGGTGACTTGTACATTTCACTGGTAGCATTGTGGCTTCATTGCACCTACGAGGAGTTGTACTTTGTGGGCAGGGAGCGGTGTACAGGCACTCAGTGGGGCCGTTTATATATATACCATATATATATAAATATATAACCAATGTGCCTTTGCACTTTCAGAAAAAAGCCCCCTTCATCGAGTAGGTAGTGGTAGTAAAAAACTGCAATAAACTGATCAAGAATTTAAAACAGAAACCATATATATGAAATCACAGAAATTTGAAAGTGGAGCCATTCAAAGCGACATTATAATAAACACCCAAATTTAATATGTAAAGAAAAACTAAAAGGAAATAACGGGACAATTCTATAGCCATGGGGGATAAATAACTTTCGAAGTCCCCGTGCAGAGAAAAAAACAACAACTGATCACCTCTAAACAGTTTAAACTAACGGGGTAATTCATGGAATCGTTGTGCACTGAAATCTATAGCGCAAGCATGAGAAACGCAGTGCATGCGTGCAAAATGCACACGTGCGCCCGTAAACTGATTCATGGAAGGCACTGAGTGTGGATCACCTCGGACCTGCGCTAAATCCAGGCATGGCGCACACGTCACAGCGACATCCCGAAAGCGGTGCACGAGTTGCCCAGTGAAGGCGCACAACTTTCAGCGCACACACCTAAAAAGGTGGTGGAACGCGCAGAATGGGGAACAACATGCGAAAATGTGGGCATAATGGGGGAAGAACAGCAGTGAAACCCTCTCAATGCCCACACACCAGCTAACAACACATATTCATGAAATTGAACAGGGCAAACCCGTGCACGTAAAAAGGACGCGCAAAGCCGGAATCACGTCCGCCGCGTAAAAGCAGGCAGAAGGGCCTGCGGCAGCATAAAAGCATGCACAAACAACAAGCAGGCATATACAGCTACGATGAATGTCCCATTCCTCACAGCAGTGATTGTGGGACACCGCAGGAGGAGGAGGATCGTAAGGCCCCATGTTTTCTTACCCAGGACCAGCCTTTTTGGAATGCCTGATGACCAGGTCCATGGCAGGTATAGGTTTCCACCTCATATCATCCTGGACCTGGTCACTGAGTGGGAGGATGACCTCATATCACCCACCTTGTGCTCCCAAGCACTGAGCCTCTTGGAAAAGGTGCTCAATGGGCCTCATTACGAGTTTGGAGGTAGCCATGCCTGTAATACAGGCAGGCTACCTGCAAACGTGTGAAAAAATCTGGCACCCGTGAATGGCCAATTACTGGGTCATGCCAAGTTGGGCAGACCCGGTAATTGCCCATTCGTGGGTGCCGGTAATAAGGGACTCCCCATCTCCAATTGGCCCCATAGGGCTGAATAGGAATGGGGAGGGTGGTAGCACCGGTACCGTTAATAACGGTACCGGTGCTACCATCATGTTCTGCTCGTGGGTGCGGTACGGCCACCAGGTCACACCTCATAGTATGGCGGTACGGTAGCAATGGTGCTGGTAGCGATACCGGCGCCGTTGTTGCGTTACCGCCATACTTGTAATGAGGCCCATTGTCCTGCATTTTTTGGCCACTGGGTCATTTCAGCAGACAACTGCCATAGTTGGGGGCGTCTCACAGGCCACACAGTCACGCTACCTACACCAGGTGTTGGCAATCTCGACTACACGCCCCTCAGTCCGCAGGCACATATACATGCCCAGAACACCTGCAGAAAGACAAGCCCTGGTCCAAGACTTTTACGGGGTGACACACTTCCCCAGAGTGCCCGTTGACATTGATTGCATCCATGTGGCCATACGTCCACCTAAGGCCACTAAGCACATCTATCGCAACCACAAGCACTGGCATTCCATCAACGTGCAGCTTGTATGCGATGCCAAGGGAATCATCACCTCTGTCTATGCAAATTATCCCGGGTCCAACCATGACAGTTTCATATACAGAATGTCAGCCCTACAACATGACTTGGAAGCTGGGAGGCATGGCAACAGATGGCTCATTGGTGAGTACAAATGCCTGTGAACATGCATGCATGTGACACACAGACAAATAAACAAACCCAACTAACGACAACCATTATCACCTCCCGAGGGGACAGTGCCTACCCTCTGAGCACCCACATGATGCCGCTAATGCGGAACCCCACCACAGCACCGCAGGTAAGATACAACACAGCCCATACTGCAACCCAGGGCATAGTGGAGCGCACATTCGGAGTCCTGAAGTCATGTTTCCGCTTCCTTGACCGCTCTGGTGGGCCGCTACTATATGCTCCCCCAGTAGTGTGCAGGATCCTTGTGGCAGCATGTGTCCAGCACAACGATGCAACCGGGCGGGTCG
Organism: Ambystoma mexicanum; assembly: GCF_040938575.1. Lineage (NCBI taxonomy): Eukaryota > Metazoa > Chordata > Amphibia > Caudata > Ambystomatidae > Ambystoma > Ambystoma mexicanum. The sequence continues at coordinate 359,462,551 of NC_090932.1, read as the reverse complement.
TACCAGTGGCATGGTGGTGCCCCCACATCCCCAACGACACGCATGGCCGCTGCGCATGGGAGTGGAAAGGGCATGTGGTGAGGCAGCCCGTACCCAGCTTGTTGCTACATCTTTCACCTAAATCCCCCCTGCAGAGTGCACACAGGCCTGGCACATTCCAGGTGACAATCGATGATGACAAAGGGACAGTAAACTGTCACAACCTTAACACCCTGAGAATGTGTTCTTGGAATTGCAGCATTGTGTGCATCCCTAGCCACTTGAAACACAATCCTATGTGACCAAAAGGCACACATGCAAGACACAGATTCCAAACCCCCCATGCAAAATAGCACATCCAATGCTGGTATGTCACCTAAACCTCCCTCAACCCCAGGTCACCCACCCTACACACCATGCCATGGCATGCAATGTGAAAACCTCAATGAAAATATGAACACACATGACACATCTGTCACAAAGCGCACTGTTCCAAATGGAAACAGGCCACAGACAAACCCCTCAGACACGCACTCTGAAGAAAAGAGTGAGCAAAACCATTCAACCTATACTAAAAGTATGTAAATGCATGCCACCAAAGGCCTGAACACCAAAACCTCGAACCTTTGGTGGCATACATTTCAGGGAATCCAAAAAAAGAAAAGAAAATGTGGGGGCTGTGGGGTTGTCCCCCGCAACAACCTGCTCACTAAACCACACAGTACAGTGAGTGGTGTCAGTGGCCTGGGAACCCCTGCAGCTGCATTAAAAAACAAAGTAAAAAATGAGCCAGTGGCGCCACTTCACGATCACAAAAGTCAACGTGAACATGTACAGCACAGACACAGCATGTCTCAGTAGGCAAGTAGTGTGTGGGTGGGTGGATGTTGGGGTGGGTGTGGGTTTGGGGGTGTGTTGTTGGGAGGGAGTTTGCAGAGCGATTCAATCCATGTTAGCATGGGAAAGGCATGAACACACAGTGTAGCATACATTTTCCATGTTAACCACTCTGTAGTGGACACATATGCAACGGAAACATATTGCTGATCCTGTGACACATCAAACAAAGCCAACACAGGACTATCAATTTACCAGCATAACACATCATGAACACAGGACCCAACAGTGACAATGTCAGGCAGTGAGTAAACATCATAGCACAAGTGCCGCAATGTGACATTGCCACCACATGTCCACCTACCATCATGAGAGTGGCCTCGACAGCTAAAGTGGGCATAGGACCGCATACAACATGATGTGCATCAACAATGTATAGAGTCAAGGCAATACATGAATTAGCAGAATTAAATCATGCACAGTCAACAATATACTCACGAAAATGCAGTCCAACCATGCACTGGAGAAACCATCATGAATCTCCACTAGGGGTGTATACATAAGTTGGACTTTAGACTGGCCACAGATATGACGGAAGTCCAGTGCCTCTGTGTAAGTTACTGTCACATGTTGCCATCCTTGCGAGCCCATGGAAAGGGGAAGCAGGAGTGGCATATGTGTGTGGACCACAAGCCACAAACACAAACACGAGACAAGCCTGTATGGGCCCAGCCGGAAAACACAGTGGATGCCTTTGGATGCCACATAGCACCACACTACAACATAAATGCACAACAGACAAACATTAAAAATGGCTATAGTGGACCCGGAGGGGTGGGGGGTCACCCAGGCGGGGGGAGATCCCACATGTGTCAAAGTTGCGACAAAAAAAAAATCCTCCATGGGCTCATGGTCTTCACGGCATGACCTGAGTGAGAGATAGGTCGTCGTCATCGTCACCCCCTGGTTGTACATCAGGAGGTGCGCGTGGAACAGGTGCCTGACCATGCATAGCTCCAGCAAGCCCCTCCACGGCAGCAAGCATGCAGGCCTGGGGAGCCTGGTTCTGAATGAATATGGCACGGAGGTCCCCATGTAGCACCTCACGTGTAACAAGGAGTTCTGCCAGGGAGGCCTCACGTGACAGACAGACCTCCTCCCGGCTTGCATGGAGTTCACCCGAGAGGGTGCGTTCCAGCTGCACCATCCTCTGGTCTGCCCTTGTATCCTGGGCCATGATGAGAGCAGCCAGAGTACTTCTGAGGGAGGATTAATATTCCCTCAGGGTTTCCATGTTGGCCTGTGCGTCAGCAGCGATAGCTGAGCGCAGAGCCACCAGTTCAACCCGGTCGGGCCCTGTTGGATGCCGCGGTGCCCAGCCTGAGTGAGTGGCATATGGACTGCGCTGCCTGCTGCTGGAGCTCAACCTGTCTATCAGGGAGTAGAATGGAATCAGCCACATGTTCCATGCCTTGAGCCAACAACTCAATTGCTCCCCCTGTTGCTGTGCAATGGCATACATGGATTGCTCCCACCCAGTGTTCCCCGGTGGCGCACGGCCACCACATCGCTGGGCACCACGCCTGCGGGGCCCAAGGGGACGTGGTTCTTGCTGTGCCGGCAGAGCCTGCGGCTGCAGGACAGCATTCCTCCGTCAATCTTCTGCCACAGGAACAGGAGCAACTGGTGTGGAGTGTGGCTCTGCACCCGTAACCATCACAGACCAACATAACAACACTGACTGGCCCATTGAGGATCACCCACCATCGACGGCAAGGATTCATGAGCTTCCGATTCAACATCAGAGTCAAAGAGATCCTCAGAGCCATACCCAGAGGCAGGCTTGGACAGGATGGCCTGGAGCCCCGAGGGATGTTTGTGGCCTACCACCCCACGATCACCACTGGTGCATGGTTGGTGGCCTGAACTCTCCACCCTGTCTGCCATCTCCTCTTCCTCTGCTTCTGGTGCATCACCACCTGTAAAAAAATTAAATTAACATGAGTACACATGTCATCAGCACATACCACACACATATACAACACCAAATTGAGGGCCAACACATGACGCAGCCATGTCACACATGACACAAGCTCTGGCATGCATGCAGTGGCAATGACATGGAAGGGGACCCTGAAAGCAGACATGGATGTGTGTCAAATGCAAAATCCACACATGTACTGCATGTTGCATATCAACTGCATCACACACAACCTTCTGGCAGGCCTATATCTTTGCCAAAAATTACAGATTTCAACAAAGAGATGGCATGTAGCATACCCATGGCACAATTCCCAAATAGCCACAGCAGTAAGTCAATTAGGAGTGTCCATGACACATGCAAAATGTATATCAGTATGCACTACAATAACATTAATATCAATCAAAGGATATGTTTCACAGGATGCAACAACGCAAGTGCCTTGAAATACAGTGAAGGGAGGCAAATAGATACATACATGGCAGGTTACTATGACAACACACAAGTGAATAGGCATGTTGAAGGGTGAAACATGGCTCAGAAGTGTGTGGGTGCAGTGCAGCACATGTGTGCATCCTCAACTATCAACCGAACCAGAAATGCAGTGATGTCCATCTTGTGACATGATGGCACTTTAAGGGCAAGTGCAGTCATCATGTGCAAAGTGTTGGCACTGGGTTATAGGGATGCACTGCACCCCCCACCCACTCCTGTCCCCCCTCCGGGGAATGGCAGGGAGCCAGTTCATGGCTCTGAATGGCTGCCCACAGTACAGTGAAGCCGCAGACAGTGTTTGAAGGTGTCAATTGCATAATCTGAGACAACTGGGACTATAGCAGATGATAGTGGGACAGAAAGCAGGACACATGAGGAACCATCACAAGTACATCTATGCAGGCAGAAGCCACAAAACCAGTCGCCTGCAGGCAGGGTGGCTGTAACAGAGGGAGGCCTTTGCTCAACACAGACAAGGACACCATAAACATGTGCATGATGATGAAGTGACCCTGAGTGAGCATGATATGGATGAACAAATACCACAATACAGATAAAATACTGGAGATGTGGTACAATGAGTAGCCTGCCACAGAGCCATAGGGGCTTGCAAGGAATGCAATGGTCCATGAATGCACACTCATGTGCACTCTGAGCCTGTGCCATCTGCACAGTCCAAGTCAGACACTTTGCATAAAGGACAAAGGGTGTACAACACAGCACAGGTATGGCAGGGTTGGACAGGGAAGTGTGCATGTACACAGGAAAGGGGAACAGGCCATTGCAGTAGTCCAACACGGAAACTGCCAGTACCATGGAGACAGTGAGCTGCAGGGTGGTGGAGAGGCAAGGAAGCATGCCAGTGAGGAGGAGCAGCTTGCAGAATGAGCTCACATAGCTGTCAGTCATGTAATGACATAGGCTGAGTTTTGGGTGGAACTACACCACAGGCTATATGCAAACATGTCAGTGAACCTGTACATGGACTGGAGAGGCTGCTGAGTGACTTGCATGTAAGTAGGGTGCATGTGTGGTGATGAGGACTGCCCCCGTGTGCAGCAAATGTCCTGCATGCAGACTGCATGACGACAAGCATGCATCAGTAAAGCATTGCATGTGTCACACATGTCACTCATTAATACATAGCCTGAACTGGCAGTCAATCACAACACATCACACAAGCAAAACACACATGGGCTGGACACACACGCAGCAAGACTCACCGGACGTTGCGTCATAATCCGGCATCTCTCCCACTCCACTGTTCAATTAACTCTGCAGCGATTTCCTCGTGCGGATTGAGTTCATCCTCCTCTGGTGGGTGGTGGCCCACTGCCAGTCACCTGAGTCAGGGAGTAATTAGAGGCCCGCTTTTGTTTTGAAAAGCGTCTGAGGTCAGTCCAAAGCTTGTAGCAATCCTGAGCTGTGCGCCTCTCACATCCCTTTGCATTCACACCATCCGCAATTATCTGCTAGTGGACCTGATGCTGGGCAGGCGTAGTATGGCACCCTGGGCCCTCCACCATATCACGGTTGTGTGCCAACACGTAGTCCACAAGGAAGTCCAGCTCCTCTTTATTGAAGGGCTTCTTCCTTGCTGTGCCGGAGGCCGGTGCCATGGCTGGGGACCAAGGTTCATGCGCAGAAGCACACTTCCTCCTCTTGGGCGGTTGTGCGGACGCTGAGAGGCGAATGCCACTCTGGTCAGTTGGGGCAGTGGCGGTGTTGGACTGGCCAATGGGAGTAGGAATTGGCATAAGGACGGAAGGCCTAGATTGTGTGATTGGCTGCTGGGTGCTGTTGCCAGTACCCAGCACCACACCTGCCTCATTGCCAAGGGCTGGGACCAATACAGTCCTTGCTGGCTGACTCACTGCCTGGGGTGGTATCGGATGCATCTGCCCATTCAGCTCCCATCCCCTGGCTGCTTGGGGCAGCAGATGTCAAAACTGCCCCAGGAACATGTGCCTTGGTCACAACTACCTTGGGCACACGTGGTTTTGCCTTCCTCCTCTGAAAACCTGCCTGGGAGTCCTCTGGCAAGGCAGCCTGTGCTGGCTGACCCCTAGCGTGAGTGGTGGTTGCCACAGCTGCACCCGCAGGTTCCACCACCTAGTGCCCCGTGCCAGCAGAAGACATTGCCTGTGGGGTCAGATGTGAACTGGGGATGTCTGCAGCAGCAGAATCTCCCTGATGCACTGGTGGTGGTGGCATAGCTGTCCCAGCAAGTTGCTGGACATCTTGCCCCAGTGGTACACCCTGGCCACGTCCCCCTCTGCATCCACCTTGGCCTCCATGGACTCCCTGGCCACCCTGGCCACGTGCCCAACTATGCCCAGCCTTGGGAGGTCATCCAGCTTTGCCGCCCTTCCCTTTTGGTGGCCTCCCGACCATGGCACAGATGGTATGTTGCCAATGGGAAGTGCACACAAGAATTGTCCTGGGCAATTGGGTTGAAGGGGGCAGGATACGTGATGTTAGATGCACCCCTGTACTCCTACAAGGCTGTCTGTGACCCCTGGTGATAACAGACGGGTCACACAATGCTCAGGCACCCCAAAATATGATAATAAACATGCACGCAACCCCCGGTTTCCCACTTTGAGGATTGGCTGTTTTTTTTTCGATCACATCTATTTTTGGATTTTGCATTTCTGTTCAGTTCACATTCATTTACTTGTTGTTGTCATGGTTGCTTTTCATTTAGTGGATTTGTGTTTCTTAATACATTTTTATCAGTTCATATATTTGTGTTGTCTGCTCTCGTTTGGTGCATGTTTCAGTTGTCATTGCCTCAGTCATGTGTCGCTGATGTGTAGCCATGTGGGGCATGTCTGTGGGTGCATGCATGTGTGCTTCTGTGAATGACATGCCATGGGGCATGTACTGGGAAGTGGGGACAAAGGATGGGTGTGGAGTTGCACTGTGGGGGAGGGCAGCGTGGGGTGGCATTTGGGTGGACATTTGCTACATGCATGTATGTTGTGAAAATGTGTTGGTTGGGAAGACATGAGTCGGGGCCTGCAGGCAGGTGCCCATCACTGATGGGGGGACGTGAGTCAGGGCCTACTGGCAGGTGCCCATCACTGGTGGATGTCATGAGTCAGTGCCTGCTGGCACGTGCCCATCATTGGTGAGGGGACATGAGTCAGGGCCTGCTGGAAGGTGCCCATCACTGGTGGATGTCATGAGTCAGTGCCTGCTGGCAGGTGCCCATCATTGGTGAGGGGACATGAGTCGGGGCCTGCTGGAAGGTGCCCATCACTGGTGGGGGTCATGAGTCAAGACCTGCTGGCAGGTGCCCATCACTGGTGGGGGGACATGAGTCAGGGCCTGCTGGCAGTTGCCCATCACTGGTGTGGGCTCATGAGTCGGGGCTTGCATGTGCATGGTGCCAGGGGTGGTGGGTGGTCCCCTGAGGTGTGGGCTGCCTGTGGGGCATGGCCAGGGGGGATGGGTGGTCCCCTGTGGTGTGGTCTGCCTGCGGGCCATGGTCAGGGGTGTTGGGTGGTCCCCTGGGGTGTGGGCTGCCTGCGGGGCATGGCCAGGGGTGTTGGATGGTCCCCTGTTGTGTGGGCTGCCTGCGGGAGCAACGAGGCAACAAGGTTGGTGGCATCTTTGAAATCATGAAAGAAGAGAGACTTTGAACATCAGGGGCCTGATTACAGAAACTTTACACCCATTCAAGTGCAAAATTGTACTATATTTGCACTTGTGCAAGACTGTATTGAAAGTGCATGTTTTTGCACTAGTGCAAAATAACCTTGAAACATGTCACTTTTCATGGTGCAAATGTTTTCAAATGTGGCCAAAAGGTTATTACGCTATTACACTATGGCAAGCGTTGCCCTAGTGCTAATACGGTGCAACACTTGGCATTTGAAATATCTCTTGGTCGGCTAGCTTTACCTCCTTTTAAACACGTGATGATATCAGCTAAAATGAGAAGGAGTGATTCATACAGCCAAAGTTAGTATAAGGACCCTGGTTGGATTGTAGGTTTTAAAATAAAGTCTGATGAAAAACATGAAATATGCTATTCAAATTGTGATATGGAATATGACGTGATTAAGTTTAGTTTTTGTTTTGGAATAACTGTATTTTTATTGTTATATTAGCATAGTTTTATGTCTACATCTTTTATATGCATGTTTGTATGTTGTTATGTGTAAAGTTTATTATGTAAACTAAATCACATTAAAGAAATTAAACTGGTGCAATGGTTCTGCAATCTGGCACCTTATTGTTTTTCAGGAGAGGTCTATACCCATACATGAAAAGGTAAGGCTTGTGCAATATGCCATGTGATAGATTTCAGATGAAGAACTGAACACGTTAGAGTGAGAGGGTGTCTTAGAAGAAATTTAGAGTTGTGAGTTCAACAGTATTGCACTTTCCCAAGCATGCATGTGGGCCCTATGTACCATATTATAGTGTATATGGGAGGACATACTTGATTCCCTTGCAAGCATTTTGTAATTATTTAACATTAGGCCATTTTCACCATTCCCATGCATTCTTCAGAGCCTTGTAATAGCTGCACCCTAACATGCCAAAGTAAGATTAAATGTATTCATTTTGTTATCCCATTTTTTGTTTTCCATACTTCTAGCACCAAGATTGACATATCTACTAACATGCTCAATAATTACATCATTGATAACTATCTTCAATTCAGGGGATTTGTTTTTATTATATGCAGCGAAAACCATAGATTTTGTTTTTCTATAACTCTTTTTAGAAATATTAGAAGAAAAAAAAAACAATTGTTTATTTAGACCAGCTGGAGTCATCAGCATCAAAACTACATCCTCTCCAAAAAGTAATAATGGATTTTTCTCTTTCCAGAGGGTTGACGAATCAGTCAGAAATAAAAGAATATGTTCTATCAAGACATTAATGAACACAATAAAAGAGTAATCCGGCATTCCTGGGGGACACCATTTTGAATGCAAAGGGATGTCGTAGTATCACAAGTCAGACTCCAGCTCACTGTGGTTTATCTGTTAGCATAAAGAACACATACTGCTTTAAGAATCGGATCGGGAGATTAAGTTCCCTCAGGATCTCCCATAAGGTTGATCATAAGTCCCCGTAAAATGGTGTTTTCAAGTCAACACATTAAACATATAAGTTAATTTTCTTCAATGTCACATATTTTTTAAATAAAACAAATTGCCTCCATCCAGGCTCCCTTGACATCTGTGCCCTCCTCCTCCTCTCTACAGAAACCCCTGCCTTGCCATACTTCCCCGGCTCCCTTGTTGCCCTTGGCTCCTTTGTCATCCTTCACTACCTCCCTGGCCCTCTCACCACTCTCCTCTGTGCCCAACCCCGAGGAAGACCTTCAAAGATGGCACATTGCCACTCTCAAAACTTGCTCGACCATCAAACACTCGTCCAACTTCTGCAACCTCCTCAAACTCATGGATCTTGATGTGCTCGACATTACAGAGACCTGGTTCAAGGAGAGCTATGTCACAAGGTTTGACACACTCCTCCCTAAAGGTTAAAAAATCCTCTCTGTGCCTAGCTCATAGAAGACTTTTGGGGGAGTGGCGCTTATCTTCCCAGAATGGATACCTGTATCCATCATCCCTACTCAGGCCTACTCCTCCTTTAAGTGGCTAGTTTGCAGACTCTCACTCACCCCTAAATCTTCTCTCATTATGGCCACCTTCTATCGACCACCAGGACAGTCCACTCTCTTCCTCTCTGAATGGGCTGACCTAGCCTCCTCCCTACTCTCCTTCTCTTAACTCCCCGTGATGGGTGATCTTAACATCCATCTGGACTCCTCAGGACCTTTCCACAACCTTTGCAAATCTCTCTCCCTATCTATCCTACCCTTTGGCCCCACTCACACTGCAGGCCACACCTTGCATGCTCTCATCTCTACTGACATCCCTCTCTCTAGCGCTCTCACTACCGCACTCTCACCCACAGACCACTCTCTTCTCTCAACACACCTGACACTATCCTTTACTCTTGCAGCAATACACCCAATACTGCCACTTGGCTTCATAGTCACCAGACCCATGAAAAAAGTGACAGTGGCTGCCTTTGCCTCCACCTACTCTCCTCCTCCAATTCCTACTATTGACTCCCACCCTGACACAGCCCTCGCTAACCTCAACCTCTCTATTTCCAACACTCTTGCCTCTGCCATGAGGATCCGACTGAAACCTTTGAAAAAGTGCAACTCTTGGTACGACTCCATGCTGGCTGCTCTTAGAAACAAATGTAGGGCAGCTGAGTGGAAATGGAACTCATCGGGCGGACCATCTGACAAACTGGCTTGCAGCCTTGTTCAAAGGCAATATCGACTCTGCATCCGCTCCAAGAAAAGAGTCTATATTCAAGCATGTATCTCACAGCATCAAACAAAACGGCCAAGCTTTTTGAAAGTCTGCAAGGAATTAGCCAATCCTACAGCAGGCTCATCCTCTGTCACACCCACCGAGGACCTTTGCTCAGCCCTGGATGCTCACTTAAAGCCAGACATCCTATCCTCCCTCTCTTCCACCCCACAGCATACACCAACACCGAATTCTCCCTTCAACCCCCCTCATCTTACCCTCACCTCCCTCTCACCCATCACACCTGATGAGGTCTCCAGACAGGGCCGCATCCAAACAGGTGGACCCCTGCCCCTCTAAAGCCATTAAGGAGAATATTGATACCCTTGCCTCAGCCTTGGCTGATCTATGCAATCTCTCCTTTTCTACAAGAGTTTTCCCAACTGCCCTTAAGCACTCCCTTTTGTACCCTCTGCTCAAGAAACCCTCTGCCGACCCATCCATTCTGGCAAACTACTGCCCTATCTCTGTCACTTCATTATTGGGCAAACTCCTGGAGAAGTTGGCTATCACTCAGCTGACCCTCCACACTGAATCTATTGGCTGCTTCCATGACCATCAGTCTGGCTTCCTTCAGAGCATCCAGAGGCATGGCAACTTCTCTTCTGAACACCTGTGAAGACCTGCTCTCAAATCCTGACACTAACACCCCCTCTGTCCTCATTCTCTTTGACCTCTCTTCTGCCATTGACATGGTTAGCCACAACATCCTGATTGCATGTCTCTGGGACACCGTTGGAATCACTTGTCAGGCCCAGCATGGATAATCTCCTTTCTCTCTGACCGCCCTTCCCAGATGGAACTTGGAGCCTTTCTCTCGACTACTGCTTTTGCAACCTGTGGCGTTCCCCAGGGATCTAACATCTGAGCTTAGTTCTTCAACGTCTATATGGCTGCCTTGGCACGTGTGATTGGCACTTTGATCCCTAACTTCCAATGTTATGTGGAACACATGCAATTATCTTTCAGGCTACCCTCAGCCGCCTCTTCCTCCTCGCTCTTACTTGACTGTCTGGCTGCTATTCAGTCATGTTGTGCTGCAAACAACCTCTGCCTCAACACTAGTAAGACTGAGATCATTCTCATTGGGACCCCTACTCCCACTTTCGCACTTTCATTCTGGCCGGCCTCCATTGGCCCTGCGCCCGACCCCACCTGCGAGGCAAAAAACCTCAGAGTCATCTTCGACTTCACTCTCTCCTTCTCCTCGCAAATCTCTGACATCTCTAAAAAGTCTAACCATCAGCTGCACCTCCTCAGAGGTACTCTTCCTTTTCTCACTTTCCCCCAGCTGCTCATTGCCTCCAGAGCCTTGGTTCTGTCCAGGCTGGACTATTACAACATCCTGTTCCACAACCTCTGTTCTTCTGCCCTATGCCCACTGCAACTCATCCAGAACAGAACTGTAAGACTTATCCTTGGCCTCAAGCACAGGGACCAAATCTCTCTGGCACTGAAATCTCTTCATTGGCTCCTTGTGGCTTCAAGGATCAAATTCAAGACCCTCTCCATTGTCCACGAGGCTTTCTGGGGCCTGGGGCCTACCTATCTGCAATGCTGCCTACCTAAATACTGTCCCTCACAAGCGCTCTGCTTGTCTACCTCCAACCTTCTGCGAGTGAGCCAGTTCTCAAAGCAGAGATTTGGAGGGATGTCCTTATCCTCAGCAGGTGTCTCCCTTTGGAATAGCCTCCCTGTTGCCCTCTGTCTTGAGCCTGACCTTCTTAAGTTCCAGAAACTCCTGAAGACCTTCCTTTTCTCCTCTTCCTTCACCCTTCATCTACCCTGATAACCTAACCATCTGCCTTCTCCATCTCTCCTTCCTTTCGCTTACATCCTGCTGACTGACCTCCGGGTGTACTTCAGAGTTTTACCAGTCCCAGGCACCCCCGCCACTCCTCTCTCGCACTTGCCTCAGGGCCATACTCCTACCCACCGTCGCTGCACTTATAATAACCCAAGAGAGTGGCTCTCTCTGCACTTACCCCAGTCTCTGCCGACTGGATGCACTTGGACCTCCCCCTCCCTGTGACCCTCCATGCACTTTCATGACTCAAATGCAACGTGCCTGATGATTGTCTGTCTGTTCCCCCATGTCTTCTCCCTGGAAAAACTGCAGACTCGCTGTCAGGCCTATTTGCTTTGCCTAAACTGTTGAATGTATCTTACGCACGTACTCTGCCTGTGCATACTAGTATCAGCTCAGAATTTCAAGGGCTCTGAACGACTGTTGTTTTACCCCCTGTTCCCAGCCGCTTGAGCGCTTTGAAATACTCTCATGTGTATAGGCGCTATATAAATAAACCATTCAATACAATACAATCAATTGATCAATTGTACTGAGCCCATGCTGAAACCACACCCACAGACATTTGGTGATAATTGGCAGTTTATTCTTGTCCCCCTTTTTTGTATATTGGTATGATCTTGGGAATTATCAGTGATGTTGAAATGGAATGAAATAATTGCAAGGAAAAAGGACCTAAAAAAAGTGTTTCTGTATTACGTGTAGGATAAAGTACCCCCTACCATGCAGCCTCGTGTCTTCATATGGTCACAGAACTATGAGGTGACTTGCAATATCCTTCTAATTTTCAGTACGGGGTACTTCATTTCTTATAATACCAGTCTGGTTTTAAAGAAGACAAACAGTATATCTTTTGTGTCATTTAATCCATGCAGTTTTCTTTCTTTGTTAAGGTTGCAGAATACTTAAATGAGGTTCTGTTGTTCAGTTTTCTTTCAGAGTCTTTTATATTACTACTTCCAGTGTATCCCTTTAAAAAACCCACATATGCCGCAAGATCTAGTGGACAAGGAATGTGTGTGCCACTTTAAATGAGTCACAGAGATCTGCACAGAGGGCTGTCAAGTGACCTGCTTTATGGTTTTGGCACATTCTGGTTGCACAGCCATCACATTATTACGTACACCATTGCTACAGAGAAGGGCGACAGTAAAGGAGTGTCGGAAAGCTAAATTTGTGATTGGCATGACAACTGAAAATGAAGTGACACAATAGTCCAACTCACTAAATGTTATTTTTTGTTCCATTACGACAATTAAATGCAATAGTGGCTCATTTAACTTACTTTCTCCCAATCAGGAGTGATGTACTATGTCACCTGACTGTGTCCCTTTCAAAGCTGGGTTGGCATAGTGATCTTTCATTTTGCAGCCAGAGAGCGTTGGGCTATATTTGTTCTACTTTCCCCGACTTGTTAGGCTACATGTAGGTTTATCTTTCTGGATGCTGTTATCTTTTGGAGAGGTGCAGAATCACTGACAACATATAGATGTCTTTATGACATCTGTGTGTTGTCAGTGGCACTGCACTTCTCAAATCTCAATGTGATTTCTTATGAGGATGTAAGTATGTTGTCAGTTTTACTGCACCTATCCAATTAAATAAGTTGTGAGGATATTTGTAAGTTGTAGTTCATGTTAGAGGTGCACTACCAGTGACAACATACATGTTTTCTATTAGGAAATCACATTGAGAGCACTATAGGCCAATAATGGTAAATATGCAATCCTCAAACCCAGATTTTACCATACGTTTCACACACAGTGGGCACATAACCGTGCGTTATGGGGGCATATGGAGGGGGCCATACTTTTATAATAATACTGTTAATCTTGATTATAAGGGATTGTGTGGACTAGTCTGGGACATGGACTAGAACTAATGTAAGGAGGGCAGCTTCTGGGGACAGATGTAAACACTTATTTTGATAAGCTTCCTCACTGAGGCCTTACCCAGAAACATATTTGGTTGTAGAGACTGGGTAGGCCTCTTATCTAATTAATCCTGTTCCCTGACTTCTGTTATTAACATTAGGTTTCTGTTCATGCTTTTTACTAACAATATTGCACAACATATGTTTTTTGAAATGTGTAAATCCTGAAAATATACTATGAAGCACTGGGCCGGGGTGTTCTCTTGTCCACAGTGTAATGGACGGGTTGAAAGTATAAATGTGTGGTTAAAAAATGATTTGATTAAACTAAGGGTTTACCTTCAGTGTATTGTTAAAAAGAATGATGTTGAATTGCTTCACCTCTCTGGGCTCAGTTCCATATTGAAATCCCTAAATGGTGGAGAACTAATCACCATTCTTAATTCCATGTCATTGGGAAGCAAAGATGGGGTGAACATGAATAGTGTGGGCTTGATGGAAGTTGTACGATATCATCAGAACAGTTGCATTTCGACCTATTGAAGCAGTCATAATGTTAAAGAATGAGAAGTTCATTCGGAATTATAGTTACAGGATAGGAATATGTGTGCTTTAAGTCAGGTCTCCCACCTGAGTCCCTGCCACCTCGGCTGCCTTTATTTTTGAAGGTGATCCCACATTTTATGCCTGGGTCCTGCCCTCAGCCCCGTCACCTTACTTTACTTCCCTCATCCTTCTATTGTCCATCCATTTCTCACTTAAAGACAACTTATCTGAAACTCTCTGTTCAATCTGTGATCCTTGTATCCGCCGTTTGGTATAGAACCTCAACAAAACATTGGCTTGCCTCATCATTGCTCAATTAAACAGGTCACCATAATAGCATTTTTGACAACAGTGTTTTTTAATGTAATCTGCGGTCATTTTGAAATAGCTGATATTGACATGTTTAATGGGCTCCTGTTGCCCCTGGATGCCAATGAGTTTAACATTCAATTTGGCGGACAGTTTTGGTCCAGTCAATGGTGATTCAGCGCTCTAGTAGTATGATTACGTATATGCACACATGCAAAACTATACTTGAACAACGTTCAACCTTGAAAGCAGGTTCAGCAGCTTGTTCAACGATATCCGGTTCATTTAACAGCGGCTTCAGTGCGCACGGCTGTGCAATGCCATTCGGCACTTTGACCAGAGCCTTAAGTAGGTTAGCATCCATGGCGGTTTATAAAGTTTGGGCCACTGGGTCATTGGGCCTCATTACAAGTTTGCCGGTCCGGTAACAAAAGTGCTGGTAAGCTACCGGCACCGTTGTTACCGGACCGGCAAACTATGAGTTTTGCAAGCGGGTTGCCTTTCCGCCCACCACGTCTGGCCTGGTGAGCAGAAAGGCACCCGCTCGCAGACCTTGATGGATGCACCAGCATCATTCACGAATGGTGCCGGTGCATCCGTCCTCCCCATTCCCATTGAGTCCAATGGGGTTCGAATGGGAATGGGGAGTAATATTTTCCGGCACCCGCAATGAGGAATTACTGGGACAGCCGGGGCTGTAATGCCCCGGTAAATCTGTTTGCCGGGCGACTGAAAAAAAATGATTCTGGCGGCAGCCGTGCCGTTTTTACCGGCACGGCTTCCGCCAGACTCATAATGAGGCCCACTGTATTTGAACCATATTTGTATGATTAGGTGTCCAGGTTGCATGAAAAGCAACCAGCTGGTTTGACTAACTTAGAGCAATGGTTGCACAATGCATGTATGACCGGATGTATGTTAGTTTACGTGTGTGTTTTGTGTGAATATGTCATATGGACAATTTAAAATATATGTATAATTGTAATGTAGAATTGGTGCACCTGCCTCTTCTTTGAAAAAAATAATGCATCTTCTACATATTGGTGTTTTCTTATTGCAATACATGTTTTATGACTAACTTTATCTAATAAGGTTTACTATGATTTTACCTACAACTATTTTAGGGATTTTTTACTGAATCAAATTCATCAAAATATGTACCAACTGTCTTTTTCTTTTCTTTATTTGGGTGAGGTCACCCCTCTAAACCCAAGCAATTTCCCTATGTTGTTACCCCCTCCCCACCTGTTTTATCCCCCTTACCCCCTACATATATATATGTATATATATATATATTACATGGACACGGTAAATTATGGTTAAGTTGGTGTTTCCATAGGAAGAGCACTTTTTGGGTGGCTTATAACTTCGCTCCCTCTGTACGAATCCTCACCAAACTTTGCAAAAAAAGTATATGGCCCAGTCTGCAAAGTTTGGAGAGGTTTGGTCCAGGGGGGGCAAAGTTATAGAGGGGGTCCCAAAACTTTTGTTTTTTCCTATAGACATAATGGGAAAAAACTTTGCGCACGGCTACAGCCCGAACCGCTGGACGGATTTACACCAAATTTGCGGCAGGAGCGGTGGCTTGGTCCCGAAAGCGTGCTTTTGCAAATTTGGTGTAAATCTGTCCAGTAGTTTTTTTTAAAATGACCAAAATGTAAGACAAAAAAATTAGTGATATCTGTGTTTGCTTCGCGGACGGACTTCCCTGTTCGCTCCGCGGACAGCACCCCGATTGGCCCATGGGCTTGCGTCATGTCCGCGGACATGCGACGTGTTCGCTGATTGGACGGCGTGGGGCGTGGAGCACGTCAGATTTTCTGTGGCACCCGCCATCTTGTATTCGCCGTCGACTGTGTACAGCGCGGTGAAACTTGGATTAAAAATTGTATTTCGTGGAGTGTGTTGGTGTGTAAGAGTGTTTGGGGAGGGTGGGGGAGTATGAGATAGGTTCAATGTTTTGTTTTTTGATGTGCTATACGCTTTTGTTGTGTTCGATTTGTCCGCGGAGAACACAGCTGTTCTGACATTTAGTAAATAAACTAAATGGTGGGGTGTTCAGAGGACTGAGTATCTGTCCTTTTTGTTTGCAAGGAAGGTAAAATTGAGCTAAAAACACTCGCGGTGTATTTAAATGTTCGTAAATACACAAACTGGGGGTGTCCTGAGGACGCTGTCCGTATTGTAATCTGTCAAGTTGAATGTGTTCTAAGAACACTCGCGGTGTCCCGAAATGGTTGCAATTACACAAAATGGGGGTGTTCTGAGAACGTTGTTTGTATTGTTCGTTGTCAGTTTGAAAGTGTTCTACGAACCCTCCTTTTGTTCGTTGATAGTACAATTTCCTATTGGCCTCACCCGACTTTTTGTCCACTAAAGAAACAATAAATCAGGCTGGTGTGCGCCGACATTATGTGATAATCCTATGACTGGCGCTATTGACCTGGCTGGCTTGTTTTTGCGACACTAAATCATATCTCTCGCCCCTAAGCCTGACAGTATGAAAGCATTCATATTCCCCTCCTCTCTCTGTGATGTTACAGAGTGCGTCATCAAACGCGCCCAGTCGTCTCCAGTCCTACGCGACTTTACACAGAACCCCAAGACAACACACATTAAGTCACAACACAGCGCGCTACAATTCGGAATATGAAACTGTGATTTAAAAGCAATCAGCAAGATTGTAAATTTTGTAAAGTACATTTATTTGACATCAAATGTTTAGAGAATATTCAGCGATTTGCATCTGTCTTTGTTGTCGATCCGCAAAAGTTCATGTTGAGCCACGCGATGTTCCTTTGCGTTACAGAGGGTGTTAGATCAGCTTAGAACACAGTGCGCCACAATTCGGAATATGAAACTGTGGTTTAAAAGTAAACAGCAGGATTGTACATTTGGTAAAGTACATTTATTTCACTTGAAATGTTTAGTGAATATTCAGCGATTTGCAATTGCCTCTGCTGTCGATCAGCAAAAGTTTATTTTGAGCCACGCGCTGTTCCTTTGCGGTAGATAGTCTGTTGGTTTATGATAAAAACAGTAAATGGTCGCACTGATAATCGGAAGTTTGGTCCAACAACGAGGCATTAGACCACCATAATGGTTGGTATGTTGCTTCTAGCCGCTAATACTGCGTAAGGGCATATTGGTCCTTGGCGATTGTCCCATAAAATGGTGAGGGTCATGAAGTTGCTTACATGGAGCTGCACCTGGCAGTTGAAAAATCCATCCGCTGGAGTCTGAAAATCGTGACATTGGCAAAATGGGGCAACATACCTGTTTTAAAAAACATAAATTAGTCTCACCAGCCGATCTTTATTAAAAATAGTAATTTTATTTATTAGGGCGTGAAACTATTTGCTAGCGAAGATAGTGCAACGGAGTATGTTAATAATAAAATAATAATATTTTTGCATTTATATAGCGCTAAGAACCGTCAGGGATCTCAGCGCTGCTTATTATTACCCACAGTGTGTGGTGCTCATTTATCAACCACGGAAGGATGAAAGGCTGAGTTTGGCCGTGCCGGGATTCAAACCTGCGTTAGCAAGCTGTGCTCAGATATCAAAGCGAGTGCTCTATTCGCTGTGCCACTTGACCGGCTACAGTGAAGTGGTACAGCGAGTAGAGCACTTGACCAGCTACAGACCGGTTAAATTATTTCTATTAACTCACCCTGTGTCGTCTGCCTTTTTCAGAGCCCTCTAAACGACAGGGGATCAATTTGGCGGTGATAGTGCGCGGTAGAAAACAATATGTCACATTGAACGAACAAGTACAACTTGACCGGGCTTTAATGCCACGCAATTGTTATTATATTACGGTATAAAATAATCTAAAGGGTTACTGACATTATAATTGCATTTTCCATTGTCCAGGTGTAGTGCAGTCCCAAAATACGACTCCGCATGTGCCAACGATCTTTCTCAAAGTGATATGATATACAAAAGTGGTTTCGTTTCAGAAATTTCATCTTTATCGTGTCTTACGTTTTTGCTACACTTCTTCAAAAGAAGTCTTTCAGCACAATCTCTGTCTGTCAAGGTAAAAAAAAAATAGAACCTTATACTGGGAGTCGTGGGCCTCTCTGGGCCGTGAGAAAAAAATGGAAGCAGCTGACCTTCACTGTGAACGAGCATAAATGCTTACTTTGCAACATTCTGTGTAAAGCCATCTGTGAGAACTTGCTCTTTACACTACATCTTTGTATATTGTTTGCGTGCTAATAAAAAAAAGTTTGTTTAAGGGACGTTATGGTTCCAAGTAAGGCCGAAAAACCCCTGAAATATGCCAGTTATGGTAAGCTAAGCAACCATAACTCGCGCCACCACCGTGCACTGCTAAGAACACCCAGGACATCAAAGATGACATCGCAAATGTCATTGATGACATCACTGATGACATCACATGTGCATTTACTTTTCATGAAATTTGTGTATTAGGGATTTTTATTATAATGTTGCGAAAAAAGTGTCAAGGATCATTGCAATAAATATCATACCGTAATTAGTGCTTTGAACGATGTATTGATATAAATAGCATTTATTATGGGGTTCTATCTAGTATACTGGAGAAACATAGCATTGTGTGCAGCGTACAAGATGAAAGTATAATATTTGTAATGTTAATATGTTGAATAATGAAATGATAATTGTCCTGAAATGTTAGAAAATAAACAAAATGGGGGTGTTCTGAGGACGTTCTTCGTATTGTGTGACTGCTTAGCTGTATGCAATGAGGGAATGGCACAGAGAGTAAAGTGGAAATGGTAGCAGGGGTGTCGAAATGTTACGCGGTCTGCGGACACCGCGGCTGTCCGTGGACAGGGCGTGCTACATCCGGGGTTTTCCAGCAAATCTAACATGGAAAGAAGACTGTACGGATTAGCCAATCAGATGTCGAGGTTGTGGATTTGTGTTGAAAGAGACTGTGTGTGGTGAAGATGGCAGAAGTAGAGAAAGTCAGGGTGTTGGTGCTTGGAGATATGTTTGTGCATGGTTTACAACAGTACGCTCGATGCAGGCATGTTGAAAAGAACTTTGATGTGAAAGGAGTGGAGGTGGTGTGGAGCACTGTGCCTGATTGCAATGTACAGGGAATTGGACAAGTTTGTGAGGATATGGCAAGGATGAACAGTCCGCATGTGGTAGTTTTGCACTATGGTGCTTTCTATTTGGGCAACGTCAGTGCCCCTACTTTGGTGGCTGATTTGGAACGCTTGGTTCAAGCCGTAATCGAGATCCTTCCAAATGCGAAAGTAATTTTTTCTGGATTACTACCTAGGGCAATATGGGACAATAGTTCAGTTTTTTTGTCCTCAGCAAAACATTGCTAGGTGTGTCATCAACCGAGGCATGTGTGCCTTCATGCTTAGAGCTGGTATGTTCTTCTGTAATAATGAGAATATTGATGCCAGTAATACTGTTAATTTTAAAGAAGATGGCATCGCTTTATCTTTTACGGGAAATGCCTTTCTATTTTGGAATGTAAGGGTTGCTTTGGAGAAGGTTATGTGAAGATTTTAGGAGTAAAGTAAGAAAAAAAAACAAGAAAAAAAATACAAAATAACAGGTGTCTGTCAAGCATCTGGAAAAAAACAAAAAAAACGGCTCTTTTCAGAGCCAACTTCAAAGGGGAAATGGGGCACACTATTTAAATTTACATTCACCACGCTCAGATTCTCGATATGTCCGCGTTCATGGCGGTAGTCCGCGGACATCAAAATCACTACGTGGGGGTTCAGTATGTTCTATGTTACATGTATATGAAGTCAGGGATGTTATGGTTAAGTTGTGCTACTAAAAACCTATGAAATTCTGTGAAAAAACGTTGTTAAAGGGACGTTATGGTTAAGTTGTGCTACGAAAAACCTATGAAATTCAGTGAAAAAATGTTGTTAAATGGACGTTATGGTTAAGTTGCGCTACTAAAAACCTATGAAATTCAGTGAAAAAAGGTTGTTAAAGGGACGTTATGGTTAAGTTGCGCTACTAAAAACTTATGAAATTCAGTGAAAAAAACTTTGTTAAAGGGACGTTATGGTTCAAAGTAAAACCGAAAAACCCCTGAAATTCGGCAGTTATGGTAAGATAAGCAACCATAACTCGCGCCACCGTGCACTGCTAACACTAACACCCAGGACATCAAAGATGACATCACAAATGTCATTGATGACATCGCTGATGACATCACATGTGCATTTACTTTTCATAAAAACTCTGTACAAGGGATTCTTATAATGCTGACCAAAAACTGTCAAAGATCATTGGGATAAATATCATGAGCTAATTACTGCATTAAGCAATGCATTGATATAAATAGCATTCTATTATGTAGTTCTATCCAGTATACTAAGCTACTCATGCAGAAACATAGGCAGTGTGTGCAGCATACATGATGAAGGTGGCATATTCATAATCTTGCCATGTTGAATAGTGAAATGATAACTGCTTTCTTATTAGAGTTTTGCGTACTGTGAAACATGTAATAAGTAGATAATAAAACCCACTTAATACATAATTATTACAGACAAAACACAAAGAGACAACAACACATACAAATATGAGTATATACAGGGACAGTGAAGTAAACAAAAAAGCAGAAGCAGTAGCAGAAAGAGTTCATAACCTAACTGATTGTCTTTATGCAGAGAAACTATTGCTCTGTTTCAAAGCTGCTACTTACCATATGTATGTGTATCACATGATGTGACTTCACCCAAAGGAAAGGAGAGTGAGTATAATGTATACAAATATGAGCATATACAGGCAAGGTAGAGTAATAAAAATAAAACTATGAGAAAGTGCTGATAACCCTAATGATTATCTTCATGCACAGAAAGGATTGCTCTCTTTCAAGCCTGTGTCTTCCGCTATGTATATGTTTCATATGATTTGACTTGACCCTAAGTCTACAAATATAGTACCTTTTCAATTTTTACTTCCTGACTGTTACTGAAGAAAACTATGTGGCTTAGATATGTCAGTAAAGGAAAAAAAGGGAGAGCCAGCCATGTAATGTCATCAGTGATGTCATCTTTGATTTCCTGGGTGTTAGTGTTAGCAGTGCACGGTGGCGCGAGTTATGGTTGGTTATCTTACCATAACTGCCGAATTTCAGGGGTTTTTCGGTTTTACTTTGAACCATAACGTCCCTTTAACAAAGTTTTTTTCACTGAATTTCATAAGTTTTTAGTAGCTCAATTTAACCATAACGTCCCTTTAACAAAGTTTTTTCACTGAATATATATATATATATATATATATATATATATATATATATATATATAATATATATTACATGGACGCGGTAGCGGCCATGTAGCTATGGTTAAGTTGGTGTTTCCATAGGAAGAGCATTTTTTGGGTGGCTTATAACTTCGCTCCCTCTGGACGAATCCTCACCAAACATTGCAAAAAAAAAGTATATGGCCCACTCTGAATTTTTTTGCAAAGTTTGGAGAGGTTTGGTCCAGGGGGACAAAGGTATAGGGGGGGTCCCAAAACTTTTGTTTTTTCTCTTAGACATAATGGGAAAAAACTTTGCGCACGCCTACAGCCTATACCGCTGGACGGATTTACACCAAATTTACGGCATGGAGCTGGGGCTTGGTCCCGAAAGCGTGCTTTTGCAAATTTGGTGTAAATCTGTCCAGTAGTTTTTTTTTAAATGACCAAAATCTAAGGCAAAACAATTAGTGATATCGCCATTCGCTCCGCGGATGGACTTCCCTGTTCGCTCTGCGGACAGCGCCCCGATTGGCCAAGCGGCTTGCGTGATGTCCGCAGACATGCAACGTGTTCGCTGATTGGACGGCGTGGTGCGTGAAGCGCATCAGATTTTTTGTGGCGCCCGCCATCTTGCATTCGCCGACGACCGCGGACAGCGCGGTGAAACTTGGATTAAAAATTGTATTTAGCGGAGTGTGTTGGTGTGTAAGAGTGTTTGGGGAGGGTGGGGGAGTATGAGATAGGTTCAATGTTCTGTTTTTTATGTGCTAGACGCTTTTGTTGTGTTCGATTTGTCTGCGGACAACACGGCTGTTCTGAAATGTTCTATATAAACTAAATGGTGGGGTGTTCTGAGGACCGAGTATGTGTCCGTTTTGTTCGAAAGCAAGCTAAAATTGAGCTAAGAACACTCGTGGTGTCCTTAAATGTTCGTAAATAAACAAAATGGGGGTGTCCTGAGGACGCTGTCCATATTGTACACTGGCAAGTTGAATGTGTTCTAAGAACACTCGCAGTGTCCTGAAATGTTTGCAATTAAACAAAATGGGGGTGCTCTGAGAACGCTGTTCGTATTGTTCGTTGTCAGGTTGAAAGTGTTCTAAGAACCCTCCTTAAATCCACTGACATTACAATTTCCTATGGGCCTTACCTGACTTTTTGTCCACTAAAATAACGATAAATCAGGCTGATGTGCGCCGACATTATGTGATAATCCTATCACTTGCCCCATCGACCTGGCTGACCTGTTTTTGCAACACTAAATCATATCTCCCACCCCTAAGTCTGACATTATCAAAGCATTCATATTCCCTGTCTCTCTCCATGACGTTACAGGGTGCGTAGACAAACGCGCCCAGTTGTCTCCAGTCCTACGCGACTTTACATAGAACCCGGAAAACAACACACATCATCTCACAACACAGCACGCCACAATTTGGAATATGAAACTGTGATTTAAAAGCAAAGAGCAACATTGTACATTTCGTAAAGTAGATTTATTTGACATCAAATGTTTAGAGAATATTCAGCGATTTGCATTTGTCTTTGCTGTCGATCCGCAAAAGTTCATCTTGAGTCACGCACTGTTCTTTTGCGCTACACAGGGTGTTGGTTTATGATAAAAGAAGCACTATGGTCGCACTGATAATCGGAAGGCTGTTCCAACAACGAGGCATTATGGATTATAAAATACTAGCATATTAAAAATGGCAGTACACGTTTAAGAAGCGACAACAGAACAACCTAATCATTGTGGGGTTTATTTAAATACTACTGCATTTGCATGTGAATGTATGCATATGGATGTAATGAGTTTGCATCTGTGCATTCTCGACTTTCATTACAAAAAAGGGGTGAGCTCAATGAGAGGCTATAACAACTATGCCCTCGGCAATCACCCATCATGCACCTGGTAAATTATGCAAATTAGGTTATGACATCATTTAGCTACTTCTAGCTACTTTTATGACGGCTAATAGCTACTTTTCTTACTAAGGAGTTGCCAACACTGCTCCTACGCGACTTCGTACAGAATCCAGAAAACAACACAGATCATCTCACAACACAGCGCGCCACAATTCGGAATATGAGACTGTGATTTAAAAGCAAACAGCACGATTGTACATTTCGTAAAAGTACATTTATTTGACATCAAATGTTTAGAGAATATTCAGTGATTTGCATTGGTCTTTGCTGTCGATCCGCAAAAGTTCATCTTGATTCACGCGCTGTTCCTTTGCACTACA
Source organism: Ambystoma mexicanum (assembly GCF_040938575.1). Classification (NCBI taxonomy): domain Eukaryota; kingdom Metazoa; phylum Chordata; class Amphibia; order Caudata; family Ambystomatidae; genus Ambystoma; species Ambystoma mexicanum. The sequence continues at coordinate 359,438,890 of NC_090932.1, read as the reverse complement.
CAGGGTGTTGGTTTATGATAAAAGAAGGCCTGTGGTCGCACTGATAATCGGAAGGCTGTTCCAACAATGAGGCATTAGACCACCATAACGGTTGTTATGTTGCTTCTAGCCGCTAGTACCGCGTAAGGGCATATTGGTCCTTGCCGATTGTCCCATAAAAAGGTGATGGTCATGAAGTTGTTTACTAGGAGCTGCACTTGGCAGTTAAAAAATCCATCTGCCGGGGTCTGAAAATCGTGGCATTGACAGTAGGGAAGGATGTACCTGTTTTAAAAACATAAATTAGTCTCACCAGCTGATCTTCATTAAAAATATTCATTTTATTTATTAGGGCGTGAAACTATTTGCTAGCGAGGATAGTGCAACGGAGTATGTTAACTTATTCCCACTAACCCACCCTCTCTCCTCTGCCTTTTTCAGAGCCGTCTGAGCGCCAGGGGACCACTTCGGCGGTGATAGTGCACGGTACAAAACAATATGCCACATTGAACGAACAAGTACAACTTAACCAGGCTTTAACGCCACGCTATTGTTATTATATTCCGGTATAAAATAATCTAAAGGGTTACTTACATTATATTGGCATTTTCCATTGTCTAAGCGTAATGCATTCCCTAAATACGACTCCGACTGTGCCAACAAACTTTCTCATAATGATATAATATATACAAGCGGTTTCATTTCAGAGATTTCATCCTTATCGTCTCTTACGTTACTGCACCCCTCCTTCAAAAGAAGTCTTTTGGCACGATCCCTGTCTGTCAAGGTAAAAAAAACAATAGAACCTTATAGTGCGAGTCGTGGGCCACTCCGGCCTGCAAGCAAAAAATGGAAGCAGCTGACCTTCACTGTGAACGAGCATAAATTCTTACTTTGCAACATTCTGTGTAAAGCCATCCCTGAGAAGTTGCTTTTTACACTCCATCTTTGTATATTGTCTGCGTGCTAATGAAAAAAGTTTGTTAAAGCGAGGTTATGGTTAAGTTGCGCAACTAAAAACCTATGAAATTCAGTAAAAAAACTTTTTTAATGGGACGTTATGGTTAAGTTGCGCTACTAAAAACCTATGAAATTCAGTGAAAAAACTTTGTTAAAGGGACGTTATGGTTCCAAGTAAAACCGAAAAACCCGTGATATTTTCCAGTTATGGTAAGCTAAGCAACCATAACTCGCGTCACCACGGTGCACTGCTAAGACTAACACCCAGGACATCAAAGATGACATCACAGATGACATCACATGAGTATTTACTTTTCATGAAATTTCTAAACAAGGGATTCTTAATATAATGTTGAGAAAAAAGTGTCAACGATCATTGCAATAAATATCATAAGCTAATTAGTGCATTAAATAATGCATTGATATAAATAGCATTCTATTATGAGGTTCTATCTAGTATGCTAAGCTACTCATGCAGAAACATAGCATTGTGTGCAGCATACATGATGAAGGTATAATATTCATAATGTTGATATGTTGAATAATGGAATGATATATGTTTTCTTATTAGAGTTGTGTGTACTGTGAAATATGTAATAAGTAGCTAATAAAACCCATGTATTACATAATTGCATTACTACAGACAAAGCACAAAGAGACAAGAAAGTGAAGTAAGCAAAAAAGCAGAAGTAGTAGCAGAAACTATTCATAACCTAACTGATTATTTTCATGCAAATAAATGATTGCTCTGTTTCAAAGCGGCTATTTACCCTATGTATATGTATCACATGATGTGACTGAACCCTAAGGAAAGTAGTGTGAGTACAATGTATACAAATATGAGCATATACAGGGAAAGTACAGCCATAAAAAAACAACAGAACTATCAGAAAGTGCTGATAAGGCTATTGATTATCTTCATGCACAGAAAGGATTGCTGTCTTTCAAGCTTGTGTCTTCCCCTATGTATATGTTTCATATGACGTGACTGGACTCTAAGGGAATTACTGTAAGAACCTACTTGAAGGATAAGTCTACAAATATAGTATGTTTACAATTTTTAGTTCCTGACTGTTACTGAAGAAAACCATGTGGCCTAGATATGTCAGTAAAGGAAAAAAGAGGGAGCCAGACATGTGATGTCATCAGTGATATCATCAATGACATTTGTGATGTCATCTTTGATGTCCTGGGTGTTAGTCTTAGCAGTGTACAGTGGTGGCGCGAGCTATAGTTGCTTATCTTACCATAACTGGTGAATTTCAGGGGTTTTTCGGTTTTACTTGGAACCATAACGTCCCTTTAACTAAGTTTTTTCACTGAATTTCATAGGTTTTTAGTAGCGCAACTTAACCATAATGTGCCTTTTAACAAAGTTTTTTCATTGAATTTCATAGGTTTTTATTAGCGCAACTTAACCATAATGTGCCTTTTAACTAAGTTTTTTCACTGAATTTCATAGGTTTTTAGTAGCGCAACTTAACCATTACGTCCCTTTAACAGTTTTTTTACTGAATATATATATATATTTCTTTTCTTTTTTTTTAAATCAGTAGTGATTCAGTTCGTTTTTTTCAGTAAAAAATGCCTTGAATAAAAGGTTTTTGGAAAAAAATGCTGGCTACCTTTAATAAATCTAAATAATCATTTCTTGAATTGATGCTATCCTCAAATGTATTTTTCTGTGCACATTAACAAAAATAGGTTGAATCAGATGTAGGATCTTTTTCAGTATGTGCTTGGCATGATTATGGACAGACCTCAGATAACTGTTTATGAGCTTCAATGGACACTTCACTTATATTTGTGGATTTATGTTGTTTTATGCTGATGTTCAACTATTGAGTCTTATGGTAGGATGTGCTACTCTTTTAAGAGGTACATCTTCTGAAGAAGGAAGATACAGAGGAATAGCATGCTCCATATAAAGTCTGGAGAGAATCAGGTGCTTAGGGCTCTAAAATAAGCATATAAAAGGTTGCTGTGGACTCAAAAGAGGAAAGTTAATGGTGCAGGGTTTGGAAGTAAAGCATCAAGAATTTAAAACATGCATTAAAGTTAGAGTGATAGGAAGAGAAGAGACATACCAGAGCTGGCTGGAGCATGACATGTTGGCACCGAAAGCCTCTCAGAAACTCAGTGGTATGATGAATGAGTTAAATAAAATGATACCACATTCAGTCGTGAATGGCTCTAAGACTGTCCCTCACGTGGAGGACATCAGCTATTGAGAAGACCGCAGGGTAATTCATAGAATTTCGCGTACAAGTGGCGCACGCGGCTGGCGCACAGAGTGCGCGTGCGAATGTCTGCGCCAGCCGGGTGCGCTAAAATCGATTTCCGCGCACAGCGTATTCATGGATTTTAGCCTCCAAAACCAGCCGTGGCGCAGAGTGGCGCAGCGACCCTGCAGCAGCACCAGTTACGCCCCCAAGAATGCCCTCGCACAAGGAAAAGCCATCAAAATTCCCAATCCAGCGCAAAGGGCTGCGCTAACCCTGGACCAGTTTACAGGGCTGCCAAACAGCAAACGCCAAGCGGGGAACGTGTATTACTGGGGTTCGCGTGAAGTTTCACACGCGAAAGGGCCTGTGCAAGTGGGGTACGTGTATAACTGGGGTTCGCGGGAAGTTTCACACACGATTGGAGCAGGGTACGTGTATTATGGGGGTTCGCAGGAAGTCTCACACTCGATTGGAGCAGGGTACTTGTATTACAGGGGTTCACGGGAAGTTTCACACGCGAAAGGGCCTGTGCGAGTGGGGTATGTGTATAACTGGGGTTCACGGGAAGTTTCACACGCGATAGGCACTGTGCGAGCGGGGTACATGTATTACTGGGGTCCGCAGGAAGTTTCACACGCGATTGGAGCAGGGTACGTGTATTACGGGGTTTGCGGGAAGTTTCACAAGCGAAAGGGCCTGTGCGAGTGGGGTACGTGTATTCCTGGGGTTCGTGTGAAGTTTTACACGCCAAAGGGCGCTGTGCGAGTGGGGTATGTTTATTCCTGGGGTTCGCGTGAAGTTTTACACGCGAAAGAGCCCTGTGCGAGTGGGGTACGTGTATTCCTGGGGTTCATGTGAAGTTTTACACGCGAAAGGGCAACGCCCCTGTGCGATACGTCACAGATGCGCTTATGCGCTAAGGGCCTTTGGTCCAATGAAATCGCGTACGTGTGCTGACCCGCTTACGCGCTAAGGGCCTTTCCTCGAATTACACGCTGATGTGCAATTTTTTCACGTGCCAATTCGCTCCGTATCAAGCTGGCCACGCATACACACACGGAAGACCATGGTCCTACCCTGAAGGCCATTTTCCTGCCCCCAGAGCCCCGAGCACGCTCCCACCTGCCATCTGCTGGTGCCTGACTGTCTGCTGACCACGTGCCCTGCTATTTGGTACCTGCACATCAGCCATCTGTAGGGGTCCAGTTGCTGTGTCCACCCCTGCTGGAACAGAAGGCTCCCAACTGGGATACCATCGCTCCACAGCCCAGCCCCAGGACCCAGTTGCCCACCCACTCCTACCTCTGGGGTTGCCATGTCGGGCACATCTCCATCTGGCACCACTGGCAACCCCCAGCCAGAGAGGCAGTGGGCCACCAGCTTCACTGCCACCAAAGTTGGTGTCCTTGTGGAGCCTGTCCTGGGGCATTATGATGCCCTCTTTGGAATATCACGTGCCAACAAGGAAGGATGGGAGAGGATCTGGGACGACGTAGAGGCAACCCACGACATCAAGCACGTCAAGAAGCGCTGGGAGGACTTTAGGTCCAGGACCCTCCACAAGGCCGGGCGCCTCGCGGAGGGGGGCCGGGCACGCATGAGTAACATCCAAATGAGGGACCTGGAACGAATAGGCCCAGTGCTCCACGCCCAGATACTTCGGAGGCAGACCCGTCTGGAGTTGCGCGGTAAGTGGCCAAGCATTGCTGTGTGAGACAGGGCATGTTGCAGTGTGCTGGTAGTCTGATGCTTGCCTGTATGTGTGACATAGGCCATGTGTGGATGTGTGTATGCAGGGACATCATGGTCATGCATGTGAGACCAGTTATGTGTGAACCACATGGTTGGTGCATGTGTTTTAATGCAACATGGGGAGCTCTATGCGGAATGCACACATGAAAGCATGGCTGTCTCTGTTCCTGGACATGAAGGGGGGGTGAGGAATGGGTGCTGATGTCATGTACATGTATGGTGCACATGTGTGTGTGTGTGTGTGCCTGAGAAGTGTGTGTGTGACTTTGAAACGCCATGGATGCATGTGACTTTGAAGGCAACATCTTGGTTTACAGGGGCCCTTCTACATGGATGTTGATGTTTATTGCAGGCGCCAGGACTTTTTCTGCATGTGTATTGTGTGCATTCACCCATGTGTTGTGGAATGACAGGATGGAAGTGACATTTGACAGTGCCACTCATGTGTTATTGCTTCCTGTCTAGGGTATTTTGTACTGTACCCTGATGCTTGTGTTCTATGTCTCCCTCTATGCAGCGTCAAGTGAAGAAGAGGCCGGAGACGGCGCTGTGGAGCCAAGCGGCGGGGATGCCTCTACTGGGCGGCGACGCAAGGCCCAGCCACCCTCCCAGGAATTACCATTATCCGGGAGCAAGGGGGCTGGTGCTGCGTCTGCCACAACGGCTGTGGCTGAAGGGCCGGGTGAGCCCCCACATTGGCCTCCAATGGCAGAAGATGGTGTGGAGACATCCAGGTTGGTGGTCTCCACAGAGGAGGAGGAGCCCGCTACTGAGCCGCACATGGGGCCTGGTGGGGGTAGTACCACTGGTGCAAGTGGTGCAGTCCAGGGCCAGGGTCAGGAGGCAGCACATGTCACCGCGGAGGGGCCTGTGCATGTCGCTGTCCCTGACCCTGTGACTGCACCACCATGCACCAGCAGGGAGGCTCCGTCCCAGACCCGTCCACAGGTAGGGGAGAGTGCCATGTCATCTGCCTCTCCACTACCTGTGGATGAGGGGTCCCACGAACGTATGGGCTCCGTCCTGGTTGGTGGGTTCCTACATGTGTCGTGCACTCTGGCGGAACTCTCCTCCTCTGTGGAGACTATGCGCCAGTCGTTCTCTACACCGTCTTCTGGTCCAGATTCCACCAGGGAACCCCTGTGGACCTGGCCCGACTAACACAGCCAGCTTGGTGGAGCTCACATCCCTGTCACAGTCGGGAGTCGGCGGCCCAGCAGGGGTGGACACCACAACTGGAGACCAGCTGATGGAGGATGTGCAGGCACCATCAGACAGGGCACATGGACAGCAGCAGCAGAAGCAGGCTCTAGGTGAGAGCAATGGTGGCTCGGGGCCATCAACATCGGAAGGGCAGGCATCGGCCAGAGGGCAGGAGGACCCAGGAATGGGAGTGTCTTCCGTGTGGCACCGGTTGGGCCAGCAGATAGGTGCGGAGCGGCGGCGGGCGGAAGAGGCGCGGCTCACCATGGTCAGGGCGGAGTTCTCCATGCGTACGGCTTTGAGGCGGGCAGAGTGCCTCGAGGCAACTCGCAGGGAGTTGGAACAGGCCATGAGTGCCTCCCTGCGAGACCTCGGGGCCAGGACAGAGGCCCGCCTCCGGCAAATAGACATGGAGTTCGATGATGCCCTGGCCCGGGACACCACACAGTGAGCCGCTGGACTTGCCCACCGCCATTGTATATAGTTAGATAGTGTTAGGTTTCCTTTCGTTTTTTCTTTATTTTGGTTGCGCTTGGACAATGCACCACGTTTTTGTATATAGTTTTTTATTAGGTAGTATTTTTGATAGGTTTCATTTCATCAGTTGGGCTCATGGACCCTGGATTGTTCATCTGAACATAGTTCACCATTTGATTGTTTCTTTTTTTTATTTTTTTTTTACCATGGAGCAATGGTTTTCCCTTGGATTTGCTTTGTTGGACTGTGACTTTGTACACCATTTCTTTTGGATTTCTTTGGATTATGATTTCTTGTTTTTTATTCTTTTACGTACATGCAGCTTTTCTTTTATTATTCCCATTGTTGTGTGTTGGATTTAGATTACATTCATGTTGTGTTTAATACATTTTTTTCTTCATACCTTGATGTGTGGTATTATCTCATTGGTTTCATGCATGTCATGATATGGGTTTTCACATTCACTTGCACCCATTGTGTGTGTGTGACGGACATTTGTTCATTTACATACTTGCCATTGGGGTTGTATCATGTAATTGCCTTTTCTATGTGGGTGGATGCAATACTTGGTTGGGTCTTTGGGCTGGGGAGGCTGGCCATAAGGGCCACGATTGAGGATCGTCATGACCTGGGGGCAGGGGGACATGAGTGGGACATGAGTGGGGGCCTGCTGGCAGGTGCCCTGCACTGGTGGGGGGTGGGGGTGCAAGGGGACATGAGTGGGACATGAGTGGGGGCCTGCTGGAAGGTGCCCTGTACTGCTGGGGGGTGGGGGTGCAAGGGTACATGAGTGGGGGCCGGCTGGCAGGTGCCCTGCACTGCCTGGGGGCTGGGGGTGCAATGGGACATGAGTGGGGGCCTGCTGGCAGGTGCCCTGCACTGCTGGGGGTGGGGGTGCAAGGGGACATGAGTGGGACATGAGTGGGGGCCTGCTGGCAGGTGCCCTGCACTGCTGGGGGGTGGAGGTGCGAGGGTCATGCGTTGGTGATCAGTAGTGCAAGCTGACATGTGGCTTGGCTGGGGGGCATGCCCATGGTGGATGGGCTGCCTGCGGGACATGACCAGGGGTGCAGGGTAGTCCTCTGTGGTGTGGGCTGCCTGCAGGGGCTGTGGAGGGTGTAGAGGGAACACCTGGGAGGACCCACACTGCCAATTCACGTGTAGGACTCCCCGGCACGCCCGAAATACACGTACCCTGCTGAAATTGCGTGTGAGACTTCCCGCGAACCCCAGGAATAGACGTACCCCACTCGCACAGGCATTTTCTCGTACCTTGCTCTACTGATCACCAGCTCATGTCCCCTTGGACTCCCAACCCCCAGCACTGAGGGGCACCTGCCAGCAGGCCCCCACTCATGTCCCCCTGTACCCCCACCCCCCTGCACCCCCACCCCCCAGCACTAAGGGCCACTGCCAGCAGGCCCCCACTCATGTCCCACTCATGTCCCCCTGCACCCGCACCCCCCAGCACTGAAGGACACCTGCCAGCAGGCCCCCACTCAGGTCCCCCTGCACCCCAGCCCCAGCACTGTGGGGCACCTGCCAGCAGGCCCCACTCATGTCCCACTCATGTCCCCCTGCACCCCCAACCCCCAGCATTGAGGGGCACCTGCCAGCAGGCCCCCACTCATGTCCCACTCATGTCCCCCTGCACCCCCACCCCCCAGCACTGAGGGGCACCTGCCAGCAGGCCCCCACTCATGTCCCCCTGCACCCCCACCCCCCAGCACAGTGGGGCACCTGCCAGAAGGCCCCCACTCATGTCCCACTCATGTCCCCCTGTACCCCCACCCCCCAGCACTGAGGGGCACCTGCCAGCAGGCCCCCACTCATGTCCCCCTGGGCCCCCACCCCCCAGCACTGAGGGGCACCTGCCAGCAGGCCCCCACTCATGTCCCTCTGCACCCCCACCCCCAGCAGTGAAATGCCGATCCCATGACACAAACCAAAAGTCAACTATGTACATAAACACATGTCCGTCACACATATACACTGGTTGCCATTGCTTGTGTAAACCCACATTTTCACATGCCTCAACCCAATGAGCGAATCCCACACATGGAACTAAAAAATGAAAATGTATTAAGTACATAAAATCAAAAATGAAATGAAAGCATACCAAAATATGAAACATGAAATGAAAAGTATGTGAAAAAGATGATTGAATGAAAATGATAACCAATACAAAAAAATTAGAAAGAAAAACAGTCCAAAGTCACCCTCGAACAGCGCAAATCCAAAGGAAATGTAAAAAACAATTTCCATTGCTTCATGTTCATAATAAAAAAAAAAGAGAAATCAATCCATAGTCCAACTATTTACAATCCATTGTCCAGAAAAAATAAATCCATTGCCCCATGTCCATAATGCAAAAAAAAAAAAAAAAATGAATACATGATGAAACTATATACAATCCATTGTCCAAGGATGTAAAGGGTCCATGCTCCCAACCAAACAAATGAAACCTACCTAACAAACTACCTAAAAATATAACTATATACAAATTTGTGTGGCGTTGTCCATTGACCACAAATAAAAGGAAAACGAAAAGGAAACCTAACTCTAAAAACTATTTACAAGGGCAGTGGGCTAGTCCGACGGCTCACTTTTGGATGTCCCGGGCCAGGGCATCATCAAACTCCTGCTCAATGTCTGGAGGCGGTCCTCTTCCATGGCCCCGAGGGTTCGCAGGGACGACGACATGTTCTCCTCCAACTCCCTGCGAATTGCCTCGAGGCACTCGGCCCGCCTCAGAGCCCGCCGCATGGAGTTCTTCGCCCTTACCATCGTGAGCCATGCCTCTTCTGCCCACTCCGCATCTATAGCATGGCCTAACCGCTGCCACACGGAAGACACTTCCAGTCCTGGGTCCTCCTGCCCTCTGGCCGATGCCTGCCCCTCCGATGTCGAAGGCCCCGAGCCATGCTGGCTCCCACCTTGTTGCTGCTGCTGCTGTGCCTCTGCCTGTGCCCTGGCTCTTGCTGCCTGCACATCCTCCTCCGGCTGGGGTGCAGTTGTTGAGGTGGCCACCCCTGCTGGACTTCCGACTCCCGACTTTTGGCAGGGATGTGTGCTCCACCAGCCTGGCCGCAGGGTCCGAGGCAGCTCCACAGGGTACCCAGGTGATACATGGGTGGGAAGATGGCATGGAGGATGACTGGTGCGTAGGGGGTTCAGGTGAGGAGGGGGTCGCAAGGAGGGCCAGCACACGGAGGAATCCAGCACTGGTGACCCATCCCAGCAGGTCAACGCGGTCAAAGAGGCACCCAAGATGACGTGCAGTCTCTTCACGAAAAAACTGCAAGTCACCTCGCATGCCCCGTTGACGCAACGCTGTCCCGGCCAGGACAGGCTCAACACGGTCCCGAATAGCCACGTCCGCAGGGAGAGGAAGGCCAGTTGTTGTGCGCTCATCCCCTCCCTGAAAATGGGTCTGGACGTAGGCATCCCTGCTGGTGCCAGATGATGCAGTGACAGGATCAGGGACATGATTGCACACAGGCACCTCCACGGCGGCCTGTGCTGCCTCCTGTCCCTGGTCCTGCACTGCACCACTAGCACCAGTGGAATCCCCACCTCCAGACCCCGTGTGTGTCCCTTCCGTGGCCTCCTCCTCCACCAAACCCCCCACCAACCTGGATGACTCCGTGCCATCTTCCTCCGTTGGACCCTGTGGGGTGTCAGCAGCCCGTTCTGCTGCCGAGGAGTCCACCTCCAACCTCCGCCTCTTGGACCTACCCTCGGCAGCTGCGGCCTGGGATGCGGCACCAGACTCCTCACTCCCCGACGAGATGACAATCTGGGAGGGGAGCCGGGCCTTGCGTCTCCAGCTGGCGGGACGATCCCTTCCACTGTGCTCCACAGCACCCTCTCCGCCCTCTTCTTCAGTTGACACTGCAGACAGGGAGAGATAAAACACAGGCATCAGAGCACTGTACAATGGACTGATACAGACATGACAGTTGCACATGAGTGGCAAATGTTTAACTTCAGACACGGCATCACACTCCATGAGACACATGTCATTTTAACTCACACACATGAACATTTCAACAGCAATATTGCACCAGGCAGCACCATCCATACACATACAACAGCATGAACAGCCAAAGGTGAGCCTGACATCACATGAAACACAAGGAGTGCACTAGACATGCACACACGCCACCACACTTACATGCATGTCTACATCTCCTACAACTATTGAAGTGATGAGATCGCCATACATGTCACATCTGCCATTCATCCTTCTACATATCAATGTCACGTGCATCCATGTTGCATCACAGTTGCACACTTGTCAGATACACATACATGCACATGTACACAGTGCAGATACATGCATTATGAACCACCATCCATGCCACAACCATGCCAATGTACATACACAGAAATTCAAACATGTGTGCCCCCACACCTGCATTTGCCCAGCATGCTTACCAACACATACACCATCAATGTGTCTCACAACTGAGAGGACTCGCTTGTGGCAGCCTCACACCCATGTTCATACACATCCCTACATGTCCCTACATAAACACGTGTGCAACCTGCACACTACTGGCACACCACGACATGCACAGCATACTATCAACATGCATGTACACTTACCGCTCGACTCCAGACGGGTCTGCCTCTCAAGGATCTGGACGTAGAGCGCTTGGCATATGCGTTCCAGGACCCTCATTTGATGGTTCGACAACTGGCCCCGGTGCCCCTTGGCATCCGCTGCCTTAGCGAGGTGCCGGGCCTTGTTGAGGGTCCTGGACCTGAAGTCCTCCCAGCGCTTCTTGACATGATGTAAGTCGCGGACTGCCACCCCCTCCGCGTTTATGACAGTCACGATGTCCATCCAGATACTGGTCTGTCCTTCATTGTCAGCGCGCAAACTTCCAAAGAGGGCATCATACTGCCACAGGACTTGCTCCACCAGGACACCAACTTCGGTGGCAGTGAAGCTGGTGGCCCTCTGCCTCTCTGGCTGGGGGTGGCCAGTGCTGCCAGTTGGTGTTGTGCTGGACATGGCAACCCCAGAGACAGGAGTGGGTGGGCAACTGGGTCCTGGGGCTGGGTTGTGGAGCGATGGAATCCCAGTCGGGAGTCTTCGGTTCCAGCAGGGATGGTCACAGCAACTACACCCCTGGCTGACGTGCAGTCAGCAAATGGCAGGGCACGTCGGCAGCAGGCAGTCAGGCAGCAGCAGATGGCAGGTGGGAGCGTGCTCGGGGCTCTGGGGGGCAGTAATTCGGCCTTCTGGGCAGGAGCGTGATCTTACGTGTGTTTTCGCGTGGCCAGCTTGATACGGAGTGATTTGGCATGTGAAAAAATTGCACGTCAGCGTGTAATTCAAGGAAAGGGCCTTAGCGCGTAAGCGCGTCAGCACACGCACACGATTTAATTGGACCAAAGGCCCTTAGCACGTAAGCGCTTAAGTTACATCACGCGCGCGGGTGTTTCCCTCATAGCACGTGATGACAGAGCACACGTGGAAAAACTGTACGTCCAGTGTCATTGCGTGTAATTGGAGGAAAGCGCCTGTGTACACGCGTATCTGACGTGTACATGTGGGCCAGTTTAAAAGCTATGTGTAGGACGCCATTTCCTTGTACGTGCTTTTCGTTGAAAGCGAGTTGGTGAAATCTGTACTTCTTGTCGGTTCACACGCGATTACTTCACACCGTTTCTAGTTTGTACTCCCTATTTCCTCTGACAGCTCTTTTCTGAATTTTTGTTTCCTCAAACAGAGTTCACTTCTCCTTTTGTCCTGTCTCCTCAGACAGCGTACAATTCTTCTTTTGGCGGGGGTGTTGCTAACGTGCACACAAGTGTATTTTTCACGTTCTTTTTCCAGGCAGACAGTGAGTTCCGCACGTACTTACCAACTGTGCTTGCCCCGTGTGTCGCGTTCCCCTTCAGAGGTAATTGTAGGCTGCGTGTATTATGCGTACGCTTATTTTTGTGTTTCTGGGTGCCACAGCATAGTGCGGGTTCATTTTTTCAGGAACGCGGTCTACGAGGGGTTGCGTGCACGTTAATTTTTGATTTTGGGCCGCCTGTGCGTTGCGTGACCCATCATCTTCCCCCAGGGGTCATAGACAGCCTTGTTAGAGCACTAGGGTACAAATTCCATCTGGTATCCTACCCCTTTGACCCCAAATTGCCCAGGACAATAGTTTACTGCAACTCCCATACGCACAACAACATCAGTGCCATGGTTGGGAGGCGACCAAGCGGTAAGGGAGTCAAAGGTGGCCGACCTTCAAAAGGTGGACGTGGGGGGCGCGGTAGGGGACGTGGCCGGGATTTGCAGGGTGCCCCTATACCCCCATGTGTGGAGGAACAATCCAGGACACCCATGCCCCCCCCATGGTTGAGGGAAACGTGGCTGACACCATCCCAGCTCAGCCCCTGTTGGACCAGCCCATTGTGGCACCTGACCTGGCACAGGATGACTCCCTGGCTGACTTCCAGGTCAGCAAGTCTAGGCCACGTGTGGCACTGCAAGTTGTTGTCACCAAGCCACGTGGATCTGGGGCAGCTATGTCATCTGCTGCCCCAAGTATGCAGGGTGGGGAGGCTGCAGGGGCAGCTACAGCTCCATCCGCCCCAGCTCTGTCTCTCCCAGCCAGGACAGTGTCAGTCCAAGTCCATCAAACTGACGTTCCCCCTGCCAACATTACCCTGCAACCAATGCCTGCATCAAGACCTATGGTCATTGTGCATTCCCACACTCCTACTACCCAGTCCACCGGTGATTCTGCCCCTACTGACCAGAGCGGCGTAAGCCACTCTGGCTCTGCTCCACCTTTAAAGAAGAGGAAGAAGGGTGCTCTGGCATGACAGGCTGAGACCCCAGACACGGCTACACTCTCTGGTACCTCAAGGACGCCTTGCTTTAATGATCCGGAACTTGATGCACTTGTGGCCTATGTGTCAGCACATAGCCGTAAAATGGTGGTGACTGCAGGGTGCAAAACCACACCTGATCAATGTAGGGCACACTGGCAGACCATCACGGACCTCATAAGTGCCCTTGGATTTGTGAGGCGCACAGCTGATGATTGCTACAAGCGGTGGAATGACCTGAAACGCAGAGCAAAGAACAAGCTGGCCTCAAATCATGCCGCTACTCTGGTGACTGGTGGTGGGTCTCCACAAGAGGACAACAAACTCACTGAACATGAGTCTGTTGCTGGGGCCTTCGTCACAGAGGAACAGATCCAAGGTGTGGGAGAACTACCTGATTATGATGCATTGTCCGGTGAGTGCCCATGCATGTGTGTGTAATGCATGTGTATGTTGTTTGGGTGACGGGTTCTGATTGAGTGCCAGGTGAGGGTGTGTGTGCCTAAGTGGTATGGGTCACCCATGTGCTTCATCCAAAACATTCAGCGGCCTTGGATTTGGGTGTGACAGTATCCCTTCTGCCCACAGTAGTAATTTAGCGCAATATTACGGCAATTGCCCTTGAAGTGGCATCTTGCAACAACATTGTTTGTATTTTTCAGTGTTCGTTCAGGCTGATTGTTTCAATTCTCCCACTTTTGCTACGCATTCCTCAGCCCTATTGTCACATTTGTGACATGCTTCTGTCATTGATGAACCCCACATTGGCCCACATGTGTTACCTTGTTAGGTGAATGATTTGACCATTCAGGCTGATTGAGGATTGGCCTGATCACATAATTCTTGGGGCCTGTTTGAATGTGGAACATGATAGTTGTTTCCTGTCATGTTGAAGTGCACAACCATTGATGTGTACATCGGCCTGCAATCACTGTATTTTTGTACACTGGATGTGTTGCAGTGTGTGGCAAATGCCTATTTTGTCACACTATGTAGCATTTTTCATCTCATCATGTCCATCTCACAAGGATGGCTGACAGTATTCATTCACTGACATATGGATGTACTTGTGGAATGTACCATGGCTATGGTACATGCCATTTGTGTGATGGCATGTGTCATGTATGTGTATTGGACATGCCACTCACAGGCCAATGTGTGATGGCAGTGCTACCCAGCATGCAGCAAATGTGTTGCTCTTCCATCTTGGTGTCATCAGTGTCTGCCTTTTGCCTCCCCTTCCAACTCAGTGACAGTGCATGCATGGGAGGGTTATAGTCATGTGGGACATGTGTACATTATGTACTGGTTCTGTAGCTTGTCAGGCCTATTTGTGTGATACTCCGCTAATGCCTGTTTCCATTTTTTGTCTTTCATGTTTTTGCAGGGGATGACACACTTGATGCTGTTGAGGATGAGGGGATGGTGCAGACCCAGGAGGGATCTCAGGCACGACCGGGCACCAGTGGGGGACGTGGTGTGGTGGTGGATGAGAACCCAATCTTGCTGCAGACCATTCTGTCCATGGGTGTCTCTGGGTGCACCTCCCCAGACCTCTATTCAGGTGCTGATTCGGATGATGAGACCTATGTGGCGTCGCAGGTAAGTGTTTCTGGCAGGGATTCTGTTCTGTCCAACCCACCTGCACCATGGGTAGAACACTCTATGGGGATGTCAGTGTTGGTAAGTCCGCCTTTGGCGGTTACGGATGCAGGGTCACACTCCACAACATCTGATCCTGTTCCTGGGCCAGCAGATCAGAGGGGGAATGCAGTCCTGCAGCCTCAGGCAGTGCCGGCACAGCAAGGCGCAGATTGCCTTGCCCCAAACAGGTGTGGTGCCCGCCGACGCGATGGCCGTACGCCACCAGGCAATACCACATGGGAACAATCCATGTACGGTATGGCAACCCAACAGGCAGCATCAGTTGAGATGATGGCTCAAGCAATGGAGAGGGTGGCCACTTCCATTGTCCCCCCTGAAAGGCAGATGGAGCAACTACAGCAGGCAACAGACTCCATTTGCCAATCACACAGGGAGGACATGTTGGCATCCAACAGGGACAGACGGGCGGCACTGGAGACTCTACACCAATCGATATCAATAGAGTCCCAGGGCCAATGGGAAGCCCTGAGGGTAGAACTCCATCACCTCAGGGAGACTCTTGTTGACCTTGAGGCTTCCACTAACTTGAGGACAGAACAGCAGCTGGAGCGGCTCACACGTTCGCTCTCAGCTGAGATGCAGGCAACTTGGGTTGAGATCCGGGCATCATGTCAGGTGGTGCATGGGGATCTCCGCACTATAATCCTCCAGAATGAGACCTTCCACACCTGCATGCTTGCTGCCATGGAGGACCATGCCAGGGCTTTGCGTGGGCTTCCTAACATAGCACCACCACCTCCTGTGGCAGCAGCAGAGGGTGATGAGAGCGACAGCAGCAGTTCTCCCACATTGGCATAGCCGTGCAGGCCATGAGCCCATGGAGGTGTTTTTTTCCCAACATCCATACAGGTGGCTGTTGGTGAGCACCCTGTCCTCAGACCTCCTGGGTGGCCTCACCCCCCCCGGCACCCACATGGCCATTTTTGATTTTTGATTTTTGTTTTTTTTTACAGTGTGTTGCCTAGTGTGGCTCCTGTGGGCATCCACTGTATTCCGGCTGGGCACATGCAGGCTTTTCCTGAGTTTGGGTTAGATGGTGTGTGCCAGGGCTGTGTGCACTCCACCGGGGTGTGATTTTAGGTGAAGTAATTAGCCACCAGCTGCGTACGAGCTGCCTCACTCCGTGCCCTTTCCCCTCCCATGCGCAGCGGCCGTGCATGTGGTTGGGGATGTGGGGGCACCACCATGTCCACGGGCAGGCCCCGGCGTGTTGCAACGTTGTGCAGGACACTTGCTGCCACTATGATCCTGCACACTACTGGGGGAACGTATAACAGCTGCCCGCCAGAACGGTCAAGGGAGCGAAAGCGTGACTTGAGCACTCTGAATGTGCGCTCCACTATGCCCCGGGTTGCAATGTGGGCTGTGTTGTATCTTACCTCGGGTGGCGTGGTGGGGTTCCGAATTGGCGTCATCATGTGGGTGCTCAGAGGGTAGGCACTGTCCCCTGGGGAGGTGGTGATGGGTATCATTAGTGGGGTTGTGACATTGCTCAGTATCTGACATGCCTGCATGTGCTTTGGTATTTATACTCACCGAGCAGCCATGTATCACCATGCCGCCCAGCTTCTAGGTCTCGGTTTAGGGTTGACATTCTGTAAATAAAACTGTCGTGGGTGGACCCTGGATAGTTGGCATATACTGAGGTGATGATGCCCTTGGCATCACATACTACCTGGATGTTGATGGAATGCCAGTGCTTGCGGTTTCTATAGATGTGCTCTCATGCCCTGGGGGGACGTAGAGCCACATGGGTGCAATCAATGGCACCTAGGACTTTGGGGAATTGTGCCACCCCATAGAAATCCTGGACGGCAGCCTGCCTTTCAGCAGGTGTTCTGGCAGGTATATGTGCCTGCGGACTGATGGGCGTGCAGTCATGATGGCCAAGACCTGGTGTAGGCAGGGTGACTGCGTGGCCTGTGACATCCCCCCCCACTATAGCACTTGTCTGCTGAAATGATCCAGTGGCCACGAAGTGCAGTACATTGAGGACCTTCTCCAGGGGGCTGAGTGCCTGGGAGCACAGGGTGGGTGATGTGAGGTCATCATCCCACTCACTCACCAGTTTGAGTATTATGTGAGGTGGAAACCTGTACCTCCCATACACCTGGTCATCAGGCATCCCAAAAAGGCTGGTTCTGGGTGTGAAAATTCTGGGCCTGACTATCCTCCTCCTCCTCCTGCGGTATCCCTCGACCACTGCCGCTAGGAACAGTATATTCACCCTGGCGTCTGAGCTTGTTTGTTGTTTGCGCGCACTTTTATGCTGTGTGGGTCCACGTACGCCTGCTTCCTGCTGGCGTACGTGTTTCAGGATTAGGCCGTCTTTTTTGGCGCATCCGTTAGCCCCGTTTGAATCCATGAATACGTGTTTTGAATGTGCGTGTGGGCATTCTGCGCATTTGCCTCCTGTACCTCCCCCGTGATGCCCACATTTTCACGCGTTGTTCCCCATTCCGCGTGTAACGCCCTCTGTTCCTCCTACTTTTGTTGTGTGCGCCGCGCTACGTGCGATTTCGCTGTGCGCGTAACGCACGCTGTTTGGAGACGTGTGCGCCAGCGTGTGCCACACAGAATTTTGGTGCACATCCTGGGATTTACACGCGCACAGACTTCCATGAATCGCTGTGCGCGTGTTTTGCTGCGATTTTCGCACTGGAACAGCGATTTGCACGCTTTTGCACGCTTGCGCTGAAAATTTCAGCGCACATTAATTCCATGAACCGGCCAGTAGAATGGTTAACTTAGTATCATTTGCATGATGTTGTACATGAACATGACATAGCATTGGTAATCTCTAGGGTGAGCACAAACGGAACTTACACCTGCAGATGTTCTAATGTGTAAGAGATAACCACAAAAACAACAAATCTGCTAATTTCTCTCTCCCATAAAGACTGTCTGTTTCTTTGCGATACAGGCCCAAAATGCATTGCATCAACCATTATTCGTTGTCTCTTGGGCTGGAGGTGTGTTTGGTTGTTTAGTACATGGTCTAATCTAAAGTTGTGTTGAATGCATTACCAAAATCTTCCGATTGTGTGGTTTAGAAATAGCTGGGTTCCCCTTCACGAGTGGTTCTCTAGCTGATGGGACAGAGGGGAGAGACAACAAAGAGAAAACACAAGGTGACTTGGCTGGTGTTGGTGTAGGAAAAGTCAATAAAGTACTGAGGACCACTGATGATAGAACTCGGAGCCCTGACACACTATCAGGGTACACTAAGGAAGTAGACTGCTTAGGATAGACCTGGAGTGTGAGACGTTAATTTGGCAATAGGGTGCATCAAGGCAGTGGACCATCACTGTGGGACCTGCCGTACAAACAGGTGGGAGGACCTTGACAAACCCTAACACATAAATCAGGAGATTTAAACAATAATTTCAGACAAAATTCCAATCTGTGCCCAAATGAAATGTCATATAAACAGAGCCTTCTTCCTTTACAATTAGAGGTCATTGGTCTTGCCACTGTGGAACAACATTGCTGGAGACTGTGGCTGGTCTATTGCTCTGAGGTCAAGTAGTCCTAAATTGGGCATAATATTAGGGGAAGCTGTTCTTGTGCTGATATTCCTTGGTGAATGTGTAGCTCAATATGGAAAGATGATATCTGTAAACAAGATAAACAATATTCAAATCAGAAGATGCCCACTAGTCATGTGTGAAGATGTATCTGTGATATGCGGATACAGTATATACTAGCCCCTTATTCTCTCAAGCTAATTTTTGCTTGCTGAGTGATATACTATATTCAGCAGCTGCTTTTATCTATTGGCGATCAAATCTTTCTTTCAAACCTGAGCACTCGTATGGCATCTTCTGTTTCCTGAATATTATCAAACATCCTTTTGCTCTCCCTATGCATGTTCTCTGGTTTCCTTTGTCTGTTGGCTTTCAAACCTTTTACAGGGGATACAAAGCCATATTTATACACATATAGCAATATTATCTTGATTTGTAATTGCAAACAAAACCAAATACACATTGTGTAACATCACAATCTCCTCCATGCTCACAATTTTAAAGTAGGCAAAACACATGGCCCCTTTTTCCTCTAATATGATCTATTAATACATTATTGCTAGAGGCACATACACTGAAGATGTCTAACTGTCTAACACCCAAGAAGGAGACCTAGAGCTGGTGGAGGAGATGAGAGAGAGGTGGAGGAGTAAAGCAACCAATTACAATCAAGAAAGGTGGAAGAGGCTCGAAGAAAGGGGTGAGAAAGAAACTTCAAACTAAAGAGAAGAGGAGTGCCCAGTGTGTTGAAGAAGAGAGGAGAACATTGGGGTGAGTATGGGAAAGGAGCACCGTGGAGAAATGAGGAGATGATTAAAGTGACTGAGGAGTTTAAAAAAGTTTACTTTGAGGTGGAGATTGGGGAAGAAAGAGAGGAGAGTGATGGTGGGTATTTTGAGGAGTAGGAGTTTCGTGAAGGTGCTAAAGAAAGTGATTACGGGTGCCTGGTAGAGGTTCTGGAGGTGGGGTTTGAGGTGGAAGTCCTGTAGAGGGTTCCCTAGAGCCTAGGGGATGGTGAACCATTGGGAAGGGAATTGTCAATGAGCTAGTTAAAATGTCCGCTCAGCATCGTGGACTGGGTAGTGGAATTGGTGTGGTTGGCCACCTTCTTGGCAGCTTCTGTCCATGTGCTCCTAGGTACGGGTGGCCTTGGGAGAGGCTTTGGAATCGGGAAAAATCAACCTGGGCTTGTTCTTCGATTGGGGCCTTTCGCTGGTCTCGACCATTTAGCTGATCCTGACCATTTTGTTGAGCCTCCTTCCTTTCCTATTTATTATTTTGTGCCACACTTTGTTGAAGCCTGGTTGAATCATGTTTGATGTAGGTTACCTGCCTCGTTTGTTTATTTGAGCGCTGTTCAGTTCATTTAGCCCCCTAGATGCTATCAGAATCTCGTAAATGTTCCAGATCATTTCGATAGATCATCCCAGGCCCAATCCCCAAAGACCCCATGCTCAATTCCCAAAGCCCAAGAACTCCATAACCCAATCTCCATATGCTCCCCCTAATTACCATAGCACCCATTCACTATAGCTATCCTACCCAAGACATATCTGATAAACCATCATGGAGGAAATCATCACATATCCCTCCAAACCCAACAACCAGAGCTCACCAGATGAAATCATAGTAGTTCTCACCCCAGACCAAATCATCATCACCTCCATTTGCAAAATGTGCCCTAGTTTAATCATTGTCACACTGTGTTGTACAGCTTAGCATCCTAGACTAGCAGTTGCTGCACGGTATACTTTGTTTGTCATACCTTATCTGTTGCTTGCTGCATGTTTACTCATGTGCACAGTATGATCTCACTGCTCTAGATGAATTGTGTGATCTCGATTCATTGTTGTTGCACCATATATTCATACTTAATATCCAAGATTAATGTTTTAATATGGAATAAACAGTGTACCCCAAAACAAAACAATCTTCTTCATGCTCAAACACACTATACATGCACACCAACTAGGCCACCCGCACAGGCATTTTAAATCCCTCCATGCAGACATCAAAGGAACTACCCAACTCTTCCACAAATGTACATACACCACATCGCCCAATGCACCTTAGCACCATGAGCATATGAGTTTCAATCTGCACACCAAGGCGTCTCTGGCCTTGACATAGACACACAGAAGAGCCCCACACATTATCCTGAAAATGCGCACCTACATGCATCGATACAGCTGCATGACTAACTTGTATTTCCCTATTGCCCACTAATCTAACCCAACCCTCTTTTTATGGCAGAGAGCTTGAAGACAATTGAAATGGCAGAGAAAAAAATGTATAAATCCCAGTAACAATCACAACACAATTTATTATGCTAAATTATGCTAAATTACACCTCGCATGCTGGTGGGTACTCATATGAATTAAACAATAATAAAAAGTAGCACATCCTATTCGCTCCCATTGTTGCTTGTTTAGAACTCTCTCCTGAGACAGAGTGATGATATTCAAGGTGGGCCCATTTAAGAAACTCAAAATCAGTTCTGCTGGCATTCCAGCAACATCTCCTGGTCAATGAAATCCAAAGGCATTGACAGTCTCAGAATGATAAGACTTCCTGCTAACCTTCATCTTGTGGTCAGAGAGATTGGTTATGGACAGTGGGTGTGCTAACTTGATTTTTTCGCCTGGAGGGAGTGGAAGCCTGATTCTCATTCTTCCCTGAGCTTCTTCATCTAAACGTGCATCTTGCGTTTGAAGGTGCTCGTTCTTCCAATGCCTTGGGCATACCTTTAAATGGAGATGTAAAGTGGCACTGAATAGAGCTGGTTTGTTTTTCTTCTGTATTTTAGAGACAATGGCATCAAAACGTAGCCAAATCATACAGCTGAAGTAGCACACTTGCAGGAGATATTAATGTTTTGGAAGTAAAATTAAGGCTTAAAAGCTGACAGGTGAATGGGTGGAAAGGAACTCTCTCTTCAGTGAATCTCTGGTCTGATATCACATCTGGAAATCCATTGGCTAATGTATCTTCTAGGTATACTACAAAACAGACGATGGGAAGATTTCTGGACACAGTTAATTAGACAATTAATTTAAAATTCTATACAGTGATTCATGGTCACCATGATTCATGGTCACTTCTTCCATCTTTTAATCAATGCAATGATAGTTATTATTAGTCTTTTCCAGCTATGCACCGGTAATAAAGAAAGGGGTAGACCTGCAATTTTAATCCCTGGTCCTTCAGGTAAAGTACATCATGTTAGGGCAGGGTGGACCAGTGGAATGGGATGACACGTAGAGCCTTTGCTCAAATATACATTTAATTTTTAATAGTTCATCAGTACAAATTTCACATAATTAATACAGGTATGATATATAATCATAAAACTAAATAATTTATTTCATCAATTCAACATTCGTATCTCAAACGATCATTCTCAAACCCATGCTTTCATATTCAAACCATCAACAATAAAACCATTTTTGCATATCAAAGCAGTGTAAACTACTGCTATTAGTACAATCTTCCTTAGTTTTATCATATAATCATGACCCGGTCCATAGTATCAGGTGTCAAGCATCTGGTGTTAAAGTTAGTCCAGATAAACACTGTAAATCGTCGACACGTGTTTCGGTCACAAAGACCTTCTTCAGGACGTAGGGCACCAAGTAATAACTCTGCCCTTCTTGGAAGCGTATATGCCAATGTTCATTCTAAAAAACATATTAAAAAACATACATATACAATCATCAGAAAGGTGTGATCCCTCTTTCATTTAAACAGTGACTTGTATTGTCACAAAGTGTATCTATACGAATAGAATCACCTAGGTCTACTCACCCCCAAGAGCCTATTCAAGGGTAAGCAAGTTGACCAACGGAATCAATCCTCCACGGGACTCTATAACATTGTAGACATCCTGCAGATAAAACAGAAATTGCTACTTGGTCTATTAGTGATAACCACTAGTGGGTACTTCTACATCACTTGACCATACTCACAACAATAAAAATAAAAATATACCACAATCCACTTACATTCACTGCTGATTTCTGTAGTGAAAAATGTAAAAACACATGTTCAGTCTAGCCGCACAATCCCGTGTTGCTATTGTAACTATAGATAATAAAACAGATTTCAGTTTGTCCTGGTGTCACGTTAAGACACACGTGCTCAAACTCCAGCATCCAATGTTATATAGGTTCTAACTCTGGATTATGGAACGAGTTTCAATGTGTCTGTATCCCACGTTCAACACACACTTAGTCCACCTGTACCCCCCGGTGTGACTATTATAACAATGGATCAATTTTTAAATGTAATGCCTCCGGCGCGTAGCGTCCGCATATAGCTATAATCTACACCAGGTAAAATGCAAGGCTACAACTTCCATGCGCTTACCAGCATAAGCTTGCAGCATTCAAAACACCGTCCGGCGGCACGTCTCTCTGCTTGTAAATAACGGACATAGAGGGCAGACACCCTCTCGTTATAAGCACACGACCGTCACTGAATGGGCTTAGAACATAAAAAAGGGACTAATGTGGATGCCAAGATGGCCGCGAAACGACTCAATGTAGTTCTCCATGGTACGTCTCGCATCACGCTGAGGCCGTAGACACAGGACTCAAATAAATGATGGACTAGCAGTCATGCATATGGATGTCAATTAAAATATAGGGAAACAAGGCCCAAAAAGAGAGAGAAAGGGGGGGGCCCCCTGATAATATAAACGGGGTCATCAGTATATCCACATAATTAGTAATATCCAATTATTGTGATCTGCCCTCTATGCCACTTCGTATTCAACATTCAAATGTGGAAATGTGTGAGGTTCAAATATGTTATAGAATGTTCTATTAATGCCAGTTAACTGTAGTCTATCACGATCAAGGTAAACCAGCTCCACATATTAATATTCTTTTATAGTCTGGTGACTGGATAAATACTTTCATATCTGAGCGCTATAACTTGCAATGTGATATTAGAAGTTATTATTACCCACTTTAATGGTTCTCAATGTATCAACCTCAAACGGATGAAGGGATGAGCGAACCTTTCCAAGAGTCAACAATAAACATTAAAGAACATTAAGGGGTGCCACTATACACAGCGGAGATGGGGTCAAACGTAATCAAATATATTCAAAAATATATTCCCTGCCATTGAATAATGAATTTGAACCTGAAAAGTGATTTTAGATCATGCTTACCAACAATGTATCACACTTGGTCCACCCTGTGCAGATAGACATTCACATATTTTTTGCGTTGTGTGAAACTTCATAAATGAAGTGTTTTTTTTCAATAATTCAAAGAATCAGTGAAATTAAAACAAAAATCTTTTGGATGATTCGAGAACTAAATAACAAACAAATGCATTATTCAAACTAACAAAGTGACAAATAGTTCAGCCAAACATTTAGTAAGTTCATAAAAAAAAAGGAAAACAATAGGAAATATATCAGTAAAAATCAGTTCGATCAAACATCTTGTTTCCATATCTAGTTTCAAAAGTAAAACAGAGTTTTAAATGAAAGAGAGGATTCAAAATGACTTTCTTTCAAAGTTCATGAATCAGTTTTAATGTAAATATGGGCACAGTATTTGTGTGTCCATATATGGGTCTTCCTACGTGGAAGTAAAAATCTTGGTTTGACTATAGGATCCCTATTTCACATTTGAGATTCTATAACACAAATTGGCATGATACAGCCTTCATCAGGGTATCTGAGCGCACCCTACGGGGAAACAGACAAAGAAATAAAAAATAAAAATTAGTATACGTGAAGGCTGCTGCCAGGGGTACCTAACAATTGTGTTGTGTTCCTAATATAAAGCTAATCCCCGGATGTGGACTTACCCATGGTTTATGCAGGGGACTTCCAATAGTCAACTCTTCAGTTAATGGACGCTACGTCATCCAGGTGCAGCTCTCCTATGGTTATCAAATCCTGTATTGATTGCAAAAAGTGAGTGGCAGTCAAGCTATCTTATTGCGTGGACAGCTTGTACAGTAGTAACAGGCTTAGAGCTTAAAAGCTTGAAGTGACGCAGGTTGGCACTGGAAACAACCTATCGAAGTAGAAAAAGAATATGCAAATATGGACAGATGTAGAGGTAACTGATCTAGCCCTGTCCTGAAAATGGTTTGTTTGCTGACTCACAGGAGATTTTAATGCCAGTGAGTTCGGAAGCAGCTTTTGGCATTGCCCAGGAATGCTATTGAAAAATAGACCAGACTATGGGACTCATTACGAGTTTGGAGGTCACTATGCTGCTATTTGCGGCATGGCTGCCTCCAATTCGGGTTCGGGGTCCTTGAATGAGGAATTACCGGGCCATTTCAACCTTGGAGGACCCAGTAATTCCTCATTCAATTTACCCTTCCCCATTCCCATTTGAGCCCCCATAGGGCTCAATGGGAACTGGGAGGGAGCTAACAACGGACCCGTTAATAACGGGCCCGTTGTTAGCTCACTGGTCCTTTAGCGGCTCCCACTAAGGGCGCCTGGTAAAACCAGCAGCCCTTAGTGGGACCCGCTAAAGGACCTTGTAATGCGGCGGTAATGGTTTAACGGTACCGGCACCCTTACCGGCGCTGTTAACCCCTTACCGCCAACCTCAGAATGAGGCTCAATGTGTCAACAATTAACCCTTATTTATTCTCTATGCAGTCAATCTAAATGTCTAAAGAAATATTTGATCAAATATTCATGTCTGAATTTGGATGTAGAAACAGCCTACCTTGGTGCCTGCATGATAGTGATGTGACTGAAGTCTGTGGTCTGTTCTTTATCCGTTGGGAATAAGCAGGGTTAATTTCTAACAATGAGCCCTGCCGTTACATTATTAGCCTTTAAGTACTCTCTAAGAAAATAACCATGTAAATCGGTCCTAAAGTTTTTCTTTTTAAGCTTCAGTAGGTCTTCACTGCATCCTGATTGGGTCGTACTTTGATTGGATCCAGTGGGGTCAAAAATAGATGGCCCCCGCATAACCTCCAAGAGTCAAACCTGTGTCGAGCAGGCTCAAGACAGAGGTCAGGAGTGGGAGTTTTACTTGCTAAGCTACCTTGCCAGCTAATCTGGTTGGTTTTCTTGAGCACTGCATCTGTTAAATATGTAGACATACATCATAACATGGGGCACACGAGGAAGGGAGAGATGGTTCCACATAATGTACTCCAAAGCTCAATGTACTTTAATTTCAAGGATTTTTCAACTTGCACATGCAGGAGTTGATCTTCTGATCTTCTGGTGGTTTTGCATAAATAGGTTTCAGGGTGCTGTGTACCCTAATCAACTCTTTGTGCATGTTCTGTAAGCCCTTTGTTTAGGGTAGAGAAGAATTTTAATTCGGAATTATTGTCTGATGGGGTGGAGTTGTCACATCAATATAAAGAATTCTTGATGGATACCATCTGGAGCTACTGCAGGTAATGGTGAAGGTTTCAGAGAGTAAATAGCCAATGTTGTTCATTGAGAGCCACGTGCTGGCACATAGGTGATGGTGAATGGTAGGGTATAACCATTGGCTAATGGCCTTTTATTTTAGCTATCCAGGTGATGCATGCCCCGGGCTACCTAATGCCAGTTTCCACACAGGGCCCAGATAAATGGTGCCTCTAAGCCAATTAAAAACAGTTGCATGGCCTCTGCAGAATGCATGTGCAAACCAAACATTGCATAGGAGGTAAAAAGGGAAGTCTTGCAGCAGCATGAATTGATGGCCATTACACTTCCATCCACTGGTATAGAAAAGTCTGATTAATTACCTGTGCAATCTTGCACTCCCTTCGAGCGTTTAGTTTAATTTTCTTATTTATTTGTTTACCATTTGTATAGCGCCTTAGGTCCATGTGCAAACAGGTACAAACACAAACAGTGCAACATACAAATCAAACAACAAATACCAAATAACATTTAACATATAACAAGCAGGGCACACAATAATATGACATATTCCTAAATGTTGGGTCAAATTATACATAATAAAATCAAATGCCTACAAGTTTAAGAGAACATAGATAAGAATAGCAGACACTAATAGAAACGTGCACTGTAATAAACCCAAAATAACTATGTATCCTCTGCATAATGAATCACAATCTGCCTTTCAGCAGTTTCTTCCACCATCACATCACTATTACTGGCATCTTCTGGAACAGATTGACAGTGTTTATCTACTCTCCCTTGAGGGGCCTAAATCCCACCCCTTTCCACCAACTCAACGCACAGAGAAAATTCTTGAAAGTTGTTTGACTGGTTGACAGATCACAACATTCCTTAGTGATCTGCCAATTGGCAGCGTCGTTCAAATCCCAGACAGTCTTTGCCTGTGTTGAGGATTGTGGTGAAAGGTTCCCGGTTGATACATTTTCCACTGTAGACCCTGCTGAAATTCCCATAGTTAACTCACCATAGGCCGATTTTCTTGCACTTGACTATCAGATTCTCTTCCCAGAAATTCAATTTTAGTATTAGCTAATCTAAAACACTTAATAGTATTAAGACCAGCAGAAGATAACAATATATACTCATGAAGTGCTGATGGGCATGAAAGGATTTAAGAGGCAGGCGCTGGGTATAAATCACAGGGACTGGAGCCATCTACAATTACCTGATCCACACTATGCTTTTTAGACATAGGATCTTCTACGGCTCCCTTCCAGATGACTTCATGATCTCCCAATTTGTGTTCTTTCAAGCACCGTTTTCCACTTGCACTCAACACTAGAACCTCAGAAAGCTGATTTCCTCTTAGCAATGAGGCAGCAGTTGGGCTGACAGGCTCTACTATAGTGGATTTAGATACCCTGGGGCGTTGATCTTCCGGAAATGTCTGCTTGTCAAGATTACTGGATTGAAAATACAGTTCAACATCTGCCTCTCTCTGAGGAGCCACTAAACATGCAGCATACAATTTAAGATTATGGAGCCTAATGGTGGACATTTTCTGTTTTATCCATCAGAGACAGCAGTATTGCAAGAACGTTTCACTTTTTAGTGGCTCAAAAAGGTAGCACAAACTTGCAGTCTGAGGAAATCTAGCAGCTGCAACGTGCCACCTGCCTGATATAAGACTGATTTGGATTCTGAGAACTTTAACAGATGCAACATGCCACCTGTCTAAACCTCTCAATACCTTAACATCAGCAGGACGCTGCTTACTCGGCTTACCGGATCTCCATGACTCTGTGTTTCCACACCTCGATGCCCAAAGACCATCAGGCGAAGTCCGGCCATGAATAACCTCACCAAATATAATGGGGAACCTACAAGTATAGACGTATTTAGAACAAGACTAACTAGGCTAAGGACTAGGACAGCATTTTATTTTCTATTTACTGGATTTAATTTTTTAAATATGAATAGAACGGACCTCATTACAAGGTTGCCGTCCGGCAACAACGGTACCGGTAAGCTGGCCGGTACCGTTGTTACTGGACTGGCAAACTACGAGGTCTGCGAGCGGGTGCCTTTCAGCCTGGCAGGTTTGACCTGCCGGACGGAAAGGCCGCCGCTCCCAGAACATGTCTGATGCACCGGCACCATTCAGGAATGGTGCCGTTGCATCTGGCTTCCCCATTCCCATTGAGTCTGGGAATTGGGACTAATATTTACCGGTGCCTAGGAATGGGCAATTGCTGAATCAGACGGGGCTGTAATGCCCCAGTAATTGCCCATTCCTGGGCACCAGTAAAGTCATGACTTCGCCGAAGTCGTAATGAGACCCAATGTTGTTTCTCCGATTCTGCCTGATCTACAATACTGCGAGTAATTTGGAGGTGATAGCAGTCATTCCCCTCTGACAATTAAAGTCTTTGATGTCCAAACTTCTGTATATTCTTGATATTTACAAAAGCTTTATTGTTAGGGTGACATTTTATTTTTTAAAGGAACGTGTACCAAACCGAACGTGCTACAGGTAGTTCATCATTCAGTCATACAACTCTCACAGACATAAATGCTCTTTAACATACAAAAGAGCCAAAACCTCTTTGGTTGTATTGGTGCCACTTCACATTACCTTTGGAGTTCTTTCTAATGAATACACACATAGGGCCTCATTACGACTCAGGCGGTAAGGGGTTTACGGCGGCGTAAACAGCGCCGACCCTTACCGCCTGATTCCGACGTCCCTTAGCGCCATGGAGGTTTTAACACCTGCTTTTAGCAGGTGTTAAAATCCATGGCGCTAAGGGACCATGGAGTTAATTA
This sequence comes from Ambystoma mexicanum, assembly GCF_040938575.1. Classification (NCBI taxonomy): domain Eukaryota; kingdom Metazoa; phylum Chordata; class Amphibia; order Caudata; family Ambystomatidae; genus Ambystoma; species Ambystoma mexicanum. The sequence continues at coordinate 359,410,069 of NC_090932.1, read as the reverse complement.
CGCCACCGTAATTTACGGTGGCGTAATTTCCACTACAGTCCTCCGCTCTACCAACTGAGCTATCGAAGGCTCCACGGTGGCGTAATTAACACCTTCCACCACTCCCATTATGCCCTATGGGGCAAAATGGGAATGGGGAAGGGAAAATGGGAAAATGGGGATTTACCGCCCCGCCAAGGTTGGAATGGGGCGGTAAATCCGCCAACCACCATGGCGTAAACGTAGTTTACGCCATGGTGGTAAAGTCACGGCCCAGGCGGTAACTTACCGCCTGGGTCGTAATGAGGCCCATAAACTGTGTTAAGCACTCACTTTTATATTTATATTCAATTACAAGCCATGCATTTTTTAAACTGTTGCAAAAATGAGGGGTTTCTCTTCAGAAAAGTAAGGGTTAAAAATGATGCATCATTTTACAATATATTAAACACATGCCTATGCTAAAGTCAAGAACAGAGTTCCCACAGGTGGCACAAAAATGATGTTCAGCAGCAAGCACTAATTTCTCTCCCTGGGCCATATTCCAGAAGTTGTGGCCTCCTAAAAGGTGCAAGCATGAAATAGATCATACAAAAGTAAAAATGGCGTAGAGTAAATCTGAATGTGCAAGAGCATTAACAAACTTGTGAAAGGATACCCTAAGCCATCGAAGAGAGTGAACAAGAACAGTGTGCCAAAGGTTCACACACACTGTTACACAGCTACAAAGGTGTTCCATAAAGATATCCATTTAGCAATCTTCACAAAAGCTGCCCAGTGATAAGCAGGCAAATGGCATCCATGCTGGGTTATCATGTGTCTTTGATGACATTCTACTGCACGCTCAGTACTAACAGGAGAAACAATTGCAAAGTATGTCACACAATGCATAACTGTAATGTTTATAAGTAATATTTGCATTAATTATATTTTAAATACATGGTAGGACTGTTACTGTGAAACAGAACTTCAAACGAAAGCAGGACATCTATGCGCCCCTGAGAATTGTCCTACGCATGACTGCATGCCTCATCAAGGGTCTACGCAGATACGCCCACATCACCCTGGCCTTCATCTACCTTCACTAGCTCCCACTGCACGCACACATCACCTTCAAGTCTTTCTGCGTCATCTATGAAGCAGTCCCCCTCAAGTCACCCAGCTGCCTTGCAGAGAAACTCAGCATCTCCGGTGGACAGCACACCACCAGAAGCCAGAGCACGTGCAGACTTGAAATCTGCTGCTGCGAAAAAGAAAGGACCGGAAAACAAGCCTTCTCTGCCTACGCTCCAAGATTATTGAACCTCCTCCCCATCAGCATCCCACGCTCCTACAAATCAGAAACTAAACCACCTCTTCAAGGAATCTCTTCACCTCAACAACTAGGCCACGGCACCATGCCTCGCAGAACTTAACTCTCTAGACGCCGCCCACCTCTATCCTCCCCACCACACGGTACAGCTGTACGCATCCTCTATGCCCCTCTGTATCCCACCCCCTGCTGTATATCTGTTCTGTTGTTACCTCTGAAAAGCGATCTGTTCTGCATCTGGTCTGTTGTATAGCTTTGTAAAGTGCTCTGTTATGTATCTGCATTGCTGTATACATCTGTAAAGCACTCCATTGATTCTCGAAGCCATGTCCGTGCTCAATAAATACAATAATAATAATAATAATAATAGTAATATCAATACTTATAATAATAATAATACTTATTATTATTATATATCTATAGATACACATCTCAAAATATTCCTATGTTTTATACAGTATAACCAACTCTAGGGAGTTAACATTTTTTTTTTAAATGACCTTAAATGCAAGCTATCAAACCATACACATGAAGGTAATATTGTGCTGAATAACCCAATCCATTGCTCAATTTCTCTCTTGGAGTGTTGGGTATTTTGAACAATTGCACAAACAGCAACGTTGTAAACTGTATGTACCACTTAATTTGTTATAAAAGGTGCCTGCCTTGTGCAGCTACGAGGAATGTTGTTGCTTCCCACACATGCATGGTCAGGGTCGCCCTTATCCATTACTCCACCATGCGAATGCACAGCCAAAGATTCCAAGAACCGTCTCCAACTGTGTCTAATCTACTGAGGTGTTCATGCCCAGGCAAAGGTTACAAAATTCACTTGTGATTTTGCAATATTTTAATGGCGCTGAAGCCCAAGGGATTGAAGGTACATCGGCTGCAGCAAGTAACTTGCCTTATTTCCATTTTGCCCCCCTGCTAACACCAGAGATGTAAACATGAGAAGGGGGTTGACTTCTATTTATTCAACATTTTTATCAGATGTGCCTGAGTCTAGGTGCTTCTCATGGAGCGACATCAGGCAATTTGTGAGAGAAAGCAGATATTAGCATTGAAACCAAAATTTCTCATTTCAAACTTCTCTCACTTGTGTCCAGTTGGCAGACCGCTTAGGTTCTAATTGCTTCCTCGAAAAGAATATTTAAGGTCCTAACCGAAAATAGACAATAAGCTGTAACTATTTCCTGTATTGCACTCAACTGTAAAACACACTGGGCTTCATTGAGTTTGCCGGTCTGGTAACAACGGTACCAGTAAGCTTGCTTGTACTGTTGTTACTGTACTGGCAAACTACGAGTTCTGCTCGCGGGTGCCTTCCCGCCCAGCAGGACTGGCCTGACGGGTGTACCGGCACCCGCGAGCAGAGCATGTTGGATGCACCGGCACCATTTTGAATGGTGCCGGTGCATCCGACTTCCCCATTCCCATTAAGTCCTATGGGAATGAGGAGCATTTTTTCCAGCACCTGCGAATGGGCAATTTCCAGGTTCGGCGGGCCGTAATGACCCAGAAATTGGCCAATGCCGTGTGCCGGAAAAAATGGTAAGTTTGGCGGCAGCCTGACGGTTTTACCGGCAAGGCTACCACCAAACTTGTAATGAGGCCCACTGCCTTCTCCAAATCTTGGGCAGCAGAGATCTGAAAAAACACTTTCAACTAACATGCATGGAAGATGACAGGCTTGAATTAATAGAGAGGAACTAATAACTTTCTAATCCCCTCCAAACTTAGACACGTCCCTGTAATGCTATGGAGACACATTTGGGGACAAATGGGGTGAAGGGGCGTAGTTTGGTCAACAAAGACAGAGGTTGTTGCAGTGACGGAATCTGGTTAAGGTGCAGAGTCTGGCAGAGCTGGAGTACATTTTGGGGGGCGCCTGCACTAATTTGGGCCTAGGGCAACAGAAAGCCTAAATATGCCACTGCCCACAAGAAGCAGGACAAGACAACATTCATCAGCAATCTTTAGAGAATCAGAGACATCACGGCCACAACAACTGGTGAAGTGCAAAGTGAGAAAAACGCCATTTGAGCGCAGCAGGGACAAGCGCGCACCCCAAGACAGCTGCTTCCGCCAGCTTGCTGTATTCAGATTCCATCTGGCTCTTGCTTCAGCTGCGAGATGAACCTGTATCCTCGCCGTTATCTCTGGTGTTCAACTAGCTCATGAATACTTTAATTTGAAATACATTTTCTATATGCCCTGTCTAAACTTGCATCTGAATTCCTCAAGCTACTTTTGAAAATGACAGATTCAGAAGGTCCATTATCTACCAGGGTATCAGAACTGGATTTCGTCCAAGCAGCTATTCCAGCCTGCCCGCCGGCAGTGTTCCGGCTCCACATTCTGAAATGCAGCCTTTGCTATCTTTCATTTTATTGTAGTTGGGTTGGATTCAGTAATAACCTCATTATCCCTTAAACCTCAGCACTACTTCAGGGCAGTCAATTGGCTCTCGACAGTCAGATTCACGAGGAGGCGGTTCCTGCCCGGTATAGCACCTTTTCACCTTCCTGCTTCCCGCGTCTCAAGCTGTGGCAGCAGATCTATTTTCGGATGTACCAATCTGTCCGACACAGGGGGCCTCCGCCCCAAGAGTGATAACTATTTTATTCTTAATTGGAAGAAACATGGTGCAGGAGTTACATCTAGCTTCCAAGCTCTTCCTAACAAATCTTAGCCACAAAAGAAAACGAAGATAAAAGTTGCCCACTTTAGGGAGCAATTCAATAAAGATATGTCACGTACATTTTTAAAGCATGTCCTTGTCCAACCCTTGATCCACTTCAATCAGAGTAAAACATCTGCCAGTCAATTATCCAAGCAACAATACCGTTTTGAAAAGCAGCACAGTAATCACAACTAACACAGAGGGCACCTGTGCATTTCATATGTCATTCGACTCCACTGCTTCTACTTTTGTATAAACGCACTGACATTTTGCAGTCCACCTCTGAATTCTGCTATTCTTAAACGTGGAGAAAATCTTAATGGGCCTTAACACGCATGTCCAAATAAACAGTGAGGGACTAATTGAATGGGCAGACTCTACCTTAGATATGTATTTTTAATATACGAAATACCTGTTGCTATGTTATGTTACCTAATGTTATGTTATAGGGTTTTTATAAAGCGCAAAGAACACCGCATTCAGACCTCTTGGCATTCGTATCGGAAACCGATCAGGAATCCTCTGCTGAGTGGTCTAATGAAACGCTAGAGTTTTCGTCGTTTTTCTGATTCAAAGGGAGGAAGTGATGGGCCTAATGTCCCGGAAGCAGTAGATTGCAGTGGTGAGACCCGGGCATGGCATTGAACGATCTTGAGGCCTTGTACCGTTAGGGGAAAGGGCACAGTCCAAAATGTTATCTAAATAGGGGTTGTTTCAGTCGTTTTATGAAATAATTTCACCCTAAAGGTGTCTCATCAAGGGCCGCAATATCAGTGACCAGAACTAACTAGTATTCAACACTCCCTTTGAGTAAAACATACCTGCTGCTCGGCAAGACTTAGAATGGCCTATTTTGAACTGCAAACATCACAAAACCGACTGGGGGGTCTTTCTCCTGCACCCCAAGACGAAAGTGAGAACTTTTTTTATGGGGAAAGCTTTAAACCTATTACCTCCCACTCCCACTCTGAGCCTTGTCACAGTACATACGAAGTGAGACCGCCCCCTAACCCCCAGCCTGAGACAGGCAATCGCTTGAACGCCAACAGAGAAGAAAGTAAAGCCCCAACTCCCACAATCATCTCCTTGCTTGTCTGCATCTGCGAGAGAGTCCTACATGCATGCACTAATGTGACGGGAGTGCTGCAGACCTGCCTTGCACTGTTGAGCGGTTAGGTAGGTAAGTCCTGTCTCGATTCACACTGCATCCAAGGTGCACCCGTTTCGCTCCTTCACTTACTTGTGATTGTTGTAGCAGTCCCTATCCCGCTGCGCTGCTATGGTTTCTAGCATACATAATCATTGTACTTTTATAACGCACTTAATACCAATGAGTGGTTTCTACGTGTGGGATGGGATTTGAACCTGTGCTGCTCTGTGCTGCCTTTCTTCCAAGACAAAAGCATTGCCCCTGAGCTATCCTTCCTCCTGCAGGTTGGACATAATCAAGGGCAGGCTGCTGAGGCGTTTCTATAGGTCGATTTTGATGTCCAAGGTGCTCCCACAGGCCTGTGTGTGGTATTAGCAGTCATGCTGGAAATTGTTCAACAGCACCCCTAGTTGGCACCTAATTTTGACTCCTACTCTGCCAGATCTGTTGCGGGTCTAAGGACACGTGTATGGGCAGAGGGATACCGTTTCAGGCACGTGTTTACTGAAACCTGGGATGGTTTGCAGCAGCACAGGCCAATTCGAACACTGCACCTCTTTGGCAGTGGACATGAGAATCTGAGTATGGGTCCCTCTATTAATACATGTAATTGTTATACTGATCTATAGAAAGTGTAAAGACTGGTAGGGGGTGTCTGTACTTCCGCTCTCTATAAGGTAGAGGAGAGGTACAGAGGACCCCAGCCAAGATTTCTATTTGGTAGCAATGGACGAGCAATCAAGGCCTAGCTTCTCAGGAGGTGATGCGGGCTGGTTCTTAAGTACAGTGTAGTCCCCGAACCCCCACAAAGGAATGTCCACACACTGCATTACTGAAAACACAGTCTTTATATAATTAATATTCAAAGGTATGTACACGATCACAATAATGCACTTTGTACTCGGAAGTCAACAATGATAAATATATACAATTCTAAAGTGGTACCACCAATGTTATCAAATCTCATTAAAGTGCATCAACTGTACAGTTAAAATGTCACACAGATCAATAACGAGGAAACCAGCAATAGAGATAGGCAGGGACGTAAGATGGTTGAAAGGGTAGACTTATTTCCTCCTATTAAGGTTTTACCCCCCCAATGTACCTGGTGGAGTAGAGTTTTCCGAAGATGCGTCGCCCGATCCTTCTTGAGTGATTCCCTTTAAAGCAGGAGCCACGGATCTTCGAGAGGCGTCGAGGAACTCGGCGTTCGGTGTCGGGGAATCGCCGGCCCTTCTTGAGTGCCCTCCCTTTAAGGCAGGCGTCACGGGTCGTCGAACGTCCGATGGCGGACAGGTTGAACTACGGCCGTGAAGTGGGAGCTTCGTTCCTAGCGGTGCTCGTCGACGACAGAGCGTTGGCGTCCTGCAAGGAAGAGGCGTGTGGGGCACCTCGGTGACGTTAGTTCTGGACCACAAAGAGATGAAGAACTGTGGCCCAGCAAGGGCGTCGAGTCGTCGGCGTCTCTGTGGTCCTTAGGTGGCGGGAAACCCACCGGCGGATGCTCCTCGGCGCGTCGACGGTCAGGCCTTCTCCAGCGGGATAAAGCGGGCGATGATGCAGACGAGAGCGTCCGATGATCAAATGAAGTTCTTAGGCAAACGGGAGCACAGCACTCAAGAAGGGCCGGCGACAGTGGCGGACAACAGTCCGGGTGCTTCTCTTTGAGATTCCGCGGCAGTCCCCGTCTCAGGTCGGCAGCCTGTCGAAGGTCTGTCTACCAGGGAGCTTTGGCAAAAATCAGCTGTGCACGATGGTCCCTCGTAGCTCGCGAAGAGGGCGCCTTACCAGGTCCTCTCTGGGTCAGTCCTTGGAGACACAGCAGCTTTCAGATTGTGAAGGAGAGCAACAACACTTCTTCTCGTCCAGCGGGGCTTCAAGGTCAAGCTTCAGTTACTCCAGTTACTCGTCATAGTGGACTTCAGCTTCTGAACACGATTCCTAGCAGTGAGAGGTCCCCAGATATACTGTTGATCTCCCAATCATTCCGCTGGGTCACACTCAAGCATCCAATCACGACTAAGGGCATTCATGCAGGCAGGAAGCCAATCAGGCACATGAGGTTTTCAGGCCATTCACTACTCTCCAGACACTCACAACAAGTTATGTGTATTGGGACAAGTACCGAGCCATTCAACACTCCAAACTGCATTCATACCGGTGTCTCAGTCATTGTGTCAACCACCAGATACTAGACATCCACAACACAGAATGCATATTCGTCACACACTCTATTCACCCGGGTCCCACCCACAGGAGGTACCCACAACATACATCACTGGGAAGGCTCCAGCTAGTCTGGCCGGGCCTTCACAACAACACCATATATGGCATTTCCACCCAACAGCCAGTCAGGGGGAAGGGACAGAGTCAGGGCTTCCCAGGACTTTGGGAAAACAAGGTAATAGGTAATAGAAAGCAAGAGGCCACAGTGGCCATCTTGTTTTCCATCAGGAATCAACTGATCCCAATGGCAGGGCCGGGGTATCCCCAAAATGGAGGATACTCCGCGCACCTGTCAAATTCAGCATGGAGCTGCCACTAGCCCATACCCTGCTCTGCGGGCCACCCACAGGTGCCCAAAAACATACACTAGGGTCACAGGGTTGTACCCCCACCCATGGGTGCCATAAGGGTATACCACAGGTCAGTTCACCAAACCAAAAGAGAGAGAGCTGCACCGCCAGAGGAGTCCCACATGAACTCCTGTGTGGAAAACACTACAGAACACACGATAAAAAGCAGTAAAGGACAAGGATACGGAGGCCCTGTCCCTCCGATGCATTTCCAGCATCACAGTCGCCCCCCCAGACTGAGGTGGAAGGTGCCTAATCTCCCACGAGATAGACACCCTCATCCAGACGGTCAACATACCTTCTGGAAAGGCCATCTGCATTATCGTAACTCTTCCCTGGTCTGTGCTCTATGGTGAAGTCTAGCCCTTGCAGGCTAATGGACCACCTGAGCAGTTTCGGATTCTCACCCTTCATCTGCATAAGCCACTTCAGGGGTGTGTGATCTGTTTGGACCTTGAAGGTAGACCCCGTAAGGTAGGGCTAAAATGCCTAAGGCTCCAAACTATACTAAAACATTCCTTTTCAACAGTAGCCCACCTAAGTTCTCTACCCTTGAGTTGTCTACTGATGAATATGATAGGATGTTCTCTCCCTTTGTCATCTAACTGGGACAAGACAGCTCCAATTCCGGTGTCGCAGGCATCCGTCTGGACGATAAAGCGTCGGCTGTAGTCAGGCGCACACAACACGGGTGCCCTACACAGACTTTCTTTCAAGCCATCAAAGGCCCTCTGACAGTCTTCAGTCCAATTAACATTCCTAGGCTGTTTGGGTGAAGTCAGAGCTGTCAGGGGTGGAGCTATGGTTCCATTGTCTGCCATGAAAATGCAATAGTACCCAGTGAGGCCCAAAAAGGCTCTCACCTGAGTTTGAGTAGTGGGAGTCTCCCAGTCCTGTACATCCTGTACCTTACTGGGGAGAGGTTGGAATTGACCCCCTCCTACCTCATGACCAAGATACGTGACTTTCCCCTGAGCTATCTGGTACTTGGTGGCCTTGATAGTGAGGTTAGCCCTTTTCAAGGCCTGCAACACCCTACCCAGATGTGTCAAGTGCTCTTCCCAAGTGGAACTGTAGACGTCAATGTCGTCTAAATAAGCCACACAAACGGCTTCTAGCCCACTGAGAGCATGATTGACCAATCTCTGGAAGGTGGCAGGGGCATTCTTCAACCCAAAAGGCATGACCCTAAACTGGTAGGCCCTCATTACGACCCTTGCGGAAATCAAAAAACGATGGCGGAACTGCAATACCGCCATCGAATAGCGCTCGGTGCGACTATGACCCGTCACCGCAAAGTACGAAGCCATTAGCGACACCGTAGTGAACGCCAACGCTAACTGCACCAAGCACGCGCGCGCGCGCCATGCCAAACCGTAAACACCACCATGGCGCAAGGGTACGCTAATTCCGACCCTAGCGGACATGTACCTAACGCCATCAAGCATGGCGGAATGTACCATTCCGCCATGGTGAGAAGTACGGCATCGCGAATCAACCGTAAACGGCCCCACTGAGTGCCTGTACACCGCTCCCTGCCCACAAAGTACAACTCCCCGTAGGTGCAATGAAGTCACAATGCAACCAGTGAAATGTACAAGTCACCCATGCATGCCAACGAACAAAAGAAACACAAGAGGGGCCAATGGGAGCTGCAGGGCACAGATGGCACGAATACAGAAGCCAATCCAACGGACATGACCACAGTCCCCCCCCCCCGAAACGCACGCAAACACAGGCACCTGTGACCAGCAATATTCCGAAAATCACATCATTCCACCAGTCCACCTGGCTGACCGGCATCTGTTACACAAAACCCAATCCCCCGCCCCTGAGCATGACAACATTCAAACAGTCATATTGGCAGCCCCCACCCCTGACCTCACTGGGCTTCGTAGGCAAACGCGCCCAGTACAGTACCACGCAACTAAACTCCGAAGCTGGAACCCAATGCAGATCTCCTCCCAATACATCGCTCCCCAAATAGGAATATGCCACATCACTTGCAAAGAAGAACGCTACACGGGCCAAATCAGAATAGAAATTTAATGCACAACAAAATCACCAAGCCCATACAGCCATTAGGCCATGAACTCCAAAACACATTTCACCATTGTGGGCTGCATCCGCAAGAAATGACCAGCCACTACTTGTGTGACGCCCTGTTCCATCATGGTACACAGAGCCACATTCACGTACGAAAAGGCAACATGGAAGCGCACAGAACCGCAGGGCCGGCCCAATGGGGAGGCACTAGTCCAGCTGAAAGGCCGAAATGTTGCTCTGAGCCACCAGTACTGCGTAAGGGCATGTGGCCCATTGGCGATCGTCCCATAAGATCGTAATGCTGCTCCACTGATTAACATGAAGCAGCAGGTGTCGGGTGTAAAAGCCATCTGCAGGAGTGGCATACAGATGGGAGTGGCAAAAGGGGAGGAGATACCTGTCAACCAAAAGAAAAGAAAAAGAATAGAATGGCCATCAGAACTACTTTCGAACAACTCACTTCAATGATCACACTAAATCCACAGCCATATGCATGCTAGCCTACTCCAAAGGTTCATCACCACCCAGAAACCACTTGCGACTCATAACTATCTATATCGAGGTGTAAACACCATCACAAACGAGTGTACCTGTGCATGCGTCTGTCAAAACAGAATCCATCAGATGGGATTGGTAACGTGCATGGACACAAGTGTCTGAGGGCGCGTCGAGACAGGGAGGGCTCAACAAGGCCAGATAGACGATGGTCCCACTATGGCAGCCCTGCATCACATAGCGCAGGGGAGGCGGATAGATTCCAAGAAGCCCTGTACATGGCAAACTCTGTATCAAATCACCTGCCCATGCATCCATTCATCATTCCCTCATCCCGGGATTAAAACGCCTGAATATTTACTCACATAACATTAGAAATATCCATTGAGTCTGTGCGTTATGCAGCCTGCAAAATCCACAGTGCCCCAGCCCGTAATTCCAGTGTAGTGAAGTAACATGTATTTGGGAACGTCCGGCCTCATCGCCCACGTTGCTATTGCGCATCCCAAACCATTCATATCAATCATTGCATCCTCGCCATGGCCCCTGTCTCAAGGACATTGAACAATAGAACGTTATATTTGCAGTCAGACCTGTGGGCATTTCCTCGCCGCTAGCTGAAAACCGAAAGCGCCGCCCTTCGAATTCCTCATTTGCAACATCACGTCGAAGAGGCATCTGTGGCCGTTTGAAATCACAAATTAATCCATCTAGTGCGGCTGTGTGTGAAAATGGCAACTGCCTTCACCCACAAATGGGACGCCCCGCCCGTCGTTGCAACTCGGTACAGTGATGCATGAGGGCCCACCGTTACTCGAGTACTACGTACCACTGACCCTTCACAAGTCTGTTCGCGACTGCACAGATAGTATGTGAAACAATGGGACCACAGCAGAATGAACATATCAACCAATGTTACACGGCCATCGGGTACAAATACATGATTGCAATAGCAAGATGCCATTCCTCGAATTGCAGCGTTGTGTGCGGGACGTGCTCGGCCAAAGGGGAGAGCAGTTTGCACAGGTGGAATGAATCACCACAGGTGGAGGCCATACAGCCTGAAAACACATAAATTGCACACCCAGTCTCCTCCCACAACCACACCGAAATGCTACCGGCAGGACTCGCGATGTTGGCCCTGGGGGACCTGATAGCACTGCAAGTACTCCAACTCCAAGAAGAAGACGAACACCAACTACAACCGGCCGCACGGAGGAGACGCAGGAGGAGGAGGAGGGCAAGGCAGGGCCAGCAAGGGCCGCCAGCACAGCCACTACCACCACGCAGGCAGCCCGCAATCCCACGCCTCCGAGCACATCCGTTCAACCTCACTGATGAGCAGATCCACACCCTCTACCGTCTGGACCGGGACACCATAGCCGCCATTGTGGACATGACACAGGCTGACCTTGTCAGCATGATAGATAGCCCAACCGCCATCCCACCCCTACTGAAGGTGGTGTCTGTACTCCACTTCCTGGCCACAGGCACCTACCAGCACACAGTCGGACAGTTGCATGGCATTTCTCAGCCACTGTTCTCACGGACACTATTGCAAGTGCTCGATGCCCTCCTGCAGCACGCAGACGACTACATCTCTCTACCACGCTCGGAGCAGGAAATTACCAACACAAAAGTGGGATTCCATGCACTTGCCGGCATACCGGGTTGCATTGGTGCCATCGACTGCACCCATGTGGAATTGGTCGTCCCACATGCCATGGAGGCCCAGTACCGCAACCGAAAACAATTTCATTCCCTGAATGTACAAATGGTGTGTGACTCCAACAGGATCATTACACATTGTTGTGCCCGATTCCCTGGATCAACCCATGATTCTATGGTCTTGAGGAACTCTACAATACCACGCTACATGGAGCGACACGCAGGGAACAGATCCTGGCTACTCGGTGAGTCTCATTACATGCATGATAATGTGGGGTATGTGATTCGGCAATGACCTGGCAGGAAGGGGGGGGGGTGCGTACGTAGCAATGGCATTCCACATCATACGTTTATCGTCCACATACAGGTGATGCTGGATATCCACTGAAGAGATGGCTCCTCACACCAGTCCGGAACCCACGGGACCAGCATGAGGAGGACTACAACCATGCCCACTCATGTGCCCGTTTAGTCATTGAACAGGCATTCGGCCTACTGAAGGGTCGTTTCCGCTGCCTCAGCAGGTCTGGCGGGGCACTCCTGTACCGCCATGAGAAGGTTGCAAAGATGGTGATGGCATGTGTCATGCTCCACAACATGTGCGTACGTAGAAATGTGCCCATGCCCCCTGACGCAGAACTGCAAGCACCTGATGATGGTCATGATGAGGGTGGGGATGTGGCAGCACCTCAAGGAGTCTGCGAGGCACCGGAGGGCCGTGACATTCGTCAGCATCTCATTGATGCATGCTTCTAGCACTCACGCCTGGTGGCTGATACATGGACACGGGACTCGTGGCACTGTGTGTGTCTGGGACATGCACAATATGGACTGTACGCCTATGATGGCCTAGTACACAAATATCAATGTCCACACATCTCATTGGTTGATCGTGCACTGTTAATGGCATATGTGATATCATGTTGTACAACCTATCGACCCGCCACCCAAGTGAGCCCAACACACCCCCTCCACCCTCCTACCTCCCCCCCGAACACCAGTGTCCAAAGATGCTCATTGTCAGTGGGCAGTCGCTATTGCAAGCCCCCTCTGCGGGTATCAGGGGCACCCCTGCCTGTGGAGCGCAGGTTCCTCCCAGATCTACGTTGGGGGCTGCCCTGGACGGAACTTGCAACGGATGATGTCTCTGCCTGCTCACGTCCATGCATGTCCCTAAGGGTTTGCGAGAGCTCAGTGAGCACACGGCGCACTGCGGCAAGTTCGGCACATACGTCCTTGGACGTCGCATGCAGTTCCCCCCTCAGGCTCTCGGTGCTTCTCTCCATTTGGACTCTCAGGCTCTCGGTGCTACTCTCCATTTGTGCCCTTAGTGTCTCTGTACCTCTCTCCATTTCTGCCCTAAGTGTCTCAGTTGATGTTTCTATGTCTGCCTTAGTGCCCCCACATTCATCGGCATGGTCCTTGAGGAGCGTGGCCAGTTGCTGCTGTTGCACGATTAACTGGTCGAGGGACTGTTGCCTCTGCTGGGCCATGGCCATTTGCGGGGGTGTCACAGAGGGGCTGTTGACCTCATGTTGCCTTGCCACAGGGCTTGTGGGGGATGGCCAGTCGTCGTCTTGTGGGTGCCCCTGCGTGGTATCCTCATGTTGTACGGGATGGGACAGACAGGGGGATTGGGACAGGTCATGGATGGATCTGACTTCGACATCCCCGTCTTCTGTGTTGGAACATGCTGCCATCAATGGGGTGTCACCTATGGTGCTGCTGCCACCGGAGGCAGTGCCTTCTGTGGCATCCGTTGGGGGGACCTGTGGTGGTGGTTGTGTGGGCATGCTGGCTGCTGGGGTGCCTGTTGATGTTCCCTCCTCTGTGCTGCCACCTGATTTGTGCTGCTGCCGTGTCTTGATGCGTGCAGCTGAGGTGGAGGGTCTTTGGCCGTTGGTCTTGGCCCTCTTTGCAGGTGTGCTGGTAGGGGTGTCCTGATGCTCGTCGTTTGGATCGGACCCTGTGGTGGAGTAAAGGAGGGCGAGGGTTATTGATGGGTCTGTGGGAATTGGAATGGCATTGTATCACATGCATTGGGGTGGTACCTGAGGGTGATTTGGGTCGGGGCCTTGGAGGTGCTTTCATTTGTGTGTGGAGTGAGGGTGCAGTTGTTTGGCAGCCTGCAGTTAGGGTGTGCCTGCTGCACGTGTAGTGCGTGTTTTAGGGGTTTTTAATAAATTATGTATTTATTGTGGGTTTTAACGTGCGCTATCAGGCCGATGTGTGTGGACGTTCTCCTGGACATGTGTTTCTGTTGCACTATGTGGACACATGGTACTTCACATGGATGGACTTTGTGGATTTGGCATTGTTTTATCTGGCCCACCTACCTGAATCTTCGGATGTCTGCACTCCTTTCTCCATCCCTCCGACTCCCTCTATGCTCTCCATTCCGATGGTGGAGGCACAGATTTCTTCCCAGGGGGTCAACTTGATGGGTGATTCAGGACCTCCCCCGGTGGCTGTGGCAATGTTGCGGTTGGCAGAGAGTATGCTGCGGACGCGTATCCGCAGGTCGTCCCATCGCTTTCGGCATTGCTGTGGGGTGCGGGGTGCGGTCCCCACCGCTCTTACCCGCTGTGCCACCAGAGCCCATATGGCCTTCTTGTTTGCAAGTGCCGTCCTGGTCATTTGCGTGGAGAAGACGACGGCAGCATTCTCCTGGAGGGTCTCTGTTAGCACGGTGAGTTCCTCACGGGAGAAGTGGACCTGCCGCTTGCGGTCGCACGCTTTCTTCGCTACTTTTCCCATTTTTCTTGGTTTCGCTAGGGTGGATGACGGGTTGGGGTGTGTCTCAGGGTAGTGTTTTTGGTGGTTGTGTGGTTTTAGGGGTTTTATAGGTGTACGGCGGGATGTTTCCCGTTCCGGGCCCATGTTTTTACTTCCGTTTCCGTATATTTCGGGTCACCGTACTTTCCGGTAGGCGCACACTGCGGTGTCCGCTGTGATGGGTGGCGGTATTGCACCTAGGGCGCCGTACGGCGGCGGTGTGGGCCGTTTTGGGGTCATTTCCGCCATCGCGGACTTTGCACTTCCGCCATGCCGTGGTGCTCGTGCCCGATGGGTCGGAATGGGCCGCACTTTGCTCCTTCGTGCAATGGCGGAAACGCTATTTACGCTGTGGCGGTCCGGTCAGTCACTTTCCGCCAGGGTCGTAATGAGGGCCGTAGAGTCCCTCTGGTGTTGAGAACGCCGTCTTTTCCTTGGTATGGTGGCATCTATGGTGTCATCAGCCCTGGGCAATGGGTGCGCGTCAGTTTTGGTGACGCTATTGACTCCTCGGTAGTCCACACAGAACCTCCAATCCTTTGTACCTGCCTGGGAACTTGCCTTGGGGACAAGGACCACGGGACTGGACCAAGGACTGGTTGAGGGTTCAATAACACCCAGATCCAACATCTTGGCGACCTCAGCCCGGATGTGGTTCTTAACCGTATCTAACATTCGGTAGCTCCTGCTCTTGACAGGCACGCTGTCACCAGTGTCAATCTCGTGCTTACACCACGGTGTAAGGCCTGGCGTCAGCGAAAACAGAGAGGCACACTGCTGGAGCAAAGTCCTGCAGGCCCTCTGCTGCTCGATTGTCAAATCTGGAGAGAGATGCACTCCCTCCACTGAGCCATCCTGAGGGTTGCTATGCAGCAAATCAGGAAGGGGCTAACTCTAATCCTCTTCTTGCTCTGAAGCCAGCAAGAGACATGAAACTTCGCTTGCCTGTGGAAAGGCTTGAGCCTATTAACATGGAATACCTGAGGGGCTACCCTTGGGATTCCCATGTCAACCAGATAATTGACCTCGCCCATCTTGGAGATTATCCTGAAGGGTCCAGTCCACTTATCTGCCAATGCCCAAGGATTGGTAGGCTCCATCATGAGGACCTCCTGTCCCGGAGTCCAATCCACTTGCGATGCTTTAAGGTCATGCCAGTATTTGTTCAATTCCTGGCTGGCCATGAGATTCGCTGTTGCCTGACCCATCATCTGTGTCATCCTCCGTCTGAGGCCTAACACACAGTCCCCCACTTGCTTGGGGGGACGGGGAGGGGTGGATTCCAAACCTTCTCTGATCAAGGTAAGGGGCCCCCTCACGGGATGTCCAAAGAATAACTCAAAGGGGCTGAAACCAACACCCTCTTGAGGTACCTCTCTGTAGGCAAACAGCAGGCATGGCAGGAGGAGATCCCATTTCCTCCTTAGGGGCTCTTCCAAAGCACCTAGCATGCCCTTGAGAGTTTTATTAAATCTCTCAACCAGACCATTGGTCTGGGGGTGGTAAGAGGTGGAGAACTTGTAGGGTACCCCGCACTCTTTCCACATGGTTTTCATGTAACTAAACATGAAGTTGGATCCTCTGTCAGAGACAACCTGCTTGGGGAATCCAACATGGGTGAAAATGCCCAGGAGAGCCCTGGCAACAACCTTGGTAGTAACAGTCCGATGGGGTATAGCCTCAGGGTACCTGTGGCATGATCTTCAAAAACCAGAATGAACCGATGTCCACCTGACGTGGGAGGGTCCAGGGGACCGACAATGTCGATGCCCACCCTCTCTAATGGTGTGCCCATTACTGGCAATGGCTGCAGTAGGGCAATGACACTGCCTCCAGACTTGCCAGACAACTGACAAGTTGGGCAGGTCCTGCAGTGGGACTCCACTTCTACTCCCATTCGGGGCCAGTAGAAATGGGCAGAGAGCCTCTGCTTAGTCTTCTTGGTACCAAGATGACCAGCTAAGGGCACCTCATGCGCCAACTGCAGTAGGAAGGGCCTGTAAACCTGGGGTACCACCAACCTCTTGAGGGCACCAGGTTCAGGCTTAGTGGGCTCACTAACAAGGAGCTCACCCTCCCAATAAATCCGGAATGTCCTAGGCACTTCTCCTTGTGCCTGTGACAGGGCCTGTTTCCTCAGACCCTCAAGAGAGTGGCACTCTCTCTGTCCTTTACAGAAGTCTGCCCGGGAGGGTCCCCCTTCAGCTAACAAACATTGAAGATCGGGAATATCCTCCGGGTTGAGAACCTCTCCCACAGGAGAGTCTTCTGGCTCTTCTCCCACAGGAGTTGAGATGGGGTTTACCACTGGACCCAGCCCATCCGGAGCATGGATCCCAATGGGTGCTGTAGGAACAGCGGGAAGAGAAGGAGCTCCCTCCACAGAGGTGGCCTTCTTGCTCTTCCTTCGTCTTGCCTTAGACCGCGCCTTCGGCTCGGGTACCTGACTCACAGCCAGACCCGGTGTCACCTGTGACCTAGTGACCGCAGCAGCAGTCATGGGAAGACCATCCGCGATCAATCCCAACTCTACTAGATCATTCCCTAACAGAATGTTAGCAGGGACATTGTCCTGAACCAGGACAGGAAGCTTTGCTGTCTTGTCTCCAATTACGAGTGTGACTCGGGCTACAGGCGATAATTTGGGAGGCCCATCAGCTAACCTGGTTGTTCTCAGAGGAGCACCTACATAGTCCTCTGGCTTGAGCAGGGTCCTGTCCACCACTGTCATGCTTGCCCCAGTGTCTCTCAAACCAGTAGAAGGCTGGCCATTCAGGAGGACACTTCTCAAAAACCTACGGGTGTTCTGTGGGATAGTCGCCAGTAGTTCTGCGTACTGGTCCCAGGCCCCAAGTGACACTAAGGAAATCTCTACAGGAGCACCAAATGTGATTCCTGCAGAGGAGGGGAGGACAGTGGCCTCCACCTCAGACATGGGGTAAGGGTAGGTCAGGCTGACAGCCTGTACTCCGAGTGCCTTACCTTTACACTTGGAGTCACCCCTTTTGTGATCCAGAGCCCCACAATCCCAACACATGCCTGGAGTGCGGGGTACGGTACTGGAACCACCGGAAGCCTGCTTTGCAGCAGGCGGACCACTACTCTTATTCCCACCCACAAATTACTTATCCCCACTAGATTTTTGGGTCTTCGGAGAGGAGGGTTTAGGTTTACCTGACTGTGACTGCTTTTGGGACTCCTCAGCTTTCTGAGAGGCCCCCTTTCTTTGTCCTTGTCCTACCCACTGGAGTTAATAGGGGACACCCGGTGGGAGACCCACTTGTCAGCCAACCTAGCCAGCTTAAAGGGATCCAAAATGTTCTGGTTAGCAACATACTGACGCAGCTCTGGTGAACCGGCTTCAGAAAAATGCTCAAAAAACAAGAGGTGAGACAATTCAACAAAAGTGTTAACCTTGTAACCATCAATCCACCCCATCATGTTCATGTGCGCAGCACTCACCCAGTCAACCCAAGACACATTCTCTCTTTTCTTAAAATCCCTGAACCTTTTAAGGTTTTGGGTAGGTGTCTTGCCAAACTTGGCAATCAAAGCAGACTTCATGCACTCATACTGACCCCTTTCTTCCACAGGAGGAGGAGCAGGAGCCACGGATCTTCGAGAGGCGTCGAGGAACTCGGCGTTCGGTGTCGGGGAATCGCCGGCCCTTCTTGAGTGCCCTCCCTTTAAGGCAGGCGTCACGGGTCGTCGAACGTCCGATGGCGGACAGGTTGAACCACGGCCGTGAAGTGGGAGCTTCGTTCCTAGCGGTGCTCGTCGACGACAGAGCGTTGGCGTCCTGCAAGGAAGAGGCGTGTGGGGCACCTCGGTGACGTTAGTTCTGGACCACAAAGAGATGAAGAACTGTGGCCCAGCAAGGGCGTCGAGTCGTCGGCGTCTCTGTGGTCCTTAGGTGGCGGGAAACCCACTGGCGGATGCTCCTCGGCGCGTCGACGGTCAGGCCTTCTCCAGCGGGATAAAGCGGGCGATGATGCAGACGAGAGCGTCCGATGATCAAATGAAGTTCTTAGGCAAACGGGAGCACAGCACTCAAGAAGGGCCGGCGACAGTGGCGGACAACAGTCCGGGTGCTTCTCTTTGAGATTCCGCGGCAGTCCCCGTCTCAGGTCGGCAGCCTGTCGAAGGTCTGTCTACCAGGGAGCTTTGGCAAAAATCAGCTGTGCACGATGGTCCCTCGTAGCTCGCGAAGAGGGCGCCTTACCAGGTCCTCTCTGGGTCAGTCCTTGGAGACACAGCAGCTTTCAGATTGTGAAGGAGAGCAACAACACTTCTTCTCGTCCAGCGGGGCTTCAAGGTCAAGCTTCAGTTACTCCAGTTACTCGTCATAGTGGACTTCAGCTTCTGAACACGATTCCTAGCAGTGAGAGGTCCCCAGATATACTGTTGATCTCCCAATCATTCCGCTGGGTCACACTCAAGCATCCAATCACGACTAAGGGCATTCATGCAGGCAGGCAGCCAATCAGGCACATGAGGTTTTCAGGCCATTCACTACTCTCCAGACACTCACAACAAGTTATGTGTATTGGGACAAGTACCGAGCCATTCAACACTCCAAACTGCATTCATACCGGTGTCTCAGTCATTGTGTCAACCACCAGATACTAGACATCCACAACACAGAATGCATATTCGTCACACACTCTATTCACCCGGGTCCCACCCACAGGAGGTACCCACAACATACATCACTGGGAAGGCTCCAGCTAGTCTGGCCGGGCCTTCACAACAACACCATATATGGCATTTCCACCCAACAGCCAGTCAGGGGGAAGGGACAGAGTCAGGGCTTCCCAGGACTTTGGGAAAACAAGGTAATAGGTAATAGAAAGCAAGAGGCCACAGTGGCCATCTTGTTTTCCATCAGGAATCAACTGATCCCAATGGCAGGGCCGGGGTATCCCCAAAATGGAGGATACTCCGCGCACCTGTCAAATTCAGCATGGAGCTGCCACTAGCCCATACCCTGCTCTGCGGGCCACCCACAGGTGCCCAAAAACATACACTAGGGTCACAGGGTTGTACCCCCACCCATGGGTGCCATAAGGGTATACCACAGGTCAGTTCACCAAACCAAAAGAGAGAGAGCTGCACCGCCAGAGGAGTCCCACATGAACTCCTGTGTGGAAAACACTACAGAACACACGATAAAAAGCAGTAAAGGACAAGGATACGGAGGCCCTGTCCCTCCGATGCATTTCCAGCATCACAGTCGCCCCCCCAGACTGAGGTGGAAGGTGCCTAATCTCCCACGAGATAGACACCCTCATCCAGACGGTCAACATACCTTCTGGAAAGGCCATCTGCATTATCGTAACTCTTCCCTGGTCTGTGCTCTATGGTGAAGTCTAGCCCTTGCAGGCTAATGGACCACCTGAGCAGTTTCGGATTCTCACCCTTCATCTGCATAAGCCACTTCAGGGGCGTGTGATCTGTTTGGACCTTGAAGGTAGACCCCGTAAGGTAGGGCTAAAATGCCTAAGGCTCCAAACTATACTAAAACATTCCTTTTCAACAGTAGCCCACCTAAGTTCTCTACCCTTGAGTTGTCTACTGATGAATATGATAGGATGTTCTCTCCCTTTGTCATCTAACTGGGACAAGACAGCTCCAATTCCGGTGTCGCAGGCATCCGTCTGGACGATAAAGCGTCGGCTGTAGTCAGGCGCACACAACACGGGTGCCCTACACAGACTTTCTTTCAAGCCATCAAAGGCCCTCTGACAGTCTTCAGTCCAATTAACATTCCTAGGCTGTTTGGGTGAAGTCAGAGCTGTCAGGGGTGGAGCTATGGTTCCATTGTCTGCCATGAAAATGCAATAGTACCCAGTGAGGCCCAAAAAGGCTCTCACCTGAGTTTGAGTAGTGGGAGTCTCCCAGTCCTGTACATCCTGTACCTTACTGGGGAGAGGTTGGAATTGACCCCCTCCTACCTCATGACCAAGATACGTGACTTTCCCCTGAGCTATCTGGTACTTGGTGGCCTTGATAGTGAGGTTAGCCCTTTTCAAGGCCTGCAACACCCTACCCAGATGTGTCAAGTGCTCTTCCCAAGTGGAACTGTAGACGGCAATGTCGTCTAAATAAGCCACACAAACGGCTTCTAGCCCACTGAGAGCATGATTGACCAATCTCTGGAAGGTGGCAGGGGCATTCTTCAACCCAAAAGGCATGACCCTAAACTGGTAGGCCCTCATTACGACCCTTGCGGAAATCGAAAAACGATGGCGGAACTGCAATACCGCCATCGAATAGCGCTCGGTGCGACTATGACCCGTCACCGCAAAGTACGAAGCCATTAGCGACACCGTAGTGAACGCCAACGCTAACTGCACCAAGCACGCGCGCGCGCGCCATGCCAAACCGTAAACACCACCATGGCGCAAGGGTACGCTAATTCCGACCCTAGCGGACATGTACCTAACGCCATCAAGCATGGCGGAATGTACCATTCCGCCATGGTGAGAAGTACGGCATCGCGAATCAACCGTAAACGGCCCCACTGAGTGCCTGTACACTGCTCCCTGCCCACAAAGTACAACTCCCCGTAGGTGCAATGAAGTCACAATGCAACCAGTGAAATGTACAAGTCACCCATGCATGCCAACGAACAAAAGAAACACAAGAGGGGCCAATGGGAGCTGCAGGGCACAGATGGCACGAATACAGAAGCCAATCCAATGGACATGACCACAGTCCCCCCCCCCGAAACGCACGCAAACACAGGCACCTGTGACCAGCAATATTCCGAAAATCACATCATTCCACCAGTCCACCTGGCTGACCGGCATCTGTTACACAAAACCCAATCCCCCGCCCCTGAGCATGACAACATTCAAACAGTCATATTGGCAGCCCCCACCCCTGACCTCACTGGGCTTCGTAGGCAAACGCGCCCAGTACAGTACCACGCAACTAAACTCCGAAGCTGGAACCCAATGCAGATCTCCTCCCAATACATCGCTCCCCAAATAGGAATATGCCACATCACTTGCAAAGAAGAACGCTACACGGGCCAAATCAGAATAGAAATTTAATGCACAACAAAATCACCAAGCCCATACAGCCATTAGGCCATGAACTCCAAAACACATTTCACCATTGTGGGCTGCATCCGCAAGAAATGACCAGCCACTACTTGTGTGACGCCCTGTTCCATCATGGTACACAGAGCCACATTCACGTACGAAAAGGCAACATGGAAGCGCACAGAACCGCAGGGCCGGCCCAATGGGGAGGCACTAGTCCAGCTGAAAGGCCGAAATGTTGCTCCGAGCCACCAGTACTGCGTAAGGGCATGTGGCCCATTGGCGATCGTCCCATAAGATCGTAATGCTGCTCCACTGATTAACATGAAGCAGCAGGTGTCGGGAGTAAAAGCCATCTGCAGGAGTGGCATACAGATGGGAGTGGCAAAAGGGGAGGAGATACCTGTCAACCAAAAGAAAAGAAAAAGAATAGAATGGCCATCAGAACTACTTTCGAACAACTCACTTCAATGATCACACTAAATCCACAGCCATATGCATGCTAGCCTACTCCAAAGGTTCATCACCACCCAGAAACCACTTGCGACTCATAACTATCTATATCGAGGTGTAAACACCATCACAAACGAGTGTACCTGTGCATGCGTCTGTCAAAACAGAATCCATCAGATGGGATTGGTAACGTGCATGGACACAAGTGTCTGAGGGCGCGTCGAGACAGGGAGGGCTCAACAAGGCCAGATAGACGATGGTCCCACTATGGCAGCCCTGCATCACATAGCGCAGGGGAGGCGGATAGATTCCAAGAAGCCCTGTACATGGCAAACTCTGTATCAAATCACCTGCCCATGCATCCATTCATCATTCCCTCATCCCGGGATTAAAACGCCTGAATATTTACTCACATAACATTAGAAATATCCATTGAGTCTGTGCGTTATGCAGCCTGCAAAATCCACAGTGCCCCAGCCCGTAATTCCAGTGTAGTGAAGTAACATGTATTTGGGAACGTCCGGCCTCATCGCCCACGTTGCTATTGCGCATCCCAAACCATTCATATCAATCATTGCATCCTCGCCATGGCCCCTGTCTCAAGGACATTGAACAATAGAACGTTATATTTGCAGTCAGACCTGTGGGCATTTCCTCGCCGCTAGCTGAAAACCGAAAGCGCCGCCCTTCGAATTCCTCATTTGCAACATCACGTCGAAGAGGCATCTGTGGCCGTTTGAAATCACAAATTAATCCATCTAGTGCGGCTGTGTGTGAAAATGGCAACTGCCTTCACCCACAAATGGGACGCCCCGCCCGTCGTTGCAACTCGGTACAGTGATGCATGAGGGCCCACCGTTACTCGAGTACTACGTACCACTGACCCTTCACAAGTCTGTTCGCGACTGCACAGATAGTATGTGAAACAATGGGACCACAGCAGAATGAACATATCAACCAATGTAACACGGCCATCGGGTACAAATACATGATTGCAATAGCAAGATGCCATTCCTCGAATTACCACGCTACATGGAGCTACACGCAGGGAACAGATCCTGGCTACTCGGTGAGTCTCATTACATGCATGATAATGTGGGGTATGTGATTCGGCAATGACCTGGCAGGAAGGGGGGGGGGTGCGTACGTAGCAATGGCATTCCACATCATACGTTTATCGTCCACATACAGGTGATGCTGGATATCCACTGAAGAGATGGCTCCTCACACCAGTCCGGAACCCACGGGACCAGCATGAGGAGGACTACAACCATGCCCACTCACGTTCCCGTTTAGTCATTGAACAGGCATTCGGCCTACTGAAGGGTCGTTTCCGCTGCCTCAGCAGGTCTGGCGGGGCACTCCTGTACCGCCATGAAAAGGTTGCAAAGATGGTGATGGCATGTGTCATGCTCCACAACATGTGCGTACGTAGAAATGTGCCCATGCCCCCTGACGCAGAACTGCAAGCACCTGATGATGGTCATGATGAGGGTGGGGATGTGGCAGCACCTCAAGGAGTCTGCGAGGCACCGGAGGGCCGTGACATTCGTCAGCATCTCATTGATGCATGCTTCTAGCACTCACGCCTGGTGGCTGATACATGGACACGGGACTCGTGGCACTGTGTGTGTCTGGGACATGCACAATATGGACTGTACGCCTATGATGGCCTAGTACACAAATATCAATGTCCACACATCTCATTGGTTGATCGTGCACTGTTAATGGCATATGTGATATCATGTTGTACAACCTATCGACCCGCCACCCAAGTGAGCCCAACACACCCCCTCCACCCTCCTACCTCCCCCCCGAACACCAGTGTCCAAAGATGCTCATTGTCAGTGGGCAGTCGCTATTGCAAGCCCCCTCTGCGGGTATCAGGGGCACCCCTGCCTGTGGAGCGCAGGTTCCTCCCAGATCTACGTTGGGGGCTGCCCTGGACGGAACTTGCAACGGATGATGTCTCTGCCTGCTCACGTCCATGCATGTCCCTAAGGGTTTGCGAGAGCTCAGTGAGCACACGGCGCACTGCGGCAAGTTCGGCACATACGTCCTTGGACGTCGCATGCAGTTCCCCCCTCAGGCTCTCGGTGCTTCTCTCCATTTGGACTCTCAGGCTCTCGGTGCTACTCTCCATTTGTGCCCTTAGTGTCTCTGTACCTCTCTCCATTTCTGCCCTAAGTGTCTCAGTTGATGTTTCTATGTCTGCCTTAGTGCCCCCACATTCATCGGCATGGTCCTTGAGGAGCGTGGCCAGTTGCTGCTGTTGCACGATTAACTGGTCGAGGGACTGTTGCCTCTGCTGGGCCATGGCCATTTGCGGGGGTGTCACAGAGGGGCTGTTGACCTCATGTTGCCTTGCCACAGGGCTTGTGGGGGATGGCCAGTCGTCGTCTTGTGGGTGCCCCTGCGTGGTATCCTCATGTTGTACGGGATGGGACAGACAGGGGGATTGGGACAGGTCATGGATGGATCTGACTTCGACATCCCCGTCTTCTGTGTCGGAACATGCTGCCATCAATGGGGTGTCACCTATGGTGCTGCTGCCACCGGAGGCAGTGCCTTCTGTGGCATCCGTTGGGGGGACCTGTGGTGGTGGTTGTGTGGGCATGCTGGCTGCTGGGGTGCCTGTTGATGTTCCCTCCTCTGTGCTGCCACCTGATTTGTGCTGCTGCCGTGTCTTGATGCGTGCAGCTGAGGTGGAAGGTCTTTGGCCGTTGGTCTTGGCCCTCTTTGCAGGTGTGCTGGTAGGGGTGTCCTGATGCTCGTCGTTTGGATCGGACCCTGTGGTGGAGTAAAGGAGGGCGAGGGTTATTGATGGGTCTGTGGGAATTGGAATGGCATTGTATCACATGCATTGGGGTGGTACCTGAGGGTGATTTGGGTCGGGGCCTTGGAGGTGCTTTCATTTGTGTGTGGAGTGAGGGTGCAGTTGTTTGGCAGCCTGCAGTTAGGGTGTGCCTGCTGCACGTGTAGTGCGTGTTTTAGGGGTTTTTAATAAATTATGTATTTATTGTGGGTTTTAACGTGCGCTATCAGGCCGATGTGTGTGGACGTTCTCCTGGACATGTGTTTCTGTTGCACTATGTGGACACATGGTACTTCACATGGATGGACTTTGTGGATTTGGCATTGTTTTATCTGGCCCACCTACCTGAATCTTCGGATGTCTGCACTCCTTTCTCCATCCCTCCGACTCCCTCTATGCTCTCCATTCCGATGGTGGAGGCACAGATTTCTTCCCAGGGGGTCAACTTGATGGGTGATTCAGGACCTCCCCCGGTGGCTGTGGCAATGTTGCGGTTGGCAGAGAGTATGCTGCGGACGCGTATCCGCAGGTCGTCCCATCGCTTTCGGCATTGCTGTGGGGTGCGGGGTGCGGTCCCCACCGCTCTTACCCGCTGTGCCACCAGAGCCCATATGGCCTTCTTGTTTGCAAGTGCCGTCCTGGTCATTTGCGTGGAGAAGACGACGGCAGCATTCTCCTGGAGGGTCTCTGTTAGCACGGTGAGTTCCTCACGGGAGAAGTGGACCTGCCGCTTGCGGTCGCACGCTTTCTTCGCTACTTTTCCCATTTTTCTTGGTTTCGCTAGGGTGGATGACGGGTTGGGGTGTGTCTCAGGGTAGTGTTTTTGGTGGTTGTGTGGTTTTAGTGGTTTTATAGGTGTACGGCGGGATGTTTCCCGTTCCGGGCCCATGTTTTTACTTCCGTTTCCGTATATTTCGGGTCACCGTACTTTCCGGTAGGCGCACACTGCGGTGTCCGCTGTGATGGGTGGCGGTATTGCACCTAGGGCGCCGTACGGCGGCGGTGTGGGCCGTTTTGGGGTCATTTCCGCCATCGCGGACTTTGCACTTCCGCCATGCCGTGGTGCTCGTGCCCGATGGGTCGGAATGGGCCGCACTTTGCTCCTTCGTGCAATGGCGGAAACGCTATTTACGCTGTGGCGGTCCGGTCAGTCACTTTCCGCCAGGGTCGTAATGAGGGCCGTAGAGTCCCTCTGGTGTTGAGAACGCCGTCTTTTCCTTGGTATGGTGGCATCTATGGTGTCATCAGCCCTGGGCAATGGGTGCGCGTCAGTTTTGGTGACGCTATTGACTCCTCGGTAGTCCACACAGAACCTCCAATCCTTTGTACCTGCCTGGGAACTTGCCTTGGGGACAAGGACCACGGGACTGGACCAAGGACTGGTTGAGGGTTCAATAACACCCAGATCCAACATCTTGGCGACCTCAGCCCGGATGTGGTTCTTAACCGTATCTAACATTCGGTAGCTCCTGCTCTTGACAGGCACGCTGTCACCAGTGTCAATCTCGTGCTTACACCACGGTGTAAGGCCTGGCGTCAGCGAAAACAGAGAGGCACACTGCTGGAGCAAAGTCCTGCAGGCCCTCTGCTGCTCGATTGTCAAATCTGGAGAGAGATGCACTCCCTCCACTGAGCCATCCTGAGGGTTGCTATGCAGCAAATCAGGAAGGGGCTAACTCTAATCCTCTTCTTGCTCTGAAGCCAGCAAGAGACATGAAACTTCGCTTGCCTGTGGAAAGGCTTGAGCCTATTAACATGGAATACCTGAGGGGCTACCCTTGGGATTCCCATGTCAACCAGATAATTGACCTCGCCCATCTTGGAGATTATCCTGAAGGGTCCAGTCCACTTATCTGCCAATGCCCAAGGATTGGTAGGCTCCATCATGAGGACCTCCTGTCCCGGAGTCCAATCCACTTGCGATGCTTTAAGGTCATGCCAGTATTTGTTCAATTCCTGGCTGGCCATGAGATTCGCTGTTGCCTGACCCATCATCTGTGTCATCCTCCGTCTGAGGCCTAACACACAGTCCCCCACTTGCTTGGGGGGACGGGGAGGGGTGGATTCCAAACCTTCTCTGATCAAGGTAAGGGGCCCCCTCACGGGATGTCCAAAGAATAACTCAAAGGGGCTGAAACCAACACCCTCTTGAGGTACCTCTCTGTAGGCAAACAGCAGGCATGGCAGGAGGAGATCCCATTTCCTCCTTAGGGGCTCTTCCAAAGCACCTAGCATGCCCTTGAGAGTTTTATTAAATCTCTCAACCAGACCATTGGTCTGGGGGTGGTAAGAGGTGGAGAACTTGTAGGGTACCCCGCACTCTTTCCACATGGTTTTCATGTAACTAAACATGAAGTTGGATCCTCTGTCAGAGACAACCTGCTTGGGGAATCCAACATGGGTGAAAATGCCCAGGAGAGCCCTGGCAACCACCTTGGTAGTAACAGTCCGATGGGGTATAGCCTCAGGGTACCTGTGGCATGATCTTCAAAAACCAGAATGAACCGATGTCCACCTGACGTGGGAGGGTCCAGGGGACCGACAATGTCGATGCCCACCCTCTCTAATGGTGTGCCCATTACTGGCAATGGCTGCAGTAGGGCAATGACACTGCCTCCAGACTTGCCAGACAACTGACAAGTTGGGCAGGTCCTGCAGTGGGACTCCACTTCTACTCCCATTCGGGGCCAGTAGAAATGGGCAGAGAGCCTCTGCTTAGTCTTCTTGGTACCAAGATGACCAGCTAAGGGCACCTCATGCGCCAACTGCAGTAGGAAGGGCCTGTAAACCTGGGGTACCACCAACCTCTTGAGGGCACCAGGTTCAGGCTTAGTGGGCTCACTAACAAGGAGCTCACCCTCCCAATAAATCCGGAATGTCCTAGGCACTTCTCCTTGTGCCTGTGACAGGGCCTGTTTCCTCAGACCCTCAAGAGAGTGGCACTCTCTCTGTCCTTTACAGAAGTCTGCCCGGGAGGGTCCCCCTTCAGCTAACAAACATTGAAGATCGGGAATATCCTCCGGGTTGAGAACCTCTCCCACAGGAGAGTCTTCTGGCTCTTCTCCCACAGGAGTTGAGATGGGGTTTACCACTGGACCCAGCCCATCCGGAGCATGGATCCCAATGGGTGCTGTAGGAACAGCGGGAAGAGAAGGAGCTCCCTCCACAGAGGTGGCCTTCTTGCTCTTCCTTCGTCTTGCCTTAGACCGCGCCTTCGGCTCGGGTACCTGACTCACAGCCAGACCCGGTGTCACCTGTGACCTAGTGACCGCAGCAGCAGTCATGGGAAGACCATCCGCGATCAATCCCAACTCTACTAGATCATTCCCTAACAGAATGTTAGCAGGGACATTGTCCTGAACCAGGACAGGAAGCTTTGCTGTCTTGTCTCCAATTACGAGTGTGACTCGGGCTACAGGCGATAATTTGGGAGGCCCATCAGCTAACCTGGTTGTTCTCAGAGGAGCACCTACATAGTCCTCTGGCTTGAGCAGGGTCCTGTCCACCACTGTCATGCTTGCCCCAGTGTCTCTCAAACCAGTAGAAGGCTGGCCATTCAGGAGGACACTTCTCAAAAACCTACGGGTGTTCTGTGGGATAGTCGCCAGTAGTTCTGCGTACTGGTCCCAGGCCCCAAGTGACACTAAGGAAATCTCTACAGGAGCACCAAATGTGATTCCTGCAGAGGAGGGGAGGACAGTGGCCTCCACCTCAGACATGGGGTAAGGATAGGTCAGGCTGACAGCCTGTACTCCGAGTGCCTTACCTTTACACTTGGAGTCACCCCTTTTGTGATCCAGAGCCCCACAATCCCAACACATGCCTGGAGTGTGGGGTACGGTACTGGAACCACCGGAAGCCTGCTTTGCAGCAGGCAGACCACTACTCTTATTCCCACCCACAAATTACTTATCCCCACTAGATTTTTGGGTCTTCGGAGAGGAGGGTTTAGGTTTACCTGACTGTGACTGCTTTTGGGACTCCTCAGCTTTCTGAGAGGCCCCCTTTCTTTGTCCTTGTCCTACCCACTGGAGTTAATAGGGGACACCCGGTGGGAGACCCACTTGTCAGCCAACCTAG
The DNA here is from genome assembly GCF_040938575.1 of Ambystoma mexicanum. Lineage (NCBI taxonomy): Eukaryota > Metazoa > Chordata > Amphibia > Caudata > Ambystomatidae > Ambystoma > Ambystoma mexicanum. Next base: position 359,380,985 of record NC_090932.1, on the reverse strand, counting down.
CCAGCTTAAAGGGATCCAAAATGTTCTGGTTAGCAACATACTGACGCAGCTCTGGTGAACCGGCTTCAGAAAAATGCTCAAAAAACAAGAGGTGAGACAATTCAACAAAAGTGTTAACCTTGTAACCATCAATCCACCCCATCATGTTCATGTGCGCAGCACTCACCCAGTCAACCCAAGACACATTCTCTCTTTTCTTAAAATCCCTGAACCTTTTAAGGTTTTGGGTAGGTGTCTTGCCAAACTTGGCAATCAAAGCAGACTTCATGCACTCATACTGACCCCTTTCTTCCACACTCAGCTTCAGAATACAGTCATATCCAGTTTGAGGCACTCTGCTTAACAAACACTTAGCCCAATCTCTTTTATCAACATCATGAATTGCACAAGCCAAAAACGCTTCAATCCATTAGAGGATATCTGAACCCTCCACAAACACACCAACCAAATCTTTCATGAATTTAGTTGCTGGGGACCAGACACTCTCACTGGATTTTGCTTAAGTCTCCACTCTAGCTTTCTCTAGCTGGATTCTCTAACATTCAGTGTCCTGGTTCTTGAGTTCAAGGTCCTTATTTTTGAGTTCAAGATCCATATTCTTGAGCTCCACCTGTTGAGCCAGCGCCTCCTTCTTAAGATCAGCATCTATTTCCAACTTGCGATATTCAAAGACCAATTTCATCCTTAGTAACTCAAGCTCCAAGGAATTGCTGGGTTTTGGAATAGAGGCAGCAGGAATTGTGGTATTCCCAGAAACAGATTCAGTAGAAACCCCAGGGGCAGAGTCCTCATTGGTTGCATTCCCCCCTTCATCAAGAGTTTCACCATCGGTCTGGTAGTCCACCAAGGCAGCTATCAGCTCAGCCCTAGACGTATCCACAAAGTCTAACTCCCTGGCTTCACAAGAACTCTGGAGAGCCTCTAAGCTCATCCGAGTCAATTTACCATTTGCAATAGACTCCATTGCTTGTAATGCAGTTATTTTGTACACAACCAAACCTTAATTTAATAAAGTGCAGATATTTTGTAAGTGGCACGGTTATACACTGATTCTTAAAAACATAAGCATCCCACCGCTGCCACCAGTGTAAAGACTGGTAGGGGGTGTCTGTACTTCCGCTCTCTATATGGTAGAGGAGAGGCACAGAGGACCCCAGCCAAGATTCTCTATTTGGTAGCAATTGACGAGCAATCAAGGCCCAGCTTCTCAGGAGGTGATGCGGGCTGGTTCTTAAGTACAGTGTAGTCCCCGAACCCCCGCAAAGGAATGTCCACACACTGTATTACTGAAAACACAGTTTTATATAATTAATATTCAAAGGTATGTACACAATCACAATAACGCACTTTGTACTCAGAAGTCAACAATGATAAATATATACAATTCTAAAGTGGTACCACCAATGTTATCGAATCTCATTAAAGTGCATCAACTGTACAGTTAAAATGTCACACAGATCAATAACGAGGAAACCAGCAATAGAGATAGGCAGGAACGTAAGATGGTTGAAACGGTAGTCTTATTTCCTCCTATTAAGGTTTCACCCCCCCCCCAATGTACCTGGTGGAGTAGAGTTCTCCGAAGATGCGTCGACCGATGCTTCTTGAGTGACTCCCTTTAAAGCAGGAGCCACGGATCGTCGAGAGGCGTCAAGGCACTCGGCGTTCGGTGTCGGGGAATCGACGCCCCTTCTTGAGTGCCCTCCCCTTAAGGCAGGAGTCACGGGTCGTCGAACGTCCGATGGCGAACAGGTTGAACTACGGCCGTGAAGTGGCAGCTTCGTTCCTAGCGGTGCTCGTCAACGACAGAGCGTTGGCGTCCTGCAAGGAAGAGGCATGCGGGGCACCTCAGTGACGATAGTGCTGGACCGCAAAGAGATGATGAAGAACTGTGGCCCAGCAAGGGCGACGAGTCGTCGGCGTCTCTGTGGTCCTTAGGTGGTGGGAAATCCACCGGTGGATGCTCCTCGGCGCGTTGACGGTCGGGCCTTTTCTAGCGGGATAAAGTGGGCGACGATGCAGACGAGAGCGTCCGATGATCAAATGAAGTTCTTAGGCAAACGGGAGCACGGCGGCTCTAGTTGGCGACCGTGGTCGTCGACAGTGGCGGACAACAGTCCGGGTGCTTCTCTTTGAGATTCCGCAGCAGTCCCCATCTCGGGTCGGCAGCCTGTCAAAGGTCTGTCTACCATGGAGCTTAGGCAAAGATCAGCTGTGCACGATGGTCCCTCGTAGCTCGGGAAGAGGACGCCTTACCAGGTCCTCTCTGGGTCAGTCCTTGGAGACACAGCAGCTTTCAGATTGTGAAGGAGAGCAACAGCACTTCTTCTCTTCCAGCGGGGCTTCAAGGTCAAGCTTCAGTTACTCCAGTTACTTGTCGTAGTTGACTTCAGCTTCTGAACACGATTCCTAGCAGTGAGAGGTCCCCAGATATACTGTTGATCTCCCATTCATTCCGCTGGGTCACACTCAAGCATCCAATCACGACTAAGGGCATTCATGCAGGCAGGCAGCCAATCAGGCACACAAGGTATTCAGGCCATTCACTTCTCTCCAGACACTCACAACAAGTTATGTGTATTGGAACAAGTCCAGAGCCATTCAATACTCCAAACTGCATTCATTCCGGTTTCGGTCAGGGCTGTCTCAGTCATTGTGTCAACCACAGATACTAGACATCCACAACACAGAATGCATATTCGTCACACACTCTATTCACCCGGGTCCCACCCACAGGAGGTACCCACAACATACATCACTGGGAAGGCTCCAGCTAGTCTGGCCGGGCCTTCACAACAACACCATATATGGCATTTCCACCCAACAGCCAGTCAGGGGGAAGGGACAGAGTCAGGGCTTCCCAGGACTTTGGGAAAACAAGGCAATAGGTAATAGAAAGCAAGAGGCCACAGGGGCCATCTTGTTTTCCATTAGGAATCAACTGATCCCAATGGCAGGGCCGGAGTATCCCCAAAATGGAGGATACTCCGCGCACCTGTCAAATTCAGCATGGAGCTGCCACCAGCCCATACCCTGCTCTGCGGCCCTCCCACATGTGCCCAAAAACATACACTAGGGGCACAGGGTTGTACCCCCACACATGGGTGCCATAAGGGTATCCCACGGGTCCGTTCACCAAACCAAAAGAGAGAGAGCTGCACCGCCAGGAGTCCCACATGAACTCTTGCGCAGATAACACGACAGAACACATGATAAAAAGCAGTAAAGGACAAGGATACGGAGGCCCTGTCCCTCCGATGCATTTCCAGCATCACACCCTCGGCACCGATCAGGAACTTAATACTGTTGTGCACTTTAATCACACCCTGAGGGCAGGCAGATGTTTAGTTACATGTTGAGAAAATAGCAAAAAACTGTCAAACACCACTTTATCCGAGGCACAGCACGATACACTTCTCTCAAAATAAAAAATCACACAAGTGAGTTGAAAAGAACACGAATCACAATTCTTTACTTTCTACAAATTTCACTTCAAGAAATAATTAACTGATCAATAAACAAAGACAATGACGTAAGTAATGCTATACAATTTCAATTTTCCTGCATGCTCACAAGGCTAGCAGTTTATTTTAACAAATTAGTGGAAATGCATATGGCAATTTTTATATCACCCACACTTTTATTTTAAAATAAACACAGGGTGATTTAGCAGTTTGTTTTTCAGAACTCCCCCTACTCAGACTGAAACATTGAATGATTGAGGAATTTTGGACTTCAGTCTCCCCTCCACATAAAGGACTGTGTTGGGGAAGCTGGATATCAAATATTGGTATGATTTGAGAATTTGGTATGTCAGAACCTCCTCCACTTAAAGAACTGTGTTGGGGAAGCTGCACAGCAACATTTGTGATGGTTTGAGAATTTGGGATTTCAGACCCCCTGCCACTTAAAGGCCTCTGTTAAGGGAATCTGGATAGTAAACATTGGGATGATTTGAGAATGTTGGATTTCAGACCCCCTACCACTTAAAGGCCTGTGTGGGTGAGCAGAGCAGAAAGACTGCCCATTTAAATGACAGTCTATAGCTTTCAGCACACACTGTGAATGAGCTTTGTAAACTTGGAATTTTAACAAAAGCCACCCTGTGTTGTGTTGCCAAGGGGAATTCATTAATTTAAAATTGTTTTAGTTAAAGTTAAATAGGCTAAGGATCTACACAGTTTGCCCCCCCACCCGCTATAAAGGGAAAGAATTTAAGGCCAGCAGATCCCCCACCTTTTTGGTTGGAAAGGGTTCCATTCTACTTAGAAAACCTCTGTTTAAGGTTCAGAAAAGCCAGCTGTATGCCAGGACCCTCTGGAAACCATGGTTAGCGTCTGGTTACTCCACTCTCAAGGATGGTCCCCAGCTCGTCACCATTGAGTCCAGTCAGCTTTAGGCCTCCCTAGCAATAGACAGCTCCATCCAGATGCAATCTCCTTAGGTGATTTCTTGCGGCTTTCAGATGGTACATTTCAGAAGCTCTCTCTCTTACTCATAGTACATCCACTTTATATAGCAGCGATGACACCATAACATTTACAATCTTGTGGAGTACTCTGCAAGAGATCTTGCAAATAAGGTTGGACATTTACCTTTCTCTCCCCTCCCAAATCCATCCCCTCTCTTAGGAGCAGGCATAGGACAATTCCCATTTGCAATGCCCATTTGATCTCATGTAACTTTTTTGTAAAAATGAGATATGTGTCAAAACATAGATTTACCAGTAACTGCCATAAAATATACATTTTTCTGATTCAGCTAATCAGGGTGAATTCGATAAGAAAACAGCTGGGTCAGCATCACGTTGCACGCTGTTTGACAATTTTCTTCCATTTTTACAAAAAGCATAATCATTAGGAACATGCAATGTATTATGCACATACCTAATTTTACCCTCCACCCGTTGGCCAACTCTCAAATTTTAAACATTTTCAGATCAGCCAGAAACCCATTTTAGATGGCCATTACAGTTCCCCGAGTCGCAGGTGGATGAATTTAATATCATCAAAATATCCTGTGAATTACATCAAAAGTACACATCAATCAAGAAAGTACAACCTCTGGTTGCTGAGAAAAAGTTACAACAGTCCTTTCAAATTAATAGTAATATTCATGTTGGGAAAATGGGAGCTCTGCTTCCTCAATGCCTTGTGTCTCTTTGTTGTTTGAGGTTTAGGGTGCAGATCATACATGGGGGATGCATTTGCTATACAGATATCCCCCACTGCAGACATCTGGCATCCTGTCATCTTATCTGAAGGGGAAAACCTTTTGATCTGAAAAGCTTCTACTTTCCTGTATTTTCTTTTCTTTCCAGAGTTCAGCCTTGATTGTAGCCCCTGTGTTCACACCTCCTCCCTACGTTCTGGATATACACCTACCAGAGCATTTGGTGTGCTCAGAAATGCTCTTAGTGACAGCAGGTTTGGGGAAACTTGGTTTTGGACCCTTCAGGCAACATTTTATTGTAGTTGTAAATAACTGTGGGGAAGAACAAGCCAGGCTTGCAGTGGGGGTGTTCTTTATGAAGTTTGCCCACCAACAAGCCAAAAGGGTCTGCCTGGGGCCTAAATGAAATCTTCATGTGACCCATAGAACAAACCTTTCTTTTTCCTTATTGCCGGTATGATGCATGTGAAGCACAATATAAATTACATCTTGTTTACACGCACCATGTCATTTTCCTGACATCTTTATGTTGGCTGGGGAACATTTTTCGCATGTCATGCTTTAACTTGCAAACACAAATGTTTTGGTGTCAGTGTTTAAAAATCCTATTTTTCATGTGATTAAGACCTTTGCATTTCTTCTGCATTGGTTTGGGGAGTTTTGATTACACCCCACATCAGCCAGAGGTACTGGGCTTCGGGTCCCAGTAGCATCAACTCTGTGGAGAGGTAATCCTGTTTGGTGCTAATAAGGATGGTGTAAACCATTGAGCAATGATTGCCACTTCCTCCAGTATGAAAACTGTGGATCAAGTGTGTCTAGCTGGGCTAGCAAGCTATGATCCTTTTTGTTTAAAAGACTATGTACCCTGAGTGTGTAATTCTCTGAAGATGTCTGTTCATTCGCCTCTCTGTCCCTTTTCTTCTGAAACTCGACAAGGCTCTAAAATCTGTTTCAGAGAAGAAACATTAACTCCTTTCAGTTCTCAATGGAGTGAGTGATAACAAAGCCATTTTATTCTCAAATCCTAATCTGACCTCTGTCTGAATGAGTATGTATCATTCATGGTGACAAACACTTTAATGTTTGGGTGAGTGTTGTAAATAATTAAATGAGCACCCAGCTCAGTGTACATTTAGCATTTAGTAGTCTGGTAGGATGGCTCAGTGAGTTACATTCTTCTTGCTGTGATCTGTGTTTGATCTGCAGGTCGCAGGTTCAAATCCCAGCAATGCCAACTCAGACTTTGATTGATCCGAGGTTGATAAATGAGTATCAATTTTGATTGGGTAATAATAGTAATCTATGTAAATATGTCCTATGTAAAGTGTTTTAGATTAAATTGCTATGTAAAATTAAATTATTATTAGTAGTAATTCATGCTTACAATCAATTTATTGCAGATGTAGTTGTCAAATATAATGATCTGCCATAATGTTTCTGTTCCAAAATGTTCTCTGATTGTATGGAAAACAACCAGGAAACCTTATTGAAATTATGTGTCCCCTTTCCATTTCTCATAGTTGAATTTACATATAGTAGCAAGATGGTTGTAAGTTCTAGCAGGGCTCCGCCTCTAATAGGCAACCATTAGTGTGGGCTGCAGTGCAACAGGGAAATGGCCCACAGCCAAGAGCCAAACCAAAGTACTGAGGAAGTGATTCCTACACGTCAGATGACCCACTGTGAGCCAATAGAGGAATGTTTCATGTAGCTGGTGGCCAGGCCTTGACAGGGAGGTCGGAATGGGGCAGAGTGGGCAGAGCAAGGCAGCACTGAGAGGAGCGAGCCAGATAAGTGGAAGTGACTTGGGACAGGTATGAAGAACATGACATCCATGCTTTCACTGTATACATTCACCTTTTACATTTTTTGATGATATCAGAATTAATTTTGGTCAATAGAAATTACTACAACATCTTGGGTGTCCCTAAAAATGCCACTGCGAGCCAGATAAAAAAGGCATTTAACAAATTTGCCATGGGATACCACCTTGTTAAAATTAAGAGTCCTGACGCAGAAGAAAAATTCAGATACATTGCAGAAGCTTGTGACACCCTTTCGTATGCGAAGCGACAAAGAAAATATGACCAGTTTGGCCATGAAACTTTTACAAGTGGGCCTGGATGTAGAGGAGGCAGTGACAGTCCCTTCCAGCACTTGTTCAGCTTTAAAGTTGATGATATGTTTAAAGGCTTTGACATTTTATGATGAGAACCAAAATACACACTCCAAGAAATATTTTGAGAACCATTTCCACAGACACTGGGAGCTCATAAAAACAGCAGCATTGCTTCCAAGAATTCTATTTTGGCAGAGGACTGCTTAATAATATGTTTCTGGACATGGAGAACATGCTTACATTTGATGGCTTCAATGGTACAAAGAAAGGGATTCCAAAAGCATGCACCCCTCAATAAAAACAACAGACACCTCAGTTATTTATTTACTTATTTATTTATTTATAGTTACAAAGTAACTTTTACAAAAAAAAAAACAAGAACACATTTTCTTTTTAACATGAGAAGAAACATCAGAATTTATACAGACACAATTAATCCTAACACAGAAGTTTCAAGGTTTCCAGATAAATTTCATATAGCAAATACATATACAATTTCCATAATTTCCATAAAATCCCTAAAAACTCAAATCTTAAAATTCTAAAAGGCCATATGGCTAATAATGATAAGATACAGTTTACAATAAGATCCAATAAATTTCATATAATAACACTCATCCATATACACAGCAGTTTCCTTTCCTACAGTACATAAGAGTTTCAGTTATCATTTTCATAGGCCACTCAAGTATATTACTTTTAGGGATAAATTAATATGATACCAGTGTGTTGCAGGTACATTATGTGGGACTATCTAATATTGCTTTAACAGGATTACATACAACTCAGCACATTAATTATGATGGTGCCAGTGCGTTGCAAGTACATTATATGGAATTATTTCATATTGTTTCAGCAGAATTTCATAGATGGCAACACATTTTTAAAAATCTTATTATTGCAATCTGTAGCTTTACTCTTTTCCAATGTAACATATCTTGCCACAAAAGCTCCAAATCGGTATTGGGTACATGACAATTGAAGTAGCTGATGCGTTCCTTTCTTAATCTGTCACATTGGGTCAACAAGTGCACTAGTGTCTAGTGTCTCACAGTAATCCTTCTGTTTACAAAACTGGCAAAACAAATGACCCCTAACTTCACAATTTCTAATATCTTGTATTTCACCCGTACCTAATACATTAAATCGAAATCTCATAAAGTAATGTCTCCATTCTCTCCCGGGAAATATAATTAGATATGATGCAGGTTCCCCCATCTTTTTTACTGTCATTTACAATGTGATTGTATAGGCGGGTCTCCCTAACCTCGTGTACTGTAAAGTTCCAGTCCGCATGTGACAATAATTTGTTCACTTTCATTGGGTTCCTGATTAACATATCTCTAGGGACACCCAATAAATCCAGTACAGCGTTAGCTTCCTCCATCATATCTCTCAGATATTTTGATGTTGGGGCACCACTCCGTATGCCCTTCCCATAATATCATACAATGTAGATTCATTACTGGTAAACTTTTTTCTATAAAGGGACATTCTTCTCCATTCTAAAATGCTCCTCAATGAGTGCAGGCCGAGTTCATAGCATATTGCCACCAGCGGCACACATTTAGGCAGACACCTCACCATTGATTTTACCATTTTAGCTTCATATAGTGCCACCTCTGTCCTGCACCATAATGGAGCTAATTCAAGTACAAGTAATTCAGTACAAGGCCGTAACAAAATTGGGCTACAATTCGGATTTTATAAGGCGAATACATGGCATTAATGAACATTTTCATGTTTCAAATCTATTTTGCGCACTTGTGCAGTCATTGTGCCCACCTTCGCATTCAGTAAGTTACAAAAATTCTCCTTTTTTTTGTCCCCGAATACCAGATACACAAGGTATCTTATTGCTGTACTAGTGGGAAGTTTCTCATGGTTTAAGAACCATGAGAAGCAATTTCGTTTTTTCTTATGAGAAAGACAGACTATCACTGTTTTTGAGTATTTTATTTTTAAAGCTTTTACAAAAATATAATCTTTAAAATCAGATAAAAGACGCTGGAGTCCAATAGGAGTATAGTCGTACAGGGTCACATCGTCTGCATAAGCAGTCCATACAATCTTAGAACCCTAAATCTTTGGTGAGTTAACTAAAAGATGTGTAAATCTCTGCCCCATATCAGAGAAATACAGATTAAAAATGGTCGGTGCATAGATACATCCTTGCCTTAGGCCATTTTTAACCCTAATCTCTTGAGACAGGGCACCCGCCACATTGAGTCTAACTTTAAGCCTAGAATCTCTGTGCATATTATACAGTATAGATAGCAGAGGTGTTGGCATTAACAGATTTTCAAGTTTGGACCCCAAAATTGATCTATCCACTAGATCGAAAGCAGCAGTAAGATCAATTGACGCTATATAGATAGGTGAATTTCCTGGGAGCCATGCTGCATTTTGTAGGATGTTAATTAAAAGACCTCCTGCATCTGTACCTACATTTTTTCTAAATCCAAACTGATTTGGGGACATAATCTTAAACTTGTCCGTCCAACTACGAATGTGATCCAATATGAGACTTACAAACATTTTAGAGTCTACATCTAGCAGAGCAATGGGTCTGTAACTTGATGGAAGTGCCCTATCCCCTTTTTTTATAGATGGGTACAATATATACGACATTCAACTTGAAGGGATAGTCTTTTTGAGCAGAATGTCTTTAAATAGGAGAAATAACATTTTAGCCCATGTGTTTACATTTCCCTTCATAACATTATTGCAAAGCAAATTTGGGCCAGAGGCCCTTGAAGAAGAGCGTTTAACAATGATACATTCGATATCTTTTACCCCAAAGGGAATATCCCATAAGACATTTACAATATGCCGTGAAGGATTCCAAACCACAATTGGAGTGGAATATAGAGTACAAAAGTGTCCTTCCCATTTTTCCAAATTTACGCAGACAGATTGGGCTTTCATTTACGTTGTACCTCCCTTATTTACCAGTGCCCAAAATCTACATGTGTTGGCATCATGAAGAGATACAAACATGTCCTTGTCATCTCCCTGGTACTTCCATTGGTTTTTTTTAACAGGGAGAATTCACTCCTATTCAAAATTTTTGTTTTTGTGAGTTTTTATGAAGAGTCAGGAACCTACGTATTTCATGATTACGTTCATTCTTTAGTGTTTTCATTTCATCAGAAAATGCGTGCTTGTGTGGTTCTTTCCTCTTTGTATATTCCTTTTTTTTTGTTTAATCCCACTTTACCAATAACAATGGACTCTATGTAACCCCCAAATTAATTTTGGGCATATATTAATTTTTTTTGGATGTACATACTATTGTTAAAGTCTTCTTGAAAAAACGTGTTGGTTCTGTTAATATTGGTTTTGTGCCACACAATTCGATTCTGTTGGGTATTCAGGGACAGCGGAATACCATAGCTAGATGCATCAGTCCTGTCCACATCAATCACTATTACCATTCTTAACATTTTGTGGTCACTCTCCAATACATCAATTAATTTAAACTCATGTATGAGCGAAAATGTCTTGGTACACACAAAAATGTAATCAATAGTAGAGCTCCATTTACCATTTGACCAGGTGGATTTGTCCATTGATTCTTAAAGCAGATTATTTACGCATTGAAGCCCCTAGCCACTTATAAATTGTGCCCATTGCTGCCCTTGAAGGTATTTCCGTGTGTCCCCCCACTCATTTCGAATCCGGCCAACACTTCCTACATATTGTTCTCCTTCCACACAGATTTCAGAATTAAAATCCCCACACATAACAATATACAAATCCTTCGTGTGCAAGCAGTATTTCATTTATTGTTTGAAATGCGGTTCTGTAGGTCATTGGATGTTCTTTTAGTTTGTCCTTTTGAGTGGGTTTGCAATTAAATTTAAGTCCTGGCATTCCTGAATCATTGAGTCAATAGACTCAATATACTTTTTGAGATCACAATATGGCTGCCAGTATATGTTTATTATTAACAAATAAATTTGTGCATGCTTCCAGCCCACATTTATGAGCGAGGCTATACAACCTTTATATATACCAAAGTTCTTTATGGTTTCAAAGTTAGTATTATTCTTGATTGCGATAAGCAATCCCCCGCCATTCTCCCCTTACTTTGTTTCGTGGCTGGCTCCTGAAAAATTGTGAAACCATCTAGAAAAATAGCGGTTGTTGCCCAGGTTTCTTGAATGCACAGGAAAGAATATTTCACGAGCTCTGAACAAGTGTTTACTGAGTACGTTAGGGGACGTGACCTCCGAGAGTTCCATGATAGGAAATTTAGCTTCGCAATACTCTAGGTGGAGTCTGTCAGGCCTTTAATCTTGAGTATAGATTCTCTCAGGGAATGTGCCAATGTTCTAAGCTCATTCGTGTCTTTGAGCTGTTTCTCAATATTTATGTTGTATCCTCCTTGTGTTTGCTTATTCCCTTCTGATTTACTGGAATAACCTGTCCAATCCCCACCCTGTTGTGTTCCCAAATCTTGGCTAAAATGTACAATATCGTAACCAAATCTTTGCAGAGCCACTCCTTCTGTGAGTACAAGCTCATACGTTGCTCTCGAATAGAACACAATCCTAACACAATCATATCTCGTCAGATGAATATAGTCTATGAGCTTAATATCCCCAAAGGAGATCAATGAGAGGAGAGGAATTTCATTAAACAAGGAGAGGATCCTTACTCGGTTTAGTGAGGGGGGACCACCGATTGTTAGTACAAAATTCAATATGACACTAGGTTCCTTGCACATATTTCGGTTCCCTGCATTCTCTCCAGATCCTCCTGCCCAGCATATTGATAACTAAGATCTTGTTCGTCCTGCTTCGGGTGCCTATCTGATTCCCACTCCCTACCACCTCTGGTCTCAAACTTCACATCCTACCCTGGTTTGAAGTCTCTTCCTTTTTCATGGGCCTTCTCTAGATTCCATAGTTCAAATTTTTCTCTAATACGTTTATCCACCTGTTGTATTCGATTAGTCGGTGGTCCTTCCACTCTGCCTTCCGCACTCGTGTCAGTAGGGTTGACCGAGGCCTTAGTGGAGGGATGTTTTAAATTTGGCATATTAGTTTTTGACCCATCTTCTTGCGATCGATCATTTAGTTCCTGTAAACTATGGAATTCTTTACTTTCTGTCACTATTTCAGGAGAGCTCCTCCTTAGTGCTCCCTCCAAAGATTTACGCTCTAAATGCACTATTGGAACAGGGAGGGTTAGAGCAAGCTTGGAAGATTGTTGAAGAATTTTGCAGAGAGCTTCCTTTACTAGTATTTTTATATCTTCACTAGGAATAACAGTTGAATCATTATCATTGGCTTCCTTAATTTCAGTCCCCCCCCGCAATTCCCGTCCCCACCTGCTGGGTTGGGCTAGTGAGGGTGTCCGGTCCCTTAGGTGCATCCAGATGTGTTGTCTTATCCATTCCTATATCTCCTGCACTGTTTCTGTAACAGTATTTTCATTTGTTTTTGTGATGAAGAACTGTTGGATACTCTGTACCTCTTTACAGCCTTCTGATCTAGTATCATATGACTTTTTAGGATCTTCTTTTTTTCTATTTGTTTCTGTTTTTTTTTTTTTTTTTTTGGTGGTGGCAATTTTCCCCTTGTGGTTCATGGCTTTGGATAGGATGTTCAGAGCTTCTCCGTATTCGGCATCATGTACCTTGCGTTCAGTTTCTGCTGTCTGTTTGGGAGCCCCCCCTATGCCCAAATCCTGTCTACCTGAGTCTTCCTTACATCCAATGCTAACTTGCTTTCTTCATTAAGTTGGGTGAAGTCTAATATGCCACCCTCATCTGATAAACTACAAATGTCTTTGATGTTCATATTCATATTTTTTATTTTTATGGAAGGTTGATTTGAGATTTCTTTGTTGATCCTGAGTTGGCAACCCTTTCACTCTTAGCTCTTCTTTGCGAGCTCTTACCCTCATTTTCTTTTCTCTACGGGAAATAACATGTACAAAGGGTGGATCTTCTGCCTGGTTAGGAGCTATATCTTGTGTTTGTTTCAGTGTCTGATTCTCTGTCACTTCCTCTTCTAAAACCTTCAGAAGAATAGATGGACTATCGGATTTACTTCCAATACTTAGTTCTGAAGCATTAGTTTCTTTAGTATCTCTAATTTCATACTAAACTACTGTCTGGTTTTCCACATTTTTTATCTTCTCCGAGTTAATCAATAGCAACTTTTTCAATTCCTTCCATTCTTCAGTGGAGCCCTCTTGCAAATTTTTACTCTGGTTCTTATTTTATCTGGCTTCATCCCTCGTTTGGGAACCTATACTGTGCCTCAACTTCGGTTCCTTGTCTAATGGTAGGATATCTTTTTTATATGTGTTCAGGGGATGAACAAACCCTTCCACCCTGCTTACTCTTTCCAAGCATTCTACCATCATGATTCGCAATTCCTGAATCTCTCCGTGTGTCCTTTCATGCCCTTTAACCAGGAGTTTAAGAATCCTGGTTAGGACCGGAAAGGATTCTAGCGTGTGGACAATATCTTCAGTGTTAGACTCCTCAGATGCATGTATATGGGCAGATTCCTCAAAGTCATGATTCAGAGGAGCAGTAGGAATAGTTGGACTGGAGCATTTATGAAGATCTGGCCGTGGATACCCCCGGTTCCCGCTTCCAAACATACCCCTCACTTCTCTTGTATCCTCTGCGAAGGGTCGAGAAGTGGATGCTAAGGCGTGTTCCTCCATTCTACCCAGACTGGATTTATGGAGGTGCACGTTATCCAGCCCTCCGCCCCGTGCCCTTTCGGGTGTTGACGGTCCTGTGGGTAATCTAACCCGTCTGTCCAACTCCGCAGATACTACCGAAGCTAATAAGGACATGTCCATCTGCAGAGTGGAGGGCAAGGTGTCATCCATATTTAGGGTTGAGGGCCTTATTAATATATCTTGTACACTTAGAGGGCTTTTTTGCTTGTGCTCCTCAGGCAAATCAGCCTTCTTTGGTGACTCACAGGGATCCTTTACTGAGTCTCGCGATGCAATTGGGAGCGGGGGAATGTCAATACCACTCAATTCTCATTTTTCTGAGGCCCCTTCCCCCATAAGGACCGTGGGGTCTTTTACATCCATATTCAGGGCTTACTGATTAACCCCTAATGTGCTTTTAATGTTGGGGAAAACAAAAGTTCCACTTGCAATTAGAATATTTTTTTTTCCAATTTATTTTTTAGCAGCCTCACACGGGGTATGTAGCTTGCCACTTCGGGTTCCTACCATACTCCGGCGAAGGTAACACAACTGATCTTATATGCTCTGTCTTTTTGATACTGTTGTGTAGATATCCTAATTAGTTAATGGGTATTTACACCCGATTAACGCCCAACATGTAGCGCAAATAAATAGTGCATACGCCATTTCCTCATCCATTATGCAAAGAGTATTCCTTTGTATGTGCAGCTATATATACCTCTGTAATATGTTCCTGATTTTAGGACAATACACGTGACACTCACCGCCCTATACCTAAGTTGGGTATTTAACAATGTTTCCTAATGTGAAAACTAGCACAGTGTTTACACAAAGAAGAAGGGGCACTGTCGTGCGGGTTCTTTAGGTTACGTGGAATTGGTTTCAGTTTAGCCCCGCCAAGTGTAAATAAGGTGTTTATAACATGAGAGGGAAAAAACACTTTCAGTACACAGTCTTTCTCGACTGCCTATAACATAACTTTTTTCCAAAATGACAAACACCCAGCAGTAAAAAGGTCATATTATGCACATGAAGTATTTAAACAAAAGTTGGAGAACCCCCTCTCTCGCCACAATACGTGGAGCACCACCTTCCCCGCCAGGTTGTGTGTGCAATAACAAAGATACCCTCCACTCAAAAAGAAAGAAAGAAGTACCACAATACCCTACATGGGGAAGTCAATTGCATTCTACTCCACGTTCCCCGTGTCCTTGCGGCGTACTGAAGATAATTGGATTATTCACACGGTTTATGCGAGACAGTAAAAGTCAATACAGCTGCTGTCCTCATACGCGCACACAGAACCAGAACTTTTTTTTAACAGTTGTGATGAGGAAGACAGGTGATTCCCAATTCTTCTGCCACAGTGAAGATAGCAGACGAATAAAGGATTTAATTCCCAAAAAAGAAGAGAAACTAACGCCGCCCTCACCCCTGCTCCAGGCTAACAGGCAAACAGGGCACTTCTGGGCACTTCTCGTGCGCGCACGCTGGTGCGCGCGGCTGTGCCAATTTGTAGGAGTTTCCAAGTAAGTGGGCGGGGCTAATTACGGAAGAAAGAAAAAAGGGAATGTAAGTGTTTTAAGTGTACATTAATGTACTTAAGTGGGCAGAAGTGGGCAGAATGCTCACCCTAAGCGACCATAGTAAATGGGTCCACAGTAGTCCACAATTGTCCACGAAGTGCAGGTATTCCACAGGTTTGACAGGGAGAGTTTCCAGGCAAACAGGGCACTTCCGGACACTTATAAGTCCCCGTGTGCTGGTGCGCGGCCATGCCAATTTGATGGAGTTTCCAAGTAAGTGGGCGGGGCTAATTACGAAAGAAAGAAAAACGGGAATTTAAGTGTTTTAAGTGTACATTAATGTACTTAATGTACTTCCAGAAGTGGGCAGAAGTGGGCCGAATGCTCACCCTAAGCGACCATAGTAAATGGGTCCACAGTAGTCCACAATTGTCCACGAATTGCAGGTATTCCACAGGCTTGACAGGCAAAGTTTCCAGGCAAACAGGGCACTTCCGGGCACTTCACGGTGTGCGCACGCTGGTGTGTGCGGCCGGGCAATTTGAAGGAGTTTCCAAGTAAATGAGCGTGGCCTAAGCGACCATAGTAAATGGGTCCACAGTAGTCCACAATTGTCCACGAAGTGCAGGTCTTCCACAGGCTTGACAGGGAGAGTTTCCAGGCGAACAGGGCACTTCCGGGCACTTATCTTTAGCCTCAGTTATCAAAAATGTGTAATTGGACTGATAACAAGTCATATTTGTTGTGATTGTTTTAGTACATGTACATAAAGATTACAGAGACTGTGCCAGCTGCATTGTCATCAGTTTTGCAGCTCCGACTTTTTCAAGGCAAAAACAGCATTAAACTAATCATACAAGACCATTGCAAGATGTCTGGTCTAAAAATTTGAGTGCAGCACAGTGGGATGAAACATGGGAAAACATCAGGATATTTATATAAAACATAGGAAATAATAACACGAAACCAATAAAAGGACCATTAAAATCAGATGGGAAGAACAACATATATAAAACAGCATTAGCCCATCCTAAGACCACAGAAGAGCATTGACAAGTGCTAGTGAGATAACTAAAACCGACCTTGATAAATCATCAAGTGAAGAGGCTTCCTTGTAATGCCAAATTCAATTTTAGTTAATCCAAATCAGAAATTATGCACGGCAAGGGAAGAAAAGAAGGAAACAAAACTGTTAAATCCCAATTAATACCTGCACTTTCTTCTGATCGTTTTATATAGACCTTTTATAAGGCTACATTCACAGACTTTCACCAATTGATGGATAGAGACACCTGCAAACGGCCACCTAGGATATGTGATAATCTTTTATCACAAAAACGTAAAGCACTTAATAATCTTATAAAAGATCAGAGCATGTTATCGAGCAGCCCAACAAAGATGGTAATAAAGTGATTCTCAACTGGAATGACTATGGCAAGATGGGCCAAACCCTCTTAGACATACCAGGGTGTTATACTAGACTTCAAGTCATTACTATTACAGAAATCATTCCTGATTATAACACATTGGTATTATATTGGCATGAACAAGGTATCAAGGACTGAAAGTTCACAAACCTTGTTTTACTTTACTTGCTGTTAGGCCCATACTTAGTGGCATCAGCTGGATTAATGAAAATATATCGAAGTACATTGACCAATTTTGACAACCTTTAGTAGTGAAGCTTATGACTACAAAAATATATTATTCAGATATTATCAACAATTGCATGGAAACTTTTTCCTAGCCAGCTTTGATGTCAAAGCCTTATACACATCTATGGATCATATAATGGCAACTAAACTTGTATAGTTCTATTCTGATATGCCTGCCACTTACTATGTACAACTAGAATGTCTTAAGGTGTTCTTTATTTTTACCATGACTAATAATGTACTCACATTCAATGGAGACTTTACCTAACAAGCAAGAGGAGTTGCTATGAGGGCATGTTACTTCCCGTCCTTGGCTAACTTGCATATGGCTAATTTCAAAAAGACACATATATATAATGGACACAATTTTGCTTGTTGCATTCTAGGTTGGCATCGACATATAATTGATGTTTTCTTAATTTGGGATGGTACAATACAGGAGATCACTGACTTTACAGAATAGAGTACATGGTGGTTGGGACATTGTGCTTGGCTGCGCCACCAATTCACACCATTGTTGGCCAATCTCTTTGTGTCACATTTTGAGAAGACACATATTTTGACTAACAATATCTGGACCTGTCACATCATTGGACTGCATTGTTACATAGACAATGTTTTCTTAATATGGGATGGCACAGAAAGTGAGTTACAGAAATGTACTAACCACATTACAAATACTACATTTGGACTAGAGCTACTGGGACAGATCCACAGCCAGGAGAAAGAATTCCTAGACCTACACATCTATATTTAAGATCTTAAGATACAGATATGTACATTTCGCAAACCAAAAGAAGTCAATTTGACTCTGCATTTCAAGAGATGTCACCAAAATATGTGATTAACAATATTCCTATGGGCGAGATGACAAGAACCAAATTCAACTGTAGAGAGACAGGAGTTTACAAACACAAACTAGATTTGGTCAAACAGAGATTCAAGAGACGAGGCTATGGCCATTCAACAGTTTCCACTGCAGACCAAAATATTCTGAGGCAAACAAGAGATGAATTAACACTTGACAATAGTAAAGTGGCCCCTCAAGTTTCCACGAAAGGTAGAGTAAGATTCATCACACAAAACAGTAATACCATAAATAAGATCTTTCAAACCCTCAAAAAACAGTGGCACAATCTGATGACGGATGAACACTTGAAATAATAAATTGGCAATAATCCACTTATCGCTTTCACCAAAGCACCGACACTTAGGAATAAGCGATGTCCGAGTCACATGAGGTGTTTGGAAGTAGGAGGCAAATGGTTAACTGGACAGTGCAGTAAAACCAAAGGCTTTCACACATGTGAGTTCTGTTAATTTTGTATGTATTGCCTGGATAAAACTACAAAATACAGTAACAAATGTCACAATTCATTTTGACAAATTTCTCAACTTCTGCAGTACTTGTGTTGTATATCTGATTATATGTGTCTTCAGTAAGATTTATGTTGATAGCACGGTCAGGCTAGTTTGTTACAGGATAAGGGAGCATCTGATCTCTATGAACAAACAAGATTCTTGATTTCTACTTACACAACATTGGATGGAAAAGCATGGGACAGGGGACAAGAAAAAGCTGATATTCTTGGTGATCGATCAGATGAAACCCTCAGCATGTGGATGGGACAAAGAGAACCAATTTAGGAAGATGGATCCAAAATATATTTCCAAATTCAGCTCAACCCTACATGGTCTGAACACTGACACTGAAATGCAATACATGCTGAGGTCAAATGCCAGAATTGCTTAGGGTAACCAAAGGAGCATCAACAAGTGATAATTGCTATAAACTAAATTATAAAAGGTACCAATATGAGAAGAATCTAAACTATTTACCATTATTGCTATTTAGTGTCACCATTTTATAAGGATAAAATACCGAAACACATGGGACCACTGAGTTACAACTAACAACACATTTTAACCAATGGCAACAATACTTTTGAATTCCACCACCAGAAAAATCAAGCAGAACCTTAGAAATAATGTTCTATGCTCAGATGAACATATTTAAACTTGTATCCATGTTATTTACTACTTGCTTCCAGTGAACATGGAATATTTCTTATGTTTAAACCACAATAACTTAATGCATTTCTACTTGAGTGAATACAGAGTATTGGTGAGCATGGGAGGTGAACACTGACTCCAGTGCACATGCAACACTTCATTAGCATCAATGTACACTGAACTTTAACTTAAAATGGGAGCATATGTTACAAGATGGAGGCCATTTTCCACATAATGGATAAGATGCCTTTACTGAGAATACCCAAAGCACATGACCGGACGCGTCACGTCACCACTAACGGTATTCATGTGACACTCTAACAAGATTTATTGGCACCATGGGAAAGCAGGCAAGGACGAGAAGGAATAACTGAGTAGGGAACGGACCTCGTACATTACTCATGTAGCTGAGGCTCAGGTGGCACTGCGCACTATATCTCAATTTGGCGTTAAATGAACATGCACCTATCTGAAATATCTAAATAATGTGCCACATGTAGGTATATGATTGCTCAGGAAAAATAACGCTTATAGTGTTAGGAGTGATGTGCCACGTACACAAATGACAACTATTAACCTTGAGTCTAAGTGGATCTTGCCACACAGACATATTTTGGATAGTAATGTGGTCTGTTAATATGATAACTGTTTTAAACACGTAGACTTACGCTGAGCCCATACACATTTGGTATACATAGAAAAGCATGCAGATACTTGCTCTTGCAACACGCTAAAGAAATTGTTTGGACAACAATGTAGTCTGTTGTTGTGGAAACTTTTTGAAATATGCAGATTCACTCAGATTAATGCAGTGCTAAAAATGGACACTGTATGGCAAAGGCCTGATATTTTGGAGAGGCATTGCCCTGACTCGCACTGAGCTTGTTACAGTGAGGGAATCTTTATTGTGAGCCCTTGTGATAATGCAACATGTATGCTAATAGGAGTGGTCACAGTACAATTAGCCAACATTTATTCTGTGTAACTATGATGACTAATAATGCAACAAATGTGCATCAAGTTAATTAAAACATCCATTTGATAGCATTGTTGCAACCAATCACGTGACCTTGAGCAACTCACATTGAACTAAGATAATACATCCTTTATATAGTACAACTTGGTGGAACCAATTTGGAGACGGAGTGAAAGCATGTCGCACTTGGAGTATACATCCTTGAGAACAGAACTCAGGAGAAAAATGAACAACACATGGGACTAATAAGGTGCTGAATCTCTAAAATGTGTTTTATTGA
This sequence comes from Ambystoma mexicanum, assembly GCF_040938575.1. NCBI lineage: Eukaryota > Metazoa > Chordata > Amphibia > Caudata > Ambystomatidae > Ambystoma > Ambystoma mexicanum. The sequence continues at coordinate 359,360,548 of NC_090932.1, read as the reverse complement.
GCAGCATAAAATGTCAGAGCGTAAATAAAATGTTAATGACTTCATTGTTCATTATCAATATGACTGACTGTGAGAACAATTCTAAAAGACATTGCATCCTAAGAGGAACAACCTTTGAGATTCTGAACCAAGTAGAAGGTAACCTAATACATTCAGTCTATACCATAATGTTTTGTCACAATTGCCATTTAGTGCTCTGAGGCTAATTGGCTAACTAATTAACCAGCAGGAATAGCACAGCAACTTAAGTTAACTTATTTTCAGTATGACAGATAGTTTCAAATACCATGTATTGTGCTTTAACCTGTTGACAGATTCCTGGTATCTCTATCGTTGTGCTTTCATGGCCTTTTTGAACTCTGTTTTGAACATACTTAAACATGCTTTGGTTTTCTCTTTAACTGTTCTTATGTTCCTTTATTTTTTCCACTGGTATAATCTGAACTGCTCTTGTTATTATGTAATGTGTGTGTGAATACTGACTCCCTTAACTTGCTTGTCTATCCTTTCTTCCAGCCTTGAAAACTGCTATCCAATACATTTAATGAGAGCAGATAAAAAGTATTTTAATTTGTATGTGTGTAACCAGGTAAATAACCTAGCATATTCAATTTGCCTTGATAAAGCCCAGTGGATGAAACGTTTTGGCCACAGAGTTAGCATTCCATTGCTACACTTGTCAGTACGTAAGGCATATTGGACATAATTGTCAGGATATGAAGTCACCCTTTTTTTACTAACACAGTGAAATTGTTGTGGCAATAAGTAATAACAATCTGTTGATTCAATACAAGAAACTTGGGAGAGTAAACACTGTGGATTGTTGTGCTGTTTTCTTTATGTCTGTGATATGTGCTCAAAGTTAGGGATTTTGCTTTTTGACTTCACAGAATACATTAACCAAAATACTTTTGGAATATAAATAATCTGACACATTAATGCACAAGAATTTATTTCCTTGGATTCATACTTTTATATTAGGAACAGCAGAGTAAATATTTGCACATTTCAGAAAGCCGCCAAGGTTAACTCGACACTTCATTACAGCATTTGCCATCAGAAGAATGTAGTTAGGAACATACCTTGAGTATACAGAGAGAGAGACGCAGAGTATTGATACTGTGAGATTTATTACTCAATATGCATGTGATAGAGCACAGATTTTTAGAATCTTGAATAAACATTGGCACGTATTATTAATGGATGAGCAGTTGAGATATCACATAGGCACGAAACCAGTTATCAATTTCAGTAAGGCACCAACAATTAGAAATAAGCTTGCCCCAGCTATATGGTGCCACTGAAACATGCAGAGAATTGTCTGACAACGGCCCAACACAAAATCAAGGGTTTCCACACATGTTTGTTTGATTCTTTCTGAGCATATGCCTTCTATAACACTACAAGGTTCTGTATGAAATGGTGTAGTGTTCAAATTGATACATTTCATAACTGTCGTAGCAGATATGTAGTTTATATTATTCAATGTGTGTGTACAAAACTTTACATTGTAAGTACCATTCAGGAAGTACGGTTTTGTATACGTGAACATATCAATTACATTGATGATCAGGATACAGGTTCTCCACTTGCCAAGGTTTGAATTGAGGAACATGCTCTTGAGGACAAGAACAAAATTAGGATCCTGACTATTGATCAAATTAAACCCCCAGTATGAGAGGGGGCAGAGAAATTGACTTAAGAAAGATGGAAGCTAAATACATCTGCAAATTTAGGTCCATGCTCCATGGACTGAATTCTGATTCAGAGCTACATGCATTTTCATGACAATAAGAGCATTTTAGGTTGTATTTATTGAACTATATGGCATTGTGACTACTTGGGAGAGAATTGGTAGGTGTTACGGCATGACTCATGCTAACTTTGCAGATGAGGGATACACATTATTCGATTTACAACGTGTCGCTAATGCATATATTAGTTATTGATTTTTGTAACTTTGCAAAACTGTTTTTTTTACACATCTAATAAATATCTGGCTTTACTCTCAAAATGTTGGATTACTGATGATAATATTGCCTAATTGCAGCCTTTCCATATTATGTTTGATGACAACCAAATTATAAGGTTTTAGTTTTCTTGTGCATGGCACATGGTTTGTGATAGCTGTGAATGTCTTTTTACTTAAGCTGTTAATTTTAATAATGAGAAATATTATTACGTCATTATAGCACCATATTTAGTTGACATTAGCATACTTTTGTTAATGTGAGATACCATTACGTCATCATAGAACCATATTAGGGTGGCACTAGTTTAATAAGGGCTCAAGACAGTTCATCACTTATGATATTGAATGTCTAGGTTGTGATGTTGCATGGGTTGTGAATTTGTTCACGTTTAGGATGTGCATTTGAATTAACATGAAATGTTTATTGAGTTAACCATACATTGAGTGAATACATGATCACTGCCGTGAACATGATGACCTCTATTTGGAGCAAATATAAATATTCAATTCAAGATGTCCGCTTGAAGAGGGAAGCTTTACTTTAGTTTTAGGATCCATCCCGTTTATTTGAGGTATGCATTTTTTATCCCAACTAAGTTTTCATGTGTAATCAATGCTATGCTTTAGTAGTTGGTAAAATAATGACTGTTTCTCATTAGGCCTGGAATCATGCCAATGATTGGTTTTGGAGACCAATGTTGTGCTGCAATTGTTTATCATGGATGGCGATTGCCAAGGTAAATAATGCTTTTATTAATAATGCTTTTATTAGACTAATTCTTAACTAGTCTGATATAATATTTATTTCCTATTCATAGTATTTTGAGGCACCAACTTTTACTATTCTTCATTCCAGTATCTATTTTTTGTAGGCATTGTTTCTCTGTTTTGGAGGTAATATTGGTACAAGGGACTTACTTTCAGCTTGCAGTTGTGTTCAACTATAGAGGTAGTTTAATTATACTTTTTTTCTCTTAATCATATTTGATTGTCATGTGGACCAGATTTCTCAAGAACTCATTTATCTTTTTTCTGTGTTTTTATCTTTTCCTTTTGTTCCTTCTTTTCTTCCCTTGCTATCCTTAATTTTAGATTTTGATGACCTAACATTTTATTCAGCATTATAGGAAAGCCTCATTGCTTGATGATTTATCAAGGTCGGTTTTTTGTTATCTCGCTAGCACTTGTTGATGCCCTCCTGTGTTCTTAGGAAGTACTAATTCTGTTTTATATATGTTTTTCTTCCCATCTGCTTTTTATGTTACTTGTATTGGTTTCATCTTATTATTTCTTATTACTCTTGATATATATCCTTTTGTTATATTCCGTTTTATCCTGCCACTGTTCTGCACTTTCATGTTTGGACCAGGCATCTTGCAATGTTCTTGTATGATTAATTTAATGCTGTTTTAGCCTTGAAAAGGCCTGAGGGCTAAACTGATGGCCATGGAGTCTCTGTAATCTTTATTTACATGTACTAACACAATCACAATGAACATGTCTTGTTGTTATCATTCTTAATACAAATAGTTCTTAACTGAAGTTTCTGTTATTTTTGTTGGGGTGCGGGGGTGCATGCTTTGGTAATCACTTTCTCAGTATTTAGGAGTGGACCAGATTTTCCATCTTGGAATGAAACGCTATCAGAAAATAATTGATGCAGTCATTCCTGGTCTTTTCTAATGTTCTTTGCTCGGTACGACAATTGTGACATTATTATGATGAGTACAAGTTTTACACTTTCAATATTAAAACAATCACATCATTTACTTTTTTAATAGCTTATTTTGCTGAGAATGCATACGTTGACATCTCTCAAACTGGCCTCCCTTCTTAGTAAAGAGCACGTTGAGCTCAAGACGAGTTATCTGTTTCTTCTGTGAGCACAGTTATATCATGCATAATAACTGCAGAACCTGCTGCAACTCCTAGCCACATTCGACTTACACACATGGACAATGCACCGTCAGTGTGATGGCAAAATTGCTACAGGACAATTGCAATAATAATATATGGCTCAAATACCAGATTCAGGGGAAGCCTCTGTCACTGCTGCTCGCAGTTCTAATTTTAGGCAATTTTCAGATAAATAGGTACAATTTCAGTGGCACTTGTCAATACAAGATAAACCACTGAAAGTGTACCTAATGGCATGAAAATAGTATCAAACAAACTTCAAAGTATTGACTGAGTCATTCCTCAGTATAGCTGTCGTGCAGGGGATGGGAGTGTCCTCCAATTTAGGATACTACTTCTCTCCCTGCATACCTTGTCAGCTGCTGCCACCAATGTTTCTGGCTCTGCACCAAAATATGGAAATTCGGGCATGCCTTGTTCTTAATAGGCGGCCGGCCTGGGACTTTTTTCAATTAAAGTGGGCAAAACCGTTTTGTGGAGTGGATTACAATTGTAAGGTAACTGCAGATGTTTTTAACTTTTCAGCTTTTACTTTTGCAATTTCTATGGCAGACCGGTGGGCGCTGCCTGTGTTAGTGTCTGATCACTTCTGGAAATGAATAGCTTTCAAGGCTATGCCTGCAAGGCCATGGCTTTACTAACAAAAATCCTCAGAAATCTAGTAAGCCAGGGAAATTTACAAATAAATGGATAGAAATGCCCTGATGCCAACAGTTGCCCTGATACCTTTCCCTGCAGTGGAGAACTGCATTTCCACAGACATACTGGACGTAGCTGAGTCAGGTCCATCGTTAGGGATTTTGGGGCATGGTAGTAAGACACATTTTACCACAAACTCAAGAAATGAAAGCATCCAAGAATCTCTATTTGCCCATTCATCTTCGTCCCAGTCGCAGCCTATTACTGTGGCAATCAACCCCACTTAGGAGGGCATATTGTGCCGGTAACTGTGCTCTATGCCTGCCCTAAGTGGGGTTGATTGCTATTGAAAGCCAGGGTTCGACCCTGTGTGTCAGTCATATTGCTTGAGCCAAATCAGCCATAAAAAATGTAAAATACAAGACAGCCGCTATCATACCAAATAAAGAATGGATCAAGACCCTTTTCTATTTCTTTGGCGGTTGCCCAGAAGGAAAGAAACAACGGTGCCGGGAGCTATAGCAGATAATGGGGTGAAGGTGCGAGGGTTGAATGTTGGTTGGGGACTTGGGAGTGGCGTGGAGTGCGGTGGTAGGGTCAGGGAGGGGGAGGAGGGTGCCAAAAAAGTATCAGCACGTGGGAAGGGCCTCAGGTGGCTGGGTAAATTCTGGTGGTACACTGTGTTTTTGCCTGCGTTTTCTGCCACCTGATTGGATGAGTGCCCTTCCGAGGGAGCGAATGTGGCATCAATCAAAATAAGTATGGTAAGTCCCTTGATGTCTCCTGGCATGCGTCATCCATGCTGGATTCAGAAAAATAAACAAGTGGCATTTCAGGGCAACATTAGCTGTGGACAATGTAGTTGTGTTCAAGCACAGGTACATGACATATTTTAACAAAAGTAGCCATCAGTGTTGTATGGGGGCTGTAGTATTAATGGAGGACAGATATCAGTGGGCTTCTGAACACGGTACCCCACGGTACCCCAAAGCAGACACAATGGGTCTCATTACGACCTTTGTGGAGTGAGTTAACGGGCGCCGCTAATGGTGGCGGACCCGTTAAACCCATTCCACAAGATTACGAGGTTCCCGGTCGTAATCGGCCCGTTGTTAGCTCCTGCACCCATTCTCATTGAGCCCTATGGGGGTTCAAATGGGAATGGGGAAGGTCCGGGCCCGGGTTCCCTGAAGGAGAAATTACCGGGCCCTCCAAACTCGGAATGGCTCGGAAATTCCCCATTCAGGGAACCCGGGCCCGATTTTGGTGGCAGCTATGCCCTTATTAAGGGCATGGCTACCACCAAAGTCGTAATGAGGCCTAATGACTCACAAAATGTGCAAGTGATAAACCATGGGTTCAGGAGACATAGTGGAAGCAACATGGAAAATATACATACAAATCAAAGATAGAGAGGAAATTGATCAGAAGTTACCAGGAAGGTGCTCATATCCAAACACAGGCTGAGATTACTTTTTTGGTGTGTAACAAATGGATGGTCAGTACTACTATAAATGAATCAACTCAAGAGGCAGTTCAACCACTAAGAAGGCATTTTTGAGGAGCCAACAATCAGAACTAAATCACAATTAGGAATTGACAGTTTCAACATATTTAAGGACTGGCGCTCTGTACAGTTAGGAACTATAGCATGAGATGCACAAGATCCCAAACTATGGTTAAGTGGTAATGTTGGACGTTGGGCACAGTCTGAATTTTTAGAACTTCACCAAATTCTATCCCAGTTGAATGTTTACTATTTAAGAAATAAAATAGTATCCCATTTTGTAGTATAGACTTGGAAAGTATGCAAATCACATGATAAACACACATTAAATTAATTATAAAAATCCATGTAGAGATGTGCTGCACAAAATGTGCATGATTGTCAATGCATTTTCTCCATCATGAGTGGCATCGGAAAGCACTAGAATCCTATTTGAAGTGAGTTTCACAAAAAACACTGGGTATTACTACTGTAATAGAAAGATGTAATTAGACTCAGCAAATGGTGTGTCCTTGCCGATATTTTCGGTCACCAGATTTGGGAATGCCCTTCCCCAGGTGCAAATACAATTTATATTATTTTTCTGCTCAAAGGATTGCCTGACTCCACCCCAGTAGGACCTAATTTAATAAATAAGTTGACGAATCGTGAGGACTAAAAGTAATGCAGATTACCATAATGAATCATCCATTCTAGTTCCCACATGTGCCCGGCCATTTTGGGCTAGGCAATATCTGTGGATTCCACTGGGTGCAATGGGAGCCAGTAAACAGTTTGAAAACATCAAATCAAATATATTCAATCTGATTTCCTAACCCATTATGCAATGAGAAATCCATTTCAATTGGCTAGCTAAGGAATTCACTAATATATTCATATGTTCAAAATCCAGGACTGGTTCAAAAAGGTCAGACAGCACACAGATCACATACTCTCAAAAATGACATGAGTGCCATGGGATGTTTATGGCTGCAGAACAAATGATGACCAGCCTTGCCTGTCAAAGCATTTACAAATCTCCTGATACATATTAAGTCATTGGCTACCAGCACACACATTTGTTTAAGTGGCACATCCCTCCCCTAATAGCAAGTTAAGAAGGATTTGCAATATCACTCATGTTGCACAGTGCCCTTGGAAGGCAAGCATGGGTCAGGTGGGATTCCTGTGTGTTTTACCTGGGGCCTAGTTTGACAGTTGGGCGGACAAGGAATAGAGAAAGGCAAGCTCATGGTGAATGCATCTGTGTGTACAACCCTTTCTGAACAAAAGGTGCACCCGTAATTCAATTGTCCACATCAACAGGTTGTTCCATGTGTTAAAATTGCAGCAAAAATGGCCGTTTGCACAAATAATCGCGGCACAAAGTCTGTGGTTTTGTTGCTGCAATACATGTAAAGTGTGCAGGGGACACCCCCGCAACCCCTAGACCCATTATAGCATTTAAGGTGACCGGGGTACACCCCTGCAACCCCCACTCTCCTTAAATGGTATAATTGGGTACACCTTTACTGAGTCAAACCACAGCATTTTTGGCATGATTTTTTCCAAAGGCGACATTTTTGCCCCAATTTTATTACTGCATACCCAAGAAATTTTCTTTGTCACAGTGTAAACACAGACTGGTGTTTGTGCAATTTAAGCTGTATGTGCATATGTGCTCTTGGCATACACAACATGGGATGTTTTTCAACTTGTGGATGAAATCACCCACTGTTTGCCTCATTTGCAAAGATATCCACTGGAGCACATGAGAAGATGCCTGTATGAATCTCAGATTTGCCTTGTTCCTGGTTTCCATGGCGTGAACCATGAGATGCTTTGGGCATGTTTGGGATGCTTACATACTGTAACGCTCACCTGGTATCCACGGGGATGTCACTCAGCCTGTTCTGACCTCTTACGACCTCGAACCCTTCCCTGGAGTCTACTCGACTGGAGACTGGGCGTGAAACACAGGATTGGTAGAGTTTAACTCCCTATTGTCTATGTGTGCTTGAACCCTTTCTTCCCCGGGGTCCAACCCTTCCCTTTGATCCACAGCTCACTTGTTTTCGTGGAAAGTGCGCTCTCCATCCTGCTTTCAGCACGGGGATGCGTTGATTGATGCAGGCTCGTTGCTGCCTAGTTACTTCACTGGCAAAAGTCCGACAGGTAAGTATAATGAGTCTTTTGAACAGTTCTCTAACTTCGTTCCTTTCCTTCCTTAGATGATGGCCAGCGTCCGGGGATGGCGACGTGCTGCTGAGATGAGTAGCGCTAAAGGTGAGTAAGAATGCGATGCGCAATGTGACCCTTTTGTATTTGTATTGAACTGAGTTCTTTTTCTGTGTCTTTTAGGTGCCACAACGTTTTCAGCGTGGATGCCGGTTGTGAAGAAGAAATGCAGTGAGTAAGCGCATTATGCGGCCGCTCTAGATGTTTCCACGCTAACCTGTAGTGTCTTTTCCCTCTTGCAGATGGATGAAAAGTTCCAGAGACAGTTTCCCCACAGCGGCAGGGATTCAGGTAAGCGTTTGAAGCTCGTACAGTCTTTAAAAATAAGCAAAGATTTGCTGAATGCTTACTGATGCCTTTTTTCTGTTCTTTTCCCTTTTCCTTAGGGAGCGGTGTGCCGGGATGGGGATGACACCGCCGAAGATGCCCGCAGAACTGAAGAAGCGATGAATGATAGGCAGAAGCGCCGCAAGGTGAGGCTGTTCCTAACAGTACAGTGTTCTTGTTCTTGCAGGAGCTTGTTAGGGAGAATTCTCTGTTTAGGCTGAATTTCCTTACCTAGTGAGTCCCCCAGCAGCTTTGCTGGATTTCTGGAGTTTGTTTTTTTCCATCCTGCCAAGAGTGAGTCTCTTTTTTTTCTCCCACTCTTGGACATGTATGTGTGTCAATGTCAATGTGTTCTGTGGGCTATGGGGTCTTTTACTCCATAGGGTCTCATATGTTTTTCTATGTGTGTTACACCGCACCCTACGTGCCGTAACACTGGGGCATCCTAGCGGACCTCCGTCATAGACTCCATACCCGGGGACTGACTACTGTCTCCCCGGGCATGTAAAGTCACCATTGGCTTTACTAGACCTAAATTTACTAACAGAACTAGTACAAACCATCCTATTGTGGACGTACTAGTAGGGGTAATTCGATTACTCCTGGATCTGTTACTCGAGGGGGCACTGTCCCGTCCCCCCTCGTCGAGTTTTTGCTGATGGCAGTGGAAACTACTTGTTATGTTCGACCCCGAATATAACCCTATGGGATTCTTCCCATTGTTAGAGATTGATACTGTTTCTCGTTAATCTCTAACATACCTCCGGTCTACTTATCTTAAATAAGTCTATTGGATGGTATTTTCTGCCAGAACTCGTTTTTTGTAAAATGGCGTCTGTGTTCGTCTCTGTGACTCCTAAACCAAAGGTTGAGCCCTTTGTTCCACTTTTGGCGGGCTTCTGTACAGAAGCCCTCCAAAGTGGTGCCATTCTGTCTGGGTTACCACAGGGGTGTAGGAGGGGGTTTAGGCACCCTGGACCGAGTTGCCTTGCCAACTCCGGTCGCACTCTGGTGTGATTGGCCCAAGTGGTGAGCCTCCCCGCTCACCACTTACCATCTGTTGATTGACAGATAGGCTGAATGAATGGGGGTTTTCTGCATAAAAGCAGGGCTTTTGGGACTGGATCTTCAGAAGTCGCCACAGGACCTAAGAATCCGACGAGGGTAAAGCTGAGCCGACCTGCAATGACGACACCTTCAGTGGAGCCCTGCTGAACCGACTCACCACTTCCCGACGACAGAAGAGATCTCCCTTCCGGAGAGTCTCTTCCCCTGACTGGTGGGAACAACCAGTCCCCTTTGCTTTTTCTTCGCCTCAGGACGCAGTGGTCGAATTGCCCGTGCAGAGCACCTTGGCAACCGGATAGCCACTACCCCTGTACCGCGACCAAAAGGTGGTACCTTGTGACGGAGCACTCCGCGGCTGGTCTCTTCCCTGGTGGTGCACCGGACTTCACTTTTCTTCGACGACGAGATCATCTCTACTCTTGGCAAAGACCCGACGTGCATCCACCAGCAGGAACAACTGCCCCCGCCGGAGCTGTCTCTCCACAATCAAGGTACTGTGTCCGCCTGGCTTCCATTGTTGCCGGATAGAGTGAGGTGTCTTAATCCTCGCCTCTCCATATGGTCGCCTCCAAGCTTTCTCTAGCGTGTTGTTCTGAACTGGTTCAATCTGCCGATAACAATTTTCTACAAAGACTCGAACGCATTTCCACAAAGAGACTTTTTGGGACATATCGCCTTGCCTCTCTCCGAGTGGGCCTGGCCTCTGAACTTTATGATCTATTGTGGTTCTTGTCTTCTTGCCTTGCTTTTTTCCCGTGAAGTATTGAACTGTGTTGATTTCGTAACCTACTTATTTTTCTCTCCCGTCCTAACGAATACTAGAGTGCCATCTAGGTTGAGGCATACACCTCTGTCTGCAAATAAGTGATGCTGGTATAACCTAGACTTGTCGAACTATTGTTAGGGGGATTGATATTTTTCTTCGTAGAGTAATTGTAATTGAATTGTTTGCCGTAATAGTGCCAGAGTGTTTTCTATAGATGTGTTGTTATAAATAAATACCTTTATATCTTTACACTGAAGCCTTGTACATGTTTGCTTGTCTTACTGTGAAGAATTGCCCTACGTTGTATACTCCACATACTGCCTAACTCTTCTTGAGGGATGTCTGACTGCTCAGCCACAGCTACCAAGTGAATCTGTGTGGTACAGACTGCTACCAAGTGGGTTTACTGCCAAACACCTGTAGTCCTAAATCTTTTGCAGTGGTCCCAGAGGAAACTGCACAGGTTTCCGCCTAACACTGGTGTACAGCGGTGGGATTTGTATCGAGTATACAGTTTAGAGTGCTTTTCGACACTTTAGGATAACTAACCACAAAGCTTGGCACTAAAAAGCAACTTTCAAAAAACATGTCTACTATGGAAACTTACAGTCAAGAATCCTTGTCAGGTGAAAATACTGAGAGTTTGCGAGCTCTCTGTAGGCAAGAGAATCTTTCTGTAAGAGGCAAGAAATTAGAACTAGTAGAGAGATTGCTGGCGAACCAAAGTCTGGGTACTGGTTCAGAGGAACCAATTTCTCCAGCAAATGTAGATAACAGTGATGGTGTTGATCTAAATCATAATTCTGATGATAGCGATGAAGAGGCTGAAGAGGAAGGTGAGGCTAACAAAACTGTCTCCCCTGCTTCTCTACCTGCCTTACCAGCTGTACCTACGGGGCCCATACCAGGTCCCACAAGTAACCCTGCTTTTTTTGAACTCGAAAAAATTGAGCTCGAATTAGAATACAAACGGTTCTTGGCTCAATATGAACGAAACCAAGAGCTCGAGTTCAGACGGATGAATGCCCAGGCTGAGCAGAAGCAAGCTGAGTTAAGACTCAGGGAAATAGAACTTAATCACGAGTTAGAGATGAAAAAGTTGTCTATGGAAAATGCTTCTCTCTCCTCTGGTTCCTCTAGAAGCTCCAGTCCCAAAAGACCCCGGATGCCGAAGGAATTAGTGGGTATGTATGAACCGAGATTGGATGTGTTGGATTGGTTAAAACTGTTTGAATACAATCATGATCTCCAGGACATCACCGGGAACGATTTACTTCCCTGGTTGTTCTCTAGGCTCCCTCCTATTGCGACTGATGTGGTAATGGAATTGGGGGAGGCGGATAAGACGGATTTCGAAAGTGTGAAACTAGCTTTGATAGCTAGATTTGGGAAGACCCCTTCCCAGTATCTTAAGAGGTTTAGAACCCTCAAAAAGCATGATGGTACCCCTTGGGCTACCTGGGTAAGTGAAGGGTTGAAAAACTTAGAGGGATGGATTAAGGGTTACAAAGTGAACACTTATGAGGATATGAAGAATCTTTTTATGTTGGAGTCGATTTATGATGCCTGTTCTCCTGAGCTCAGACAGCACTTGGCTGATTCGAAGGAATTAGATTCCCGGAAGCTGGCGAAGGCTGCTGACTTGTGGGTTGCCAACAGGGCTACTCACAAGGATTCTGGGGCAACTCATAAAAAGGATGAGGGAAAACAGCCTAACAAAGACTCAAAAGAGAATTCGAATAACTCAAATTCCAAAGAGGGCCCCAAACAATACCAGAAGGGTAAGCCACAAGGAAAACCGCAGCAGAATAGTGTACCTTCTGGCCACAAACCAGCAGGAGGTCAGAACAAGCCATCATTCCAGAGAGCATTTGGAACATGCTATCTCTGTGGGGCAACTGACCATATCAAAGGAGATCCAAAATGTAAGGGTAATCCTACTGGGATCAGCACAGTCTCCTTAGCCTTCACTCCTGAGGAGGAAGTCCAAATGATTAGTGCTCACTTTGAAGTCTTTGCTGAAGAACCTTGGGTTCTTCAAGCAAGTGTATCAGTAGAGTCAATGGATCTGGTTAGTAATCAGAATAGGAGTGTGTATGACTCTATACCAGAAAACTCTAAATGTTATTATGTGGACAGTATTCTTGTCAATGGCCAGGATACTCCTGCCAGGCGAGACTCTGGGGCCAGCAGAACAGTAGTGGACGAAAGCTTTTTCAGGCCTGAGGATGTTGCTAAGGCACCCAAAGGTCCCGCTAAGATGTCTGGAGGCCCTGTCCAAATGGTTCCAATTCTACCAGCCCTCATTCAGTGTAATGACATGACACGGTTGATTCCTGTCAGTGTTCAGACTGAGGTGCCTGGGAGAGTCCTGTTGGGGAATGATCTAAAAACTCTAGGAGTAGTATCCAGTACCCCCACGCCTCCCAGTATGGAGACCCAGAACCAAACCAAATTGGCTAGAGAGGCCACCTTAAGGAACCACTCTAAGCTTGTGGGAACCTCTATTGAGAACCCCGCTACAAGCCCTGGTGTTGGTAAATTGACCTCTGACCCAGGAAAATTTCAGGCTAACATGTTAGGGAAATGGGAGCCCCAGCCAAGCTCCATCATTGTTCCCCCAGTTATAGAGTCTGTGACTCCCCCTGCTTCTGAGGAAGAGGTGGATAAACCTACTGGAACCCTAACTAGGTCTAAGAGAACTGGTAATTCTCACTGCTGGTGGAAAACCAGGAAAGAAAAGTCTAAGGCCAAAAACCGTCAGACTGTTGGACCTTCCACAGAAGACTCCAACCCAATCCCTAGACTTAAAGGGGAAACTCCTAAAGTAGGTAAGGTAAGATCTCAGAGGAAGGAGAAGCATGTACCTTGCTTATCTCCATCCCCTCCAGCCAAGAGGCCTAAAACTCAACCTTCTCTCAACAGAGAGGTAGGGAAGACCTCTGGAGGCCCCTCTAGATCCAAAGGAATCCTTTATAAGGACCCCTTGAAAAAGCCTAACACAGGTTCAGAAGTTGTAGCAACTTCTGAGGGACTGGTCAACCAGATCCCCTATAAACTTAAAAAGACTGATGTTCCTAGCAAGGCGTGTAGGCCATATAGCTTACAAAGGAAAACCTGGAAACCCATTGAACATAGGTCAAGGTGTCACCATCAAAATGCTGACGGTCTCTCTAGGATGTATGTCATCGACTAGAGGTATGAGATTCATCCAGGAGTGGATTAAATCCTCCTGTCCCTTAGTCTGGGGGGGGGCGAGTGTTAGGGAGAATTCTCTGTTTTGGCTGAATTTCCTAACCTAGTGAGTCCCCCAGCAGCTTTGCTGGATTTCTGGAGTTTGTTTTTTTCCATCCTACCAAGAGTGAGACTCTTTTTTTTCTCCCACTCTTGGACATGTATGTGTGTAATTCCTATGAATGCCAATGTGTTCTGTGGGCTATGGGGTCTTTTACTCCATAGGGTCTCATATGTTTTTCTATGTGTGTTACACCGCACCCTACGTGCCGTAACACTGGGGCGTCCTAGCGGACCTCCGTCATAGACTCCATACCCGGGGACTGACTACTGTCTCCCCGTGCATGTAAAGTCACCATTGGCTTTACTAGACCTAAATTTACTAACAGAACTAGTACAAACCATCCTATTGTGGACGTACTAGTAGGGGTAATTCGATTACTCCTGGATCTGTTACTCGAGGGGGCACTGTCCCGTCCCCCCTCATCGAGTTTTTGCTGATGGCAGTGGAAACTACTTGTTATGTTCGACCCCGAATATAACCCTATGGGATTCTTCCCATTGTTAGAGATTGATACTGTTTCTCTTTAATCTCTAACATACCTCCGGTCTACTTATCTTAAATAAGTCTATCGGATGGTATTTTCTGCCAGAACTCGGTTTTGTAAAATGGCGTCTGTGTTCATCTCTGTGACTCCTAAACCAAAGGTTGAGCCCTTTGTTCCACTTTTGGCGGGCTTCTGTACAGAAGCCCTCCAAAGTGGTGCCATTCTGTCTGGGTTACCACAGGGGTGTGGGAGGGGGTTTAGGCACCCTGGACCGAGTTGCCTTGTCAACTCCGGTCGCACTCTGGTGTGATTGGCCCAAGTGGTGAGCCTCCCCGCTCACCACTTAGCATGTGTTGATTGACAGCTAGGCCAAATGAATGGGGGTTTTCTGCATAAAAGCAGGGCTTTTGGGACTGGATCTTCAGAAGTCGCCACAGGACCTAAGAATCCGACGTGGGTAAAGCTGAGCCGACCTGCAACGACGACACCTCCGGTGGAGCCCTGCTGAACCGACTCACCACTTCCCGACGACAGAGGAGATCTCCCTGCCGGAGTGTCTCTTCCCCTGACTGGTGAGAACAACCAGTCCCCTTTGCTTTTTCTTCGCCTCAGGACGCAGTGGTCGAATTGCCCGTGCAGAGCACCTCGGCAACTGGATAGCCACTACCCCTGTACCGCGACCAAAGGGTGGCGCCTTGTGATGGAGCACTCCGCGGCTGGTCTCTTCCCTGGTGGTGCACCGGACTTCACTTTTCTTCGACGACGAGATCATCTCTACTCTTGGCAAAGACCCGACGTGCATCCACCAGCAGGAACAACTGCCCCCACCGGAGCTGTCTCTCCACAATCAAGGTACTGTGTCCGCCTGGCTTTCCTTGTTGCCGGATACAGTGAGGTGTCTTAATCCTCGCCTCTCCATAGGGTCGCCTCCAAGCTTTCTCTAGCGTGTTGTTCTGAACTGGTTCAATCTGCCGATAACAATTTGCTACAAAGACTCGAACGCATTTCCACAAAGAGACTTTTTGGGGCATATCGCCTTGCCTCTCTCTGAGTGGGCTTGGCCTCTGAACTTTATGATCTTTTGTGGTTCTTGTTTTCTTGCCTTGCATTTTTCCCGTGAAGTATTCAACTGTGTTGATTTCGTAACCTACTTATTTTTCTCTCCCGTCCTAACGAATACTAGAGTGCCATCTAGATTGAGGCATACACCTCTGTCTGTGAATAAGTGATGCTGGTATAACCTAGACTTGTCGAACTATTGTTAGGGGGATTGATCTTTTTCTTCGTAGAGTAATTGTAATTGAATTGTTTGCCGTAATAGTGCCAGAGTGTTTTCTATAGATGTGTCGTTATGAATAAATACCTTTATATCTTTACACTGAAGCCTTGTACGTGTTTGCTTGTCTTACTGTGAAGAATTGCCCTATGTTGTATACTCCACATACTGCCTAACTCTTCTTGAGGGAAGTCTGACTGCTCAGCCACAGCTACCAAGTGAATCTGTGTGGTACAGACTGCTAGCAAGTGGGTTTACTGCCAAACACCTGTAGTCCTAAATCTTTTGCAGTGGTCCCAGAGGGAACTGCACAGGTTTCCGCCTAACCGAGCTGAGCGCAGAAGAAAGATGCAGGCCTACTGGAGACCTGAAACACAAAGCATGTTTCTCAGCCTGGGCATGGCTTAAATAGTCTCTGGGTATCCCAGGTGTCTCTGGGCTGAACCACACCCAAAACACTAGACTGCACATGCAGTTCCGGGAACCGAAATATGTGGGGGCATCCATCGTGTCCCCATCAATGCACTACAAGTCCAATCCCCAATGTTATCCTATGGGAGTGAGTGAGTCTGGTGCCACAAGCACCAAGTCTGACTCCAACTGGGTCTTTGGAGGGATGTAGAGGCCCTTGAGGGCCATGTAGGTGATTGTGGCCTGGCTCCAGCCTGACATCTTGGAGGGCTGGGGACATGAGGGGCAGGAATCATGACAGCACTCCCCCCGAAGGCCCCTCTCAAGGTGGCTCTTCTGTCTGGTCCTGGTTTGTTTGGATGGTTTTGATGAAATCGTCTAAGCAAGCGAGGTGCATGGATGTACTCACAAGGCTCCCATGTCCTGTCTTGTGGACCATACCCCTTCCAGTCTACTAAGTAGTATAATTTGGATCTGACGTACTTTCAATCCAGGATGTCCTTGGCTTTGAATTCTGGCTCCCCGGCGACTCTGGGTAAGTGTCTCATAACCAGGAGTAATGTCTGGCAGAGGGACTCCCAGGACCCCCCTTGTTAATTTGCATATTCAAGTAACTTTGTGTCTCACCCTAAGTTACTAGGGGAATTCAGACGTGGACCCCTTGCTCACTATTCTTAGAGAGGCACAGATCCACCCTACTGATGAGGTCCAACCAGACCGAAACACCTGTCTGGGGTTTCTGTTGGTACTCTTGTTCAGAGGAGAATTGCCTTGCATTTCGGTGCTGGACTGCCCCAGGGCAGGACAAGGACTGATATGTTTGGGATATTTCTTCTCTGTGAAAGATAGTGAGCTAAAGACTCTGGGTAAGTGTCTCGTAACCAGGACTAATGTCTGGCAGAGGGACTCCCAGGACCCCCCTTGGTAATGCCTGGCGACTACTACTGGCTGCGGAGGCGTTGCTACCTGGGTCACAGGTTGAACAGGTTTAAGGAGAGACACGTGGAACACAGGATGAATCTGCATGTTTGACGGCAAAGCTAGTCTGACCGCCACAGGATTTATCACAGAGGTGACGGTGAATGGACCCAGGTATCTTGGACGGAAAGGTTTGGTTCCTTTAATGGACACGTGTTTAGACGCCAGCCAGACTTTGTCTCCCACTTGGTAGTTGGGGGCCTTTGCTCGGTGTTGATCAGCAAACTTCTTTTGGTGATTCTTAGCTTGAAGTAGGTGTTCAGCTGCCCTTTTAAAGGTTTGAGAAATGGTTGTGTGCAATGTTTTGACTGCTGGCATTTCCACGGTTGTAGGAACATCCAACTCAGAAGTACGTGGGTGCCTGCCCAGTGCTGGTGTTTAGGGAATTATTATAAGCATATTCAGCTATCTATAATAGGTCGAACCAGCTTCTTTCAGTTTGGTGTAACATGCAATGCAGATACTGCTCGAGCGTCTAATTTGTCATCTCAGTTTGACCATCCGTTTGGGGATGGTGACTGGTGGATAGCCGGATGTCGATCTGGCCCATAGAGCAGCATTTTCTCCAGAAGTTAGATACGAATTGAGTACCTCGTTCTGAGATTAAACTGAAGGGAACTCATGGTGCCGTACGATGCCTTCAAGAAATTCCTTTGCCAGAGTGGAAGCATTTGAGAGCCCCTTAAGAGGAAGGAAATGTGCCATTTTTGAAAATAGGTCCACGACCACAAGAATAGTGTTAAGCCCTTGACTGGGTGGTAAGTCAGTAATAAAATCGAGGGACAACGTGTGACAGGGTGGTGGTGGGATTTCCAATGGTTGTAATAGCCCAGCCGGTTTCTGCTTGGATGACCTATTTTGAGCACACACTCCACAAGATAGGATTAATTGGATAATGTCTTTATGCCACGTGGGCCACCAATAATTTAGTTTTACCTTGGCTAGGGATTTAGTGATTCCGGGGTGGGCTTGATCAAGGAATTATGATAACCGGACATTACTTGTTCTCGTAGTTCTTGGTTTGGTAAGAATAAACGATTCCTGATCAAGGGCAACCAAGTTATGGTTGTTGTGATTCGCAGGAGCTTGTCACTTGGGATGATTGCTATTGGGTCAGGGGTCTGATACCCTTGCTCTTTCACCCCCATACGGGAAAGGACATCGGCCTTCTCGTTTTTCACCCCTGTTCGAAATGTAATCACGTAGTCATATTCAGCAAAAAAAAGAGCCCAACGTAGTTGTCGTGAGGATTGGGCCTTTGCCGTTTTTAGGTACTGGAGCTTCCGGTGGTCAGTTATTACAGTGATTGTGTGTCTGGCCCCCAAGAGGTAGTGCCGCCATGCCTTAAAGGCTGATTTAATGGCCAGGAGTTCTTTGTCTGTGATAGCGTAATTCAGTTCAGGGGGTGTGAATTTACGCGACCAGAAGGGAACAAGGTGTAACTGGCCCATTTCGGGGTCCTTTTGTGAGAGGACGGCTCCCATAGCCATGCTTGAGGCATCCATTTCCACCAGGTATGGGAGATAAGGGCGAGGGTGGCGTCCGATTGGGGTGGATGTGAATCTTGCTTTGAGTTCCTGGAAAGCTTCATTGGCTTCTGTTGTCCACTGGAACTTTTTCTTGCTTTTCCTTAGCAATGACGTGATGGGATGCAACTATTGCAAAAATCCTGGGATGAACCGGCGGTAGAAGTTTGCAAAACCCCGCATACTTTGAACCCCCTTGAATGAATTTGGGGGTGGCCAGTTCAGGATAGCATCTACCTTGTGTACATCCATTCGGATTCCATTTGGGCTGAGAATAAAGTCCAGGAATTCCACCTCGGAGATGTGGAATGAGCACTTTTCGAGGTTGGCGTAGAGCTGGTGTTGACAGAGTTTCTCCAATACGGATCGGACGTGTTTAACGTGCTCCTGCTTTGATGCAGAATATACTAGAATATTGTTGATGTACACTAGAGCACAGACATCAATCAATTCCCGTAGGACATCGTTCATGAAGTATTTAGATGCTGCAGGCGCGTTGCAAAGGCCAAAGGGCATTACTTGATATTCGTACAAGCCGTATTTGGTGCGAAAAGTGGTTTTCCATTCGTCCCCCTGTTTTACACGAACAAGGTGATATGCCCCCCTCAGGTCTAGTTTTGTGTAGATTTGGGCATGTTTGACTTGATCAAGCAATTCAGGGATCAGTGGCAGGGGGTAGAGTTTTTTTGTGGTAATCTGGTTCAGTGCACGATAGTCGATGCACGTTATCAAGTTTGTTTGTTTATTCATATATAATGCGCGAGCGTACCCAAGGGCATCAGGGCGCAGCCTTTACAAGAAATTGCGAAGCTTGGTTACAGGTCATAGGGTATACAAAGAGAACAGTAAGTTATATCAATATTATATACGTATCAACAATGAGGTACATAGATATTATGTACACATAGACAAGTGGACACACGTGGTTACATTGTGTGCGGGTAGCATGAGAAGGGGTACAGCCTGGCAGTGGAATATCTTTGACGGCCTATTTTTTCAGCCATGCAACTACCTTAGATTAGAAGTTCTGGTAGGGCAAGTCTACTCTGAGATTAGATGGTAAGGAGTTCCACAGTTTGGCTGCTTTCACTTGGGAACTGTTGCCCCCTATGGTGGCACGTTTAAAGTTAGGGACAGAAAAGCAGTCTTTGTAGGCAGTTCTGGTAGGTCTCAGCGAGTAATGTCTATGGAATTTATTGATCAGGTAGGTAGGTAGGGGCAGCGTTGTTGAGGGATTTGTGAGTGATCGATGCAGTTTTTAAGAGAATTTTGTCGTTGATGGAAAGCCAGTTGTTCTGTTGACTGAGTCCTGAGATGTGATCTCTTCTGGAGATGCCCAGAGCCGCTCTGAGAGCGTTATTTTGAAGAGTTTGTAGCTTGCTAGTGGTAGCCTTCGAAGATCTCAGGTAGAGGGCGTTGCAATAGTCCAGGCGGGACAGTATGAGGGCTCTGGCGAGGGTAAGGCAGCTGGTGTCAGATAGAAATGGCTTAGCTGTGCGGATTCATTTACACATATAGGCCGTGGATGAAGCCAGGGCGCTCACCTGTCTTCTGAAGGAGAAATTAGAGTCCAGGTAAAAACCCAAAGTTTTGACCTCTTCTCCAACCCTGATATTGTTGCCATCGATCATGAAAGAGTTGTAGGCAGGGCCAAGTTTCTTTAAGCTGGACGTAGTGCCTAGGATGATAAGTTCAGTTTTATCATCATTCAGGCATAGACCATGTATGGCCATCCATGCCTGGATGATGATATACACCCTATTTAGCAAGGCCAAATCCTTTCCATAATCTTCAGAAAGCGGAAGGAGGATCTGGGTATCATCTGCATAGTTAGTGTAGGTGATACCGAGATGATCCAAATCATCGAAAAGGGGCTTGGTAAATATAATGTGGGGGAGACAGAGGAGCCCTGTGGGATGCCACAAGTAATTGGTATGGGGTCTGCCGCCGTGGTGGGTGAGAAAACCCTCATGGTTCTACCGTTGAGAAAAGAGGTAATCCAAGTGATGGCCTAAGTAGAGAAATGAGCGGATATATGGAGATGTGTGCAAAGGGCAGAGTGATCGACCAGGTCGAAAGCTGCAGACAGTTCGAGGAGAAGGAGTAGGGCAACTTGGCCGTTGTCTCTGAGTGTATCGATCTGAGCTTTCAAGTCAATGAGAGCAGTTTCAGTCCCATGTTGCGGGCGGAATCCTGATTGTCTGGAACCTAGTAGATGGTGTTCTTCCAGGTACTTTTGGATTTGTACATAGGCAACTTTGTCCAGGATTTTTAGTAGAAAGGGAACGGTCATTATAGGTCTGTAATTAGTGGGTGTGGCTGGGTCAAGTGTGGGTATTTTTAATAGTAGAAGTACTCAGGATTGTTTCAGATTGGTGGGGATGGAGCCAGTGGTGAAGGAGGCATTAATTAGTTTTGTGATAAAGGGGGAGAGGTCTCGGGCGGCATCCTTGATGAGCTGTGCCGGGCACAGGTCTCCCTGACAGTTGAAAGGTTTCAGGGACAGGATGATTTTTTCTACTTTGAGAATCGTGACTTTAGAGAAGTTGAAACGAGTGAGATCTATATGCATGGGCTTATCTGGTGTTTTTGAGAGGGGAGTGTCATTAAGGGATACTTTTTTACGGGTGATTTTACTTTGGAGGGTCGCCATTTTGTTTTCTAGGGAGCTTTCGATTTCTGAGCACCAGTTTTTGTCTTTGGTACAGGTGTCAGGAGGTACTATGGGGGTTTCTTCTTCTTTAAGGATGGAGAATAGTTCCTTCATATTTGATTTCGCCTGGGATATGCGAGAGTCATAAGAGGTTCATTTAGCCAGGTAAATTTCTTTTTTTGTAGAGTGTGGCTAATTTGGAGAGTTTGAGTTTATTTGCGGCTGAGGGGGATTTTTTTCCAAGTGGCCTCACAGTTCCTTTTTTGTTGCCTTAAGTATTTAAGGAATGGTGTTTACCATTTGTTTAGATGTGTGTTCGGTTTGCTAGGTCTCAGTTTAAGGGGGCGATTAAGTCTAGTGAGGTGGCCATGATCTTATCATATTCTTCAACCAAGGTCTCTGGGTCCAGATTGTCTGGGAGTGTGTTGAGTGTAGGCAGTAGGTTCGGGATGAGTCTTTCAGCTGTCATATTCTTCTTGTTTCTTGTGAGGGTGGGCGGGGCCCTGATAATGGGTGGGGGTGGAGGTCTGTCAGTTGAGAGCAGGAACGAGACCAGGTGGTGGTCGGTCCAGACTAGTGGTGAGATGTTTGTAATGTTCGCTAGACAGTTGTAATCGGCCACCCAATCGAGTGTTCTGCCTCTGGAGTGTGTTAGTGACATACTTCTTTGCGTGAAACCTAGTTCCGAAAGAGTGTTGACTATAGTGCTGGCGGAATGGTCTTCGGGATCATTGTAACCCATATTAAAGTCGCCTAGGGTGAGAACTTGGGTAGAGCTTGTAAGGTTACTGGAGAGGATAGTGTTAATATCATCGTCAAAGGTGCCAATAGGACCTGGCGGACCGTAGATCAAATGGATGTTGAAAGTTTGGGTGTTGGTGAGTGGGACTTTAACTGAGAGTGTTTTGCATGATGGGGCATTGGTAGGTGTTGCTAGTCTCATGGTAAGACTACATTTGTGAATGATAGCAACATCTCCTCCTCTGGAATTGGGACGGTCTAGTCTCAGGATAGAGTAATTATCTGGGACTGCCAACATAAGCATGGGACATGCAGCTGTGTGTAGCCAGATCTCAGTGATGGCAAGGAGGTCAAGGTGTTCTTTGAGGATCAAGTCAGCGATTTCTGTAGCGTGAGCTACTAATAATCTGGCATTGATCAAGGCTCCCTTTATTTTGGGGCTGGTTGTATTTTTAGCGGTAGTAATGTGGCACTTGTCCTGTGTTGAATCAGGGGTAGCCTGAATAGGGGAGCTCAGTGATGGTCTGTGGTTGGAGTTTAAGGGCAGGTTAGATTTTTTAGTGGAAGAGCTAGGTACAGTTTTGGAGTTCTGTGAGGTAGGCAGTGAGCGGGCAAGGGGCTCATAAATTTTGGCTAATCTGGCTCTTAGTCGTAGGTTCCAATCGATAGTAGAACGCGGGAGACTGGTAAATTGCAGTGATTGCAGGTCATTTATAACTAGGTGTGAGGATTTGGTATTAGGCATGGCTGAGTATAGCATGTTAGGTAGCTGAGGAGCCACGATAGGCCGTGGTGCAGTGTTGAAGAGGAGCGAGATGCAGGCGAGCAAATTAGTCATTAATGGCCACATGCTCAGTAATAGTGACAAGAATGTTAGATGATCAGGGAGTTAGTTTGGTTAACATCGGTTGGAGCGCTGTATGTTGGTATGGCACATAGGTTGGACTGTCGAGTAACGAATTAGCTGCGAGGCATTGAGAAGCACCTCAGTTTGAGATAAGATTGTGTTGCTGGCTGGTAACACCAACCTCTAAATTTAAGTAGGCACAGTTGACTCAAGTGCAGGTGGGCAGCATCTGAGTTTAAGGTAGGTACAGTTGACTAAAATGCAAAGGGGCAACATCTAAATTTGAAATAGGCACAGATGGCTAAAATGCAAAGGGGGCCACATCTAAATTTGAAATAGACACAGATGACTAAAATGCAAAGGGGGCCACATCTAAATTTGAAATAGGCACAGATGACTAAAATGCAAGGGGCAACATCAAAGTTTGAAATAGGCGCAGATGCCTAAAATGCAAAGGGGGCCACATCTAGATTTGAAATAGGCACAGATGATTAAAATGCAAGGGCAACATCAAAGTTTGAAACAGGCACAGATCACTAAAATGAAAAAGGGGGCCACATCTAAATTTGAAATAGGCACAGATGATTAAAATGCAAGGGGCAACATCAAAGTTTGAAATAGGCACAGATGACTAAAATGCAAAGGGGCAACATCAAAATTTGAAATAGGCACAGTTTACTAACATGCAACAAGGTAGCACTACAGGAGCATATAGGCAGCAATGGGTTCAGGATTACAGTGAGAGTTGCAAGGCAATGTGCAAGGAGCAGGTGGTATATATATTCTCTATCTTTGGTGAGCTAAGTCATAAATTTGAGAAAAGGAGCGAAGCCATGCCCTTGTGGATAGGCAAGACAGGTAGTATGAGCGAAAACAATTGGATTGAATTAAGGGCGCAATTAATGTTAGCTCTTGTTAGTCTGGCGGCACATGAACATTTGTGTAGGAAGACTACGGCAAGTCTGGTTGGCAACAAGAGCAACAAGGTACTCACATAAGTGTCAGTATGGTGTTGAGCTTGCCCGCATTACAAAGTGAGCTTCACAGTTGCACGTGATGTAAGTCCAGCATCAAACGGTTCATATTGCGCTCCATGGAACGAACAGGGGCAAATAGAATATGGCCTTGCTGTTGTGGCCCTTACTGGCGAGGGCCCGCTTCCACCTGCCGGCGGACTTCTGGGGGAAATGAAGACGCGTTGCTAGGCAACGTGTAGATCAACAATGGCGGCGGCCATTTTTTAAGGAAGATGCCGCGGTAAATAATAGGTGGCTAGGCCAGTGGCATGGCGTGGATCGCGTCGGTGGTGAGGCGTGTGGGCTACCTCACCTTCAATGGAAGGGGGAGCGCTTCCACGCAACTGCTCCTGCAGCACTGTGGATAGTGGCGCCGCAGCTCCTGGGGCACGGCTGCTCCTGCAGTCCGTGTCAGCGTTGTATCCGCAAGTTGGCGTTGTAGGGAAGCAGGTGCTGAGAGAAGCGAGACGGGCTCCTGCCCTCTCAAACTCCGTAGCTGCAGTGGGACTAGGGGGGCAAACAGGAAATGGCCTTGCTGTTGTGGGCCTTCCTGGCGAGGGCCGGCTTCCGCCTGCCGGCGGACTTCTGGGGGAAATGAAGACGTGTTGCTAGGCAACGTGTAGATCAACAATGGTGGTGGGCATTTTATAAGGAAGATGCTGCGGTAAATAACAGGTGGCTAGGCCAGTGGCATGGTGTGGATCACGTCGGTGGTGAGGCATGTGGGCTACCTCACCTTCAATGGTAGGGGGAGCGCTTCCACGTGACTGCTCCTGCAGCGCTGTGGATAGTGGCGCTGCTGCTCCTGGGGCACGGTTGCTCCTGCAGTCCGTGTCAGCGTTGTATCCGCAAGTTGTCATTGTAGGGAAGCAGGTGCTGAGAGAAGCAAGACGGGCTCCTGCCCTCTCGAACACCGTAGCTGCAGTGGGACTAGGGGGGCAAACAGGAAATTGCTTTGCTGTCCCCCTCCTTTTTCAGTACGAAGAATAGAGGACTGGCTGCTGGAGACTTTGAGGGACAGATGAACCCGTTGGCCAGGTATTGGTCAAGATAGGCCTTCAGGTGCTGGTTTTCTGGTTCCATGAGTGCGTAAATTCACCAACAAGGGATTTGTGTGCCGGGTATCAGGTCGATTTGGCAATCGTATGGTCTATGCGGTGGCGGGGTATTAGCCTGTTCTTTCTGAAAGACATCTTGAAAGTCATGGTATTCATTTGGTAGGGTGCCGTTTGCCACAGTCGCAAACGTGAAGGAACTGGTGTCTATTGGTTGTTTCTCTGGGCGATAACATGTGTGGGTGCAAGTCTCAATCGATTTGAGGATTGTGAGCTACCAACCATGGCATTCCCAAAATCAACCAGAACTGTGGTTTCTTAATGAGGTCGAAAACGATAGATTCTTGGTGTCCATCCTGACACAGAAGGGTTAAAGCTGCAGTGCATTGGGATACTAGACCAGAAGCTATTTCCGTGCCATCGACAGTGGTAACAGTGTCGGTGGTTGATTTAGGGCATAAAGGAAGCCCCATCTTTGCCGCAAGATCCTGGTCGATGTAATTCCCAACGGCTCCATTGTCAATGTACGCTCTTACTGTGTGCATCCGAGATGGTTGTTGGTGATTGATCAAGACCACAGATAGTGCAAAATGCGAGGTCTGAAGTTCACTTTCTTCGCTCGACAAGTGGACCCCTACACTTGCCGGGCTGGGGAGTTTTCCGATTCCTTGATGGTATCTTCCTTGTCCGTGGCCCCTACCGCCCTCCTCGGTGGCTTCACAGGGCACTCTTTAAGGAAATTACCTGACCTTCCACAGTACAGACATAACTGCTGCTGTCTCCTTTTATCCCTTTCCGCCTTACTCAAGGGGGATCTGACCCTCCCGATTTGCATTGGTTCTCCTGAATATTCCGTTGTGCGGGCAATATTGTCCTTAGAACGCACATACATAGGGCGAGGGTCCTGTCTGGTTCGATCTCCTCTTCAGTCCTGCAACCTATGATCCAGTTGAACAACAAGGTCAATGTATTCTGAGCAGTCTTTCGGGTGGTTCACTACTTGTGCGAGAACATCCTTGAGCTCCCCCCGCAACCCCTGAGGAAATAATGTGGTTCTCTTCTCCAATGGCCATTCTGCTTCACCTACGAGTCTACTGAACGTGGCTATGTATGTTAATAGATCTTGATTCCCTTGGCGTGGGGACAGAAGTTCATTGTCTAATGCCTGCCCATGAGATTGACGGGCGAACAGCTTTTCCATCTCCTGCTAAAAGCCCCTGAAGTCATGCAGCAAAGTATCGTCTTGGGCCACAAAGGGTACAGACCAGTCCGCAGCACTACCACTCAGGTAGTATAGCATAAAAGCGACCCGTGATTGGTCATTCGGAAAGGCCCCTGGTCTACAAACGAATTGCAGGCGGAACTGGTTCATAAACGTTGCAAACCTCTTGGGATTCCCCGTAAATCGTTCAGGCGGGGCCAAGGGAACTGCCCCAGGAAGGGTTATCTGAACGAAATTCCCGGCAATGGTGCATGCCCTGCTTGTGACTGGAGAAGTTGCCGGCTTAAATCATCAGTGCGTTCTTTGGCTACTATCAGCTCTCTCCTCAGGGTGTTGGTCTCCTGCCTGGCTTCATGTACTTCGGAATGTAGCTGCCCCAACATGTGGGCTAACTGGTCGGTTACTGATGTTTCCATGACGCCCAGGTGGATTTTGATGTGAGGCTTTGTGTTCTGTAACGCTCATCTGGTATCCACGGGGATGTCACTCAGCCTGTTCTGACCTCTTACGACCTCGAACCCTTCCCTGGAGTCTACTCGACTGGAGACTGGGCCTGAAACACAGGATTGGTAGAGTTTAACTCCCTATTGTCTCTGTGTGCTTGAACCCCTTCTTCCCCGGGGTCCAACCCTTCCCTTTGATCCACAGCTCACCTTGTTTTCTAGAAAAGTGTGCTCTCTGTCCTGCTTTCAGCGCGGGGCGTGTTGATTGATGCAGGCTCGTTGCTGCCCAGTTACTTCACTGGCACGAGTCCGACATGTAAGTATAATGAGTCTTTTGACCAGTTCTCTAACTTCGTTCCTTTCCTTCCATAGATGATGGCCGGCGTCCGGGGATGGCGACGTGCTGCTGAGATGAGTAGCGCTGAAGGTGAGTGAGAGCGCGATGCGCAATGGGACCATTTTGTATTTGTATTGAACTGAGTTCTTTTTCTGTGTCTTTTAGTTGCCGCAACGTTTTCAGCGTGGATACCGGTTATGAAGAAGAAATGCGGTGAGTAAGCGCGGTATGCGGCGCCTCTAGATGTTTCCATGCTAACCTGTAGTGTCTTTTCCCTCTTGCAGATGGATGAGAAGTTCCGGAGACAGAGTTTCTCCAGAGAGAGCGGCTGGGATTCAGGTAAGCGTTTGAAGCTTGTACAGTCTTTAAAAATAAGCAAAGATTTGCTGAATGCTTACTTATGCCTTTTTTCTGTTCTTTTCCCTTTTCCTTAGGAAGCGGCGTGCCGGGATGGGAATGACACCGCCGAAGATGCCCACAGAACTGAAGAAGCGATGAATGATGGGCAGAAGCGCCGCAAGGTAAGGCTGTTCCTAACGGTGTTCTTGTTCTTGCAGGAGCTGAACGCAGAAGAAAGATGCAGTCCTACTGGAGACCGAGTGTCACGCTGCAGGTGCAGAAAACACAAAGCATGTTTCTCAGCCGGGGCGTTCATTAAAGAGTCTCTGGGTATCCCAGGTGTCTCTGGGCTGAACCACACCCAAAAGACTAGACTGCACATGCAGTTCTGGGAACCAAAATATGTGGGGGCATCCATCTTGTCCTCATCAATGCATTACAAGTCCAATCCCCAATGTTATCCTATGGGAGTGAGTGAGTCTGGTGTCACAAGCGCCAAGTCTGATTCAAAGTGGGTCTTTGGAGGGATGGATAGGCCCCTGAGGGCCATGTAGGTGATTGTGGCCTAGCTCCAGCCTGACAACTTGGAGGGCTGGGGACATGAGGGGCAGGAATCATGACACATACACATGATTTGCTCAAGGGCATCTTCCCCAAACATCTCCAGATTCGCTCCAGTTTAGGGCCTTCTGAGTAAGGCATACGAGAACAGGGGCACCTCCTAATTTGCTCCAGTGTAAATCTCTGCAAATCAGGCCGTTCATTTGCAGAAATGTCCGGTGACTGGACTCTCTGAATTTAAAATGGGCCAGCATTCTTCTCTTTTTCCTTTTCCTGTGGGACAAAATGAATGGAGAGCGTTCCACTCAATGAGGTGTCAGGAGGCCAGGTGTCGGTTAGTTATCTCAGAAAAGTAAATCTTTGCTGCTGAGATCTGCATTTAACCCGCAGGTCGCAGTAGAGGCAATGCAGCTTTTCATCCTTATGATGTCACTAATCTGGGAATCATTAAAATTAGGAATAGCCATACCAAGGGCTGGACTGGCCTACAAGGAACTCTGGAGATTTCCCGGTAGTCCTCGGAACTCTGGGCCTCTTTTGTGTTGTATTTGCACATTTTCCCATAGGAAAAGGTTTGGGCTTGGTGAAAATGTGTAATATGAGGCCACTTTGAAAATGATTTCCAGAGCCTCTTTTCGTTCCCAGTCCACCTCTGGCCATACCTGTTATTATCAGTGTTCAAAAACAGCAAAACATGTACTACTACGTGTTATAAAACCATCACGTATTGGTAACCTAGCACAGCTCCAAACATTTAAAAATTACACTATTTTCTAGTCAGTTTCTATGGAATATAGAAGGGAGAACGTTTGATCCAAACATAAGGTGAAACCATTCTTAGCTGGGAAAATGTGCTTGCTCAGATATGCTTAATGTTTGGCCATCATTTTGTTTTAATTCTTTGGGTCTCATTACAGGTAAGGAGGCAAGTGAAAAAAAAAAACACGCAGTCCCTGTCACTTCTTTTTTTATCAGTTTGCCTTAAATGAATTTGTAAGTCCATTCAGGAGTGACACCACCTGCAAGTGTGTGGTGGTATATTACCTCTAATACATTTCAGTGATGGAGCCAGTGATACTACCACCGGTTATAATACCTCCTGTCCCCAATGGGACTCGGAAATGGGGAGTAAAGAAATGTCATGATCACAGAGACATCACTGATACCACCAGAAGTAACTGTGATTCCTTCTGGTTGCATTACAACTGTTAATACTACCAATTCCTTAGTGTTGGTCGTCAAGGCGCTTGCTGTTGCTCAAGAAAATGTCAAGGTGCCACGATATAGCATCTACTCTTTATGATTCTGTAAACTGTCTAAACAAATTGTGGGAGCCCAAACCACCAACATTGGTCACTTGTATATGGATCCACGTAAAGCCTTTTTTAAATGTATGAATGTGTCCATTTGTGGGTACACAAAGGGCCTCATCTGGGGTTGGGTGGTACCCTGGTGGTAATTATGCTGGCATACCACCCATCGCTATTAGCATTACCGCAATTAGGTCCGGCACAATTTGCGCTGGATCCCAGGTTGTGGTGGGAAGATAAATCCACATTCGCATTGGGTCTTACTTGTATTTTTAATGTGCCATTTGGAATTTCTTTTTCTGGTTTTTCACTTTGTTTACTAATGGGCATGACATGTACTGCTATATGAACTTTCTGATATAGTGATTTTGTGAGTTTTGTATTATGCAACACTATTATCTTTCCTTTGTTATCACATTGAACAAGTAGATCTGCCCTGTTTTAGGAAAGGCACGGTTTAAGTGCTGAAAAACATGTTATCCCGAAGGGCCAGCATTAAAATGTTACTGTTTGAGCACCAGAAACCATTTCTTTGACTCTTAATGATTACAATGGGTAACGTCATTAGAAGAGAGTTTTTAGCACAGTAAATAGTGTGGAGGAGACACACTTCACTTTTCTCTTTCTAACGGAGTAGAGGAACTCAAGGTCTCTGTTGTTCTTCTCTACACTTATGCAGCACTTTTTCTAAATAGAAATTCAAAGTGGTCGCGCAGGACAACAAGTTGATATCACCAAAAAGTTCCTCAATTTATAACGTTTACAAGTTAAACATCATAATTGCAAATCGCAATTTTTAATTAATTGAAAACATGATAGATTTTTGCAAACAATAACTGATGTTTTTTTAGTTAAAGAATGAACAATGTTTATATCCTTATTCATGCACCCACATGGTTCAATGAATTGTGCAGCAGTGATTTGATTGTTTCCGCAGAGGTACTTAGAGGCTGTACAGGAACAAAAAAGGGGGGTATGTAGGGGTTTTAGGTGGTGCAAAGGTTCAGAAGGTGCAAATTTCAACTGGGCCAGGAATCACAAATCAGACTCCTACAGAAGAGAAAATGTAGCGTCTATGTGAGTCACTGATGTGAGATAGCATTGAGAATTCATACAAACCAGAATTAATGGGTAACCTGGGATTTAACCTTTCAAGGCAGTGCACATTTGCAGGCAGTGTAGGGACTTATTTCTAACTTCTAACATAATTAATCTACCAACTCCTAATTCTTAACATGTAACCTATTAATATAATGCGTGTTTAGAATGTGACAGCTGAGTCCATAGCACTTAGTGCAAATCATTGGTGCAAACATAGAGTGCAAACGTAGGGTGCAAACTGGGATGGAGGAATGGACTGCAAATACAGGCTCTGAAATGCTGTTTAGAAAATAAATGCAGGAATTAAAGCGCTCTCGAGGGTTAGAGAACTTAGAATTTGCAAAATCATGTAGCTCAAATCAGGCCCATTGTCTGAGTGCTAGCGCATGAAGCCAGAATAAGAAATGTAACTCATCGTTTCTGGCGTCCATTGAACTAAAAGTCTGCTCAAAGGAGACAATGAAAAAATAGGCACTTGTGGAAGTTTCCAGGAGGCATGACTATGCCAGAGGAGGTGTGTGATTGATGTATGACATCACAACCATGTGCTGGGAAATCATACACTCTATTTAGGGGGATGTAAATATAGTGAGGTGGCACAGAGAGGGTTCAAAAAGACGACACAAAAAGGCCAGGTTTTTTGGGGGGCATTTGCTGCGGAGTGAGACAGTAAGAAAAAGAGATTGAAAAAAGAAGAGCTACGATGCCTGGCTTCTTCCGTTCTGAGTGGCAGTGGCAATAGCTGCAGGAGAGTGGAAGGGTGAGAGAGAAGCTGTCTGTGAGAGGGAAAGCTGCAGTGATTCTCTGGGAACGAGGGAGAAACGCTGAACTGAGCACAGCAATTTCCATGCAAGCTGACTTCCTATAGTAGATGAGGTGAACATGACTTTTCCGTGAAGATAATAATGTACAAAGTGACCCATTAGAAAGGCTATGGGCCTTGGGTAAGAGTATAAGTGAAATACATAAACACACAATCCAAAGGCGGAACGATATTTTAGTGTGTTTTCTCCCTGTTCAAGAGGCCAATTTCACATGAAAACATAAAGCTGGCAATCTGCCAACATAGCTGTTACTTTTCAAGGATACAGATAGCAGTGCATTTCCAGATAAATGGTAAAGTATAAGTGAGGTTTGCTGCAGGGGAAATGACTTTATCACAGGGAGGGCAGAGCCTATGAATTATACTTGTTTCATGAAAACTGTGTTAAGCTGAGAATATCAACTGCTTATAAAATACATGAAAGAATTAGCTCATTGCTGGTATGTTCCTTGTGTGCTGTACTGATTTTGTGGTAATACGTAGACCTATGCAAAGCTAAGGGAAATTGTATTTACCGCCTGTGGTAAAAGTAAGTTCCACCAAAACACTGTGAGTGATCTGACTGAAATCATGGTAAACTAAGTCCCTCATGTTATAAATACATGCTCTGGCCAGTGATCTGGTAAGTCTACTCTGGGCAATTACCTAGCAATCCGATATAACTATGATAGAGCAACTGTGCATATAGTGCAACACTGTGCTTATAGTGCCGCACTAAGTCCTGCTTTTGCTTTCTTCTCGCTCTTCACTTCCAAATCTGCCAATGCATTCAGAATTATCTGCTCAACATCAGAAAAATAAGACAGCTTCTTTCCTTCAACACTGCTAAGCACATAAATCTCCTCTTTAGTAGCCTTTTGATCGACTACTGTTTCTGCCTATTCTATGGCCTTTCCAGCAATGCTGTTTCACCTCTCGACAAAGTCATTAACTTTGACTTCTGTACATTGTGCACCTTCTCCACTACATCTCCACCTCCCAAGCCCGTAGTCATTTTGGCTGGTATCTATGAGACAGGGGGCAACGTATAAACTCAGTCTCCTAATCTTTAAAACTATACACAGATTTGCCCCACCATACCTATTGACCCATACCACTCTCTACTCTCCACCCGGCTCCAGGTGATCATCCTCAGGTTCACATCCTTGCTACCTCTCACTTACTCCACTATCCCGGTCCTATATCATGCTTTCATGTCCTTGTCCCGGGTTCATGTTTCTGACTCCCCTGCATCATCAGGTCTTATATCCTCTCAGCCATGGTCAAGAATACTTGTCCTCGGCTCTGTGAATCAATTTTTGTGGGGAACATATGTTATTTTCCCTGCAATTTCCATGAAAAAAGAAATGTGTTATAAAACACTCCCTACGATAAATAGCATCCACTGCCCCCTTCCCATACATTAATCCACCACCCTTTTGATTGCTTTTCAGCACACAACCAAGTTGCATTCAGATGGTGTTGTCTTACGCAGTTCTACTGATCAATGTGCAAGCAGCTTCTCAGGAACAATTGATCAAAGCAAAGTCTCTGACTCAAGGAATGATTTAAAAGGAGTTACACTTGAAAAGAGAAAATATGACTTTCATGTCCATAGCCAAAGAGGTTTGTGAATCAGATTCATGGTGCGTACTATCTTTCTGTATTGGATCCTTCCCCTTAAGGGATAACAGGATTTGAGATTAATGAAGCTCGAAGGTTGGAAATACCAAACAATTCTGAAATGCTAGACAGGAAAAGATAATTGAAGAAACTTCTTGAAAGAATACCATTTGACACATATTTTAGCTTCCAGGCTCATAACAGCAAGCTGCTCAGCAAAAAATATATCTTTTAAGTTTGAACACTCAACACAATACAGAATAACACGACGTTCCATTGGGTTAACAAAATAATCAATATGTGATAATCTGCTTCATTTCAATTATTGTATTGTATTGACTTATCACTGGGACCTGTGGACCAGTACAGATTTTCGACCTTTGACGTTTTGATTTCACAGTCTACATAACACTAATAGTATTTCCACTATCTGCTCAGTGGACTGCTTCAATATCGTAGCAATAATATTATGAGAATTGATTTTCTTTTGCCTTTTCATCTCGTTGGTCTCTCCTGGGCCAAGCCATTCATTTTCCATTGTTCAGATATTTCACACAACCTAGTTTAGGGCATTCGGTTATATTTTTCTGGCAGCCGGTTCCTGCTGGGATAATTCAGGAGATGCACTAATTAGACGTGCAAACTCTGCAACGCGTGAGTCACCTGCAATGTGTACAACTCTTTAGCATATCCAAATAGGTCCCTTTAATTTGCATGTGTATTCGGTATGTGCATTTGTGCACGGTACTCCTGCACGGTGTACTCCTCTTAATGTAACCCTTCCTGTGCCTAGAGAATGCAATACACACCATCTTCATGTGTAGGTGTGTGAAGGCATGCTCTTTGTCGCCATTAATTTATTTCTGCCTCCGAAAATAACTTTATCAAATATTAAAGTGTGCCCTTTTCCAGACATATCCAGAAATATTGGAAGAGATCTATGCACTTAAGCAAATGCTCTGCAGGAGGAAACAAATAACAGAGAGAGGAGCCGTGGTGCACAGCCCTCGTTTAAAATGTCAATCAATACATATTTGCTTCAATATTTGCTTCAATGCTATAGTTGCTGCAGAGGTCTTTATTTGGTTGTGAACACTGTGAAAGGACATGAATGTCCTGGGTAGTAGCATGTTAAATGATTTCTAAAATGTGTTTCACCTCTCAGCTTCTTTAGGGCAATATTCTGCCATGACCATATGGTCTTGGTGTGAGCACTGTGCTAAACTGGGGAGGCAGGACGGAGTGAACTGTAGGATTCCTGGCCCTGTATGTGTGATCTGGAGTGTGAAGCGGATATCCAAAATAAATAACCTGTTGATCTGTGCCTGTCTATTATGTGATCAGTGTGGCAAGGTTCTTAGCCTTGTTTTCCCTCCCCGGTTATGTCACTGTTATGAAACCTTGCTCAATCTTCCAGGTTACTCATGTACTAAAAGGCTGTGATATGTGTTTTTATTACCCCCTTGTTAATGGGACATCATTTGTTGACCTTCCCAGGATGAATGGTTGGGCTGGCTTTGGCAACATTTTATCCTGTGTCTTGCAGACTGAACGAAGACCATCAAAATAATGTTTAAGTCATAAAACTATCCTACCAGCAGTACATTCACCCCTAGAAAACGTTATGTAATCTAGAGGCTGGCCACTTTTCATCAAAACAGTTAAGAAAATAGCACCCACAATGTCCAATCAAATCCTTGGTACTCTTGGTCCAGAAATAGCACAGAGAAGACTGCAGCCACGAACAGGTGAATGTCTGATATCCCCACCATGGTGTTTTGATTGTTTGGTAAAGGGATGCACTTCAGGCATGGAAATCTGGGTGTTCCTGATCATGGGCTTGTTACCTCTCTCCCTACGATGGCGATTGCTACTCCTGCGTTTGTGCAGATTGGTGTATTGAATTGAATTGATATTTTATTTCTATCACGCTTGTACACAAGTGTTTCAGAGGGCAACAGGGCAAGGGAGGGGAACGGGGAGAACAAAACAACAATCTTACTAGACACAGTGACATTGAGAACGTGCAAGTGCATGGGAGAGAGGGAGGGGAAAAGTGAATGGAAGGGGGAGAAGTGGAAAGTGTGAAGCAAAGGAGAAACAGATAAATAATACATAATAAAGGCAACAAACAGTGGTAGTGGATCCGACAAGTGGCAAGTGCTTGGTTTAAGGCAGCAGACAGGGTAGGTCTGATAAGTGCAGGAAGAAAAAGGGATGGCTGTATGGGTACAGATACAGACCCCAATGCAAGGTGTGGCCCAGAAGAGGTGTGAGAGGGTGGCAGGGTGAGCAGGTACCTGGGCCCGGAGGACAGAGGGCGGCCAGGTGCACAGTGCTAAGAGAGAACAGATCAGCAGTGGAGAGGGTGAGCGAAGGCAGAAGCAAAGAGGAAGGTCTTGAGGTACGTCCGGAACTAGAGATGGTTCTCCTCAAGTTTAAGAGTGGCAGAGAGGCTGTTCTAGAGGGAGGCTCCAGCCAAAGACAGAGCTCTACCCCCAGCTTGTTTCTTTGAAAAACAACTGACCCCGATGGATTTAGAGGTAGAGGCGTGAAAAGCTTGAGAGTGGAGGTATTTGCGGAGGGATAGCTGAAGGTATTTTGGACCCAGGCCCCAGAAAGGTTTGTGGACACTGCAGAGGGTTTTGAATTTAATCCTTGCATACACTGGGGACCAATGGAGAGATATCAGATCTGGAAAGATACGATCCCAGGGCTTGTAGCTAAGGACAAGTCTCACAGTCCTGTTCTGTATTAGTTGCAGAGGGCGGAGAGTAGAGGTAGGTAGATTTAGAAAGAGGCTGTTACAATAGTCCAACCTAGAGAGAACCAGAGCTTGGGAGACAGTGAGCTTCTGGGGGAAGGAGAGGAAAGGCAGAGTACCTCCGAGGAGGTGTTTCAGGAAGTTTGACTTTTTGGAGACATCAGAAATGTGGGCGAAGAAGGAAAGTGTAGAGTCAAAGATGACCCAGAAGTAGTCCTTAGCCTCACAGGTGGGGGTAGGAGGCGGGCCAAGGAAGGCCGGGCAGAGAGTGAGGGGAACAGATGGTGAAGGTGTGCCGATGAGGAGGATCTCTGTCTTGCTAGCATTCAAACAAAGATCAATTGGCGGCACACCGATCTTCAATGGCAGTTAGGTAATCAGAGATGAGAGGGAGAGGAGGTGGCCAAGGGCAGCCTGAAAATGAGTTGAGTGTCATCAGCGTAGCACTGGAAATGTAAGCAGAAAACGACAATGCAATGGCCAAGAGTTTCCAGGTATTGGTTGAAAAGAAAAGCCAGGGCGAGAGGTTAGACCCCTGGGGAACACCACAGGTAGAGCGGGAGATAGATGATAGGAAGGACCCAAGTTGGACATGGGAGGGTCGATCAGAGAGGAAAGAGGTCAGCCAAGCCAGAGCCTGATCAGTGATACGCAGGTTATCACGGAGATGATTGAGCAGGATGGTATGGTTGACCGTGTCGAAGGCAGAAGAGAGATCAAGTAGGATGAGCACAGAGGGAATGTTAGCGTCAAGGTTGGAGAGCAGATCTTCACAGATGTCCAGGAGAGCAGTTTCCATGCTTCTGGCAGCTCTGAAGCCAGACTGGTGGTCATTTAGACAGCCAACAGAATTGGAATTAACGTTAAGCTGAAAGATGGCCATCTTTTCCAGGAGTTTGCCCAGAAAGGGAGTAATGGTAATTGGGCAATTGTTAGCCAGAGAAGAAGGATCAGCTGTGGGTTTCTTGAGAAGAGTATGCAGAAGGGAGTGCTTCAGAGGTGAGGGGAAGGATCCCGAGGCAAAGGTGTGGTTGCAAAAATCGGAAAGGGCCAGAGAGAGGGTGTCAATGTGGTCCTTGATGGTTTTAGAGGAACAGGGATGAACCTGTTTTGATGAGGCTTTCAAAGATTGGACTTGTCTAGCGACCTCATCAGGGGAGGAAAGGGGAAAGGACGAGTAGGTTAGATTCTTGCAGTAGAGATAAGGTTGTAGCTGTCAATGTTTCATCAGCATCACTATCTGATGGCATTTGGGAGGCGGGACGCTGCCAAGGGAGACAAGATACATCATGCACGCTCAGTGACAGACATCAGCTATGGTGGTCTTTCAAGATGTGTCCTTTCACCATGGGCAGGACTGTTCACCGCTGATGCTCATGGAATAAAATCATTGGGTATCCAAAGGGGTTTGTGATGTGTGCCTCATTATACAATTTACTCAAAGTACCAACATTGGCTTTAATGAACTTGGGCTCATATCGCCCAGTGGTCAAATTCGGACACACTAGCTTACATGGCCGTCCTCATTAAATCAGGTGTCAACACACAAATGCCACCTGTCTGTGCTTTACCCAATTGTTAGCTATGAGCAGCACATGAATTCCTGGAAAGCAGTTCAATATTTACTGCATACCTGTGTATTGTCTTCAGTGGTGTTGTGCTCACACAGTACTCTAATAGGCAATATGGCTGTGCACAAGTATATTAGAAGGTGGGACCCATTCTTTTGAGTTCAATGAACCAGGTTGCTAGGAGTATTGGTTTATTTTCCTTTTGTGAGCTGACCTGTACTTGTTGTAGGTGTTGCATGTTATCTACACATATGACATTATGCGTGAAATGGAGATGTGCATGGCCATGTATGTAAGGAGAAAGAGTATGTAATGCTGACAAAGAAGGCCACCATCTATCTGCACACTCATAACTAAGTTCCAATTGTCAGATAATTATGGACCATAAACATACGCTTTTTATTTGGCCTAACAAAAACGATCCACCCACTTAGATGAATGTATGGTACTTCATTTAGGCAATCATGCCTACTGTGGTGGGGTGTATTGGTAAGTAACAATCCGCTACCCAAGACCATAAGACTTAGTGAAGCTTGAGCCTTAAACAAGGGTGGTGGGCCTTATCACCCACTAAGGCACGCCACAGAATGAGCCTCTCAACACAATATGGTGCTCCACGGATGCCACTGACCCAAGTGGTGCCAACACTGGATTACTTCCCTTATTGGTTCTTTTGGTGGATAGTGTGTGTTTGTGTGTGTTTGCAATTCAACATTCTCCATTACTGACATATGTGCATGTACATGGATCTGAAGACACATGCCAGGCATAATGACCTTGGCCTCTTACCTCTCTGGAAGCATAGACATGCTGACAACAGCCTAAAAGGTGGGCCTATTTCAGGCTGGTCTTTTCATGAGTTAATTTGTCATCTTATTTTATTTTACTAGGATGTATAATGTGCCCTTTCGCTATCCATATGGTTTTCATGTGCTCTGATAGATTTGAAAGAGACAGGTGGGTAAGGTTGGTGGGGAGAGTGATTTGCTGTGTTTTGATGCTTGCAGACCAAAAGTACCCAGATCTCAGTGTGAGGGGCATTTTCTAGGTATTTGATGACAAGAGCATACAGACATTTGTGTCCAGAGGGACGTAATTGGTTCCCCTGGTGCTAGGATGTGTTGACAGGGACTGTGATGTTTGATTTGTTTGTAGAGGTGTAGCTTTCTAGGTTATTATGTGATATTACCAAAGCAAATTTCAGAGTGGTACATTTAATTGACCAAAATATCGAAAAAAATACCGATTTTTTAAAATGTATGCCCCCTGTTTTTCAATCCTTATAACACAACCCCAACCCCACCCTGACCAATTTCAACCCCTTACCCCTCTACCCCATATATATTTATTTAATATGTTCAGAGTTGTTCGGTATTTTGGTCGCAATGAAATGTACCACTTTGAAAGTTGCTTTGGTAAAATGACTGTGTACCTCTTTCTGTTGTTTAATGTATGCTGGGAGGCTGCCTGTGTGCAAATGACTTTGATCCTATGCATACTATGTGCTTCAGAGTGCAGTTTGGATCTGTTTGTGCAAGGTGTGGAGGGTGGACAGCGCAATTGGTCTTTGGAACATCCATCAAACGTGACTATGATGACATTACGTTACTGTTCGAACATTCCAAATTGAACACGAAGCTCAAGGAAGTGGCTATTTTTTCCAACCAGGCCGCTGCTTGAATCGCTTCATTCTCGGATATAGGAGAAGCTGATTCAATCCCGGTTCCATAGGGCATAGTACCCCACCATGTATTTACAATCTACTCATGGCACCTTTTTTCTAAATGTTGGAGCAGGAGGGTGTCATTTTTTCAAACTACGCAGATGACACCCAATGTGTGGTTCACTTAACTGGCTCCCATGAACTGGATGAGCTTGAAGTTAACAGAATCTTCAGCCTGATCAAAAACTGGATGCTGAATAATTATTTGGTGCTGAATAGGGCTAAGACTGAGCTAATGATTGTTGGCTCCCCACATTCTCTGAAGGTCTTAAATTATGCCTACAGTTCTTTCAAGCTAGGGGATAATATATTATGCCCACTTCAAAAAACTAAAATATTGGGAGTTACTCTCGCGATCAGTCTCTCAATATGAAAGTGCATGTGTCATCAGTTGTATCTTCCTCGGTTTACTATGGTAAACTGCTGTCACACCTGAGGCCTCTCATATCAAAGAAAAGCGCTAAAACCATCGCAAGAGAGATAATAGGGGCCAAGCTGGACTAGTGTTGTAGCCTATTATTAGGTACCGGCAAGCTGGCCCTACAGAAACTACAACAGGTTCCGAACTGGGCTGTGAGAGTTGTATTGGGGCTATCAAGGTGCAAACATGTCTCAGATGCCAGGCGGGTGCTTCACTGGTTGCCAGTGGAGTCCAGAATTAAATTCAGAGCCCTGGTTGTAACATTTAAGTGTAGAATGCAAATGATGCCTCCATATCTTCAGTGCCACATCAATGATAAAGTAAACACCAGACCGTTAAGATCTGGTTCTTACAATCTTCTGGAGCAACTTAGACCAAAAACATCAAAGGCGGAGAACGGGATTTTTGCTTATAAAGCTCCCATTTTGTGGAACCACCTCCCAGATCATCTGCACAAACATAAACTCCTGACAACATTCAAGAAAGACCTCAAAGCCTTTCTTTTCTCTTGAGTACGCCTTAAGGGGTATCACTGTCTTGGAAATATATTTCCAGCTGGTTTGTGATCCTTTTACCCTTTTAGATGGGTTTCATTAGACTAGAATAGGTCTCCTCATCCGTTGTTTGTCTTGTACTTCTGTTAGTGCCTTTAGGCCTATGTGCCCATAGAGTGCTATATAAATATCATGTAATGTAATGTAATGTTGCATCCTAGTGAGAATCATTTTTGTGGTGAAATCTAAAGGCACCCTGGATGCGATGGCGTTCCTAGTAGCAGACAGCTCGTCATCCCTGATCCTAAATCATCCTGGAGAAACATGAGGAAGAAATAAAGGAGTAGACAGCAATGGGTACCCAGACAATAGTGGAGTGAAAATGCTGCAGAGGAAAATCACAAAAGAGGCACTTAGGTGTAGAACTTCATTGGGCCTCCTGGGAGCACAATTCATCATCAATCATTTTATTTCGATAAAAAGAATTTACCATAAAAGCCATACATAAACATAATTAAAAAATACTGACAAGATACAAAAAATATACACATTAGTTGCAGCATAGTTTGCACTAGAATAAGTACTAGGTAGCAATACCTGTTAAGGATGGCTGAACCCATAACAATCAAAAAGTGCTTCAGTACAAGTGCATACTGTGAATATGCTTAACATGATCCTTGAGCATTATAACGTTCAATAGGGGAGAGGTATTAAAGCACCAGGCAAACTCTTAGTTGGTCAATCCAACAATAGTCAAAGATGATTTAGGTGCATCAGTTTTCAAAGTTATGGTAGATGAATGTGTGGGGCTAACCTGCACATAATTTCTATGCTCACTGCACATCATACACCTGGACCTGTGTATTCTGGGTGGACACAGCCTACATACACTGTCCCCCCTGTCATATGTAGTTGCTATATGACAGCCATGAGTACATCAAGGCATCTCAGAAGGGGGGGGGATCTTCCTCCTGCTATGGCTAGCCTAATTAACTAACAAAGGCTCCATGGATCCGCCCTGCCTTTTGTTAGCTCTGCTGGTGGCAGCTTCACATACTATTCAGAGTTATTTCAAACAGGCCCACTTGAGGTGTGTTTGTAGGACTAACAAAGGAAACAAATAAACCCCAAAAACCTTTGATATGCACTTTGTCAACCTGAAGCCAGCTCCTGCCCCTCAGTATCAAGAGCAGTGAACTGTCATGTCTGGGACAGCTGTTTACTGTAGTCATCCCTACAGGAGCACCCCATTCACAAGGTACAAGTATGTTGTTTGGCGGTGACCAAAAGTCTGGTCTCACTGCAGCCTCAAGGGTGAGACTTTGAATTACA
The DNA here is from genome assembly GCF_040938575.1 of Ambystoma mexicanum. Lineage (NCBI taxonomy): Eukaryota > Metazoa > Chordata > Amphibia > Caudata > Ambystomatidae > Ambystoma > Ambystoma mexicanum. The sequence continues at coordinate 359,319,807 of NC_090932.1, read as the reverse complement.
TGTTTTCACCCCTTTACCTTTTCTGTTGCAAGGCACTCTGTTTATGACCTCCTGCATACAGGAGATTGTTGGTGGGGACCCAGGATTTGTTTAGTAAGGTAGGCTTAGCCTACACCAATCTCCTTGGCCCATTTGTCTTTAAAAGAGGGTTGCACCCCTCTTTTAGGCATCATCTGAAGACAATAAGAACTCAGCATTGGACCCTGGCTGAATGTACAGTTTGTCTGGTACACAAGAAACGAGAAGAGAGGACAAATGAACCTCAGTTCACAAGAGCTTCAAGCATTAAGGATACTTAAGAGCAACCAGGACAATTTAATCAAGGAGGCCACAAGGGAGGAAATATAGTCATCATGGGCTGAGCTGATTACATTCTAATGGCGCAGAACCATCTCAAGACCCCTGGCTGCTATGAGACATTGCCAGGCAGTCCATCCGCTACATTTAAGCAACTGGAAATGGAACTAGTGACCAAATGGCACAAAAGAGAACTCCTTATGGACGACAAGCATAAACACCTCAAGCTGAACCACCCTAGGACACCGACAATATACTTCCTACCAAAAGGGCATAAACCATATCTGAAAATCCCTGAAGGAAGACCAATCGTCAGTGCAATCGGATGGATTACAGAGCCCAGGCTAAATATGTGAATAACATTATCCAAAAAGAAGTCATCAAAACTCCCACCTACTTATATGACACTATGCATGCCTTAGCATTATTGCAGATGTTGAATGGGAACAAGGGTTTTACCCTGTGACACTAGATGTCAAAACCCTGTATACAGCAATCCCATTACTCCCACCTCACTATGACTAAGGAATTCTTAGAATTATTTCTTACCAGCAACATGTTCTTGTTTGATGGGACTTACTACAGACAGAAGAGAGGCATAGCCATGGGGGCAACATATGCACTGGCTATAGCTAATCTATTTATGAATCATTAAGAGCAAATACATGCCTTCAGCAATCAGGACTTCAGCCCCTATATTGTGAAGTGATACAGATTCATAAATTACATTTTAATGATTTGGTCTGGTAGCACCGACCTGCTTGATGAGTACAAGAAATACCTCAACGCCAACAGCTTTGGTACTGAGCTAACAGGAACACAAAGCCAAGACACCATCAACTTCCTATATATTAGAATTTCTACAGATCAGAGTGGTATACAGACACAAACATACCGGAAACCGACGGAAGTGAACTCTGTCCTTTTATAAACTAGCTGTCACAAAAAAGACATTTATAGGGAATATCCCTAAGGGTGAGTTTATACATGCAAAAAGGAACTGCAGCACAAATTAAACTTACCAAGAAGAATGCAATGTAATGTAAGGAATGTAAGGACCGCTTTCTGAACAGAGGATACAAACCTAAGAATATCAGCACAGCTAGAGTGAAAGCGAGTGACATACCAAGGGTTAATCTACTCCAACCTAAAAAGAAGATACCAATAAATCAGGATCAAACTCTAAGATATGTTACCCAGTACCATCGAGACAGCCACAAATGCCATTTTAACCTAAAAAAACATTGCCATATCCTTGCCATTGACCAGGATATACGAGACTGGGTCAGAGGTCGACCCCAGAGCACAAACTTTGAAACAGATGCTGAACCCATCTTTCATCGCACCACTAACACCGGCTACTGAGAACTGGCTCTCAAAATACAACAGACTAGGTTTACCCAAATGTGGTTCTTGCTCCATGTGTTCTCATGCACTTATCACTAATCACGTGCAGTTTGGCACCACTTTAAAAAACAGCATCAAACAATTTATAAACTGCAGATCCAAATATGTCAACTATTTTGTAATTTGTGTATGTGGCCTTAAATACATTGAAAGCACCATCCGGGAGCTGAGGATCAGAATACGGGAACATCTGAACACCATGAGAACATCAGACGTGAACTATCCGTTTTTGGTCCATTGGCAAGAGACACACCAAATGGAAAATCTAAAAGACGTTATTTGTTGGTCTTGAATGTGTGAAATGTGATTCCCGAGGTGGGAACTGTGAACTTAAGATGCGCTAACATGAGGCCAGACTGATTTGTTCAACCAGAAATGTAGATCAAGGTTTAAACGTAGATCATGAATTCAATGTCTTTCTCAAAAACTGTCTTCCTACTCACACATTGCAATTCATTATATGCACCTGCACGCTACTTATCTGTGCACACGACATGCTCACATATTGGCAGTGAACAGCACTGGTTGACTGGCTCAGGCTTAACTGCCCTGCACCAACCAATATGTACCACCCATTCCTAGGCTCTTCTTGCCCTAAGCCACTAACCAGCATTCTTTATATGCAACCTATTTAACCCAACCGCATAATTGTTTAGCACATGCCATGCATTGGCTATTCTCTAAGGGGCTCACTTGTCTAAGCAATGTGACATTGCACCATTGGCTCATTAGGAACACCTACTGAATCTGCTCATGCATGGGAGCATTATCATCATCGTCACCGAAACCCCGGCTGCACCAGATCCCTTCTATAGGGGGTTAGTGGCACGTTTTATTTATCACTATTGACCCTATGCGCTCATTTATCAGATGTCATCTGTTCTACTGGGCCTTCCACTCTCTTTAGTTGACACGCATCAATTACCCATGTCAGTCTGTATGTGCAGAGGTCAATTTTGGCTACCGCGATAACCCCGGCACTACGCTGCCAACCTACGATATTCACACACACAGTAACCAACACATGGTCAATTCCTTTACAGCTGCCCACCAATACGTGTCAGTCAGTACTTGCACAGGGTTGTACATTAACCACCTTGCTCAGCCCAGCACTGCGCTGCCATTAACCATGGACTTTCAATTGTGGCTGCATGCCATTATGAGCAATTAGTTTGGCCCCTTTATTCGGATGGTTGTCACGACGGCTTAGCCATCCCGCCCACATCACTACTAGGACTAACACGGTCCTTGGAAAATAGGGCCAATCCTGACTCTTTCACTCAACCAATTGGATAAGTCATTACAGAATAACTATCAGTTCGCTGCCGGCTCATTGACAGACCGGCCTCAGAAGCAGAAGCTCAGCCTTCATCCACAGGAATACAGGTAAGATGATTATGGTGCTCACTCGGGCCATAGTGACGACTCGTTATGGTAGAGATATTATTATAATTCTTTTTACTCTATTCATCGGCCATCCTTACAAACTTTACCAGCACTCAACTGTTAGAATCTGTATATACCAAATAGAGAGGGTGATTAGAAATTGTATATATCAAATAGAGGGGTCGATTCCACGATAGGAACCGAGGTAGACTGGTTTCATTAATTGAATGTATGGTACCATCCTTTCACAGGCGTCAACCAATGGTATTTGGACCGCACCATGACTGTTGCGCCATTTACGATACGCCCTCCTAAATAAACAATATATCATAATGATTTCTGCAACCACGCCACCAGACTGCACAGAACAATCTGGCTCCTGGTTGCGGCCAGTGCCCTGGGCTCCCTAAACTACACCTTCCCCATCTGCAGGGTATGGGCAACCAAAACAGCTATTATCCTAGGTTAATAACTCCTCTATTACACCTGCATGTCCATATTCAGCCTTATTAACCACACGCTCACTCAGCTTCCCATGCAAGGACAAGGATACATGATGAAACGCACCACAAGTCATTCCCATTTTTGCAGGAATGTTTTATACCGAATGCCTTAGACATCCACAATTGAACACGATTGCATGGTTCTTCCTAGAACGTCTCCATGATGACACAAATTCAGGACTCTCTGCAATCAGGCATGACCCTGCCCACTACCGTGTTTTGCGCTAGAACGCCTCGGATCTCCATTGGATTCTGGCCCTCGCCATTCACCTAGTTTTTGTGCAACTATTGATAGCACACACTCGTCACTTATGATAGGGAATCACTGGCGCATATCTAGACACACAACAAACCATCCTGGATAGACTCCTGACACACCAGCAATCAAGTAGTTATACTGTTACTGACCACCGCTCCTCTAATTTCCTGTGTGTGCCATATAGGCATTCTCTCTGAAATTCAAACCAAGATTCACACGTGCAAACACTCCTCACACTCTCGAGGACCATTCTTTAATGCATACAGAATGTACAGTTATGTTTTCTCTGAGACTAAACATCAATTTCAAATCACAACTACTCAGTGCCCCGAAATGCAAGTATTACGGCTACCTCGGACCAATATTAATGCTAATAATCCAAACTGGTAACCATCATTATCGCTTCAAAACAACAATTCAGGGATTAAAGTAGACCCCCGTCAAACTGATTTGTTTTTCTTCTTACTTTGTTCCCCTTTTTTCCCTTCCATGGTGCTTGATTTCCCTCCTGCCATGTGACCCATACTCACATGAATTGTAACAAACAACATGTAGTAAACTACAATCAGTGCATTGTCTAACAAAGTACATTTGCGCTTACTCACTAATGTTAATTTCTCAACTGTGTCACCAAATTCACCACACACATTACTATCAAATCACGATGGACACACATGTGGTTTTATGTTATACAACACTCTTGTTGAACTTAACATCTGTTCCGAATGTTTGAACTGTTGACTATAACTGACAAACTTCAGCCTCGATAAAGACCCCAAGTAGTCGAAACACGTGTCGGCACCTTAGTAACATTAAATAACAATGGCACAATGCAAGATACAAGTTGTTGTTACTTTTTCAAATGAAAACATGACCAACACAAATCAAGTGTTCTGTAATATGTGAATCTTGTGTACAGTGCCGATTCCGTAACAATCTCCAAATCCTTTGCACAGTTTGCCTTATATCTTCCACCAGAAAAGGAAGGCCAGTATTTCCAAGCGCGAAGCATGATGCCTCCTCTAAATATCTCCCAGGGAACGGAGGGAGGGACCAAATCCAGAGGACCCTCCAGCAGCTCCTGAACCGCTACCGAGCCAGCACAAAGCTTGCCTTGCTAGACTCTGCAGCAAGCTTCCTGGGTGGGGAGTGCTGGAGATTCTCGAAACCAAACCAAGGACAAGGTAGCTACCTGCAACACTCTCCTCAGCTTTGGGCCATCCACCTTAAAGGATGACACATACTCAGCGAAGAAGCTAGGAGGAGTATATCGACAAGCATCCACCAACATCTGCCTTAAGGTTATTTTCTAGCCAGTCGAGCCCCACAAGCGGCAACCGACTGCACCTTTGACTGTTGTTATGCCAAAGTCACTAACGCTACCTCGACCAGCACTTCAAACCCTCCGATAAGCACTGAGACAATGATTCCTGAACCCGAGCCACCATGTAAGCCAGCCAGTAGCCGTTCGTTCAGCCTCGCTCGGCAAACTGCCTTCTGCATTATACCTGCAGTTGTCTTCCATCTTGAACTCTGTCGCAGAAGCTGCACAGCACCCTGAAACCGACTTTACTCTGTCAAGCACCAAGAACCTCTACAAGCACAAGGTGCATTGTGGTTCTGTCTCACTGGTCCTTCTCTGAAGGCTCTAAGTTACATTTTACGACCCATTGCTCCCTTTCTGTTGAATCCAAGTTTCCTTGAAATATTGTGATTAATTACTTTACCAACTACCCTCCTGTCAGTATCCAGAGTGCATCCATTTTCCTTCTTGAAACTGTCTGTCCTCTGCATTCATTTACAGGGTGGGTTGTATTTTGTAGTGTGCTAGAACTCTCTGTTGTGATAATACTAAAGTCAATATTTTTATATAACCTTCACTGGACAGTTCCTTTTATCATTGTGTAATAATTGAATTTGAAAGGCATGTCCTGTGCATCCTTTGTCAAGAGAGGGGACTTCCCCATAGCACTATGGTTAATAAACCTGAGTTTCTTACCAGCCTCCAAGCTTGGATAGAAGAAAAGGCGGTTGGGGAGAAGACCCCAGGGGACGATCCAGGTCCTGTGTACCCGAACGGAAAAAGACCTGCCAGGAGAGGAATTGGAAGATCATGTAAAAGACAGCATGAGCAGTGTTCCCCGCCAACCATCTCGCTGGGGGCAAGCTTATGTTTCCAATCTGTTTGAATCCCTTCTGGAGCACTAGAGATGTGGGGCTGATTGATGGTTTAGAAACCGATATTCATCTGTGAACCACTGGTGCCCCAAAATTTGATTTGTAACAATGTGTCCTTCACTGGCTACTTTAAACACCACAGCTACTTTCCATTCCCTTTCAGCACACAGAGCTGGTCCCCTTGGCCTCTGAGAAGACCAGCTTGTCACCAATGTTTTAAAGGAAATCTGGTAAACATCAGGTAAGTTCACAATAAGTTCCTTTATTAATATGCTACATAAGTCCTTTAAGTTACGGGACAGGAATTCACTGGCTCCAACGAACAAGGCTACATCCTTCCAACTGCCAGTGATGGAACGCCTGGGATTCACACATACACATTCCAACATTCCATCATTCACTGTGACCTCATACATTACAAACCTGTATGCACTCAACTCTAAAGCTAAGCATATCACAACACTGGTCTAACAATGGTGAAACTGTATCTGAAAGTGTGGGAATTGACTTTGAACATGACAACGTGACTTGTCTGCAGGGGTTCACTGTTATGTCCACTATTATGTTCAAGTCTCTAAGATAACATGATAAATTCTGTTTCCTGCATGCAGTCATTTGTGCACAGAGAGAATTATGATGCAGTTGGAAGGGTTTAGAGGAAGATAGGATAGTGTCTGTATGGAGGGATTGATGAATTTGGCATAATTGAAAAGCAGGTCCTCCCACACTGAAAACAGGGTGGCCCAGTTGGAAGACATAAGGCTGAGGTTTGAAAACTATTGTAAGAACATATATAATTCAATTCATTGATCATGTTTCCTTTGGTGGACTTCTCCATGTGCTCTCTCATCTCTATATATCCTTCTTTTCCTGGCCCACCGTGTCTTTAATTCCTTCTCTTTCAGTGTTGTGCTTTTTCCTTCTCTTCTCATTTTATGTTTTCTGTTGGTTATGTGGATCTTGAAGGATATAATTATTATAAATGTATTGTGGTTGATTGATACATGCGTTTTTTTCTTTTCTATTTACAGAAATATTTCAAATATACTAAAATATGTGTGTGGATCTAATCAAACAGACTTACATAGCTGTTGCATGGTTACACAAAATTACTTAAAATTGTAAAAACACAAGACTCAGAAAGAAAGATTAAAGAATATAGAGGCTCTTTACCACATAGAAGAAATACACTGGTCACAAGGTAAAAGTATAATGTACATTTATTAACAGGCAGCTGTCTGGCTCTTAACACCCGGCAATGTGTGTAAGTAGACACTTTGAGATGAAAGAGTGCTGGACATTTCAAAAACACAAGTATTTATACAGATTTTCCACAATCCCGGACACATCGTCCAGCCCCTCTTTGTTTTAATACATTTACCTCGGCTTCATGGCCTATGCACATAACTAAGTCATGCTTAAACATCTTTAAATAGTTTATTGTTTTCCTTTAAACATTTCACATGTTTTCCAAATATAAGACACAAAGGTCACATTCCTTATTTTGCTCGCTTATATTTGTCTATCATTTGTTCTTGACTTTAAAGTCAGCTCAGTTTCAAGGGGCAAAAACAAAGATTTCTGCAAGAAGAGCACGTTCAACTATTCATCATTCTTCTTTGCTGTTTGAACAGAGAAGGCACTATTGTAACAGATGGTATCCAAATGACTGATTAGTACGGCTGTTGTTTAACTCCAAGGTTTCTCAGTGTAGGACAAACAATCCACTTTAGCAGCTTCAACATTCTTATCTACATTGACATCATGGAAACAGTACAAAGTTCATTTTGCTCTGCTGGAGCTAAAAACACATTTCTAAACATGGGACAGAAAGCAAGAGGCACACAAAATGGTGGATAATTCAAAATGGCGGCATGATCAGCCTGTTTCAGGTTCATTCAATGCAATTTATAGTGCGATGCCAATGTGCTTAGGCCAATTGTTTACTATCAGACGCTATTCATGCAAAATATTCTTTTACAAATCCTCCTTTTGGCCTAAGCCAAGAACATTACTCAAACATTAGCATCATCAAAAAACCACGTATCATCATCAGAGCATCCTGAATCGCTATCTTCAAAATCATTGATCGCCATTAATTCCTTTATGGCGATGTCCTGAATTACCATGGTATTAGTAATTGTTCCGGGCATATGTGTCTTAGGTTTTAGATTACCAACCACTTGTGCACAACTTCCCCCTATCATAGAACAAATGATAGGAAGACACTGTATGCAACAGCAGCAAAACAGTACAATGCCATGGATCACCATCAGAACTGCAAATATTTTCCAGCCCCAAGATTGTAACACGTCTCAAAACCATGTGCCAATATCCCAGTTTCCCTCTGGAACGTGTACTTCTGTACTTAAGGTGTGCAATTTCTTAAATGCCTTAAATATGGTAGGGGAAGAATCGGGTGCAAAAACACAACATGCGGATCCCACCATTTTCCACACCCCACCACGCTGATGTCTAGCACCATCCTATTTTGGGGAGCCACTAATCTAATAGCCTTTTTCTCTAATGTCATGTTATATAGGATGTCAGTGGTTTCATTGATGGTTTTCTCTAACCTCGCCAATTTTCTAATATTTTGGGAGTATATTATCTGTCCCCAAAATGGTACAAAGGATTTAGCAATGTCACCCAGAATCTGTGAGGGAGTGTCACCATCCTCATCCTGCCAGGGACGAGTTCTAGAAACTTCAGCAGTGGTGGCAACATATACACCTGGTAACAGTATTCCTAAATAACAAGTACCCTCCCAGTCTCTTGGCAACCATGGATACGCTTCATTACCGCAAACAAAGTAAACGGGTTCTCCTTCATACAGAGGTCTATCCTCACTGGTTAGTACGGCAGTATGCATACATCCCTCAAATTTACCAATTAGCTGGGAACCATTTCTTTGTATGTAAAATGGAACAAAATGTGGACTATGGTTAATGGTATAGGAAGGAGGCATGGCATCCCTATTACCTACAGGAGCCATTTTAAAGGTAATCATAGATTGGAAAGGTCTGGAGCGTCTATCAGAAGGCCTAAAAGATGCAACATTTAGTTTGTTCCTATTTGCAAACAGAGAACATGCTAAAGGTGCTAAAACTCATTTTTCAAACTCGTTGGGATTAGCACCATCAAAATTCCCAGTGACACTATCATTCCACCTGCCAAAGAATAATGCCCTAATTGAAGCATAACAAGCAGAAGTTAGAGGGAGAGGATGTATATACCAGCCCAATCCTTTTACACCATGTTATGGCAGATGTAAACATATCCAACAATTGGTCTTATTTTGAATGGAATGCGTGGTGTTCATAATCATCAAGAGGGTGTTGTTATGATAACCCACTCTGTGTTGGAGGTCTTGAGGATGAAGAGTGTTGCAGTTGGCATTAAAATATCAAGCAGATATGCACTCACCAGATACCAAAATTTGAGTGTCAATGTAATTACAATACAAGCTGTTACTGTGATCAGTATCCATTTGTCCATCGATGGGTGGACTCATTATCAGCAAAACAATCAGTATCCTTATTAGTATGAGTGGCCCCAAACAAAGACATAGTTTCTCAGTGTCTGTTAAGAAGCCTCACTGTTAGGCTCTTTTAGTTCATCCATGGGTGCACTTGCCCACGTGGCCTTTCTAGATTGAAGGTAACCTTTCCGGTTCCTGCCTCCTATCGTATGCAGCAGGGGAATGATGAGGGACTGGCTCCACATTGGTTTCTTGTAGGTTTCTAGCGGGTACAGAATCCTAGCTGCACTTTCCTATTCTATTTACAATAATGTAATGTCAGCAGGCCCTAAATCTAAATCCTGTTTCATGGTCGCAGATCGTACCTTTAAACACCAGGTACAGAATGATCAGGGAACACAGCATCATTGTTTCCTGAAGAAGACGAAGAAGCAGAAACAAGATCGATCTACAGTGAAGAAGAAATTGTAGAAGAAGAAGCAATCTCCCCAGGCCCCACGTGCTCAGGAAGGACTTTTGAAGAAGAAGCAACAATCTCCCCAAGAATTTTTGTGGCACCCCCAGTGTCGCTCAAGGCAGGCTTGTTATGAGCGTCACGATCATCAATTTACTTCTCCTCCCCTTCATAATGGGGCAGAGGAAAAGGAATCCTCTTCACATGTGTCGCGTTGATGCAGTGTTTCTTTTTGTTCACTTACACTGCAGTTTGCATAGTCAAAAGGATCTCATGTAGTCCCTTCCAATGAGATACAAGGCAGGTGCCCCTCTCAAAAATGTTCACCAAGAACCACTGACCATTTCGAAGTCGGTGACATGGACCCTCGTATTTTACAGGGAGGGCTGCTCATACCTGTTGGTGAATGAAGCGCAAGTTTTGAGTAAATTGGTCACAATAATCAGACAAAAGCGGATACTCATTATCTTTCAACTATTTGGGCCTCGGTGCATTCCATAGGTTGGCTGGTCTCCCCATGACACTCTCATAAGGGGAGAGCTCTGTCTTTGACTGTGCGGTCGTCTGCATCGATAGTAAGGCTAATGACAAAGCGTCCGGCCATTTCAGATTGCTGTGTGCATAGACTTTAGTGATTTTATTCTTTGAAATACAGTTATGGCGTTACACAAGGCCAGCAGTCTGAGCATGTCTGGCCGAGTGGAAACTTTTATCTATCTGTAATCCCGCACATACTTGTAGGATGACACCAGCGATAAAATGTGGGCCATTATCAGACCAAATTACTCTCGGAAAGCTGAACCTAGAGAAATATTCCCTAAGCATGGTCTTTGCCGTTGACATTGCTGCGGCGTCTTTTAGTGGGAGAGCCTCAACCCATTTGCTAAAGGCACAGATCACAACTAAGACATATTTATAGTTTTGGCAATGTTCCATCTCAATGAAATCAAAATGGATCTCCTCAAAAGGCATGGAGAGGGGACCAAAACTGCCCTTCGGTGTTCCCTTCCTAATGTTATGTTGCAAACATATCATGCAACTCAGGACCAAACGTTCAGCAGTTTTCTGGATATTAATGTTGTACCAGATGGGATCTAATTGTTCACAAATATTTTTAGCACAAATATGTGTTGGGCCATGAGCCATGGTGACCATAGCAGTGACATAGGCATTGGGTAGCATCCATTTTTGCTTCTCATTATCCACCGAACAACCCTCATCGTCTAGACCCACTAGACCCACTGTTTGATTTTTTATGGAGTAGCTTCAGCCTTAATTTCTTTTATACAGCTAATCCCTTTGTCCATCATACAAGTATCAGTAACCCATCTTGCTGAATCGAACATGTACATTTTTAGTGCAAATCAATAGCAGTCTGTTTGGCTATTCTGTCAGCAAAAGCGTTTCCTTTTCCTACATCTTCCGTCACTTTCTGATGTGCGGCGCACTTCATTATTGCTGGTTGTGTAGGAAGCGCAAGTGCTCATAGCAACCGGACTATCAGAGTGCCATTTAGAATTGTTGTTGCATGTGAGTTCAAGAATCCTCTCTCAGCCCATAGTCGGCCAAAATTATGAACCACCCCAAATGCATATTGGCTATCTGTATATTTGTTTACATTAAGCCCTTCAGAAATTTCACAAGCTCTTGTTAATGTAAAAATGTCTGAAGCTTGCGCAGAGTTATGCGGAATTCGTTTATTCTCCACAACAGTGATTAATGTGGTGATTGCATAAGCAGTGGTAGATGTACCATGCAGTAGTTTAAAACAGGAGCCATCACAGAATAGCTCCCCTTGTGGAATTGTTAAAGGTGTTATCAATTAAATCAATTCTGCCCTTTGTTTCTTGTTCTGTAATACAGAGCCAATCATGTGACATTTCATCAATGCAATCCTTCTCTTGTGGTGAAGGCAATAGTTCAGCCGTATTCAATGAACAACATCTCTTAATTTGGTGTGTGGTGCAAATATAATCAGCTTGTACCTCGTTAATCGAGCTGATGTGAGATGTTTCGTCTGCGTTCTGTTTAATAGAACGTCTACAGGGGGGGTACCATCACGGTTAAAGAGTGACCTAAAACCATACCCTCCCTTTGTTTCACAGATGCAGCCGCAGAAGCTACAGCTCTCAAACATCTTAGCAAAGTGCATGCAACAGGGTTTAACATGGAGGAAAAATAGCTGCACATCGTATTCTTGACCCCATGTTCCTGTGTCAAAACAGACAAAGCACATCCATCACTGGTATGCCCAAAACTGGTGCTGAACACAACACAGCCTTAAGCAAATGAAAAGCGTTATAGCAGTACATATTCCACGGTAAAAGCAAAGAAATGTCCTTCTTTGTCAGTGCCAACATAGGTTTTATCAACAACGAAAAATTCAGGATTCGCTGTCTACAATATGAGGCCATGCCTATAAAAGCTCTGACCTCTTGCTGTGTATTTGGAACAGACATAACAGAGATGCTTTGTATCCGTTCAGGTGTCAGAGTTCTTCCCTCCTTCGACAGGAGATAGCACAAATAGGTGACCACCTGTCGACAATACTGAAACTTCTTCAATGGAGCCTTATGCACATGTTCTGCTAAATGAATTAGCAGCAACACAGTGTCCCCCCTCTTTGCAGGCATCTTCAGAATCAGCAGCTAGAAGTAGATCATCATCTTATTGCAACAACGTGCAAGTGGAAGGCAACTCGAGCATATCAAGCTGCTATTCAATGCTCTACCATAGATACTTAGACTCTCAGTGTACCCTTGTGGCACACAAGTAAATGTGAATGAGCGCCTCCCTAGGGTGAACGTGAACAAATATCTCATATCAACATGCGCAGGAATACTAAAGAAAGTGTTTTTCAAATCCACGACCCTAAAATGTATAGTCGTGGCTGGAATCATAGTTAGAATAATGGTGACATCGGGTACAATCAGAAACTGTGGAGTAACCACCTTATTAATTGCACACAAATCAATAATAAAACAAATAGGAATCGCATTATCCACTTTCTTATAGACTGGTAAAATCAGACTTTTACACACACTCCCCACAATTTCTTCAATTACAACTCAGTGAACGAAAACAGAAATAATACTTTTCAAAGCCTGTTCACCTTTGACCGAAAACTAATACTGTGGTATACACGGCAATTTAACACCTGGTTGCAAAACAATTTTAACTGGCTCAACCTGTAAAATTCCAACATCATTGTCATTAACTGCTCATATACATGTCAGAACCTTATTCAATTCAGTTGGTAAAGGCATAGACAAAAATTGTGGAACGGAAGTTTGTTGGGGCGAAATCGTTAAGTACACTCAAGTAAATCACAGCATTCAATTTCTTTAATAAATTCAATCGCAACACATTTTCGCCACAATTTGTCATCAATATAAATGGACAAGAATCAGTAAATGATCCCAGTGAAATTGGTACCGGGTGAGAGACCGGACTAACCACTGGCGTACCAGAGAACCCTACAGAAATGTTGTTCTGCCCTGACAGTGGAATATCTGGAACCCGTGAATGATAAATAGAACACTTCTGTGCTTCTGTGTCTATCAAGAAGAGATGCTCCCTATTCCCCACCTTCATTTCAACGTCGGACCCTTTCTGAACAACAGGAACAGGTGTCAGTTGCAGACCCTGCTTCGGGCTGTCCTAATGGAACAGTATACCGCCAGACATAAAATCTTCAGAAAAATAGGCATTCGAAGGATTATCAAAAATATTCCCACTATTAACACTGTTGCTGATTATCTTGTGATGGTGTCTGTTGGTTCTGTGCAAACTGATTGCTACCAGGAACCCCTATACCAAGACGGCCTCTGGATCGTCTATTCATGGCATCATATGTACTATTTGATCTCTGCTGTAGGATCGGGCATTGTGATCGCCAATGATTCTTCTGTCTACAATATGCACACTGGTTTATGTGTACGGGACCCAGTTGTGCGCCACCCTGTTGTGTAAATTGGCCTTTGAACTGTGTATGCCCACCTCTGGCTCCTCTAGTTATTTGCTGAAATAACACTCTAGTCTTCAGGTCTCCCTTATTCTTTTCCACCTTCTCTTTCTCTCTATTAACCCTATTTTCATAGTACTGAGCCATATGTAACACTTCAGATTGTGATTTTGCTTGTCAAGCACTCTCAGAAGTCATTATCTGTGATTGGATTTCAGGCAATAATCCACAAACAAACTTATCAACGAACAGCCTCTTTCCTGGTTCCGTACTTAAACCTTGACCACTTAAATCTAAAAATACTTGCTCAAATCTGTTAAAATACTCAGTTGCACCCTCTGACTTCCCTTGCACACAACCCCTAAAGTTGTCCCATATGATTCTTTTTTCAGGAACCAGAGTTTTTAATTTAGTCACTATTCTGTCTGGCAACATCAATATGACCTGTGGTGGTTTCTCACTGGGATTCCTTTTTCCATCTATTCATATTAAGGCATTCCATGTATCACCCATCCCTGCTTGATCATCTACAGTTATAATCTGCTTCCAAAAATCAGCAGGAAGGATCACGGGAAACAACAAATCTATATCACCCAGCGTGAAAACTGACGAATGCAAGACAGATTCAATTTCTTTATAAAATCCTGTTGGATTCTCCCTAATATCTGGAATTGATTGCCTAATGGTATTCACCTCCTGTCTAGAAAACGGGACATGGACAAACTGTGAGACATAATGTGCTTCAAGAGTGGTGGCAGGTGTTCCTGCTGCAGCATTAACAGGAATCTCTGTTTTCAGAACAAAGGTCGGAGGGACCTCCGTCATCGGCAATTGTAAAGTAGGCAAATCTGAAGGTCTATTAAGCAACAAGGCTAAATCAAGTGACAAAGAAGTCAATGCAGTATCGGGCGAAAATGCTCATTTATAAATAACCATCAAATCTGCGGCACAACATTCCTTTCTCTTCATAAATTCATCTTGTAGATACTCTACCATCACATGTAACTCTTTCCTTTGCATTGCCGGAGCATACTGACTAAACGTGTCATGCACTTCAATGGGAGAAATTGAAACATCCGAAATCCATCTAAGAGCGTCTCGTGTGTAAATGCGCATTTCTTCGCTCATTGATTTAAATGCACTCATTGATTTAAATGGAGGAAGAAATCGCTTCTGCACATGTGAAGCTTGCCATTCATTGCCATCCATCTAATCTTTCTGTAACCCATCTAGCTCCCTTTTAAACTCAAATACCTTCTCTACATGCTCATATATTTTCTCCACAGTGTCCCTTGAGCGGGCAAGGGCATTCAAATCCCTCAACACCTGTGGGACATTCATGTCCGTTAAATCCTTCCATATATCAACTAAATACGTTCCCATCCATTCTATCAAAATATTCTGTTCAGGAATACACCCTTGATCAGAAATCGCAACCAAAACAGCCGATTCATCAACCTCTTCTATGTACTTTTTGGCCCACGTATATAATTCTCTCTTTCTGTCTTTAGATACTGTGCCACGAGTCACTATTCTTGCATCACCTCCCGCCCCTTTAACCACTACAGGTGGAGCAGAACCACCTCGCAAAGAGGGTTCATAAAATTCTTGTTCAATAGGTAGCGGAGGCAATACTGCTGGTGGTGCAGACGGAATTATGGGGACAGCAACAGTTGGCATGGGTGGAGGTGCAGGAGGGGGAACAACAATGGGAGGAAGAGGAACAACAATGGGAAGAGGCACAGTCTGCTTCAGTACAAAAAGCAGAGTGCCAGTGAACCTCAGCAAGAACCAATTTTATAATGTGCATGTTTTAACCTTATCAAACCTAAAAGTATTTTAATCACTTGCTTGGATATCATGTAATTTTAACACTGTGATGACTGTAGTTGGTGAAACTCTGTGTTAAAGTAGCTGTGAAGTCAAGTGTTAGCATGATTTTTATCTAGATTTGTTTATTATACGACACAAGTAGAATGAGAGAAACTCCCTTATCTGCACGCGTCCAGGGCAGAAAGAAACTACAATCCCCAGCAGAATTGTAATTTCTGGACTCTATTTCCCCTCAAACCCGGCTCGAACGCGCTGTGGCGCACAGGTAGGCACAGTCTGCTTCAGTCTATGCAAGGAGGTGAGAGGAGAGTCTCAGAGTTAAGTGAGTTATTATACTCTCTGATTCACCTGATCCAATACAGTTTCCAGTAGTGGGAAATAAACCAGCCGGAATAACAGTCGCATAGAATAATATAATAATGTTTTAGGGTGTGAAGTGCTCAGACCAGAAGAGGTCAATGAAGGAAACACTCAACTGTGTAGTGAGTGAGCAAGAAAGTGGAGGCAATCCGCACCAGCCAAACAACAATCAAGCACACCTGTATGTGAAAGGGAGCAAGGGTAAAATGGAGAGTCACAGACAAAAGTTAAACAGGGATTCAATTCATAAAAAAGATCGCAAATGCGATACAGTAACCTTGAAAGTGGGAGTGTTGAACACGCGATCATTAACCAAACATGCACATAGCGTCCACAACCTTTTGAAAGATAAGGACTTAAACCTCATGTGCATCACCGAAACATGGTTGAAAGGTCCAACAGTTTTAAATGTGGTTCCAGAAGGCTACGCATTGTATAATAAAAACAGAGAAAACATTTTGGGTGGTGGAGTAGCAATAATAGCTAGAGAGTCATTAAAACTCTTTAAAGCTAATTTTGAATGTACGGGCTGCGAGCCTATCCAACTGAAGTTGACTCATACACCGAATGATTGTTTGAACATTATCATGGTATATAGACCCCCCTCCTTAGTTTCTGACTTTTGATAATGAAGTTTCCTCACAAGTAAGTAAGCTTGTTTCAAACAATATGTCCACCTTACTAGTGAGAGATATGAATCGATGGAGGGGCAACCGAGCAGATAAAGAAGCTGTAACATTGGAAAACACCTTGAAAAATGTGGGACGGCAAGTAATAAATAATGACCCCACTACCCAGCAGGTGAACAGCTGGACTGGGTTTGCACAAATAATTTGAAGCATTTAGGGTAAGAACAGATAGTTATATCTGGTCTGACCATAGATTGGTCACATTCGAAATACTGCTAAACCCTCCTACCAAACAGCATGAGAACCTGATTTTGAAAGTTTGGAGCAGAAACTTTAAGAATATAGGGTCGGAACAGCTGAAACCATGTCTACAGCAGATCCTCGAGTCTTTTGCAGACAATCACGACTGTGAGAATATGTTACTGAAATATACTAAACATATGCAGGTAATGGTGGAAAATAATGCTCCTTTGAAAAATAAGTCAGTTAGGAAAAATAATAACCAAGGCAATTGGTACAATGTGGAAACCAATATACTTAAACAGGCAAAACGTGCCAAGGAAAGAACATGGCGAAGGAACCCGGCCCAGGAAAATAGGGAAGATTGGAAACGCTCTGATCAAGCGTACAGGAAGGGCATTAAGGAAGCTAAAAAAATGACTACAGCATAGAAATAGAAGCAGCTCCTAACTCGACCAGTAAACTATTCAAGATTCTCAAGGGCATCGAAAAACCCAAGGTGCTCTCACCGTCACATAACCCCTCCAAGGAAGACTGTGATAGGGTGCAAGAAGCCTTTGCAGCTAAAATTTTAAAAGCCAGAAATAATATTATTTCGGCGAGGGCAGCTGCAAGCATAGAAACTCCCCAAGGAGAAAATTCAACACTTGAAGAAAGAAAGATACATATTGACTTTCCCATCCGTCTCAAAGGGGGAATTATGCCTGGTAATGTCCAAAATGAAGCCAACATTGTTTGCACAAAACATTCTCCCCACAAAGATAATTCTGGAAAACAAAGAACTTTTTGTGCCCATTCTGACCAGGATAGTTAACTCATCCTTCAGTGAGGGATCAGTTCCCAAAGCAATAAAGGAGGTTACGATAACCTCTGTGGTTAAAAAGGCGGGCCTGGATCCAAAAGATCCCTGCAATTTACACCCTATCACCAATTCTAATTTTATCCTGAAGATCCTGAATAAAATTGCAACCAATCAATTGCAAAAACATGTGGAAGCATTGGAGATACTACACGAACAACAATCAGGTTTTCGGGCAGCCCATATCACTGAGTCAGCCATGCTCAACTTACAGACTCACATGCTGGAGTTGATTGACAAAGGCAAATCTGGGATACTCATGCTGCTCGACCTCAGCGCAGCTTTCGACCTGGTAGACCAACAGCTATTCCAATCAGCTCTAGATAAAATAGCAGGATGCTCTACAGCAGCGCTGGCATGGCTAGCCTCCTTTCTAAAGGATGGGAAAGCAGGAATACACTAGGGCAACAAATTCAAAGAGGAAGCCCCAATCATGTTTCGTGTCCCCCAGGGAGCTAGCCTATCCCCTTTATTATTCAATCTATACATGAGGAGTCTCTTTGACTTGTTAGAAAACATCGGCATATTTTTTACAAACTACGCCGAAGACATACATGTATTTTTGAACTGAAAGTAGACCACGACATTGATAGCGCCAATATAGCAGAGGTCTACAATGTCATAGACCTCTGGATGCAAAAACATTAGATGGGCCTGAACAATACTAAGACGGAATTAATGATCTTTGGGTCCTGTCAGGGAAGATCCAAACTTGGAGAAGAGTATAAAGCTTTCTCCATTAAAGAAGCCATCATACCGGTAATGCCCCAAGTAAGAACACTGGGGATGATGGTTGAAGCATCAGTCGGCTCTGAAGCACAGGTCAACTACCTGCACAAAAATAACACGTAATATCTGTGTCTATTAAGAGCTATAAGATCTTTCATTAACGAAAAAAACACTGCTACTATTGCGAGAGCAATTATATTGTCACGCTTAGACTACGGAAACGCCTTGCTGCTGGGAGCCATGAAGAGAGAGCTACAAAGGTGTCAAGCAATGCAAAACGATGCAGTGCACATAGTTAAGAGAATTAAAAACAGAGATCGTATATATGCAGGAAGTAAGAATCTTCACTGGATCAGAACAGAAGACAGAGTCAAGTTTAAGGCCATGACGATAGTTCATTGATGCCTCTTTGGAGAGGCACTGAGTTATTTAAAAAAAACAATTTTCATTGTATGTTCCCCAGAGATGCTTAAGATCAGCAGACGTGGGACTCCTGAACATACCCGGCATTAAGTTGGCATCAGGGCGAGGCAGATCCTTTCTGGTCAAGGCCGCAAATTATTGGAATAAGCAACCTGCTGCCCTGAGACAAGATGGGAATTAGCTCAGCTTCAGGAAAGCACTGAAAATGTTCCTATTCCATTAAATTCTCAAAGACCCATGGTAAACCGTGGGGCCTAGCTAGCTCATCGAGACCTTGGAGAGGTTTTTAACAGTGAATTTCGCATCAACGGTTTCTCCCGTGCCCTGATACCTGCAGGCTCATGGCGTGTTACAAGCACATAGACATAGACATAAGGAGGTGGTGCAGTTGAAACAGTCCTACATTCATTCAATAATGTATACATTAATTCATCTGATGTATGAAAATCCTGAAAGGGATATATCTTTTGCACATCTAGTTGGAAAGCCCTGTCCATACCTCTAATGGATTCTGACTGTTTCTGTTGATCATGCAACAATGCTTTCTCTGCATTCGTCATGTGTCTATGTACATGCTTTTCTCTACTTTTGAGTTGATGCATAGCTTCCTTTCTCCAATCTTTAACTGCATAAAATGCTGCAGGCCTAGCCTTTTTTCTTAACAATACAGATCAGACCATAAACTGCCCACTGAAGTTTGGAAACATGTCTGGTCTGTCTGTGCCAAATTCCATTAAATACGATAGCTCCCAGGTCATACTTACAAAACATTAAATAAGCCGGCGACCCTTCGGGTGGCGCCGGTTGGTATTGTTTCAAATATCGTCTTTTCCTGAAGAATAAAACCATGCAACAGGATGACAATTTCCCAGGCATAGTTAAATCGCGATCTTACCTGGCTACTTTTGTTTCTGCAGAGACCACACTTGCAACAAATATCAGGATTCTAAAAAACGGGGTACGACTCACCTGATTTCAAATCAATCAAAGGGTCAGATTGGACATCAAATCGTCTGGCTGGCATTTTCAACAAACCGACATCGATACAGGGGCCCTCGTCATGATGCCCACTAAGCGCTGCTCACTGTCCAGGAATCAGGCGTGCAGTACTGCGGAGGAATTGTGACTCACTTTGGAGGGTGCCACATCACTGTCCGATCCCGGTCTGGTAGCCTCGTCTTCGTCTAGCGATTTGGCATCAATCTTGAGGGTCCCTATTCGGGTGCCATCTGAAAGATTAAAGAATATCGAGGCTTAATACCACATAATAGAAATACGCCGGTCATGAGGTCAAAGTATAATGTACATTTATTAACAGGCAGCTGTCTGGTTCTCAACACCCCGTAATTTGTGCAAGCAGCCACCGTGAGATGAGAGAGTGCTGGACATTTCAAAAACACAAGTATTTATACAGATTTTCCACAATCCCGAACACATCGTCCAGCCCCTCTTTGTGTAATACATTTACCTAGGGTTCATGGCCTATCCACATAACTAAGTCATGCTTAAACATCTTTAAATAGTTTCCTTTAAACATTTCACATGTTTTCCAAATATCAGACACAAAGGTCACATTCCTTATTTTGCTCGCTTATATTTGTCTATCATTTGCTCTTGAGTTTAAAGTCAGCCTAGTTTCAAGGGGCGAAAACAAAGATTTCTTTAAGAAGAGCACGTTCAACTATTCATCATTATACTTTACTGTTTGAACAGGGATCTATTGGAACAGATGGTATCCAAATTACTGATTAGTACAGGTTTTGTTTAACTCCAAAGTTTCTCAGTGTAGGACAAGCAATCCACTTTAGCCGCTTCTATACTCTTATCTACATCAACATCATGGAAATGGTACAAAGTAAATTTTGCTCTGAGGGGGCCGAAAACATAATTCTAAACATGGGACAGAAAGCAAGAGGCAATGAAAATGGCGGATAACTCAAAATGGCGGCGTAGTTAGCCTGTTTCGGGTTCATTCAATGCAATTTATAGAACAATGCGAATGTGCTTAGGCCAATTGTTTACTATCAGGTGCTATTAATGAAAAATATACTTTTGCAAGCAATAGTGTGCTGGCTCATTGAGGGAGACATAAGGAGAAGGTGCACTGTAGGGTCTGTAGATCAATATGGTGTTCAGACTGGGCTTATTAGACTCTGTGAGTCAGGAAGGTTCACAGGTGTAATGGTGAAGGAGGGTAATGTTAATGAGCTATTTCTTACAGTCAAGAGGTCGGAGGGTGACCCATCACCTTTTCCCTTTTCCAAGCATTGCAATGATGCTAACTCATCTTGTCCCAAATGTAAGAAATACTTACCAAAATGCGTCCTGTCTCCCTTCATTTTCTTTACATAACAAGCGATGATATGTGCTTATTGCTTTGCTGAGATTAAAAGAAAATCCACACACATAATAATTGTGGGGGATTTGATGGACTTTAATCTCTACTGCTTCTTATGATATGCACAGTGTACTTTGCAGTTGATGCTGCATCAGTACTACTGACAGAGGATCATGTGGTGTTGATGTGACTGACCACACTTTTTCATTACCTTGCACATTTGTTTTATTTAGACCATTTTCAGAAAGCACTGTACTCTAGAACATAATTAGAGCATGAAGTCTGTTTCCTATGCACAGTGCGTGCACTTTGGACATTTATATGGGATTCTCAATACCTGCACTGTTGTGATCTGTCTCATTGTCATCAATCTGTGGTATCATCCAAGAAACTGTGTCCAATGCTGTGTCCAATACTGTATCCAAGGCTGGATGTGCCTTTTTCCTAATATCAAGTGAGGGGATGGAGCATAGCCTTTGTCATGTGTTTCCAGGGAAACGTAATGTGGTGAATGTTCTTAAATCACATGTGTGCTCTTCATCTGTGGATTTCTCTCTTTGGTGTGGAATTCATGTGTCCTGAAGATGAGTAGGATGAAACTTTTAGCTGACACAGAATTCCTGGTTTAAAAGGACACACATTTTTTTAGGGACAACCAGGTGTGTTCTCTTTGGATTAATACAACAACATGTCTTGGTTTTGTAATCCTCATTCTAACTATCCGCTCCTGGGATATATCTTCATGACTCAGTTGCTCACTTCTTCCAACACTTAACTTGATTGGATCTCCAGTCTACAGATTCAAGTCCTCAGCTTCCATTGGTGACAGGTGATTTTTTTAAAAAACATTTCCTCTGAATATGCTGAAGTAACCGGCACAGTGAGGGAGCCTGAATCAACATCAATAGGTTTGGGGTGGGAGAGGTACTCCTCCCACAAACCTTTTTAAATAATGGGTTAAAATGGTGAATTTTACAACACACAATTTACAGCCAGTTTTAGAATGTAACACATGACAAAAACTATACTTGCCAAGTTGTAAAATGCACAGGAGGATTTTCCAATGCATTTCCATGATGCATTTGCCCACAATATATGTCAGTATTCTGCCAGTTTAAAAAGTATTTACATGCTGGCTGTGCCCATGCATGTTCATGTTGGCTGCACAAATATATGCAATTATTCCTACTTTACAGTATACTAATGCTTTAATTGCCCTAATGACAATAATATAAGAAAACAAGTACACGCTGGCTCTGCCAATACAAGGTAGCATTCCTTAATCAGAGCATATTCCTGTTGGCTTTGCACATAATCCCAGTAATAAATGTCACACCACTATAAGAATCCATGTAAACACATCCAGATGGCTGCACCAATGTTGTTCAAAATGCCTACATAAGTACACTCATTGTGTCAGCATTGCAAACAAGTCTATACTGTTTGCAAATATGTAGGTCAAATGTATGAACACCCATAATGTTGCCATTGCCCATTATGCAAGTATAAAATGTAAAACTATTGTAGAAAAAAACATGTCCATACTGGCTACAGCAATCTATGTCAGCATGCCATTTAAAAACACTCATCATGTGGCCTTTTCACATAATGCCAGTAAAAAATGCAATGCCATAGTAAGAAAATATGTCCATATTGCCTGCACTAAAGTAGACCAGAATGGCCACATAAAACACTTGTCATGTTGTATTTGCCCATAATGCAGTAAAAACATTAATTAGCATTGTAACAA
Source organism: Ambystoma mexicanum (assembly GCF_040938575.1). Lineage (NCBI taxonomy): Eukaryota > Metazoa > Chordata > Amphibia > Caudata > Ambystomatidae > Ambystoma > Ambystoma mexicanum. The sequence goes on along the minus strand of NC_090932.1, from coordinate 359,296,717 downwards.
AACATGTCTACAAGGCCTGCACCAATGTAAACCAGCATGAACACATGAAAACATTAATCATGTTGAGTTTATGTTATGCTCACCTGGTATCCACGGGGGCGCCACACGATACTGAATGGAGGTCTAAGCACTAGCCCGGACCCCTCTCTGCTTCATTATGTGCCAGACATTGGGTAGCGACTCTACCAGGAGAATGGAGGGAAAGTTACTGGTTCTGTGATGGGTGGACTCACACCTCCCTCTGGTCCAAATCCCCTCCCTTTGGGTTATTGCTCACCTTAGGTTTTGCGTTGAACTTTCCGTCCTGAATCTCTGTGCAGGGGCGCGTAGTTGGTGCGGGTGTTCCTTGGACCTAGTTGCTTCACTGGTCCGTGAACCCTTATGTCGGGTCCAGACCGGCTGTTACTCTGACTCTGCTTGCTGTCTTTCAGGTGAGTTATAATGTCTTTTCCGTCTTTATTCTGTCTCTTTCTTTCCCTCTGTTTCCTCTGTCTTCTCGGAGTCTTGCTCCACTACCCTGTTCCCTAACAATGTCTCTTTTTGTTTTCACAGGGATGGTTGCAATCTCGGAGTTGCCGCGCTGATGGCGAAGACCACAGAGAGTTATTGATGCATAGAGCGCTGTGCTGTTTGTTGGTGTTAATTGCTAACCTGTGTTCTCTTCTCTTTGTACAGGTTGCGGTGATGTTCCAGAGTGATGAGCAACTGAAGCGCTGCTTACCCAGGTAAGTGCTTTGATAATGCTGACCTTGTTCCTTCTCCCTTGCGGTTGTGGTGAAACCCATAGATGGGCGAGGTAAGAGAAGTGCAGGCTGCTGCCAGGACTCGCTGCTTGCCCAGGTAAGAATTGTAATTAATGCTGTCCTTGTTTCTTTACCTTTGCAGGTTGTGGCAAACTCCGGAGATGGGCGAGGTAACCGAAGCACAGGATGGATTCAAGACTGGTTACTTCACAAGCAAGTGTTCTTGCTTGCTAATGCTGTTCTTGTTCTTCGAGGTTATTAATGGAATATGGATCTAGGGCTTCAGGATCAGGCCTCCGGAGAAGCAGATGAGCAGGAGCTGGACACAGTGAGCATTACGCTGCAGGAGTGCAGAATAGCACAAAGCATGTTCTGCTGTTTGGGTGTGGTTTAAATAGCCCAGGTAAAGATGTTCCAGGCCAAGTAGTTCCAGGCCCAGCCACACCCAAAACATTAGACTGCATGGATTGGTTCTAAAGAACTGAGCTGTGTAATAGGCCTCCATGTTGGATTAAGGTCCACAACTGGTATTGCTTTATTCCTGATAATGTGCCTGGCACCGAAGGCGCCAGGACTGACTCCATGTATGTTTCTGATGGAGTTTTAAGGCCCTTGGGGCCAGTGTGAAGGGCATTAGCCCCACTGCTGCCAGGGGGCTGTTATACCTGAGGGTGTCAGGGGCATGGATCGTGACAGTTTACTGATATACCAATAAAACATGGTAGGCCAATGCACAAAAACATCCTTACTGGCTGTAACAATTTAGATGCTCCGCCCCGTAAGAACACTTATCCCATTTCCTTTGCCCATAATGCCAGTTAACTATGCATGCCACTGTAAGAAAACATCCATACTGGATGCTTCAATGTAGAGTGGTATTCCATGAAAGACATTCATCAAGTGGACTCTCCCCATAATGCCTGTACAACATAACATTGCACCATAAAAAAAAATCCATTTTGGCTCCCCCCACTATGCCTCTCCACTCCCATTTAAGAACACTCATCAAAATTAGCAGTGCCCATGATGCCAGTAATGCAAACCACGCCTTTATAAGAAAATGTCCATACTTCCTGCTCCAGTGTAGGGCATGTGACAAGGTTAGTAGTCTGACCTTGTCACAGAGGGCTAGGAATCCCACTCAGTTTGGTGTGGGAGGCCTACCAGTGAAGAGGTCAGAGACAGTCATACCCCAGAGGGGCAGTGGTATTTGGGGTAGCCCCAATTCCTGTGTACTCCCTAAGTGCCTGCTTATATGTGAACGTTATCAACTTCTATCACCCCAGACCTTTTCTCAACCTTGTAGACTGGTTTCTCTCTTCTTTTTGTTGAACCAGAAATGAGGCAGCTGAAGTATGGAAAGACCACCCATAGGATTGCAATCACTCAGTACCCAGCTGCAAATGCCTCGAGCGCCAGAAACAGTGGCAAGAGAGAGAGAGCTGGTGAGTGGAGGAACAGAATGCCAGCACAACCATCAGGCATGACATGCACTGGTGCACAGTTCACACTAACAGCACCAGTCTTAACACAGCCATCAGATCATAGGTTTACCACAGAACAGCTGTTGCCTAACTGTGTTTAACATTCCTTGGAGACGATTACAACACAGTCCCCTAACATGAATTGGGACACTTTGCAACAGTGTCCGCTATTGTTGCAGCATGGTGACCACACGTGGAGAAACAGGATGAGGAATAACTCACTATTTATGAGTGCCAATGATTGTAACACCTCCTTGGTGTAGAAGATTGGACATGATTGTTTTGGGCTATCAATCCAATGGGAAAAGTAGGCAGTGGACAAGAGGGGTGACAGAAAACAGGAAATTGTGGGTTGTTTGGGTGAGGTAAGAGGTGAAGAAACTGATGGACTAATACAGCAGCAGCAGGAAGTTCAGTGGACTGGAATGTAGAGGTGATTTAGAGAAAATGTGAGGTCTTTCTTGGTGAGAGCAAGTGGTACTGTGTTGTAAGTGGGTACAAGGTGGGTGAGTGAGAGTGTAAGAGAAGGCATAGCGCGTGAGAGGGTGATTGGAAGCTGTTTGTGAGAGTGAATGAGTTGAGGGTGGTGTAGAGTAGTAGAGTGGAGGAGGGAGTATTAGAAGGAGGAGGGAGTAATAGCTGGAGGAGGTAGTAGTAGTGTGGAGGGGGAGTAGTAGTTTGGATGCAGGAGTAGGAGTCTACAGGAGACACCAGTGTGGAGGAAAAACCAGCAAGGAGGAGAGAGAGTAGTAACATCTAAGGGTGGAAGTTGGCAGTAGAACGGGAGAGTGACATTGTAGGGACAGAAGAGGTAGACATAGCAAAAAGAAGGAGATAATGTGGGTGGAGTGGGATGGAGGAGAGCATCGAGGGGAGTATAGCAGTCAGGAATAGGGCGAGGAACATAAGGGCATGAGAGGAAGGAGGTGGAGTCTGGGCAGACTAACTGAGAGACCCACCCCTTTGACATCTTGAGCACTAACAACATCAATAGTATAGGATCATCTTAGAAAGTCCTAGATGGAGCTGAGAGAAGATGGATGTCTATATGCCCTCTTTGACAGTTAGATAGAGACTAGACTTAGGGGTTAATACACTCCATATAATAACCCGGGAAGTAAAGATGCCTAGGGTAGGAAAGAAAATGCTGCATCTACATGAGAGAGTGAGGGTCTGCCCTAGCACCCTGCTGAAAAAACTCACTAATACCCCATAAACCAGTGGGAATTTGAGTGTTTTTTAAGCCAACTGTGACAGTCAGTATTCCACGTTAGAAAATGTTTCATTTTGACTTTGCGCATTATGTCAGTTATGCATACCATGCCACTGTTAGGAAATGTCCAAGCTGGCTGTCCCAAGATAGTTTATGAGAACCCTCATAAGGTTGACGGTGTCCATAATGCTGGTAAAACAAGATGCCATGCCAGTGTGAGAAACTGTGCATACTGGCTGCCCCAATGTCCTCCTTCTCCCCATCCCTCTCCAGGAGTCTCACCCCACCCCACACCCATATCCATACCAATTTACACAGACACTTTTGTACCCGTAGAGCACACACATTTCTCCCTTATTCAAACATGCACCAATTAGGCTTGACAAGGTAGTTTGGGAAAATACAGTGATAGAAGAATGGTCAGACTGGCACCAAATGGCAGGCAATCTCAGTGCCTTCATAGGTGTGACTACAAAATGTGTGCCAACTCCCAATACCAATGTCCTGGAAATACTTTGCTACTCGCTGTTCTCATCTACCTCCCTGATGAGTTGTAAATGTCTCATACCTAATAGGACTCCAAAACCTTCTCCTCTTCACTGTCCCCCCTTGGTGATCGACACACAGTTGTGCATCCAACCCTTGCATCATGCATGGTCACCTTTCTTAGCTCCATCAGCCTCCTTGCTGCTATTTATAGACTTCTGCTAAATTTTCTCGCTTCCAATCTCCTATGTAATACTTCTCTGCTCCTCCTTCTTAGCTTCTCCTCCAGCTGCCTTCATTGTGTTCCCCAACTCCTTCCTTCATGTTTCTCCAAACCTGATTATTACTGTTGACCGTCTCCTACATGAATCTCCTGGGCACATCCCTCCTCTTCTCTCTTGGTGTATTCCCCTACATCCTCTTGAACACATTTGTGCTCTCTCTTGATGTCACCTCCGACATAATTTAAATGTCTTCCTCCTTCCTCACCACCTTTAGCTTTCCTTCCTGCCACTTCACTCCTGATATTCCTCCATCTCACCCCTTCACTCTTCACCTCCAAATTTTTACTGTTCACCACCTCCTTCCACCTATTCTGGTATTTGGCCACCTAGCTCTAGCCTCTTTTGTACACGTCCAGCTCGCTACAAATTGCATCTTCCACCTCCCAACAATGACACCACTGTTAGTAAGCCTGCAACATATATAGCAGACTTGCCTACCTTCCCGGACAACAAGCCTCACTTAACCTCATTCAGTTGTTTGTGTTATTCAGGCTGGAAACCAAATAATTTCAGCAGCAATCATTTGCAGCAATTGTAGCCACACCCGTCCCTGAGCGGGTTGCAATCCAAGCCTTGAACCATTTTTTAGGTGGCGAGTCGTGGAAATGAAATACCCAGCTGATTTTTGTACATTGCGAAGGCTAGAATGGGGAAGACAACACATTTTAACTTTAAAGGTGGAGGAGAATGTCAATGTTGTAAAATTCACAGTTCCATTTTGTAGGAGGTGAAGAAGGCCATAACAGTGAGAACACCATATGCATTTTTTTGTAGGGCGAGGAGAATGGCAAAGCAGGGAGAATCACACATTCATATATATATATATATATTTTTTTTTTTTTTTTTTTCAAACGAAAATTAAGCCCAAGAGAGGGCAAATCTGCGGAATGCACTCCCAAGAGCAGCCAGGTCCAGAGAATACAGTCCTTAGCAAATAAAGGGCTGCTCGGCAAAGATCAGGTAGCACCAAATGTTCTTTATTAATAAAAAGTGCATAGTAAAGGAGAACCTGAGGGTTACGACGCATTTCGCGATCAACTGACCGCTTGTTCACGATAGTAGGGTCAACACAGAAAATGGACTCATAAGAACACAATTCAAACTCTATGGTTGCAATGTGTAGAATTTCTCGTACAACACGTAACTCAAATGTAAGGAGAAAAACAATCGGCCATATTGTAGTGACCAAGTATTGCCTCATATCGACCTTAATGGTCTCAAATAAAAACATTAAATAGAATGCTGAGCTTTAAGCGGCAATTTACAGATTAGATTATTGCCGCTAACACCACAAAGTACACCTTAGAGGGAACAGATCAAAGAGACGACAAATACCTCAAAAGACCCTAAAGTGGTCAAAATGAAAGTTAAAGTATTATTAAAAAATAATAATAATACCCGTTGAACAGAAGGAAGGAACAGCACAAGCACGAAGTAAGGTACGCCTTGCTAATGCAAAATACAAAGAGCAATGGTGGGGTGCATAGCACCTTACTATAATGTATAAAACATGAGTATGTAGTGTGCTAAAGAAGGTGTGTTACGATATCAATAACATGCCTTCGAGAATCAAAAATATAATGAAACCTGCCCCAAAAAAACATAATAATGGGGCAGACTCACAGGTATATTGCCGTCTCTCATCTAAGGACCCTCTATGTAAGGTGTACACGTGCGCTAATAGAATGAAATCAATGTAAACGCCTAAATCATTGGTAATCTCAATCTAACCTATACATTGAGTGAACAACATGTTTAAGATAGGGTACAAAACGGGTCGAATCAAACACGTGTAGCGATATTAGGAAAGGGATAAAGTGCTTAGTGCATGCACAGTAGTGCAAAGTGCCAAGAACAAAGTGCAAAGTGCAAAATACATAGCAGCAATGGTACGGAGGGTAGAGGTAAACAGGGTACAGGGTAAGGGGAAACAAGGAGAAATGCATGGGGATCAAAATTTCATTCTTTATAGCAAAGATAATACGCACAGTGCTCTACGTCCATGGGTGCACTGATCGTGTAGTCACGAGATTTGAAAACCAGCCTAAACTCCCATAAAAATACAAGGAGGATGGCAAAAGGGCATGCAGCCACGTACAGCTAGAGAATGATAAAAATATGGATCTACAATAAAGTGCAAAGTGCATAAACCATAAAATGCCCGAATTTAAGGGGCAAACCCCCTTCCCTGATATTCCTTAAATTTCACCTGAATAATGCATACATGTAATATAGGCCCGTTCACTCATACATTAAAAAATCCACATATGAGAAATGAACAACATACAGTTAATGATTTTAAAATACGAGACAAATGCAACACGAGTAGACTGCGTCTAAAAGAGTGCAAAGAGCACTGTGTGAAGAACAGTATAAATCATGATTATCAATCTAACAAGATAAATATACTCCCTACTAAAATATAAGTTAAAACCAGATAATAATACAAAGCAGGCCAACATAATTTATGAAAAGACCACCAGCAAAAAAGTATCAAGAAAGTATCAAAGAAATGTCCAAGCCAAGATAGAATAATAATATTAACATCAGGCAAGTGAAGACTTTTATGCCAGGGAACCCAGAAATGCAGCAATAATAAATACGAAAATTACATAAAAATGTGTACTATTAGGTTCCCACAAAAGTGTATAATTCTTCATCTAGATTGTGAACCCTGGGTTTCTTGGTCTCGAGGTCCAAAATAGATTTAGTCTCCAGTTGCCTCAGCAATAATTCTCTATTGCCTCCTCTTGGTGACTTAGGCACTGTGAGAATCCCAAAGAAGGAAAAACCCTCGAGTTTGCTGTCATGTTGGGACTGAAAGTGCAAAGCCATCGTGTTTCAGTGTCAGTGTTTCTGATGGCTCGAATATGTTGAAGTATCCTTAGTTTCAATTTGCCTTTGGTACTGCTCACATACCACATGTTGCAAGGACAGTTGAGATCATATACCACATGATCAGTATCGCAAGTAATTCTGGATGCGATCTTAATGTTAGCACCCAAGATGGGCTGGGTATAGTGTGTCTTGTTGGCAGCATGAGTACATGCTTTACATTTGGAGCACTTGTAAAAGCCGCAAGGTGTAATGTTGAGCCAAGCATTGGTTGCCACATTGTCAATGGGCTTCATAAAACTAGGAACTAAACTGTCTTTGACTGAGGTAGACCGTCGAAAAGTAATATTAATGTGGTCACCCAAAATGGTGTTCAAATGTTAATCAGATTTTAGAATATGCCAGTGACGTTGCATGACTTTGCGCATACTATGTGCTTTTGCTCCAAAAGTTAAAATGGGACGTGTCTCATTCAAATCAGTGGTAGTATGTTCAGTACCTTCCTGCAGCAATAGCTGTGAGCGATCCATACTTCTCGCTTTCAAGAAAGATCTCTCCAGAATTTTCTTAGGGTACCCCCGTTGTTTGAAACTATTAGCTATGAGAGCGCATTCGCAATCAAAGGTTTCAATCTTTGTACAATTTCTGCGCATACGAATGAACTCACCATAGGGGATACTCCATTTGAGGGCAGTGGGGTGATTACTCAAAGCATGTAGTGGAATGTTTGAACTGGTGGGCTTTCTGTATAGACTGGTGATAAGTTCACCCTGAGCCACAGTAACGAGAACATCAAGATAAGTGATAGCAGTCTTGCTGTGGCTCTCGGTGAACTGCAGGTTCAAATCATTAATGTTAAGTATATTAACAAAATCTAACCAGTCGGCACTGGTGCCCTCCCAGATTATAAACAGATCATCTATATATCTAAGCCAAAGGGCAATTTTAGATGTAAAGTGACTGTTGCTTGGATTCCAGACTACAAATTTCTCCCACCACCCCATCAACAAATTTGCATAGGGGGTGCAAAGGTGGAGCCCATCGCAGTCCCCTGAAGTTGCATGTAGAACTGTTTATCAAAGAGGAAACAATTATTAGTGAGACAGAGATCGATCATCTCAAGAATCATCTGGGAATGTTGAAGATAATTCAGGGAGCGTGTATGTAAAAAATATTTGCACGCCTTCAAGCCATCACTGTGTCTTATGGACGTGTATAAAGAAACCACGTCTAGTGTTGTAAGTAGGAAGGTAGATTCCCATGGGATGCCATCTATACGACTCAAACGGTCTTTTGTATTCCTCAACTAAGAGGGCAGAGAGGTAACAAATGATACCAGAGTCTTGTCTATGAACCTAGAAGTGTGTTCTAGTAAGGCCCCAAATAGTGTGACAATAGGTCTTCCAGGAGGTCTAATAAGACTCTTATGAATTTTTGGCAAAAAATAAATCGTCGGTATCACTGGGAATTTAGGATGTAAATATAAACAAATATCCTCGTCTAGTAGATCCTTCTCCTTCCAAGTTTGTAAAAGATGACCTAGTGTGCCGCTCATGTTTTCTGATGGATCACCAGGCAAGATAGCGTAACAGTCCTTGTTTAACAATTGTCTATGTGCCTCTTTGACATAGTCTACGTGATTCATAAGGACAATGTTCATACCTTTATCTGATGGTTTAATAATAAGGTCCGTCATCATACTCAAACGCTCCATGGTGCCTTGTTGTGATTCTGTAAGATTAGATTTATAAGTCTCTCGTTGCTTCCTAATCTTTTTAAGGTCATCAATGACCAAATCCTGAAAGGCCTCGACATGATCTCCAGGATTGAATACTGGATTGAAGCGTGACTTGACTTTAAGCAAAGTCTTGCCTGGCCAGGAAGTATTGACATACATAGAGGCAGATTCTTGGTCCCAAGCATCAGTATCCTGATTGCTGTCAGAGTACAAATGTTCCAAATCTCTAAGGATAAGCGTGTCTTGAATAGAGACATCAGTGCCCCCCTGTGAGTTAGTTTTAGGTTTGGGTTTCGGCGGAGACATGGCAAAAAATGTCTTTAATCTGACTTTGCGCATGTATTTGTCAAAATCAATCCTGGTTTCATCATAGTTGTAACGTGATGAGGGACAGAAGTTGAGACCTTTTTGTAATATGTTGGTTTCGTCTGCAGTTAGGGAGTGAGAGGACAGGTTTACAACGGACAAATCCAATGTGTTCCTTTCTTTGAGTATTATTTCTTGGTTCCAGAGCGTGTTAATCGCTCCGGCTTGTCCACTTTGGATGTGGAGGCAACGCCTTCCCCTCCTTGTTTTTTTTGGCCTCTTTGGCCCGGAGGTTTTCCTCTTCCTCGACCTCTGGCTTTCTTTCCACTGTTTAACCTGCCCTCCATTCCCAACAGTCTCATCTCCTCTAAAAAATGGAGCTTTCTAGAAGGATGTTGTTCATCCTCATTTTAAATGGTATCAACATCCGAGGAGGATACGTCGGTAGGAAAATCTTCTGTGGCACTTTCAGTTGGTTTGGGAAGGTTTTTGCATAGATTATCAAACCGTTTAGCAAAAGTCAATACTCTTCCCTGTTCGTAGTCTTGTTTGTCTCTGATAAATTTCCTTCGTTTACGTAATATATAGTATACAGATAGAACTTCATAACATAGAAAAAAAGGCAGTTTAGGCACATGTTCATGTAGTTGGTGACAGAAATGGACAACGCAGGAAGAAATGCAGGTGCATTTTGTAGGCATATGTGCAACAGTGGTACAACCCTGTGATTTTGACCACATATTTAGTAATCAATCTTGCGCAATCAGCATGCTAAGCCAGACCAGTTGGACAACTATAAAGAAACCCATATGCATAATGAATGGTGAAACAACAAAAAGAACAAGATCATCAAAAATAAATTCTGGGGTCTGTTTTTGTTTTTTGTTTCCACACAGACCAAGCCATGTACATACCGAGAGGCAGAAGGAAGAGATCTCCAAGCTGCACTCCTTTTCTCAAAAGGAAACAAAACAAAAGAACTTTAAGTAAATAGGTCAGTAAAAACGATAAATAGACAGACTGTTAAAACGACTAAAAAGAAAACATGATATGAAAGGTCAATAAATGACAACACCAATGAGGGCCTCCCCATTTATGTTGTTTTTTTACAGAGGGAAGCAAGCACACCCTTGAAAAGAATTTGGAGCTCAACCAAATAGTGTCACTAGCTCAAATAACGCCCCCATCCCTACACCATCTGCCTTATTTGACAGCTAGTACACCATTTTTATGTGTCAAGGTGGTAATGTAGCCATGAAAAATATAAGCGAGGGAACATTTATCATGGTATGAAACTGACTTACTGCCATTGTATTGTAGGAAGTGTGAGGAAAGGGGTTTTCAACCTCACTTAACCTGAATCAGAATCAGATGTATGTCCTGAAGATGGCTCTAGAAACCAACCATGTGAGCATGTGGGTAAAAGTGTGTTAGAGAGAATTCTCTGTTTATGCTGATTTTCCTAACCTAGTGAGTCCCCCAGCAGCTTTGCTGGATTTCTGGAGTTTGTTTTTTTCTCCTGCCAAGAGTGAGTCTCTTTTCCTCACACTCTTGGACATGATTTGAGGGGTTCCTTTGACTGTTAATGTGTTTTATGGCCTATGGGGTCTTTTACTCCATAGGGTCTCATGTGTTTTTACTATGTGTGTTACACCGAACCCTCAGTGCAGTGACACAGGGATGTCATAGTGACACCCCACCATAGACTCCATACCCTGGGACTGACTACTGTCTCCCAGGGCATGTAAAGTCACCATTGGCTTTACTAGTCCCAAATTATGAACAGAAACCAGTACAAACCATCATATTGTGGATGTACTAGATGGGGCAATTCGATTGCCCCGGGGTCTGTTAGTCGAGGGGGCACGTCTCCGTCCCCCCTGATCGAGTTTTGGCTGGTGGCAGTGGATACTACTTTTTATATTCGACCGCGAATATATCTCTATGGGATTTTCCCATTGTTCAAGGCTACCAACTTTAATTATTTAATTCTCATAGCCTCGAACATACCGCCGGTTTATTTATTTAATATTAATTCGCCGGTTGGTATTTTTTGCCAGAACTCGATTCTAAAATGGCGTTTGTGTTCTCTTCTGTGACTCCAACCCAAGTCGAGCCCTTTGTTCCACTTTTTGGTGGGCTTCTCCACAGAAGCCTCCAAAATTGATGCCACTCTGTCTGGGTACCACAGGGGGTGTAGGAGGGGGTTTAGGCACCCTGGACTGAGTTACCTTGGTAACTCAAGTCGCACTCTTGTGTGATTGGCCCAAGTGGTGAGCCGGCCGGCTCACCTCTTAGCATGTTTGATTGACAGCTAGGCTGAGTGAATGGGGGTGTGCTGCATAAAAGCAGGGCTTTTGGGATTGGAACTTTAGAAGTCGCCACAGGACCTGAAAATCCGACGAGGGAGAAGCTGAGCTGACCTGCTACGACGACACCACCGGTGGAGCCCTGCGGAACCGACTTACCACTTCCCAACGACAGAGAAGATCTCCCGGCTGGAGACTCTTCTTCCCCTGACTGGTGGGCACAACCAGTTTACCTTCTCTTTCTCGCATCCCAGGACGTCTTGTGGTCGAATTGGCAGTGCAACGGACTCCTGTCTTCCTGCCCGACGAGATCCTCTCTTCCCCCGGACGAAGCACTGACTTGCATCTGCTGCCAGGAACAACTGCCCCTGCTGGAGTATTCTCACCACTTTAAGGTGCCGTGTCCGCCAGGCCTCCCTTTCTAAAGATTGCTACAAGGTAATAATAATCCCGTAACCTTCTGGACTTTTGGGCACTTTGAACCGCGTGACCTTGGACACATTTGGACTGGAGCCTCTTAAAGTGGGTCCGGCCTTGTTAACTTTGACTTTACGGTTTTAACCTGCCTTCTTCTCCTACTGTGTTCTTCTGAAAGTGTTGGGATCTGTTTCTATCTTTGCTCTGCCTTTCTCTCCCTTTTAAACTGATTGATTAGAGTGCCATCTTCGTTAAGAGCTCACCACTGTCTGAAAATAAGTGTTGCTTTACTTAAGACTTGAATAACTAATCGTTGAAGGGAGTGTGTATCTTTTAGTGACCGTGTTTTTGAACTGCTTGATATTAGTGCCAGTGTGTTTTATTAGATGTGGTTTTAAAATAAATAATTATATCTCTTTTACACCAAGCTCTGGTCAGTGTTTGCTTGTTCTACTGTGTTCTTTTGACCTATTGTGAATACTCTGTATACTGCCTAACTCTTCTTGAGGGAAGTCTGACTGCTCAGCCACAGCTACCAAGTGAATCTGTGTGGTACAGACTGCTACCAAGTGGGTTTACTGCCAAACACCTGTAGTCTTAAATCTTTTGCAGTGGTCGCAGAGGGAACTGCACAGGTTTCTGCCTAACAAAGTGCTTCATGCATAAAAGAGCCGAAACATTTGTCGACCTGAGAAAAAGCCTAATATGAAGATGTTTTAGTTTTTCCCATAAACAATTAAAAACACAGAACTTGAGCAATTGATTTTGTACTCGCAAACTTAATATGTGTTGTAGAGTGGAGAGAAAAAAAACAAAGCAGAATTAAACTATAGTATAAACTACTAAATTTATTTCAATTGTTTTGCTATGCTGTGTATCTAACTGGATCTTGTAAAATCATTGTACACTGACCCCCCCCAGTCACATCTCAATCGCAGAAATGGTTTTTGGAATCACTGTATTTTCTTTGATTTAATTTGTGTAAAAGGTTTTCTTGAATACAGTTTGGGCTGACTTTCAGTGGTTTTATACTTTTGTACGTTAAAATATCAATTTGTTCTACATGTTTTTCTAAATAAATAAGTGATGCAAGATAATCTGACAAGACAGTTTTTCTCTCTCTAGCTGTGTGTGTTAAAAGTGACAAGCAGCGTCACAATTAAAATGGTGAGAACCCATTTGGGGACTATAAAAATGTAAGGGAGGGGTAATCAGTCTCCCACCACGTAGACTTATTTTTAGCATCTTCCACATCTGAGACTGGTCCCCTGTTATCAAAATATGTGCAGATTTACCCGAGAGATTGACCGGCATATGAGAAGGACAAGAATTTGTTGGGTGCATGTGATTTTGGAGACAGGGGGATAACCAATGCAATGAGAAGCCCCCATGTAATGTTTAGGCATAGGAGAATTCACAATTAGGCAGAACAACACATGCACATTGTAGGTAATGGAGGATGTCAAGGCAGTGAGAGGCACACATACATTTTCTCCGTGAAAGCAATGATATGACACCAAAGGCCGTGAAAAAGCAAAGCTATCTTTTTTTATTAATTATTATTATTAAGCATATGCTTTAAAATTAGAACCTTTTAGCTTTTACAAATCAATTTATCATGTTCAACATCAGTTAATAATCATCAAAATCAAAATATTTTACACATTTAACATAAAACCCGATCATCCTAAAAAAGTAGGTGGTTAGATCTTCCTAGTCTGAATCGATCACACAAAGCTATACAACATAACCAGCGTCAAGTAAGTGTAGAATTGTTCAAATACATTCCAACAAAGCAAGAGTCAAAGAAAGAGGGGTCCCTTGCATAAGAAAGAGCCAAATGTCATATTTTGTTAAAGTTCGACTATCAACAAAGAATTTGCAAACAGGTTAGATCTAATGTGGGAAATAGCAGGGCAAGACATAACAAGATGGTGCATGGTTTCTTTTTTATGATTGCACAGTCTGCAATGATAGTCTCTTGCTTCCTTTGCTTTCCTTATTTCCAGCACCTCCCTGGTTGGCAACAAGTTGAAGCGTAGTCTTAACATTTGACTGTGCAGGTGATCCGAGAAGAACTTTACTAAACGTGGTAAGGTGAAACCACACCTGCTCGGCACAGTGCAGTGTTTCCCATAGAGTTTGAAGTTGGAAATGGAGTCTAGTGTCTCGATCCAATCTTGATCATAACATTTTGGTTTCACAAGATCTGGATTCTCCTTGAGCATTTTCTCTGAGGCGTTGATCGACTCCAGGTATCCATTACATTTGTCACTCCATTCCACCAGTTTTCGTTCTTTACTTTCGTCGAGTGCTTGTTCGAGCAAGGAGAACCCTCCTAACTGCTGGCAGTGTTGAGCATTTTCAATAAAATAAAATGAAAGAGACTTCCAGACAGTTACTGACAAAAGTGAAGTGAGACCCAGCTCTTTCTGAATTACTGTAATGAGAGTGCAGTTGGGGAGGGCGAGGACATATCTCCAAAATGTACATTCCAAGTACTGCCACACTTTCCAGCTCAGAGCCAGTGACGCATCTGCCCCATAGGTTAAGATGGGAATGACCTTCATGCGGTAGAATGTAATCACAGGGCGCAGTGAAAATGTACAGTGTCGTAGTCTGATGAGTTTGGCCTGTGCTGAAAGAATCTTCCTTTTCCTTATTAAGTCAGCTTCCCTTGGGGCATCATAAAGGCTGTTGTATATGGATGTACCCAAGTAGATCATTTGGGTAGTCTCTGGAATTTTAGTTCAGTTTATGAACCAGCCACGAGTTTGTGTACCTTTACCTTGATGCTTACCAAAGATTAGAATTGCTGATTTTGAGGTGTTAATCCGGAGATCGTTGGCTAACAGAAAGGAGGCCAATGCCTCTAGTTGGCGCTGGAGGCCTACTGGTGTTTCGTCCATAATTACCACGTCACCAGCATATAAGAGTTTGTTTATCATGGGTTCCAGATATAGATGGCAGGAAGCATCTGATCCCATTAAAAGCTTCTCCCATATCCGATGTGTATAAATTGAAGATTGCCGGTGCGAGGCGACAGCCTTGTTTAAGGCACACTGTTGTCTTCATTTGGGTTGTCATGTCACCTAGTTTACTCAGCCTTATTTGAATCATTGTTTCTGAGTGGAGCTCCTCTATTGCTTCTTGCAAGTCAATGGGGCAGCCCCAAGCTCTGAGCTTAGACCATAATATCTGTCAATTCACTGTGTCGAAGGCCTCGGAGTGGTCCACTGAAGCCAAGTAAAGCTTTTTGCTGTTCTTTATTGTTGTTCTCATCTTCAAAAAGTTGATCAAGAACAGATTAGGGCAGTTACCTTGCCCGCCTGCCAATAGTCGCGATGATTAGCTTCTTTGCTCCAGGCAATTAGATGTCTCATTATCAAGACTGCGAATATTTAGCTAATGACATCAAGAAGGGTGATAGACCTGCAGTTAGATAGAATTAACTTATCGCCCTTCTTGAAGATTGGAACCACAATAAAAGTGGTCCAAGAGGCAGGATGTTTTCTCTTGAGTTTCACTGTGATCAACAGGCTGCAGATGAAATGAAATGAAATGAGATGAAATCCGGGTGCCTCTTGAGGGTCATATTGGTCAGGCCTTCGGGGCCGGCCACTCTTGAATTTCTTGAGTTTTTAATTAGATCCAGTATGTCCTCTCTACTTGTTTCAAATGACCATTTCTGTAGAGTCGGGTCCTGACCATCTGCTAGGTCAGCCGTGACGGTTGAAAAAAGTGCAGTGAAGTGTATTACCCAGTCTCCGGCCAAGATTGAATTAGTTAATAGGCTTTGTAGGGGGACAAGCTGCTGAAGGCGAAGCTATCAGACAGCATGAAGAGGTAGACTCTTTCCCCTAAAGAAACCCATTGCCCAAGGGATAGGGGGAGGCTTCTTAAAAGGCAGGAGCACTACTTAACACAGCCCCTGAAGTGCAGTGATTGACGGAACTTGATCTGGAATGATGAGGGGACAGGTGTTAAAAGCAACAATCTCTATGAACTTCACCATTTACCCCAGGGCCATATGATTACCTAGGATGAAAGGAGTGTGCTCCTTGAATTCCCCTGAGTTCCAGAAGTTAGTGGAGTAAGTTGGAATCCCCTCCACAAAATGGAAAGTTACTTGATTTTTGAAAAGGAGCAATGTACCAATGACCCAGATTTTAAGACAAAGAAACTAAGAGAAAACAACCAAGTGTTATTTACCTACAAAACAGGTGACAGCAAATCTGCATTTCTCATGCAGATTACAGCTCTCCGGAATAGGACCATTGTGAGATCGCCATTACCTGCGCTGCTCAGCCCTTTATTCCTTTCCTTGTGACAATGCCCGAGTGTCCTCAGGCTGAAGGTCGGTTCGAAAAAAGGACCCCCCCATCCTGCCGGAAGCCTTGCAACATGCCCCAGCTTCCAAGGTGAGTGATGGACCCTAGTGTAATATGCTGGAAAGGACCGCGGTGTCCTAACTTGGGTGACCAAGGCATAGTTATAAACACATTTCTATTTATAGGTGGTGGAGAGTGCCAAAGTAGTCAGAACTCCATGGGCATGCTGTACCGAAAAAGAAAGCCGAACATGTAAGAAACAAACCTGTACTTTGTAGACAGATGAGAAAACCAAAGCAGTGAGGGCATTATGTACATTTTGAAGGCATATGAAAAAGCCAAGCTCTTTAGGCACGTGAACATTTTATATGTGTAAAAGAAGGCCAAAGCAATATTATGATATCTTACCTTGCATTTGCATAGAGCTTATGCCATACTTCATAGCATCAAAGTGATTTTGCCTGTCAGAGAGGCAAGGGAGGAGTATGCTAGAACATTCAGTAGTGGTAGAGAGGAGCAAAGTCAGGTAGAGAGTTCGGATGAGGGCAAGGGATAGATAAGATTTTCAGGAAGGCATGAGAAGCAAAAGGTGGAAGAGCTATGCGTACACATGAACCAAATTTATCATGGAACTCACCTGTATTTTCTGGGGCACAGCACTGAAAGGAGAGATAGCTGGAGAAGAGGTGTTCACTGCACCAGGAGGTTAGGTCTGAATTGTACTCACTGCATGGTGAGGTGGGGCATGTTGAAGCCATGCCCAAAAGATACATGTGGCAAAACCCATACATGGATTTACCTAGGGCCTCCAACAACATTGTACATGGTTTGTATGCCAGAAATCTAAGTTTGCTAATTTTACACCATCCCTATGAAAAGCGAGCAAATAAAACTCAGATATTTTGTTTTTCTCATTTCTTAATGTCATGATTACCAAAACTCTAGGTTTGTGCACAAAGTGATTAAGAACAACAAGCCAGTCTATGGCTTAGCCATGGTCAGAGATCTGGGCCTTTTGCAATGTCATGATGAGCCAAGGCACGTAGAAATAATTCCCAAGAAAACACAGCATGCAAAGCCCCTCTATCAATCCCATGAGTCCTGAACAGTCAGATTTTCGCCTAGAAACACTTGTGTATAGGCTCGTTATAAATGCCATATCATATCATATCACATCATATCATGGGAAAGTTGGAAGGAGGTATGGGCACATTTAACTGAGGGTGAGATTTCAACCACTGCTTCCTTGGGATCAGAAGCCCCAGTCTAGCCTTCCTGGTGATTCCTGAGTCCTTCTAGAGCCTTTAATCAAAGGTTATGTTGGAGTGTGAGGCTAGAATCCCTTTAGGCTGAGACTGGAAGTTAATTTACATAATCCATTATTTGACTGGTCTTCTCACCCTGGGCTGCTTTTACTGTATCCTGTTAATAGAGCGCATAATGCGTACGTTGGATCAAAGTAGGGGTTTATGGTCTTTTAAAAACAATTAGATTTCCTAGTCGACCTTTCTGGTTTTTATTTTTTTGTGTGTTTAGGGGGATTCTAACTGCTGTCTTACGGCTGTTTCAAATGTGCTTGAAAATTAGAGATTTAAGGCAAAACATTTTAATTAAAAGGAAACACACATCATATCCCCCGTTCCAACCCCTGTCCTGAAGGAGTGAATTAGTTGATGCAGTAGAACTCAGGAAGATTCTAGTTAATATGCATTTAGCTTTGGGAAAAGAAAACATTGATCCCAATAGAACAAAACATTACACAACATGTTTCTACATCTTGAAACATGATATGGCATATCATAACTTAGCACAGTGCAGCATTCCAAATCGAACTGGGTGTAGCACTTCAAAATCTGTCATGACAGAGATAATATAGCTCAGTGCAGGCATAGAGCAAAACATGCCATTGCTCGGCATCCAAAACAAATATTGATGAAACACAGCAACAACAGCACACACACAGAAAGGCGCGCACACACACATTTGCACACACACAGAAACACACACACTCTGCTCCGGACTCACCATTTATGGGTTTGAAGTCTTCTGATGCTCTTGGGGTTAGCTGATTTGGAGATGTAAAGGCTTCTCTTTTGTCAGCCACAGCTCTGGGTCTTCAAGTCAAAAGACTACATCCCTCACACTCCTCAAACCCTTCCTTCACTCAGCCCTTGGGCAATTTGCATTTTCCTTTCATTGAGAGGTGCCATTCCTCCATAAATTTGTGTTATCTCTGTTGGCAAGAGGAAGGACCATTTGGATCCTTTTTGGTGGGAGAGTGATGGCTCAACCTTTGAAACAGCTGGTGGCTTCCATAAATGAAGTTTCTTTCTTTAAAATGTTATTTATTTTACATGACCAAACACTAAGCTTGTGCTTCTGTGCAAAGTACATAAGGATGCAAAGCATGTAATTGGCTCTGCATTGGTCAGACTTGTGAGTCTGCCACAGTGTCACGGTGTGTCTGAGCATGTTGTAGCCCTACCAAGAAAACACAGGCCCCAGAGCCCTTCTATTTACTTCATTAGGGTCCCCAACATCATTTGTCCATTTATGAGACAAACCCAAATGACAAACCCACAAGTATTTTTTAGGTGGAGGAAATGGACAAAGCAGAGAAAATTACACATTCATTTTGAAAGACAGGGAGAATGCCAAAACAGGGCGAATCAACACGTATTTATTAGGTGAAGGAGAATGTCACAACTGTGGTAGGCACACACATATTTTGTATGTCAAGGAGAAGGCCTATGCAGTATTAGACACACATGCATTTAGTAGGCAGAGGAGATGGCCAAAGCGTTGAGAACCAAAAATGTATTTGTTGGTGGGGAGAATGTCAAAATATTGTGAGCCTGACATATATTTAGTAGGTGTAGGAGTAGGAAAATGCAAGGAGATCCACATATGGATTTTGTGGATGGTGGGGAAATTCAAATCGGGAAGCTCCATACATGTGTTTTGTGGGTACCGCAGAACACCAAGGCAGCATTATGCACGCATGCAATTGGAAGGCATAGGAGAAGGTCATGCAGTGTTAAGTACACATGCATTTGGTGTGGCAGAGAAGCACACAGCATAGAGACCAATGCATTTTGCAGAAGGAGTAGAATAGCAAAGCTGTGAGAACCACCCATGCATTTTATGGGGGGACTACAGCTCCAAGGCAGTTTTGGGAACACATACCTTTAGGAAGCCAAGGTAGTACTAGACACACACGTGTTATGTAGACTGGGGAGAATGCCAAAGCAGATAGAACCAAAAATTCATTTTTGTACATTTGGAAAAATGTCAAAGCAGGGAAAACAAAACACATGTTGTCGACAAAGGAGGCCAAAGAAGAACAAAACAATAAATGCATTTTGTAAAGGGAGAAGGGCAACACTGTGAGACCTCCAAACGCAATTTGTACTTGGTGGAAAATGCTAATGAATAAGGAACGGCATTTGCATTCTGTAGGTGGAGGAGAACATATAATCAGGCTGAATGACGTGTGCTTTCTGTGCAGAGAGGGGCATGCAAGTGTTGAGCTCATGTGTGTTTTGTAGTCTGAGGAGACGATTGGGCACCTACACATGTTAAAGTGGAGGGTGAAAGCTGAAGCAATGTGAACCACACATGTATTTATGGGTAGAATATACCATATAGAAGAGTAGGGACCACCAAGTGGCTGAAAACCATTCTTAGTTTAAACTCTTTTCATTTAACACTCAAACATTCTCTCCTGGGTCAGATTCATAACATAAAGTGCTAAGATAGCCTTTTATCAACATTCTTAACAGTTTGAGAGTTCCTTCATAAAGTTGGCAAAGTTTGGGATGTGAACCCATCACTCACATCCACAAGGAAAGTCTATTTGTGCTTCTTCCTGCATGCCTCTAGTTGTTAGTCGAATTCAACGACATCTAGATTGCCTTGTTGTTTCAGTAAGACCTGGCTTTGAGAAGCACTGGATCACTTTATTGAGTAGGAAGCTAACAACAGAGGTGGAAGGTGGCCAGTTTGTCAGCAAATGGTCCACAAGTAATCATGTGAGGAAACTGTGGGGATCAGATCACCCAGTCCCAGGTAGGTTGAGGAGTAGAGCTTGTGTGGAACAAAGTGTTAGAGATGATTCATTCCTAGAAGGGGAGGGTCTTGAACACCTTCAATGAACTGTAGAAGTGAGGGGGTGAGTCTGATGTTGACTGGGAAGAGGTTCTAAAGTCTTGGGACAGAGAAGGCCTGTCTTCTGGTTCTTTCCTCCTGCACCAATAGTGTTCAAGTCTCTGCATGTTTTTACTTCTGGTGGATCGTAGGCCTCCAGAGATACTGAATTTCTCAGTGAGGTATCTTGGTGACATCAGGTTGACAGCCTTGTAGATGATGGAACAGGAGTTGAAGATGATATGGGCTTGCATTGGGAGCCAGTGCATTTCGATGAGGGAGGGGTGATGTGGTAAATCTTACACAGTCTGTAGTTGTCGCTGTGTTTCTGCAATTATCTGTAAATAGTAGTGGAGTTTTCTTCAACTTTAAGTCATAATTTATGGTTTACCAACTCTGATACTGAAATTTCTTTTGGTTTCTTTGAGGCACATCAGATGCAATGAGACTGGTCTATTGACTGGCCTACAGCTGAAAACCCAAGCCAAGCGAGGTTACGAGATCGCAGAGCAGAGCTGACGAATCCATTATGCCTCAGGCTGCTGAAACCAGTACGGGCCCCTGCTGAAAAGTACATAGCTGATGACACTGCTGGCTCTAATCCCAAGGTCAGAGGCTGCTGAGGCTGCCAGAGGCTACCTCGCAGATATGGCAGCGCACTTTGTAAATGCAGGATACTGCTTCCCGATTGTCTCGGAAATGGACCTAACATGCATTATACCTGCTATTTTATGGGTGGAGAAAGGATTTAGCCTCTCTGTTTGTATATAAGGATGAGTGAGGCATCGGGGGTAAAGCCTAAGCAGCCCTCCCATACACTGGTGTGTTTGCATTACAGCCCATTTCTCTCTACATTTGTTCTCCTGTGTATTATTTGTGTCTGGGTACCTGGAGTGCCTGAAGTGCCTCAGGTGTTGGGGCACACTGTTATCGTGGGGAGTGGCCCAAGTCTGTAACACATTGGTGCTGAAACCCGGGACCTCCCCTTGTCCCTTTCCCGGTGCGTGTGACAGGGGTACACAACAGATACAACAGGTAGGTAAAAAACATGTTTTTCGCTGTACCTGTTGCATGCTTGATGAGGGAACTCTGAAGTCTTCAGGGACTCTAGGAATAATACAGAGACAGTGGCTCTCATTACGAGCATGGTGGTCTAGGAAGTACGGTACCG
Organism: Ambystoma mexicanum; assembly: GCF_040938575.1. Lineage (NCBI taxonomy): Eukaryota > Metazoa > Chordata > Amphibia > Caudata > Ambystomatidae > Ambystoma > Ambystoma mexicanum. The sequence goes on along the minus strand of NC_090932.1, from coordinate 359,275,254 downwards.
GTAAGCATGCCGGTACTGTACTTCCCGGACCGCCATACTACGGGCTCTGCTTGCGGAAACCTTTTCACCCACCAGGTTTTTCCTGGAGGGTGTAACGGCACCCGTGAGCAGAGCACACTGGATGCACCGGCACATGCAGAGTAGCGCCGGTGCATCCGACGTCCCCATCCCCGTTCAGTCCTATGGGGCAGAATGGGGATAAGGAGACCCTTGATTTTGGCACCCGAAAATGGGCAAGTACCTGGTCCGCCTAAATCAGCATAACCCGGTTCTTGCCCATTCATGGGTGCCGGAAAAAATGCAACTCTGACAGCAGCCGAGTAGTTTTTAACGACACGGCTTCCACCAGAGTTGTACTGAGGCCCAGTGTCTCAGAGTGCTGCAGTAGTACAGTGCAGGGTTGCAAGTGCAACTACAGGACTGCAATTGGTCAGAGCATTCTTAAGCACCTGTGATAGAGTCAGAGTGGCAGTAGTTGAGAGACAGTGTAGGGTCACTGCTGTAAAGGGCGCAGGTATGGGTGTGAGGTCGAAAGCTTGATTTTACGTGCGATAGGGCCAATACCAGTTATAGATTACAGTTATGATATGACATGATATGATATTGATAACGCACCTGTACACAAGTGTTTCTAGGCACCACAAGACAAGGGAGGGTAGGCAGAGGGCGTACAAGACAAACCATTCTACTAAGATTGTAACATTGGGATTGTGCAATGTGACAATAAGAAGTGCAGGAGGAAGCAAGAAGGGCAAGTGCAGGGGAAGGTAGAGGGAAATTCAGTCAGGGCAGCAAAGCTCTGAATAAGTGCAGCCAGGGCAGACAGTTCTGGTAACTTCAAGGAGGCACGGGAGATGTAGGGGTTACAGTGCATGGTAGGCCAAGAGGCAGTGCAAAGATGAATTGTCATGGAGGAGCCTGGCACCCAGTGAGAATCTGATGGTACCAAGCAACCAGTCGGTGTCAGAGACAGGTAAGTTAGCAAGGACGAGAGAGAGAAAGAGAAGGCAGAAGGAGCCACTTCCGGAACTTCAGGTGGTCCAGCTCAAGTTTGAGAGGGGCCGCGAGGCCGTTAAAGAGGAGGGCCTGCAGAGGAGAGAGATCTACCCCCCACTCTCTGCTTGGAGAAATGTCTGATGCACAGAGAGTTAGAGGTAGCTGAGTGAAGGGCTCTAGAAGGAGGTATTTAGGCAGAGAGAATTGATAGTGAAAGCCATACCCTCAGAAAGCCTTGTGCACGATGCAGAGGGTCTTGAACATGATCTTTGCTGTCACCATGAGCCAGTGGAGAGATTTGAGGGCAGGAGAGATGCAGACCCTGAGCTTGAGGCCAAGGAAAAATCTTGCAGTCCTGTTCTGGATTAGTTGCAGGGGGCGAAGAGTAGCGTTAGGAAGATTGAGAAAGAGGCGTTTGCAGTAGTCCAGCCTGGAGAGAAACAGGGCTCTGGACAGTGGGAGCTTCTGGGGGAAGGTGAGAAAAGGTAGAATACCTCTGAGGAAGTGCAGCTGGAAGTGGGCCTTCTTTCCAAGGTCCGTTATGTGAGGAGAGCAAGCAGGAGCAGGGGTCCCAATGAGAAGGATCTCAGTGTAACTGTCCTTAAGGCAGAGATTGTTGGAGGTGAACCAATCCTGAATCGCAGATAGACAATAAGGAATGAGCAAGGAAGAAGAGGAGGCTGAGAGAAGCCAGAAACAGAGCAGAGTGTCATCCGCATAATACTCAAAGTTTCAAGAGAAGGTGGCAATCAGGTTGGCCAAAGGGGTCAGATAGACATTGAAGAGCCAGGGTGCGAGGATAGAGCCCTGGGGACACTAAATGTGGCGAGAGAGGTGGTGGAGAGAAAGGACCCAAGATGGACATGGGAGGGTTGGTCCAGGAGGAAGGAGGTCAGCCAGGTTCTCAGAGTCAATTGATCAGCGTGGGGTGATTGACTGTATCAAAATCAGAGGAGAGGGCAAGGAGGATGAGTACAGAGGGAGAGCTGGAATCAAGATTAGAGAGCAGATCTTCAGCGCTGCTCTGAAGCCAGACTGATGATCATGGAGACTCCCAATAGATTCAGTGTGTAGAGTAAGTCGGAATATGGCCTGGTTTTTCAGGAGTTTGCCCAGGCAAGGAGTGATAGAAATTGGCCGATAGTTTGACAGTCAGGTAGGATCATCAGAAGGATTTTTTAGGAGGGCGTACACAATTGAGTGCTTTAGGAGAGAGTGAAAGATCCATTGGTGAATGAATGATTACATACATCGCCAAGGGTGGAGCGAGGGTGGAAACATAGTCCTTAATAGTTCTGGAGAAGCAGGGGAGCACCTGTTTGGATGACACTTTCATAGATCGGACTTGTCTGGAAACATTGCAAGGTGTTGTCAGAGAGAAGGAGGAGATAGGAAGAGGAGAAGGAGAGGAGATCAAAGGGGGCCTGGGAGAGAGAGGGGGAGGAAAGCAAGGGCAGGATGTCCTGAGTTTTAGTGCTGAAATGAGATGCCAGGGCTGTACAGAGGGCCTGAGAGGGAACAGGAGAGGTGGATCTGCGGTAGGATTGGCCAAATTGTTGCACATTGTTAAGATTTCAGCCATGTTGTTAGAGGCCATGGAAACAAAGGCTTGAATATGGACCCTCTTCTTGGAGAAGTCTGAATTGCCTTTGGAGCAGGCAGCAGGCCAGTTTATCAGAGGATGCGCCCGAAGTTCTCCACTTCCTCTCAGCCACCCTGCACTTGTGTTTCAGGGCGGTGAAGTTGGAGTCATACCAAGAGTTGCATTTGGAGGTGGGCTTCAGACAGATTCTCATGACAGCAGCAAGGATGTTCAGCAAGGTGTTGAAGATGGAAAGATGCAGGTTAGAGAGGGCTGTGTCAGGATGGGAGTAAGTTGCAGGATTGGGTTGGAGCAGAGAACATTGATGCAACTTCAGCCAATGACACTCGTTTTATGGGCCGAATGACAGAGAAAGAGGGTGGCAGTGGTGGGAGGGCCTTGCCTGGGAAACAAGAAGTTTCAAGTTGGAGGAGAGCTTTAAGCGGTCAGTCCAAGAGAGAGGAATAGTAAGAGGGTCAGAGAGAGGGATGTCTGAGGAGATGAGAAGATCCAAGGTGTGTCCGGCAGAGTGTGCCGGACCAGAAGCTAGAATGGAGAGGGAGAGAGAGTCGCAAAGGTTGCGGAAGAGCCCGGAGGAGGGATTAGATGCATCCAGATGAGGTCTCAGAGGAGAAGTTGAGAGGTAGAGGTAAGGAGACAGGAGGAGAGGTCAGCCCATTCTGAGAGGAAGAGGGTGATCTGGCTAGGTGGCCTGTAGATGGTGGTCAGAGTTAGAGAGAGGACTGGAGAGATAGATAACCTGCAGACCAGGCATTCAAAGGAGGAATAGGCCTGCATAAGAATGACAGAAGCAGGAACCCACTCAGGAAAGATCAGGGCTGGTTGGTTCTGGGCTTGAAGTGGATCTTGTAGCCCTCAGGGAGGAGAGTGTCAAAACTTGTGACCAGTGGTCGAAGTGTACGAAAATTAGTAGTGGTGCTATAGTCCCTACTGGTCTGCACCGCTCCCACAAACCCCATTGCCACCCCCTCTCCCATGCACAATATAAACCCCCATACGCATGTGCCTGCAGTTTAAGGGAATGTTCAGTGCACTGCACTGAAAGGGAAGGTTTCAACTGCTTCCTACACTTTTATTTTAAAACGAAACCATTCCGGAATGGTTTCTTTTTTAAAAAAAGTATAGGAACGGAAAAACTTTATTAAAAGAAGTAGAGGAGCACCACTCCTGACCGCTCCCGGCCACTTCGACCACTGCATGTGACAGTGACAGTGCTGGCCATGAACCACGTGTCAGGGGGTGCAAGGATATCCAGGTGAAGTTCTACGAGGAGGTGGCAGATGTCAGAGGAGTGTTTGATAGCAGCAGAGCGAGAGTTGAGAGTAGCGACAAGGATCAGGTTGCCACTTCTGAAAACTTTCTGTGTGGGGTACAGGAGTGAGTTACATCAAACGGAGGCAGCAGAGGGGCTCGAGAGTTGGCAGAGGCAGTAGACTGATGTGACATAGGGGTCAGAGAGAGGGGTGCCAGAGAGGAGGTAGAGGAGGAGAATGGAGGTGGCAGAGGAGCCAGAGAGGTAGTAAAAGGAGTATCAGGAGATGGGAGGATAAGACGTGGGAGATGCCTATCAAGAAGGGGGAGATTGGGCTGAGGGTCCTGGACCATGACGGTACCATTTAGATAGACATTGATGATGGTCTTAGAGGACTGGAAGTATGTCAAGAGGGCCGCACACAAGTGCAACCATTAATGGGGAGGAGGAGAAAGGAGAGAGAGCAGAGACCATATGAAGGGGCCATAGGTCTGGAGAGGGAATGACAAAGAGGATGTCAGTGAGAGTCTGTCTGGAGGAAGTGCTGGTGTAGGCATCAGCGATAGGAAGGCCAGGGCGGAGACTAGGATATCCCTCTTGAACTTTTTTCTTCCAGACCTAGGGAGAGGGATAGGATAAAAGATATAGTAGCAGTTAGAGAAGATGGGAGAGATTCAGAGCACCATAGAGGGTGCGAGGAGACTGGAGGGGGAGAATGAGGGAGGGGAAGAAGCACATCCCAGTGCCACGTACCACAGGAGGTACTGGAGGGGGAGGGTTAACATAGAAGGTGGCAACACAGGATGTACAAGCAGGTAACACACCACAGGGGACAGCACACTGCAAGAACACCCAGGTTCAACACTCTCAGAAGAGGAAAAGGCCTGGTTTAAACACAGCAGCAATGCAAAAAAAAACAGGTTTGACTTTCCTAAAACGAGGGAAAGACCTAATTTTAAACACAGCAGCAAAGCAAAAAACACACCCAGATTTGACTTTCATAAAAAGTGGGAAAAAGGCCTAGGTTAAACACAGCAGCAATGCAAAAACAAAATAAATAAATACAACTGTCATAGGGAGAAGTGAGGGCTGGCTAAACATTGCTGTTAACTGAGTTGCTTGTGGTGCAGTAGGTGATAAAGGAGTAATTGGAGGGTTGGGTCAGTTTAGTGGGGTGAGCGATTGTTTCCCTGCCTGACTGCACCTCTCCTACCAGATTGGTTGAAGCAGGTTGACGGTTGCAGGCGTCTTGAGTCTCGGCTGACACCAGCAGACACGGTCTGGAGCCACTTAATCTGGAGCTGACCTTAGCCTCAGGGCCGTTTGCCGGAGGGGCTGCAATGGGCAGTGGGGCATCCCTGCAGGGTTCAACAAAGAAGGGGCAGCACACACAATAAGGGGTCAGGGGAGGGGTGGGAGGCAAGAAGGTACAGGAGGATGGAGGAAGAAGGAAGGGATCAGGAAATGGATGCGGTGATGCAGCAAGGCTGCACAGTCAACGACAATGGAAAGAGCTTTTTCAAAATCAGAGCGGGAGTAAAGGAAGAATACATTCACTGCCGCTCCAGATGGAAAAATTGAGCCGTACTGAGTGGCAACACACATACACCCTCAGAGGTGTTCAAACACAAAGGCTGCATGTTCAATCAGGGATCAGGGGAGGGGTCGGAGGCAGGAGGGTGCAGGAGGGTGTGGGAACAAGGAGGGGATAAGTGTTGGGGGTCTCTGGGTGCCCCCACTGCGTGCTCGCGAGCCCATCCGCACACAGACTCGACTCGGACACGTCTGCACGCTTCGGGCTCCCCGGTCGCTCTGACGCAGCCGGGAACGCCCCGTTTATTTAAGGCGCACGCGGCGACGTGCAACGTCACGCCGCCGCGTGCGTATCCCCTCACGGGGCAACGCCACACTCCTCCTTTTTCCGGGAGGAACAATAACAAACAGACACGTCAACCATATCACTGCACACAATGTCATTTGTGAACTTACAAAACCCATGCCCCCTTTTATTATCAGCCTCCCAGATCCCCTTCACTCCGGAACACAGTCAATCGGCCCCAGCACGTAGTCTCCGAGGTAGGCAGGTCTCCCTCGCCCAGCCCTCTGGGGGTACCTCCCACCTACCTCAGCCGCCGGACTCCCCGCCGCTCCAGTGTCTCGTTCTGGTGACCCCAAGAATTCCCCCCGGGGGGTATCTTCATCCGGGAGGACAGTCTCATCCGGGTCAGGCGGGAGTTCAGTCCGAGAGTCCCCCAGTTTCTTGAAGAAACTCACATTTCGGGTGACGGCCGACTTCCCGTCCGAGGCCGTTACCATCGATCCCTTCACTGCCACTACGTCCAGCGGCTCGGGTTCATATGGAAGCGAGAGTTTCCCATGGGGATGCCGATTCCTAATCAGCACTTCGTCGCCCGGTTCCAGCCGCTGCGGACGAAGACCCCGCCGTAGGTTTTCCTGATGTGTCCTTGCCTGTCGCTCCGCTTCCACCCGTTGGTCGTCTATTACGCCGGGTACCTTTTCCTGCACCTCCGGGAGGAGACCTCGGGGGCACCTACGGAATAGAGCCTCAGCCGGGGCCACCCCAGTCGAGGCGTGTGGGGTGGTGCGGTACACTCTTAGGAACTGGTATAGCGCCCGCTGGAGAGGCTGGTCTTGCCCCTGGGCTATCCGGAACGTTTTGTTTAATGTCCTCATCAGCCTCTCTGCATCCCCGTTCGCGCGGGGCCACAACGGGGACACCTTCCGGTGGGCCACTCCACAGCTCTCGAGGAACTCCGAGAACCTCGCGCTTTGGAATGGGGATCCATTGTCCGAGCACAGGGTCACGGGGAACCCATGGGTGGCAAAGATTTTCTCCACAGCGCCCACCACGTGCTCAAACGCCACCGACTCGACGAATTCCACCTCCGGGTATCGCGAGTACTCATCGACGATGGCTAGGAAGTGAGTACCCACGGCCGTGGATCCGAAGTCCGCATGTACGACCTCCCACGGGCGGGTCCCTTTGGCATTACTTCAATTTCGGGCTCCCGCTGTACTGGGGAAGCCGCCTGGCACCATACGCAGGCCGCTACAAAGTCGTCCACTTTTCTCTCCAGCTCGGGGAACCACACCTTCAGCCTCAGCCTCGCCTTCGTTTTGGCGGCCCCTTGGTGTCCCTGGTGTGCCAGGTTGATAACTTCGTGGACCTTGGAGCCCGGCACCACCAGGCGATCACCCCGCAGCAGCAGGCCCGACTCCGTGAAGGACAGTTCATCCTTCACCTTCCAAAGTTGCTCGAGGGTCACCTTGGCTTCTTGAGTGCGCCCTGCCACCAACTCCAGCACGGCCTTCCAGGACCCCGACTGCATCGAGCTCCTCAGGATGCGGAAGCATTCATCATTGGCTGCCGCGCTCTCCAGCTCGGGTAGCGGCATTGCATTGGGGGTGGCGCTCTCGACCACCATGCTGACATGATCATCGGCTTCCTCTGCACACGACTCTTGTGCGGGTCCGCCCCTGCCCACTGGATGCCTGGACAGGTAGTCAGCCGCATTATTGGCCCCCGGCCTGTAGATTAAGGTGACGCCATATTCCAGGAGGGCCAGCATCCATCGCTCGATCCTGGCTGGTGGTTTGGAGGAGGATCCGGCCATGATCGGAATCAGTGGTTTGTGGTCTGTTACCACTGTCACGGGTCTCCCCAGTACATAGAGCCGAAAATGCCGGCAGCCCCACAGAACCGCCAGGGCCTCCCGTTCAATCTGTGAGTACCTCTGCTCGGTCTCGGAGAGGGCTTTGCTCGCATATGCCACGGGCCTTATTCCCCCATCTCTGCCCACCTGGGTGAGGACCGCCCCGAGGCCAAACGGGCTGGCGTCCACAACAATCTCCGACTCCAGGGCGGGGTCAAAGAAAGCCACGGTGTCATCTGCTGTCAGGGCACCCTTGATGTCCTCGAATGCCGACTGTTCTAACGGGCCCCACTGCCAGATGGTATCCTTTTTCGTCAGGGCCCTCAGAGGTTCCGACCTCGAGGCGAGATTCTTGATGAAGCGCCCACAGTACGTCACCATTCCCAGGAAGCTCCGCACCTCTGATGCGGACTCAGGGGGGCGTGCCGTCTTGATGTCTTGGACCTTCTTGGGGTCAGGAGATACCCCGCCCTCCTTGAAGATGAAACCAAAAAACTCAATGGTCGGGCGGAGGAACTCACACTTGTCCTTGTGGAGGGTGAGCCCCAGCGACTGCAGCCTCTCGAGGGTCTTGGCTAGGCGTTTCAAGTGGTCTGGTTCGGTCCTCGCAAAGACCAGAATGTCGTCGCTAATGTTCAGGACGCCCTCCAGGTCCGCGAGGGCGCCTCGGATTAAGTTCTGAAATACCTCGGCTGCAGACGACACTCCGAAGCTCAGACGCTTGTATCTATAGAGTCCCCTGTGGGTGGTGAAAGTCGTTATATAACGGGACTCTGGGTGGAGGACAACTTGGTGATACCCAGCTCGTAAGTCCAACTTCGAGAAGAACCGGGCCCCTTGCACTTCAGCAATGATGTCATCGATCGTCGGGGTCAGGTGTCGTTCTCTCCTGATGGCCTTGTTGGGCAATCGCATGTCCACACAGATTCGGACGGAGTCCGGTTGTTTGGGTTTCCTCGCTACGACAATGGGGGATACCCATGGTGTGGGGCCCTCCACCTTTTCAATTACGTCCAGGTTCACCAGGTTATCGAGTTCCCTGTCCACCTGGTCCCTTAGATGAAATGGAATTCGCCTGTGCTTCAGGCTATGGGCTGTACCGACTCGTCAATGTGGAGCCTCACGGGGTCGCCGTTCATCCTCCCGATCCCTTTGAAGATGTCAGCATACTTGTCCAGCAGGTCGTTGATGTCCTCCAAGTATACTGAATAGGCGAAGCTGACTATGCCAAGGGCCTCCGCTGCCGCACAGCTGAGCAGGGTGTTGCTGCTCACCGGGGTCACATAGAAGCGGGCCCTGATCTTCGACCCGTCGTGTTCCACCTTGGCGACGAACGCCCCGTCGAGTGGCAGGGGCTCCCGCCCACCAAATGCGAAGATGCGGGCTCTTGGCGTCGCCAGCCTCGGGGTTGGGTTGAGCGCAGCGTAATGTCCTCTCGCCATGACATTGACAGAGGCTCCCGTGTTGACTAGCACTGGGACCGGCGAGCAGTTTACCTCCACGATACATCTCGGCTGTCTTCTGCTCCTTCCCTTGAGGACCTCCATGCTGGAGACGAAGAAGATGTTCTCCTCATCCTCCTCCTCCACTTCTTCCGCCAGCGCCTCCTCTGGTTCCACTTGTTCCACCTGAGCTACATTCGGCGGGCGGTATTGCCGCGGGGCCCATAGACGGGGTTGTCCTCTCGGAATAAGTACAGGCAGAGTCGCCCTGCACACCCTCGAGAAGTGGTCAGGCACACCACAGCGTCCGCAAATCTTTCCTTTTGCCATGCACTCCGATGAGTGGGGGAGGTCATATCCGCACTTCTGGCACGACTCTACCGGCTTCCCCGCTCTGTCTCTGGGAGGTATGCCGGGTTTTCGCACTCCTCTGCCGCCCCGCCAGACGGCGCACACCTCCTCCGGTCTCGCAGCGCGGGATCCGGCCTCCATTTTATTGGCTCGAGCCTCCGCCACCTCATGGCATCTCCCGAGCTCCAGGATCCTGGGCAGAGTGAGTCCGGGCTCTCTTAGGACTTGTCGCCTCAGCTTGCCTGATGAGCATGCCTGGATCAACATGGTCCTTATCATGTCCTCCGCACCCCCCCACGCACACCCTTGTGACAGGCGGCGCAGGCGGCCATAGAAGGTGTCAAGCGTCTCCTCTTCCTTCTGTTTGGCCGACAGCATGACGAACCTTTCAAAGTCCACGTTGGCAAGGGGGACGAAGTGCCCGTAGCATCAAACTCGGGAATCGGCTGTAGGGCCGCTTGCGCCCTGGCTTGGGCCATGGCCAGGGGTGGTGGTTGGATCGGAGGGGGAGCGGCACCCACCGGTTGCGCAGGCAGTCCAGACGTCGTCGGACGCGGGATTTGCTGTGGGGGGTTCTGCTGGAACAGGTCTACTAGGCCTTCATCCTGCGAATCCTCCGAGGCCGTGGCAGTCGCACCCTCCAGGGCACCAGGATCACTCATAGGCGCAAGCACACAGGCACCCTTGTTCCACTCCTAAGGGCCGCAACTTGCACCTTTCCCCACACTGCCACCACCCACGTGATGATGAAAGGGTTGAAGGATAGTACCTCGAGGCGCCTTGTGTCCACGTGGGCCGCAGAAACTGGAGCGTCATCCCCCACGCAATGATGATGAAGGGGTTGAAGAGGGTCCTGAAGAGGATCCGTGGATGAATGTTTCCAAAAATTGAGCTATAAAAGGAATGGGCTGAGAAGGCCCAGCCACCTCAGTCCATCTTCCAGCTACAACACGACGTCATCGCCTGAAAATTTGCCAAAATGTCAAAATTCTGGCATGGGCCTGCGGGTTGTACTGCCCGCAGTCAGTAAGTCCAAAAATTAGGCTTGGATGGCCTTCCTGCTCCAAACCGGAGCTGTTGGAAGATCCTCCACCTCGTGGGCAAGATGGCCGCCAGCCGCGTGTGGTCCGCGGCCTCGGCGTGATGTGAAACATCCGCGGATGTTTCACTCGTAATAAGAAAAATTGTCCGGGATCGCGCTCACCGCCGGGCCCGGGCATCCCACCTTCGTCGCCACTGTTGGGGCTCTCTGGGTGCCCCCACTGCGTGCTCGCGAGCCCATCCGCACACAGACTCGACTCGGACACGTCTGCACGCTTCGGGCTCCCCGGTCGCTCTGACGCGGCCGGGAACGCCCCGTTTATTTAAGGCGCACGCGGCGACGTGCAACGTCACGCCGCCGCGTGCGTATCCCCTCACGGGGCAACGCCACAATAAGGCAAAGATGCTGCGATGCAGCGTGGCGGCACAGTCAAGCACAAAGGAAAGTGCTTTTCAAAATGAGAGCAGGAGTAAAGGATAAATACAATCATTGCAGCTCCAGATGGTGAAAGTGAGCTGTGCCTAGTGTCAACACACGTACACCATCAGATGTGTACAAATACTGAGTCAGCGCACCCAATCAGGCGTCAGGGGAGATGTGGGAGGCAGGAGGGTACAGGAAGGTGGGAGAACAAGGAGGGGATCAGGCAATGGATGCTGCGATGCAGAAAGGCCGCACAGTCAAGCACAAAGGAAAGTGCTTTTCAAAATTAAAGCAGGAGTAAAGGAAGAATAAACTCACTGCAGCTCTAGAAGGAGAAATGTAGCCACGCTGAGTGGCAACACACATACACTCTCAAAGATGTTCAAACACAGAGGCAGCATGCCCAATTAGGGGTAAGGGGAGGGGTGAGAGGCAGGAGGATACAGGAGGGTGGGAGAAAAAGGAAGGGATAAGTCAATGGATACCGCAATGCAGAAAGGCAGCACAGTCAAGCACCAAGGAAAGTGCTTTTCAAAATCAGAGCGGGAGCAAAGGAAGAATAAACTCACTGCCGCTCCAGATGGAAAAAGTGAGCCATGCCCAGTGGCAACACACACACACCCTGAGAGGTGTTCAAACACAGAGGCAGCATGCCCAATGAGTGGTCAGATGAGGGCTGGGAGGCAGGAGGGAACAGAAGGGTGGGAGAAGAAATGTATCACGCAATGGATGCTGCGATGCAGCAATGCTGCACAGTCAAGCACAAAGGAAAGTGCTTTTAATAAACAGAGCCTGGGTAAAGGAAGAATACACGCACTGCAGCTCCAGTTACAGTTACAATATGGTGGATACCCGTCCACTGATCAGGTGAAAGGAGGGGGCAGTCCTGTCATATAAATCAGGGTCGAGGGCAAGGCTGGAGAGGTTGAGGGGCATGCTGGTCAATTTGGATAGGGACGGATCAGAGACCCTCTGATTTTGCAGTAATGATTACACAAACCTTCATGAGCACCACACTATAGTAGCCAGACAAAATAATGGGGGTGGTGGAAGGGAAGGTGGATGTGGAGGAAAAGTTAAGGTCCACCCGGGGGTGGGCATACATTCTGAATGCAGCTGATGACATGTGGCTGACTGGTAGAAAAGCAGTGTTAGTGAGGGAGTGCAAGGAGTGGGTGGAAGGAGAATGCACAAAGGGGTAGGATTGTGAGGCGCTAGCACCTGCGCCTGTGAGGATTGAAGTGGATGATGCAGAACGCTGTGGCGGGGTCTCTACCTATTTCCAAGAAAGGGTAAGAAGAGGACGAGGGAGGAGACACAGCTGGATGGGTACTGTGGGCTGCAAATGTGTGCAACAGAGGGGTGGGAGGGGTTGCCAGTCAATTAGTCGAAAAAAATTGGTCGACCAGACAAATGGTCGAATCAAATTGGTCGAAAACCATTTCGTCGAATTTTTTTTTTTTTCTATTTTAACCCTTTTTTTTTTTTTTTTTTGGGGGGGTCCCCCCCCAACCCCCTTTTTTTCTCTAAAACCCATTTTTTAACAAAACGAAAACCCAAAAAATAAATATATAAATAAAAAAATTTTTTCGACGAAATGGTTTTCGACCAAATTGCGTCGACCAAATTGCAGTCGACCAGTTTTTTTTCGACGAGTTGACTGGACACCGTGGGAGGACATTCTGGAAATAAAGGGTTTAATGACAGATCTAGCAAATAGGTGCCTGCAGGGAGAAAGTGGCAGGGTACAGATAGTGCCAATGGGTGTGGTAATGGCCGCTACTAAGAAAACCACCCACATTCTGACACACACAAACAGGGTCCGGACAGAAGGGCAAGAAATAATCTGAATTTTGGAAGGACGGGTAACTGTGCAGTGTGCACCTTGTATGGGGCAGTGAACATGAGCATAATGGAAAATTACAATCAGTGGTGTTGGCTTTGAGAAGGAAGAAGAAACCTCCATCTGAGCAAGAGTGGCACATGACATCTGACAATGGCACACAGCCACAGCTAATGGCGTCCATAGAAGACAATGACCTACAGCCACAGCTAATGGGATCAATAAAAGATAAGGAGTGGCATGTGGCGGAGGGCCCATAGCTTGAAGTGATGAAGATTAACCTACAGATGAGCAAAAAGGAGGGTCAAAGGAAATGTGAAGGGCTCCTAGCAGACCAGAAAGGGGAGGATGAACAAATAATGCAATTTATCAATGCAGAGAACGAGCAAGAAAACGGGTATCTATACCTGATAGAGTTGGCCTGCAGGACCACAGCCAAAGAAGGCTGGCAGGAGCACACAGACAATTGTGTGACTTATTGGAAGAAAAAACAGAACGAGGAACCAAAGAAGGAGCTGTTCAAACAGATGGACGTGAAAGGCACACAGTAGAAAATTGGCTGTCATTTGTTTTCCATGGCCTACGATTGAGAGAGCAGTCAGTAACCAGGTATTCACCATGCAAGATGCTATTTGGGCCAAGCACTGACACGTTGCTGACACTGATCCCAGAGCACTTAGGGACTGGGAGGTACTAGAGGCTGACTGTATACTGGAAAGTAAGACAACATTTTACTTGGACAGTACACACACACATAACAGGCACATGAAGGAGGTGGTGCTGGATTTTAGAGTGACAGGGATGCTAAGAGTTAGGAATGGAGGGACATGTAGTTATGACTGTTTTTTTGTTGTTTTAGATGCACCTTAGATAATGGCTCATGACGATAGTAGGGGTGTTTATGTAATGCAGTGAATGAATGGCTTTAGATGAGTTAGGACATACATTGGTTGTATTTTTTTGATAATGCCTTTTATTTATTTGCTTCCTTAAGTTAATGAATATATCAGAACAGTTGTATTGCAGTGTGCCTTATGTAGAAGTAGTACAAGGCTTTGGAAAGCCATTATAGTGGTTCATAGATAAAATGAGAAGAGAAAGAATCTGTCCTGTTACCAACATTGATACTGCATTTTTTCTTTTGGTTTCTTTGAACTACATCGGATGCAATGAGACTGGCCTACAGACTAGCCTGCAGCTGAACACCCGAGCTATGCGAGATCTCAAAGCAGAGATGAGCTGTGGAATGCATGATGTCTCAGGCTGCCGAGGCTAGTTCAGGCCCTTGCTGAGAAGTACACAACTGACAACACTGCAGGCTCTAAACCCAAGGTCAGAGGCTGTATGTTCTGTTTTATGGGTGGAGAATGAATTTAGCCTCTCTGTTTGTATATAAGAATGAGTCAGGCCAAGGGGGGAATGGCGTAAGCAGCCCTCCCATGAACTGGTGTGTTTGCATTCCATTCCATTTCTCTCTATATTTTGTCTCCTGTGTATTATTTGTGGCTGAGGACCTGCAGTGCCTGAGGTGTTGGGGCACACTGGTATCGTGGTTGTCAGGACAAGCCTGCAAGACTCAGTCACCTTGCTTTCACAGGTTCCTGACCTTTTTCATCAACTATCTACTCCAGCTCTGGCCCTGCTTCTCCTCAAGGCCCCTATATGCTTGTCCTCTTCCCAGGCCGCTTCCACCTGTCTGATGTTGTTAGCTATGGCCTCAGTAGCAACCTATAGTTACTGCTGTGGCTTTTCACCAAACCTATGTCTGATATCTCAAACCAACCTCCTTCCGATATTCCCAACCTACCTCCTTGTGATGTCTCAAAACACCTCCTCTTTAAGTTTCAAACCACCTTCCTTCTAATGTATCCACCTAACCTCATCCTATTTTTTTCAAACCAACGTCCTCTTCATGCCCCAGTCAATATGCCTACTAATATTTATAAGCAATGCCCTCATTATCTCTCCAATCAACCACCTATTGAAGTCTCAAGACATTCTCCTCTTGATCCATTCAATCTTCTCCCGATTTGTCACCCCTCATGTCTCTTACCTTCCCCTCTTTCATCTGGTCCTCCCCAACTCGTTTCCTAATCTCCACACATCCTTGTACTCCACTGGAAAGTCAATTGATTAAGAGAACACACTTTTTTACTGTGGCCCTCTATTTTTGCTTGACTTCTTTGGGCTTGCAGTGTAGGGAAAGAAATTCAGCATCTACTTCTGAAGTTGGCACACAATGTTCGTGAAAAAGGAAAGTCTGCTGTTTGTCTGATGTGTGAGAAGGCTCACTGAAAGAGCCTTAATAAAATGAGGTGTGCTTCAGATGTCTGACAGGGGCAGTTTTCTTAAATAGTTTCATGAGATGGTCTGTTACTTTAGGGTTGGGACCAAGTTTGGGTGAAAAGTGGATTCTTCCCATACTACCCATGGGCCCATTCTCCACAAGCTAGGTAAGGCACCAAACCCCCAAGGTAACTGTCAAGATATCCCCATAGTTAGTCAGGATAATTTTTCTCACCTGCAGAGAGTTGGAAGAGGATGAGCGGAGGGCTGTAGACTGAGAGTATTTAGGGAGAGAGAGTTGTATATGGGGCGTGCCCCGGCCCCAGAAAGCCTTGTGGACTATGCAGAGGGTATTGAACTTGATCCTTGCAGCTACAGGGTACCAGTGGATGGATTTCAGCACCTGAGAGATGTGGTCCCTGGGCTTGAGGCCAAGGTAAAGTCTTGCAGTTCTGTTCTGGATGAGTTGTGGAGGTCGGAGAGTAGAAGTAGGAAGATTGAGAAAGAGACTGTTGCAGTATTCCCGTCTAGAGAGAACCAGGGCTCTGGAGATTGTAAGTCCCTGGGGGAAGTGAGAAAATGTAGAATACATCTGTGGAGGTGTACCTGGTAGTGGAACTTTTTAGAGATGTCCGAGATGTGAGAGGAGAAGGAGAGAGTGCAATCCAAGATGACCTCCAAATGTTTTATCTCACTAGCGGGTGAGGGCTCAGGGCCAAGTGAAGCTGGCCAGAGTGAATGTGGGAAAGCGGGAGCAGGGGTCTTAATGAGGGCAATCTCTGTCTTGCTGGAATTAAGGCAGAGATTGTTTGCAGAACACCAAGAATGAATTGCAAACAGGCAGTCAGGAATGAGCGAGGAGGCGGCCAAGGGCCGCCTGAAAGAGAGATGCGTGTCATCTGCATAACACTTAAAGTTGGAGGTGAAGGCAGAGATCCTGTGGGCCAGAGGGGTCATGCCGACATTGAAGAACCAGGGGGATAGCCTAGATCCCTGGGGGACACCACATGTAGATCAAGTGATATCAGAGAGAAAAGACCCAAGTCCCACCTGGGAAGGACGGACAGAGAGAAAGAGGCAAGCCATGCAAGGGCCTGTTCTTGGATGTACAGGCTATCATGGAGACGGGACATCAGGAGGTTTTGGAATACCATATTGAAAGCAGAAGAGAAGTCAAGAAGAATGTGGACAGAGGGAGAGTTAGCGTCAGGATTTGAGAGCAGGTCTTCACGGGTGTTCAGAAGAGCAGTTTTCATGCCTCTGGATCCTTTAAAGCCAGAATGATGGTCATGGAGACAAACAACAAATTCAGTGTGGAGGATAAACTGAGAGATAGCCAACTTCTCCAGGCATTTTCCCAGGAAAGGACTGATAGAGATTGGGCAGTAGTTAGCTAGAAAATATGGTTTGGCAGAAGGTTTTTTGAGCAGAGGTGCACAGAGAGTGCTTGATAGAAGTGGGGGAAACACCAGTGGTGAATGAGAGTTTACAGAGGTATGCCAAGGCTGGAGCAAGAGTGTCAATGTTATCCTTGATGGTTTTGGAAGGGCAGGGGACCACCTGTTTGGAAGAAGCTTTCATAGACTGGAAGTAGTAGAGGGAGGAGAGAGGAGGGGAATGGATGGGGTTGGCCGAGGGGGGCCCAAGAGATGTTGGTGCATGAGTGGGTGCAGAGGTGAGAGAGGACAGGATGTCTTGTGTTTTGGCAGCGAAGTGTGCATCCAGGGCCGATCAAAGGGCGTGGGTCAGTGCAGTAGAGGATTAAGCTGCAGTAGGATTATACAGATGCTTGCAGACTTTGAAAAGTTTGGCTGTGTTGTATGCTCTTGAACACTAGATACCTGGTTAGTCAGGCCCACAATGTATCAGACTATATAAAAGATAATAACATTGATATCCGTTCCCTCACAGAAACCTGGAGCTCTAGTGCCCCAGGTCTATCCCTTAACCAGTCAATACCATTGGGCTATGCCATGTTACGTCAGGACAGACTAGAAGACAGAGGGGGTGGCGCTCTAATATTTAAAGAGTCACTGTCTATCTGGGATGTTCGAGGTCATATTATTGATGGAATTGAACCCTTCCATGTTAAAGTGGCCATGAATGCTCAATCCACCGTAAACCTTCTTCTTACATACCAAACACCCTCGCTGACCGAAAAGTTTATCTTGGCTCTCTCTAACTACCTTCTACCTATTTTGAAGCCTAACACACACTTCATTCTTTTAGTAGACTTTAATTACTGGTTTGGTTACGCTGACAACCCTTTAGCAGCTGATCTGCAACAGTCCCTCTTAGATCTGGGGTTTGAACATAAAATACATGTGACAACATCAAACATTTGGTCTTACCTTGGATTGTGTCTCTATTGTTAATGTCCTCTCTCAAGATAACACTATTTTACCCTGTCCATGGTCAGATCATGCCTTTTTGCACTTTACCAATACAGTTGTGTTCCCCTTTAAATGTAAGATGAAGAATTCTGGCTCTATCTTGGTTTGAAACTTGAAGCAATTTATGGTGGATAAAATTGAAGCGCTGCTGGATCATGCAATTATTTTTGCAGACTTAGATACTACGGCGGTAATGGCGGTTGGTTTGACAGATACTATGGACCGTATTGCCAATTCACTGGCCCCCCTGAAGCCTAAAAAAAATCTCCCATGACAAGAAAGGTAAACCTTGGTTTTCCGCTGAGCTTCAAAAACCACCATTCTAAAGTTCCATTGTTGGAAATACAAAGCTAGTACTTCTTTGTTGGCACTCTACAAATCTGCCACCAAAGCTTATAAGTTAGCGATGGTGGATGCAAAGAAAAGCTTTCATGACTCTAAATTCAAATGGCTAATTCTGACGTCAACAAACTTTTCAGAATTTTGAAAGAACATGAGATTACTCCTCTGCCACAGGCACATTCTTTAACAAAGGACACAAATTGGTGTCAGCAGATTCAGAACGCAATGCAAAACAAACTATTAGGTATTAGAGAAGATATAGCACTGATGAAAGTGCTTTCTTCTCCATATTTGGGTGGTGTGGATGTCTACCCTTTGTTAGATGCTCTTCGATTCGTTATTTAACTTCCTCCCTATTTCTGTGGAGGTTCTTATGAAGGCTGTTGAGCAACTGAAGGCAAACAGTTGTAAGGGCGATCCATTTTCATCTCTGATCATCAAGTCCTGCCCCAGGCACTTCTAGGGGCTATCTGTACATTTCTGCAATTCTTCCTTGCTAGAGGGCTATGCCCCCGACAACCTAAAACAAGCTTGGGTCACCCCCATTTTGAAAAAAATGCTTGCCTTGGACAACCCGCTTAACTACAGGCCCATAACTAACACACCTTTTCTGTTAAAAATGCTAGACCGGGTGGCCTATTCTCAGATCTCACAGCACCTGAACCAGTTCCCTATCTTGAACCGTTCTCAATTAGGTTTTTGACTAGGGTTTGGGACCGAGACCTCCTTACTGGAATAGAAATCTAGACTTCTCGGGTGCATGGATAAAGGGATGATTTCCCGTTTGATATCCCTGGACCTATCAGCCGCGTTTGATTTGGTTGACCACTCTCTTCTTGTAGATAGAATTGTTGAGGTGGCCAACTTTTCTCCTTCTGTGGCAAAATGGATTTGCTCTTATCTTGAAAACAGACAAAGTAGGGTGTGTCTTGATGAAGCAGCGTCCTCTCTTACTCAAGTGTTTTTTGGGTTACCACAGGGTGCAAGCTACTCCCGCTGTTTCTACAACATTTATATGGTCCCCTTCTTCACATTTCTCGAGCAGGAAGGAGTTTTATTCTCTACTTATGCAGATGGCACCCAGTGTGTCATCCCGTTAATAGGCAACCATATCCAAGATGAACATGAACTCAATAGAATATTTTCCCTGTTAGAGAATTGGATTATGGGCAATAACCTTGCCTTGAATAGAGGGAAAACAGAGCTGATGATCGTGGGTAACTCACTGTCTTTAGCTAAACTGAAACCTGCCTATAAGTGTTTCTTACTAAGGGAAGTCAAAATGGCCCCACAATCGAAATTGAAAATTTTGGGAGTGGTCTTGGACCAGCTGTTGAACATGAAGGCTCAGGTGGGCAGTATTGTCTCGGGAGCTATCAACTATGTTAAACTATTGTCGCACCTTAGACAATTCATTCCTCAGGCTAATGCGGAATCTATCACTAGAGCCATCATAGGGGCTAAAATTGATTATTTTAGTAGCTCATTAGTTGGACTTTCTAAAGCAGGCATCAGCAGACTTCAAGTCATACAGAATGGGGCTGTTAGAGTGGTTGTCGGCTTATCTCACCATGATCATGTATCTGAGGCCAGAAGTTCTCTGCATTGGCTTCCTGCAGAGGCACGTGTCAGAATCAGATTGTTGGTTATTAGTTTTAAATGTAGACAAGGTTTTATGCCCTCCTACTTGCAGGACCTCATTTTAGAGAAGGTCAATGGCAGGACCCTAAGATCTAGCAATCAGAATTACTTGTTTCTCCCCAGAAGTAGAACGAAGAAGGTAGAAAACAGAGCCGTTTTCATTGCGGCACCCAAGTGCTGGAACCTGCTACCTTCAGCTCTTCGAAGTCAGACCTACTTATTGGTCTTTAAGAAATACCTCAAAACCTGGCTGTTATCTTGATTAGCGCATTGGAGCTTAGTGATGATGTAGAGTTTAGCCTAGTTCTGGAGCTCTTTTCAATTTTTCTTTTTGTTTTCCATGCTTTTTTTTGTCTTTGTCTGCAAATAACAAATAGTTTAAATTAAAGTAAAAAGTAAAAGTAAAGTTATTAGATGCCTTGAAGATGTGAGGTTGAATATCGACTCTCTTCTTGGACCGGATGCAGAGTCTGTATTGCCTTTGAAGAAGGCGGCAGGCCAGCTTGTCAGAGGGTGCACCTGAAGATCCCCATTTCCGTTCTGCTGCTCTGTACTTGCATTTAAGGGCAGCCAGATCGGAATTGTATCAAGAGTTGCACTTTTTGGCAGGCTTCAGTAGGACCCTCATGACAGGGGCAAGAATGTCGAGAGATTTGGAGATGGAAAGGAGTACATTAGAGAGGGCTGTGTCAGGATGGGAGTCAGCTGCAGGTGTAGGAGGAGACTAGGTGGAGGCAAAGGCAGCCACTGACACTCTTTGCATGGGTCGGAAGACCTTGAAGGCAGTTGGTGGTGCAGGGTGTGACGGTGCTAAAGGAGAAGAGAGCTTAAAGCGTGAAGAGAGAAGAGAGTGATTAGTCCAGGAGAGTGAGGTGGTGAGAGGTATATAGAGAGGGATGTCTGTGGAGATGAGAGCATCCAAGGTATGGCCTGCGCTGTGCATCGGACCAGAAGGTAGAATGGAGAGAGAAAGAGAGTCGCATAGGTTGCAGAATGGTCCTGAAGAGTCGGGAGAGTCAAGATGAAAGTTTAGATCCCCCAGCAGGAGGAGTTGGGGAGAGGAGGAAAGGAGAGCAGAGGCCAGGTCTGCCCATTCCGAGAGTAAAAGGGTAGAATGGGCCGTGGCCAAAAGAAGGTGGTCATAATAAGAGAGGAGACAGGAGAGAGAAAGAGCCTGCAGACCAGGCATTCAAAGGAGGAATAGGCCTGAGTTGGAATAACGGAAACTGGGCTCCACTCAGGAAAGATGAGGTCTACTCCAGATCCTGGCCTGTTGGGCCTGTGCTCAGAGAGGATCTTGTAGACTTCATGGGGAAGTGTGTCAAAACTTGTGACAGATCTGTCCTTAAACCATTTCTCAGTGAGAGCAAGAACATCAAGATCCAGAAGTTCAAGGAGGTGGCAGATGTCAGAGGATTGATTGACAGCAGAGTGATAGTGAAGCGTGGCAACATGGAGTAGGTTGTCATTTTTAGAGACTTACAGGGGGCACAGGGGACTGAAGTCCCCCCCGTAAGTGCGAGAGTGCCTGAGAGATAGAGGTAGGAGGTAGGAGAGATAGAGGTAGGAGGCAGAGGATTGGAAGATGACAATAATTTCAGTTAGGAGAGTGCAGGCAAGTTAGCCATGCAGGTTGATGGTGGCAAGTGAGCTGTGGTGAGGTAGGCCATATGGTCAGGAGGAGGCGAGGGAGCCACAGAGGCCGTGGAAGCAAACCTCAAGGGAGCCCGTTAGGAGGAAGATGGAAAGTTGATAAGGTGAGGGAGGAGCCTATCAAAAAGTATAAGGTTGGATTGAGGCCCATGTACCAGGATGGTACCACTCTGATAGACATTTATGATGACCCAGGAGGTGGAGAAGAAGCAAGACTGACCTCCCAGTGGGGGCCACCGTTAATGTGTGAGGAAGAGTAGGGAGAGAGCAGACCAACCATATGAATTGTCCATAGGTTGGGTGAAGGAACGACAAAGAGGATGTCAGTGAGAGCCTATCTCACCAATACACTGACGTAGGTATCAGCAATAGACAGGCCTGGATTGGAGCCCATTGTGTCCTTCTTGAGTTTCATCCTGCCAGACTTAGTACGAGGTGAAGGATACAATATAGAGAAGCAGTTAGAGAATATAGAAGAGATAGAAAGCACCATAGTGTCATGATGCCTACCCCCGGAGCACCAGGCCAGGCCCAGCACCCCCGGGAGCAGGCATCACGCCCCCGGGTAAAAGCCCAGCGGCCATTTATAGGGGCTCTTTGGACTCTGTCCTGGCGCCGTTGGCGGCAGGCTCATGTTGGACATCAGTCCTGGCGCCATAGGCGCCAGGCTCATAAAGGGAAGTGTTTGGTGCACTTACCTGAAGCAGACCATGCTGCACACTCACCTGATGCAGACCATGCTGCATGAAGAACCAAGCCAAATGAGGCTTAGGAGGGACTATTTTTCTGAAGGAACTATTTTGTTACTTGGGTGCGGCTGTGGAAGAATACTCACCTGGAACTTCTTCCAAGGCTATTTAAGCCACACCCGGACAGCCACACGTGCTTCGCGTTGTTCTGCATCCCAGCAGCTGAACGCTCACCGTGTCTGCTCCTGCACCTGGACTCCAGCCACGCCCGCCTCGAACCTGGAACACCTGTAAGGGAATAAGAGAAGAGAAAGGTGAAAATCAAGAACTATTTCAACCTTCTTACCTGCATCCGGAATCTACACGCCAGCATTCCTGAAGGAAGACTTCCATTTAAAAGCACCGCGTTGCTCGCTGCAGCGCCGCGCTTCACTCACCTGTTCCTGAGACGCCGCCCGGCTCCATCGCGGCTCTCAGTGCTGGTCGCCACATCTCTGCACCGCACCTAAGGGAGAGAAGAAGAGACAAAAGGTGAGCCAGGGAACACAAGAGGAAAGCCGGATTTTCAGCCCTATTACTTACCGGCTATTCTTGGTGAGCCATTCCACATCTCGGGTCGGCGCCACATCTCTGGCAGGTACCGCACCCCGGCCGCTATGGGGAAAGTACAAAAGACATTACTGGGGAATTATAAAGACATTTAGAGGGGTCGCCCTCATCACTGACTCACCTGATTTTACCCCAGCAATTTAACCCCTCAACGCATCGCCTTTGTTCTGCACCTGAAATAAAGGACAGAAAAAGACAACATAAAAGGAGGCTCACACTTGAACTTTTGCATCTTCATACTTACGGCGTATCGCTCAGTAAAGTCAAGTGGATTTGCCAGCGCCATTCTGAAAACCAGTGAAGTAACTGGACGAACGCGCGCCCCTGCATCAGAAGCAGGATGGAGAGTTCATCCTTCCAAACCACAAGGTGAGCTTAAACCGGGGGTTTTGGAGGAAGTCAGAGGAGAACGAACGGGGAAAGGGGGGAGCAAGCACATTATTCAGCAGACAGTTAATCCCCTTTCTCATCTGCAGAAGGATATTCCTACGGGCCAGACAAGCAAGATTTGGGGGTCCTGTTCAATCGGTGGTCTGAATTCTGCGCATCACGCTTGAAGAGGCCACAGCAACCCAGACCAGACCAGCGCCTCCGTGGGAGCCAGGTGAGCGTTACACATAGAGAAGGGCACAGTGTGTGGTACACTTAACCAGGCCAAGCAGCTGAGGTATGTGGGGGAAGTAGGCAGGGGGCATACAAAGGAAATACAAACAGGACTGGAAAAAAAATAGGAACTGAAAAAGGGTAAGGGAGAAGGAAACAGACAGAACAGAGGGCAAAGGGAGTGACCAGTTAGTGCAGTCACAAAAAAGCATAATGTGAGCACATCCTAAAATCTATTTTAAGCTACAGGCATACAATCAATGCAGGGTGTGAGCACAACCTAAATTCGATTTTAGCTACAGGCATAAAACAATGCACGGTGTGGGCACAACCAAAATTCGATTTTAATGTACAGTCATCCAAACAGCTAAATTCGATTTTAAGCTACAGTCATACAAACAGCAACATTCTATTTAAAGCTACAGTCATACAAACAATGCAGTGTGTGGGTACAACCTAACTTCGATTTTTCAAGGTTTTTTTATTTTTACGAATATTACAGCACAGAAGTGTAGAGGTGGAGGCAATGGAAAGGAGAACTCAGGAGGACGAGACACATTTGAACAGTTTTGAGCATGTAGTGTAGGGGAGAGTGCCAGTTGGGATGACGCACGGATCAAATTTAGAAGTGGCAGAGTGTCAGAGATGAAATGGGCCCGGTAACAGGGCAGAGAGTCTGCATGTCTAGCCTTTCTGAATCAACCCATGTCTTGAACATGCAAGAAGAAATCATAAACAATCCGACTATAGCCAGATAGAGCAGAAGGAAACCAGCTTGGGGATGTCTGCAAGCTGCATTGGGTGGAGACATGATAAGGAAGTCCATGCCCCATTATAGAATGGCTCTGGGAACAAGCAATGTCAGAGATTCCTTCAATGGGAAAATGTTCTGGAAAAGATGCCCTTTCAAAATGACCGTTCTAACAAGACTACCAACCTACACCTTTGCAAGCTGAGGGAATAGGACCCAAAACAGAAGTGTGATCTAGACTTTCATATCATTCCCCATCATGGAACCTAAACTGTTCACCTATAATATGGCGCTTGAGTTGCAAGACCTCCAACCTGACACATCCAATGACTTAATGGTTGATCCAGAAATGTGCCTACAAGAGCATGGACAGCTCAATAGGTTTGAAGAAGAAGATGAAACTGATCCTACAGCTGGAGGTCCACGGACTAATACTGTAATTGTATCTTCTAGTTTGTAAACCGATGAAAATATGTGTTCTGAAGAAGATGACTTCATAAATGCGTCAGCGATCATCAATGTCGACATCATATTGACTAGTGCTGGCATCAGTGATAGAGATGAAGAGACTTCAACTGTTGTAGAGAACCAACAACATGATAATGAACCATCCCTGCAGACGAAAGATACAGCAAATCCAGCAGAGGATCTAGATGGTTTATTAATCAAGAAATATCTGATGCATCCAATATTGTTGATATAAATACCCTGTATTTTTTAACATTGATGATGAAACGATTGATATTAACCTGATTTTGATCCTTTCAGGAACAAGGGGAGAGCATCTCTTAGAGGAAGAGCATGATGTCATTTCTTTCATCCTAGGCGATGAGACAGAACAGGAAACATATGCTCCTGATGAGTACGTAATTAACATAATAGACTATCTATACACAACAAACGATGAACAATGGTGTCAATGTGTAATGAATGTGAATTTGTGTATGCACAAACAACACATTATGTAGTGGGTAGATACAATTTATTTTAATTTATTGGTATAGCTAAATCCCTGAATAGATCAAATTAGGTTCTGGCATAACTACACACCCTAAGACATTATGGTCAATGTGATGACCTTTGAACCATACAAGGAGAGAAAAAACTCAGTGAAGCAAAGTTTTTCAATAAATATAGGTACATATGGTTCTGGTCACTCTGCCAGCAATGCCCCCTCAAGTCGAGGTGACATGTAATTTCACCCAGTCCAACTCAACGAAGGGGTAATGAGCGCATGAGGTCCCATTCCTGTATTCCTCCCCTTTTTTGGCACCTAACAGGCTTGAAAGTCTCTAATGAAAGACAATGTTGTCTAAATCGTTATCAATAACATAGGATTTCAACACAAGTGCCTAGTCATATAAGCACCGTAGAGCCTTGCATAGACAGGTAAACCCTGACAACGCTGTACTCTGTAAGAATACTTCGCACAATGGGCCTCATTACACGGATGGCGGTAAGGGTTTACCGGTACTGTATTTTACCGGTACCGGTAAATCCTTACCGCCTTACTACGAGGTCCCTTTGCGGGTTGGGGAATTTAACGCCTGCTTTTTGCAGCCATTAAAAACCAACCCGCAAAGGGACCCAGGGAGCTAATTACGGTACCGCAATTTGCGGTACCGTAATTAGCGCCTTCCCCATTCCCATTATGCCCTATGGGCCAAAAATGGGAATGGGGAAGGGCAATGGTGGAAGGGGGAATTACCGCCCGACAACCGTGGAATGGGGCGGTAATTCCCCTTTCCGCCAAGGCGGTGCCGGTATTTTACCGGCATGAACCATGGCGCTAATAGCGCCATGGTTCTCCGCCATCCATGTAATGAGGCCCAATGTGTTGTAATCCGGGCATTTTCTGAAATGTTTTTCATTCTGTCCATATTGCACTGAAATGTTGAAACATGCAGTCCAGTTGTTGGTAACTGGCAAACATTAACGTATTCCTTCTAAAAGGGGATTTTTACGGTAGCTCACAAGGAGAATAATGTGACCTATCCTTGGGCCTCTGTACATGAACAATGAGTGGAGAGGTGATAACGTGCAATAACCAAAATCTCCCATAGACATCTCTTAAGGGACATGATACAGCACATTCGCTTGTAGAATCTCTAGCTGAAAATGCGCGCAGAGCTTGCTTCAGATGATGTGAAATGTGTCAGAGATTCATACAACAAACCTATACATTGAGTGGGCATTTATTGGGATGGGGACATGACAGTTTGGACAAGGCAGGGTTTCAGAGCCCCTACCACATCGGTTTGCATTGGGATACCAGGAGCAGACAGCTGTCTGTAACAGCTTGTCAGATACATTATTTGAAGAAGGTATCCCATTGGCCAGTAGATCTATTCTAGAGACTGGGAGGCAAGTAGATTGGAGGAGGAACGCCCTGATAGGGAAAATCATCAGTCCCAAGAGTCAATAGACAGACTCCAAACTGTTCTTGCTATAAGAACAGGAAACATTCATTAACCATTGGGTACAGAAACTCTTGAATTGGTAATTGGCTCATACCATGTCTAATGGTTACATTGTATCCTGGAAATATATTCCAGCATTTAAAGGTTCAACTAGCTGCAATGATTTTCATTTGCATGAATTTTCACTGGATTCGTTTTGCATTGCGAGCCTGCATTTCTGAATAGAACTTGTTTGAAATAGAGAGAGTTCCTCCCAATTTTCAATGCTGAGGCTTTGGTTATATTAGTGAATTAATTGGCCTTACATATTGAATGCTTTTTTATTAACCTGCATTGTTTATTTGCTGAACACTTTTGGAATATAAGGTGATGCACTATCCAGTTTTTATTATTGATGCACTGGGTTTTCATTAGGTTCACTAGTAAATGCAACTGCCTTCTGGAACATTCTATTTGTGGATTGTTTTCTTCAGCACTGCATTTAACATTGTGAAAGATATATGTCGTTTAGGATCACTCACCATATACGGTAGACTAGCGCCGTTCAAAGCATCCTGGCGTTTTTAATGTGTTATGATTTGTGGGAGAACTGCTATCATGTGTTAACAAAAACATACTACTGTTATTGTTTAGCACCTGCTTTAAAGCTCTAAAACGATGAGACAGCTAAATGATTAATAATTGTGTTTAGTCTGCTATAAAATGTTAAAATGAATTCAGAAAAATTCCTTTGACTAGTGGCTTTTGGTTTCTGAGAAGCGGCTGAGAAGTGGATTTTTTTTGATATAATACAATATAGTAAGATACATGTATTGTAAAATAATCAGCATATGTATTGCGTTCATATTTATTTGTTATTATGCTGCAATGACAAATTGAAATGCCATCGTATTCTGTTGATGTTTTTCCCATTTAATGCACTGCACAGTAACTGAGGTACCACATTGAGGAAGGCCAGTCATACCCTGACAGTGCCCATTCAGGGTTGAATGAATGTGCTTAAGGTGGGCTAGATATTCCGGAACATGCGAGTAATGTGGGATAAAATGCTGAATGTCCTCATGAACCCATAAAATCAATATACAATAAACAAATTGTTGTTCTAAGCCTGAATGTGGTTATGCTCACAGACTAGCAGACATGTCCGACTGGTGTTGTGTTCTATAATCTATGCTGCCTGGCATTAGAGAGGTTACCAAAATCCTTCTGTAAGTAAGTTACACGTGGGGAATCTCTGTAGGGCTTGGTATACCTCAGCTATCTAGCATTCACAATAGAAAAACACAACACTTTGGTTTGGCCCACTTGGTCCACTTCCCTGCCAAGTATTGCCATGTGGAAGATGACTCGTATTGCAGCCTTGGTTTGGGTCCTCGACCCTTGTTTCGCTTCTTCTTTGGTTTAGCCCACTTGATTCACTTTCCTGCCAAGTACTGCCACCAGGAATATGACTTGTATCTGTCTCTTGGGTTGAGTCCTTGACCTTTGTTTCTCTTCTTCTTTGCCTTGGCCCACTTGGTTCACTTCCCTGCCAAGTACTGCCACAGGGAACATGACTTGTATCACTTTCTTGGGTTGGGTCCTCGAACCTGGTTTCTCTTCCCTATGTTTATGAACCTTTGGCTGCCTCACTTGCCAAATACTGACACAAGGAAGGCAGTCCTGCTTGTAACCTTGTTGGATGGTATGTGCCTCCGTACCTTTTGGCCCCTACCAGTCCCCAAGCCTTTCCTGTTGCCTTGTCGGCACCCAGGATGCGTGGCCGGTTCTTCCTGGGGTTTTTCTCCTGCTTGGAGTGTTGCGTGGGCTTCTCTGCATCTCGATTCTGTTGCCCAGCAGATCTCCTGCCAGCCCTTGGAGTGACGGTATGGACACAGCTTCCTGCATTTGCATCACCATCTCCCAACCTCCAGGTACTGTCTGGATGCCATCGGGTGAAGGAGTCCCGTTGTCCACTTGACTCCAAGAGCAGGGAGTTCTAGGCTCTCTCCTGACCTTCTCCATGTCTTTGTCATGTTTCCCGGGATTTACGATCTGTCATCCTGGTTGGCTGTATCTCTCTTTCAGGCAGTCCTTCTTTGATCGTTACCATGCAAGCTAAACCACGCCTCTGCAGAAGTCTTTATTGCTGCAGTTCCTTCTTGACATTGTTCTTCATTGCTCCTGTGTTCCACCTCATCCAAGAACTTGAGTTAGCTATGGTCGGGATGTTCTTCTTCATCTCAGTACTATCCAGGACCTTACAATAATCTATTTTATAACAGATATAGATATAATCTATGGAAAGAGATTAGCAGAGTAAGTAAAGGCTAGAATGTGTGGGGGTGTGATGTTCCTAAAATGGCTACATCTTAGATGGTCGTCCTTCTCCCCCAGGGTGTCTCTCCCCATGAGATCCTCCCTCATTATAACATCCCCCAGAGGGACTATCGGGTAGTGGCCTCAACTCTCTGGCCTCATGATAAGAGGTTCCCTCCTGGGGAGAAGCGACAACATCTAATGGTTTATCAAAAAAGTGTTATTACCTGGCTAGACTGCCCTACGTGTGATGTAGGCCAGTCTATCCCTGTAATAACATGCATGGTTACTTTACTCTTGATGCACATTTACTGTGCATCAAGGGTAAAGCAAACATAAGTGTTGCCACTGGTCCACTTTCAGTGTAGGCCAGTCTAGCAAGTTAGTAACACTTATGTTTAGTTTACTCTTGATAAAGCAAACATAAGTGTTATTATCTGGATAGACTGGCCTACCTGTGGCATCCATCAGGGCTCCATTCTATTGCCAAGGCTCGTCAACATCTACCTGGCCCCTCTGGCCCATCTGATCTCCACTTTCTCGTCTCATTTCCAGTGCTATGCAGATAACACACAGCTCTCCTTCAAGCTGCCATCTTCTACTTCCTCCTCTTCCCTCATACCTGACTGCGTGACTTCTATTCAGACATGGTGCTCTGCCAATGATCTCTGCCTTAACACCAGTAAGAAAGAGATCCTACTCTTTGGGACCCCTGCTCCTTGTTTCCCCACCTTTCTGGCCAGACTCCCTGAGTCCCATCACCTCCCTCACGTGTGAGGCAAAGAACCTTGAGGTCATCTTTGTCTCCTCTCTCTCATTCTCTCCAGACATAACAGACCTTGCCAAGAAGTACAACTTTCAGCTCCACCTTCTCAAGGCCATTCTACCTTTCCTCACCTTCCCCAGAATCTCAACCTTTTCAGTGCCCTGGTTGTCTTTCCTCCCTTTGCCCCCTCCAAGTAATCCAGAACAGGATTTTGAGACTTATCTTTTGAGACGTATCCTTCCACTGCAGGTGCAGTCTCTGCCTCCTACCCATCAGTTGTTGTTTTGGTGCCCATTCTGGTACCATAAGCCCTGAAGAAAGTGGTAGCACTCCTATATATCACAGAAACCATTCGGCCAATGTTTCTTCTTGGGGCCCAGCAATTTAGGGATTCACACTTTTTGAAAACCTGTGTGTCGAAAATGTTGCACAGAGCTCTCTAAGATTTGAGCCATGTTTTTATATTAATTTTAACTTTATTTGAGGTCAAAAACAGGAAAATGAAAGTAACCATTTTCTCCTTCTTGATCTCCATTCCCTCTGAGGCACAGTGCAAAGTGTTTTAAAGTATTTTTAGGTTTGCTGTTTGCTTCAATACTCAGGTAGGGAAAGCCTATCTATGTCCCCTCACCGTAGATAAGCAGCACATCACCGATATCTAGGGTTCAGTCACCACATGAGGGCACAGTTAGCAAGGTTTCATTGCAATGACATGACAATGACATGACTGAATCACAATCAGTTAACCTAACTCTCCCAATGCCACTGTGACTAGGGACTAGGGACAAGGGACTGGTGATCCCATCAGAGCCAGACACGGCCCAGACCAACCCCCACATGTCCCCTTCATCCTTTTTCAGCACTTGCCCTCAGACTCCCTTTCCATGACTAGCACAATTTGGTCCTCCCTGCCTACCACATTCATCCTCTCTTCCCCCCTTTTCCCCTGGCACTTGCCACCTTTGCCTGGCCAGCACTTCCCTGCCCCCTTGCCTGGGAGACCCCCACTGCTCACTTCTACCTTTGCCCCTTACCCACTGCATTTACCACCTTCTCAAGCACTTGCATGGTAGGATTGTCACAATGCAAATATAATGGTTTTTTGTTGACCTACGTTCACGATTCCCTTGTCACCCACATCTTGTCTTGTGGCGCCTGGAAACATTTGTGTATAGATGCCATACAAATGTCAAATACATAAAAAAAATGTAGGCCAGTCACCTACATTGAATGTAGACCAGTCTAGCCAGGTAATACTACTTATGTTTGATTTATCCTTTATTATTATTATTATTATTATTATTATTATTATTATTATTATTATTATCATTATTATGTTTATCGAGCACAAACCTAGATTCAAGAAGCAACAGAGCTCTCTACAATCATAAGGGGAAGAACATGTTCAGGGGAGCAGAGAAACAAGGGAGTGGGGAGATAACAGGGTAGGGGAATTGTGGCCAATTTCTCAGCAAGGGATCTACAAGCAACCAGAGGAGGAAACAGTGTGGATCAGATTGCCCAGTCTCAGCAATGAAGTGAAGTGGAGGGTGTGTTGACCTAGCAGTTATGGAGGAGCCATTCACTGAAGACAAGGGTCCTGATTTCTTTCCTGAACTGTAGAAGCGAGGGGGTGAGTCTCCAGTTGTTGTGGAGGATGTTCCAGAGTCTTGGGGCATAGACAGAAAAGGCCTATCTTCTGGTTTGTTCCTGCCTGCACTGGCGGAGTTCAATTCTGCACATGCCCTTAATTCTGGTGGATCATTGGGTTTCAGAGATATTGAGTTTCTCAGTGAGGTAGCTTTGGGACTTCAGGGTGACAAACTTGTAGATAATGCAGCAATATTTGAAGATGATACAAGCTTGAAGCAGGAGTCACTGTAGTTTGATTAGGGACTAGTGACGCAGTCAAATTTGCAGAGTGCTTTGATGATTTGTACTGCAGCAAGCAGGAGACATCTTTGGGTGCTTGGATAATAGTTGAAGGCCTTTCAAAAGGACATTGCTGCCATCCAATCTGATATTGCACTGGTCACATGGCTACCCTCTCATCTTGGGCCCAGGTCCCCTCAATGCCAGTTGCACACCTGCACTGCCCCCTGGCAACCCTTGCACTCAGGGACTGTTTCTGCATCCCTACAGCCCCTACCAGCACTTGACACCTGATGCCTGCACTCTTATTTATTGTCTAATTTATTTTAGTGTTTTCCTGTGTACTGCACTACCCCGTATCCTTTGCCCCCGCACTTTTCCCTTTCCCCCTCCCCTGCACTTGCACAATCTCATTGCCACCTTGCCTAGTAGTATAGTTTTCTGTCTTTCCTATGTTCCCCTCCCTTGCCTCGTCGCGCCTTGAAACACCTGTGTATAGGCGCATTATAAATGCCATATCATATCATATATCCAGGTGGGAGTGGACCAAGGCTTGGGCAACACATTTGAAGTTGTTTTCCGGGATAAAGGGCTTGATATTCAGCAGGAGATGAGCTTTTTATGTCTTCCTTGCTATTTGTTGTTCAAAGGGGTGGTGTCCATCAATGTCAAATTCAAGCGTCTTGGCGCAGTTGGCTGGTCGAATGGGATGTAAATCCCTTGAGGTGCATATCAGAGTCATTATTAGGCATTATATGTCTGCCACTTACAATCCTGCTGAGGTGGCACCTGGTTTATCTTCTGCTTCATTCCTGGGGTCTATGCCTTTATTGGGTGATCTATGGGATTCTTTTCCACTTTTCATGGCTGCGGATATTACTTCAGCACTGAAGAGAATGCAGTCGGCTTCTCCTACTGATGCCGTCCCCTTGCGAATGGTGAAAGCCATTCTGCCTTTAATTATTTCTAATGTCACAGCTGTGGTCAACTGCTCTTGTTCAACTCAGAACATTCCCTCTGTACTTAAATGTGCCACAGTGATTCCTTTGCTAAAAAAGGCTTCTCTTGATTATCTAGTTCTTGCAAAGTTTTGCCCTATTGCGCTCCTGCCGTGAAGTTGTTGGAATCTTATCTTGTCTTATCTTAATGAAACTTGTAGAGCGTAGCATAAGCCCAAAGTCATCTTGGCGCTAAGCTAAAGGAGGTCCATCCAATCCACAGGAAAATAACTAAAAAAGAAAAGTCTTTAGTGCTCGACGAAACAATGAATGGGACTCAATGCTGTGCAGACAAAAAGGAAGCTGGCTCCAGTCCTTTGCAGCAGCCACAGAGAAGGCACGCCCACCTATCCGGACAAGACTGACCCTTGAAGGCTATATTGTCTTCAGATCATGTGAACGAAGGGGCCCGGAGGGCATATACAAATCAAATGTATTCTGAAGAAATTTGGCACCTAGTCCATAGAAGGCAGCAGGACTTGTGCACTATGCACAAAGCCTTAAACCTAATGCATTGCTCAACAGGGAGCTAGTGGAGATGCCGCAGCAACAGGGTCATATGAACACCCCAGGGAGGGCGAAGAACAGCCCTGTCTGCTTCATTTTGTAGCAGCTGAAAGCGTGGTAATAGATGTTTTGGAAGAGCAAGATAGAGGGCATTACAATAGTCAATATTGCTAATGACCAAGGAGGAAGCAACAGGGGCATGGTGGAACTTAGCGAGAATACAAGGCAGGACTTTCCGGAGAGTCTGCAGTTTAAAATGTGCTTTTTGGCATGCAAGAGAGAGAGACCTGGTCGGCCATAGAAAGAGAGGCTGAGATTTTAACACCTAAGTATTTCACCGAGGAAACCGGTTGGGGAAAAAGGGCAAGACTCTCCGGCCAGAACTCTGGGGTCCAAAACAAAGATGGGGTAGCCGTACCCACCACCAACACCTCTGTTTTTTCTCTATTAAGCTTAAGCCAATTTCTCGCCAACCAATCACCAATGGCTAGCAAGCAGTTTTTCAGTTGACCTACTGATTCAGATTGAGTAAGATCAAGCCGCACAATGATTTGGGTATCATCGGTGTAGGAATAGCACAGCAGGCCAAAAGCATGGAATATAGCTAAAAGATGTTGAATATAAAAATTAAATAAAGTGGGAGACAGAGAAGAACCTTCAGGAATACCAAAAAGAAGAGGAATCATCTGAGAAAAGAATGGTGGAAGAGAAACAGACTGAGAGCATCCTGTCAAATAGGAGGAATATAAGGCCAGAACTTGGTTGTAAAGGCCAGCGGTGGAAAGCCGGGAGATCAGGGTGGGGTGGTCGATGGTATCAAAAGCTGCTGATAAATCATGCAGAATCAAGGCTCCTACCCTACCCTGATCAACCAAACGTAGCATGTCTTCGACAACGGAAACCAAGACCAACTCGGTTGCCAGACATTTCGTCGAAAAAAATTGGTCGACCAGACAAATGGTCGAACCAATTTGGTCGAAAACCAAATGGTCGAAATTTTTTTTTTTTTTATTTTAACCCTTTTTTTTTTTTGGGGGGGTCCCCCCCAACCCCTTTTTTCTCTAAAAACCCCTTTTTAACTAAACGAAAACCCGAAAAATAAATATATAAATAAAAAAAAAAATTCGACCATTTGGTTTTCGACCAAATTGCGTCGACCAAATTGCAGTCGGCCAGTTTTTTTTCGACGAGTTGACTGGACACCGACCAAACTCCATATCCCTGCCAGGACAGAACCTAGATTGAAATGGGTCGAAAAAGCCTGAGGATTCCAGAAAAGTGCTAAGAAGCTGGGACACCAGAGATTCAAGACGCTTCATCAGACAGGGGAGTAAAGAAATAAGTCAAATATTAGACAGCCCTGTTGGATTAAGGCAAGGCTTTGAATCCCTGGTCTCCCTGCTGCTTGGGAGGTTCTCTGAAGATTTGTCCTTATTTGATGCTTTTCAGTCAGTCGTTAGACTGGTGTGAGGCACTGAGACTGTTCTGGTCTTGGTACTCAATGATCGGATACTCATTGATGATCAGAGTGGAGTGGCATCATTGATCCTGTTGGAGCTCTCTGCTGCTTTTGATACTGTCGATCACCACATCCTGATTAGTCGTCTGTCAGCGGCTGGGGCATCTGGTTCTGTTCTTTCATGGTTTCACTCTTTTTTTTCTGATTGCTCAAAGCTGCTATCACTGCAGCCTTTTCTTTCCGCTGTTTCTGCTTTGGTGTGTGGGGTTCCTCTGGGTTCTGCCTTATCCCCTAGGCTTTTCAATATTTACATCCAACCTACGGTTACTCTTATCCACTCCCATGGTTTCAGATGTTACTCGTATGCTGATGCTATTCAGATCTTAGTCCGGCTGGACCTCTCCCATCTGGCCCATGCCACTCAGTGGATAGATTGTATGCTGTGGGGTGCTGGATGAGCGACAATTGGCTCAAATTGAATGGGGATAAGTCTGAAGTTATGGTTGTGGGCTCTGCTGCAGTCATGTCTCCCTGGACTTTGTCTTTTTGGCCCTCTTCTTTTGGCTCTTTTCACACTGCCATTCCTGCTGTTAAGAACCTGGGTGTAAAGCTGTCTGCTTCCCTTTCTATGTCCTCCCAGATCATCTCAGTCTGTCAGGCTGCTCATTTCCAGCTGAAGATACTTAGAACGGTTTTGCAGTTTATTCCTGCTCATCTGGGGCTCCGGTGTTTTCTGCTTTGGTATTTAGTAGGATTGATTATTGTATCTCTCTATATCTTGCACAGACTGATTATTTATTGCGTCGCCTTCAAATTCTTCAGAACTCAGCCAGCTGTCGTGCCACTGGTTCCCCCTTTTGGGAGCACATCTCTCCAGTTCTTAATGCTCTGCACTGGCTGCCAGTGATCAAATGTGTGCACTTCAAATCTTTCTGTTTGGTACACAGGGCTTTTCATGCAGTAGGCCCTGAGTATATGCATTTAAAGTTTCGACCCTATGTACCTGGCCGTCTGTTGCGTTCTTAAGGATCGTTTCCTTCTTGCTGTCCCTAGGATCCGATGTGTCCGTATTGGTGGACGTTCATTTTCTCTTCGGGCGCTATGCTTTCGAATGCCCTACTCATTGCTCTTTGCTCTGTGGCTGCCCATCTCCAATTTAGAAGGGCCCTGAAAACCTTACTCTTCTAGTTCATTTTCTATTTCCTTTAATAGTGCTTGCTCAGTCTTTAGCACCAGGTTGCCTTTTGGTGTCGGTTGCGCTGTACCTCGGTACAAAAAATTATAACATAACACAATTATAACATAACAGAGATCCAGGCCTGTAAATCAGGCTGTTCGGTGTTGTTGTTCAGGAGTAGGAGTTAAGTCTTGGGGGAGTTGAATTTCAGGTAAACCCTGGACATCCATGTCTAGATCAATGGGAGGGAAGACTTGAGCCTGTGGCTGTCTTCAGTCGGGATATCATGTTCCAGAGCTGTGTGTCATCTGCATATTGGTGGGTGTGGATATTGGCCCTCATTACAAGTCAGGCATTAAGAGTTTAACGGCGCCGTTAACCCTTAACGCCTGATTCACACTTTAAAGCCTGCTTTTTGCAGGCGTTAAAGTCCAAGGCGCTAAGCGACCTTGGTGCTAATTACGGCACCGTAATTTACAGTGCCGTAATTAGCGCCTTCCCCATCCCCATTATGCCCTGTGGGGCAAAAATGGGAATGGGGAAAGGCAAATGGTGAATGGGGAATTACCGCCCCACTCACCTTGGAATGGGGTGGTAATTCCGCCATCCACCATGGCGGAATCCGGCACGGATCAGGGCGCTAATAGCACCATGGTCCACCGCCTGACTTGTAATGAGGGCCATTGTGTGAAGCGAGGAGGGTTCCAAGTGGTTTCTTCTAAAGATTGCAGATCGACAGTGAGAGGATGAATAATTGCGGTACCCCACAGGTGATGGATGAAGCTGTTGATCTGTAGCAATACATTTGTACAGACTGGTGGTTATTTTCAAGGTATGAGTTGAAACAGCTGAGGACAATCTTGCTGATCCTCATGCAGTGATGTAAGCTGTCAGTGAGTTTCTGGTGGTCTACTGTGTCCTATGCTGCTGAGAGTTCAAGGGGAACCAGTAGGCAAGGAAGGCAATCATTAAGGATTTTCATTGTCCATCACCTTAGTGGTAGCCATTTATGTTCTGCATCTGGTCCGGAAGCCAAATTGGTAGAACTCAAGGAGGTTGTTGACTTCAATGTGTTGGAGGTGTTGTATGGCTACTGCTTTCACAAGGATCTTACCTAAGAAAGGATGCCAATTACAAAATAATAATGTGACAATAAGAATGTATGCACAGACTTGCTCTACCATAGTCAGTCTGCGTATACTTTTTAAAATGTGGCATGGTGTTTGTTACTTGGCATCAAGGGTAAAGCAAGCATCATGCATTTGTGTTATTGCATGGTTGTACTGGCTTACATGATTTGCTTCATATAAGCCATATATTATTTGTGTGTCACAGTATTTTTGCACTTTGCATTGAGGGAAAAGCTAATGTAAGTGTGTTTGTGTGGTACACTAACCTATCTAGGTATAGCCAGTCTGGAAATAATGTATTTCTGTGGCATGGCATCTATTACTGACTGGGAGACCTTGTATAGTAATACTGTCATATATTGGTGCAGCATGTATGGGCATGTACTGGCGCAGCCAGCATGAAATAGTTTATATACTGGCCTATGATGTGGGCAAAGGCATCATGAATATGTGTTGCAAAATGGTCCTGCGCATTGTTGGTGGCGTTCAAGTATTTAATGTGCTAACATGCAAAACATTTTACAGAAAGTGCTGCACAATGCGCCATTTTAACCCATTATTTAATAAAAATTCTCACGGGGAGAACTCCCAAAAATCAGCTCTGTTTGGTTCGGATTTGCTCGCTGTGATTGCTCGCTCCCACATATTAGGCACATACATTTACACCTCGCCTGGTCAAATATTCACCAGCCACCACCAGCCACCACTGCAGCCACCACTGCTGAACAGGGTATTTGTTTCTGTCCATACCTGTAGTGGCATTGGATCCATACATATATCTGTTTGGATGTTTTTTCCCATTATGAGCAAGTAACAGAAGGCTGGGTTCCTCGCATTTTCTTTCCACATTATGTTTGTTTCCAGTCTGTGATCGTGCAACTTCAAGAGTTATGTTGGATACTGGATATGAGCCTCATTTTGTTTGGTTGGTGCTTGAGTCACTAATTCCTAATACAGTGTTGATGATCATTTGGGTTAGTATCTATCTGAGCATGGGAAAGACATGATCAAACTTCCTCATGCCAGTTGGGAGACTAGCTGTGGCATGCTATACAGCTTTGATCACTGCAATGACTGAGGGAAGGACACCTGCCAGGAGTGCGTTCCTGTGACACTAGCACTTCTGATAGGATTGCGTCCTGAAGACATCTGGCAGTAGGGCATGCTTGATCTTGAGCATTAGTGATAGTTTATACCAGGCCACGTTGATGTTTCTGAATAGCAGGGTTAAAGCCCAGGGATTTGGTGCTTTTTGATTGTACTGTTGAGA
Organism: Ambystoma mexicanum; assembly: GCF_040938575.1. Taxonomy (NCBI): domain Eukaryota; kingdom Metazoa; phylum Chordata; class Amphibia; order Caudata; family Ambystomatidae; genus Ambystoma; species Ambystoma mexicanum. The sequence goes on along the minus strand of NC_090932.1, from coordinate 359,237,764 downwards.
ACCCTATACGATCCATTCCAGAGAGCAATGATTTGATAAGACTTTGTTTAGCTTTGTTCCCATGGAGCAAAATCTCAGTTTTTATGGAATTGAGCTTAAAATAAGCATTCACCATCCAAGATTGGATAAATTCTGCACTGTGTGTTGCCCATGAACATCTTCAGCAAGGCAGACCGTTTGAAAGGTGGCACCTAGGGGACCCTGACGTCTATGGAAACAAGGCGGGTCACCACACACAATAGAGATGCCAGACACGAGGTTGTATTCCCAAAGCTAGGGTTTTATTGCAAAGCAAAAGTCTCAGTTGGCCAACTCAGTCTCAACGCCCCGCGACGTGTATTTCTAGACCTCGAGGGACGCAAGAGAGCGAATTATGTACATCAGTTACATATATACAAAATGCATATCAAACAATCAGCTATGACATGGTTAACACACCTCTTCAATGGGTTTCTTTGAACTTGGTGTGATGATGGACATCTCCGACCACTATGACACCTTCAAACATCTATTCTAGTAACAATTTGCAATTTGTAAGTGCGTAGGCATCTTTCGGTTATTGAATAGAACATGGCGCTTCTGTTCTTGGAAGCGAACTACATACAGAGGGGGTTGCATTCCGGACCTTGCTATCTATCAGGTGCTATTTGCATCCTGGGAGCCGACATGCTCTAGCGGGCTCGGAAAGGGGGGCCGTTAGAAAAGCATAATTCAAGCCTTTAGTGGTATTATTCTAACATATTCTACCATATCACGAGACTGGCTGGCAGCTGTGAAATGATCAAATGCCCTGCGGCTCTGCTTCAAGGCTACATTAAGGAGGGAGCCGGGCATTCTTCCTGGCGCTGCCTACGTTTGTATTTCAGCGAAACTCTTGTTATCCTCTCGGCCCTGTGGCCTTGTCCTTTTCATATACAGACAACAATGTTCCTCAGTCGAGCAGTGTACGCGGAAAATATACTGCGAAGCAATAGGAACAGAAAGCAATGAGCAATGGTTAGAAAACAAAATGGTGATTCTTGTTATATCAAAATGGCTGTTCATTAGAAAACTCGAAAACCTATATTCTGTTGTATTGTGCATGAGACGGTTGGCCCACGGCCACCAAAATGTGTTTGCGGTCTCAAATTAGAATTCTAGACTGACAAACCCTCCTTTGGCCGTATGCCAAACGTCTCATCTATTTATTGAAACCTCCTCTAGTGATGATGAATCTGAAGTACTTATGTCTGAGCCTCGCATGCTATCGTGGTCATCATTGCCTTCATTAATATCTATTGCCATCAACTCTTTCATTACTCTCATCTCATTTGGGTCTGGGCTAGTTCGATCATGAGGTTGTTTTTTCTTTGTTATCATTTTCATGCATCCTTCCGTTCATCCCTCAGTACCTCTGCACAAACTATGGGTAAACAATATATACAATAACAACACGTTAGGAATATTCCGAACACCACTACTAGTATTGAGATCAGCTTCCATCCCCAAGATCGTAGTATTCCCCAAAACCACAATCCGATTTCCCAGCTCCCTTCTCCCGTGGGGAGTTCAGAGCTTAGAACGTGCATTTTCTTTATTGCTTCAAAGATGGTGGGGGGATTGTCATCGACATAAACGCAACATGCTGATCCCACTATTTTGCAAATTCCCCCACGATCAACCAGGATCACATCGAGAGCCATTCTATTTTGCAGCATCTTAATCTGATTCCTCTTTCTTCCAACGTCATGTTAAATAATATATCTGTTGTTGTGTCTATTGTATTCTTTAGGATTCTGGACAATTGCCTTATATCATAGGAGTTCACTATCTGTCCTAAGAATGGAATGAATGATTTTCCTACATCAGTTGCTATTAAAAAACCTTCATCAGTCCTCTTGACTCTAGTTCTGGATAATTCGGCCATGGCTGCTGTTTCCAAGAGGAATACTCCTGGGAACAATAGCCTGAGATAACATGAACCTCCCCAGTTTCTGGGCAACCAAGGGTATGCTTTCTCTCCACATATAAAATAAACTGGATCACCTACGTATACTGGTTCTATTTCCCATTTTAGTACCACCGTATTCATACAACCAGTATATGTTCCGACTGAAAAAGATCCTTTCTTTTTCAGGCAAAACGGGACAGTTCTTGGGCTATAATTCACCGTGTAAGATGGGGGAATCGCATCTTTGTTCCCTTCTGTTCTTACACGAAACGTCATTAAAGATGTTTTTTCTGGCGGGGACAATCTATCTCGTCTATTTTGTCATGTTATCTTTCTTGCGCTTTTCCTCGTGGGCTCTGTGGCTATTACTTGTACTTTATGGAAAATTGAACAACCCACAGGCTTCATTATTATCTCCTCAAACTCATTCATGTTGGTTCTGTCTAATTGACCCGTATTACTCTCATTCCACTTCCCATAGAACATTGCACCTAAAGAAGCACTACATGCAGAACTTAATGGTAACGGCTGCACATACCACCCTATTCCTTTCCCAGCATGCTGTGGTAAATGGGCACATACCCAGCAGTTTGTTTTCTTCAGGATTACATGTGTCATGTTCATGATTAATAATAATGTATTATTCCCAAAACCTTCCCTGTGTCTTTCTTCCATTGGGGGTAGGGTATAAGTGATCACATGTACCGGGCTTTCAGTACTGGATATATTACTTATCGGTAAAAACATTTCTAATGGGTGTATTGTTTCTACCCACCATAATATTAGGGCTGTCGATATTGGTGCTACCACGCTCATAAAGCACATTATTATCGTTAGTGTCAGCAGACAATTTGTTTTATGGTGCGTTTTTCTTAAACTTATAGGCCCTCATTACGACCCTGGCGGAAATCGAAAAACGATGGCGGAAATGCAATACCGCCATCGAATAGCGCTCGGTGCGATTATGACCCGTCACCGTAAAGTACGATGCCATTAGCGACACCGTAGTGAACGCCAACGCTAACTGCACCAAGTACGCGCACGCGCGCCATGCGAAACCGTAATTACCACCATGGCGCAACGGTACGGGAATTCTGACCCTAGCGGACATGTACCTAACGCCATCAAGCATGGCGGAAAGTACCATTCCGCCATGGTGAGAAGTACGGCATCGCGAACCAACCGTAAAAGGCCCTACTGAGTGCCTGTACACCACTCCCTGGCCACATTGCACAACTCCTCGTAGGTTGAATGAAGTCACACAATGCAACCAGTGAAATGTACAAGTCACCCATGCATGCCAACGAACAAATGAATGTAGGGGCTCCAAGTGCCTTGTGAGTGGCCATCCATATTTGCCATGGCACCATTGCCGTACTGATGCAGCACAGGCATGTGAAGCTTCAAGTACAGCAACATGAACTGAAAACTGAGACAAACAAAAACAGGCCCCCCATCGCTTGACACCAGTGTAAGGCAACATTCAAAGCAGTATCCTGAGTGAGACTGCACCAGCCCTGTACTCCTGCCAGTAAACAAACCAACCATCAGCATAAGCATGTACCACACAAGTTGGCAGAGTGACTGAGCAGCCAGGCTCATCTCAAGAGGGGCCAATGGGAGCTGCAGGGCACAGATGGCACGAATACAGAAGCTATTCCAATGGACATGACCTCAGTCTCCCTCCAAGAAACGCACGCAAACACAGGCACCTGTGACCAGCCATATTCTGATAATCACATCATTCCACCAATCCACCTGGCTGACCGGCATCTGTTACACAAAAGCTAATCCCCCTCCCATGAGCATGACATCATCAAAACAGACATAATGGCAGCCCCTATCCCTGACCTTACTGGCCTTCGTAGGCAAACGCGCCCAGTACAGTACCACGCAACTATACTCAGAAGCCGGAACCCAAAACAGATCTTCTCACAATACATCGCTCCACAAATAGGAATATGCTACATTACTTGCAAAGAATAACGCTACACGGTCAATATCATAATCAAAATTTAATGCACAACAAAATCACCAGGCCCATACAGCTATTAGGTCATGAACTCCAAAATATATTTCATTATTGTGGGCTGCATCCGCAATAAATGACCAGCTTCTTCTTGTGTGACGCCCTGTTCCTTCATGGTACACAGGGGCTACATTCACGTTCAAAAAGGCAACATGGAAGCGCCTAGAACCGCAGGGCCGTCCCATTAGGTAGGCACTAGTCCAGCTGAAAGGTCGAAATGTTGCTCCCAGCCACTAGTACTGTGTAAGGGTATGTGGGCCATTGGCGATCGTCCCATAAGATCGTAATGGTGCTCCACTGATTAACACGAAGCAGCAGGTGTCGGGAGTAAAAGCCATCTGCAGGAGTGGCATACAGATGGCAGCGGCAAAAGGGGAGGAGATACCTGTCACCCAAATGAAATGAAAAAGAATAGTATGGGCATCAGAACTCCATTTGAATTACTCACTTCAATGATCACACTAAATCCACAGCCATATGCATGCTAGCCCACTCAAAAGGATTATTCGCACCCAAAAATCACTTGCGAATCATAACAATATAAATCGAGGTGAAAACACTGTTACAAACGAGTGTTTGTGTGCATGCGTCTGTTAAAACAGAATCCATTAGATGGGATTAGTAACGTGCATAGACACAGGTGTTTGAAGGCGCGTCGAGACAGGGAGGGTTCAACAAGGGCAGATAGACGATGGTCCCACTATGGCAGCCCTGCATCACATAGCGCAGGGGAAGTGGATAGATTCCAAAAAGCCATGTACATGGCAAACTCTCTATTAAATCATCTGTCCATGCATCCATACATCATTCCCTCATCCCTGTATGAAAACGCCTGATTATTTACTCACATAACATGTGAATTTCCATTGAGTCTGTGCGTAATGCAGTCTGCAAAATCCTCTGTGCTCCAGCCCGGAATTCTAGTGTTGTGAAGTAACATGTATTTGGGAACGTCCTGCCTCATTGTCCACTACGCTATTGCGCATCCCATACTTTTCATATCAATCATTGCATTCTCGCCATGGCCCCTGTCCCAAGGACATTAAACAATAGAACTTTATATCTGCAGTCAGACCTGTGGGCGTCTCCTCGCCGCTAGCTGGAAACCGAAAGCGCTGTCCTTCGAATTCCTCATTTGCAACATCACGTCGAAAAGGCATCTGTGACCGCGTGAAATCACAAATCCATCCATGTAGTGCGGCAGTGTGTGAAAATGGCAACTGGCTTCACTCACAAATGGGACGCCCCACCCCTCGGTGAACCGCGGTACAGTGCTGCATGAGGGTCCACCGTTAATCGAGTACTACATTCCACTGACCCTTCACAAGTTTGTTCGCGACTGCAAAGATAGTATGTGAAACAATGGGACCATAGCAGAATGAACATATGAACCAATATCTCACTGCCATCGGGATGAAATACATGATTGTAATAGCAAGATGCCATGCGTCGAATTGCAGCGTTGTGTGCTGGACGTGCTCGCCCAAAGGGGATTGCAGCTTGCACAGGTGGAATGAATCACCACAGGTGGAGGCTATACAGCTTGAAAACACATAAATTGCACACCCAACCCCCTCCCACAACCACACCCACTCCAAAATGCTACCGGCAGGACTAGAGATGTTGGCCCTGGGGGACCTGATAGCACTGCAAGTACTCCAACTTCAAGAAGAAGACGAACACCAACTACTACACAACCGGCCGCACAGAGGAGACGCAGGAGGAGGAGGAGGGCAAGGCAGGGCCAGCAAGGCCCACCAGCACAGCCACTACCACCACGCAGGCAGCCCGCAATCCCACACCTCCGAGCACATCCGTTCAACCTCACTGATGAGCAGATCCACACCCTCTACCGTTTGGACCGGGACACCATAACCACCATTGTGGACATGCCACACACTGACCTTGTCAGCATGATAGATAGCCCAACCGCCATCCCACCCCTACTGAAGGTGGTGTCTGTACTCCACTTCCTGGCCACAGGCACCTACCAGCACACAGTCGGACAGTTGCATGGCATTTCACAGCCACTGTTGTCACGGACACTATTGCAAGTGCTCGATGCCCTCCTGAAGCACGCAGACGACTACATCTCTCTACCACGCTCGGAGCAGGAAATTACGAACACAAAAGTGGGATTCCATGCACTTGCCGGCATACCGGGTTGCATTGGTGCCATCGACTGCACCCATGTGGAATTGATTGTCCCACATGCCATGGAGGCCCAGTACCGCAACCGAAAACAATATCATTCTCTTAATGTACAAATGGTGTGTGACTCCAACAGGATCATTACACATTGTTGTGCCCGATTTCCTGGATCAACCCATGATTCCATGGTCTTGCGGAACTCTACAATACCACGCTACATGGAGGGACACGCAGGGAACAGATCCTGGCTACTCGGTGAGTCTCATTTCATGCATGATAATGTGGGGTATGTGATGCGGCAATGACTTGGCAGGAAGGGGGCGGGGTGCGTACGTAGCAATGTCATTCCTCAAACATCCTTTATTGTCCACATACAGGTGATGCCGGGTATCCACTAAAGAGATGGCTCCTTACACCACTCCGGAACCCACAGAACCAGCATGAGGAGGACTACAACCATGCCCACTCACGTACCGGTGTAGTCATAGAACAGGCATTCGGCCTACTGAAGGGTCGTTTCCGCTGCCTCAGCAGGTCTGGCGGGGCACTCCTGTACCGCCATGAGAAGGTTGCAAAGATGGTCATGGCATGTGTCATGCTACACAACATGTGCGTACGTAGAAATGTGCCCATGCCCCCTGACGCAGAACTGCAAGCACCTGAATATGGTCATGATGAGGGTGGGGATGTGGCAGCACCTCAAGGAGTCCGCGAGGCACAGGAGGGCCGTGAAATTCGTCAGATTATCATAGATTCATGCTTCTAGCACTCACGCCTGGTGGCTGATACATGGACACGGGACTTGCGGCACTGTGTGTGTCTGGAACATGCACAATATGGACTGTACGCCTATAATGGCCTCGTACACAAAGATCAATGTCCACACATCTCATTGGATGATTGTGAAATGTTTATAGCATATGTGAAATTATGTTACACACCCCATCGACCCGCCACCCAAGTAAGCCCAACACACCCCCTCCACCCTCCTACCTCCCCCCCGAACACCAGTGTCCAAAGATGCTCATTGTCAGTGGGCAAACGCTATTGCAAGCCCCCTCTCTGGGTATCAGGGGCACCCCTGCCTGTGGAGCGCAGGTTCCTCCCAGATCTACGTTGGGGGCTGCCCTGGACGGAACTTGCAATGGATGATGTCTCTGCCTGCTCACGTCCATGCATGTCCCTAAGGGTTTGTGAGAGCTCAGTGAGCACACGGCGCACAGCGGCAAGTTCAGCACATACGTCTTTGGACGTCGCATGCAGTTCCCCCCTCAGGCTCTCGGTGCTTCTCTCCATTTGTACTCTCAGGCTCTCAGTGCTTCTCTCCATTTGTACTCTCAGGCTCTCGGTGCTTCTCTCCATTTGTGCCCTTAGTGTCTCTGTACATGTTTCTATGGCTGCCTTAGTACCCCCACATTCATCAGCATGGTCCTTGAGGAGCGTGGCCAGTTGCTGCTGTTGCACGATCACCTGGTCGAGGGACTGTTGCCTCTGCTGGGCCATGGCCATTTGCGGTGGTGTCACAGAGGGGCTGATCACCTCATGTTGCCTTGACACAGGGCTTGTGGGGGATGGCCAGTCGTCGTCTTGTGGGTGCCCCTGCGTGGTATCCTCATGGTGTACGGGATGAAACAAACAGGGGGATTGAGACAGGTCATGGATGGATCCTACATCGACATCACCGTTTTCTGTGTCGGAGCATGCTGCCATTAATGCAGTGTCACCTATGGTGCTGCTGCCACCAGAAGCAGTGCCTTCTGTGGCATCCATTGGGGGGGGCTGTGGTGGTGCTGTTGTGGGCATGCTGGCTGCTGGGGTGCCTGTTGAAGTCCCCTCCTGTGTGCTGCCACTTGATTTGTGCTGCTGCCGTGTCTTGATCCGTGCAGCTGAGGTGGAGGGTCTTTGGCCGTTGGTCTTGGCCCTCTTTGCAGGTGTGCTGGTAGGGGTGTCCTGGAGCTCGTCGTTTGAATCGGACCCTGTGGTGGAGTAAAGGAGGGCGAGCGTTATTAATGGGTCTGTGGAAATTGGAATGGCAATGTATCACATGCATTGGGGTGGTACCTGAGGGTGATTTGGGTCAGGGCCTTGGAGGTGGTTTCATTTTTTTGTGGATGGAGGATGCAGTTGTTTTGCAGCCTGCAGTTAGGGGGTGCCTGCTGCACGTGTAGAGGGTGTTTTTAGGAATTTTAATTATTTATTTATTTAATTTGACTTTTAATGTGCGCTATCAGGCCAATGTATGTGGACGTTCTCCTGGACATGTGTTTCTGTTGCACTATGTGGACACATGGTACTTCACATGATTGGACATTGGGGTTTTAGCATTGTTTTATTTGGGACACCTACCTGATTCTTCGGATGTCTGCACTCCTTTCTCCATCCCTCCGACTCCCTCTATAGTCTCCATTCCAATGGTGGAGGCACAGATTTCTTCCCAGGGGGTCAACTTGATGGGTGATTCCGATCCTCCCCCGGTAGCTGTGGCAATGTTACGGTTGGCGGATAGTATGCTCCGTACGCGTATCCGCAAGTCGTCCCATCGCTTTCTGCATTGCTGTGGGTTGCGGGGTGCGGTCCCCACCGCACTTACCCGCTGTGCCACCAGGGCCCATATGGCCTTCTTGTTCGCAAGTGCCGTCCTGGTCATTTGCGTCGAGAAGACGACGGCAGCATTCTCCTGGAGGGTCTCTGTGAGCACCATGAGTTCCTCACGGGAGAAGTGGACCTGCCGCTTGCGGTCGCACGCTTTTTTCGCTACTTTTCCCATTGTTATTGTTTTCACTAGGGTGGATGACGGGTTGGGATGTGTCTCAGGGTAGTATTTTTAATGGTTGTGTGGAAATTCTGATTTTATAGGTGTACGGCGTGCTGTTTCCCGTTCCGGGACCATGTTTTTGCTTCCGTTTCCGTATATTTACGGTCACCGTATTTTCCAATTGCCGCTCATTACGGTGACCGCTATGATGGGTGGCGGAATTGCACCTAGGTCGCCGTACGACGGCGGTGAGGGGCGTTTTGGGGACATTTCCGCCATCGCGGACTTTGCACTTCTGCCATGGCGTAGTGCTCGTGCCCGATGGGTCAGAATTAGCCGCACTTTACTCCGTCGTGCAATGGCGGAAACGCTATTTACGCTATGGTGGTCAGGTCAGTTGCTTTCCGCCAGGGTCGTAATGAGGGCCATAGTCTTTATAACTGACTCATTCTCAGCAGTCGTGGTGCAGGAGGAGGCTGGAACCGGACCCAGCATGTTTCTTGTCGTCCTTCTTCTTCCTTCTCACAGTTGGTTGTGGATATCTCTCTTCGTCGCACTTTCTCTGATGTCTATAAGTTCAATGGAATTCTCCCAGTTCAGTTTTACCGGTCCCTTTTTTTTCTTCTTTTTTAGCCTGGATTCGATTATTCGTTTTTAGGCGAGAACACTTGTCCCTTTTTATACTGCTCAGAGGACCTTTGATCAGTTTTCGCCTCAGTATCATGTGCGCCCAGCTTGTCCGCTTTGGTTCCGGGCACATGTACTGTTAATCAATTATCTCACTTGTCATAGTACCATGTGCGCCCAGATTGTTCGCTCTGGTTCCGGACACAAGTACTTTTATGATCGCACCGAGGAGCCGCGAGTCTTGAATTGTCCGACTTGCACAATTCTCACGCTTCTCTCCTCTACACCCCTGGTTCCTTCTCCGTCCATGAGCTGAACCAGAGGTTGACATGAACACCAAAAGAAAAAGAATGCGGATCACTTTGTCTTCCCAGGCCGCAGGTTGTATCGCCTTGCTCCTGGTATCGTATGATCCGTGAACAGTGCCGGTGCACTTTCAGATTCAGGCTTGAAGTCAGCCTGTGGCGCTTCTGCAGGTGCTGGTGTGTGCCGCGCCAATGATGCAGATTCGGTCTTTGGCGTGCTGGCAAGTGCTGGTGGGCACCAAAGGGGTACACGATTTGGTTTTGTTGGTATCTGCAAGGCAGATTTCAAGTCGGTCAGCAGTGATGTCGATACTTCTGGGCAATGTTGGGGCACGCTTTGCCCTTCCCCCTCTTTGGCAATCGTCTCAGGCTTCGTTTCGAGTTTCACTTCACATTTTGGCAGATCAGGTGGCTGCACACTGGCAACAGTTTCTTTCGTTTCTGCGGCCGCTGTCTCTTTCCGGTCATCAGTGTCAGGCAAGACTTTCAGTGTAGTTGGAATCTTCTTGGCATGGGTGGCATGGATCCACGACTTCCTTCCATCCACCCGTATTGCCGTCTGCGTCGCCAAAAGTACTTGATAGGGCCCACACCACCTGGGTGCTAATGATGAATTTCTTTCGAAGTTTTTTAGCAGCACCCAGTCTCCTTGCTCCAGCGCGTGCCCCGGACCGGTATACCGCACGGGTAATGCCTCCTGCACCTGCTGATGAATCAAACGTAATTTCTGCATTAAAAGGCCACAATAAGTACTAAGCATAGGATGTTCTATCTCACTTAGTGGCTTTTGCTGAGGTGCGCACCATACATTTGCCGGCCTCCCCATTATGATCTCGTATGGAGTGAGCCCAGTTTTAGCCTGTACAGACATACGCATGCATAAAAATGCTATTGGTAATGCATCCACCCAACTCAACTTGCTTCCCGCACAAATCTTGCTAATCTTTGATTTAAGTATCCCGTTGTGCCTCTCCACAAGACCGGCAGAACTCGAATGCCTTGAACTGTGGAATCTCTTATCAATCTGGAGACCTGCACATATCTGTAACACCACTGCACCCACAAAATTCGGTCCATTATCGGACCATAGGACACGGGGCAAGCCAAATCTGGAAAAATACTCCTTCAACATTACTTTTGCCGTAGTCATCGCTGTGCAGTCTTTTAAATGATATGCCTCCACCCACTTACTGAATGCACAGATTACCACCAAGACGTATTTTAAGTTTTGGCACGTTTCCATCTCTATGAAATCAAAATGAACTACCTCAAACGGCATGGAGGGCGGGCCAAAACTTCCTGTTGGTGTCACTGTTCCCTTTCCTACATTGGGCCTCATTACACGGTAGGCGGTGAGCCATGGCGCTATTAGCGCCATGGCTCATGCTGGTAAAATACCAGCACCGCCTTGGGGGAAAGGGGATTTACCGCCCCATTCCAAGGTTGGAGGGGCGGTAAATCCCCTTTCCGCCATTGCCCTTCCCCATTCCCATTTCTGCCCCATTGGGCTCTATGGAAATGGGGAAGGCGCTAATTACGGCACCGCAATTTTGCGGTGCCATAATTAGCTCCAAGGTCCCTTAGCGGGTTGGATTTTAACACCTGCAAAAAGCAGGCGTTAATTCCTCCAACCCGCAAAGGGACCTCGTAGTACGGCGGTAAGGGTTAACGGTCACCGTTGCCATTAACGGTGACCGTTAACCCTTACCGCCGTCCGTGTAATGAGGCCCATTGTGTTGTAAACACATGATACAGTTCTGCACCAACCTTTCTGCATTCTTTTCTATGTTTGCATTCTGCCATACTGTAGAAAGGTGCTGTATCATTTTCTTGGCACAGATATGCGTAGGGCTGTGGGCCATTGTGACCATTGCAGTCACATATGAATTTGGCAACATCCAGTTTCTAGTTTCCTTGTCCACCCAACAACCCTCCAAATCCAACTCAGCAGATCCCTCTGCCCATCCCTGTATTTCATCGGCCGTAGCCTCGGCCTGCATTTCTTTGACATTCGCAACTCCATCTTCTATCATACAGGGTACTTCCTCTGTCTGAACCATCATCATCTTGGTATTCAAATCAGTGGCAGTTTGTTTCGGAATCCTGTCTGCAAACGCGTTTCCCTCTCCTATTTTGCATGTTACTTTTTTATGTGCCTCGCATTTCACTATTGCTAGGCGCTTTGGAAACGTGAGTGCAGATAGCAATCGTACAATCAAAGGGCCATGTTGAATTCTGGTACCATGTGATGTCAGAAACCCTCTCTCAGCCCAGAGTCGTCCAAAGTTATGACCCACTCCAAACGTATATTGACTATCAGTTTATATATTTACATTCAAATTTTCAGAAATCTCGCAGGGATTATTTTACTTTCTACGACACTCTCTAGGGTAGTGATAGCATATGCGGCAGTTGTCGTGCCATCTGGTAATTTAAAACATGAGCCGTCACAAAATAACTCTCCATACGGCTCTTTCTGTGGAATATCACTTAAATCAACTGTCCCCTTGGTTTCTTCCTCCATGACCATTAAGCAGTCGTGGGGGTTGATTCATTCTTCCCAATTTCTTTTATGGTTAATGGCATTAATTCTGCAGGATTCAAAGCGCTACACCTCATAATTTGGATATGGGGCGCGAACAAGATAATCTCATATCTTGTCAATCTAGCAGAGGTGAGGTTTTGCGTCTGTGTCCTATTTAATAGAACGTCTATGGCATGTGGCACCATCAGAATTAAAGTGTGCCCCAATACCATCCCTTCCGTTTGTTTTACTGACGCAGCAGCCGCCGCGACAGATCGCAAACATCATGGTAGTGCGCGCTACAGGGTCCAGCACAGATGAAAAATAGCTGCACGGCCTATTTCTTCCACCTTGTTCCTGTGTCAAAACCGCCAATGCACATCCTTCACTTTCACACACAAATAGTCTAAAAATGTTCTTATAGTTCGGCGTACCTAAAACTGGAGCCGAGCATAATGCAATTTTCAATCCATCAAATGCTCTCTGACATTCCTCATCCCACTGTAAAGGCATAACCGCATCTTTTCTAGTCAAATTCACTAATGGTTTCACAATCAACGCAAAATTACCAATCCATTGTCGACAATATGAAGCCATGCCTGTTATGGCTCTGACTCTTTTTTGTGTCTTTGGAATAGGCATACAAGAAATACTTTCTATGCATTCTGGCGTTAGTCTTCTCCCTCCTTTCGAAAGTAGGTAGCCCAAGTAAACTACCTCCTTTCGATTATACTGAAATTTCTTCAAACTAGCTTTATGGCCATGTGCCGCTAGGTGGTAGTAATACAGTGTTTTCTTTACAAATCTCCTCTGTGTCTGCAGCTAGCAATAAATCGTCTATGTATTGCAAAAGTACACAACCCACGGGTAATTCCAGCATGTCTAGCTGCTCTTTTAATGCTCTACTGTAAATACTTGGACTTTCCGTGTAACCTTGCGGAATCCGTGTAAATGTAAATGATCGTCCTCCTAATGTGAACGCAAACAAGTATCTACTGTCCTTGTCGACTGGAATACTAAAGAATGCGTTCTTCAAATCTATTACACTAAAATATTCTGCTGAAACAGGTATCATTGTCAATATTGTAGTGACGTCTGGCACTAAAGGAAATTGCGGATGTACTACCTTATTTAATGCGCCTAGATCAATTATGAAACGGTATGGTACCTCATTACCTCCTTTTTTATAAACCGGAAGGATCGGGCTGTTACATGTACTGCCTGTGATTTCCTCTATTACCCCTAATTTCATCAATTTTACTCTTCAATCCGTTCTCACCTTCAACTGAAATTTTGTATTGGGGTATTCGCGGTAGGGTAACACCCTCTTTTAAAATAATCTTTACTGGCTCTATCTTTAAACATCCCACATCGTTGTCATGCATTGCCCATATACAGGTTGGTACTTTACTTAGTTCCCCTGGTAACGCTTCGGACATGAATTCTGACACAGGGGCATTGTGTGGCCATATCGTTAGAAACACTCCGTCTGCTGTGCAATGTACGACAGAACCTAGTTTTTTCAACAAATTCAATCCCAACAAATTTTCTCCACAATTTTCTGTTAGAATGAAAGGACAATGTTCGGTGAATGGTCCTATGGTAACTGGGACTGGTTTGGACACTGGGTTTATGACTGGTGTACCTGCGAACCCTACGGAAATATTCTTTTGCCCTGACAGTGGTATATTCGGAACCAAGTGATGGTCTATTGAACACTTCTGTGCTCCTGTATCTACAAGAAAGCGGTGTTCCTCATTCCTGACTCTCATTTCTACGTAGGGTCCTCTCTGATTCACAGGAATAGACACTGGTTCCGACCCCTGTCCTGAGCTGTCCTATTGGGGAAATAACACATCGTCCGATGTGTAATCATTACTAATACTGTAATATGTTTTTTACTGTGTTTCAAAAACATTTCCACTCTTCCCTCTTTTTCCCCCACTCTGGTTTCCTTATTGTTGATTTTGCTGTCCTTGACTCTGGTTTTGGGCATTTTGGTTTTGGCCTTGGTTTTGATTACCTCCATTATTATGATGCTGCTGCATACTATTCCTATTTGGTCCATTCGCTCCTGGGTGTCCTCTATGCTGTCTCCTCTGACCAGACCCATTTCTGTTCTGTAGATGCGGGCATTGCGCTCGCCAATGTCCTTCCTCTTTACAATATGCACACTGGTTTGGCCTCACTGTTCCCCCCATGCATATTCGAACTACTCCTTACTTGTGCGTTCCCTCGCCCTATATTATGTCCTGTTACTTGCTGCAATAGTACCTGTGTTCTAATTAGAAATTCCTTCAAGTCTGCCCCCACCTGTTTTAGCAACGATAATTCGTTCACCATCTCCTTCTGCCCTGGCGATGGTAACTGCTGCCGTTTATTATGCGACCCCTTCTCCCCCTTGCCAGGTCTCCCGACTTCCCTACTCCTGTACGCGGGTGTAGTAAACACTTTGACAGGTGCAGTGAATGTTTCGACATAATCATTATCTAATTCATCTCTAAGCTCAAAAAGTTTATAACCATGTTCTCTCACTTCTTCATCCCTCTCCCTACAGCGTGCTAATGCATTCAAATCTAACAATCGCTGCAGTGGTAATTTCCCAATTAGCTGTTTCCATCTCCCCACCAAATATTCACCCATGCATTCCAACACTACCTGTCTTTCGTTGCTTCTACGGAAGTCATATATTAAAGCCAATGTTGCCGTCCCATCATTGCCGTCTATATACATCTCTGCCTGTTGCTGCAATTCCACCTTCCTTTCCTTGCTGATTGCGCTGCGAGTTACCCTCGTGCACTGCCGTTGGTCAGTCCCGCCTCCTGCCCCCGTGGTTTCAACTTCAACCCCGGGTGGAACGGACGGTACCGAGTCTGTGTCTAAGGCGGGAGGTGCGGATGGGACAATGGGAACAGCGAGTGTCTGTTGTGGGCCTGGTTGGCTAGTAGGAAGTGTTACATGCGCGGCCTGTGGCTGTGGGAGGGCTTGAGCTACCGGAGGGGGAGCTTGAGCTACGGGAGGGGTCTGGGCAATAGTTACTGACGTATCTGGTCTTACTTCTGATCTTGGGCCTTGTTATGTATGGACCAATATATTTTCTATCAATTCATCTGTCATGTGTAATTCTCGTTGTGGGTATATCTTTTCTATATTCAACTGGTCACGCCTGCCTGCCCTTCTTAGACTCTCAGTCCACTCCTCCTCTTCTTTTTCTTCCGCTACCTCACCTTTTGATTTATGCCTGCGCACATGCTTTGCTCTGCTCTTAAATCGGAGCATTGCTTCCTTTCTCCAGTCTTTAATAGTTTCAAATGCCGCAGGACTCGCTTTCTTTCTTATCAACACCCTTTCCAAGTTATCTATCCTTGCCATCTCAAAACTACCATTAATCGGCCACTGATGGTCTTCTTGCTTTCTGGTTTGCCTATGCCAAGTCTCACAGAATAATATCGCACCCACTCCATACTTCACATACATCTCATACGCCGGCGTTCCGCCAAGGTTTGGCAATTTTCCAAAGATTGTCTACCACAGCAGAAAAACCCTGCTAAGGTGGACAATACCCCAGGCATGTTTCAACCTTCCCCTTGGTTAATCAGCCTTACCTAAGGCGTTTGATTTTGCAAAGTCAACTCTCAACCAATATCAGGATGCTTTGAATCGGGGAATGACTCACCTGATAAATCAAGTTGTATGTATACTGACGCACCAATGGACGTCGTGTCTGCGTTTCTTGGCTTCTGCCTCGTTTCGGGACCCTCGCCTCCTTGTTCTCTAGCCAGGCACGTCAATCAGGGATCAGATGTGTGCAGATCTGCAAAGGAGTCCCTCATCACTTTTACAGGGCGCCCCGAACACCTCTTGATCCCAGCTCGATCGTCCCGTCCTCGCCGTTCTCTGCCTTTCTCAATTACAACGTTACGTGAAGGAACAAGTGGGGGAGGGTCCCTATTCGGGCGCCATCTTGAAAGGGCCCCTAGGGAACCCTGACGTCTATGGAAACAAGGTGGGTCACCACACACGATACAGACGCCAGACACAAGGTTGTATTCCCAAAGCTAGGGTTTTATTGCAAAGCAAAAGTCTCAGTTGGCCAACTCAGTCTCAACGCCCCGTGACGTGTATCTCTAGACCTCGAGGGATGCAAGAGAGCGAATTACGTACATCAGTTACATATATACAAAATGCATATCAAACAATCAGCTATGACATGGTTAACACCCCTCTTCATTGGGTTTCTTTGAACTTGGTGTCGTGATGGACATCTCCGACCACTATGACACCTTCAAACATCTATTCTAGTAACAATTTGCAATTTGTGGGTGCGTAGGCATCTTTCGGTTATTGAATAGAACATGGCGCTTCTGTTCTTGGAAGCAAACTACATACAGAGGGGGTTGCATTCCGGACCTTGCTATGTATCAGGTGCTATTCGCATCCTGGGAGCCGACATGCTCTAGCGGGCTCGGAAAGGGTGGCCATTAGAAAAGCATAATTCAAGCCTTTAGCGGTATTATTCTAACATATTCTACCATATCACGATACTGGCTAGCAGCTGTGAAATGATTAAATGCCCTGCGGCTCTGCTTCAAGGCTACATTAAGGAGGAAGCCGGGCATTCTTCCTGGCGCTGCCTACGTTTGTGTTTCAGTGAAACTCTTGTTATCCTCTCGGCCCTGTGGCGTTGTCCTTTTCATATACAGACAACAATGTTCCTCAGTCAAGCAGTGTAAGCGGAAAATATACTGCGAAGCAATAGGAACAGAAAGCAATGAGCAATGGTTAGAAAACAAAATGGCGATTCTTGTTATATCAAAATGGCTGTTCATTAGAAAACTCGAAAACCTATATTCTGTCGTATCGTGCATGAGACGGTTGGCCCACGGCCACCAAAATGCATTTGCGGTCTCAAATTAGATTTCTAGACTGACACTTTGGGGATAGTTGTGCATTGTTGCACAGATATGCCTGCATCCAAGCGAAAAGTCCCTTGAGGCTTCATGTATAGCTTGTTATAACTGGAGAGAGAATGAAACCCTATGGGGCTGTGCAAACGATTGCACTTTAATATACATATATACCATTTTTTTAAATGAGTGTATTTGGCATACATTAAAGTTATCTGTTTACAAAACATAGAAACATATTAATGTCATTATATATATTACACGGCCACAGTAGTAGTGTTTCCATAGGAAGAGCACTTTTTGGGTGGCTTATAATCCTGCTCCCCTGGACGAATCTTCACCAAACTTTGCAAAACAATTATTTGGGCCACTCTGAATTCTTTTGCATATTTTGGAGATGTTTGGGCCAAGGGGGGCAATGTTATAGGGGGGTCCCAAAACGTATTTTTTTCCCATAGACTGAATGGGGGGAAAACTTTGCGCACGGCTACAGGTGAAACCGCTGGATGGATTTTGACGAAATCTGTGGCAGGTACAGGGGCTTGGTCCAGAAAGTGTGCTTTTGTAAATTTGGTCACCCCCCGTGCAGTATGTTTCTTTATAATTATCAAAAAGTAGGTCTGAAATAATTAGTGATATCTATGTTCGCTCCACGGTCACACTTCCCTGTTCGGTCGATGAACAAGATACAGATTGGCTAAGGGGCTTGCGTCATGACCGCGGACACACAATGTCTCTGCCCATTGGATGCAGCAGACATGTTCTGCGTCAGATGGTTTGAATGCGCCCGACATCTTGGATCAGAGGAAAGTGGAGCAACAACCAGCATACACATGCTTTTTTCATGAACTATTTTGCTGTGTCACAGAGCATTGGGAAAGGTTCAGACAGTAAGACATGGGTGATGAATGTATTTGGTCTCAGGTCGTCATGATGTAATTTCTATGGACACCTTGTACGCACAGTAAATGTGGGGTGTAATAACCATAGCACTTCAGTCCATGTAGTGGGCAGGAAATTTGTAACACTTCAGTCCATGTAGTGGACAGGAAATTTGTAAATGTTGAAAGCACACGCGTATTGGTAGGCAACATTGAAATTGAAAACATGCCGTGAATGCATTATTTTTTCCAATGGGTATTATTATATTCATTAGTACGCCGCCATGGGTGGCACATGCTACGGTGGTTGTGGCCAGGGGCTAGAGTCTTAAGATATGGGTGATCAATGCATTTGTTCTGGGGGTCGGTCTTCATGATGCAATTTCTATGGACATCTTGTACGCACAGTACACTTATACCTACTTAATGATGTATGTTCTATGGCCTCCTTGTACGCACAGAAAATGAGGGGGAGTTGTTACATTTGTAAGGACACATGTGGTGTTAGGGAACATTGAAATCGACAACATGCCGTGAATGCATTAATTTTTCCAATGGCTATTATTATATTCATTAGTACGCCGCCATGGGTGGCACATGCTACGGTGGTTGTGGCCAGGGCCTAGAGTCTTGGATGCATGGCCATTGGCCGAAGGCCTTACTTCCAAGACAGTAGGCCCTGGCCACAACCACTGGGGCATGTGCCATCCATGCATGCACCCGTAGTGTTGCATTTTGATTGGCAAGTTGTGGGGAGTGTGTGCAGTGTTGGGTGAATGGCCGAAGGCCATGCACCCAAGAACAAAGCGGTAAGTATTAGACGTGGAAGACACTGCACACCCATCCCAGGTAAGATCCACAGACATACAGCTAGGAGGGAATCCTCTGGGCAGAGGTACTGAAGGATAAGACACATATAGAATAACCCCCACTACCACACATTGCCGAAAGCCCATGCACGCATGACTGAAGTCATAAGCAGTGGAGTTACAAGTCAATATGGGTGAGGTGGAATGTGCTAGTTGTGTTGATGCCTGTCTTAACTTCATGGCTGCAGACTATGGTCCGAAAAGTAAATTTATAAGCAGCTAATTTACAAGGACCATGGTTTCCATATGCAGCGATGGTTGTGGATAGGAACTATACTCCTTGTACCTTGGTTGTAAGGCATAGGTGGTAGGTTACTCACCAAAGATGGAAGGGCAGCCTAAAAGCACTACAGCATATTAGTACCATAGATTAGATGTGTAAATTCCCATGTGTAGAAAAGGCCTGCCAATATACTTACTCCTTACTTTGGCTATCGTACTTGGCAGAAGTATCACTTTTTCCAATTCTGTGATGAAAGAAAAAGGTGTGTTTGCATTTTTTTAAAATTTACTACATTGCATAATAGACAGTTAAGTTTTTTTTTACCCTCATATTTAGTTTACAAACCAGTGTACTGTGCATTGCGCTCAGTTTCTGTGTTTGCTTTTCTACTCCTTGGGCCTGTGGAAAAAAATCCTTGTTGGATTAAAAAAAAAAACTTCATTTCCTATGGTACTAACTACTTCATTTTTTCCTTTCAGTGTTTTCTTAATCTTTCTGATCAATGTTATGTTTGTTGCCTTCCTGCCCATTTTTAACAACAGTTAGATACCTATAGGCATATTCTACCTGTGCATTTGTTTCCAATGATCTGTGATAATCATGTATTTGTGTCATTCTTCCATCCTGTTGGGTAGTTAGATAACTTTGGCCGTATTCTAACTGTTTGTAGTCTTTCACATACTTTGTTGACAATCTTGAAGTACACATTATTTCGTAAAGTATGGCTTCAAGAACATTAAATACACATTTGTTAGGTTAGCTGGCAACCTCTGCTTTAGAGTAATGGTGCTATCATTACATTCAAACCATCCAGAATTACTTTTAATGTATCCAGTGTAGTGATCTGCATTGGTTGTAGCTCCTACATGGTAGATTATTCCTACTGTTGTAAAGGTTTTCTTTCCAAGTGACACTTGACCGTGTGTGAATCCAGTCAGTTTGCAGTTGTTTTTGGTGCCATCTGCATTATAAGGTAGAAGCATAAGTATTATGTAGGCACTATGTGATTGTAACAGTAAGGTGGAGCAATTGTCTGAATTTCAAATACTACATAATCTGCCATGGTTTGCATTTTGTACAAGATACAGAAATGGAATGCTCTCACTATTTGGTATGGAAACATACACAAATCGCTCATTTGGGATTTCTTCCTGTATCACTTTTCTACAGAGAGTGCATGTATGTTTCCACATGTATGAAATTTGGAAGATTTCATTTACAGGTATGCTTTTGTTTTCCAATACTAATAGTATGTACATTAGAAATTCTTGTGGATCTCACCATTCCAGCACAGTCGTCCAATTGTTGCCTTACTCCATGAACACTGTATGTGTTGTCAGGATTGCTTGTTGCATTTCTATGCAGCACTAACATTTGCAAACACAATTGGTCTGTACTGTGCAGGTAAATATTGTTAACAATTGGTGGCAATTGAAATAGAATATTCATTGCTACATTTGCATAGCAACTTACCCCACTTTCATTTGTAAATTTGAATGGGCCAGCAAGTTCTGTATCTGAGTGCATTTTTTGGTTTTTCTGTTGCATCTTTGCCGACGTGCCTGGTTTACATTCCCTAATAGGTTCTTCTATGTTTGCGGTAATTGATGACATTTTAGCTTCTTTTCTTTTCTTTGCGGAATTTGCTGTTGTATTCTGTTGCATTTCTGTTTAATTTACTTTTCTTTTCCCACGTTTCACTTTATCTGGAACAGGGTATTGTTTCAGATGAGGGGTGTACAGTGAACGCAATCTATTGTATTCTAGAATGCATGGAATATCAGCTTTGACTTTACTTGAATCAAAGTTTATTAGTAATAGACTGTCAAGTGTACATAAGCGTGATAATGCTACATAGCTCATGCCTTCCTTAAACATTGTGTTTCCTATATCTAGCAATGCTTTCTCTAGGGTAAGACCTTGGGATTTATGAATGGTAACTGCATATGCAAGAGTTAGAGAAAATTGCTCTCTACGTAGATACATGTCTTTGAAGAGAAGGAATCGAGCAATTGAGCGCCCTATCCTTTTCACTTCTGAAACTTTAGCAAAGCGAATATTTACAAACTGAATGTTGCTATCACGTGGGTATGATTGAAAGCCAACAACTTTGCCCAGTGCTCCATTAACTAGCCCTTGCTCTACGTCAAGGTTACGTTTCAGCATTACTCTACAATGTAATGATAATTTCAATATTTTTTCCAACCCAGCTGTGTTGGACATTGAATTTTCTAAACTATTTAGTCTTGTTGTGGCTTGCTCACACATGGGTACTGTCATACCATGTACGTCTAGTTTGACTGTGGTGCTAATTTCTATTATTGCTTGCATTTCTTTCTTTAACATTGTTTCATTGAATTTGAAACAGCTTGCAAGAGTTGGCATTAAGGCCATACAATGGACATTTTTGTGCGCTATTTGTTGCATAACATCAGTTGCACATGCATTCTCGCCATAAAGTGCATGTATATGCCGTTTTTTCAATACAGCTTGTGCTTCTTGCGATAATAAACCAACTCTAATACTTTTTAAGATGTTGGCATAAGCGAGATCTGAAGATTGCTGCATGTTCTCAGTTAATTCTATGTATTGGAAATGTTGCCAAAGGTTAACATTACCTACGCTACCAACAGTTTTCTGGCAGTTTGTGGCCTAAGGTTTTAAAAATCGGTTCACCTTTCACTGGTGTCAATTGTAGAAGATCTCCGAAAACAATAATGTGTTTCCCTGCAAAGAGTTCTCTGTTATTATTTTTAAGTACTTCTTGCAATCTGAGATGAATCAAAGCCAACATTAGGTTGGAGACCAGGCTCACTTCATCTAATATTAGCATTTTCATTTGTTTCAATAATCTATGTAATTCCATTGCAGCTTCTGCAGAAAGTTTGTAGTAGTCTAATTTATTATGATGCTCTACTGGAAGCAGTAGTAATCAGTGTAAAGTTAACCGCCTACGTGGTAGGCAGCTAAATCTGTGGGGGCTGTTACCACAGTTGACAGTTTTTTGTTTGTCAATTGTTGAACGAACTTGCTGATGATTTTGATTAAGAATATTTTCCCTGATCCAGCTTCACCACTGACATACAACAGTATAGGTTTGTAATTTTGGCAGGTACATTCTTTATTTTTGTGTTGTACACCATGTACCATTTGTTTTGTTACGTCTTCAAAAATGGTGCGCTGATCGTTGTTAAGTTTTACTTGTTGTACAGTTAAGTCTTCTGTATATTCTTGATACTGATACATGGTGTTTTCTACTTTTGCCACAGCTACTTCAGCCTCATTTGCTATTAGTGGTTGTGCTAATGGTTCTTGACTTCCTGTTACAGAAGGTTGACTACTGTCGGAAGAGTCTTTATCTAGTTGGGCCTGAAGTTCTTCTTCCTGTTGCTGCTCAATTTGTAACATTGTTTTGTACTGCGTAAAGTTCACATCAATTATAGTGTTTTCATTTGCTTTGAAAGCATCTTCATAGCACTCATAATTATCTAGTATGTCTTCCTCTTTTCTCCATGGTTTGAAAAGTTGTAACAGAGACATGTAATATAGTTATTTCTGTTGAGGAGTTTTTAATTACAATTTCACATGATTAATTAAGCTTTGTTTGTTAAGTTTCACTAAGCTCCCTTCACAATCGGTCACTCTATATCTACGTTTGCTTTCATCGGGTTTTACATTATTTTTGTATGCAAAGTTTTGAGCTACATGTTTTCCAGAGTGGTACTCCTGTTCGGATAGTATGTGTCCAGTAAATTGTTTTTTATAATGTCTTGGCTGTTGGGATCATTTCTGGCAATTGTTTATATGTCCTCATATGATTTTAGCACTCTTTTTCTACATTTTGCAGGATGAAGACTGAGCCATACTATGTTGTCTGATTTTCCATACAAAGCAGTGCCGGTTAAACGATCTGCTGCTTCATAGGCCCCACATTCTCTATGAGAGAGCATTTGTATGCCTAGGCTGTACAATTTCTGTGATAATGTTTTGTTTGATGCTAGGTCATCCCAGAGGTCTTGAAGCTCTGTTTATTCTGCTTTTGTTAAGTAGGCTGTAACATATCGTGCAACAGCAGTTGAATTGTCTGCAATGTACTGCAAATCTATGTTTGCATTCCGATTTAGGGCAATGTTTGCATTGTAATCATTGAAATATTTTGATTCTTCCCTTCTTTTTATGTAATACGTGTTTTTAGGTGATTTACCTTTAACACTATGTCGAACTGAAGACATGAAGTTGTTTACTTCACCTGTTTCTGTAACTGGTCTAGGGAAACCAAAGTGGCATTTGGTTTAGTATGTATCTTTGTTTTTGTATTGGAGCGACAATATTTGCCACATTTGTGTCTTTGAAATTGTAAAATCTGCCCATGCAGCTCACTATGTGTCTGTTGTGAAGGGATTTCACATGTGACATATTTTTGGATAAACTGCAAAACAGTACTATCACTGTCGTGCCCGTGCACCTTTGATCCATAACAGCATGTGAATATGTGGTGCTCCTCTCGCTTGATATTCTTTTCTCCAAAAGAAGTATTGCACTTCTCCAAGGGGAGGGACAGTTTTATTGCAAATAAAGTGTAGCATTGCAATGAAACGATGATGGAAATATCTTGAGACATTAACTGGATCTAGAGAGCAAAGTTCTCCAGGTGTTAATATATCTATGTTGTTTTTGTTGCTGGTTACTATGCATAGGAACTCATGTAAATCTTCCCATGTATATTCTGCACAACTTAGCGTAACAAACCAAGTTGGTGGTCCAAGGTTTCTGATCATGCAACGCACGTCTCCGTGCCATCTGAACCAGTATTCCTTTGTACCACGCATGTTTGCAAACAAATTTGTTATACTTGATTGTAAAACCTCATCTTTTTCTTGTACTTTTGGTATTAACTGCGTAGCTGACATATTTTGAAAGTGCGTTCCAGATTTAAGAATGTGTGCAACACCATAACATAGTGTTGCTAATTCACTTTCATAGAGTAGGTGGAATATGTATTCCACATTTTGTCTAAATCTGGGATCTTGCGAATACATTTGTAATGAGCGGTATTCTGATGCCCCAATCTAAGTGGGTCTATCATCGTATCTTCCACCTTTGCCATTAAGAAATAGCAGAGGAAAAGCATGTGCTTCTATACTTTTTCCCCAAATACTTATTGGTGACCCTTTGGTTTGTCGTATTTGGTAAGTTTCTAGTGCATCATCTATGCTTTCATTGGAATACAATGGATGAATTGTGTAATGGTCCAAAAGAGTGGATACTGTAGCTGGATCCAGAAGTTCAAATTGTCCAGATTCTGATGGCTCTTGAATTATTTCAGTTGTTTGCCTTAAGCTTTCATCTTTATTTCCTTGTATTACTCATTATTGTCTTTTAGATATTGCAATGCTTGTCTAACTTTGTGTAAGTCCACTAATTGTTACCAAATTCTTTTGTCCTTTGTTGGTACTCCATTTACCAAGACTATTAAAGAACGCTCTATTGAATGTTCCACTCCTAAAGTGTGTACATTTTCCATTAGATCTAATGGCAAGTAAACTACTTTGCCACAAATGCCTTTTACCAGTTCAGAGGAAGGTAATTTTGCTGTTTTTGGATGAAGGCGTACAATTGCTTGAAATGGGTGAACTGTTTGAATTATTATGCTCTCGTACAAATTGAGCTGTTGCAGGATTTTTGGTAATGGAAATATTTCCACATTATTTGTAATATCATGTGAAGGAGTGTGGTTGTCTAATTTTGCAGTACAGTAACTGCAACATATTAGGCATTCAGTTAGTTCATATTTGTTTTCAGCTAAAGGGTACAAAGTTAATTCAAACCATTTAGAGTCTTCATTGTTTTCTATTTTGTATGCTACGTCCAAATTCTTTGTGTTCATTTTGTAAAACGTTCTGCGGCAACACACACACATGGTTTGGTACTTCAGCCGATGACCTTTTAAATGTTACTATTTATTTTCTGTATGTGTGTAATAGAAGGTTTCTATGTGCAGAATTGTTGCTACTATGTTCTAAAACTGTTGCATTTTCTATGTGGCTTTCACTTCCAAAATACTTTTTTCTGAATACGGTCCATGTCTTCTTGTAAGTATTTGGGTGTACCATGCAGAAGAGTGGTATTTAAATTGCCTAATTCTGAAGCTGGACTTTTTGCATAGTATATTTTATACACTAAATTTGTTACATTGCAATGATGTACTGATATTCTTTTGATATCATGGAAGGTACTTTTGAAATAGGCCCAGAAGTGCAGGCTAATGAATGTCCTTTTAGTCCTGTGACTTTCCGCACTGCACAAATATCCATATTTTGCAGCACTATCATTTTACTTTTGTCTTTACCTTTTACATATTGATTGAGGAACTGACGTAAAGATTTGAAAGCTTTGTTTGGAATGGCACACATTGATGTGCACGGCCATTTGTATACTGGATGGTGTGGTTCTGCTGAATCGAGAGGTAATTTGTTTTGTAAGCAGTGTTTCTTGTTCCATGATGGTAGTATTGATTTTCTCATATCCTCGTCCACTGCTATGGATGGCAATTGTGTTTGTTTGATTTTGTTTGTATGCTTCTTCATTAAAATATGGCTCTGTGGTTGTTGTGTGACTCCATTCACCACCACAAACATGCAAGAAATATTTTTTTTCACATTCCATTTATTTCTGAGTTTCTTTTGTAGTTTGGTACTTAGTTTTGTTAGTGCTTTCATCCTATTTAACACTAATATGAACAACTTCCTTTTGAGAAGGATTGCACTGTCCACGAGTGCTTGAATTAACTTTCTACTGTACGTTTTAAGGGGTGAGGATGATTTTGGTCCTCTTCTTAGTAGATTCTGAAGGACTCTGTGATGAAATACTTTTGCTAAAATACTTTTTTTACTGTGGGTTCTTCTTACAATATCAGGATTATTAGGAAAATTGTTAGCTGTACTGGCAGCCGTTTTTTTGACAACATGTCTGTGTTTTGTGACACTTTTTGATGGAAGAGGAACAGTTTCGGTAGTTGAGACTATTATTATGTTACCCAACTGTATTAGCTGGTTTGTACCAAGATTCTCTGCAAACTCTACAACAGGTGGATGCTTACATTGGGCACCTTTATTTTTCTTTGCTCTAATTCTGCGTTCCTTTCTACGGAGTTGCTTTTCGGTAGACATTCTTTGGTGTCTGTTGAGAAAAAAAATATACTTTGGTCTGTTGTCCAATGTATGTATACAGTGTGCATGTGTGCATAAGTCTGATGGGGAAGCTCTTTGTCATGGTGTGTCAACGTACAGTGAACTCTAACAATCATTTGGTAAGGCTACTTTACTGTTTTTATACTACTACAATGTGCTTCAGATGAGAGTACAAAGTGGCCTACTTGTGACGAGAACCATTATTAATAACTGAAATGCCAAAAACTTGCTACAGCAACTTCTTTTCACATTCTAACCTTCTAAGGATTACCTATGTTATTTCAGCACCAAACACACAGGGATTTGTCAGCCATTCTGCCTGTTATTCCTTGTTCAATAAATGGATATTTGTAGGTAGAATGGTTTACAAATCAATGCTTGCTTGGTGCCCAAAATAAACAAATAACCCACGCAGCCTCTTTTAGGAGTAGTTACAATATAAAGGTTGTACTGTACTTACTTACTTACGGGTTTCTTTGGATATGTCGTCTGCAGTGTATATGCTGTTGATTCTCAGGAGAGTAGTCTTCACTGCGAATTAAAATAACAAAATCAATTACTTTGTGTGTTAGCAGCAGTGATGATACTGCAGACATTACTTGTGCTTCTTTCGTCAGAGGATTGAACTTTAATATTTCAACCCAGTACACGTGCACATTTCACTTCACTCTGTGCAGTCTTTGCATAGTACTTGCAATGTGGTACTTGAAAGACCTTCAATATAACTACATCTTTTAAGGGTATGGAAATGTCTTGTTCTTTACAAAGTGTACTATGCATAGGAGAGAGGTTTGTAAGCTATATGGCAAAGTACTAGATGGGGAAACATTTTGTACTTGTTAATGAAAAGCACGATGTTGAAAAATTGGGAGACCCTCAGAAGGAAATGTCAGCACTACAATCGGGAGCGCTTACTATTCTCATACGATCACATTGCAAGTAGCATTACTGTAGGCCATACAGAGTACAGAACGCCAACATTTTCACATACAAAATTGAGGTCTGCCCTAAATAGGCATGCTTGCAACGTATGTACAGGTTATGCGGAAGACAGTAAGCAGTCGTGCGATTTGTGAATGACAAATTGGCAATCTTGCACTTTAAAGGGGGAGCGTTGCTATGTATTCCCTATGGACATTTAGCGGCATTATTTTGTCTAATTTAAATGATAAGGCTTCCACATGTTCTCTGATTAAAATATACATACCTATACTCTATACTGATGCATGTGGACATGTATGGAGCTGAACGTAGAAATTCGCAATCCTTGCACAGTAGCTTGTGAAGAAGGTGCTTTGCAATGGCATGCGACTTCCATTCAGAATCATCGACAGTAATTTTGAAGTGCGCAATGTTGATGACGGAATTAAAATGAGTGATGTTCTATGTGATTGGTGGATGATTGTGCGACCGCTTAGTTGTGTCCAATGAGGGACTCGCTTTGGTACCGCTGTGGAAAGGGTGGAAGGACTGGGTAAGAGTTACGTGCCGCACGTAGGCAACGCTTGTCCGCTGGTAGGGTGTGTCAAATGCGGGTTTCTAAAGCAAATCCTGCATGGAAAGGTGACTGTAGGCATCAGCCAATCAGATGTTCACATTACTCTTTTGTGTGGAAAGACGGTGCGCACACTGAAGATGGCAGAGGGGGAGAGGGTCAGGGTTTTGATGCTTGGAGACATTTTTGTGCAAGGCTTACAACACTATGCCGAGAGTAGGCATGTGGCACACCATTTCAATGTGCGAGGAGTGGAGGTGGTGTGGAGCGCTGACACTGATGCCAATGCTGCGGCAATTCTGCAAGTTTGTAGAGACATGGTAGATTGACCACTCTTCATGTGGTAATTTTGCACTATGGTGCTTGCCACTTGGGATACCTGACTTCAAGTACTTTGTTGGCAGAGTTGGCACAGTTGGTTGAAGCACTCATGACCATCTTCCCAACAACAAAAGTAACTTTTTCTGCTTTACTCCCGAGAGTACAATGGAAAAACACTTCTGTTTTCTGTCCAGATCAAAGCATCAGGAGGTGTATCATCAATCGTGGCATTCATGCATTCATGCTACGAGTTCGTATGTATTTTTGTAGCCACGATAACATTGCTCCAAGCAATGCTCATTACTTTGAAGGAGATGGTGTTGCGCTATCTTCTTTGGGAAATGCGATGTTCTTTTGGAATGTAAGGCTTGCTTTAGAGAAGGTTCTGTAATGTTTGCAAGAGTAAAGCAAGGACAAAAAATAAAAAAAAATACATAAAATTCCAGATGTCTGTACAGTATCTGGCCAAAAATAAAAAGAAACAGTGCTTTTCAGAGCCTACCTTAAAGGGGAAAAAGGGGAATAGTACTTTAATGTACCGTCGTCACGCTCTGATCCTGTACAAGTCCGCAAACATGGCAGTAGTTAGCAGCCAGAACATATCACCACTGGGGATTCAAGGGTGGAGCGCATGTAAATGAGAATGAGCAGAGCTAGGAATTGGTCCATAAAGTTCAGTAGGTGTGTTCTGACCAACTTACTTTAGTAAGACCGTCTTCTACCTCACAGGAGACCACACAGCCATGGCTTTCCATGCTCGAAAACAGATTATCTGTATTTTGGGTGACTCATGGATACATTGGTTGAAGGTGCATGCAGAAAGCTGCAGTTTATCTACAAATCTCGGATTTCCACATGCATAAGTGCACTGGCATGGCGTGCGTGGCATGAGATGGCTGGACTTGGTACCTCTTTGTGTTACTTTACTGACAGAACATCCTCCAGATATACTGATCATTCATTGTGGAGGAAACAGTTTAGGCCATGTATCTAGAATTTATTTGCAATTTGCATTGAAGGAAGGGCTCGTAAAGCTCATGGACATGTTTCCAAATTGTCAAATACTTTTTTCCCGTATTGTCCAAAAACAAATATGGCTGCGTTCTTCTGTGTTTGGTCCACACTGTGAAACACTTGTGTATAGGCGCGTTACAAATGCCATATCATATCATATCATATCATATCATATCACAAATGGAGAAAGCGAGACGCAATGTGAAGAAGGCTGTGTGTGCATTTTTAAGAGATGTTGGCATGTCCTCTTTCCACAATGAAAACATTTTGTTTCGCAGCACTTTCATTTTCCGCAGAGATGGAGTCCACCTCACATATGCTGGCAATCAGATTTTTCTTCGCAATGTACAAAATGCATTGCTACCTCTTTTGCAATCACACTAACCTATCTGACTATCCGTTTTCCCCAATCCACTGTTTTTGACCCACACAACACACCACCGAAAAGCTCTTTTCAGAGCAGCCACTTACTCCCAACGTACACTTTATTCTGCATGCACCCTCCCTTTTTTTCCTCTACGACTGTCCGCAAACTTTTTCAGAACTCCGCAGGGTTCTACGCCCGTCACTTCATAGTTCTATTGTTATACTGAGAAAGGCGGCTCTGAAAAGAGCCTTTTCTGTAATTTTTGTTGTTTTTACGTTCATTGCTTAACAGCACACGGCACACCAGGAGAATAGGTTAAAGGATGGTAAGGAAGGGACACCAGCCACGGGGATAAAAAAGGGCAACTGAATGGAGAAAGATTTAGGGTGAGCTTTATTTAGGTAAGGAGCAGATCTCTGGTGCTCGGTGACTGCAGCCTCAAAAGCATTTGGAAAAAATCCCCCCCCCTACAGAGTACTGCGTCACAATACGTGCACACTACTGTCACCTTTGAAAGGTAAGGGTCAACAGCATTGCGAATTTCTTGTGAGGCAGCTGGAGGGAGGCGCTTCCCCACAGAGTGTCTCTTGTGGAGGGAGGATCGGATACCGAGGATGCTGTGGAGGAACTCAAACGACTACGCTCTTCACATGGCACCACCTTACGAATGTCCGCAGTGTGGAACAAAGTGAGGTGTCCCTTCATGGTTGTCGTACCAAAACTGTACGCTCCAAATCTCCCGCGACTCAACACCACCTCGCAGTGGTTACACTTCACCAGGTTTGCACGTTCTTTTTGTACTTTCCCATAAACGGAAAACAACCGCCACACCGACGACTCCAGCCGAGTGCTCCTAGTGCAGAGTTCCTCCACTTCATTCTCTTCCTCCTCTTCTTCCTCGATCTCTACATCCTCACCTATATATCTCTCTGCAGGCCCTTGGTGAGGTGGTGGTGGTGGCGGGTTTGGGGGTGGTGCAAAGGCTAATGACCCAACAGCAGCCATGGAAGCCATACCGATTAGTTTCCTTTTGGTCACTACAGCAGTAAAGGCAACACACCTTAATCTGCTATAGCTAGAAGGACAATGAAGATGCGCTCGGGGGTGTGGCCTTTTGTAGGGGTGCAGGGGTGAGCCTTGTGACCGTCTTCATCCCTACAAAGTGGTACACAAATTTTACACAGCAAGACCTGAGATGGCCTATTGTTTGGGATGTGTGAAATTACATTTTTGCACTCTACAATACTTTACCTTGTGTCTACAAGTTCATTTTTATTGTTGCGGAAGCACACCAACCGCGGAAATTAGTCCCCACGCTCAGCGTAGGTGCGGTCACATGATGACGTCCTCAACACATGCGCCCCAGTAATGAAAGTCCCCTGGACAGCAAATGCAAAGAATCAAATGTGCGCATGTGCACAAGTGTCCTACGGACAGTGTTTGGGTTCTCAAACTACTTCAAAATGCGACACAAGTGAGATGGGCAGTTAGGAACAGGCGCGATGTTCGCATTACTTACGTTTCTACTGTGCATGTGCACGCATGCTATGTTCACTGTATGGACAGTTCCAGTGTCCTTAGGACAACTCTATTTTGTTTGCCTACGAACTTGCCAGCCACAGTGCCTGTTCTACGGATGGCACCATTTTGGCTGCACCCGATACGGACCGCTATACTGTCCTTCACACACTCCGATTTTCCTCATTTACACCCATTCCTGACATCTGGTGTGTTCTACGAACATGTATTATCTCGTTTCCAAGCGGTACGCTGAGGTAGTATATCCTTTGGACACCCCTTGCTGTTTATGTATGCACAATTCAACAGATGGCGCAGTCACACATCACATCCGCCTTACTTGACATTAAACAGCACCCACATTCCATTCCTTGCGAATAGGTTGAACAGGCACGCTGTTCGTGAACATTGTATGTCTTTTTTTTTAAAATCTACACACAAACTCTTTCTCTACAACTACTGTACAAAAACATTTCAAACACACACACATCAATCTAAAGAAATAGAGGGGGAAGCGGACACTGAAACAAATATGGGGGAATTAGGATTCAACAGTGGGCTGGTTATGAGGAGAAGATTTGTGAGGGGAAGAAGGGATGGATATTTCATCAAAACGTCTATTTTCCTGTTCAAGGGTTGGGGATGGTTCACTAGGGAATGGAGAAGCAGGGCAGGTGCAGGTGGGGCAATGATAACAAACTTTTCCTCTCACACAGTCCTCCACAAACTCCCATAAACTTTGAAAATTGTAATTCAATATGTCAATTTTCTGCTCTATCCTTTTTATCCTGTCTTCTTCTGTCTCTTTTGTTGCCCTTTCTTCTTTCTGGTCTGTTAAAAAAATACATAAATTGAATGCCTCTAAAATACTGGTCACTATTTTGCATATGCAGAGCACTCTGTACCATTATTGTCGCTGCCTTCAGACATTTCGCCATGCGGGAAATACTCCTCCAGCCACTCCAAAGTACTAGCCATTTCCGAGTCAAAACAACAGAAAGAAATTATTATTTCTGCACCACATACCACAAAAAAACATCAACCATATAAAAAAATGACCTGCACTCACTCTTTTGCTGTAATGTCCCTTCGTCCTACTGCGTCCGTCCACTGTCGTTCCAGGCTGCCGAGTTTCTGTGAAGTGATTACGCTGGAGGCATCCTTTCTTTTTTATGGTACCATCCACTTTATTCTACATGGTTATTAAATGTGTTGTTTTCTTTTCCCAGCTTCAGGTTTCCATATTTACTTATTACTACTTATAATATCTGTATGTCCTTCTTCTACGTTGCACATTTTTTGTGTAAGACAATAGTACATTTTCAGCTATCCCCTGCCTCTTTGGGTAATGTTGATCCTGTCCAACCCCGTCCGCAAACAGGCGCTCAGTCCGTCCCTTTCCAATATCAATAGGGAGGGGGTTCTGTATGTTCTATGTTAAATGTATGTCAAGTACGTAGATTATACTACATATATCTCAAAATCACTTAATTACAGTGTATATTCTGCTCAATGACTTCATTGCCACAATTTCATGCTTAAGTTCCACCTTCCAAAAACCTATACAATTCCCTACAAAAAAAAAACTTTGTTACGGGGATGTTATGGTTAAGTTGCCCTCCCAAAAACCAGTGAAATTCACTACAAAACAAAAACTTGGTTGAGGGGACGTTATGGTTAAGTTGCCCTCCCATAAACCAGTGAAATTCACTACAAAAAAAACTTTGTTGAGGGGACGTTATGGTTAAGTTGCCCTAACAAAAACCTGCAGACTTCACTAAAAGAAAACGTTCCTCCTCCCCTTTATGCTTCAAATAAAACCGAAAAACCCCTGAAATTCGCCAGCTATGGTAAAGTAAGCCCCCAACCCTGCCACCACCCCTGTGCACTGCTAACACTAACACCCAAACCATGAAAGATACCATCTCAAATGTGAATGCTGACATCAATGACAACATCACTTGTTTAGCCCCTTTCTTTTCCTTCCCTGCCATACATATGTATGTGCAGTCAGTAAAAAAATGTCACTTAAGGAATGTTATACTTCAGAGTGCAACCAAACACCACTAAACATTCCCCCATTATAGTAAGCTAAGCAACCATAACTCGCACCATCTACATGCATCGCTAAGACCAACACCCAGGACATCAAAGATGACATCACAAATATCATTGATGACATCACTGATGACATCACATGTGAAAATAATATCCCTAAAAATTCCCTGCCTACAAGGGGTTCTTACTATTATGTTGGTAGCTAGATGTCAGGGGTGATTGCGTAGTGTTACACATGTAATAACCAGCTCACAAATGTACACTTAATACACACTTGTGCTAAAACAAACAATACATATGCCGACCCAATGCATCTAACTGAGCGGCACATACAGGGAAACTGAAGTAGGGTACAAAGAACTAGCAGCATCCCACAGTTTATCTTCCTGTGTACAAATTAATTGTGTGTTTGAGGCCTGCCATTGCCCCATGAATGTGCATCATGAGCTGACACCAGACCCTAAGGAAAGTACTTTAAGAACACACGACAAGGGTAACGTTTTGGTATACAGCACCTTTTCAATTTTCAAAAGTGCATTTCAGCATATACCAATGTGATCAAATTCAAAATTTAAAAGAAACCTTTAAAATAAAACATATTACTAATTAAGATCTATATGATATGTTATGTTCGAAATCCTTTATACTGAGCCTTATATATTGCCTTAATAGACAAATAGGGGTAATTTCTGCACTCCCACAGACATTACAAACTTGTCCATTATCCATTCACACTGAAGAACTTCCCATGGTGTTACGGCATCTAAGTTGTTGCTGGTAGGTTGAAAAAAGTACACCGCTCACCATTTTGTATTCCTAATGGGAAGAAAAGTTGTTCACCTAAAACATATTTCTCTACTGTTTTAATGCAGTGCACGAAAGCTAATAAGCACACTGGCCCGTAAAAACAGATTATGCGCTTCTCTGTGGGATTGAATACATTTTACGTTACAAAATAAAATTTGATGGTGCACTTTACATTTCTCTGGGGTGACTCACACAACATCTCCTAGCAAAGAAGATTAGAAAGTCGAAGGGGGACTTGCTTTAAGTACAGAATAAGACTCGACGTTTTAAATAATACATTACAGGTATTGGAGGCATCAAGCTAATGCTAATCACTTCATTTCCCTATGCATTTCTCCCTTGCAAAATAGCCTCGGGTTAAGAAAATTGTGAGCAAGTTATTTTAAAATATGTTTGTTAAACGTGACTATTTCCTGAATATAAATTATCTAAAATAATAATGACAAACTTTTGAAAGAAGTAAAGGGGTCGATTTCTAAAACGAATCTCTGATTACTTACCGGTCATCTTCATTAAACCTAGTCCTTATCTTCCTCGTCACAGTACTTAGATATCTGAAGGACATGGGTCCACCCTCAGCCCCATCCCACACAATTGCTATTGATTCATTCACATCCTACACTCTCAAGTTGTACAAAGCGTCTCTAGATGCAGACAACCTTCTGTCCCCTAAGACAATGGACAATCAGACCATTGGGTGGGAGAGTCAGGTGTCAGGACTTTCATGAGGAAGAAGAAGACTACGGGTAATGAAGATTAGCGGTAATTAATCCAAGCATTACACTATTTCCCATCTTCTTCATCCCAGTTCTTATATATCTGAAGTGTCCCAAAGGATAGACTGGTTGTTTGTCCAAGCCACAAAGCCAGGCAGTGCCAGGAATACTGCAAACCAAGTGCAGCATTCTTTCACAAAATCAAAGAAAACAAATGCATCAAGGCTTGACAGACCACAGCACAGCAGAAGCAATCCCCTGAGCTGCCTTTCTCAAGGAGCCAAGGGATAATGGTGGGTAAAGGTATTAGGTGAGGACAATGTGGCCGCTCTACACATGTCCTTCAAAGACGCCCCTCTTTCTTCATCCTGGGAAGTCACCATCCCCATGGTGGATCTTCCTACCACCCTGCCACACAGAGGAAACCCCACATGACTGCAGGCGAACACAATGATGTCCCTGATTCATCAGCTGTTGGACAGATATGACGCCTTCTGAGTCCCTCAGAAAGTGACAAACACACTGTTTGAAGAGCTGAAGGCAGTGGTCCTGTCAGAATACACCAACACAACCTTCCTCGCATCCAACCACTCATCAGAGATAAGTACTCCACAGGCATATCCTCAGACTGAGACAGGATAAATATGCATAGCTCTCAACCATTTATGTTGCAAAGGCGGGTGAAAACACCCAATTTAATTTTGGCGGGTGAGAGGCCCATTGAAACGAATGGGCGTGCATGAGGCTTGGCGGGTGAGTCAGCTGTTTACAAGGCGGGTGACACCCACCAAAAGCGTGTGAGTTGAGAGCTATGAATATGTCCTGTGAAAAATGAAATGGGGAAACCACGTTAATGTGGATACTGGGGTCGCATCTTAAGACAATGGCATCCAGTGAAGCTGAAAAGAATGAAGGAGTTGACAAGAGGTCTTAAAAAGGACTGCCCTCATTGTCAGAAATGTCATGTCAATGGTAGCCAAAGGTACACACGAAGGGCCCTGAATACACTTCAAAACCATGGGGAGAAAGAAACCTTATCTTAGCATGTATCAGGGGAAAATTGTGCAACAACCTGGCCATGACCTGTTTAGAACCAGGTGCCAAAACCCAAGGAGCTCTGACTATACATGTTGCCACCCTTTGAGTCCTCAGATAGTTGACAGACAAAACCCCTCCTGCAAAAACCTACCGAGCTCAGAGGACATGCAATATGATGGGAGAATGTTATTCCACTGACACCAGCCCGTGAATGTCCTCTTATGCCTTTTGTAGGACTTCAGCCTGGAGGCTTCTTAGATTTGTGGACCGCTGGTGAAACTGGGGATAACAAGCCTTGACACTCCAACCACTCCCTCGCAGGAACCAAACCTCCCAATGCAAGTAGATGTGTGGCATTTGGTCTAATGTAAAGATTGAAGGAGTATGGAAATGGAAAAACAGTGCTTGATCCTGTGCCATCCGGACCAAGCAAGGAAGCCAAGCCCTGCACACTCACTAAGGGGCTACTAACAGAACCCCCACTCTGTCATGCTGAATCCTCCTCAATACCCTGGTCAGCAGAGGGATCAGTAGAACCATGTACATCAAGCCCTTTTCTCCAGATCTAGGGGCCATGCGATTTCCACCACCCGTGGTTTCTACCATTGAAGACATCTCTATACAGCAGCCATTGCATGTTATGTACCAAGGATCGCTGACAGAGGTGGACCAAGTGTCCTAGAATTATGCCCTCTGCTTATCCTTTTAAAATAGCATCTTAGCTTTGGGCCAACCTTGTTTCATTGTCAGCTGTGCACACAAAATTGTGTTCCTCTATCTCCTGATTCTTATCGCCTCTGCCTGTCTCTGAGGTAGCTTGGTTAATTTCAACACAAGCCAGTGTCCATTTTCCCAATATGGCCATCCTTACCACATTATATATTCCTCTATAACAAGCTTCTATACATTATTTTTCTACCTTGCTTTACTGCGTATTTACAGTTATTGGTCAGTAGGTTACTCCATCTTCTTTTGATTCATGATTACTTTAGACTTTGGTTCATGTTACTCTTAATGCTCCAGTTACATTGTTACTTAGTATTTTCATATTATTTCAACATAGATCCGTATATCTTTTTCATGACACCACTTTGTCTTTGTCATATTTCACTTTAAAGTCTATCCATGATATTCATTGATGCATTCTGACATCTTGGCAAGTGACATTCTACCATGCAGCATTATTCCATCTGACATCCTTCCACACTTTCAGCGCGAGGATACATTTTGCGTCGCCGTTTGAGTGTATAACGTCTCTCATATACTCGATGCTGTCTAGGAACGATGCAGGGGCCTCATTTATGGCTCTTCTTTGACTGTTCCAATATGATGGCAGTGAGAGAGTGGGAAGTGGCAAGAAAGCATTTATCTGCTCCTCTACAATACTTCTGTGGCTATGAATATTTTAGAGGTTCAAAAAGCATAAGGTATTACGGAACACACAAAGAAGCTTTCATATGACTTTCGTCTTCCCACCTTTTTCTTGTGCTGATACCATAGATTATTTTTTAAATGAGCTGAATTCTCAACATATGTGTAAATATCTTAATTGTTTTCCCCAACATCCCTTTTGAATTGAAATAGATGCCTACTGGCATTATAAACAATACTGTTTCTAAAAACATCAGGAATAATAGTAACTGTCTCATTGGTCCCCACCATATTTGTATTGCTTTTTATAACATGTCTAAATCTAAATGCCATAATAATCAGGAGGAAAATACAAATCATATAACAAAATGATATCACAATTAGTATTCCATGAAAGCTCATCATTTTTTTTATGGCAATGAATCTCTTATATTTTGAAATGTCCTAAGTTTGTTTTTAATACTGCATGTGTAACTCTGCAATTCTTTATAAAGCACACTTATTAGACAAAGAACTGCAATATGATTTCTGGAATTATTCTGAAAAAAATATAATTGTTCTAGGATTTCCAAAACATGTCACTATATTCACCTATCTTCTAATGAAAGCTGAATATGACTGTAATATGTAGGTAAAAGCAGCAAACAGAAATTTGTGCAATGTTATTGCAATAGCGTAACATAAAGAAATAAAGTGTTTTTTTCTTCTTTTTAACTTTGCTAACTCAATGTAATGTTCCCTGGGTCTGTCCAAAAAGAAAGTTTCATGATAGCTGCAAGTCTTTCTACTCCTCTTCAAATGCTGAAATATCTTCACCTTAGTTCAAAATACTGTCATGCTCTTTATTTTCCTTGTCTTTGCTCCCGGCCTTCAAACTAGTCTACATGTGTGGAACGTCTTCTCTTGATTCACCTTCAGTATCTTCAGGAGGGGTCAGAGTTTCTCCTTCATATGGTTTAATGTCATGCCGATGTGGCCAAGTTTGCCTTCCTTTTTATTTTGTAGCTGTTGTGGTAACTTCTTGCACCTTATACAGACCTGTGTTGTTTCAACAAATCTACTACTTCAATAAATTGATTATCATTGTTGCTTCTCTTTGACCCCTCCCTCTGGATTATGACCTGTTGAGACATGAAAGAAACATTTGCAGTCATTCTTGTTAGGTAATCATGCTTCTCCTCTCCTAATAAACTTGCTACACCATGGACATTAGTTTTTAACCTAGTTGGAGGAGCAAGGGGAATTCTCATGCAGCGTCCAGTCACCAACTCATGAGGAGTTAGATGGTGATCTGAATCAGGCTGGTTTCTTAGGGTGTGTAGGGCAATGGGTAGGCAATCTTGCAATCCATTCTTCAAAGTCGTTTTGACTTTCTCTATCCTCTCTATCCTCTCCTTCAACGGTCCATTTAATTGTTTGTAAATATCATTCACCTGCGGAAGGTACACGGAGGAAAACATATGCTTAATGCCTAGTAAGAGAACAATTTGCACAAAAGGCTAATTCACAAAATGCAGTGCATTGTCAGACTGCAAATCCTCACGCACACCCCATCTTGGGAAGACCTCACGTACAAGAAGCTTGACAGAGCACCTGGTGCCAGGGTGTGTGGATGGACCTGCTTCGAACCATGTAGAAACAGGACATACCACGACCATTATGTATCTGGCACCATTGCATTTCTGCAGTATATTTACATAATCTATATGTAAGTGCTGAAATGGGCCATTGTGTGTGGGAATTACACCTTGCACTGTTCGCAAAATGCACCCTGCTGTACATTTCTAGCACACGATACAATTTACAATAAACTGTGCCACATGTTCTAACAGAGTATTTGGGAAGCACTCTGTCGGAATAGAAAAGATAGTGTGCCTCCTATTGTGGAAAATATATGAAATGTTAAAGCTGCTCGAAAGTCGCTTGCGAGAGAAATCTGTGTTGCAAGGTCCTGACCTTTAATCCATATAGGTCACCATTTTAGGTCATACCGCCATTTTAGGATTTGTGTGGAAAAGTCACCCTGTGAGCTAAAATGGTGGACGATGTCATTGCAAAATACAACATGGCCGTCTTGACCTCTGTACATCGCTAATGTGTAATCTGCATGCAGGCTACTTGTTGAGGTCATGAACTGAGACCTCGTCCTACGATGACTTATGTGTAAAAGGACTACTCGCGCAATGAAACCAGTCCACGAGTATATATTATGATAATGTATTTACATATTGCAAAAAGAACATCTGTTTTGCTACATTGTATTTATGTTTAAGAAGACCTGCAATGCGAAACTTTAGAATACACAGTTAATGCATACGTTTATTGTTACATGTAATAAAAACAAACCAGTTAGATGCGGTTATTTGGGATTCGGCAACAAACCCTAGAATTGGTGATGTATAAAGTGGAATATTAACCCGAAATGGGGCTGGACATAGTGCCCAAAAAATGTATAAAAAGCGAATGCATTCTAATGTACACTCTCTCACTGAACACACTGAACCACGCTGGAGTTTGTTGTGTTGTACCGAGGGCCGATAGCTATTCGACTTTGCACTGTTTTTATATTTGAATTCAGTTGAGAATAAAGTACTTTGTATGTTCCTTTGTAACCCGTGTTCAGTGTATTTCCTTTTGGGGTATTCAGCCTCGATATTTTGTTTCTGTTTTCACAGTTGGCGCCCGAATAGGGACCCTCAAGATTGATGCCGGATTGTTGAAGGTTGACACACGCTATCGGACCGGGATCGGACGGTGTGACAAAAAGTAAGGGGCCCCTGGATGAGACGGGACACCTCATCAGCGCTGCACGATCCGATCCCTGGACGACTAGCCTGTGGTCTGAGAAGGCATCTTGACGAGGGTCCACTTATCGAGGTGGGCAGATTTGCCAAAATCACCATACAAGAGTTAAGATTAGTTAGGTAAGATTCTTAGAAGTACCGATCGGTCCTCCTTAGGTTTGGCCAGGTTAGTCGTGACCCGACTCTTAATTTAACCCTGGCAATTTGAATTTTGGGCATTGTATCTGCAGACACAATTATTGACCAGGTAACACCAAGAATTTGAGATATGCCTGGGAAATTGTCTACCTGCTTTAGGGCATTTTTCCGAAAGTGATAGACAATCTTTGGCATTTAGCCTTCCTGCACCACAGGAGGGGTCGCCGGCATGTACTATGTACTGTAAGCATGGCATTGGAAGTATAGTATTTAATGATATTTGGCACAGACAAACCAGACATGCCTCCGAACTTCAGTGGCCAATCAAGGGTAGTTTTGAGATCCCTCGCATTGAATATTTGGAGTCAGTATTGTTAAAGAAAAAGGCTAGACCTGCAGCATTTGATGTTTTGCAGAATTAGAAAAAAGAAGCATTGCAACAGCTTAAGAGTAGAGAGAAACATGTGCGCCGTTATAAAACGAATGCCGAAAAAGCGTTATTATATAACCAGGATAAACAGTCTGAATTGCCTAAAAATATGGAAAGGGCTTTCTCACTTGGTATTCAGAGTTTTTGGAGAAAATATTAAATGGACGAAGGCCTGGTGCCTCTGTGCCACCTCCGTATGTTCCTCTTCCCGCTGCTGTCCCTTTTCCTGTTGTTATTCCTGCTCTCCCTGCTCAAACTGTTGTTCCTATTCCCCGACTTTTGTCCCTCCATCTGCTCCTCCGCCTCTTTTTCTCGCACCAGTTATAGCTCCTCCATCGAATTTGCCTGCTCCCCCTCTTCCAAGTGGTCTTGGGCCGCTTGTAATCGATCATGGTGCAGGTTCGAAGGCTGTCACTCGCAGTACTGTACCACCGGAGAAGAAACGTGAGTTAATTGCATGGGCTAAGCATTGTATGGAGAAGGATGATCAGGCTAGTGTTTTTTCCAAACTTTTTTATACAGATAGTTTTCCTGAGAAAAATGTTTTTATTGAAGGTTTGTGGATTCAGTTATGTATAATATGGGGAAGATTAAATAATGCGGATGTTCCGCAAGGGTTAAGCACTTTCCAGAGACACTGTGGAGAAGGTAAATGAGCATGTCGAGAGGTTATTTGAGTATAGAAAGGAGTTAGAAAGGATACGGAATGAGGATGATGAAGAGGAAAGTTTGTATGTACAGAAACGGTACCTTCCGTGTCGTAAACCGATATCGTAGGAAATGC
This sequence comes from Ambystoma mexicanum, assembly GCF_040938575.1. NCBI lineage: Eukaryota > Metazoa > Chordata > Amphibia > Caudata > Ambystomatidae > Ambystoma > Ambystoma mexicanum. The sequence continues at coordinate 359,196,512 of NC_090932.1, read as the reverse complement.
GAATTTGTAAGAAAGATGCAATTAGATGGGTTTCAGACATATCGATAACTCCAGTTGAGGTATATAACACATATAGTCAATATATGTTGGAAATGCAGAGGAAAGTGATACAGGTAATGGTAGAGTACCTGCAGGATGAATGTGTAAAGAGGAAGATTAGTTGTCCCACAGAGTTATTGAATATTTATAATAGAACTTTTTCACTTGACACTTCTTCGACTGCTTTAGCGCTCGACTTGGCTCTGTTGCTTAGTAATCGTTCGGAGTTGCCTACATCTCAGTTGCCTATGAGAGAGGTTCCTCCTACATTTGTCCCGAAGGTTGAGGTTGCGGCCAATGTTGCTCAAGGTATAGTCGCTGTGGACATTCCCACACATTATATATCACAGTTTGTTCACGCCCCGTTTTCACCACAGGAAGTGAACACCATTAGACAGTCTATTCCTGATATTAGGAAAAATCCGACAGGGTTCTATAAAGAGATGGAATCTGTTTTGCAATCCTCAGTGTTCAACTTAGGTGACATTGATTTATTGTTTCCAGTACTCCTGCCCGTAGATTTATGGAAACAAGTTAGAACTATTGACGATGTACCCGGGTTGGGAGATACATGGGCAAATTTAACTAGGCTTGATGGGGAAAGGCCAGCTGGCGAAAGACCATAACAGGTGATATTAACTCTGCCTGGTAGAATTATTGCTAAATTAAAAACCATAATTCCGGAAAAAAGAATTATTTGGGACAAGCTTACGGCCTGTGTCCAAGGAAAGTCTGAGGGTGCTACCGAGTTCTTTAATCAGTTTGAACAGGTATTTTCAGATTTCAGTGGACAAGCCTTAGACACAGAGTCTGGGAACAGATTATTTGTGGACAAATTTGTACGTGGATTGCTGCCTGACATCCAGTCACAGATTATGTCCTCTGAGAGTGATTGGCAGGCGAAATCGCAATCAGAAGTACTGCACATGGCTCAGTATTATGAGAATCTTGTCAATAATGAAAAAGATAGGATTGAAAAACAGAAAGATGATTTAAAAACAAAGGTGCTATTGCAGAAAATTGTTAGAGGCCCCAGAGGGGGTAACTCTCAGGTTATAGGTCAGTATGTCCCACAGGGGAATGTGCCCTTGGGTCCTGTGAACATTAATCAATGTGCTTATTGTCGTCGAGAGGGTCATTGGCGAGCACAATGCCCCGTCCTTCAACAGAGGTCGAATAATAATATGGGTAGGCGATCCAGAGGTCGCGGGGGCATAGGGGCCCTGGAAGAGGTCAGTTTGCACAGGACCCTCAACAGCCTTTTTCACAGGACAATCAGACTCCGAGTGTGGACACTAGGAACATATTCGATCATCCTTCCGCTGCATATTTATCTGAAGAGCTTCCTTTTGATAATATTCTGTTTCGTTAGGATTGCCCGAAGCAGGGTTTGGAACCTACATCTATTCCCGTCAATCAGAAAGGTCCCATACGTTGAGATGATGGTGGGAAATAGGAAACATCAGTTTTTGATAGACACTGGAGCACAGAAGTGTTCCATTGATCATTCGCAGGTTCCAAACATTCCACTGTCAGGGCAAACCAATGTTTCTGTAGGGTTTTCCAGTACACCAGTTGTTTGTCATGTCTCTATGCCGGTACCTATTTCTTTGAGTCCCTTTACGGACCAGTGTCCTTTTCTATTGACCTAGGATTGCGGGGAAAACTTGCTGGGTTTGAATTTGTTAACAGAATTGAATGCAGTGATTTATTGTTCTTCCGATGGAATGCGCTTGACGATTTCACCACAGCAATCTTCTGCCTCACAATTTCTGACTAGACCTTTGCCTCCAGAATTCATTTATGTACCAGAGAACTTGTGGGCTATTGATGATGTTTTGCAGATTGAGCCTGTTAAGATAGTTTTGAAACATGGAATTGAGCTGCCACGCATTCCCCAGTATACGATTTCGGCTGAGGGCGAGCAAGCTTTGAAATGTATTGTTTCTGATTTTGTGCACCGCGGTGGGATTGAAGAAATTTCAGGAAGTTTGTGTAATAGTCCGATTTTACCCGTGTACAAGAAAGGCGATAATGTAATTCCATTCCATTTTATAATTGATTTACGTGCCATTAATAAAGTTGTGGCACCGCAATTTCCAATTGTGCCTGATGTGACGACAATTCTAACTATAATTCCAGCTACAGCTACTTACTTCAGTGTTGTGGACCTAAAGAATGCGTATTTTAGTATTCCTATACACAAGGATAGTAGATATTTATTTGCGTTCACCTTAGGGGGACGCTCGTTTACATTTACTCGTGTACCTCAAGAGTCCTAGTATTTATAGTAGGGCTTTGAAAGAACAACTTGATACCCTTGAATTGCCCTCTACTTGTTCTTTGCTTCAGTACGTTGATGATTTGCTTCTGGCTGCTGACTCTGAGAGTGCCTGTAAGGAGGGCACTTTGTTACTACTTATTCATCTAGCTAAGCATGGTCACAAAGCTTCGCTTAAGAAATTTCAATATTGTTGTCAGGAGGTCGCCTATTTAGGCTATCTCCTGTCAAAGGAGGGAAGAAGATTGACACCTGAAAGAATAAAACACAATTCTGGCATGTCTGTCCCAAATACGCATAAGGAAGTTAGGGCCTTGATAGGTATGGCTTCTTACTGTAGGTTGTGGATCCCACATTTTTCACTAGTGATAAAACCGATGTTGGCCTTGACAAAGAAGGGCATTTCTTTGCCGTTGCCATGGACCTCGGAACACCAGCAATCGTTTGACTTGCTTAAGACTGCATTATGCTCTGCACCAGTGTTGGGCACACCAAACTATGAAAAGGCCTTCGTATTGTTTGTGCATGAATGTGATGGATGTGCTTTGGCTGTATTAACGCAGGAGCATGGGGGGAAGAATAGGCTGTGCGGTTACTATTCCTCCGCCCTTGATCCTGTAGCATGCGCTTTGCCAAGATGTTTCCGCGCTGTCGCTGCTGCTGCTGCGTCTGTAAAACAGAGTGAGGGAATGGTCCTAGGCCATGATTTGACCCTGATGGTGCCTCACTCTGTAGATGTTCTATTGAACCGAACTCAAACACAACACCTCACTTCCGCACGGTTGACGAGATATGAATTGATCTTGTTTGCCCCTCACATTCAAATTAAGAGGTATTGTGTTCTTAATCCGGCTGAACTCCTACCTTACCCGCAAGATGTTACTTGCAGCGATGAAGACTTACATGATTGTTTGTATACGACTGAACAAGAAACAAAGGGCAGGATTGATTTGAAAGATACCCCTTTGGATAATACGCAAGGAGAGCTGTTTTGTGACGGCTCCTGCTTTAAACTTCCGGATGGTACATCCACAGCCACTTATGAAATCACTACCTTGAGCATGGTTGTGGAAACTAAGAGAATTACGCATAATTCTGCGCAGGCCGCAGAGATAATTGCATTAACCCGAGCTTGTGAACTTTCCGAAGGGCTTGTAGTAAATATATATACTGATAGTCAGCATGCCTTTGGGGTGGTTCACAACTTTGGGAGACTTTGGTCGGAAAGAGGATTCCTAACCTCGCATGGCACCAAGATCCAACAATGCACCCTAATAGTGCAACTACTCTCAGCACTTGCGCTCCCTACTCAGTTAGCAGTTGTAAAATGTGCAGCACATCGCAAGATTGTAGATAATATTGGAAGAGGGAATGCTTTCGCTCATCTAGACAAACTGCCACTGATCTCCTTACGGAGATATATGTTTCTAGGGAGACTGAAAATGCTAATGTGATGGATGAGAGCGTGGGGTCTGTACAGGATATCCAAGCCGATGCCACAGTAGAGGAAGCTAAGAGGTGGGCTGAGGACTTGGGAAAACTTGATGATGATGGGTGTTGGGTTGACACGGTTGATGGGAAATGGTTACTTCCCGATGCTTACGTGATGATGATGATTGTAATGGCACACGGTCCTACGCATGTGTGTGTCCTACAGATGATGAAAATGTTAGAAAAAGTTTGGGTAAGCAATAAAATTTCAAAAATTGCTCAGCACTATCTCCAGAATTGTATGATTTGCTTACAACATAATATGGGAAAGGGGACAGCAACCCGAGGGGAAGTTTTGGGCCACCCTCTGTCCCATTTGAAGTAATTCACTTTGATTTCATTGAAATGGAGCGATGCAACAATTTAAAATATGTATTGGTAGTCATTTGTGCCTTTAGTAAGTGGGTTGAGGCTTTCCCTGTTAAAGATGCTACAGCCATGACCACTGCGAAAACCACGTTAAAGGAGCACTTTCCCCGGTTCGGTTTGCCGAGAGTTATCTGGTCGGACAATGGTCCACACTTTGTCGCCGCTGTAATCCTACAGATATGTACAGCGTTACGAATTGACAAACGGTTCCATTCGGCCATACATCCTCAGAGCGCCGGACTAGTAGAAAGACACAACGGTATCATCAAGAACAAGCTCGCTAAGATGTGTGCCAGCACCAAACTAAAATGGCCGGATGCCTTACCGATCGTGTTACTAGCTATGCGTACAACCCCTCAAACTAAGACTGGGCTCGCTCCATTTGAGGTGGTAATGGGGAGGCCTGCCAATATCTGGAATGTTCCAAAAATATCGAAATTTGAGAAATATTGAAAATGTACTACTTTCAGATTATTGTAGCCAATTGACTAAAAACCTGTATTTGGTTTACCACCAGGTACCAGAGGCCTTACCTGTGCTTTACGAAGACCCGGGCCACGGCATACGACCGGGGAGCTGGGTGCTCATTAAATCATTTGAGCACACCTCCTGCCTCGCGCCTCACTGGCGTGGGCCATTCCAGGTCCTGTTGGTCACCCAAACAGTGGTGCGGGTAGCTGGCCGAAAGAATTGGATCCACGCGTCACACATCAAGAAACGTACTCACCCTGTGCCACACATTACAGAAGAAGCAGAACCCCTCGCTGATACTGCAACTGATGATCCCAATGCAGTAAGCAGCACTGAGAGTGTGTTGGAGAAAATCTCTAAGCGCGAGAGGCTTTGGGAAGCTGCCATTTTGTTTCCACACTCTCCACAAATTTTGCACCCGGAAACGGCTGTTTCAATTTAAGCCTCTTCATCTGTCCCTGATACATTGCTTCCAATGGGAAGTGACGACACATTGTTTCCGGATCAATCAGTTCCAGGAATAGCCAGATATCACTTGTGTCCGAGAAAATAGACATACGGCACGGTTCTGCTGTGCATCTCATAAGACATACGGCACGGTTCGGCTGTGCATTCAAGGAAGGAAAAGAGTCATTGAGGGCTTTCTTTTGCCCAAATTTGAGAAAGGGGATTCTGTTGGCTAAGGTTTTGGAAGGACACAGAAATCGCACGACCGGGGGGTCGCCAGCAACGAACATTGGGGTTTCCGTTTGAAGACTGCAATGCCTGCTACCGCCGCCGCTCGTATTGGCCTTGTAAATAAGGGGGTGACCAACCGGGACAATGGACAAAATGCATGGGCCCCGAAAACGTACTGCTGTATTTTTGTAATAATATTTGGTTTTATAATAGGCACTGTTGTAGGCCTCTGGTATTTAGAAGAAGCTTATCCTTGAGAGTTTTCGCTACCGACTAAAAATGTACCCACTGTCCATACACCTTTTGTGCATTTGCATACTTTGTCCCCTATAGATTTCCAGCACAGACAAAGGTATCATAATAATACACTGTTACTTATCATGAACGCTACACATGCCATTTTTAATAGGTCCAATTGCTGAGTCTGTTCACATTTAATGCAACACGGGGATAAGGGGCTAGGTTGGTATATTCATCCTTTACCGTTGACAACTGCTTGCTATGGTTCTCTTAGAGCACTATTCTTTGGCCGATGGAATGATAGCGTCTCAGGGAACTTTGATGGAACCAATTTGAATAGTTTTGAGAAACGTGTTTTGACTCCCCTGGGATGCTCTCTTTTTGCAAATAGGAGTAAACCGAAGGTTGCTTCTATTAGGCCTTCTGATAAACTGTCTCATCCTTTCCAATCTTTGATTTCCTTTAAAATGGCTCCGATAGGCAATAAGGATGCCATGCCTCCTTCTTACACTGTTAACCATAGCCCCAATTCAGTTTCTTTCTGCATACAGAGGAATGGCACTCGGTCAATGGGAGTTTTTAAAGGTTGTGCCAGCGTTGCGAATTTGACTGGGGAAGACAGACCTTTGTATGTAGGCGAACTTGACTATTTTGTTTGCGGTAATGTAGCGTTTCCATGGTTGCCCAGGGATTGGCAGGGAACCTGTTATTTAGGGATCCTGTTAGCTGGGGTGTTCATAGCAAGTACTATAGAAATTTCAAAAGCTCGTCCACGACGGGACGAGAATGGTGACACCCCAGCACAAGTTTTGGGAGATATAGCGAAATCAATTGTGCCATTTTGGGGGCAGATAGCGAATTCAGAGAATATCAGGAGACTAGCGAGAGTACTGGAGAGAACCATCAACTGGACCATGGATATACTCTACAATATGACATTAGAGCAGAAAGCAATAAGATTAGTAGCACTCCAAAATCGTATGGCATTAGATGTCATTTTAGCTGAGCGTGGTGGAGTATGCAAATTAGTGGGGTCCGCTTGCTGTGTTTTCGTACCGGATTCCTCCCCAACTATCTTCAAGGCAATACAGAATCTGCACGTCCTTAGTTCCGAAGTGCATGTTCCTGAGGGAAATTGGGATCTTGGCGCTTGGTTCTGGGACTTCTTGCGATCTTGGGGTTGGAAGGTACTTATTAACTATTTTAGGAATTCTGTTGTTCCTTTGCTGCTGTATTTAGTGTCTGCCTGGTATGTGTTCGATGCTAGGGGGATGTTGCACATGAGCAATAGATTTGATAGGACATAAGGTGTATGCCTCAAATAAGACTTCCAAAGAATATGTGTTAAAAGATATTTGTTTGTTTGTTTGTTTTATTACTTGTATAGCGTACCACACCCGGGGGTAATCGGGCGCTACGGCGAAAAGAGGGTTGTTTAGCTTAGGTTACAGGTTACATATTAAGCATGGTACAGCTGTGGTTACAAGGCTGTAGGCATGTGTAGTCAGAGGATCACAGATGTATATTCAGTAAATTGGCAAATGAATAGAGCAGTGCATATATACAAGATAAACATAATGTCCCATGTGTCAGTGGAGGGAGGTTAGGTATCATGTTCTTTTAGCCATTGAATCAAATTGGATCTAAATTGCCGGTAGGGGAGATCTTCTCTTAGAGCAGGGGGTAGAGCGTTCCAATGTTGGGCCGCTTTAACAGCAAAGCTGCTCCCACCCGATTGAGTGAGTTTGAATCTGGGTATTAACAGGAGGTTGGAGTTGGCTTTCCTTAAGGGGCGAGAGGATGTTTGTCTAGTGAATCTGTCTATGAGATATTGTGGAGCTGCATGGTTGAGGCATTTGTGTGTGAGAGATGCTGTTTTAAGGAGAATTTTATCTTTTGTAGAGAGCCAGGTGGTAGATCTTCTAAGGTCTGATATGTGGGCACTTTTGGGAAAGTTTAGGGCGGCTCTCAGGGCATTATTTTGAAGTGTCTGTATTTTGGTGATGATGTGTTTGTTACTGCCTATGTAGAGGGTGTTGCAATAGTCTAACTTTGACAGGATAAGTGCCCTTGCTAGCGTGATGCAGTTATTAGGTGAGAGGAATGTCTTGGCTGCTCTAATTAACTTGCAGGTGAGTGAGGTGGCTGAGGCCATGGCACTCACTTCTCTGCCAAAGGTGAGCATGGAGTCTAAGTAGAAACCGAGTGTTTTAACTACTTTAGCCACAATAATGTTATTGTTGTCGATTGTGAAGCAGTTATAGATGGGGCCTAATTTTTTGATATTAGAGGGGGTGCCTAGAATGAGGAGTTTGGTTTTGTCATCATTCATGCATAGTCCGTGGGAGGCCATCCATGCCTGGATGATGAGGTAGATTCTGTGCACAAAGGCCAAATCCTTTTTATAATCTCCCGTCAACGGGATGAGGATCTGTGTATCATCTGCATAGTTTGTGTAGGTGATACCTAGACCGTCTAGATCATCGAAAAGGGGCTTTGTGAAAATATTGTAAAGGGTGGGCGATACACATGATCCTTATCCTTGGGGTACGCCGCATGAAATAGGTGCAGGGTCTGCAGCTGCTAGGGGTGAGAAGACTCGCATTGTCCCATTGTTTAGGAAGGATCAGATCCATGCAACTGCTTCATGGGAGAAGCAGGCTGCTGCGACCAGGTGTTTGCAGAGTATTGCATGGTCTACCAGATCGAATGCGGCGGATAGGTCAAGGAGTAGTAGGAGTGAAGTCGTACCTTTATCTCTTAGTGTATCTATTTGTGCCTTAAGGTCAAGGAGTGCAGTCTCGGTACCATGTTGAGGTCTGGAACCGGACTGTCGAACTCCTAGGAGGTGTTTTAGTTCGAGGTGGTGCTGAATTTGTAGATAGGCTACTTTATCTAAGATTTTCAGTAGCAACGGCACAGAGGTTATGGGGCGGTAATTGGTAGGGATGGAGGAATCCAGAGTTTGTTTTTTGAGGAGGGGGAGGACCCAGAACTGTTTCAGGTTGTTAGGTATAGTACCTGATATGAAAGAGGCGTTTATAAGTTTAGTGATGAAGGGTGAGAGTTCACGGACGGCGTCTTTTATTATTTGGGCTGGGCATGGTCACCCTGGCAGTTGGAAGGTTTGAGAGTGAGGATGATTTTCTCGACTTCTTTAATGGAGACTTGCGACTTCTTTAATGCGAAAGTAGAAGGGAGGGATGTCCAGTGTGGGTGGAGAGGGGGTGGATTTTGGAATGGGTGAAGAGTTGGTTGTTGCCTTAGATGGGGTGCCTATGTTGCTGGTAATTGGGCCAGTTATGGTGGCTTTTTTGTTACTGATCTTAGTCTGTAGCATTGTTATCTTGTTGGCACGGGCATTTTGTATGCCTGTGCACCATTTCTTATCCTTGAGGCAGGAATCGGGGGTTTGGATGGGGGATTCGACTTCCTTTAGGATGGCGAACAGTTCTTTAGTGTTGAATTTGGCTTGAGTGATGCGGGTATTGTAAGATGTTTGTTTTGCAAGGATAATTTCTTTTTTGTAAAGGGAGGCTAGTTTCTTCAGGTTGTTTTTGTTGGTGTCTGAGGGGTCTGATCTCCAAGTTTTTTCACTAAGGCGTTTCTTTTGCCTAATGTCTTTTAGTAGTGGTGTGAACCAGGTATTTAGATGTTGGCGGGGTTTGCTCTTCCTAATTTTCAAAGGTGCGATAGCATCTAGAGAGGCTAGCATCACTTCATTGTACTTGTCTACCATGGTGCAGGGTCGGACTGATCTGAGATGGAGTTTAAGGTGGGAAGGATGAGGGGGATGAGGTTTTCAGTGGTGATTGTTTTTTGTTGTTTCTGGTCGGTGCGGGGGGCGCTAGGATGCTATTATTTATGGGTGTGGAGGCTTCTAATGTGAAGGATATCATATGGTGGTCGGACCATAACTGTGGCTTTATGGAAGTAATAGTGGTTGGCAAATTGTGTTCGGCAATCCAATCAAGAGTCCTTCCTTTGATATGTGTGGGTTCAGTGATCTTTTGGTTGAAGCCTAGTTCCTCGAGGGTGCTATTGATTTGTAGGTCATTGGGGTCACGTGAGTCATTGAATCCGAGGTTGAAGTCACCTAGGATGAGACATTGAGTGGAGTTTTTTAAGTTGTCAGATAGTAGGTTTGTGAGGTCTTCCTCAAAGGTACCTAGGGGGCCTGGTGGTCGGTATATCAAGTGGAGAGTGATGGTTTGATTGTTGGCAATGCTGAGTTTAGCTGTGAGGGATTCACAGGAGTTGGTGTTATGGGGTGAGGAGAGTCTTAGGGCTAGATTATTTTTAACAATAATAGCAAGGCCGCCACCTCTAGACGTGATACAATCCATGCGTATAAGAGTGTAAATATCTGGAATGGCAAGCATGATGGCTGGTCCTGCTGTGGGGTGGAGCCACGATTCTGTGATGGCCAGGAGGTCTAGGTTCTCTTTTTGGATTGTGTCCGCTATTTCGGTGGCGTGGGCTACCATAGAGCGGACGTTTATTAAGGCAGCTTTTATTCCAGGTCGGCTAGATGGGGCGGAGGGAGGTTGGACATTGTGTTGGCATTTAGGGGGGGTGGTGGATTCTCTAAAGATGCGACTGTTGAGTTGTAGTCGGTTTTGGCCGATATTGTCTGTATGTGAGGGAGTGTTGGTGGTATGCGTAGCATGCTTATTGTGGTTTAAGGCAGATTGGGCGTTAGATAAAGGGTCATAGATTCTTGGTAGTCTGGCGCGGAGTCTTAGGTTTCGCTGTTGGGGGCTGCATGGTTTAGCATCCAAGTTAGCATGCTCCAGTGGCGCACTTCCGTGAGGTAGCTGGTTCAGCGGTTGGGATAAGTTCATGTCATGAAGGGTGGTTAGGTAGAGGGCAGTTCTGAGTAGAGCTATGTAGAATAGTTGTACGTACATGATAAGCTTGTGTAGAAGGGCTTGGAATACTGGCAGCCTAAGCTTTGAACGTGCGGGCGTAGACAGGTGAGCAATGTCAGGACACTGTAGGGTGTGTGCAGGCGGCCTGGGTGCAGATTTGCAAGGGCAGGGACGACTAGGTGGGCTAGTGGAGGGATACAGGCAATCTAAATGTGAGTTATTAGGGCAGGCAGCCTACATGTAGTTTTACTAAGACAGGCATAGCAGAGAAGGGGTAGTGGAAAGATGCAGGCAATCTAGATGCAGCTTTGCTAGGATAGACCTAAATGCAAAATTTACTGGGCTAGCAGCAAGTGACCATAGATAAGCAGGTGGTGGGTGGACACTCTAGATGCAACTTTACTAGGCAGACCTAAATACGAATTTGCTAAATCAGGCAGAAATAGATGCAGTCTAGGTATAGGCAATTTAGAAACCTAAGTATGAATTTACTAACACAACAGCAACCTAGATGCAACTTTGCTAGGACAGACCCAGATGCAAAATTTGTTAAAACAGCAGCAGGTGAGCTTAGATAGGCAGGTGGAAGGTGGGCAGATATAGAAAACCTGGATGTGACTTATCTATAGCAAGCGACCTAAATACAAAGTTGCTAAAACATGCAGAAATGGCTGACCAGTGGCTAGTAGTTCATGGATATTTGTTGACAGTTTAGATGCATATTTGTTAGAGCATGCGGGTGAAAGCTAAGCATTGGAAGGCATCAAATGTGCATGCATAGGCAGCCAAATGTGAGTTCACTAAAGGCAGGGAGAGGTTGAAAATGGAGATGCAGGTGTTTACAATGAACGCGCAGATGAATGGGCGGGTTAGTGGACTAGCAGCCTTTGTGTAGTGCTAGTAGAGGAGAGGAAATCGGTGTGATAGTTAGCAGCAATGGGAGAAGTTAAACATAGCAATATAAGGCACGTATAATGTTATCAATATATGATCGCAGTGCCTAGGTACCTGAAGGTGCGTAGCGCTATATAAATGTCCAGATAGGCGGCTTTGTTTGTAAAGGTCCAGGATCCAATAGGTGCAACAGTGCTGGTGTTTGGTAGCGGCTGGGGAAGGGGGCTGGCCCCACGAGCGCCACAGTGCGCAAACAGGGGCAAAACAGGCGCTTTTCTTTGCGGCTCTTCTCTAGAAGGCGCCGGCTTCTGCCTCCCGGCGGATATGCCTCGTTATAGAGGCTTGCTGTTGCTAGGCAACGGAGCAACAATAGCGAGGAGCGGCCATTTTGGTGGCTGCATATGTCCGATTTCGTCGGACTTCTGTGATAAAGAGTGCTTAAACGAGGCGAAGGTCTGGGTGATGGGCAGGAGTGCTTCAAGAAGCACGGAGCTGTTGATCCGACGTGATTCAGGAGGTGAAATATGGCACGAGCATCGTGCTCACCTGTTGGGGTCCTGTTGGTGCTTTTGTATGCAGGGCAGCAGGCATCAGGGAGGGGCTCCTGCCTGCTCAGGAGGTATTCCCGGAATGATGAATCAGGGGCAAAACAGGCGCTTTTCTTTGCCGTGCTTCTCTAGAAGGCGCCGGCTTCCGCCTGCTGGCGGATATGCCTCGTTATAGAGGTTTGGTGTTGCTAGGCAACGGAGCAACAATAGCGAGGAGCGGGCATTTCAGTGGCGGCGTATGTCTGATTTCGTCGGACTTCTGTGATAAAGAGTGCTGAAATGAGGCAAAGGTCTGGGCGAGGGGCAGGAGTGCTTCAAGAAGCACGGAGCTGCTGATCCGACGTGATTCAGGAGGTGAAATATGGCACGAGCGTCGTACTCACCCGTTGGGGTCCTGTTGGTGCTTTTGTATGCAGGGAAGCAGGCATCATTGAGGGGCTCCTGCCCGCTCCAGAGGTCTTCCTGGAATGATGAATCAGGGGCAAAACAGGTGCTTTTCTTTGCAGCGCTTCTCTAGAAGGCACGGCTTCTGCCTGCTGGCGGATATGCCTCGTTATAGAGGCTTGCTGTTGCTAGGCAATGGAACAACAATAGCGAGGAGCGGCCATTTTGGCGGCGGCGTATGTCCAATTTCATCGGACTTCTGTGATAAAGAGTACTGAAACGAGGCGAAGTTCTGGGCGAGGGGCAGGAGTGCTTCAAGAAGCACAGAGCTGCTGATCCGACGTGATTCAGGAGGTGAAATATGGCACGAGCGTCGTGCTCACCTGTTGGGGCCCTGTTGGTGCTTTTGTATGCAGGCAGCAGGCATCAGGGAGGGGCTCCTGCCAGCTCCGGAGGTCTTCCTGGAATATATTAGTAAAAGACCTAATGGCAATAGATATTTCAGATAGTGATTCAGGGTACATGGATACTAATGCATGGAATTATTCGCAAGGAGACCCAAAGAAGTTTTTAGCACTTGGCATAGGCCAAAAGGAGGGTTTGTTGGAATAGAAAAGATATTGTGCCTCCTATTGTGGAAAATATATTTAATATTGGCCTACGCTAAACTGCTTGAAAGTAGCTTGCGAGAGAAATCTGTGTTGCAAGGGCCTGACCTTTAATCCATGAAGGTCGCCATTTTAGGTCAAACCGCCATTTTAGGATTTGTGTGGAAAAGTCACCCTGTGAGCTAAAATGGTGGACGATGTCATTGCAAAATACAACATGGCCGTCTTGACCTCTGTACATCGCTAATGTGTAATCTGCATGCAGGCTACTTGTTGAGGTCATGAACTGAGACCTCGTCCTACGTTGACCTATGTGTAAAAGGACTACTTGCGCAATGAAACCAATCCACAAGTATATATTATGATAATGTATTTACATATTGAACGAAGAACATCTGTTTTACTACATTGTATTTATGTTTAAGAAGACCTGCAGTGCGAAACTTTAGAATACACAATTAATGCATACGTTTATTGTTACATGTAATAAAAACAAACCAGTTAGATGCGGTTATTTGGGATTCGGCAACAAACCCTAGAATTGGTGATGTATAAGGTGGAATATTAACCCGAAGTGGGGCTGGACATAGTGCCCACAAAATGTATAAAAAGCTAATGCATTCTAATGTACACTCTCTCACTGAACACAATGAACCACGCTGGAGTTCGTTGTGTTGTACTGAGGGCCGATAGCTATTCGACTTTGCACTGTTTTTGTATTTGAATTCAGTAGAGAATAAAGTACTTTGTATGTTCCTTTGTAACCCGTGTTCGGTGTATTTCCTTTTGGGGTACTCAGCTTCGATATCTTGTTTCTGTTTTCACAACTCCTCTGCAATTGTTGCATCAAGACTTGCTAGAGTAGTAAGAAAGTGACAATGGAGTTGCCCCAATGCTAGCCTCAATAATGCTAAAGGCGCAACTGGCTTTCCAGTGCTATCCTGTCTCCAAATTGCCATGGTTGGGAGAAAAGAACAACCCTGTTTCTTCCATAACTCCTTTTTGTCTTGTGGTGCTCATCCTTATATCACAATTAGCTGGACTATAGACAGCATGATAAAGCTCTCCTTTACCAACATGCATCATCCTGTCATCTGTTTGATACTTTCAATTTCAAGATTAGTGATCTCTGAAAAATGGACTGACTTCTAAATCTGTGGCTTCATTTTTACTGGAAATAACGTCTTCTCTTTTAGTGTGGGCTGTGTATTTTGTGACTGTTAGTGCCAGTGGGAGTGTTAATACTTCAATTTGTTTATCCAATAAGGCTGCATGTTGCACTGGAGTGCCGTCTGCCTGGAGGAAGCCCCTCCTTTTCCAGCATGACAAATGTACATATTCAGTTGATGTCACATAGGTGTAGTCTTCGAATCTCTGGCGATAAGTGGCACTAATTCTGAAGCCTGTGCTGTGTAATGCAAAGGTAATCTCGAACGTGCCACTACTTCAACTTCACCCTCTCGGTTCAACTTTGCTATTGCTGATCCAGTATGCCTTTCACCAGTCGTCTGGTCAATTGTCGAAGAACCATCAATAAATACAACTTCCCCCCTCCCAATAGCATTTTCTCTAACTTGGGAAATGTCATTGACATTTTCAATGCATGTTGTACAATCATGTACATAATCATCCTTCCCTACTGGTTCTGCAATGAACATTGCTGGGTTCACTGTCTTGCATCTAACAATTTTATTTGCAGGATTTGATAGAATTAACTTTTATCCAGATGCTCTTTGTGTGGTCAATGTACTGTTGGGCTTCTGTAAAATTGCAAATAATGCATGCTCTACAAATAGTGTGAATGAGCACCCCATTGTTATACTTGAAGCTGTTTCGATCGTGAATGCAGCAGCAGCTAAAGACTATTCACAGGGATAATGTCCTTTCATAGCTGGATCTAGAATTCCACTATAATACGCCAACGGTTTATGCCCATGCCCTAGTGTTGTTTTCTGTGTAATGACAGTTGACATGATTTCTCCATTCAAACGAGAAAATAGATAAAACTTTACTTGATAATCTGGAATTCCCAACACAGGGGCTACATTGATTGCCTTTTTCAATTCTTTAAATCCTTCAGCCATCTCATCTGTCCACATTATTTTACTCTTGCCCACCTGTGCTTCTTTAAGTCCTTTTAAAAGTGGTTGAATGTAAGTACTGTAATCGTGAACCCAGGCCCTACAATAATTACAAAGACCTAGAAACTGTTGCATTTCCCTCACTGCTTTAAGTTGTAGAGTCTTCATTATTGCTTCTGCTCTCTCAGGAGTCACTTTCCTCTCCTCATGAGGGATCATCCATCTTATGTACAAGACCTCTTCTGGCAATATTGTAACCTTACATGCTTTCTCTGAGAGTTTAGTCATGAGCTTAACTTATTCTTGTCTGCATCTTACTTCTGTCTCAATGCACACTAAAATGTCATCCACGTAGTTTACTATTGTGCTTTCGAGCTGGTCATTTCCCAGGTCCATCTGAAGGACTCAAAGTACCCCTGGGGCTATTAAGTATGTTTCAGGTGGATATTTCTATACGAAAAGGAAGTCACATTTTGTGAGTCTTCATGAAGGAAAATTGAAAAGAACACATTTTTAAAATCTATAACTGAAACATTGGGCCATGAATGGGATGTTGCACAATATTGTTGCAGGATTTGGAAGTAAAGGAAACTCAGCTTTGATTATATTGTTTCTATTGTTTAGAGGGTGAAGGTACTTTATAAATTACCATGACCCCCCCCCCCCCCATCAATTTTCTCATTGGGTAACACCAAGCTGTGTTACATGGAGGGATGGATCATCAAAATATTCCTTGCTTCATCAAAGCAGAAACGGTCTCAAACATACCTTCATCCACTTCTCTAAACACAGGGTATTGCTATGCTTGCGGCAAAAGAGGTCCTGGTTTAAGTTTGATTTTAGTTGTTCCTACTCCTTTTAATAGACCCACATCACAAGGATTTGTGGTCCATAAAGTATTTGGTTCTTTCTCTAATTTCTCTTGGAGAAATGTTGGTACCTTTTTTACCATCGCTATTCTCTGTGGTATTTCTCTATTCTCTACTTTAATCCAATAAGTGAGACTCATGAAAAATACTAACTCATCGTCTGAATATTCATCCTTAAACAGCTCTGCATCTGTCAATTCTGTCAACTTGTATCCTTCACTGAGCGCTATAACTGTTCTCCATTCTATTCCCTCATCATCTGTCCCATGAATAACCACACTTTTCTCTCTGACCACTGTAGCTTCTAACTGTAAGTGAATAATCTGCCTTTCTTGATAATCCATGGGGATTTCTGGTTTGAACAAACACTTCTCAGGGATTCTTATTAGTTTGTCTATCAGTCTGGGCAACCATGATAATACAACAGTCACTCCATACAAAAATACTAAGGGAACTCCTTGTAATGCCTTCTGGCCTATAAAGGCTAATATAAGTTCTTTCACAGTGAGATAATATATCCCTGTGTTAGAATACACTATTCCTTCATGAACAACACCCACTCATCGATTTTGCGCCAATCGCAAAGAGTGATTTAACCAGTGTGCTGAATCGTCTCAAGTCCACTTCTTGTAAAGGAGATATCTGCCCCTCTAAAGTGGTCAAATTATGTTCCACTCAGCTGTCTACTTTGCTCACAAAGCTTGTGAACACCCCCTTTAAGGAATGCTCTGTGCCATCATGCCTCAAGTAAACATGGATTTCACCACTATTAAAAATAAAAAAAATAAAAAAGAATTAATTAATTATCCAGAGAGGCTGACCAACTATAGACCTATTTAGAACTAACCCTTCCTGCTAGAAATCTTGAATCGGGTGGCATAGAGGTAGGTGCAGGAAGATGTTGACAAAATTACTGATCCTAGCGCAGAGACAGTTAGGCTTTGCAGGGCCTATAGCACCGAACTTGCGCTAACGGATCTCCAGGATAACACGCAGGATATTGTAGACGAGGGACCAACTGCCCTCCTTATGTTGATGGAGATCTCAGCGGCATTCAATCTGGTTGATCATGCCCTGCTATTCAACGGGCTGGTGCATTCTGCCAGCTTCTCACCAGCAGCAGCCAAATGGATAGAATCCTTTTTGACTGAATGGACAGCAAGGGTCTTCTCCGACAATGGGAAGGCAGATTATTTTCAGGTATGATGTGTGGTGCCGCAGGGATCCTGTCTCTTCCCTGTACTTTTCAATCTATTCACACTTCTGAACGCTAATGGAGTTCTATATACCAACTATGCAGATGATACTCAGTGTCTCATCCCCCTGTCGGGGGATTACAGCAGGGACACAGTACATCAATAGGGTTTACATCTTGATTCAATCCTGGATGCTGGAGAATTATAAGTAATGATGATAGTGATCATCCTGCACAAACTATCCTCAGCTTTCAAGGAAATGGTCATTGCAGGATGTACTATATCACCGCTTCTGAAAGTAAAGACATTAGGGATGGTGATTCATCAGGAGCTGAACATGAAGGCCCATGTGAGCATTCTGGCCATTATTGGTGCCAAGTTGGATTATGGGTCCAGTTTGCTGCAGGGCATAGGGAAAGGAGAAATAATGGGTCTCCAGGTGATGCAAAATAATGCTGTTAGAACAGTAAACTTTACTTTACTTGAATTCATTTATACCGCACTGTCTATGGACCCGAGGGCTTAAGGGCGCCAATACAAAAGATAAAACAAGGACACAAAGCAGCACAACCAAATGTAGGCCATGGAAATGTGACAAACTCGGGAGAGTTAATTAAAAAGCCAAGGCTTCAGTTTCTTTTTTAAACTTTGATTGATTTGATACCCCTAAGAGCAGGGGGTAATCCGTTCCAGGCTCAAGCCCTGCATGCAGAAAAGCACCTTTGCTAGCCTTTCTGGTATTGAATTTAATTAAGCTGATCCGTATTATTGGATCTGAGACACCTAATGTGGCTCTTTTCTTTAATCTGGACCTGAAGATACACCAGCATTTTCCCCAACCGACATTTGTGTACTATAAGAGCAAGACAGTAAAGCGGTCTTGATTCCACCGGCAGCCAATGTAGGTGGCGACAGACCTTGGAGATATGGTCTCTACGAGCAGTACCAGTTACCACTCCGACCGCGCTGTTCTGAATAACCTGCAATCTCTTGCACTCTCCTTTCTTGATGCCTGACAGCAAACTGCAACAATAATCTATTTTAGCACCCACTATTGCTCTCGCAACAGTCCCAGCATTCTGTTGGGAGATAAATGGCCGCAAATGAGGGAAGAGTTTTATGTAATGAGCAGAAGATGAGACACAAAAATGAACATGAGCCTTCATGTTTAGATGTTGGTCCAGGACAACACCCAATGTTTTTTTTTTTTTTGCATTATAATCTTGACATCCTCTAGACTAAAGTTTTCATATGCTGAACCCAGTTTTTTAATCATGTTCTGTGAGCCCACAACCATGAGCTCAGTCATTTCCATGTTTAAGGCAAGGTTATTCTGAACCATTCAGTTCTATGGTGGTATATACCTTATTAAGATAACGTTCGTCCTTCTCATAGTTGCCAGACTGTGAGATGAGGCACTGTGTATCGTCATCGTAGTTAGTAAATTCTATGCCATTAAGGTCCAGGTGTTTGAAAATGGGAACAGTAAGATATTATAAACATAAAGTGAAAGGCATGTTCCTTGAGGTACGCCAAATTCTAATATTATGGGAAGGGACTCTGCCTCATTATTAAAATAAAAGGGCTGAAGAAGCGCAAGCATTTTTCTGCTGCTAGGAGAGATCTCCACTGGCTACCTATAGCAAGTGGATTGACCTTCCGCCTCTTGTGTTAAACACAAATGTCTATATTGATTAAAAGTCCAGCCTATCTCTTCAATCGCCTTTCTTGATGCCAACAAGGAGCACCCTAAGATTGAACAATACGGGGCTACTCGGCACACCATGGCCCAAATTGGTAGGGGTCAACCAGGGGTCATTTGGCAATTCAGCCCCTTAGAGCTGGAATGCGCTGCCTCTCGAATTGAGGTGGTGCCAATCTTTCTCTACTATTAAGAAGGATCTGAAAACCAGGCTGATTGGATGAGCCGTAGTCTAACTACAGCACCCCAGCCAGGCTTAGCCTGTGGGCTGTCTGCCCTTTCCTAGGCATAGTCCCTGTTTTTATGTTTTTATTATGCTGTATGTCCTGTTAGTGCTATTATGCCTCCAGCCCAGTGATGCGCTTTATAAACATAAATTCACCCACCCGTCCCAGCACCTTCTAATTGTTACATGTTTTCTGTCACCCCTCACCCCCTCTCTCCCCTTCCTCCTTCCCACCCTCATGTCACAGCACTCCCATGCCCTGAACTCTCTGGCAGCTATGTGCGCTTATTTTACCTTACCTTGTATACTCCCCACCTATGCCCCACTTCTTACCTGTAACTGCATACTTGATGTAGCCTCCCGTACCATGAGATGAGGTTTTTGCCAGTCAGTACACACACACACACACCTTTCCTGTAACCATTTGCGTATTCGTGCCCTTGTACGATGAACTTTCTGTTACAAGCGCCCAGATGCCTCAGGGCTTGGGTCGCTGAAATAAATGTAAAATTAATAAAATGTGGCTAGTGTCTAAACATGGCTGGCCACATGGTTGTTCGCTTGTCCTTTGGCCATCTTGTTTTTAACCCTTCTTCCTGCCCTGTGAGGCCCAAAATCCTTATATGGACTTCAATTGCCAGGGAAAGCAGAGGTTTTTGGTCGGCTAGTGGAGGGCTATGGGTGTTTGCTGCCAGGAAGTGAATTTGGATTGTCTGGTCCCAATCCACAAACTGGTTTTAGTGTGTTTGAGTGGTATGCAAGAATTTGGCCGCCACTGGTCCTGATTGGATCACTGCTGGGTGTTTGTGTGTGGGCCAGATCTGTCATTAGCTATTGGGATATTCAGCTCTTACCTGGCTTTTGGGATAAGAAGAGTACCCATGCACCCACTCCTGGGAGGAGCTAAGAATCCTGTCCAGCTGCAAGACCTGGAAGGAGACCGGAGACCTGTTTGAAGAAGGCCTGGCAACCAACGGTGTAAGATCTCCAGTCCTGCGAAGTAGCTGCGACACTTGGAGTGGAGGATACATCCATTCTCTGCATCAGCTCGTAGTCCCACAAAGAGCCTTTGGAAGGACCCTGGACCACCCAGTGACTGACCAGTTCTGAGTTTGGGCTATTGTGTTGCAGACGTCGCCGTTCCGAGTTGAAGCCTCGAACCTGGGGGTCTTTGGGTTGTGCAACTCTGTGAAATTTTGTGGTCCTAGAATCATTGTCTAGCTTCCTATGTAGCATGTTATGTTACCCTTTTCTCAATTGACTGGCTGGTGGCTGTGGTTTTGTTTTGAACTACCTTGGTTTACATTTACCGTAACCGTTCGCAGCTCCGGTGAAGTAACCGAGGGAGCCACCTTTTTCAAAATGGTGTACAGCCATCTTTGCTAAAATGGTGCCCAGCCTTCTTTTTTCACCAGGTATTTGTGGGAAGATCTTTCTAGAGAGTTTCCCTGTGCACCAAACCAGGTTTGGTCTCTTTGTTAATTTTGATTTTGGTGGGGATTGAGAGAAACCTTCCTCTGGCGCCCGAGTGTCTGGGGTAGACGGGAAGTGAGGGAGGTGCCTAAAACTCCCTGTGCTTAGTATCCTAGGAGACCGACATGCACACTGTGGTGATTGGCTGGCTGACTGTCAGGCAAGGACAGCCACCCTGCTGGGTGAGTGACTTATAGGCTGGAATGAATGAGAGAAAACTGAATAAAAGGTGAGTCTTTTGGCTTGGAAGGCAGAGTCGACCACTGGACAAAGGAACTGAAGAAGAGCATGAAGAGGACACCTGCTGCAACTCCTGGACCCTAGGTTTGCTCGGTGCAGCCCTCCTGCAGTGACTACTTGCCAAGTTCGCATTGACTGAGAAGCCCCTGCAAGGACAACTTCTCCCTTTGAGTTGGTTACCAATCAACTCCAATGTAAGCCACCTGGACTCCCATCTTGGAGCTGGTTGAATTTCCTCAGAGTTGCTGCAGGAACCCGTATAGCCAGGTAGAGGGACACCATATTGTGTGCGTTACTTTTAAGCTGCCCTAAAGCTTTTGGAAGATCCTCCAGACTTTCACTAAGCAGGACTGACCAAGCCTGAGCCCCCTCAGCAGAGTGCAGGACCCCAGAAGCAAGGAAAGTCCACCTTGACAGACAGGAACCGCGCTTATTGCTATTTGCTGTACTGCAATCAGCTGAAACGCGAAACAGCCACTGAAGTGAAGTTTGCTGGTTGCCAGTTTTGACAGTCCCAGTGCAGTGCAGGAGTCCCCTGATGTCCTCCCTCTTGTCCCCACGACTAAGTCTCAGGAACAATGAGCTCTGCAGAGCAGCCCAGGAACAGAAGTAATCAGCTGCATCGTTTCTTCTTTACCAAGGTACTGTAAAACAAGTGTAAGAACTTACCTCTTACTGTAGAAGTGCTTGTAACTTCCACAACTCACAAGTCTAATCAGCTTGTGGCCGTACATGAGTCTTCTTCATCAAAGACTCCGAAGAACTTGTGCAAAGACTTTTCCATTTACTGACCTGAAGTGCTGCATCCTATACAAAGATTTTTGCCTATTGACTTTGGCCTAACCTATCAAATTGAATGACTTTTCTAATTGATATCTGAAAGTATTTGCCCTACTTTTGAACTTTCTTGTGTTCTAATACCTTTGCCTTTTACCAACTTTTAAAGTGTTCTGAATGCCAACAGTAAGGTATTAATGTCCCCAGCACCTGTGTTACTGAAGTCACCTTTGGGTGTAGGTTGTGTCTGTGGGACATCCCAAAAAGGTCTTGTCTGATTCAGAAACCTAGACTGTACAGTAATGAAGTATATGTGTGTTACTATTACATTGCTCCCTTCTGAAGAAGGCTTTATAACTGACTAATGAATTATTAATTGTTTATGCAAGAAACCTTGAGTGTAAGTTTATTTTAATACCTGTAACTGAATCTTTGTAACTCCACTACAGCTCACATTTCCCCTCTTGAGATAAGCCTGAACACGCTACCAACACTGTTTAGTACAAGCTTATACCAAAGGTTGGGTTGCCTGTACCTTTAGTCAGTTGTTTTTAGTGTTCCCAGATGGTACTGCATTCAAACTTTGCCTAACAAGGGTAACTCCTCCTTTTTGCAAAGTTTTAAAATATGCATATTGTTTGTATTTGAACACCATAGCAATTGCTTAAGATGGAACTCCAATGATGATGGGGAGTGGAACCCATAAAACCGTTCAGGTTCTGACTCCTGCATTTTAAAGAGCATTTTGGGACCATCAGAATGACCAAAGATGGGGAGCAGGTGCAAATGGATCTAGGTGACCTGGCCTAAGCCCTGCCCACCTTCTTAGCCCTGCCTCTTCCTTTCAGCTCTTAACTCTTAGTTCCAGGGTGTCTCTTGCCCGGGTATCCGAAGCAAAGGGCAAACGAAGAAAAGGGCATTTCCGGTTTGGGCTTGTTCGGACCAGGAGGACTTGGGGCCCAAACCCCTGCTCAGACAGCTGGTAAGCATACACCAACTTGTGTTGTCTCCCTCTGTCCCCACAGGCCATCCCCACCATCAGGCAATGCCAACCTCTCTGGTGCTGGGGTCAGGACAGGTGCTCCTCGTGCACAGTAAGTTGTGCATTTGTAAAAGTTGTATTCCCGTGCCACAGTATGTGTGCCCGACTATGTGTTGGCTCTCTACAGTTCATGATATTGTGTTGCTATCCACAATTTGTGGCATCACATTGCAATTGCTTACATTCTTCACTTCTAGGTTCCCAGCTGATCTGTGTTTCTGTACTACATCTGCATTCTCTACATCCAGGTTCCCCGTTGTGCTCTTTTCTTTCTGATGGTTCTGTGTTGCATCTTATTTGTAGGTCCATTCTTGATCTGTTGTGCCCCCCCCATTCATGAGTTCGATATTCCCCGACCCCACCACCCTTTCCTCCCCTCACCCAATATGGCATTCTCGCCTATCTTTTCTAACTGCTTTTCTATCGACTCTGGCTCCTCTGCTGCCGCTTTCCTCTGCCCCCTCTTTGGCACCCCCTGCTGATCCCCGGGCCACACTGTTGCCTCCATACTATGCCACCCTTCTGCCACTCTAGTCTCCCTCCGAACAACTCTGCCTTCTATTCCTTCCTCCTCTACCAATCCTCAGGCACCTGTAACACTTCTGCAGGGTGTACATCTGGCCTATACCCCTCCCCAGCAGTCCTTCAAATGTGGCATCATGATCCACATTGCTATTCTCGTTCAGCTGTAAACACTCCTCTGACATCTCCTGCAAGATTTACTGTCTCACGAAACTTGTTTCATGGCCAGCTCTGTCATGTCTTCTCAATGGCTACAAGATCCTCTCCGAACCCAGGACCAGCTATCCCGGTGGGGGTGTAGCCTTGATTTTCCTGGAGTGATCCCTCCTTCCAATGCAGCACTCCTTCTCCTTTGAATGCCAGGTTAACAGGCTCTCTCTTTCTCCTGGCCTCTCTTCACTGTGGCCACTATCTACAGGCCATCTGGCCAGGTCTCCCTCTTCCTCTCTCAATGGGCTGACCGCTCCTCCTTGCCTCTACCTCTCAACTTCTCCTTAGACTTGTATATACACCTGGATGCTACTAGCCCTTCTTCAGGACTCTTTCGCAACCTTGCCCGACTCAACTCTGCAGGGCACACCTGGATGTTCTGATCCACTCACACCGCCCCTTCTCTATCCCTCTCACCGCTCCTCTCTTGGAGTGATGACTTTCTCCTTTCTTCCCACCTCTCTTCCCCGCTGCTCAAGCAGACTCCAGCACTGCCACCTACCTTCTCTGTCATCCGACCCATGAACCGTTTGTCAGTTGGGGTTTTCGCAGCTAGTTTCTATCCTCATGTACCTCTTGGCATACTCGCTCCCTGCCAGTCTGCTCTAATATTCATCTCTCAATCTCTTAACAATCTGGATGTCCTTGCACCTGTCATTAGGATCTGCTTGAAGCCCAAAACCAAGTACAGCTCTTGGTACGATCCTGACAAACTGGCCTGCCGCCTGCTCCAAAGACGGTACAGACTGTCCTCTCGAAGAAGAGAGCCTACATCCAAGCCTGCATCTCTGCAGCATCTAACAACTCTGCTGAACTCTTCAACATCTGAAAGGAGCTTGCCAATCCTGCTGCATCCTCTACCTATCCTGTTCCCTTCTGGGCCCTCTGCACGGCATTGGCCTCACATTTCAGTACTAAGCCTCAGTACGTTGTGACCACCCTCTCTTCCTCTACCACTCCTGGCCCATCTGAGGCGGTCTATCTTCCTCCTTACCCTTGTTCACCCCTGATGTTTCTAGACCAGTCCGATTTATGAAAGTCTTGTCAAAGCAGGGTCTCCCCTGCTCATCCAGAACAATCGAGGTCCACATCGACGCCCTTGCTCCAGCCTTAGCTGATTTCTGCAATCACTCTTTTGCCACTGGAACTTTCCCCACCCCCATTAAGCACTGTTTAATGTACCCCCTTCTTAAGAAGCCCTCGGACGATCCTTCCTCTCCAGCTATTGCCTGATCTGCATCACTCTTTTCTTGGGCAAACTCTTGAAAAATCTCGCCATCTCATCTTAAAATCTGTTGGTTGCCTCCATGACCACCAGTCTGACTTCAGAGCTGCCAGAAGCACGGAAACTGCTCTCAACATCTGTGAAGACTTCCTCTCTAATCTTCCCTCTGTCTTCATTCTCCTCAATCTAGCCTCTGCTTTTGACACGGTCACCCATGCCGTCCTGCTCAGTGACAACCTTTGTATTACTGATCAGGCCTTGGCCTGGTTGACCTCCTTTCTCACCGGCCCTCTCCTGTCCAACTGGGGTTCTTTCCCTTCTTTCCCTTCTTTCCCTTCTTTCCCTTCCCCTGGTTGTGGTCCCCACGGGTCTAACCTCTCTCCCTGGCTCTTCAATCACTAACTGGCACCTCTTGCCCACTGCATTGCTACTTTCTGCATCCAATTTTCAATGTTATGCGGATGACACTGCTCTCTTTCATGCTCCCCTCAGCCACCTCTGCTTCTCTCATACCAGACTGTCTGGCCACAATTCGGGAATGGTGTGCCACCAATGATCTCTGCTTTAATTCCAGTAAGACTGAGATCCTCCTCTTTGGTACACCTGCGCCCTCCTTTGCTCTCCCTCTCTGGCTGCCCACTCTGGGCCCTCTTCCTTTTGACGCTAAGAACATTGGTGCTATCTTTGACTCCACCCTCTCCTTCTCTCCACACATCTGACGTCACTAAGAAGTCAAACATCAGCTGCACCTCCTCAGAGGTATTCTTTCTTTTTTCACTTCCCCCCAGAAGCTCATTGTCTCCAGAGCTCTGGTACTCGCAGGCTGGACTATTGCAACAGCCTCTTTTTAAATATTCCTGTCTCTACTCATCGACCTTTCCAACTCATCCAGAATAGGACTGCAAGACTTGTCCTTGGCCTTAGCCCAGGGATCATATCTTTACAGCTCTGAAATCTCTTCACTGGCTCCCCGTGACTGCAAGTTTCAACTTCAAGACCCTCTGCATTTCCACAAGGCTTTCTGGGGCCTGGGACTGCTCTACCTCCAACTTTCTCTTCCAAAAATGTTCCTTCTCATCTACCTCCAACTCTGAGGGTCAGACACTTCTCCAAGAAGAGTTGGGGGCAGATCTAAATCCTTTGCTAGGGCCTCCCTCTGGAACAGCTTCCCTGCATCTCTCAAACTTGAGCAGAACCACCTTTGGTTCCAGAAGCAACTCAAGGCCTTCGTTTTCGCTTCTGCTTTCTCTTACCCTTCCTATCCCGTGCTGATGCATCGGACCGCTACATGCAATGGTCACTCTGTAAACTCGGGCCCAGGCTGCCTCCGGGATCCCCAGCACTTAAGGGTCTGTATCTGCAACCCTACAGTCCCTTCTCTCTGCACTTATGAGCCACACGCTGGCTGCACTTGGGAGTTAACTGCACTTCCTCCTGGCACTTCTCCCCTCTTCCCTGCACTTGCGCGATCAGAATGACACAAAGCCTGGTAAGATCGTTATTTTGTCCTCCCTTTGTTTCCCTCTCCTTGTCTTGGCGCGTTAGAAATGCCACATCATATATCATATAAAGCACTTTATATAAGTGAGAGTTGAATCACTAGATCAGTAAATAACTGATGAATGCTGGGTATGCTATGCACTTCCTTTTTTTCTTAAACAAGTCACTCTGGTCTCTATATTGAGCATACATCCAAATTTAGCCAGCAAATGCTTTAGCTGTCACAGTGGAATGACTGATAAATTGCACAAAATCACGTGCACATGCTTGTGGATCAGTCCTACTACGAGAAACCAAATGAACCGTCTATTTGTAAATTAAATATAAACTGCAATAAAATGCAGCTTCTGTGGCAATCTGCTGCCCTAGGCCAAGGCCTAGTTGGTGTTATGTTAATGAGTCTGTAGTGTCAAATACAAAGGATTTGTCACTTTTTCCCTGGGGTTTGGGGCGCAGCACACCCCTTTGAGGTGAACCCGCTCACCCTCCCTAGGTGTTTGGGAAAGTGGGACCTCACTGGGAATGACTCCCTTGAAGGGGACTAGGACTCCCATTCCTATCGGGAGCTCCCTGTAACTATCTCCTCTATAGGAATTTGAGAAACTGATGTTGAATTCAGTTGTGAGACTCAAAATAATACTGAAGTGCCTTTGGATGTTTGGCTCAAGACCATGCTGGTCTCTCCGAGGGCTAGACTGCTGAACATAAACAACCTGCATCTTTTTGATCCCTGAATGGGAATGAAGGCATGATCACCCTTGAATGGGCAAGCAATATGCAGAGGAGAGTCTCCAACGTAAACATGTAATCGAGGGGTGGAGCCACGCTGCACAGCGAAACCTGTGGCGTGGAAGGAGATGGATGCTGCTGACCCGGCATAGCTGCGCAGAGTTGGTGAGGCCAAGGCCGAGCAGACCTGGCCTTCTCTAGAGGCGCGACTACGCAGGGGAAACAGTGCGCCCAGTTCCAGAGAAACGACACCCAACCCAAAACGCTAGGGAGGAATGCTTTCTCTGCTGGCAATGAGGCAGCCGAGGAGCAGAGAAACGAGACAATCGGAACACAAAACTTGCTAGCGTCCTGAGAAGGAGCGTCAGAAAGCTGTAGAGAACACCATTGCTATCAAGCAGATGCCACCTCAGTGGAACAAACCTGTAACATAGAAGGTACCCGGGTTGCTCATAGTGGAGGTGGGTGGAGAGACCAGAGTGAAAGGGGAAGAATGAAGGACCACCCTAACTCCCATACTCTGGGCATAGAAGCCCAGAGAGAGGGAGAGAAAGACCCAAGTAACAAGGGTTACATGAGCCAGTGAAACCAGACTATTGTAATCAGCCAATCTGTTCACCGAAACAATCAAGAGGCATATGGGTATGGGGCTACCAACACCTCTGGGAGATATGTGAGACGTGGGGACAGAGAAATCCACGAGAGCCAGAGTGGCCCAATGAGACAAGTGAAACACAAATTTGAGGGGAACACAGAGGCAATCAAGACGTGAACCTAGTGGGGAGAAACCACCAAAGTTGTGGGGAGGGAGTAAGGAGGTAGCCCTCCACCTACGACAAATTGGACATTTGATCTTTTCAGGAACTTGAGAAACATTTGTAACTTTGACACATGGTGAAGAACTGTTAAACAAGGGAGAGTTGTTTTTCTATGAATAAGCACTGGATCCGAAACAAGGAGGGGTCCAGCACTCTGAGGTGGCTCAGGCTTCGTCGGTACTGCTTCCTAGGAGTTCGAGGATCTTCCTGGAGCTCTTGGCCAACTTAAAAGCAACCCACATAATCTGGTGTTCCTCTCCCTGGCGTTTCGGTTTTCAGCAGCAACTCTGTGGAAATTCAACCAGCTCCGAGAGAATGTCCAAGTGGCTTACTTTTGGAGTTGATTGGTCCCACCAACTCAAGGGTGGGGATCTGGGGGAGTGTTTGCAGGGGCTTCTCTGTTGATAACTAATTGGAGTTTCAGCACACCAGCAGGGCTTCACCGGGCAAACCAACAGTCCAGCATTTGCAGCAGGCGTCCTCTTCAAGTTCTTCTTTGGTCCCTTCGTCCAGTGGTCGACTCTGCCTTACAAGCCAAAAGCCTCGCCTTTTATTCAGTTCTCTTCTTTCATTCCAGCCTTTCTGTCAGTCACCCACCCTTGCCGGACAGTCTGCCGACTAATCACTACATAGTGCATTTAGGTCTCCTAGGAGACCAAGCACAGGGAGTTTCGGGCACCTCCCTCACTTCCTGCCCCCACCAGACACCCTGGAGCCAGACGTGGGCTTCACTCGTGAATCCCGCAAAAGACAAACCAAACAATGGGACCAAACCTGGTTTGACATGCAGAGTAAATCTCTAGAAAGACCTTTCCAAGAAGAAATGGTGAAAAAAGAAGACTGGGGCCTTTTGAACAAAAATGGCACCCTTTGGTAATTAACTGCAGCAGCGAAACACAGCCCTCGGTAAATGCACACCACGGTAGTTAAAAGTAAACCACTGCCATTCATCGAGGGAAGGGTAACATAAAAATGTTACATGAGAAGCTAGACAAAGAGGATACTAAGTAACCCCTCCAGAAACCTATTGTAAGATTGTGTGCTGGGTCTAGAAAGCTTTTTTTGTTGAAACAATTTTTATTATTTTTATTAACAACACTCCAAACATTTAGGACATTCACATATGAGCTTCACATTGTTATATTCACGTGTTGTGCTTCACAGTCCTCCACCTCCAGCCCCCTTAACTCGAGTCCCTGCTTCAATGTCACCAGCTTGCGTATCTCTGGGCTTGTTTTCCTCATTAATCCCCCTCGTATTGTCCTCACTAAGTTTGGCCTGGGAGGGTCCCACCATCGTGACCACCAATTGTCTCCACGCTATCAGGGGTCTCGCTTCCTCCTCCCCTCCCCTACTGATTGCTTCATACCAAGCTACCGTTTCTGAATCTGCCCACTTCTATTCTGGTTAGTTGGGCTACCTTTCAGCCCATTGCAATTCTCAGTTTGGCCAGGATGTAGGCCAGATCTTTCATCGTGCTAATGTGCTTCAGGTTGTGTGGTCTGGCAAACCGCCCCCCCCCCCCGTGCTGGGTCTAGAAAGTTACAATCGGAAGTAGTCAATTTCACTTTACTGCTCTTGCAAACAGTAGTTTATGCAGGAGAAGGTATTTGAACCTACGTATTTGAACCTACGGGAAATCTGAAGGACTCCCCTGTCCCACTGCACTGAAGGTGCTGTGACGCAATGTGAAATTTTGCCTATGGAGTTTGTCAGACTCCACAACCAAAAGAAGCACAATTCATTAGAATACATGAGTGGGAAAAAGGGACTCTCTCTCTCTCCAGGTTAAAAAAAAATCAAGTCCTCAAAATCCAGAAAAGTAGCTGGGGTTCCCTAAGGTAGAGGGGAATTGCCACATTTGTGAGAATTCTCCCTAACAAATCCTAAAAGGCTAGGAAAATAAACATGCACAGTGCTTGTTTGCTCCAGGAGCATCTACACACAACACAGCGAAATTGAATGGAAAGAAACCAGTCTGCAGTTCCTTTTTTTGATAGGCTTCAGAGAAATAAATTCTGTTTTGAAGGCTTTTCTCCATGGCTGCCAATTACATCCATGTATATAAAATCAAAAGCGTTCTGGTTTCTGTAAAGTGGCTGACATTTGCACTGCCATCTGGTCTACTAACTTGTGCATAAATAATAAAGCTGTTGTATTTTCAGGATTCTCATGTGTAAAAGGGCCTGGTAAGAACCTTATCTGGATGCCTGCGCATAGGCAAGTAACTGTAATGAAACTCAGATTCCTGGAGAAGACTGGTTCTCAGTGATGTAACCATCATTGGTTATCGGAAAGACTAGTTATACAAAGACCTCCTATGCGTTGAAATCTTTAATCTATGGAACATATACTTCCTTGTCCTAGCAGATAATTGTGTTGATAAAACCAAATGTTCAATTTTAACAAAATTGAAGTATGAGTCCAGTGTTCTCTTCTGCAGAGCTTTTTTGTTAATTCTTTACAGTAGTCTGGCATGGTTATAGGTGTCAGGAGATATCGGACATTGAAGCAACATTTTCCATCATTGAGCATTGTTACTCTTATTTATTTTATTTATGTATTTCTATTTTGCCTGCATGCAACGGGGCGCATACATAGGACCACATTACAACACCGGCGGTAACCAATGGCGCTATTAGCACCATGGTTGCTGCCGGTATTGTAACAAGTCCGCCAATGGTAAATGGGGAAATACCGCCCCATTCCAAGGTTGGCGGGGCGGTAATTCCCCATTTACCATTGGCCCTTCCCCATTCCAACTTTTGCCCCATAGGGCTCAATGGGACCGGGGAAGGCGGTAATTATGGTATCGCAAATTGCGGTACCGTAATTACCTCGGAAGTCCCTTTGCGGGTCCCTACTTTAACGGCTGGTCCAGACCAGCCTTTAAGGTCGGGAGCCGCAAAGGGACCTCGTAATCAAGCGTTAAGGGTTTAACAGCGCCGACACCTTTTACGGCACCGTTAAATCATTAACGCCAGGGTCGTAATGACCCCAATAGACACAGTGAAGACTGAACAATTAAAACTAGACAGGCAGAGCTAGAAAATGTGTAAGGATACAAGGGATAATAATTTCAAAAGTACTGTTTTTAGAGCTTTCCTGAAGATTTTTAAATCTGGTTCGAGCCTGAGAGCAAGGGGCAGGGCATTCCAGAAGCAGGGCGCTTTAGCAAGAAAGGATCTACCGAGGCCCTTGGTAAGTTTTTTTTTTTTATAAACATTTATTTAATTGTGGCACGGCATTTGGCAAAGAACATAAATGTTAGTTCAGACATTCGAGATAAATGTATTCTTATCCATTTACAACTTGTATCATATACAGTTTTATCATTTCACACACAATTTAACATTCATTTTCTTTAATTCCCCTCTTCGTCCGAACTGACCATCGGGGCTTGGAGGTATGCTCGCAGTGGGGCCCATATGTCCTTGGATCTAGAGCAGGCTTGAATTCCCTGTGCAAACGTCTCTTCGTTTTTCTGTCTGAGATCCAGACATTTAAGAAATGCTTGGACTGTAGGAGGCGATCTAGACTTCCATTTCAGGAGTATGTGTCTTGGCTACTGCTCCTGCTATGCCGAATAGTCTGCGGACCTTAACTGTGATCTTTCCAATGATCCCTAGTAGGTATTTTAGCAGGGTCGCTGGGATTTGGGTATCCAGTATGTCACTCATCTTCTCTGCCACTTTTTCCCAAAACTGACGGATCGGTGGGCAGTGCCAGTACATATGTATCGCATCTGCCTCCAAAGTTCTGCATATAGGACAGGTTGATTCTTTGGAGGAGTCAAATTTGGCAATCTTTTTTGGAGTAATATGTAACTGATTTAGGATTTTGAACTGGATTAGGCGGAAATTGGCGTTCAGAGATATGTTTTTTGTGTATCTACAGTAGTGCGCCCATTGTTCATTGATTTCCAAGTTGAGATCTTTCTCCCATTTAGAGCGCATCGTGTTGGCCGAGGGGGTGTGCATCTGTACTTTCTTGTATATTTCGGAGATGCTGCTCTTGCACCCTTTGGTGTTAGCATGTCCGCAAGGAACTTATGTACCGGGGGTTCTTCGGGGAAAGAGGGCCGCCTTTAGGCGATGGTACTGTAATGTCGGAGTCAGGCCTTTGCCTATTCTGTCCTGTAATTCGGCTATCGTTATGAAGCGCCCCTCAAGGAAAAGGTCGCCCAATCTGGCTCCGGGTCCAAGCGGTCCTGCAGGGTACAGGCCAGAGTTGGTTCGAGGTTCCGGATACGCCCACAGCGGGGCGTGCGACCAGTAGGGTGTGTCGCATTGGACTCTCATCAGGATCTACAACCATGCTAGAACTGTGGAAGTCACTGGGTCTGCCCCTACTCTCTCCTACTTTACCTTGGTGAACAGCATCCCTTGTAGGTCCTTCGGGGCCGCCGCACACTCGTCAGCATGTATATGTGCATAATGTTCTGTGTCTTGGGACCAATATCTGGCAAAGTGAGCTTGGGCTGCATAATAGTATAGCAAGTAGTCCGGCGCGGCCTGACCTCCTGTATCATAGTGTTTGCACATCTTGGTCCAACTGGGTGCACTGCCTCCCCACACAAAATGAGCGCTATGTCTCTGTAACATATCAATGAATCTGCAGCCCGGCCAAATACGAATGCTGATGAAGAAATATATCAATTTGGGAACAAGGTGAGAGACATTCCCTGGGGAACTGTGAGGGGAACCCGGGAGGTGGGTTGCAAGGAAAGAACCAAAGCTTATCTCCCCCTCCCATCTTCTAGAATCGCCCCTCGATTATCCAGATCCCAGGACAGATGAAGGGTTCCCGAGAGCATTCCAGCTATTCGAGAGGCGCCCCCATGGACCAACAAGGTAAGTGTTACAACGCGTAACAACGCGTACCAACTGAATAAACTCCAAAGGGCACAAAACGCGGCAGCCAAAATGCTACTTGTACTTGGCCCAAGAGACCACATCTCCTCAGCCTTTAAGACGCTGCACTGGCTACCGGTAGCCCGAAGGGTGACTTTCAAAACCTTATGCATCTCACATTGAGCACTGCACAAAACCGGACCTCATTATCTTCAAGACAAGCTAAAACCCTATCAACCCCCACGCACCCTAAGATCAAGCTCAGTCAGCCTCCTAGTCATACCTAAGACAAACTCTGTCAGGTTAGGCGGATCATCATTCTCAGCCTTGGCCACCACGCTGTGGAACTCACTCCCACCCAACATCCGCCTAACTGAGGATATAACGTCTTTCCGCAAACTGCTGAAAACCTGGCTCTTCCCCTAAAACCAACCCGTACCAAACTAACCCAAACAGACTAACATCATCTCAATGACACCAACGCAACAAACTACCTGATGCGAGAAATTGACAGCTAATAACCCCTAATATAAACTAGAAGGACAAACAGAATTAAACGAGTAAACTAGATCAAAGCAGTGAAGTGGTTAATACGAATAAATCATACGAAAACAGTAAAGAGATTTAAACTCCTGAAATGGACATAATGCATGAGGAGTGAACAAAGAGAATGGCATGGATGAAATAGTTAGAATGGATGAAGCGTGTGGAACAGAGGAATGCGCTGAGTGGAGGAATGCATGAGTGGAAGAACAGATGTCTATACAGTTTGAATTAGTGTGTAAATCGAATGAGTATGGAGATCGGATGAATGTATAGAACGGATGAACATGTAGAGCGGATAAGTGTGTAGAGCGGTTGGGTGTGCAGAATGGACGAGCGTGTAGAGCGGATGAGTGCGTAAATTGAGAGAAGCGAGTAGTACGAAGGAGTGCGTAAACAGATGAATGTGCGGAACGGATGAGCATAAACCGGATGAATGCGAAGAACAAATGAGGTTGGGTGTGCAGAACGGATGAGCGTGTAGAGCGGACATAATGCATGAGGAGTGAATGAAGAGAATGGCGTGGAAGAAACAGTTACAATGGATGAGGCGTGTGGAACAGAGGAATGCGCTGAGTAGAAGAATGCATGAGTGGAAGAACAGATGACTATATAGTTCGAATGAGTGTGTAAATCAAACGAGTATGGAGATCGGATGAATGTGTAGAACGGATGAACATGTTGAGCGGATAAGTGTGTAGAGCGGTTGGGTGTGCAGAATGGACGAGCGTGTAGAGCGGATGAGTGCGTAAATTGAGAGAAGCGAGTAGTACGAAGGAGTGCGTAAACAGATGAATGTGCGGAACGGATGAGCATAAACCGGATGAATGCGAGGAACAGATGAGTATGTAGAGCGAAGAGCATGTAGACCGCATGAGTGTGTATAGCGGATGAGAATGGAAGTGCGGAGAGTGTGTAGATCGCTGGAGCAGACGAATGTCCAGACCTGGCGAATGTATAGAGCGGGTCAGTGTATGGGGCGGGTGAGTGTATGGAGCAGTTGAGTGTATGGAGCGGATGAGGGTATACAGCAGATGAATGTAGAGAGCAGATGAATATATAGAACAGGAATACTGCGTATTAGCGAATATCTTTATAAGGCTGATGGGTGCATATTGCTATTGAATGCGTGGAAAGCACAAGTGCATAGATCGGATGAGTGCATAGATCGGATGAGTGCATAGATCGGATGAGTGCGGGGAGCAGGTGAGTTCGGGGAGCGGACGAGTGCGGGGAGCAGGTGATTGCGTAGGGTGGGTGAATGCATAGAGCAGATGAAGGTGTAGTGCATGCGAGGGGATAAAGCGGACAAATGCCTAGAGCGGATGAGTTACATAGTCCGGGTGAGTGCATAGGATGGATAAGCATGTAGAACATATGAGTGCGGAATGCATGCAGAGCTGATGAGTACGTAGAATGGATGAGTGCCGGGAACGGATGGATGAGCGGAGTGGGATGGATGAGCTGAGTGGAAGAATGTGTAGAGTGGAGGACTGCATAGAACAGACTAGTGGGTAGGACCGACAAGTATATAGAGCAGACAACTACATATGAGCAAATGAGCGCTTACAAAAAAGGGGTGTGTAGAGGGGGTGAGTGTGTAGTGGGGGTGAGTGCATAGAGGGGGTGAGTGTGTAGAAGGGGTGAGTGCATAGAGGGGGTGAGTGCGTAGAGGGGATGAGTACATAGAGCGGGTGAGTGAGCAAAACAGCTGAATGCATTGGGCGTATGAGGGCATAAAGTGGATGAGCGCCTAGAGCGAACGAGCGCCTAGAGCGAACAAGTACCTAGAGTCGAACGGACGTGTTGCATAGAGTGGTCGAGTTGTATAAAGCAGATGAGTACATAGAAAGAACGAGCGCAGATTGCATGCAGTACTGATGATTACGTAGAATGGACGAGTACGTAGAGCTACTGAATGCGTAGAGCGGATGGAATGAGTGAAGCATGTTTATTGAATCTATATAGACAGAACAAATGATATATGTGAATGGAATCGATCACATATATGGATCAAACGGGTGCCGAACGTGGATTGAATGGGTGACGTACATTGATAGAACGGCTGACATATGTGGATAGAACGGGTCCCGTATATATGGATGGATCTGATGCTGTATGTGGACGAAACGGGTGACGTAAGTGGATGAAACATGTGAAATAGGTGGATGGAAAGGATGAAGTATGAAGATATTACGGGCGAAATATGTGGATGGAGTGCATAAACAACTTTGAATACACAAAACGGATCGGAATAAATAGAGCGCATTTGAGTGAGTGTGGCGGATAGGAGTGCGTGTGACGGACAGGAGTGTGTGTGGCTGACAGGAGTGCATGCATGAGCCTGACAAGACGGTATGCATGGGGCAGAGAAGAGGGTATGCATGGGGCAGACAGGAGTGTATACATAGGGCAGACAGGAATGTATGCGTGGGGCAGACAAGAGTGCATACGTGGGGCAGACAAGAGTACATTCGTGGTGCGGACTGGAGTGCGCGTGGCGGACTGGAGCACACGGGGCGGACTGAGTGCATGAGAGCGTCGAGCTGACCGGAGTGTGTGAGCAGACTGGGGTGCATGGAGCGGATAGGAGTGCATGGAACGGACTGGAGCACATAGAATTGCGTGACGTATATAGTATAGTTTGAAATGCAGAGAACGTTTGACAGAGCATATAACCCATCATATCACACCACCACGCTTACTCTCCCCTTTACACCACCACTCAACTAGAACACAGAGATATTATGACACCATTCGGTATAACTGTTCTCATACCAACATCCGCTGCATACTACCCATCATTCTAAGTAAACACTGCTGGTTACACACACCCCAGCCAGGCGTTTTCCTCAGGCCTAATGCAGCCACAGAACGAACACATACTCCTGATCTCTTAACCACCACACCTATCGCTAAGAAGCAGCTATTACACGAATACCGCACCAGCTGCACACATACCCGGTGCTCATACGCACCTTTGACTCTCTCTGCTCTCTCTACTGATCTGAACTTCGGTTCCCAAAGGCGTTCAACCTACAAGCGCCTTCAGACCATACCAATGGTATATAAGGCGCTTTATAAATGCAAAATAACATAACATAACATAACAGTAAAATATTGCTGAGTTTTGTCATTGATCCACCCAAATATATTAACTGGTATCTTCCTAGAATACTAAAATGACATCGACACATCATGTTCTCCTATAGAGATTGGTAATTCATCTGTAAAATAAACTAAATGTGTTGCCCCTGAAAATCCCTGCACATTCATGGAAATATCTGACATTGTGGTTCTGTATCATATTGTGGAACATAGCCCTTCCCCCCCTGTTGAAGCTTGCCAGCTTTGCTGCATGCCTCCTCTACTTCTACATGTTCTAGCTATGTGTCCTACTCTCCCGCAATTCCTACATTTTTGAGGCTGTCCACCATTAAATCCTGCTCTTCCCTGGGGGTTTTGAAATCCACCTCTCCCTCCTCCTCTAGGGCCATTCCCTCTTTCTCTTAGCCAATAATTATACCCACTCTGATCTGTTGGCTATATTACATTACCTTATTGTACCGGTTGCATCTCCTGTGTCACACCACCCTCATTACTGGTCAATACAGCTTCCTCTATGGCTATTTTTGACAATTTCTTCTGAGCCACCTTTGCTTCCTCCTACTTTCTACTCTGAGATTTCTTCTGGTTTTTCTTCTGCATTAATCAGAAGTGATGCACAAGCATCAATTGTATTTCTGGTTATGGTTTTGCTTCCATTCCAACCTGTTTAGTCAGCTGCCATTGCTCTGGCTCAGGTAGTCCCTGACACAAAATTTGGTAAAATGATGCCACTGTTTTATCTCATGGTGCTTGTGTCTCCTGGTGCCATCTGTGTTGAATATCTTGAATATAAACAACAGGGTCCTCATGTGGGATATTTTGACCCACTCAGCAATACTTCCCTACATCACCAAGCTGCACTGCAGCAGAACTAGCAAAATGGCTGTGCTGGCTCCTGTGAGAACCATTGCATCCAGACTACATTTTGCAGCAACAAAAGGATGGCTGCACTGTTCTGCCAAGTGCCATTGGGCAAGAAAGAACAGAGAGCATCCTGAGAAAGGCTACTAGTGTGTGTTCTTGTTTGTCTTAAAGAAATGGAGTGAAAAAGGAGTGCTGCTTTGCTGCAAGCTCAAATTTCCCATTGACAAATTGAATATTTCACCTTTACAATTATGCCCCTCTGATGCTATTTTCCCTGTTCTTCATCACACTACCGTTATCAAAAAGACACTGCCATGCCTATCCAAATTCACATTGTGCTCCATCAGGAAAGAGCATTATTCGTGAATGGCAGGCTGTGCCATCCAAATCTGAGAAAATCAACAAAAGCTTTTCTTCAGCTGAACGGAACAATGCTTAAACTTTTGCTACAAAATGTCATAAACCACTGCTTGAAAATACATTCTAGTTGCTAGCATATAGGGGATGTTTTATCCAACAGGTTTGTATTGATCCAGGACAAAAGAAAAGAAAATGAAAGGAATCAAACTGCACTCGCTGAAGTTTGCAAGTTCCAGAACAGGTTTTTTCTTGCTGGGGGAATCTAAGGCTAATGCCAAAAGGACCCACCATAAACTTCCAGGACACGAAAGTGATACTTGCTAGCTTGAAAAACTTTGAGTGGACCAAGACAAAGAAAGTTCACACGCTCGTCAGACATTCATCTGTGCTCCAGGTTGGAACAATAGGATTTCTAGGACATGGATGTGCGAAGTGGAAAGGGGCAATAAACCTTCAATCAAGCTGGGAAAACCCCATCCTCCTTCTGGGGGAGATGACAGTTGGTGATAGCTGAAGAGAAAAAAATGGTCCAGTAAAGGAAAAAGTCCAGCCCATTTGCTTCCAACGACTATGTTACTATTAAAACGTTGTAGACTTTTATCTTTGCAGCAGGACCTCACAAAAATGTGTACATTTAACAGTTTAAATGTGGTTTTAAAGGCTTTAATTAAAGACATCATAGACTTCACTGCCACATGGGGAATAGACATGGCAGAGAATTGGGTATTATAAGGAAAGTATCCATGATGCCATGGCAAATTGAAATACTTACATGCGTAATGATAACCCACACCCATGTATAAAGTTATAGAATGTTAGGCCCGATATTTCAAACTAAAAATGATGAAAAACTGTTAAATGGACAAAACAGAGTCTCACAAACTGGAGACTTGGACTGGCATGATCTGCACAAAATATGTAATCTGCCCATGTAATTGGTTAAAATGCCATAACTGTACAAATGTGTAAATGATGCTCATGTTGATATTTGGCAAAACGGTCTGTGGGAAGTCTCTTCACCTCATAAAATGCAACCTCATAAACTGAGTTACCTTCTAGAGGAGGCAACCAACATTGATTGTCCTAGCCGGTTCTTGTGGGCGTACCTAGCTCAGTTCAGCCCACCTATAATTTTGTGATGTCACCATGCTTTATATAAAGAGTCGTTGACAGAACTACAGATTCTTTCCTGAATTTCCTGGGCCTGCGTTCCTGATCTGCTGCATTAATTTGCCTGATTCCAGATTCCACTGAAAGGCCAAAGCACTGCTGAACATATCGCAGCCAGGCCAAAGCATTGCTGATCCTACTCCAGAAAGGCCAAAGCATAGCTGATTCTGTCCCAGCAAGGCCATTGGTCCAGACAAACCCACTAAAATCCCATAACCAAAGGGAAAAGCTGTGGTACCCATTTTTGGGAAGCATCCTGAAACCAGACTGGCTTCTTGCCCCTACCTGCATGCCCGCTGACCTTTAGTATCAGGTGACCAGACCTTTGCCCAGCTGTCTTTTGCCAGGAGTGTCTGCTATCAGGTGACCAGAACCTTTTCTGACCAGAACCTGTTCACTGTCCAAAATCCCAGATTCAAATGTGGACTGTGAGTATAATCCCCATCCGAGAGAAACACATAGACTCCCCATCCTGACCCTTTTGTCTTCATTGCACTCTCTAAGCAATCCTATCCATATCCTGGTAACTTGTTAAAAACAGTTAGAATTCTCTGTGCAGCCTGTCATTGAATTTCCAAGCGTTAGCCCCGCTTTCCTAATTCCTTTTGCACTGCATAAACCAAAAATCCTTAGTCATATTTTGAGTTAAAAAAGTAATTTCTGCATAAGGTTGAACACTGGGGTGACAAGGTTGACTTCGTGAATCAACCTTGGATCTTACTGCGTCATTCTTTATCAATATAGTCTTGATGACCTAGTTTAAGTCAAACCTGCTCTTTTCTCAGCTGATTTTATTTCCTCTCTCCCAATTTCATTTTACCAAAAGCAAACCTTCTTCTACCTTCCAAATCTCCCTCAATTCTTGACATATAGCCCTACGTTCATCTCTTTATTATCTCTGTGATACACATCTGTCTCCCAGCCCAGAAACCACATTGAAAATCCAAGTATTTCACCCATTTTTCATAAAAGTTGTTTGTGTCATTTTAAACGGGAATTGAAAACAAATGCAATTTTCTAACACGTGAATTCAGCTGCAGTATGTTCTAAATTTCCATTTGCTTTAGAACTGTATGCCTTTTGTTGATCCATTGCCTTGTGATTGCTAGTGTTTATGCATTGCTGCCTTTGTGAGAAATCATATGTGCCTCAAAGATTTAATCACACATTAATTATTTATTTGTCAATTCCCGAGTGTAATTTTATGCCTTCTCTCTTATTTTGTGAGGGAAGGTCAGATTTTGATTCTGCTGCCTCTTATCCCTGCCTACCTGCTGCTTCTTTCTATCCACTCAGAATTGGAGTATTTGTGGGTTGAGGGAACATTGCAAGGGGAAACCTTAACTTGGGAGCTATATATCCTAATTCAAAAAATGATCCTTTTCAATTGTGCTTAGGATATGTTCGTGTAGAAAGTTAACCAAGTGTAGTTCAGTAATTTCTATTGTAATTATCACCCTATTGGTGATTGCTGTCCAATATTAAAATGTTTATTATTTTTGTGAATTCTAAAAATAAATAAATATTGTATTTTCACCAACTGTCCTGGTTCATGGTGCATTGTGACCCGGGATATTTGTAAAAGTAGGTTTGAGACGGGTCAGGTATCGGCTCAATTTGAATTAATTGAAATTAAAGTAAAGAAAAAACATTCCTATTGAGCACCACATCAGAGGATAAGACCAAGTGTCCCTGCCGGTGTGTGATGCCAGATTGGTATCCTTAACAAAATGGGGGCTAGAGTCGGGGATTGAGTTTGTTTATTCACCCGGGACAGCCAAACACAGCAGACTAACCTCCAAGGTAGGAATACTTTGTGTGGTTGGAATACTGTGTTACACTGTAGAAGCGCCTCCCCAAAACAAACATCCTAAGTACCAGGCCTGTGTATAAAATTAAAGCTAAATCAACCCCAAAAATAGACAAAAAGCAATAGAATACAGATTACCCTTGTATAAATAATTTAATCAAGAAAGAACGCTTTCCAAAATGGCCACAGTAGAAATCAAAATAAATAGGGAGCACCTTCTGCACAAATTATTTATCTTTTTTTTATTATTTAAAGTGCAAATTGGTTAATTAAAACCTTACACACTAAAACCATATTATAAAACAAATCAGAATTGATTCAAATAGTTACAATTACATTAGTTTAAAAGAAAATAGTAATTCATTTCATTTATACACTTACCTTATACTTTATATATCCGCCACTCAGTTTCCAATAAAAACAATTTTTTCCGAACACATTTATTTAGTCCTATCCTATAGTTAGCATACATGTATATGTTCTTCAACATCTTTTATTTGGGTTATGTTCCTTATAATGCTTTAGGCAATTCTACCATCACCCTTTTCCAAATATAAAAAGTTGCCCCTATATATACCAATGGATCGGCTTTATATAGTAATGACCCATATTGGTCTATTACAATCATGTTTATATTACTTCTCAGATCTCTATACCCTCTCATATAATACTCGTGTAGCTCTTGACATTCTGTTAGCAGATGTCTTGAGGTTTCTATTTCTTTGCAGCCATATCTACACAATCTTTCCTCTTTTAATATACCTGACCATGCCCCTACATATTCATGGCAGGTAGTATATTAAAATGCAACATCATTATAAATCTCACAAGCTCCCTGTTTCTGACCTTTATTAAGTAGTTACGGGGGATGGAGGGCTTTAGCCCTTGGGTTGAGTACATCTTGTACCTCTGTCTTTTACTCAAAATAGTGAGATTTTCACTTGCATCCAAAATATGAGCTTTCTCTTTCAGTTCTTTATATATTGGCCAAACATCACTGAAAACTGTGGGTAGTTTCACATTAACAGTATTAAGGAAATTAAGGGCTTTTTTTGTTTTAGGCCTTGAATAAATGCATTCCCCTTGGTTTTTTAACTAATGTCTTTCCCAATAAGACTCATCAGGGTTTCATCTTTGTTTCTCCTAGCTACCATTTTGATATATAACGTACAGAGATTAATTTTCCTTAGTGTTTCCAAAGATGTTATGCCCAATTCACACCTAATTGCTTCTATAGGCAAGGCTGTGGGCAAACATAATGCTGTTTTCCACATTTTCCCTTCTATCTTTCCACGATTCCCCATACTTCTTTCCCCCACCGTTTCCAGTATATATAAGGATCCCGGTATTATGCAAGTTTTGTAAATTTCTGAAAGTATTTCTACTGAGTATCCCCCTTCTTACTCATGTAGCTACGGAAAAGATTCAATTTTTTTGTAGCTCTCAATTTTACCATTTCAAAATCTAAGTCATTGAGTGGTTTATTTAAAATTGGCATTCCTAAATATGGATAGCTTTCCACCACCTCTATTTTATTGAAATCAATTTTCCATACATATGTTGGTTTATGGGGTCTACTTTTCCTACTAAATTTTCTACAAATTATTTATCTGGGGGGAATGGCCAGAACAAGATGAAAAAGTCTGGCTAGAAGAAATGAGGCAACAGCTCATTGCCAATGACAGCATACATGGCAGGACGGTGGCCTATTACACCAATCTTTGAGCGAGTTATACATGACTCCGAAAATTAAAGAAGAGCAGATTAAAAAAGTCAGAATTGTGGCCGATATGTATCTTCATATGGGAGTGATGCGGGAAAAGCATGAGGAAAATACAACTCTTGCGCAAAATCAATCCAAACTAGTAACTCAGATACAGACTGAACTAAAATTAGCGAAACAAAAATTGCAAAAGAGGCAAGATTTTGAGGCAGAATCTGAAAATTACATTCAAAAGCTAAAAGAGGACTTGGTTCTCCAACAGCAGAATGATGTAGACCAAGAGACCCAATTAGATGCATTGAAAGAGGAGTGTAGGGAAAAGGTTGACTCTCTGCAAGATAGTCAACAGAAGTTAAATCAACCAATAAACTATAATAGAGCCTGCTCACAGCAGATAGTTACTCTACAAGATCAGATAAAAATATTGGAAGAGGAAAATAATAAATTAATTATGAGAGACCTCCACTCCCAAGCAGAATTTGATTAAGAGCGCCAGAATTTAGGAGCCATAACACAACAAAGGGATATACTTTCTGAACAAAGGACCGCCCTGTGTCAAGAGAAAGAGGCCCTCCACCAGGAAATGTGTCACTTAAAAACCAATATGGAGAGAAGGGAGTCAGATCTTAATGGACTGACTGGTCTAAAAGCAGAATATGATACATTAATGGGACAGAGGAGACAAATGAAACTCGAATTAGAGCAGGGCATAGAGACTCTAAATGTGGAGAAAAGTTAGACTCACCTCCTACAACAGAAATTGGCTGAGGATACCCAAACTATACAGGAAGCACAAAGAGATAATGAGGCCCCAGGATCTGGGTCGCATGTTGAGGGCTGAACAGAACCCTCAGATGAACATGGCAGCTCAGAACCCCACAAACCAAGGGCCTGGCACCCCAGAACAATGAACAAAAATCTACTGCTCCTGAAACTCTGCCACCAAGGGAACAGACGGTTGGTAGAAGAAATAAATACAGTAAAAAGGCCCATTTTGGGGAGGTAGTTAGTGTCCTCCAGTTTGAATGGGAAGAATTCTCAGAGGATTCTGGGAAAAAAAATCTTCTCCTTCAGGGACGGGGGAACTCCTCCCAAAGAAAAATGGGTCCCAGGAGAGCTAAATGAAGACTGGGTGGATGTAGGGAATGATTCGGAATCGCCCATCCTTGAAGCCCAGAATGAGCATCCAGAGAATCAAACATTAAAAGAGGGATCCCAAACCTCACAAACCGACTCCAGAGGGAACACCCTGTCTACTAGTGAATGACATCCTGTGTAGGCTGTCCCTCCTATTAGACTGTGTGAACAAAGTCCTCTGGATGCAGAATAACAGGTCAATAAAATTGAAACAGAGTGTCAACCATGTTTGTTTAAATGGCACATGCCACATGGTTGAAGAAAAACCTGATCATATTGAGTTCCATTTCCAGAACGATCATATACCTGACATGACAGTAATTGCTGTAGGACAACAAACTGGTAATGGGAACTCCTCTCCATTCCTGAAAATCAACCTTCCTTCCATTTCAATTGGCATTTAACACCGGAAGGAAATACTTTGGAATTTTATACGGATTTCCAATTCTTCTGATCTAATGGTGAGGGGGAGAGCATTCCAAAGCTTGGAAGCTAGGATGGGAAAACTTGATCCACCCGCTTTTTGTAGTTTGAACCTGGGGATAGTTAGGCAGTGGGTCTGGGTGGTTCTTTGAGGGTGGGTAGGTGCGTGGCGGGATAGCCGGCTGCAGAAATACGGGGGGCTTGGTTGGCTAGACATTTGTGGGTAAGGCCTAAAGCTTTCAGTGAGATTCTCTGTTTGATAGGTAGCCAGTGTTGATTGGATCTGGATTCCGAAATATGGTGGTTTCGCGGGATGTTTAGAGCCGCTCTAATGGTGTTGTTCTGAGAGATTTGCAATTTGTTCTGAGAGATTTGCAATTTGTTCAGATTCTCTTGGCTAGTTCCTAGGTAGAGGGTGCTACCATAGTCAAGATTGGCCAAGATGAGGGTTCTGGCCAGTGTGAACGTGTTTGGCGTGGTCAGAAATGGCCTGCAGGCTGCAATGAGTTTGCAGGTGTATGCTGAGGCAGATCTGACTGCATTTATTTGTTGGGATAGGGATAAGGTGGAGTCAAGGTAAACGCGTAAGGTGTCATAATCTCTGCTTCCAAAAGATCAGGACTTGCCCGACTCCCTTGGAAGCAGACCCATAACCCCGGTTCCGAGTGCCAGCCAGTCCCAATTGGGAACTTTTGGACCCTGTCCTGGCGCCAGTGGCACCAGGCTCATAAAGATGCCCAGTCCCAGCGCTGGAAGCGCCGGGCTCATAATGCTTGGGTGGACTTACCTGCAGCAGACCATGCTGCTTACTTACCTGCCAGTTGAACCCCTGATC
Organism: Ambystoma mexicanum; assembly: GCF_040938575.1. NCBI lineage: Eukaryota > Metazoa > Chordata > Amphibia > Caudata > Ambystomatidae > Ambystoma > Ambystoma mexicanum. The sequence goes on along the minus strand of NC_090932.1, from coordinate 359,152,202 downwards.
CTCTTCTGTTTGGGACTACTTTTCCTGTTGGGTGGGACAGGAGCCACTCCCTAGGTTCAGAACCCTGGAACTCTTCTGGAAAGCAGGAACTCTTTTCTTACCTAGGCGTGGCTGTGGAAGGAGACACCTAAGCACTACAGGAGGCTATTTAAACCACACCCGATGGATGAATCTTGCTTTGTGTTATTCTGCATTCTCTGCAGCAGAACGCTCATCGTGTCTTCTGCTTCTGATCCTGGGCCGAAGGGAACTAAGGCTTACCATCCTGGAATCCAGTCTTCAGCAGCACCTGTAAAGACAAAGAAAGAACAGGTTAGCACTACGGTCTTCAGTGGCAGCGCATCTCTTACCTGGTCCATCGGCTGTCCCCAACGCCTCACGCTGCATTCTGGCATCTGAAAGACAAAGGCTTACCTACTCTTCACATGCTCCGGAGGTCTTCGCACTGCATTCCGGCATCTGAAAGACAAAAGCTTACCAGCTCTTCGCACGCTCCGGAGGCCTTCGGCGCTGCATCCCGCATCTGAAAGACAAAAGAAGGTGCGTTTAAAGACATTGGGCAACTTTATTACTCACGTGCCATTACTCCTTCCCACGCTGAATCCAGTGGGTATTCCAGCACCCTTCAGCTTCTCTAAAGCTCCGAACTTGTACCTGCAAGATAAAAGGGACAGTTAGTGCGCATTGTGAAGCAGGCTACAAGCGCTTACTTACGTGCTTCCAGGCGCTTCTATTCCTCACGCGGGTTCGATCCTCAACTCTCATCAGCCCGCCATCCGCCATCGCCGGAACCCTGCAAAACAAGAGATATCATTACAAAAGACTTTTAAGACATTTGAAGTGCCCAGAACTTACCGTTCGTGCAGTTAACGACGGACAGCAGTCCTCTGAGGTCAGGAGGCCTGCACCCTTATCCAGTGAAGAAACTGGTTACGGCACCCTGCCCCGAGGCAGATGGAGAGCTCGGCGTTCACTTACCTAAGGTGAGGGCGTTAACCTTTGGGGTTCTACAGGAGAAGAGAAAGGGAAGAGGAGAGAGGCACCCAATAACCCCAGTTCATTAATCCCATATTTTCAATCTGCAGACATCTTACTCTTCGAGTCAGACATACAGTGCACAGAGGTCCAGCCCAAAGAGCCAACCGTGTGTTACACATCACCTTTGAAGATACGGCATTCACCCAGTCAAGACCGGCGCCTCTGCGGGAATCAGGTGAGCGTTATAGAACACAAAGCCCACCGCAAAACTCCCACCCAGGCGCTATGGAAACCTCGGATACCGACCAGCTAGCCCAGTTACTTGGGGAACTAAGAGCAGAAGTGCATGCAGCCCGTCAGGAAACGAATGCTCTAAGAAGGGAACTGATTATTTCCAAGGAGCGAACAGACGATCTCGCTAGACAATTGCTACAGTCACAAGCCGGACAAACTCCGTTACCCGCATCAGGGGCAAATCTTCCTTCAACATCCTCTACGAACCCAGTGCAGATCAACCTACCTGGGAATGTACCTCTGGCTCTGCCCGAACGATTTTCTGGTGACCCAAAGAGGTTTGCAGTATTTAATAATCAGTGCCGGTTGCACTTCTTATGCCAGCCAGCAGCCTTTCCAACTGATCAAGCTAAGGTAGCTTTTGTGCTTTCGTACCTTAGTGGCAATGCAGCAGACTGGTCGATCCCTCTAGTTAATCAAGATGATCCGGTTCTCCATGATTTTCAAGCTTTTCAGCTCAGTATGGAAAAACTGTATGCAAGACATTCACAGGGGCAGGCCTTGGACAATGAGCTCCTTTCATTACGACAGGGTAATCAAGACCTTTTGGCTTATATTGCGTCTTTCAACAGACTGATAGTGGAAACTCGATGGCCTGAGGACAAAAGGATTACGCTGTTTTATGGAGGTCTACGTGGAGAGCTCAAAGATATGTTAGCCCAAGTAGTGAATCCCCCGCAAGACTGTTCGGACTATATTGACTTAGTCGTTCAAATTGACCACAGACTGCAGAACAGGAAGGCCGATCGTTCCAAGTTTGATGCTCGAGTATTTTCCAAACCACCAACTCCTACCAAAGGAGTAGACTCCGGGGAACCCATGCAAATAGGGGGCCTGAAAGGACCACTAACACAAAAGGAGCGGGAAAGGAGAAAACAGCTGCAATTATGCCTCTATTGCGGAAACTCGGGGCACTTTCTTCGAGACTGTCCGGTGAAACCAGCCAAGAAGGCAGTAGGAGCTGCAGTTACCAGGGTCACAAACTCTGAGCAGGGAAACGACCACGCCCGACAAGAAAAGAGGTCCCCTTGCAGAGCGTTAAAACCAGTTCCGTGACCTCGCATTTCGTGATACCTATGGTCCTCATTAGCCCTGAACATCCAGATCCATTACATGCGATTGAAGCTTACGTCGACAGCGGTGCCATCGGCAATTATGTGGATCATGAAATGGTTTTGAGGATGAATCTGACTCTTTGTCCAAAGGCTGTAAAGGACGTCATTACTACGGTGGATGGTACGGAGATAGCCTCCGGACCAGTAACGCATACCACCCAAGAAGTGACGCTAGTAAGTCAAGATGGACACCATGAGAAGATCGTGTTCGATGTGATCAAGGCCCCTCAGTTCCAGATTATTCTAGGAATTCCTTGGTTAGAGAAGCACAATCCTCAGATCGATTGGCGAGCAAGAACGGTTCAGTTTCCAGAATGTGTCTCTACTTGTCACCCTCGACCTGGTGTTGCACTGGCAGCAATTTCCTCGGAGGCTCCCCAGTTACCTCCTGAATACCTAGAATTCCAAGATGTTTTCCGGAAGGATCAGGCTAACTCTCTACCTCCTCATAGGTCTTATGACTGCCAGATAGACCTGATACCTGGATCTACTCCTCCTTGTAGTAGAATTTATGCCCTTACCGAGCCTGAGAATCTTCACCTCCGACAATACCTGGATCAATACCTAGCGAATGGGTTTATTCGTCCTTCCAAGTCCCCTGCTTCCTCAGCTTTGTTCTTCGTTCCAAAAAATGAAGGGGACCTTAGAACTTGTATAGATTATTGCGCCCTGAACCAGATCACCGTTAAGAATAGATATCCGTTTCCTTTGATCCCTGAACTCCTGGACCAAGTCAGAAAAGCATGCATATATACAGAGCTGGATCTTAGAGGAGCCTACCACTTGGTACGAGTAAAAGAGGGCGATGAATGGAAGACGGCCTTCCGCACCAAGTATGGGCTATTTGAATATCAGGTCATGCCCTTCGGACTTTGCAATGCCCCGGACGCCTTTCAATATTTTATGAGCGATGTCCTCAGAGAGCTCATAGATGTGTGTGTTGTTGTTTACATTGACGACATCCTCGTTTATTCTTCATCGGAAACTGAACATCGGAAACATGTGAAAATGGTCCTCGAGAGATTGCGTCAACACAAACTTTTCGCTAAGTTGGAAAAATGTGTTTTCAACGTGACTGAAGTTGAATTCTTGGGGTTCATATTATCACCTAGCGGAGTGCGTATGGATTCAAAGAAGGTCGATGCAATTCTCAAATGGCCATCGCCATCCTCCGTAAAAGGTGTTCAAAGCATGTTAGGCTTCGCTAACTTTTACCGCAGGTTTATCCCCGAATTCTCTCGAATAGTCCAGCCCATCACCGCCTTGTTAAAGAAAAACAAACGTTTTGAATTGTCTACCGAGGCGGAACAAGCTTTCCAGAATTTGAAGACTAGATTTATCTCTGCACCGATCTTAAAACATCCTCGCCCAGAACTCCCCAACATCGTTGAAACTGATGCTTCGAGCCTTGCCATGGGGGCAGTTCTATCACAAAAGGACCCAGTAACCAATCAGTTGCATCCCGTGGCATTTTGGTCCCGCAAATTCTCGCCTCCTGAAATCAATTACACTATTACTGATAAGGAAATTCTAGCTATGAAGTCCGCCTTTAAGGCTTGGCGGCATTATCTTCTGGGGCCCCGACACACCGTTACTGTGATTACAGATCACCGAAACCTGCAATATTTGAAAACCGCAAAAGCTCAATCCTCTAGGCAACTCCGTTGGGCACTATTCTTTGCCGAGTTTGACTTCATAATTACCTATCGACCTGGTACAAAAAACGGTAAAGCTGATGCCCTTTCTCGGATGGGAGTGGAAGAACATTTGATCAATCCTAAACCTGTACCTATCATTCCCGAACAAAGAATTCTAGGTGTAATCGCCACACAATCCATAGAGGAAGTTAAGGATAAAGCCAGGCTACTGGTAACTCCAGCAGACATACAGAATTGGCATCTGCAGGGAAAGGACTTTACGGTGAAGGACAACCTATTATATTTCCAAGAACGGTTATACCTGCCCAGCACAGATTTACAGAAAAAGGTAATCTCTTGTTATTACGATTCTTTAATGGAAGGACATCCCGGTATGACCAAGACCTCGAAAAGATCAAGCGCTACTTCTGGTGGCCGTCTTGGAAAAAAGATATCAGAGACTTTATAATGTTCTGTGGAGTATGCGCCCAAAACAAGAGTCAAAAGGAAAAACCAGCCGGCCTCTTACGCCCTATTGACATCCCGCCTCGCCCTTGGCATACACTTTCTATGGACTTCATCACCGATCTACCTCCATGCTCCAGATACAATACGATCCTAGTAATCGTGGACCTATTCTCCAAGATGGCGCATTTCATTCCACTCAAAGGCTTACCAACAGCAGCAACTCTGGCCTGAGAATTTCTCGAAAACATCGTCCGACTGCACGGTTTTCCTTCAGTTCTAATTTCGGATCGAGGTAGTCAATTTATTTCTCATTTTTGGCGAAGTTGCTGTCGGTCGGCTCAAATTGATGTGAGACTTTCGACTAGCCACCACCCTCAAACCGACGGACAAACCGAGAGGACCAATCAAACTCTGGAACAGTATTTGCGCTGCATGCTACAACAAACTGAAAAAACTTGGAAAGATATCCTTTGGATAGCCGAATATGCCTACAATAACTCTGTCCACTCGGGAACTGGGAAGACCCCGTTTTTTCTTTTATACGGTAGTCACCCTCGAACCTCGGAGTTGGATCCACTCCAAGATCTTGGAACACCAGCAGTAGACCACCTGCATTCTACAATCACCCAAGCCTTTAAGGAAGCCGTTTCTCCCCTTCAAAGGGCTAAAGAACAATACAAGAAAGGAGCAGACCAACATCGGAAGGAAGCCCCCCAATATCAAGTAGGCGATCAAGTCTGGTTATCCACCAAATATCTACCTCTAAAAGGACCACGCACATTCAACCCAAGATACCTTGGTCCCTATTCCATCACTACCATAGTAAATCCAGTAGCGGTCAAGTTGGACTTGCCCCCTCACATGAAGATACATCCAGTCTTCCACGTCTCTCTATTAAAACCCGTGCAACCTCAAACCCGACTAACTACATCTCCAAAACCTATTCTAGATGATGGAGAACTTGAGTTTGAAGTCAAAAGCATCCTGGATTCCAAGATCTCCAAATCTAAACTATTTTACCTGATTGACTGGAAAGGCTACGGTCCCCAAGAAAGATCCTGGGAACCTGCAGAATATGTCCACGCGCCTCATCTAATCAAAAGATTTCATCGAACATTTCCTAACAAGCCCAAACCCCCGGAGAAGCCCGGTTTGGGAGGGGCCTTGAGGGGGGGTGCTGTCATGATCTCTGCTTCCAAAAGATCAGGACTTGCCCGACTCCCTTGGAAGCAGACCCATAACCCCGGTTCCGAGTGCCAGCCAGCCCCAATTGGGACCTTTTGGACCCTGTCCTGGCGCCAGTGGCACCAGGCTCATAAAGATGCCCAGTCCCAGCGCTGGAAGCGCCGGGCTCATAATGCTTGGGTGGACTTACCTGCAGCAGACCATGCTGCTTACTTACCTGCCAGTTGAACCCCTGATCCTCTTCTGTTTGGGACTACTTTTCCTGTTGGGTGGGACAGGAGCCACTCCCTAGGTTCAGAACACTGGAACTCTTCTGGAAAGCAGGAACTCTTTTCTTACCTAGGCATGGCTGTGGGAGGAGACACCTAAGCACTACAGGAGGCTATTTAAACCACACCCGATGGATGAATCTTGCTTTGTGTTATTCTGCATTCTCTGCAGCAGAACGCTCATCGTGTCTTCTGCTTCTGATCCTGGGCCTAAGGGAACTAAGGCTTACCATCCTGGAATCCAGTCTTCAGCAGCACCTGTAAAGACAAAGAAAGAACAGGTTAGCACTACGGTCTTCAGTGGCAGCGCATCTCTTACCTGGTCCATCGGCTGTCACCAACGCCTCACGCTGCATTCTGGCATCTGAAAGACAAAGGCTTACCAGCTCTTTGCACGCTCCGGAGGCCTTCGGCGCTGCATCCCGCATCTGAAAGACAAAAGAAGGTGCGTTTAAAGACATTGGGCAACTTTATTACTCACGTGCCATTACTTCTTCCCACGCCGAATCCAGTGGGTATTCCAGCACCCTTCAGCTTCTCTAAAGCTCCGAACTTGTACCTGCAAGATAAAAGGGACAGTTAGTGCGCATCGTGAAGCAGGCTACAAGCGCTTACTTACGTGCTTCCAGGCGCTTCTATTCCTCACGCGGGTTCGATCCTCAACTCTCATCAGCCCGCCATCCGCCATCGCCGGAACCCTGCAAAACAAGAGATATCATTACAAAAGACTTTTAAGACATTTGAAGTGCCCAGAACTTACCATTCGTGCAGTTAACGACGGACAGCAGTCCTCTGAGGTCAAGAGGCCTGCACCCTTATCCAGTGAAGAAACTGGTTACGGCACCCTGCCCCGAGGCAGATGGAGAGCTCGGCGTTCACTTACCTAAGGTGAGGGCGTTAACCTTTGGGGTTCTACAGGAGAAGAGAAAGGGAAGAGGAGAGAGGCACCCAATAACCCCAGTTCATTAATCCCATATTTTCAATCTGCAGACATCTTACTCTTCGAGTCAGACATACAGTGCACAGAGGTCCAGCCCAAAGAACCAACCGTGTGTTACACATCACCTTTGAAGATTCGGCATTCACCCAGTCAAGACCGGCGCCTCAGCGGGAATCAGGTGAGCGTTACATAAGGTTTTCGTGTCTTTTGAGACTTAGATGGTGTTGCCATCGATGATGAACGATTGGTAAGGCGGTTCAAGTTTACCAAGACGTTGCGTAGTGCCCAAGATGAGGAGCTCAGTCTTGTCATCTTTGCGGCATAATTGGTATTGTGCCATCCAAGCTTGGTTGACTAAGTAGACATCATTCAGGGCCTTGGTGGCAGCCAAGTAGTCTCCAGTGATGGGAATGAGTATCTGGGTGTCGTCTGCGTAATTCGTATAGGAGACAACCAGATAGTCAAGTACATCAAAGAGCGGTTTTGTAAAGACATTATAGAGAGTTGGCGACACGCAAGAGCCCTGGGCGACGCCACAATGAATAGGGGAAGGATCAGCAGCTGCAGATTGAGAAAAGACCCGCATAGATCTATTACTCAAAAAAGATTTGATCCAAGCTGTAGCTGACGGGGAGAAATGGGCGGCAGAGTGCAGATGCTTGCATAAGATTTGGTGATTGACCAGATCGAATGCCGCGGAGTGGTCGAGTAGGAGTAACAGGGCCAGTTTGCCATTGTCCTTTAGAACTTTAATTTGAGTTTTTAAGTCTAGTAGAGCTGTCTCAGTTCCATGTCTGGGGTGGAAGCCAGATTGTCTGAGACCTAGGAGATTATTGGCTTCCAAATACTCTTGGATTTGTAGGTAAACTGCGCGGTCTAGGATTTATAGCAAGAAAGGGACAGTAGTAATGGGTCGGTAGTTGGTGGGTATGCTCGGGTCCAGGGAGGGTTTTTTGAGCAGGGGGATCAACCATGCGTCCTTGAGGTTGTCAGGGACAGTTCCTGTTTTAAAGGAGGCGTTAATGAAGGATGTGATGAATGGGGCCAAATCATGTGCCGGATCCTTAATGATTGGGGCAGGACAGGGATCACCCTGGCAGTTGGATGGTTTGAGCCTCAGGATAATGTTTTCCACCTCTGCAATGGTGAGCGGAGCGAAGGCAAACCGTTTGAGATTGGGCAAGTCAGGGGAGAGGGCCCTAGCTGGAGTGGGAGGGCGATTATCCAGTTTCAGACTGTCTTGCTTAGCTATAATTTAGATTGGAGCATGGTGATTTTGTTCAGTAATGCTGCCTGAATGTTAGAACACCATTTGCTATCTTTGATGCAGGTGTCGGGGGGTGGGGGGGTAACAGGAGTTTCAAGCTCTTTTAGGATCTTAAAGAGTTCCTTGGAATTGGAGTCCGCTTGCAGGATGAGATTATTGAGGGACTCTTTTTTTGCCTCTATAATTGCTGCTTTGTAAGTAAGCAATGCCAAAAAGAAACCGTCTTTGTGCACGCCAGAAGGGTGACTTTTCCGACGATTCTCAGCACAACGTTTAGTTTTACGGAGTACTCTTAGCTGTGGTGTGAACCACGAGTTAAGATGTGCCCGTGGTTTGGCCTTCCTCAGTCTGATAGGGGCAATGACGTCTATAGCTGTGAGCATGCTAGAGTTATAGATGTCAGCTAGAATGGTGGGGTCATTGTTGGAGTCAATGGCAGCTTTAAGCGAAGGGAGTAGCAGAGGGAGGAGTTTCTCCTTGGTTATGTCCTTTTTCTTTCTGGTCGGGAGGGCAGGCGCTATCAAGGTCGGGATGCGGGGGAAGCTTCAATATTAAAAGTGATAATGTGGTGGTCTGTCCATAAGCATGGGGTATTAACCAAGACATTAATATTGCAGTTAGAGCTCGCTAACCAGTCAAGGGTCCTGCCTTTGGAGTGTGTGGGCTCTTGGATGTGCAGGGTCAAGCCAGAGTTAGAGAGGGCGTTTTCCAGGTCTAATGCAATGGGGTCTTTGGGGTCGCCAAGTCCTAGGTTGAAGTCTCCAAGGATAATGATTTGTGAGTTAGTTTTTGCATTGTCAAGGAGGAGGGTAGAGATTTTGCCGATGAAGGAGGGTGCATGGCCTGGGGGCCAGTAAATTAGGTGAAGGGTGGCTGTTTGATTAGGAGTTACTGAGAGTTTGACTGATGGTAGTTCAGCGGACTCGTATTTGGTGTTTGTCGATACTCTTAAATTGAGAGTAGTTTTGTGGATGATGGCTAGGCCACCACCTCTGGTGTGTGAGGCAGAGGTGCAGTCACATCTCATGATGCCAAAGCCGGGTGGTATGGCAAGGGATAAGGAAGGACCAGATGCCGCATGAAGCCAAGTTTCAGCTACGGCAATAAAGTCGAGATCAGAAGATATTCTAAGCTCTGCAATATCTAGCTAGTGCGCTGGGAGGGATCTGGCGTTGATGAGGGCGCCCTTGATAATTGGCAGTTTCACCTCTATAGAGGGGGATTTGCTATTGGTGGGTGCACTAAATGAGCACGGTGGAGTGTGTTGTGTTTGTTTGGGGAAATTACTACGGGTGGTCTGTATGCGGAATCTGATGCCTAATCTTTTGTTTCTGAGAGATAAGGAGCACGGTTGATTCGGAGTAGGTTTACTAGCGAAGTGTTTCAGCCAGAGGGCTGGGTCATTGAAGTATGGGTTAATGTCAGTGTTGAGGTGCTGGCGGCCTATAGTGGGAGTTATAGGGTCCATTGTGGGGGTCGCCATGCGCGGGGTCGGGGGGACAAGGCTAGGGAGAAATAAGGTGGCTGATGGCTGGAGGTGTGTCGGCCGTATGTGTGGCTGGGTAATAATTGCTGCTTCAACAGGCAGAACGTGGTACAGTATGAGGAGTGCCCTAAAGAGCATGGTGGATTGGCACCTAGGAGGAGGTGCATCGTGGCAGTAGGCAAATTTGATTATACTAAGGCGGAGCAAAGTCAACAATAGGCAGGTTCGAATTTAACTAGGGCAGTGCCAAATCAGCAGTAGGCTGAGATACACAGGGCGGGGTAGCACCTAGATTTGACACAGCACAGTTAGGCTAAAAAGCATGGCGCAGGGCACCATCTAGATTGCAGTATCACAGTAGGCTGATATGTGCAAAGCAGGGCACCATCTAGAATTGTAGTGTCACAGTAGCACAGTAAGGATAAAAAACACAGAGCAGGGCACCATCTAGAATTGTAATGCCACAGTAGGCTAAAATACACAGGGCAGGGCAGCACCTAGATTTGACACAGCACAGTTAGACTAAAAAGCACAGAGCAGGGCACCATCTAGAATTGTAGTGTCACAGTAGGCTAAAATATACAGGCGGGGTAGCACCTAGATTTGACACAGCAAAGTTAAGCTAAAAAGCATGGTGCAGGGCACCATCTAGAATGTAATGTCACAGTAGGCTAGAATACACAGGGCAGGGCAGCACCTAGATTTGACACAGCACAGTTAGGCTAAAAAGCACAGAGAAGGGCACCATCTAGAATTGTAATGTCACAGTAGGCTAAAATACACAGGGCGGGGTAGCACCTAGATTTGACACAGCACAGTTAGGCTAAAAAGCATGGCGAAGGGCACCATCTAGAATTGTAATGTCACAGTAGGCTGATATGCACAAAGCAGGGCATCAACTAGAATTATAGTGTCACAGTAGAATGCAATGCACAGGGAAGGGCAGTACTTCATGGTCCAGGTATGGATAAGGGGAGTGCCGATAGGTTGAAAACTCTGTGGCACATTGATACTGGAGGCGAAAAGTTACCTTGGTGGGTGGGTTTTGGAGGGCCAGGGGGTCTGGCAGACGGCAGAGTCAGCAGAAAACAGGCGTAGAAAAGGCCTTTTCTCCATGGCCTTCTCTACAGGTCTCCAAGGTGTGGGCTTCTAGGGGGAAATGAAGCTCCGTTGCCTAGCAGTGGATAGGGAGCCTCGCTTCCATTCCGCTCGTAGCGACGGCCATCTTGCAATCAGGCATGCCAACAGCTGATCGAGTGTGCGCTCGGGACCGCACATGCAACAGGGCTAACCTGTCTGCAGATAACGATGAGGGATATCCTGTATGGCGAAAACACAGGATATCCCTCATCGGATAAGCAGGTGGAGGGGGGCTCCTCTGCCTAAGATGCAGCATCAGGCGAGCAGGCAATGAAGAGCCGTGGCTGGGGAGGGGCTCCTGCCCGCTCCAGATTTCCGGCTGCAATGAGTCTGTTCTCGCCCGAGTGTGCATGATCGACTGTAAGAGCTTCAGCAGCGAAGCCATGTTCAGGCAGCTCCCAAACGATCCAACCATTCCCACTTTTATATTGATCAATACGTAGGAAATGGGCCTGGAAACTGCCAATTCTAAACATCCCGTGCCTAGCAGGTGTATGCTCAAAATTACAATAGGTAACAAAAGCCTAGAACATAATTGTTGGGTCGTAAGAGATGTCCTTGCTGCATTCTATTTAGGCAGTGACATTCTCAATCGATTTGCCATTAATTTGGACCTGATGAATTACAAAGCCTGGTCCCGACTAGGGGGCAATCCCATGGACTTTGACAATTCAGAAAAAGCTTTTCGGTCAGCCCAATTGCTGCCGTAAGCATTTGCAGAGGAGGTCACCATCCCAGTACAGACCTGACTATTCCTACTTGAGTTAAAAATTAAGAGGACAGAAATTGCAAAATCCTGATGCATATGTACACCTCAATGCCCATCTCCAACAGCAGGGGTTGGGGTTAAACCCAACCCATTAGTCAATGTAGAACACAACACCATTCCAATATTGATGGATAGCAGAGACCCTAGGAGTAACACTCTGGGCGCAGACACCATTATTGGAATGGCGGTTGAGGACCGACATTTTTCCATGGATCTAGGAAATGAACTGTTAGGACCAATCCCCAATGACTTTTTTGACAATGACAGTGACAATTATTTACCACCAGACAGGATCTTCACCCGGCAAGCAATGAATTTCCTGGTGTACTCTTCGTTCCCTTACGGTGAGGAAGAGGTGACCTGTGACATAAGGCAGGATGAGGTAATATTTCTGGTCCACAATGACTGCCTTTCCTACCAGAAACCCTCAGTCCAGGTCAATACTCTAACCAGAGACCTCTCCACCCAGCTAGAGGAGGCTGCTGAGATAGCAAAACCTGAAGTCTTTCCAGGCTGAAGAGCGAGTCAGCGTAGCCGATGCCTGTGAGACTCTGAGCAAAAGCAAAAGTTGAAACAGATGTTCTTAGATTTCTTTGCTGTGGGCTCGTACGACTGTGGTCGCACCGAGATTCACACAACAAATCCCATGGACCCTGGAATGACTCCAGTGTTTGTGACGCCATATCGCTTGCCTCTCGCATCCATGGAGTCCCTGACAGAAATCCACAGAAAACCTTGAGTCCTATGGGATAATTCGTCCAGTCCACAGCACTTCTAATAATCTGGTGCAGGGGATTTTAAAACCAAATGGCCAATGGAGACTCTGCGCAAACCTGAGGGAACTAAATAAGCGGGTCCACATTTCCTAATGGCCCCTTCCCTACATTGACCAAGGGCTGGCCCAGATCCAGGGGTCAAAGTTATACACTGCCATTGACCTATCCAATGGGTACTGCACCGTGCCCGTCAGTATGAAAGACCAACACAAGCTGGCCTTTACCTTCGGGGGCAGTAGTACACATGGACCCGGACCCCTTAAGATATGTCATCTCCGGCAACAAATTCAACATCTTCCTACATAAGGCCATGCCCTACTTGGATACCAGGGGTAACCTGGCCTATGTGGATGATGTCCTGATAAAAAGCTTAACTGTGGAGGAACACATAGTGAAAATCCGTTATATTCTGACCCAGTTGAGGGTTGCCAGAGCAAAACTATCCATCCAAAAGGCACAGTGGTACAGGACCCGTGTCAACTTCTTGGGGCATGAGATTACTCCCCAGGGTCTCTGTCCCCAGGAGAAGAAAGTGGAAGCACTCCTAAAATTGAAAGACCCCACAACTCTGCGTGAGCTAAGAAGCCTCCTTGGACTGACTAATTACAGTAGGAAGTTCATTGAAGATTATGCAGAGGTCACAAGACCCCTGATCCATCTCTTGAAGGGGATCAAGTGGAAGTGGTGTTCAGAACAAGCCGAGGCAGTAAAACAACTCAAAAGAAGTCTCTCACAAGCGCCTTGTCTAGCTTACCCTGTCAAGAACAAGGAGTTCTTCTTTGAGACAGGGTTCTCGAATACATGCTTGATGGCAGTATTATATCAAAAGCATGATAAGGTCAATAAAGTAATCTCTTACGGAAGCAAGACTTTATCCCCCATGGAGGAAAAATTCAATGATTGTGAGAAGGCACTCCTGGCAACAGTGTGGGTATTGAAAAATTACCGGCCGTTCATCCAGAGGGAACACATTATAGTGGAGAATCCACACCAGCCTCTGCAATACCTCCAAAGTGACAGAATCCGGGCCAGAAATGTGAGTAATTCCAGAATTACTTCCTGGATTCTGTCAATGCAAGGCTTTCCTGAGGAGGTCAGATATGGCCAAAACAAGAAGAGTCCCTTCACACAAAGTCTTGCTGACTTGCATGATTGTGCCTGAGAAATCTGTCTCGTGGACGAAAGTTTGAAAATCCAGGACAACATGGAGGCGTACCGGAATTCCCTGCACAAAGTCTATGAAGACGACAAGTGTGAGAGAATGCCCACAGTTTATGTAGACGTGTGCTCCTACCATGTTGACAACAACAGGGAAAAGGAACTGGTGGCCTGTATTGGAAATGCCGGGGTGAATGATGCCCCGGAACCCTCCGCCGGGTAAAGAAAATCGGTCCCCACAGTAGTCAGGTGGCAGAGTTGATGGCAGTTCATCAGGCAATCATCACTGCCGTCCAACACCAACTCCACAAACTGGTCATAATCACTGACTCAGATTATGTCCGGAATGGGTTTGTGAAGCACCTGTTTAATTGGGAAACCAGAGGCATGCTATGTGCTAATAACAAACATCTCAAACATGGCAAGCTAATCCAAAATATTGATGATCTGTTCACCTCTAGTGGGATGACCATCTATTGGAAGAAGATCAAGGGTCATTCCAGAATAGTGGCGCCAGACAAAACTCTAAACTACCTAGCTGATCAGCTGACCAAAACCAGAGCCATTCAGGGGATCTCCTTGAGCTCGAGTCCCTGTTGGGGGAAATCCAGGTCACTGGTATCACTAGGTCCCAGACAAATGCTCACAATGAACTCTCAACTGCCCAGTGGAGTAAGGAGAGCCAAGATGCTGATTTAATCACAGCACAAAAATGGGATCCAATTATTGGGATATTTTATCAACACATTGAGGATCCTGAGAACTTTCCCCTGATGGATACCGACTACAATGGGAAAGAGGACCTCAGGGTGATGATGAAGTGTCCCAAAATGTTCTGAATCCAAGACGGTTTGTTCATAAGGAGATCCATATCTGGCTGTCACCAGTGGGTGGTTCCTACCTCATTCCAAAGCCTGATGCTATGTCACGCACATGACACGGCCACAGCCGTCATCGGGGGTTTCACAATACTTTAGAAATCTTGCGAGAGGTTGCATACTGGCCACACATGGGGCAGGACCTCGAACAATACTTAAAGGGGTGTCAATTTCATCCAACTTCACTCACACACCGAGCTCCCCTCCAGAATAGGGGATGACACTGCCTTTGTCAGATTTACAAGTAGATTTCATCAGGCCCGTGATTCGCTCCTCTCGGGGGAACAAGTACATGTTAACCATAACATGCTTGTTTACCAAATGGGTGGAATGTCTCCCGGCCCCAAATTGCAAGGCAGAAACAGCAGTTGGCCTGATGATCAACCACATCTTCTTGCGCTTTGGCCTACCCCAGAGGATTGAGTCAGACTGAGGTAGTCACTTAACCAGTGATGTGATGACAAAGATGTGGGAGATACTTGTGGTACAAAGGAAACTTCACATTGCATATCGTCAGTCCTCTAGTGGGGGAGTTGAGAGGTATAATAAAACCATTGTGAGCATTCTAAAAAAGTTTGTGGCAGATGCTGGACCGGGTTGGGACATCCAATTACCGCTTGTCCTGTTGGCCATCAACTTTACACTTTCTTCTACAACCAAGATGTCTCCATTTGAGCTCATAACTGGACGAAAGATGGTGCTAGCTCAGCATCTGCTCGATAGAACACAAGATCAGACACTGATAAATGCCTCTACAACTCATGAGTATGTTGCGAATCTAAGGACAAAACCTTCAACATGCTTTTGCGTATGCTCAGCGGAATCTGGAAAAATCTGTAGAGGGTATGAAGACTCAAAATGATTTAAGAACAACCAAAAAGGAATACCAAGTAGGAGACAGGGTCTACTTGTACAATTTCCAAAGGAACCAGACCAAAGAGCGTACATGTTTACCTACCTGGCGCAGACCTTGTAGAATTGGAGATGAAATTTCATCTGTCGTCTATAGAATGCGCATCCCGAAAGGAGAAGTGACAGAAGAAAAATGGTCCATATTAATCTTCTAAAGAGTTGTCACCCTATGCACACTTTGCAGCAAATTGAGGAGCCCAGAGAAAAGCAAACAGAGGAGACATCTGAAGCATGAGAATAAGAAAAAGAAGAACCAGAAGGGAACAGATAGATTTATAGGTATAATTATTTGACAGGGAGTATTTTTCATCATTTGTCTTCTATTGTATATATTATTGTCATTATTAACTGTATGTGTGTCCCACTGCTGTCCACCCCCTGGAGGGCAGTCAGTGGGTAAATGTAGCAACCATTTCTTTATTTTATATATTCATACTGGTTGCGCCCTTCAAAGACTGAGGAGGACCTCCCCGGGGCCTTGGAAAGTAGAAATCAGAGAAGAAGCTGGGGGTTTGCTCCACAAAGGAAGATCCAAGAGAAAGCTGCAAGTGTTGCTCCACACAACAATGAGAGACAACGGGAGGATTGTGGAGTACCGCTCCCTAATGGAAGAACTACACCTGATGAAACCTTCTTTGTCCCATTGATGAATCCCACTTTCCCATACTTTCCCTCGACAAGGAATCTCAGAAGAGTCAGGGGGGATTTGTTGGATATATTGACGCACTCAGCAGTACTTGCCTACATCACCAAGCTGCACTGCAGCAAATCCAGCAAAATGGCTGCACTGGCTCCTGTGAGCACCATTGCATCCAATCTGTGTTTTGCATTGACAAAAGGATGGCTGCACTGTTTTGCTAAGTGCCATTGGGCAAGATGGAACAGGGACCACCCCGAGAAAGGCTACTAGGGTGTGTTCTTGTTTGTATTAAAGAAATGGAGTGAAAAAACAGTGCTGCTTTGCTGCAAGCCCAAAGTTCCCATTGAAAAAGGGAATATTTCACCTTTAAAATGATGCCGCTCTGATGCTATTTTTCCCTGTTCTTCATCAGACTACATTTAACAAAAAGACCCTGCCATGCCCATCCACATTCACATTGTGCTTATCAGAAAAGAGCATTATTCCTGAATGGCAGGCTGTGCCAACCAAATCTGAGAAAATTAACAAAACCTTTACTTCAGCTGCACGGAAAAATGCTTATTTGCTACAAAATGGCAAACATCACTGCTTGAAAAGAAATTCTGGCTTTCTGTGCACATGTCAATTCCAGGAGACCTTTGCCTGGTACAGACTGTGTTGTACATGAAGCTAATTATGGCTACAAAACAATGTGGAAATGCAGAGGGAAGGGACAAACCAAATTTGCAAGGAAAATGCCAGCTGGCTTTACACATGGAAAAATGTGCTTTTGCAAACCAGAAAAAAAATAATTTATTTAAAGTACCATGTTGAACAAAAACTTGTCTGTGCCTAGCAATGTACAGGGGTTTGTTGCTGGGAAACATATACATGATTTTTTATCCAACAGGTGTGTTTTGATCCAAGATAAAAGAAAAAGAAAATAAGGAATCAAACTGCATTGGCTGAAGTTTGCAAGCTTCAGAACAGGTTTTTTTACTGCTGGCCAAACTAAGGATTCCCCCAAAAGGAACCACCATATACTTCCAGGACATAAAAGTGATAATTGCTAGCTTGAAAAACTTTGAATGGACCAAGACAAAGAAAGTTCACACGCTCGTCAGACATTTGTCTGTGCTCCAGGCTGGGACAATAGGATTTCTGGGACACAGATGTGCGAAGTGGATAAGGGCCAATAAACCTTCAATCAAGCTGGGAAACCCCCATCCTCCCTCTGCGGGAGATGACAGTTGGTGGTAGCTGAAGAGAAACAAAATGGTCCAGTGAAGGACAAAGGCCAGCCCATTTGCTTCCAAAGACTATGTTAGTAATAAAACTTGTAAGACTTTTATCTTTGCAACAGGACCTCGCAAAAATGTAACAGTTTAAATGTGATTTTATGGGCTCTAATTTAAGACGTCATAGACTTCACTGCCACATGGGGAATAGAAATGGCAGAGAATTGGGTATTATAAGGAAGGTATCCATGATGCCATGGTGAATTTGAATACTTGCATGCCTAATGATAACCCACACCCATGTATAAAGTTATAGAATTTTAGGCCGAAGATTTCTCACTAAAAATGATGAAAAACTGTTAAACGGATGAAACAGAGTCTCACAAACTGGAGCATTGGACTGGCATGTTCTGCACAAAATATGTATTCTGCCTATGTAATTGGTTAAAATGCCACAACTGTCAGGATTAGTCAGGCGAGTACAAAGGCAGCGAATATGGCAAAGGAAATGTGCACTAAATTACACAGTGAAAGGCTTCGAATTAAACTACGTGCACACAGGAACAAAGACTCATGTATGCTAGAACCCAGGAGTGCAAATAGAGTGTGACAACAAAACCAATATATGAAAAGGGATGTGGGGTAAGCACCTGACCGCGAGGAAAGTCGGCAAGCGCCTTACCCCCAATTGCTGTTACAGGTACTGACAGCGCTAAACCCACGTGGAGGGCAAGCAATGACAGGATCTGTGAACTAACACTCTTGATGGTATTAAATAAGGGAACTAAAGAACAGTACTCACGAGGACGAGATAAACCTCTTGAATGTCAGCTAGCCCACGAATCCTGTTGATGAAACTGGGACCCAGAAAGGCTATAACAGCAATGGGAGGAAAACTAAATACCTAAGTTGGAATAGTGTTTACAAATTAGTGAGGAAAACATAAGCATTCACACAGGAGCTAGCTACAACCGCACACCACACCTAAATATCAAATGGGAGATAAATGCAGTTGTGCAATGGAAAACATGGAATGGATCCCAATGGAAAATAAGGATCAGGAGCAGGGAAAAACGAAATAACCAATGCAAACTTCCCCCTACCCCTCCAAGGGAAAGACAGGATGCTAATCTAAGAGGAAGGCTAAGGCATACGGGTTTACAGCAGCAAAGGACAGAGTCAAAGAAATATAGAACACAGACAAACTGGGCTGCATCTAAAAGGGGAAAGCACTGAGAAATGCTGCCTGCAAACAGAGGAAGACAAAAAGGGAATCAAGGGAGCAGAAATCAATTAGCGCATGAATCCGAGATTCAGGGCGGAGGAACAAGAAAACAGGAACTAGGAACTAGGTACAAAGGCAAGGAACAAGGAACAAGGGACTAGTCACAACAGGAACACTGCAAACGATGACCAGCGCTGGACTGAAGTAAGACTGAGGCTTTTAAAGCTGCTTAACGAGCACACGCCTCAGGTGTGCTGATTGCTGCACCTGCAGCCACAGGTGTTGCCTATCCTCCACCCAACCTTGTCCTGCAAGGGTGGAGGTGGAGCAGTGGGCCAGGCATTCTGGGAAGCATAGTCATTTGGTTAAAGAAGCATGCTGGCTGCCAAAAACCTGGAATGGATCCGGAAGGGAAGTAGCTTGGAAAATAGGGATTTAGCGCTCCCATTTCATCACAGCACTGTAGCATAAGGTTTGGAGGAAAGGTCCAGTAGGGAATAAACCCCAAATCATGCCCCCAAGTGGTGGGAACAGGAGCGAAGGGAGCGAGTCGTGACAACAACTGTACATGATGATTTTTGGCAAAACGGTCTGTGGCAAGTCTTTTCATCTCATAAAATGCAACCTCATAAACTGAGTTACCTCCTAGAGGAGGCAACCAACATTGATTGTCCTCCCCGGTTCTTTTGGGAGTACCTAGCTTAGTTCTGCCCACCATTAATTTTGTGATGTCACCATATCTATATAAAGAGTGGTTGACAGAACTAGAGACTCTTTCCTGAATTTCCTGAGCCTGCATTCCTGATCTGCTGCATTAATTTGCCTGATTGCAGATTCCACTGAAAGGCCAAAGCATTGCTGATCATATCGCAGCCAGGCCAAAGCATTGCTGATCGTACTCCAGCAAGGCCAAAGCATAGCTGATTCTATCCCAGCAAGGCCATTGATCCAGAAAAACCCACTAAAATCCCATAACCAAAGGGTAAAGCTGTGGTACCCTTTTTTGGGAAGCATCCTGAAACCAGACCAGCTTCTTGCCACTACCTGCATGCCTGCTGACCTTTAGTATCCAGTGACCAGACCTTTGTCCAGCTGTCTTTTGCCAGGAGAGTCCGCTATCCAGTGACCAGAATCTTTTGTGACTAGAACCTGTTGACTGTCCAAAATCCCTGATACAAAAGTGGACTGTGTCTATAATCCCCATCCCAGAGAAACAGTCTCCCCATCCTGATCCTTTTGTCTTAATTCCACTCTCTAAGCAATCATATCCATATCTAGTAACTTGTTAAAAACTGTTAGAATTCTCTGTGCACCCTGTCATTGAATTTCCAAGCGTTAGCACCACTTTCCTATTTCCTTTTGTCCTGCATGGACCATAAATCCTTAGTCATATTTTGAGTAATCAAAGTAATTTCTGCATAAGGTTGAACACTGTGGTGACAAGGTTGACTTTGCGAATCAACCTTGGATCTTACTATGTCCCTCTTTATCAATATAGTCTTGATAATCTAGTTTAAGTCAAACCTGCTCTTTTCTCAGCTGATTTTCTTTCCGCTCTGACGGTTTAATTTTACCCAAAGCGAACCTTTTTCTACTTTCTAAATCTCCCTCAATTCTTCACCTATAGCCCTACTCTCAACTCTATATTATTCCTGTGATATACATCTCTCTCCCAGCCCAAAAGCCTCATTGAAAACCCAAGTATTTCACCCGTTTTTTAATAAAAAATTTTGTGTCATTTTAAACGGGAATTAAAAACAAATGCAATTTTCTAACGTGTGAAGTTGGTTGCAGCATGTTCTAAATTTCCACTCGCTTTAGAATTATATGCCTTTTGTTGATCCATTGCCTTGTGATTGCTAGTGTTTATGCATTAAAGCCTTTGTGAGAAATAATATTTGCCTCAAAGATTTTCAGCCTGATTCATGGAATTATTTGCATGAAAAACGCAGATTTGCGCACCTTTCTGCCCGAAAATCCCTGTTTGAAGTATGGGGATTTTCGGGCAGAAAGGCACGCAAATGTGCGTTTTTCGTGCAAATAATTCCATGAATCAGGCTGTTAATCGCACAATAATGATTTATTTGTCAATTTCTGAGTGTCATTTTATGCCATTGCCTCTTATCCCTGACTACATGCTGCTTCGTTCTATCCACTCAGAATTTGATTATTTGTGGGTTAAGGGAACATTGCAGGGGGAAACCTTAACTTGGGTGCTATCTATCCCAATTCAAGAAGTGCTCCTATTCAATTGTACTTTGGATATATTCATGTAGAACTTTAACTAGGTCTAGTTCAGTAGTTTTTATTTTAATTATCATCCCATTGGTGATTGCTACACAATATTAAAATGTGTGTTATTTTTGTGAATTCTTAAAATAAATAAATAGTGTATTTCTACCAACCGGCCTGGTTCATGGTCCATTGTGACCCGGAATATTTGTAAAAGGGGGTGTAAGACGGATCGGGAATCGGCTCAATTTGAATTCATTGACATTAAAGAAAAAGCATTCCTGTTGAGCGCCATGTCACAGTATAAGACCAAGTGTCCTGGTCCGCTGTTTGATGCCCGATTAGTATCCTTAACACACATCCTCCCCCATCTTCCTAGTCATAATCACACCCACATCTGATGGATCAGGATACTGCACTCTGAGCGCCCAACATACATCTGCTCTGCAATTATTAAGTGGTGCTCCTTAATGTGTTGTGTTTTGTGCAGTCACACATGTGTATCCTGCTCTCTTCCAAATGTCGTCAGCTCTCTCTCCTATGATGGCTGCCAGCAGGCCTGTTATGTCCCCTATGGATAATGTCATTCCTGATGTCATTCTCTCTAAATCATAGATCAATTTTCCCACCCCAGAAGCTAAACTTTGTAATTTACACCTTAAATTATCTTTATCCATATGTGACCATGGTATATATTGTGGGTGTCTCCCTCCCTTCCTCTAATAATGGGAATAGTGAAAATCCCGGTCCATAATCGACCTGCCTAAACTTCTTGTTTTCAAGTTGGGGCTAGTCTTGCCCTTTTGTCTTTGTCTTGGTAATGCCCTTAACCTACTCACGTAAGGCGGGGATACATCCCCTCTACTGCACAATTGGTATTGTGGTCGCTCAGTACACAGTGTCGATGTGCTGGTGTTCTCTGTTAGGGTTCCTGTGAATCTTACCATTTTACCCCCTTCTCTATACTTGATTAATTTGAAAATCTGCATGCACCCTCTCTGTGCACTCTATTGTTTTCTTCCCTTTCTTTGTCTGACATCATTATGCCCAAGCTTGTATGACTGTTATCCATTTTCACATCATCAACATCTAGTCCAATTAAAAACAGCATTCTGCGCTAATCTGTTATTGTGTTATCTGATCTTCCTCTTGTTTCCCTAGAAAGAGACCTGTCTACATTCAATTGGGTTTTACATCCTTCTTTAGCCCTCTTTTTCTTTTATCAATCCCTAAGTCTTTTCTCTATACCTTCTGTGTCAAATTCATCAGACCATGTTGGTACTCTTGGTACTCTTTGCAGCTCCCTAAAGGGCTGTTGTGACCCTCTCTCTTCCTGTGCTTCTTGTGCTTCCATCGGCACTATGCTTTCATGACATAGATAGTCTATCTCGTTGTCATTTAGTCCACCACTTCTGTTAATTTCTAATTCCTTTTTCCTCATCTCTCTTAATTCATCTTCCTCTTGCCTTCTTTTCAACCTTTGTTCTTTCAGTCTTTGTGCTTTTAGCTCCTCTCATCTCTTTTCTTCTAGCCTTTCTTTTTCCTTCTTTGCCTCATATGTTTTTCATTCTTCCCTTCACTTGCATTCTCTTTCTTTCTCTTCTCTATAGGCCCTCTCTTCCTCCTTTCCTTTCTTTTCCCATTCTCCTGTTTTTTTTCTTTTTTTGTAACCTCATCAATACCCTTATCGTTCAGCTTAAGTAATATTTGTCACCCCATCCACTCATTCTGTATTATCGCTATTGATTTAGCTTTGTCTTTTATTTCCTTCTGTTTCCTCACTTCTCCATCTATCTCCATCTGTGTATCTGGTCTGTCCTTCCTCTGCTCATGCTGGTTACTTTCATCATGTGTCAATATATACTGGTGTTCTCTGTCTTTTCTCTCTTTCGCATTGACCTCACTGCTATAAGCAGGAGGCTCATATGTCGGATTAACATAATCCGTTGTTGCTTTCAATTCCTATAAGGGGTGAAATCCCTTCTCCTCTGTCTCTGAACTCGTATTTTCAAGAGGGGAAAGATGAGACAAAAGCATTTTAACTGCCCATTTATGCTGATTAAGCATCCACTCCTTCTCCGCTGCATCTTCTTTCACGCTCTGATACATTTTCCATAACTCTAAAATAGCCAACCTTTTCTGCAGCTTTTTTCCCTTATATGTGGCGTGCAAATATGTTGTCATATGTCGCAAAACTGTTTTTGACAACAAACTATCATGAGGTCATGGCATAAGTGTTTTATTAGTCGTTCCTCTAACCCATTCGGAATGATACTTCCTTGTCTTCGTTGTGCATCTCAGCAATGTCCTGCATAGGTGTAGAAGTGGAGTGTTTCTCATGGAGACAATTCTACACTTACCTGACCTTTCATAGTATATTTTGTCAAATATACCGCACTGATCAATTTGAGCAGGCACCATCAATTGCTGCTTATTATTCCCAAATCAAAATATTTAAGCCGCTTTTAAAATTCTATGTAATATTGTTTTTTTTTCTCCTTCATTTGTACTTTCTATCAATTTTCTTTTTTATATCGTTGTTCTATCATTGATATTTTTAAGAACACCTTCTTTATTTGTTTCCTTTAATTGTTATCCTTCTGATTGATGTAAATCTTTTGATTAAAAAAATCTAAAAATACCTTAATATTTTACTATCATTTTATTTCTATTAATTTAAACACAATACAAGCTTCACACTGACATATTTATAACCCCACAAATGTGCACTTCAATAAGTTCCCCTGTGCACACCTTCCTTCACTATATTTAGTAAATGTATCTCATCTCACTTTTAATCTTGCAGTGTGATGCACACTCATCTTGTTGGCTTTGCATCAGGTATCCTTACCACCCCCACATGGAGTCTTTTTAGTGTGCACCCTTCCATCCCCTTGGAACTAGGAATCAAGGTATCTACGTTGCTTTTTTATAATCCCCCAAAATCCTGTTACTTATATATTACAACACAGTCCCTCCCACTATTTTTGCCACCTTCGATGTTCTACTTACAACAGTGTCTCAGATAGAGTCCCTTGGCATTGATTCTCCCCAATCGACCAGTCTGCCGTCTGTCGATGGGGCACAGTGACAGGAATGTTGTCAAAGGAGGACTTAACTGTATCTTCTTTCATGTGCGCGCCGATCTCCACAGAAAGCTCTCCAGTCTTCTGGCTAGTGGTCAGAGAAACCGAGTGGCAGGGGCCTGGGTCTGCGTCCAGGTTGTTTGGACCTTGGACCATCTGTACTGCTACCAAATTGTGCTCTAGCACCTTAAAGTGTCTCTTGTGATAGATGAATTACCAATATAGATCTCAGACCAAATAAACAGCCAGAATCAAAGAATATGGCAAAATACTATTTTATTCCTATTTTAATAAAGCAGATTACACTGACAAACGGACTCACATTTGCACACACACAAACAAACTTGATTACACAGAGATCTTATACCCCAATATGCATCATTTGTGACATAATCCTACATGGAAAACTGTAAAACCTATTGGCTGGAGGGATTGATTAGGGGAACATGTATACTTATAGAAAGTATAGAGGTTAGTACTTCATTGGCCGTCTCATATCTGTAAGACACACCTCAAACTACCTCTAAATACATATAATACTGATTATAGCAGACAAAATGGCAGTGGATTGGTTTATGCTAAATTGTACAGCAGGTTGCCCCATAGACCCACTGATTGTTTGGATTCCTACCCAACCTTGGACATTCGACTCGCTAACAGCACATTGGGAAATCGAAACCTAGGTGCTTGAGTCACGTCAGATTACTCCAAACATTCACAATTAGGCCATGTACTCTCATCAGTTTGACCATAAACCAAAGTTTCCCATCTGTAGTTGATCTTGCTATTGCTCCCTGTTCTAGGACAATTGAGGGAGTTTAGGCACATCATTTATCTTCAACCACAGCGTAATTAATAGCCCTTGTTTGTGTCTGCTGCATCACGTGTGAAGAGACCATAAATTTGTCAATTTCAACCTCCTATTTACTGCTATTTGATTTAATTTAGCTTGGTGTTATTACTTCCTTGGCCTCTAGAGATTTGCTCACTCCATATTGGATGAGCCGTATTCACTGTTAATTGTACAATACTTGGCTATTGCATATGTTTTCTTCTTCGTTAATCTAAGAGACATGTGCCTGGCACTCATGATGTTATCCGTCTGCCTCCCTTTGTACTCTGCAGTTACTTCTTGAAATAGCATCCTTTATACTAGGCCAGCATAGACTCCTTTCTGTTTCCACACTAAAATGCTTTCCAGCATCTCCTCAACATGCCATTTGATGGGTCTCACCTTTTTGGCAGCAAGGCTGACGAGAGCCTTGAGAGGTTGCAGACCTCGAAGGCAGATGCCAAATCTTTAGGGGCTGCTGTTAGGCAGCCTCAGCCTATTCATCCAGCGGGACAGCCATGGAGGCGGCGATCTTTTTGTTATTACTCCTCATTTGGAAAGGCGAGAGGAATGGCAAGTCAAAGAGGCCAATGGCAGTTCCCTCGAGGTGGACGAAGTAGAGGTGCCAAGCCAACTCCAGCTGCAGCTACCCTGCCAGCAGGAACTACAGCAACTGCTTCAAAACCACTTTGAGAGCTTGCGTCACGTGTCGCCGATGGGGGCAGACTGTCTCAACATCTTGAGGAATGGCAATGAGCCTTATTCACTGTTAATTGTCCAATACTTGGCTATCACATATGTTTTCTTCTTGCTTCTTCGTTAATCTAAGAGAAATGTGTCTGATGCTCATGACGTTATCTGTCTGCCTCCCTTTGTACTCTGCAGTTATTTCCTGAAATAGCATCCTTAATACTAGGCCAGCATAGACTCCTCTTTGTTTGCACACTAAGGCGCTTTCCAGAATCTCCTGAATCTTCAGCCCTGATCTGTTTCTGAGGTAGTTAGAATAGATGTTCGCACAAGCCGGCGTACATTTCCAATCATGGCCGTCTTAGGCACGTTATATGTTCCTCTACAGCAAGATTCTATATGTCTCATCTACCTTGCATTGCTGAATATTTACACTTATTGATCCACAAGTTCATCTCCTTTTTACATACATGATTACTCTTGTCACTTCAGTTACATCGACATTCTTCAAAATGTTCATATTGTGTCAGAATATTCTCATATACCTTCTTCATGACATCACTCTGCCCTTGTCTGTTGTCACCTGACCATTCCATGATGTCTAAAGGAGCGTGCAAACATCCATCTACTCTCTCAACATGTGGGTACATTCGGTATGGTTTTTTGAGTGCATAACGTCTCTCATACACTTAATGCGGTATAGAGACAACAGAGGGGGTCCCACATGCACCTCTTCTCCTGCTGTTCCAATATGACACTGGTGAGGGGTCAGGAATTAGGGTGCATGCATCTACCTGCTCCTCAACAACTATTTAGCACACAAGTGGGTTTGGCCAGGACATCTCCCTTTAACCTCCCATTACGGTTCCATGTCATTTCAATGCTTGTAATTACTTTGAAGTAAATTACTTCAGAGTAATTACTTTGAATAGTCACTTTTATTCTGAATTTTTATTTGGGGTATTCATCGTATATCCCCCTTCCTCTTCATTACTACCCCTACCCAAATCCCTCCCCACCACCCTTTTCCCCCTTAACCGATAACCCCTTATATTTTCGAATTAATAATATCAAAGTAATTTACCTCAAATAATTACTTGCT
The DNA here is from genome assembly GCF_040938575.1 of Ambystoma mexicanum. NCBI lineage: Eukaryota > Metazoa > Chordata > Amphibia > Caudata > Ambystomatidae > Ambystoma > Ambystoma mexicanum. The sequence continues at coordinate 359,125,906 of NC_090932.1, read as the reverse complement.
CTGAAACTGCAGGACACCCCTATCACATGCTCTAAGGTTTAAGCTGAGCCATATGCAGGCAATCTACAAGGCACGCCTCTACTGCCTCTTAGGATATGAGGCGACTAGATCAGGTATGTCACAGGTTACATCTTCTTCATCTGCCGGACCAACGGTTAAATGAAGAATATGAAACTGAGCACTCAAGTCATCTGCAGCAATAAGGATTCTAGTTTTAGGATGGTTTGCTTGCCATGCCTTTATTTGCTCTTCTATGAGAAAAATTGTTGTAATACTTTGCCCGGTCGCCTGCCTATTAGATAAATTGATTAGCAACACAGCAGTGCCATTATGTAATTCAATAAATACTTCTTAGATGTCCTTACAGCCACAATCTACCTCAACAGTATTCGCGATTATGGACGAATCAACTCATATTACTGGCAAGTAACTCAAATGATGCAAATCCCTGAATACTGCAGCTAACTGTGTCCCAGGTCTCCTGCAGGCAGATGATATGGTGCAGCCTAATACTATTACACCGGTCGCTGTCGTGCATATTTTTATTTAGGCCTGCAATATTACAAGAAAGGAAGAAACCTCATGTACCAAAGGAATGCTCCCTTCCATAAACGTCTGGGTGCTTCATGTGGACATAGACATGCAACGGATCATTCCACTTCCGCCAAGTTTTAGGATGTACTGGGTTCCGTGGACAATGTGTGAGAGTTACTTCTGGTGAGTGGGAGAGAAGTTCTCGCTATAATGTTTACTCCTTTAGGGGGGAGTGATCTTAACTCTAGTCCAAAAGGCCTTCTGCCGAGTGGCAATCTGCAAATGATATGCCAATATTATCCTTAGCTATCTCATTAATGCAAGGAATACGGGCAACATCTATGATGTTCTCCCTAATTATTGCACAACAGCACCTGCAAGATTTAATCCAATGATTGTGTTTGTTAGGGGGACTTTGGTTTCCCTTGTTTTCCGAATAAATGTTGGTACTTACGTCAGGAAACCAGTGTATAGCAGTGGTTTTGTCAGTGCTCTTGCTGGGGGCCTGCTGGAATCGCCTCCAACCAAAACCTTTTATTAGATCTTTGGGGATGGAGGGTACATTCTGGTCTGCCCAGACATTGAACACAGACCGCTCTACCCTAGTAGCCTTATTACATCCCAGTCCAGAATGATTCTATTCTCCTGATGTTGGTCAATAGCCTTACTAACTCTCTGATATGATTTGACATAATATGGCATTTGTAACGCGCGTATACACAAGTGTTTCACAAGTGTGGACCAGTGATGCATTAGTTCCACCATTACTTGTCATGCTATCCTCTCGCCCCGTCGGGTTTCTTTGTTGGGAAATATCATTAGCCCTAAACTGTGGGGATCTTGGTACAAAATGAAGATGTATCATATGACCCTAGGTCAGCATCATACTGGGTACTCCTTGTTTAGCCTCTGGTTTATTTACAGTCTTCATCATTATCAAAGCAAATGTATCGTTTATACATGTTATCTCCAGATATGCTTTTTTTAGGATGATCATTAATTCCCTTAGCGTTGGTTCTATGCTTGCGGCAAAATTACAACAAGACCAGGTAGAGTTTCCAGGGGCTCTATTGACTGTGCAGTTGCCTTGTGGTATAACCACATGTTCTTCCATCCCTAGGCTACCTGTGACCAAAATATTGTATGTGCCGTCAGTGTGCCCTATGTCATCATTAGCGACTTTAGTCCGGGCTCTGTCAGCATTGAATTGTTACTGCGTGCTTCACAGCGTTTGGATGTAGGCACATTCATCTCCAGATTAGGGGATGTATTGCCCAGACTGTGGGTCATACTGCTTGGTCTCACACGTGTTTCAACAGGAATAGAAAAGTTCTTTCCACCCACTTTGGAACTCTTCCTAGCTGTTTCAAAGGGTTGAAGTTCGCCATGTATTCTTACTGATGGAATTGCAGGTATAATATTCTGCAGGGTAATACCTGATGCAAGACTGTACCCATTCGAGTGATTAGTTCACCCATATGTTGGTTTATCCAAATTAACAGTTCACATTGATTGCCCTTCAAATCAATTAATAACAACTCATCTACATAATTAGCTATACAATTACTTTTAAAATCGTTTAAATACAATTCAACACATCTGACTTCATTCATGCCACAAGCCACAAAAGGGATAAAGTGCTTGTTGCTAAAGGTACATAAGTGCTAAGGTTTGCTAGGCTGTATTTAAAATTGGAATTCATTGTGACGTTTTGCAGATTGGTATAACAGGATAAAACAATTCTACACAATACTACAGCCCAGTATTTAAAAGTATCCAGTAATGTCCGCTGTCAGACTAAGGGCCCGATTCATGGAAAAGTGTACAGAAATTCCACAAATCTCATGTGCTGAGAATGTCACGGCGCAAGCCTGCATATTCCTGGAATTGTTTGCGCAAAGTAACCATATATGCAAGTCGATGCCGGAACGCCCCAGACAGGTCCCCACTCAAATCCATAACAGCCAGAAACAGCTACCTTTGCATGTTCCCCGGGCATGAATACATGCACCCTTTGAACAGTGCCTGGGGTCCCCTGCAAGGAGGCCTGCACCTCGGGGACCCTGCACAGGGTCCCCCGCAACTGTCAACTGCACCCTCACACCATACAGATGATTTTTTTTGTTACTCGGCTAGAACTTGGAAAAACTGTGTGCGTACCCGCGTAATCCATTCCTGCACCCCACTACGTACACACAACCCCAATCCCAACATACAATCCCACCTCTACATAGTGATTCCTATGAGCAAGTGCCTCTACACCTGCCTTCAGGTGGCAGATGTCTTGGGGGCTTTATGTTGCCATTTCACTGCCAAGAGGCTGCGCGGGTGGGTCCATGAATGAGTGTCATTTCAAGCAATTCTGTGCGTGCGATGGACTACCGTTAGGTAGTTAGTTAACTAACTAACTAAGAGGTTTCTGATATAGTGCAATCACTCACCCAAAGGTCTCAGGGCGCTTACATTAACGAGTACAAACACATAACACTAAAATGCCAGAAAGGAGAGAAGAAAGTAGCCGCCATGGGTCATGGGGACTAGCAGGTCCTGAGGGGTAGCCAGTGAACTTACGGCACCAGGTGGAGATTTAAGCATTAAAAAGAAAGGTCTTAAGACGTTTTCTGAATTGTTGCAGTCTCGTGGACAGTTTAAGATGAAGAGGGATTGTGTTCCAGTTATTAGGGCCTGTGGGCCGTCGATAACATCGCCCACTTTTTTGCATGTTCTTCCCCATTTTCTGTGTTCTAACCCCTTCTTATCCCACTGCGCAAGCTACTCCCTCACTCTGCATGGTGTCTCGCCACAAAATCCATGCAAGTCCAAGGGAAATCCTGCACATCCGATTCGATGAATCGACAAACTGGATTACACATGCAGTTTGGCGCATATGTTCCCTATTTTACACTCAAGTATTTCCATGAATTGGGCCCTAACTTATTACAATAAAATAAACAGTAGTTGTGCTTTAGAACCTATAAAAGTAGAAAATGAAAATAATACGTCTCAAGGGGCATCCCAGTTGCAGCTTCTACTCACTACACCTGAATCGGCGCATTCAACTGTGTCTGGATTCTTTGATAACTCAGGTCCAGGTCTGTGACACAAAATGCCAAGAAAACCAATGGAAAAGTAAAAAAACTGGTATAAAAGCATCTGATGCAATGTAGTCCCACTTTTAGCAGGTCATTCAATATTATACGCAGTAAGCAAAGCATAGTCCCATTATCGATGCCACCCCTAGATGAACGTCCGACTGGCTTAAGAGGCTTTTCCCAAGTCCACTCCACACCCATCCCCATTTCCGGGGTCTCTCACCTCTTGCACACAACTGTCTAGGCTGCTCCTGTTGCTAGTTTGGCGTTTTGGACTTCTTGCGTTTTGCCACTCCTTTTGGGTCCTTGCTTTGCCTCACACAAAACACTTCACCAGAGTTTTAGTGAACGAAAATCTTTGGAATGTAGTGACATGCTCCACAGGGTCCATTGTGCCTGAAATATTAGAGCAGGAGGACCTGTTTCTCCATCCGCCGAGCAATGCGCCGGACAGCTGCGTCCTTCCTCCAACGCAGGATTTGTAATGTAACATAAAACAATCTGCCAGACCGTGTTAGCTCGCCCCTACTCAGCCCCAAACATTGCAAACAGTGGCCCCATTAGCCACAGTGGACATCGGCATGGCCTCTAACTGGCTGCAGTGGCATAACAGGGGCCCCAGCAGACCCTGCAGTGTGCGGGGCCCCGCTAGCACATGCCCTGGGAGGGGGACCCACTTGAAAAAGAAAATGAAAAAATTTTATTTTTTCAAAATCTTTTTCTTTTACATTTCTTTTTGAAATCACTCTGCCTTCTTTCATAAAGACATTATTTCTGTAACAGAAATAATGTCTTTATGAGGGCAAAGTGATGTCCAGGGATCCCCCCACCCCATGACATGGAAGACCCCAGGCTGGAGGCCTCCATTTCATGGAGTGGGGGAGCACTATGACTTCAAAAAGAAATAGTTTATTTTTGCAGTCACTCTGCCTTCATTAAGAAATGATTTCCGTTATGGTTCGGTCCTTAAAGGAAGTAATTTCTTTATGAAGTCAGTGTGATTTCAAAAAGAAACAATTTCAACCCCATGACGTGTGCGTGTGTGAGTGTATTGTGAAAGGGTGCATACAAATGTATGGGTGACTGGGTGTGCATGTGTGCATGTACGGTGAAAGGGTGCACACCTAAATGTATGGGTGGCTGCCTGGGTGAGTGTATGGTAAAAGGGTGCACACTTAAATATATGGATGGCTGGGTGTGTGTGCATGTATATGGTGAATGGTGTGTATGCTTGTGTTCAGGGTTGCTACAAAACCTACATTTCCGGGGGCTGATCCTTCAAATGTTGGGAGAGGTGCCAACTTCACAGGTGGTGGGGGAGGGGCAACCTTATTTGTGTGGGGGCACCTACCTTATTTTTGCATTTTAATTAGACTATTCTAGTGCAGCTTCAATGTTACACGCAGTTAACTTTCTCCTTTAAGTGTGAAAGCACCCACTTATGAACTGCTGTGAGAATGAATGGTCTCCTCTTCCCTTTCTACCCTTCCAATCACTTCCCTGGCATGAAAGTACTACACCCGCATCACGATTTAAATTGCCGAAAAAATGTGCCATATGAATGCAGGTACTAATAGTGAAATGCTTTACGTTAGTAATTGCTGGGCCCTTGTTGACAGCGAAACCCAGGTGCCGTTCAACATCTGTGTCCTGTTCTATCCAGCCGCTGCTCTGAAGGTCAGCCAGGTTGAGTCAAAATAGACCAACATTTCTGGGGGCGGGTGCTGCAGACAAGTTAATATTGTTAAGCCCCTACTTCTGTTTAATGCCTTAATTACTTATTGGTAATCATCATTACTCCTAGCCCTATTCTTCCTTGTACCTGTAATTGTGTATGAGGCAGTACTTGTGTATGAGGCACTATGCTTCATACACAAATACTGGGATGAGATAGAGGTACATGGAGGTAATGCCTGATTTACCTACCTGTATATTCATTACTCCTAATCCCTCATCCCAGTACTTACCTGTGAGGCAGGGAGCCTTAAATGTAAGCTCTGGGACAAGGAAGAGGGACATGAAGGTAATTCTGGACCAATGAGCTGATTTTGGAGGTTGGGGTAGGGTATGGGAGGGAGAGGAGATGTGCGGGGGGTGGGATTGTGCGATAAATCATAATGGTTGTCTATGTCCATGCTAAGCAGGCATGATATATGGTATTAGTGGCTAGAGAGGCATTTTGGTGCAGCCAGTCTAGTTATTCCTCAGTCTGGTATGACTTTTCTTTAACTGCACATTTCTGATAAAGCAGTCCTGCTAAGTGTAATCACCTGGCTAGACTGGCATTTGAGTGCTGCCAGTCTAGCCAGTTCTTACTGCGGCATTGTTTTATTTTTGGGCATCTTTGATAAAATGATATGATATAAGTCTATTATAACGCACCCGTACACAAGTTTTTCTAGGTGTGACAAGCAAGGGAGGGAAGAAAGAGGGAGGACAAGACAAATGATCTTACTAGGCCTTGTGTCATTCAGATCGTGCAAGTGCGAGAATGAGAAATACAAGGAGAAAGGGAGTGGGGAAGTGCAAGTTAGAAGGGAGGGGAAAACAGAACAGTTAGGCTCTGAGTAAATGCAGCCAGGGAAGTGTAGCTCTGGGTAGTGCAAGGACAACAAGGGACTGTAGGGTTACAGTTACAGCCCCTAAGTGCGTGGTAGGCTGGAGGCAGTTCAAGGGTGACTGATCAAGAAAGAGCCTGGACTCAGTGAGACTCTGAGGGTAGCCAAGCAACCAGTCGGTACAGCAGACAGGTAGGTCAGGTGGGTCAGCAGGAGAGGGAGAGAGCGAAAGCAAAGGAGAAGAGGAAAGTTTTGAGCTGCTTCCGGAACATCAGGTGGCCCACTAAAGTTTGAGAGAGGCAGGGAGGCAATTCCAGAGGGAGGCATCTGCAGAGGAGAGGGATCTACCCCCAGTCTCTTCCTGGAGAAGTGTCTAGCCCTTATAGAGTGGGAGGTAGCTGGGGGAAGGGCTCAAGAAAGAAGGTATTTTGGAAGAGAGCATTGGATGTAGTGTGGGCCTGACCCCAGAAAGCCTTGTGGACAATGAAAATGGTCTTGAACTTGATTCTTGCAGCCACTGTGAGCCAGCGGAGAGATTTCAGGGCTGGAGAGATATGATCCCTGGGCTTGTGGCCAAGGATAGGTCTTGCAGTCCTGTTCTGGATTAGTTGCAGAGGGCTGGGAGTAGAGGAAGGCAGCTTGAGAAAGAGGCTGTTGCAGTAGTCCAGCCTAGAGAGAAGCATCTCTGGAGACAGTGAGCTTCTGTGGGAAAGTGAGAAAGGGAAGAGTCACTTTGAGGAGGATCAGCTGGCAGGTAATGGGACTTCTAGGCGACGTCCGAGATGCGAAGAGAGAAAGGGCGAGTGGAGTCGAAGACGACACAAAAGGTTTTTTGCCTCGCAGGAAGGTGAAGGAAGAGGTCCCAAGGTGGGGGGCCAGAGTCAGAGAGAGAAGGCAGGGGAAGTTTTCCCAATGAGAAGGATCTCCATCTTAATGGCATTAAGGCAGAGATCGTTGGAGGCGCACCAATCCTGAATCACGGATAGACAGTCATGAATGAGCGAGAGATGAGAGGAGCCTGAAGGAAAGTTGACTGCCACCTGCATAACAATGAAAGTTAGAGGAGAATTTAGAGATCAGGTGGGCCAAAGGGGCCAAGTAGAGGTTGAAAAACCAGGGTGAGCGGATAGAGCTGTGGGAAATGCCACAGGTAGAGAGAGAGGTGGTGGAGAAAAAGGGAGCAAGTTGGACCTGGGAGGGGCAGTCCAAGAGGAAGGAGGTAAGCCACTCCAGGGCCTGATCCGTGATGCCCAGGTTTTCAAGTAGTCGATTGACAGGATGGCATGATTGACTGTGTCGAAAATAGAGGAAAGATCAAGGAGGATTAGGACAGAAGGAATGCTGGATTCAGGGTTAGAGAGCAGATCTTCACGGGTGTTCAGGAGAGCAGTTTGCATGCCTCTGGCAGCTCTGAAGCCAGACTGATGGTCATGGAGACAATCAACAGATTCAATGTGGAGAGTAAGCTGGGAGATGGCCAGCTTTTTTCCAAGAGTTTGCCCAGCAAAGGGATGATGGAGATTGGACGATAGTTTGCCGGACAGGTAGGATCGGCAGAAGGCTTCTTGAAGTGGGTGCACAAGGGAGTGCTTAAGGGGAGAGGGGAACGTTCCAGTGGTGAAGAGTGATTTCAGAAATAGGCCAAGTCTGCATCAAGGGTGTCAATATGTTCCTTGATAGTTCTGGAGGAGCAGGGGAGCACCTGTTTGGACGACACCTTCATGGATCAGACTTGTCTAGAAACCTTGACAGGTGTTGTCAGAGAGAAAGAGGAGAAGGGAGGAGGAGAGGTAGAGCTGGCCATAGTGGGGCCAAGAGAGGAAAAGGGAGAGGAGGTAGTCGACAGGATGTCCTGAGTTTTATTGGAGAAAGGAGAGGCCAGAGCCCTACTTAGGGCCTGGGAGGGAAAGGAGAGGTGGAAACCGCAACAGGATTGACCAATTCAGTGCAGATTACAAATAGTTTGGCCGTGTTTTTAGAGGCCACAGAGACCCGGGCTTCAATGTGTGCTCTCTTCTTGATGAGTGTTATTGCTTCGACTGGAATTTTTGCACAACCAGTCTAGGTATGTCTAAATGTGGCCTGGCATGCTTTACTGTAATATTATTACGTGTCTACAATGGTCTACATTGTGCAGCCAATGGGACATGTTTTCAATGTGGCAACGCATTTTTAATAGTAAAGCATTAATGTTCCTGGTCACTGTTGGTGACTTGCATGTATTGGATTGGTGTTACCCTACAAAACAATTACAAACACTCTGGCTTTTCAGCCAATTTTTCTCAGAAAGTGTTCTGTATATTGCATTAAAACACATTTTTATATCTTCATCATAGTACAGTGTGCGGCATACCCCTTCTCAGCAGCACGTTCATGCGTATTGTGCAAGCGTGATAACCTAGGCTGGCCCAGAGTGTAGCACAACCTGTGAATTTTTGCCGAGTTGGGGGGCCCCCCTCAACAGGGCTCACAGGGGGGCCCCCACATTTTGTGTTACGCCATTGACTGGCTGGGCTTTATGTACGTCCCAAGGGGGAGGGGCCTCTGGTCACGGGCCAGGTGTTGCTAAATCAGGAAAAGATCAGGGGCTAAGCTAATGTTGGGACTGGCGGGACTCGGGGCTAGGTAGCATTTTGGTTTTAGCACCTGAGCTTCTGTCCAGGGCTACAACCAAAAGATCGGGGGCTATAGCCCCCTCAGCGCCCCCAGCCCCTTAGCAACGCCTGGAAATGCTGCAAGTACAGCTCCCAGGCACCAAAGAGCTGAAACACTGCAGCGAAATTCCTAAACTGCAGAGATATCCAGATGTAGGGAGTGTTGTTCTGGCTGGAGGTGATGTTTATTGTGGTTGGTCTAGTTCAATAAGTTGCATGACAAGGTTTCATTCCCCAGTGCCCTGGTAGTTAGCTACTTTCACTGGGATTGTCTGAGGAACATGTCCACCCATCCAGGGGTAGCAGTCATTACCTCAGGAATGTGCTGGTGTATTTTGCTGTGGGTCTTGTTAAGTAAGAGCTAAAAGACGTTGTTGCTTGTTCCGCAATATTCTGGGTATCTCAAGTTTCTGATTTCATAGGAATTAAGTGCATCATCTGGCCAGTCTCCTGTTGCTAGGAGGTCCATGCTAAGGTATGTTATCCAATGGAGACATGTGTGCTCACCCTTTTGGTTGTCAGAGATTTAAGGTGTGCCCAACTTGTGTTCTAAACCTGTCTTCACTTCAGGTATGTGTAGTAGCATGATGTACTTTCCTTGGCCTGCTAATGCTCCATGCGCTCAGGAGTTTTTGAAAGGTAAAGTGGTCTTCTGTATGCTCACACCGCTGCTGTATCAGTTCGACAACATGCTTTATAGAGACAGCGTGGACCTAGCTATGCATTGCCCATACATGACTTGGTCAGTGCTGACCCTATAATGCATTTGTTTTGAAGTGGTACTCCTATTAACAATTAACAAGTAACATCACTGAATGCTCTCTCCTCATGATCTAGTAATCGTATTGTAAAAGCCATTCGGCACCCACTCCATTTCCCAATTGTTCCTTATTCTCCTTTAGTACTTTGAAGCAGCCTATAGGCAGTCAGCAATGTATAGATAAGCAAACTAAGATGTATGCTGCCTGCTGTTCACCTCTACGTACCGTCTATCCCAGTCATCCCCTCCTCTTCCTCCCCCCTTTCCTTATCCCCCACAGCCCTTTGGAGTAAAACCTAGTTACAAAGCTTCCAATAGTTTTCTCTCACTGTTTGCTCTGTTATACTACATTTGAGCCCTCATTATGAACACATGTGATTTGCGACTCACTCTTTGGACCCATGTTGTCCTACATGTTCTCTGAGAAAGACAACCCTCCTCAAACCCTACTCGGACAGATGTGGCTCACTTGTTACTATCAGTTACATTGTGAAATAACGGCCTCTCTGAAAAATATGCTATCCTTCCTCACACGCTGGCGAGGAAGGATAGCTCAGGGCCAACGCGTTAGTCTTGAACCAAGACAACGCAGTGCAACACAGGTGCCAATCCCCATCCCAGCGCTTAGAAACCACTCGCTGGTATTAACGGCATAATACATGAACGATAAAATAAATAAATAAATTCCCACCCCACTTACTATTGTATCGTGGGACTGGGACTGGCATAATGGATCACCCAGACGTATGGGATGCATTTCTTTATGGTTACTACTAGGCCCCTGCCATGACGGTTTGGTGGGTGGTGCAGGGTGTTTTTGAAACGCATCTTATCTTTGACCGAAGCCGGGGTGATGTTTTCAGTTTCGAACTGAAACCAACACATAAGCCCGAGCAGCAACAAAATAAAATGGCCACCCAAAAAGAGGCCCCGATTCGCAAATCTCAGCAATTCACAATAAGCTATTTGGAAAAACTGCGGCAGAGCGGCAACGCAGATGTGTATGCTTGTTTGACGCATGTACTGTTTTGGGTGAAAGTGCATTTTGTTCTTGTAGCAAAGCTAAAATGGATCTTCCCAGGTGCAAGAATGAATATTTGACTGCTGTTTAAGAAATGCATTTTAACAAATCAAAGCATGTCTTTGGATGCTGCCAAAACATTGCACGCATATTTCGTGAATTAACACAATTACTACTTGAATATGTTAAACGAACCTGCAATAGAAACCACAGAGCTAACAGCTGAAACGGCAGGTATCGGGGATCGATTGTAACATCAATGGACAGCAGTAAGTCACTGGACTATCCCACAGCATATTGGACTGAGGGGTTCAGCGACAGGACATGGTGTGGCTAGTTTAGGACTCAATAAACATTTCTGCAATTATGTCTGTGAAATGTGACCTGTCTCTCACCTGCTAGGCCAAGCCACAAACAGTTGGTGCGCCAACACCTGCAGATACCAGGCTATTCGCCGCATCAAAGAAAGTGTACTCTCCTCTCCAAGATCAAGACCCCTTGCATGAAACCCTGCCACAGTTGGCCGAGTCCAGGTGCTGGCACAACCGTAGTTCCCAAGTTCCAACGCCGAGGAAGATGCCTCAAGTTCGAGACTCATAGGCTATGACATGAAAGGCGCTGAGGAATGTGAACGATTCTGCCACTGAGCGCATGTTTCAAATATAATTGTGAAAGCTGTTCAGGCACTGTTGTGGATTGAGTAGTATGATGATGACGAGGAGGCTTTCATAGGCAATTACTGGGAGGAGTAATGTGTTAATATATGTATTCTGTGCTCTTATATAGTGCTTACTGTTTGATTCCCCATGCTTCTAAGCACTGTGATAACAGGTGTTACTAGTAGCCATTTGAATGTGTTAACCTCTGAAGGAAGATGATCTGAGTCGGCCAATAATGGATTCATCCATGCCAATTTAAGTCTAGTCCCGTATCTGATGCAAGCCCTTAACTCGTAACATAGGCACCAATTCTTTTAAAACAAGCACAATGTTTATTTTGAGTATTTAGAAAAAGATAATGGGGTTGGAGCTCAGATTGATCCTGGCAACTCTTTGAAAAGGTGTACATAGGCCACAATGGAGCTAAATACAGAACACTATCCAAACACATGTTAAAGTAGCCAGATGCCATGAAGAGATTCTTGCATTCAAACAATGACTAGAAAGGAAGTCATTCCGGAACGTAATACCAGACCACAAAAAAGTCATTTTTGCTCAGTACACATGATGCAATTACTCAGTCTGGAATTTCGCAGAGAGTGACACAAACAAACAAGTTATATAGAGAACAACAATGGCCAATCTAACTTTCCTTGTCATAATATCTAACTGAGCGCCGAAATCTGCGGTGTGTTAAGGATTTAAATCAGGCGACACACACCTTAGTCTCAGCCCAGAATGCAGCGTGCGATTGAAATGCTTATGTTAGATTACATTCAATATTGAGATGATACACCATTCATATCACACACCCTTTTCAAATACCCTGGGTCAAAATGGACCATGAACCAGGCTGGTTGATAAAATATAATATTTATTTATTTATTTATTTTAAAATTCAAAAGAAATCATACATTTTTTTAATATGGAGCAGCAATCACCAATGGGGTGATAAGAACAATATGAATGTAAGCAATACACTAAGGGGTCGATTCATGGAGCAAACGTGCGCCGAAAATCCCAGCGCAAGCAGGCGCAATGTAGCGCAAGCGCGAGAAACGCAGCGAACGCGCACGTGTGCGATTCAAGGAAGACGCTGAGCGTGTTTCCCGCTGTCCGTGCGCCCAATCCAGCCATGGCGCACGCAGGCATACACGGCTTGCGCTACGCGCACAGCAAAAGCGCACATAGCGCGGTGCACACAACCAAAGTGGGCGGAACAGTGGGCGTAACACGCAGAATGGGGAATAACGCGTGAAAAAGAAGGCGTAACTGGGGAAGTACTGCAGGGAACTACACGGAACGCCCACACGCATGCGAACAACCCGTATTCATGGATTCGAATACGGGAAACCCGCGCACGGCAAAAGACGCACACAGGCGTCAACGCGTCCGCCCCACGAAGGCAGGCGGAAGCGTCCCCGCGCACAGTATAAAAGTGCGCGCAAACAACAAACACGTATATATAGCTACGATGAATGCCCCATTTGTCGCAGCACTGATAGTGGGACACCGCAGGAGGAGGAGAATAGCCAGGGCACGCATTTTCGCACCACGGACAAGCCTTTTTGGGATGCCTGACGACCAGGTCTATGGCAGGTATAGGTTTCCACCCCACATCATCCTAGACCTGGTCAGGGAGTGGGAAGATGACCTTACCTCCCCCAGCCTTTGCTCCCAAGCATTGAGCCCCTTGGAGAAGCTGCTCAATGTCCTGCATTTTTTGGCCATTGGGTCATTTCAGCGGACTACTGCCATAGTGGGGGGGGTCTCACAGGCCGCGCAGTCACGCTGCCTACACCAGGTACTGGCAATCATGACAGCGCGCCCCTCAGTCCACAGGCACATATACATGCCCAGAACACCTGCAGAAAGGCAGGCCGTTGTCCTGGATTTTTCAGGGTGGCACACTTCCCCAAAGTGCTCGGTGCCATAGATTGCACCCATGTGGCCCTATGTCCACCTAGGGCCACTGAGCACATCTACCGAAACCGCAAGCACTGGCATTCCATCAATGTACAGGTGGTATGGTGGTATGCGATGCAAAGGGATTCATTACCTCTGTCTATGCAAACTACCCTGGCTCCACCCATGACAGTTTCATATACAGAATGTCCGCCCTGAGCCGGGCCATGGAAGCTGGGCAGCATGGCGACACCTGGCTCCTAGGTAAGTACAAATGCCCTTGCACATGCATGCATATCACACACACACACACAAATAAACAAACCCCAATAATCACAACCATTTACACCTCCACAGGGGACAGTGCCTACCCTCTGAGCAACCACATGATGACGCCAATCCGGAACCCCACCACACCACCCCAGGTAAGATACAACGCCGCCCATATTGCAACCAGGGCCATAGTGGAGTGCACATTCGGAGTGCTCAAGTCACGTTTCCGCTCCCTTGACCGCTCTGGCAGGCAGCTACTCTATGCACCACCAGTAGTGTGCAGGATCATTGTGGCAGAATGTGTCCTGCACAATGTTGCAACACGGCAGGGCGTACCGGTGGACATGGTGGTGCCCCCACATCCCAAACCACAGGCACAGGCCCTGCCCATGGGAGGGGACTGGGCACGTGGCGAGGAAGCCCGGACCCAGCTTGTGGCCACATTTTTCACCTAAACTCCCACCACTGCGGAGTGCACACAGGCCTGGCACATACCAGGTGACAATCGATGATGACAAAGAGACAGTCAACTGTCACAACCCTACCACCCTGAGATAGTTGCCATGGAAGTGCCACATTGTCTGCATCCCTAGCCACTTAAACACAAGCTATCCTGTGTGACCAAATGGCACACATATGACATGACATGATATGGCCTATACACAAGTATTTAAAGGTGCGATGAGGCAGGGAGGGGGGAACAAGGGAAGACAGACAACGGTACTACTAGGCCAGGTGTCATTTAGATTGTGCAAGTGCAGGGGTAGGGGGAAGGGAAAAGTGCAAGGGGAAAGGGAGGGGGGGGAGTGCAGTACAGGGTAAGTAGACCAAAAAACAAATACATAGGCCAGCTGGTGGCAATTGCAAAGGTAAGTGCAGACAAGTGCTGGGAAGGGGGGGCTGTAGGGATAGAGAGACAGTACCGCAGTGCAGGGGTTGCCAGGGAGGCAGTGCAAGTGGAGAGTGGCTGGGCCAGGGACCGAGGTCGGTGAGAGTGGCCCAGTTGCAGATCCAGTGCAGTTCCAGTGAAGAATTTAGCAAGAGAGAAGCAGAGAGAAAGCAGAAGCAAAGAGGAAGGTCTTGAGGTGCTTCCCGAACCGGAGATGGTTCTCCTTAAGTTCCAGTGAAGCAGGAAGGCTGTTCCAGAGGGAAGGCCCTGCCGCGGAGAGAGATCTACCCCCAGCTAGTTGCTTTGAGAAGCGGATGACCCTGACATGCAAGGTGTGAATCACACACACCTGCAAAACAGGCCATGGCCATCACTGTTATGTCACTCAAACCCTCCCAAACCAAAACATGACATGGCAAGCAATACCCATACACAAACACAGTAACAATAAGGTACACATTGCCATGTCCAAAATGTACAGTGGCATCAGACAATGATGCCTGACCTGGAATCAGATGAAATGACTGACCAACAACCTCCCACCCAAAATAAGTCATTTCCAAATGCATTACAAGAGTTGTAGATGTAACATAACAATGAATGCCTGTCTACATGCACATTGTGCATTGCAAAATCAACACTGCAGCTTCTGTGTGCTGTGTCCTACTCCTGCAACACACTGCTCAGCGCACAGCACAGTGAACAGCCATTGTGTGTGATGCACACCCTGAGCATCACATCTAAGTGACAGACCACATCAGAAAGCAAATTAGGCATGTACAGGATCCATAATTGGTCACAGAACATGTGCTGCAGGGACACAGTGGGCACCAGAAGGCAAACAGCGTACACGTGGATATGCAAGGGTGGTTGTACATGTAGTGCATCAGAGTGCAAGTGTGTGGGTCAGCAAGGACATGCACTCAACATATGCATGGGCAATCAAGTGACCATCAGTGTTCTCTACACATCACATGTGAACATTCACCATGTGTACACCCCAGCATGTCAAACCACAACTATCCCCTCGCACCTGAAAGGTAAACACAACACATGAACAGGCATTGATCAGCAGAACACAACATGTACATAGGATACCACCATTACAATGATTACCAATCACACTGCAGGGCAAGGCAACTATCAACAACAACCCCCCCTCCCTCACAAATGACCATGACCCACTGAACAACTGCACCTGGGTCATGGAGCCTTCAACCCTCAATTCCACCTGGCCACAGGATCACCTTTCCCCTTCGTCACCATCTGCCACCTTGTGTGTAAAAAGGTGCCTGCACCCTCAGAATCCACACTCATTTCCAAAATCACAAAATCCAAGGCAGAAAAACGAACCAGAACACCCTCCAGTAGATGACTTGACGTAGCAGTACCTCACAAAGGCCAAGTACAACCACAATGATGCAACAACCAAGGTAGCACAGTTAAAAATGTCAGAACAGGATGTGAACCATGTGTGGTACATAACATAGAATGATGCACCATGAACGGATGTGTACTGTCACAGGTCCCGTGTACAGGCGCGGGAGTGTCACAAAACAACCACCCCCACCGTGTCCCGGGTGCCTACAAGGTCAAACTCACAAAGGCTCCTGAGACCCCGGACGGGAAGGAGGGTCAGGGATATGCAGTCGGGACAGGTGTTGGCACACTGGATAACTGGAATGAGTGGCAGGAGAGGGGAGGAGGAATGACACATGAAAGTAGGGAATGTACGAAAATGTACTACCTGCATGAACACATACACAATCCAAACAAACTTGGACATCATTGTCATGGGCTTCTGTCGTCCAGGCTTAGGAGTGGCACGAACCAACCACCCCCTCTAGGGTTTTGGCGCCTGCAAGTTTGGGGCTTACACAGGCATCCGCAACCCCAGCGGGGAAAGAGGGTTAGGGAACGTTGCTTGGATAGGTACGGGAAGCAGGAACACCGGGTAGAGGGTACAGGGTTCAAAATTGCATAGGATTCCAGGTGATTATGGGGAAAAACATACCAAATTCAATTACACATTCATCCATGCATTAGTGCACCCCCCAGCAAGCCTATGCAGAGCAGTTTGACAGAAAAACAACAAGACACTTAGCTCTGGTTTTGAGTGCTGGCCTCCTGCCTGCACACTCTCAGGTCCGGTTACAGGAGCACTGCAATGCTGCAAAGAGAGCCACAGTCAACAACCTGTACGTGCCAATTACACAAAAACACACCACCAAACATGCCCCATAGCAACAAACTACTCTACAAACAGACAATCTGGTGTAGATGCTTCGTACCCATATATAACATTACCCCTGTGATGGGTCATACACAGTCAATGCAGTAAGTCAGCCGCCGGTGGGTGCGTGGCAAATGGAACACCAATGTGTCACAATTCACACAACATGCAATGTTCCCTGGGTAAGCAGACATACCCATATAGCAAGCCATGACTTCAGAGCAAGTTGTGTATCACCATGACCGAAACAAAGTTGGCAGTGCATTAATCAAAATGTACATGAAAATGAAATGCACTGCACCCGAGTATGTCCCTTGCTGTATGTCCCTGTGAGTTGCCCCTTTCCATGTCTCGGAAGGCTACATGGTTGATACAAGTGCCTCGATGGACCTTGGTGTACCGGAGGGTATGTGCCACTGCCCCTGCAGGTGTCCCAGACAACCTTACAATCAACAGCCATCAGTCCACCAACACATCTGAGCTGCATTGTGTGCTTCAACACCAATATTCGTCCAAGCTCACCCTCAGTGCTGTGACTAAGCCTGCATGTGCAACTCACCTGGTGCAAGCTTTGCTGTGTTGTGGCCCCCCTGTGCTGCTCACCTTGCCTGGAGTCCCTTGGAACACGTCAGCAGTTCTAGGATGTAGGTCTGCAATCCCTGTGCCTCTGCTTGTGCACACATGTGCATGTGGGCACCAACAAACGTGTCCAGAATTCCGTCGTCCAATGGGCCATGTCTGCTGGCAAAGGTGCTCTGGAGGCTCATCCCCCTGCAGAAAGGGCATGAAACACATGATTAATGCTTCAAAGTCATCTGTGTGTGTCTCTTCAGGCATCTCATTACTTGACCATGTCAGAGAGTCACATCATAAATCACACCATCAGTCCGTATTTCACATCTAAAGTGTGGAACACTATCTATGGCATGAATTGCAACAAGCACGTGTACAGCAAAGATAAGAAACATACTACACAATGCATAGCAATGAATGTACACATTAATCATGAAACACCCCATCTAGCAAAAGCTGAACAGTGGACAATAACACCAAAATCATCCCCACTAGGGGTGTAAACACAAGTCACGCAGCACCAGACATACCACAGATATGACAGTCCAAAGCCCTTTTGTAAAAGGTTGTGACACCGAACCACCCTTGCGAGCCCATGGATAAGGGAGGCAGGAGTGGCATATGTGAGTCAAGGACCCCATGCAGCAAACACATACACAAGACAAGCCTGAAGGGCCCAGCTGGAACAGACAGTGGATGCCTTCAAAAGCCACAAAGCACTGCACTGTCACATGAAAGCACAATAGACAAGCAATTTTAAACTATATTAACTAATTACACTAACTATGGAAAACCTACATTACCTAATTAAATTAACTATCAAACAGAAACTTAACTTAACTAACTAAACTAAAAGAAAAATCAAAAATGGCCACATACGACCCGGGGGGGAGGGGAGGCACCCAGGAGGGGGGAGGTACAGAGTGCTGCTCAACATCCACATGCGATGATGCTGAGCCAAAAAATAAAAACTCCATGGGCTCAACGCCTGCACAGCCCGACCTATGTGGGAGATAGATGGTCGTCCGAGTCTGGCTCGTCCTGGAGAGGAGAACGTGGCACAGTAGCCTGGCCATGCCAAGCCGCAGCTTGCCACTCGTCGGCAGCAAGTCTGCCGGACGGGTGAGCCTGGTTCTGTGTGGCGATGTGACGTAGGTCTGCATGCAGAACCTCACGTGATACACATGCTTCCTCTTGCAAGGTAGCACATGTAACACAGAGTTCCTCCTGCAAGGCCTGGCTGGACAACCGCTGCACCTCCCGGCAAGCCTGTAGCTCAGCCGAGATGGTACGCTCAAGCTGTGCAAACCTCTCCTCTGCCCGCTGCCTCTGGGACATCATAAGGACACCCAGAGTGGATTTGAGGGAAGCATGCTGCTCCCTCAGGGCATCCATGTGCGCCTCTGCGTGAGCAGCAATTGCTTGACGCAGCGACGACATTTCAGCCTGGCCTGCCCTGTCTGAGGCTGCCATGCCCAGCCTGAGTGAGCGGGCCGTGGACCGTGCCGCCTGCTGCTGGAGAAGCACCTGCCTAGCAGGGGGGACCACAGATCGGGCCACACGCTCCATGCTCTCAGCGATTTTCTCCATTGCTGCCCCCTGCCGTTCTGAATTGTCAGTCATGTCTTGCTCCCACTCAGTATACTGCGGTTGCACGCGGCAACCGCATTGCCGGGCTTGACCCCTGCGGGACCCAAGCACCGGGGGTCCTCGCTGTGTTGGCACTGCCCGCGGCTGCACGACTACATGCCCCTGTCGATGTGATGTCCCAGGCACATCAGTGACTGGTGTGGAGGGTGACCCTGCGTTCCGATCCACCACGGGCGGAGTAACCAAGACTGTCTGATCCCTCAGTGCAGGTGTCGCGGACAGAGGAGTGTCCACATCAGAATCACTCACCCCTGACACATGGACTTGATGCTCATCCAACTCAACATGGACGTCAGAGTCGTCATCAAGGCTGGACACATAGGCAGCCAGAGACACGATGGACTGTAGCACTTGGGGGTTTTCGTGGCCTACCACCCCACGACCCCCACTAGTGCCAGGTTGGTGTAGTGGTAACAACCCTGTGTCTGGCATGACAACACCATCCTCCGCCTCCATTGCGTCATCACATGAAAAATAGAGAGAAAAAAGGTCACTACACATGTCAGAAGCACACAACACACACACACACACCGACAGCAAACGCATCAGGCAGACATGTGACACACAACATATAACCTGGCATGCATGCTGGCTCAACTTTGAATTGCTTCTGTGATCAAACCTGTTGAAAGGTGGCAGTTTCCATGGAAGTGGGTCTATGCAGTGCAGAAAATGTGTACGCCACTCACTACCTACATGTACAAGAACTCCATGGTGTGTGCCAGGAAATGTGAAGGCAGTGCAATGTCAAATTCAGACATCACGTGCATTGTGCATTCAATGTGTACCATATCTAGAAGCCAAGCACCCCGCCACCCCAGTACCAAAGCAGGGATGCCTAGCATGGTATCAAAAGGCTGACCATACACCTGTGTATTGACAGGCAGTGTTGACTGGCATCAACAGCTTAATGTGATTCAAGTGACAACACTGCAAATGATGCTGGGACAGTAAGCAGGACACATGATGAAAACTCTGGATGCCGCCCATGTGTGAAGAAGACACAACAACAGTTGGTTGTCATTGGCCATTGAACATCCATTGAACAGGCTGAGGCCTGTGAGCCACACAGATTGTCAGACCCTAAACATGTGTGCAACGCAGGACTAGCCACAGTTGACATGGGAAGGCTGATGAGATGCCAGGCAATGTATGTAACCAAGGACTTGTATTACAGTGATCATCCAGTCAAGGACACATAGGGGCATGCGTGCAATGCACATGGAGCATGAATGGGCACTCATGTCCCTGCGGGACATCTGACCTATGCACAGTACAAGTGAGATACCCTGCATCAAGTACTAAGGCTGTACCACACACATATGTCTGGCAGATTCTACGCTGGAAGTTAGCATCTAAACAGGACGCATGAACAAGAAAGTACACATTGGCAAGATTGAAGAAGACCAGTGCAAAGGTGGAACTGGGGTGCAGAGTGGCAGAGGAGGGACAAGGGAGCATGCCTACATGGAGTCCCCGCATGCAGGCAGAGGAGACATGCATCACGGAAGCATTGCATTACTTACACATCAGAACCATGTACACGTCACATGTAGTGGCAATCATGCACAACACATCCCACAAGTGAAACACACACGTCCTCAACAAACATGCATGAACACTCACTGGACTGGGCATCAAAGTCCAGCATCACTCCCACTCCTTCGACCAATTCAGGTGGTATGAACTCCGCAACGAGTGCCTCATGCGGAGTGAGCACTTCCTCCTCTGGTGCAGGCCCACCGCCAGTCACCAGAGTCAAGTTGTAATTAGAGGCACGCTTAGCCTTAGTGCTGCGTTTGATGTCATTCCAACGCTTTTTGCACTCTTGCGCCGTGCGCACCTCATGGCCGAATGAACTGAAATGTTCCACAACATGCTTCCAGTGGGTGTCACGTTGGGCAGCCGTAGTCTGACTATTGGCACCCACTAGCATGTCATGGCTGTGGCCCCGCACGTAGTCCACGAGGAAGTCCAGTTCCTGCTTGCAGAAAGGCTTCTTCCCCGACGTGCAGGAGGTCGTGGCTGTGTGTGGGGTCCCAGCCTGTGCTGCAGGTGCAACCTTCCTCCTCTTGGACTGTGGCGCAGACCCTGGCTGGCTAATGCTGCCCTGACCAGTATGGCCAGTGGGTTCGGTGGATTGAGCCAAGGGAGTGGCAGGTGGAGGGACGACCAGCTGGGTGCCCTCTAATGGACCCTGCGCAGCAACATCAGCTGTGGCAGGGTCATTGATCGCAACAGTCCTGGTTGGCAGACTCACAACCGGGGTGTTGTTGGGTGCATCTGCCCCTGCACTTGCCAACACCCGGCTGTTCGGGGCAGCAGATGACATAACTGCCCCAGGGACACGTGTCTTGGTCTTAGCAGCCTGGCCTCCCCCCATGGTTTCCCTCCTGGCCTGTTGGATTACATCACAGGGGCGCTTGCGCTTGAGGGGCCTTCTGTCCAATGAAATTGCATATGCGTGCAGATGCGCTTACGCGCTAAGGGTCTTTCCTCGAATTACACGCTGACGTGCAGAATTTTCATGTGCCAAATCACTCCGTATCAAGCTGGCCATGCGTAAGCACACGGAAGACCACGCTCCTGCCCAGAAGGCCGAATTACTGCCCCCACAGCCCCGAGCACACTCCCACCTGCCATCTGCTGCTGCCTGTCTGCCTGCTGCCCACGTGCCCTGCCATTTGCTGCCTGCACATTAGCCAGGGGTGCTGTCGCTGTGACCACCACTGCTGGAACCGAAGACTCCCGACTGGGATTCCATCGCTCCACATCCCAGCCCCAGAACCCAGTTGCCCACCCACTCCTGTCTCTGGGGTTGTCATGTCGGGCACTGCAACATCTGGCACCACTGACAACCCCTGGCCAGAGAGGCAGAGGGGCACCAGCTTCAGTGCCAGGGAAGTTGGTGTCCTGGTGGAGCAAGTCCTGGGGCAGTATGATGCCCTCTTTGGAAGTTTGCGCGCCGACAAGGAAGGACGGATTCGGATCTGGACGGACATCGTGACTGCCATCAACGCGGAGGGGGTGGCAGTCCGCGACTTCCAACATGTCAAGAAGCGCTGGGAGGACTTCAGGTCCAGGACCCTGAACAAGGCCCGGTGCCTCTTGAAGGCAGCGGATGCTAAGGGGCGCCGGGGCCACTTGTCGGAAGATCAGATGAGGGTCCTGGGACGCATATCCCCAGCGCTCCACATCCAGGTCCTTGAGAGGCAGACACGTCTGTAGTCGAGCGGTAAGTGTACATGCATCCTGATTGTGAGCTGTGCGTGTGGTGATGTTTCAGTAGTGTGCAGGTTGCACATCTGTTTGTATGGGGTCGAGTATGGGTGGGGGTGTACAGGGCCGTGAGGCTAACACATGCGAGGGCTGTAATGTGTGAGACATGGATGGTGCTTGTGTGTGTAGGCTTGCATGCCAAATGCAGTTGTGCGTGCACACATGTTTGGATGAATGTGTATGTAAGTAGACATGTCCGTGATGTCACGCATGTATGTTGTTTTCGGCTGCATGTATGAGCACTGTGTACATGTGCATGTGTGTGTATTTGACAAGGGTGCAACAGTGATGCAACATGGATGCATGTGACAGCGGTATGTGGAAGCCTGATTGGCAGATGTGACATGGATGCCCATCTGAACAGTGTGACACTTGGCAGAGGTGTACACATGCATGCAAGTGTGGTGGTGTGTGTACATGTGTGGTGCACTTCTTGTGTTGCATGTGATGTCTGGCTCCCCTTTGGCTGCTCATGCTGTTGTATGTGTAGGGATGGTGCTGGCAGTTGCGATATGGCTGTGGTATGGCTCATGTGTGCGAATTGCAATGACATGTGTGTTGGGGATTGTGATGACATGTCTGAGGTTTGCCAATGCCACTCATGTGCAAATGTCATGTGTGTATGTGTACATTGTACAGTGTCCTGATGCCTGTGTTTTGTTTCTCCCTGTCTGCAGCGTCAACTGATGAAGAGGGCGGAGAAGGTGCTGTGGAGCACAGCGGCGGGGATCCCACCGCCAGCCCGAGACGCAAGGCCCGGC
Source organism: Ambystoma mexicanum (assembly GCF_040938575.1). Lineage (NCBI taxonomy): Eukaryota > Metazoa > Chordata > Amphibia > Caudata > Ambystomatidae > Ambystoma > Ambystoma mexicanum. The sequence continues at coordinate 359,103,065 of NC_090932.1, read as the reverse complement.
TCCCCTCCCGTGTTGTCATCTCGTCGGGGAGTGAGGAGTCCGGTGCCGCGTCCCAGGCCGCAGCTGCCGGGGGGAGGTCCAAGAGGCGGAGGTTGGAGTTGGACTCCTCGGCAGCAGAAGGGGCAGCTGGGACCCCACAGGGCCCAACAGGGGAAGATGGCACGGAGTCATCCAGGTTGGTGGGGGGTTTGGTGGAGGAGGAGGCCGTGCAAGCATCAGAGACGGGGTCTGGAGGTGGGGATCCCACTGGTGCTAGTGGTGCAGTGCAGGACCAGGGACAGGAGGCAGCACAGGCCGCCGCGGAGGTGCCTGTGTGCAATCCTGTCCCCGATCCTGTCCCTGCATCATCTTGCACCAGCAGGGATGCCTACGTCCAGACCCGTTTTCAGGCAGGGGATGAGCTGACGTCAACTGGCCTTCCTCTGCCTGCGGACGTGGCCATCCAGGTCTGGGTTGAGCCTGTCCTGGCTGGTGTGGCGTTGTGTCAACGGGCCATGCGAGGTGACCTGCAGTCTTTTCATGGAGAGACTGCACGTCATCTCGAATGGCTCGTTGACCACGTCAGCCTGCTGGGACAGGTCACCCAGGCCGGATTCCTCCGTCTGATGGGGCTTGCTCAGATCCCCTCCTCAACTGGACCCCCTACGCACCAGTCGTCCTCTGTGCCATCTTCCCACCCATCAGTCACCTGGGTGCCCTGTGGAGCTGCCTCTGACGGTGCGGCCAGGCTGGTGGAGGAGGCATCCCTGCCACAGTCGGGAGTCGGAGGTCCAGCAGGGGTGGCCACATCAACAACTGCACCCCAGCCGGCGGAGGATGTGCAGGCAGCAGGAGGCAGTGCACGGGCAGAGGCAGAGCAGCAGCAGCAACATGGTCGGAGCCATGAAGGCTCGGGGCCTTTGACATCGGAGGGGCAGGCATCGGCCGGAGGGCAGGAGGACCCAGGACAGAGAGTGTCTTCCTTGTGGCAGCGGTTGGGCCACGCCATAGGTGTGGAGCGGCGGCGGGCGAAAGAGGCGCGGCTCACAATGGTCAGGGCGGAGAACTCCATGCGGAGGGCCCTGAGGCGGGCCGAGTGCCTCGAGGCAATCCGCAGGGGTTGGAGGAGGACACGGCGTCGTCCCTGCGGACCCTCGGGGCCATGGAACTGGACCGCCTCCGGGACATCGAACAGGAGTTCGATGATGCCCTGGCCCGGAACACCACGGAGTGAGCCGCTGGACTTGCCCGCCGCCTTTGTATATAGTTCTTTAGTTTTAGGTTTCCTTTGTTTCTTATTATGATTTGGAGTCGACGGACACTGCTCCACTTTTTGTATATAGTTGCATTTTAGTTAGGTTTTTTTGTAGGTTTCCTTTGTTCAGTTGGGCTCATGGGCCCTTGGAAGTTTTTTGCATAGTTCTTGATTGGATAGATATTTTTTTCCATTTGACTTTGGACGACATTTTTTTGGATTCTGATTTGCTGTTTTTTTTTTTTTATACGGACATGCAGCTTATTTTTTCTCATTCCCATTGTAGTTTGTTTCATTTCTTTAGCATTCTTTATTTTTTTCAATACAATTTTGTTTTCATACTTCACTGTGTGGTATCATCTCTTTGGTTTCATGCATGTCATGTTGGGTGTTTTCCCATTCAATTGCAACCATTGTGTGTGACGGACATGGGTTCATTAGCTTCAGGAACATTGGGGGTGTAACATGTAATTTCCATTTCCATGTGGGTGAATGGGTTACTTGGTAGGGCTTTTTGGCTGTGGAGGCTGACCATAATGCACATGATTGGGGATTGTGAGGACCTGGTGGAGGGTGCCCCTGGATGCTGGGGGGTGGGGGTGCAGGGGGACATGAGTGGGGGCCTGGTGGAGGCTGCCCCTGCACTGCTGGGGGGTGGGGGTGGTGGGAGACATGAGTGGGGGCCTGGTGGAGGTTGCCCATGGTGGCTGGGGGGTGGGGGTTCAGGGGGACATGAGTGGGGGCCTGGTGGAGGCTGCCCCTGCACTGCTGGGGGGTGGGGGTGGTGGGAGACATGAGTGGGGGCCTGGTGGAGGGTGCCCCTGGATGCTGGGGGGTGGGGGTGCAGGGGGACATGAGTGGGGGCCTGGTGGAGACTGCCCCTGCACTGCTGGGGGGTGGGGGTGGTGGGAGACATGAGTGGGGGCCTGGTGGAGGGTGCCCCTGCACTGCTGGGGGTGGGGGTCGTGGGAGACATGAGTGGGGGCCTGGTGGAGGGTGCCCCTGCACTGCTGGGGGGTGGGGGTGGTGGGTGACATGAGTGGGGGCCTGGTGGGGGCTGGCCATGGTGGCTGGGGGTGGTTGGAGACATGGGCGGGGGCCTGGTGGAGGGTTCCCCTGCACTGCTGGGGGGTGGGGGTGGTGGGAGACATGAGTGGGGGCCTGGTGGGGGCTGGCCATGGTGGCTGGGGGGTGGGGGTGGTGGGAGACATGGGTGGGGGCCTGGTGGAGGGTGCCCCTGCACTGCTGGGGGGTGGGGGTGGTGGGAGACATGAGTGGGGGCCTGGTGGAGGGTGCCCCTGCACTGCTGGGGGTGGGGGTGGTGGGAGACATGAGTGGGGGCCTGGTGGGGGCTGGCCATGGTGGCTGGGGGGTGGGGGTGGTGGGAGACATGGGTGGGGGCCTGGTGGAGGCTGCCCCTGCACTGCTGGGGGGTGGGGGTGGTGGGAGACATGAGTGGGGGCCTGGTGGAGGCTGCCCCTGCACTGCTGGGGGGTGGGGGTGATAGGGGACATGAGTGGGGGCCTGGTGGGGGCTGGCCATGGTGGCTGGGGGGACCCACACGGCCAATTCACGTGTAGTACTCCCCAGAACCCCTGAAATACACATACCCTGCTGAAATCGCGTGTGGAACTTCCCGCGCACCCCTGAAAGACACGTACCCTGCTCGCACTGGGCCAATCGCGTGTGGAACTTCCCGCGCACCCCTGAAATACATGTACCCTGCTGAAATCACGTGTGGAACTTCCCGCGCACCCCTGGAATACACATACCCTGCTGAAATCGTGTGTAAACTTCCCGCGCACCCCTGAAATACACGTACCCTGCTCGCACTGGGCCAATCGCGTGTGGAACTTCCCGCGCACCCCTGAAATACACGTACCCTGCCGAAATCGCGTGTGGAACTTCCCGCGCACCCATGGAATACACGTACCCTGCTCGCACTGGGCCAATCACGTGTGGAACTTCCCGCGCACCCCTGAAATACATGTACCCTGCTGAAATTGTGTGTGGAACTTCCCGCGCACCCCTGGAATACACATACCCTGCTGAAATCGTGTGTGGAACTTCCCGCGCACCCCTGAAATACACGTACCCTGCTCGCACTGGGCCAATCGCGTGTGGAACTTCCCGCGCACCCCTGAAATACACGTACCCTGCCGAAATCGCGTGTGGAACTTCCCGAGCACCCATGGAATACACGTACCCTGCTCGCACTGGGCCAATCGCGTGTGGAACTTCCCGCGCACCCCTGAAATACACGTACCCTGCCGAAATCGTGTGTGAGACTTCCCGCACACCCCGGTATACACGCACACGTATTTTTTGTCAGCGGGTGTCCGTGTTTGTGGGTACCCCTTTGCACGTCATTTGTCCTGGAGGGCCACAGTATAGGACATTCATCATGGCTGTATATAGGTGCTATTTGTTGGCGCACCTTTTGGCGCACATTTCTTCCAGGCGCAGAGATGCTACCGCCTGCTTTCTTGTGGCGGTCGTGTTTGTGCCTGTGCGCTGGTTTGAGCGTGCGCTTTTTTGCCCTATTCTATTCCATGAATACGTGTTGTAGGCGAGCGTGTGGGCGTTCCGCGCACTTGTACCCTGTACTTCCCCCGTGACGCCCACGTTTTGTCAAGTTGTTCCCCATTCCGAGTGTTACGCCCCATGTTCCGCCTACTTTTGTTGCGTGTGCCGCGCTTTGTGCGATTTTCGCTGTGGCCGGTGCGATTTTCGCTGTGACCTGGCGCACGCAGTTAGATGGCCTGTGCGCCAACGTGCGCCGCACACTTTTTTATCGCATATCCGATGGCTTTCTCGCGCACGGCCTTCCATGAATCGATGTGCGCTGCTTTTCGTGCGATTTTCGCACTTGCACTGCGATTTTCGCTATTCCACTGCGATTCGCACGTTTTTGCCCACTTGCACCGCGCTAATTATTCCATGAATCGGCCTGTTAATATATAGTGCATCACATGCACTATAGAAGATACAACATTCATGCATAACACACTGTTGTTCTCTTTGCACATAGTAATCATTGGGGCATTGGGGATAAAACTTCAACTTGGATTCAAAGAAACCATACAACAATATAGTATAGTATAAGAAAATGGAAACACTTGTGTACTGGCGCGTTATTAATGACATATCATATCATACCACTGCAAGAAACAAACAGGGATACATAAACTGGGAGAAAATAAACAAAGGACATTATATTAGGAGGTTGCAGGACAAATGATGAGAAGGTTAAGTACACTTGGAGAACAGGAGAGAATACAGTAGGATAAGTAAACCTGGGGAGCAAGGGATAGAGATCAATCACACAGGTAGAAACTCTAGTACTATAACCATGATAGTAACAACAGTGGTGACATTATCATTTCAGTTCGGAATCCATCACCATCAAGTAAAAAGACAACTAAGATGAAAACCACTGCTGACAGTTGGCACTTCTTAACAAATCTTCTTAACAAATCTAATGTGACACATGGATATTCTTCACAATTCTATCTAAATGTGAGGCATGACTTGTCTTCACAATTCTATCTAATTGTGAGGCATGTGTAATATTCACAAATCTAATGTGACGCATGGCTAATCTTCAAAATTCTATCTAATTGTGAAGCATGGCTAATCCTCACAAATCTAATTGGCACATGGCAAGTCTTCACAATTCTATCTACATGTGACACATGTCTATTCTTCACAATTCTAGCGACATGTGAGGCATGTGTAATCTTCACAAATCTATCTAAATGTGATGTATTGCGAATCTTCACAAATCTAATGTGACACATGGCTAATCTTCACAGTTCTATCAAATTGTGACACATTGCTAATCTTCACAAATCTATCTAAGTATGACGCATGTCTATTCTTCACAATTCTATCTACATGTGAGGCATGTCTATTCTTCAGAATTCTATCTAAATGTGACATATTGCTAATACTTTTTAAGTAGACCATACCTTCTCGGTTGCTTGCCCTGTAACTGTTTTTCACTCATACTGTACTTGAAAAACATGTATTCTAACTTTCATGACTGAACATTGAAACTGCATGTATGCAATAACAGACACATTGGGCCTCATTACAGGTCGGGCGGTCTGGAATTAACAGTGGCGGTAAACCCGCCGCCACTGTTAATTCCGGATCGCCCGATCCCGACTCCTGCAGGCGGAAGTTGATCTTCCCACCAGGTCTGACCTGGCGGGTTGAACACCTCCCGCATGCAGGTGGACGTGGAAACACCAGTACCATCACGAGATGGTGCCGGTATTTCCACTTCCCCATTCCCATTGAGTCCTATGGGACTCAATGGGAATTGGGATTTACACCATTCCGCCTCCGGGATTCCCAGGACACCAGGGTCGTAATGCCCTGGTATTTCCGGGAGTCACGGATGAGGAATGGTAATACGAGTCCGGCGGTAACCAAGTGGCTTTATGACGCGGTTACCGCCGGACTCGTAATGAGGCCCATTGTATGTTAACCTAGTAAATAAGATTTTCTCACATGTAACCTTCACCTAAGGGAACATTCTGTAACAGCGCCACAATGCCCGAAGGCAGTTTTGCGCTTTATAAATGGAAATAAATAAATAAAATAAAATCTTCACAAATCTATCTAAATGTGAGGCATGTCTATTCTTCACAATTCTATCTAAATTTGAGGCATGTGTAATCTTCGCAGATCTATCTAAATGTGACGCATGTCTAATATTCATGAATCTAATGTTACACATGGCTAATCTTCACAATTCTATTTAACGTGAGACATACTAATCTTCACAAAATGATCTAAATGTGACAATGGCTAAACATCACAAATCTATCTAGATGTGACACACAGCTAATCTTCACAAATCGAATGTGATGCATGGCTAGTCCTCATAATTCTATCTAAATGATTAGGTAACTTGGTGGGAGGTCGGCACTCTGCTTTCTAAGGGTTAATCCTCACGGGTTTTGTAACAAGCATTAACTTACGGTCTGCCTGCCTTTGTTCAAGTGTATTGCCTTCTGAATGAATGAAGCAACAAATGCGTGCTTTGATAACATTGTTTGAACTGCCTTTTGCCGCTTTAACCAAAGAACACCTTGTGCTGCTTTCACGCACTAAGTGACTGCTTTGAGTTGAATAGTGTGAACACAGCAACAAGATTCACACGCTTAGGAAAGTACTTACTTGTGGGTCCTCAGGCATGGCAAGAACGCCCAGGAGATCCTTGCCCCTGAGACCTCGTGTTAATTACTGGCAACTGCAGCCGCTTTGCGGTGCACTAAAATTCTAACCTATAGTCAGCGAACTCGACACTGACTCCTGCATCAGCCTCTGCCATTGGCTAAGCAGGCTTACAGACTACAATTCCCAGGAGCACCAGCGCCCTTCATAGGGAAACGTCAGGCGCTTCAGCGCCGGCGCTTCAGGGTCAAGCCGGTCTTGCGCCGGTCCCGCCGGACTTCACTCTTAAAAGCAGCAAGGAGAGCTTGCATTCATCATTAGGTAACTTGGTGGGAGGTCGGCACTCTGCTTTCTAAGGGTTAATCCTCACGTGTTTTGTAACGAGCATTAACTTACGGTCTGCCTGCCTTTGTTCAAGTGTATTGCCATCTGAATGAATGAAGCAATGAATGCGTGCTTTGATAACATTATTTGAACTGCCTTTTGCCGCTTTAACCAAAGAACACCTTGTGCTGCTTTCATGCACTAAGTGACTGCTTTGAGTTAAATAGCGTGAACACAGCAACAAGATTCACACGCTTAGGAAAGTACTTACTCGTGGGTCCTCAGGCACGGCAGGAACGCCCAGGAGATCCATGCCCCTGAGACCTCGTGTTAATTACTGGCAACTGCAGCCGCTTTGCGGTGCACTAAAATTCTAACCTATAGTCAGCAAACTCGACACTGACTCCTGCATCAGCCTCTGCCATTGGCTAAGCAGGCTTACAGACTACAATTCCCAGGAGCACCAGCGCCCTTCATAGGGAAACGTCAGGCGCTTCAGCGCCGGCGCTTCAGGGTCAAGCCGGTCTTGCGCCGGTCCTGCCGGACTTCACTCTTAAAAGCAGCAAGGAGAGCTTGCATTCATCATTAGGTAACTTGGTGGGAGGTCGGCACTCTGCTTTCTAAGGGTTAATCCTCACGTGTTTTGTAACGAGCATTAATTTACGGTCTGCCTGCCTTTGTTCAAGTGTATTGCCATCTGAATGAATGAAGCAACGAATGCGTGCTTTGATAACATTATTTGAACTGCCTTTTGCTGCTTTAACCAAAGAACACCTTGTGCTGCTTTCACGCACTAAGTGACTGCTTTGAGTTGAATAGCGTGAACACAGCAGCAAGATTCACACGCTTAGGAAAGTACTTACTTGTGGGTCCTCAGGCACGGCAGGAACGCCCAGGAGATCCTTGCCCCTAAGACCTTGTGTTAATTACTGGCTACTGCAGCCGCTTTGCGGTGCACTAAAATTCTAACCTATAGTCAGCGAACTCGACACTGACTCCTGCATCAGCCTCTGCCATTGGCTAAGCAGGTTTACAGACTACAATTCCCAGGAGCACCAGCGCCCTTCATAGGGAAACGTCAGGCGCTTCAGCGCCGGTGCTTCAGGGACAAGCCGGTCTTGCGCCGGTCCTCGCCATCCACGGCGACCGGTGCACAGTACGCTGCCCAGAAACCACTGCTAATCAAAAACCATGGGGCTTCTACCTTTTGACATAGTGGCCAACATCAATCGTAATTACCAAAACACAAAGCTTGCCAAAGCAGCTTGTGACGCAATCCTTGAACGAACTAATCCCGATGTTAGACTCTCCTCTACAGAAACCCTTGCTATTAAGAGACGTGAGAAAAGAACACCATCGAACACTACCCTCAAGAAATCGCCACTCCAACCTCCTCCAGATCTAAAGATCTGTCTCCTCAACACTCGTTCCCTCAACAAACACGCCATCAGCGCCCATGACACGATATCCGCGGAAAAAATAGATATCATGTGTATTACCGAGACCTGGCTAAAAGAACCCGTCGGTCCTACCTGTGACCTAGCAGTCCCAGAGGGCTACACTATATATTATACCAACAGGGAATCAGGACAAGGGGGTGGCGTGGCCGTAATCGCCAGGGACACCATCCAACTGTTCCCGATCAAAATACAATGTAACGGTTCAGAGATCCTCCACCTTAAACATCTTCAAACCAATAATAGCAGCCTTAACATAATTGTAGTGTACAGACCACCTGTCACTATGCCCAACTTCAACGAAGAAATCACAAACCAGCTTAATATGATCAAAGGACCCAATACCACCACTCTACTTTTAGGAGATTTCAATCGGTGGCCGGCGGACCCGAAAGACAGAGAGGCCATTAAATTGGAGAAACTCCTGAACAACATAGACTACCAAGTGATGAATACCGATCCCACCATGGACAACGGCCACCTACTTGACTGGGTTGTCACCAACAACCTCACATCCCAAGATTACAAAACTGACCCATGTATATGGTCGGACCACTACAGTGTGACCTTTCATATCTATCCCCCTGCACAAAGGCCCAAACTTCCCAATCTTCCTATCAAAAAAACACTGCGGAACTATAAAAACATCAACGAAGAGCACCTGATGCAATGCCGAGATGCTCATGAAATAGAGGGAAAAAATGAGGATACATGCAAAATCACCCTATTCAACCTACTCGGCCATTTACGGGCACTAATGGACCGTGAAGCTCCACTCCAAACCAAAACCTCTAGACCTAAAAAAATAAAACAAGAGTGGTTCACAGAGGAACTTCTCGAACAGAAGAAGCTTAAAAGGAATAGGGAAAATGAATGGAGAAAAAAACCCACGGTGGAAAATAAATCTCTCTGGAAAACCAGCGAGAAAATTTACAAAGGGATGATAATCGAGGCTAAGAAAAACTACTACGATAAAAAGATTTCAGTAGCAGCCAACTCCACCAGCAAACTTTTCAATATATTAAAATCCATAGATAAGCCAAAAAGCTTAACCCCTGCCTTTTCGCCCACCCAAGAAGAATGCAACGCAACACAGATTGCATTCTTTAATAAAATTAATAAGGCCAGGGACATCATAGCCAAATCCCAAGCAGCCTCTAAGTCTTCCACTAAAGACACACCAGAGGAACGTGTACAGCAGACGACCCAATTCAAGTTCCATCCCATTACTACCAATGACATGATAAAAACCCTAGCATCCATGAAACCCACCACGTGCGCGGAAAACATACTCCCGGCCAACCTGATCCTAGACCATCCAGCTATTTTTGCATCAGCTCTAACCAAAGTAATAAACACATCCTTCCGTGATCAAAATGTACCAAAAAGCATAAAAAGGGTAACAGTCACGACCCTTGTAAAAAAACCTAACCTAGACCAAAGGGACCCAAACAACTTAAGGCCCATAACTAACTGCAATTTCATACTTAAACTCATGGACAAAATTGCCACCACACAACTTCAGGAACATGTAGAAAGCTCTGATCTCCTCCATCATCAACAGTCAGGATTTCGACCAGCACATAGCACAGAAACAGCCATGCTGGATCTGCAGACTAAGATGCTTAACATTATTGATCAGGGAAAAGCTGGACTGCTAATACTTTTAGATCTGAGCACGGCTTTTGACTTACTAGACCACAACTTACTTAAGTCAGCTCTAAAAGAAACAGCAAACTGTTCAGACGAAGCAATACGCTGGATCATGTCCTTCTTACAAAATAGAACATCTAGAGTACATTGGGGAAATCTATTTTCAATAGAAAAAGAAATTACATGCGGAGTCCCCCAGGGCGCTAGCATGTCCCCATTCCTGTTCAACATATACCTTAGATGTCTATGTATAGTCCTTGATAACATCAACACGTTCTTTACCAACTATGCTGATGACACTCAGTTGGTAATAGAACTAAGTGGAGACCATCAAAAGGACAACAAAAAACTTGACACAGTGAATAAAGCAGTGGAGAAATGGATGGACCAAAATTGGATGTGTCTAAATGGCAATAAAACCGAGCTCATGGTCTTTGGTTTCAATTTGGTCAGATCCAAGCTCCACCCCGCATATAACACCTTTACCATCAAAAACACTCCAATTAAAGTCCTTAACAAGGTTAAAACCTTGGGGATGATGTTAGAAGCATCCCTGGGATCCGAGGCTCAAACCCTCTATGTGAAAAAAACATGCTCCTATCACCTCCGCTTATTGAAAGCCATCAGACCCTATCTATCGGAGGAAAACAGCGCCACGATCGCAAGAGCCACAATTCTATCTTGCCTCGATTACGGCAACGTGTTAATACTGAGTTCTAACAAAAACTGTTACCACAGCTACCAAGTCCTGCAAAATAATGCAGTAAGAATCATCAAACAAATACCTAGGAACCAGCAGATTAGCAAAGCCAGGAAAGAACTACATTGGTTAAAAATCGAAGAAAGAGTCCAATTTAAGTTGCTCACGCTCACACACAGATGTATATATGGCAAAGCTCCAGCTTACATGAGAAGTAAAATCATCCCATATAAGCCCTCCAGAGAGCTAAGATCAGCCGAACAAGGACTGATTACGACAGCTCCTTTCAGACTCAAAAACGGAGTGGGCAAATCCTTCCCTATCACCGTAGCAGGCCTCTGGAACAACCTTCCGGGCCAGATAAGGATGGAAGCCAACTACCAACGCTTCCGTAAACAATTGAAAACTTACATCTTTAAGTAAAACATATACATTTTTCTGGCCCAGTTCCATATCTTCTATATCTGTCTTGTGCTTCGTGTAGGTTATCCGTCACTTGTCTCTCGTGTTCCTGTCTCTGCGCCCCAAAGCTTGCGAGCTACCGGCGCAATATAAATAAATAAATAAATAAATAAATAAATAAATGTGAGGCATGCTAATCTTCACAAAACAATCTAAATGTGATGCATGACTAAGATTCACAAATCTATCAATATTTGACAGATGGCTAATCTTCACAAATCTCATGTGACCCCTGGCAAGTCTTCACTATCTAAATATGATGTATGTCTATGAGGCGTGTCTATTCTTCGCAATTCTATCTAAATGTGAAGTATGTGTAATCTTCACAAATCTATCTAAAAGTGATGCATGGCTAATCCTCACAAATCAAATGTGATACATGGCTAATCTTCACAATTCTATCTATATGTAATGCATGGGCAAGCTTCACAAATCTATCTAAATTTGACACAAGGCTAATCTTCACAAATCTATCTAAATGTGAGGTATGCTAATAATCTTCACAAATATATCTAAATGTGACTCATGCCTATTCTTCACAAATCTATCTAAAAATGATTCATCACTAAGATTCAAAAGTCTGATTTGATACATGGCTAATCTTCACAATTCTATCAAATTGTGACACATTGCTAATCTTCACAAATCTATCTAAATGTGAGGCATATGTAATCTTTGCAGATCTATCTAAATGTGACACATAGCTAATCTTCATGAACCAAATGTTACACATGGCTAATCTTCAGAATTCTATCTAAATGCAAGGCATGCTAATTTTTACAAATGCATCTAAATGTGACACATCGCTAAACATCCCAAATCTATCTAAATGTGATGCATGGCTAGTCCTCACAATTTTATCTAAATGTGACAATAATTTACATTTATATAACGCTACAAACCCTCAGGCATATGAGCGCTGCTTATTATTACCCACGGTGCGCTGTGCTCATTTATCAACCTCAGATGGATGAAAGGCTGAGTTTGGCCCTGCCAGGATTCGAACTTGTGTCTGCTGGCTCGGCACGGATTTCAAAGCAAGGGCTCTGCTTGCGGTGCTATCTGATCTTCTGTGATGCATGGGCTTCACAAATCTATCTAAATTTGTAACATGGCTAATCCTCACAAATCTATCTAAATGTGATGCATGACTAATCTTCACACATCTAATGTGACACATAGTTAATCTTCCCAAATCTAATGTGACACATGGCTAATCTTCACAATTCTACCTAAATGTAGCACATGACTATTCTTCACAATATTTCTATTGCAACACATTTGCAGCCCCAAAATACAATTGGCTGCAACACATTTTGTTTCTTGCAAAATACATCTACATCCTGCATGCCGTCTGCCCCCTAGTATACATGTAGGTGAAACATATTTCCTTCCACAATTCAGTGCAATGACTAACTATGAAGCATATCACAATGGCTTACTATGGAGGATAGCACACTCAACTCAGAGGCTAACTAGGTGAGCACTGTTTACATACATAGTATTAGAAGTGTAATAGTAGCTGGGTCTCTGGAGCATAGAAATGGTTGTGCTTCCTGCCCATATTGCCTTACGATGGCTAGTTATAGGACGTGGCAACGTCCAACACAAATGGTTATGGTGCAGACCACAATGGCTAACTATGGGGCACAGCACAGTTATATCTGAGAGAGCAGCAGGGGAATATAACATGATAATACCAACAGTTGGGTTGTGAAGTATGGTTCTGTAGGTAATTAAGGGTCCATCTAGAGTATAGCTATTTTACACACCTAGACTGAGTGCCAAAATGGCTATCTTCCACAATTAGTCTAGATGATAATAGGTAAGGAGTGGTGTGGATTTACTGGCATAGAGTAACAGCTGTACTTCCCACCCACATTACATTTACCTTATCCGTTGCTGTAGGTTGCCTGAATTAGGCATCCAAGGCAAACACATGCAAACACGTAGTGGAGCTGCTTAGATGGTAGCTGATTTTTGCCTTGTGGCCCTTAGCCAGTGGCTGCCTGGGCAAGGCTGCCCTGGAAGGGCCTCAGAAATGACTTTGTTCCAGTCACAGGGGGGCACGGACCAATAAGAACCAAAATGATGGGCAGTGGATAAGTGGGAAGGGAGGGTCAGAAGATGGATGAGGGTTATTAGAAGAAGGCTGAGGGGCACAGGGAGAGATGGCCACCAGGGCAGAGACAGAGACACCCGACTGCTAGAGCCAATTGCTGAGGGGTTGGGTGAGGGAAGGAACACGCCAGAAACAAACAAAGGACTACAGCACTTAGGCAGGCCACTCCCGAGGCTGAGCAGATCAACAAATGGGTTGAGATGCACAGGAAAAGACCAAATAAATCCCTGAGAAAACCAGGTATGTGCTCAGAAAAGCGATTGCAAAATACACACTAATCCCATCAAAGGGCATTAAAAAAAATCCCATAAATGATCAGAATGAAAAAAAGACACTCACCAAGTATCAGGCAGGTCCTAAGACTGATTACCAAGAGGTCTCTCTTCAGGATGACTACAAATTGCATTCAGGAAGGGAGGTGAAACAGGGGGAGATGGCTGCCAGGACAGAGGCAAAGAGACACCTGACTGTCAGAGCCAATTCCGGAGGGGTTGGGTGAGAGAAGGCAAAAGCCAGAAACAAACAAAGTACTATAGCACTACAGTGCTGCAAAGTGCAGTTTCTATAAATGAGAAGTTGGTAATGTGCAGAATATCATCTCCAGTGTACAAAACAAACCTAAAAATGATTGAGTTGAAGCTAGAGTTACAGGGTCACATCTGCAAACTAAAGACCAGCCTATCTTTTATCAGGCTCCCAGAATACTCTTTGAAACTAACTCTTAACCTTTCCATTTTGGACTGAGCCACTAATGTGACCACTTAAGAACAGGCAAGAAATGACAGGTTAAGAAAAGCAAGTAGATTTTAATTACATCTATGCTGGGAGGCATTTGACCCAGTGATGATGACTTGTATGACAGTCGTCGGAAGCAGCTGTGTAACAGGAAAAACCTTCATGCATGAGGAAAAGAGCAGGGAACTGGTATTGGGTTATGTGTCAAAAAACTCAAATCAGAGAAACAAATGTTTAAACAAAAAAAGGAAATGTCTTGTACGTTGGCTAACACAAACTTTAGGTCTTACGTATATTATTGGAAGTTCTGGTTTCAAAGTGATCGCAAACCAATGGACCACATGTTAAACCAGATGGATTTTACCACACCTAGATTGACATACTTATTCACAAATTACAAGTTTACATTCAGGACCTAGCACATAACTAAGAGGAATAATTAGAAGGGAGACTGCCTATCTTGCCTACCCATTGGGTGAAGTCAATTTTGTCAATGATAAGTGCATAGTGACAACACTGGGAGACTTATCCCAACATGCAGAAGCAACAATCTGAAAATATGCACGGGAGCATCACACAGGTGAGGGCTATGCCCTTGCCTAAAGCAGTGATTTTATCATCGAAGACTGACCTAATTAACCCAATTTGGCCATGCAGCGGCAGTCCAGGCTCATGTCAGCGTAAAGCCAAACACTTATAAATGATGCTACTTTGTTGCCTCCCTTTGTTTTATTAGCCTTTTAATCTGTGCAAAATTGACGAATTGTTCCACATTTATTGACTGATATTTCTGTACCTATTTTAAACGTTGCCCATTTAAATTGCTCCTGCTCACTGATTGCATTATATTTTACTTGTATCCTCTCTTTGCTATTCTAACTCTGCTTAGTGCTGGGACACTTCCCATCTCCAGAGCTGCAGCAGCTTGCTTCCCTCATCACTTCAGTGCCGCAGGACTCAAAAGGCTCACATCAATGCAAAGCGCTAGTGCAAAGCCTTTTTTGGGCAGATCCATGGCTTACTATTGCCCATGAATTTTCTCTCAGTCAATTACTCAACTTGAATGTTCTTGGTGTCATTTATTCAACACACCATCACAATGTTATCATGAGAGAATATACTAGAGAACGCTTACTTGTTCTAAACAATGGTCATGGCTCCTTTCACCTCCGGGCTCTAAACAGGCTTAGGCTTCAGGATGTTTACAAAGCCCTGGATAGTTCCCCTCTCCCATCTGCTTGGCTTTCTGATAATCAGGCCTGGGCTTCTTGTGCTGCTTTGATTAATGCAAGATCTGTGGTTAAAAATGCTATGGCATTGGGAGATCTTATTGAATCCCATTAGCTTGTTCTATTTTGTATTATGGAAACCACGTTTAGTACCAGTTCCATATCAATTTTTCACTCTCTGGTTCTCCCAGACTTTCAGATTAAATGATGAATCGGGAACACTACAGGGGCGAGTTACCATCATTTTTCATTCCTTCTTGAATTTAGCTATTTTTCAATCCATAGTATGTGATAAGATTTCCCAAGTTTTTCTTGCAATCTTCAACTCTCACCCTAATGTTCTTTGTAGACAGTTCAATTCATTTGACCTAACGGACTGGCTTGAGCTTTTTTGACAAATCTAGACTTGTTTCTGGGAACTGATGTCATACACCACTCTAATTGAACTTTCTCTGAGGCTTTAATATCTGGTGCAATGTCTCTGAGAACTCAGATACCTCCAAACTTAATCAATTTCTCGAATCTCATGACATTTTCATTCTCACCTTGTCCCCTTCTCACTCACATGATCACTGTCTTGATCTACTACTAATTAGAGTACAGGGAGACCTTACCCATCTCCTAGTCTGACCACAATGCAAGGATCTTTTATATTCAGAAAAATGTCAAGTCCTTAACCAGCTTAAGGGCCCTGAACTTCCTTTGGCTTTGTTCCCTTCAATTCCTAATTCAAAATGCAAAGATTTCTTCAATGCTAATATGCCTAAATTACAGAAATTATGTGATTCTGTTGCTCCTATTATAATTATTATTGTTCTTTTGTAATGCGCTTATTACGAGAGATTGGTTTCTAAGCATGGGATTGGGATTCAAACCTATGTTGCACTGCATTCTCTAGCCTTCAAGACAAATGTGTTGCCCCAGACCTCTAAACTTAGAATGACCAAAATCAACAGGTACAGTAAATGGTGCTCTGCATCCATTTAGGCCTTAAAAAAGGACCACAGGAAAGAACACAAATCTGTCATAAATTGAACATTTTTTATCACCACCAGGCCACATCCTTAGCACTTCTTGATAAGGATGTGGAATGGTAAGAAAGCTGTTTTTGCTGCTAAATCTGGCTTTCTACAAAGCAA
Organism: Ambystoma mexicanum; assembly: GCF_040938575.1. NCBI lineage: Eukaryota > Metazoa > Chordata > Amphibia > Caudata > Ambystomatidae > Ambystoma > Ambystoma mexicanum. The sequence continues at coordinate 359,086,823 of NC_090932.1, read as the reverse complement.
GACTGAAAAAGCAGTGAACAAGCCCAATGAGCTTTTTGGTGTTATAAAAAGATACTCAAATCCTTTGTGTACTTCATCTTCTATTCCCCCATCTTTCAAACAAACAACAATTGTAATTGGTATTTATGAATAAAGTGAAATCATTCATGTGAATATTGATTCAGAACTACTTATTTGCCAGCTCGCCTCTTCTGGAATTTACTACATGCAAGCTCCATTTTCCCAATTTGAATTTACTGCAGTTTCTTCATAGGACATTTTCCACCTACTTGCAAGCCTTAAACCTTCAAACTGTAGATGTGATCCTATTCCTGCTTACCTAGCTAATTGACATGCTCGTGATCTCATCAAATTCATTGTGGGGTTCATTAATCTATCTTTTGTGCAAGGTACGGTTCCCAAAGATCTTAAGGAATACTTTTTTACCTTGCTATTGAAGAAATCTACATTGTATCCTTATTCTTGCAAACCATCATCCAATTGCATGGCTTACTTGTCTATCTAAAATCTTAGAAAATGTTGTTACTACTCACTCCAGAAGATCATGGAAGCGCATGACCTTCTTTACACCTTCCCATCAGACTTCAGTCCTTGCCATGGTATTGAGACAGCTTTTATCGCAGTATGGGATGACATCCTTTGCCTTCTGGTTACGCTCAACCTCTTGGCAGCAGTTCAACACAGCTGACTTAAAAATGCTCATAATTAGGCTGTCAGACATCGAGCGCATGTCTGATCACTCACTGAAATGATTTTCAGCCTTCCTATTGGATTGAACTTTGCAGGTAAAAATTGATACCTTCTATTCCACCTTCATTATTTTCACTGATGGTATTCGTCAGGGCTCCTCCCTGTTCCCTCTGCTATGCAATATTTACATTTAACCATTATTGAGCATCTTTTCCAAGTTTGAGCTGAGCTACCACTCCTATGCAGATAATACTCAAATTTATGTCAGAATTAATAATGCAACAAACTCAATACAAAGGACCTGCGATTGTGCTCAAGAAATCAAAAGCTGGATGCTAGTTAATAAACTTCAATTTAACCCCTCTAAAACAGAGGTGATTTTGTTGGGGACCAAACACCTCCTGGATGATCCACTGTATCTCCCACACTATACAGCACTATTCAACACATCCACTGCCTTCAAACACAAGGTAAAAAACCTAGGCTGTATATGGCAGTCTAATCTGACCTATACCTTACAGATCAGCGAGATACTCAAATCCATCTACTATCAGATTAGGCTTCTACGACCCATTCTCCCACTTATGTCTACGGAATGCTGCCCATCAGTTGTTGGCACACTGGTTAACTGCAGGCTTGATTTCTGCAATGCCATACTGACCGGTATCCCAGAATGTCAAATTCATTGCCTTCAGGTTGCCTAGAATTCAGCAGTTAGATTCCTTTTTAGTCTACCTAAAACTGCTTCTGTGTCCCTCTCACATCGTTTACTCCATTGGCTGCCAGCCCATCAGAGGATCCTTTTCAAGGTCCTCAGTATTGCTTTTAAGTGTATCGATGGCCTGGCCCCGGCATACCTAGTCACCAAAATTAATTCTTATCATCCTGGATGATTACTTTGCTCTCTGCTCAAAAACTACTGGTAATACCCAAATCTCATGTTATCCACATAGGTGACATGCGTTTTGCTGTATTTGGTCCTCTGGGTTGGAATGCTCTTCCCCTTGCCCTTCGGAATTTCAATTCTTTCAAAACATTTAGAAAGAAAATTAAAACATTATTTTCTATTTAGTCATCCTCATTGATTCCAGATGATTTTCCTAATTTAACATCTGCACCGGATACCATCTATGTTCTGATTTCCTCTCTGAGGAATTATCACAGTGTTAATAAACAAATCAAATGTTATTATTTGGATATTATTATTAGGCTATTTATTGAACATGTACCTGGGTTTGGGAAGCAACAGAGCGCTTTACAATCATAGAGGGGAAAACACAGTGAGGGAAGCAGAGTAAAAAAGGAGCAAGTAACTAACAGGGGAAGGCGAGGGTAAGCAATTGGCAGCAAGAGATCAACAAGCAACTGGGGGAGACAGTGAGGAGCATATCATGGACTGTAAATCTCAGGTTGGGTCAGGAGTGCAGGTTGTGTGTACTTAGGGGTTAACAAGGAGCCATTCCTTTAAGAGGAAGGTCTTGAGCTTGTTCCTGAACTGTAGAAGTGATGGGGCAAGGCTGATGTTGATGGGGAGGAGGTTCCAGAGTCTTGGGGCATAACAGAGAAGGCCTGTCTTCTAGTTTTTTCTTCTGGTGAATCACAAGCCTCTGGAGATGCTAAGTTTCTATGTGAGGCAGTTTGAAAATGTAGAATGACAGCCTTGTAGATAATACCACAGGATTTAAAGATGATATGGGCTTGCTTTGTGAGCCAGTGCAGTTCAATGAAGGTTGGAGTGATGTTGAATTTTCGGAGTCCTTTAAGGAGTCCTGCTGCAGCATTTAGGACACATTTCAGGGGTGCCAGGGTACATGTCAGAAGGCCTTACAGAAGGGCATTGCCACCATCCAGGTGGGAGAGGACAAGGTCTTACTTTTCCAGAAGAGAGAATTTTGGTACCAGGCCATTTGTGTCTTCCTTGCTATCTGCTGTTTAAAAACGAGGTTTCAGTTGATGTTGAACTAAAGTGATTTGGCAAAGGTGGCCAACTAGGGTGCAAATCCCTCTAGGTTCATAGCAAAGAGCCAGGTTGGGATGTCAGGGTGTTCAGTGTTGTTGGTTAGCAGTAGGAATTCAGCCTTCGAGGGGTTGAGCTTCAGTTAACCACTGGACATCCAGAACTGAATCAATGTGAGGCAGGTCTTGATCCTGTTGATGTCTTTGTTGGAGGATATCTTGAGGTAGATCTGCATGTCATCTGCATGTTGATGAATGTGGATGTTGTGTGGAGCAAGGAAGGTTCTGAGCCATTCATTGTAAAGATTGAAGATCACAGGGGACAGGATGGATGATTGTGGGACTTCACAGGTAATGGGTAGAGATGGTGTTCTGGAAGAATCCATACGTATGAATTGTTGGTGATTTGTGAGGTAGGATTTTAACCAGCTGAGGATGATCTTGTTGATCACCATGTGGCGATGTAGATTGTCAGTGAGTGTCTGGTGGTCTACTGTCGGTCTACAATCTGGTGATCAACTGTGTCAAATGCTGGTGAGAGGTCAAGGAGAACAAGGAGGCAAGGGAATCAAATCAAAATCAAATCATATTGGAAAGTGTCACCAAAACCAGAGGCGAGAAGGTGATACTGGGGAATGTGCAAATAAGAGTGAACCTCATAATCAATGCATGAGAAGGCTATATAGGAGAAACTAGGGCTAAGAAGGGAGTGTGTTCAAAATGTTGATGTCCAAGAAAGGATCAAGGGATACACATGACCTAGAAGAACTACAAGTAGGCACAATCCACATCTAGATTTTATAAGTCAACTGGACCATATGCCTGAGGAAGACATTTATGAGGTATTCATAGTATTCAAACTCTCCAAGTACCAAAGGTTACATTTTTTTTGCCAAAATCATAACTAAATCCACCATTAGATTGTTGGACAATATTTTCCAGTGAGAAGAGTATACAATGAAAAAAGCAACCAACAACACGATGCAACCAGTCACACATGGCATATAGAGCACATCATCATTGAAATTAATAAAGATCATAGACAATCTGCCGCAGGCCATCTGACATGCCAATAAAGGAAATCACTTACTGCAAAGGTGTTTAAAATCAGCAGAGTTATCTAGATAGGATGGAATAAGAAACTGACCTTGCAGTTATGGCAGATCATTACTAGACCTCAAACAACCTCATTGCATTTGGACAAACCATTTCTAAATGATGACAGAAAGGAATGCTAACTAAATAATTTTGCTTCCCTGGGGCTGTATTAATAAAGTGAGTCTGTACATGTCACATTAGCACTCTGTGCTTTGCCTCAGAAAGATGACCAGGTGAGCTCTTCACTTAATGATGGGCAAGAGCACAGTAAAGAGCAGGGTGAAGTGTAGACTGTGGCATTTTGTATTAATTTGCATAACAAGCATCTGGAGAACATGAAAATGGCAGCGGTGTGTGGTATAAATCAACATAACAAAATATAATTAGGTGGCAGCAGGGTCAGGTCTGCAGCAACTGATTGACTCATTACAAGAAGACAAACAGCATTGACTGACAATGCTGAATGGGTGCGGCATCACAGTGTTTACATTAAAATGATTTCTTTTAGAGCACAATGTTGAAAATGCACTTAATGTGTTTGTTTTTATTGTTTAAAGCGCAGACCTGGTGTAAATTGCCAGTGTTCTGGCTGGCATCTTTTAGCTGTAGCACAGTATTGTGAGTTCCGGTCTGTGTGTTCATTGAGATTAACCATTGGCCAGATGTTGATGAAAAAGCCATGTTTGAAGAATTGTGGGAGCATTCCGAGCCAATACCACGATCGAGTTCCAAATGCTGGGTGTGTGACAATAGAAGAATTGTTTGCAGGTCCTCTCTTTGCGGGTAACGTTGGATTCAAGCTGGTTGGTCAATTTGCTGTCTGAGGTGCATGTGCCATCAGCTATGTGGAGGTTAGCCACCAGATATGCTGGTGTACTACTTGTGACTGATTTGTAGATAATACATGCAGTTTTGAAAAGTATCCTGGTCTGGCGAGGGAGCCAATAGTTCACACAGGACTTTGGTGATTCGGTCAAATTTATACACACCCGTAATAAGACATGCTCCTGCTTTTAGAGGAGCCAAGTGAGTGTCTGCAGGGTCCATCATGAGGGCATTTCCCTGATCTATGTGCAAGACCAAACAGGGAGTGTGTTAAGCACCAGGCCCATAATGTGTTTAATGATGGAGCCCAGGGATGATATTGTCAGAGTGGGAAGTAGTTTTGAGGGAAATTATTGTTTTAGAAGATATGGGGGATAAAGAGGAGAAAATTCAGTCCCAAGGGGAAGTGCATGCACTGGAGTGCAGAGGGGCTAATGCTGACAGGGGTGCTATTGATGATTTTTCAGATGTTATATATTTTTTCAATAAAAAGTTGCTGGTATGGCCATATTTTTTCCTGATTTGCTGGCACCTCAGAGTTGGGTGAGGGTTTGGTACAATGACTTACTACTTCAAAGAGGGCATTGCTTCTGTAGAGGATGTTGTGATGTTGGTGAAGCAGTAAGCAGCTTTGGCCTCAGTAATAAGAATCCTATGGTTGGCACAGAGAGATTTGAGGTTCGTGAGATCTTCAGGGTTAAATTTGTTGTGCCACCATTTCTCCAGAACTCTGCTTAAACATTTTTTGGTGGCAAGCTCGGTGGCTTAACAGGGAGTGAATGTTTTGGCTAGCATGGCTGCTTTAGGGGGGCAAGAATGTCCACTAGTTTCATAGCGGGAAGTTTGTGAAATTTGATTCTAGCTTATTGACCGGAAAAGTTTTGAACGAACGTTACTGATTGGGGGGTCATTTAGCATGAACTTTCTGGGCTCTTGTTGGGTGGGCGATTGACAGTTAAATGGTGAAATGGTTAGACAAGGGGAGTGAGACAGGATCTGCGCAAGTGATGAGGGAAATGATGCAAAGGCTAAGTCTATGGCTAAGTCTATGGTGTTGCCATTGTTGTAATTGAGGGAGAGCACAATTTGCTTAAGGTCCAGGAATACAGTCATTGCAAAAAGCATGCTTCTAGTGTGGTTGTCAGCGTGAGACTCTGGGACATTAAAATCTCTGTAAAAGATCTTATTCATTTAGGCTAATTTGGCAGAGAAGAGTATGTTGGAGTTGTCAGCAAGGAAGTAGTCACTCCTGTGAGGTGGTCTGTAGATAAGATGGAAGGTGAGGGATTTGTTGTGAGATAAAAGGGCCCAGTAGGTGAGTGAGCTGGTTCCGGGCGAGGGGATGATGGAGCACAGTCAATCTCTCCTGTGGATAATTGCCATTCTGCCTACTGCCCTAACTGGCTGAACTGCATGTTAGTTGCAGTAGCCTGGGATAGGAGGACATAATAAATATGGGAGGATGGGGTAAACCACTTCTTGATGACAAAGAGGGCGTTAAGCTTATTGCATGAGATGAAGACAGTGATCTCTGTGGCATGAGCGCCTGCTGAGTGAGCATTGATTAGCATCATGGGGCGTGTACATTTGGTCCAATGGTGTTGGATACGGTAAGAGCAATATTGATGAGGTTTTTCTAGGTTTTGCTAGGGTAGCTTGCTGGAGCTGCAAGGGCGCTTGGCCATTCAAACCCTTAGAGAGGGTGGGGATAGGCTAAGAAGGTAAAAGAAACATGGTGATGTCTTTTGGTGAGTAGTAACATTAGCAAGTACTTTGAAGGAGAAATGCTGAATAGCTGGTCTGGCCCCTGGCCCTATCAGGCACAAAACAAACACAAACAGGTGAGGTTCTTATCTTCTGCCATCCTTTGCTGAGGATGCTGAAGATAAGGAAGGCTAGGGTGGACTGGTAAAATAGGTGGTGGGTAGAGCAACTGAGTGGCAGTGCCTAGTCAAGTGACCAGCAGCCTCCTCAATGCTGCCTGCCTGGTGCTGACCTGGTATCCATAAGAAACTGTATGTGTTAAGGTGAGTCCAGGATCACACAATTAGTCAATTATTCAAACAACAAATACAAGCCAGGACAGCATACAAGTATTCAATTCTCATAGCTCTCGTCTTGTCGATTATGGCAAGCAGGTTTGTTACAAAACTACATCAGAAATTACATCACATTGCTCTCAAAATGTACAAAACCTATGGGAAAGTGAGGTTGGTTAATGGTTCAAACTATGTACAGGATGGATAGGGCCTAGTAACTCTATTGGTGGATAACTGCCTGTTGGCTCTGCCTGAACCCATCCCACTATTGATACTACTTCTAATACATCAATACAGGGACAGTTAATTGGTTAGCACTATCCATCATAGGCGAGATGGCAAGAAGACATCTTATTGGTTGGCATATAGCTTACCAACCTTGGACACCTTGACAAGGTATCAAGATATGAGCGAGACATAAGTGGGGGAATAGATTTCCATGGTCTGCCATATTTTCAATTAAAGAATACTCCTATTCATCCAGAAGCAACAAGGCCTACACTATCCTTTGTACTCTTCCTTGTGTGACGTATGGTGTCTGTGTGCATGCTAAGAGAGTTATGCATGTGTCTTATCTATGTTTGGTTTGTAATGAATGGCCAGTGTTTTTCCTTTTTGGATCACATGTTAGGATACTATGTTTCAGAGTGGATTTCGTTATATTTATGGAGGTTTTTGCTAATTCTAACCTGCATGCTATGTTCCTTGTAGCTATTTTGGGCACTAGTCAGCTACTCTCTATAATGTCTTTTGGTTTACTGGTCTCATGCACCTGGACATTAATGGTTGATTGTGCGCTTATTAAAATGGATGATTTTTGGGAGTTCACTGCTGCTCGTCCTAGGAACAGGTATCTAGTGCCTGCATTCTGTTCATCTATTACTCCGTTTCTTGTTCCTGACCTTGGTTCTGACTGGGAGCTACTGCTTGGGCTCTGCATGAGTTTCTAAAATACATGCTTTTTGTACTTTGAGGATCTTGAGTTCTAAAACATGCTATGGTCTCCGCGTTAGAAAATGACTGTACTCCTGTTTTCTTGTTGGCAACCTATAGCTGCATCTATTTGTCTAAAATATATCTGACATATGATGTGTCCCTGCCCGTGTATTCAATATCTTTATTACCTATAATTCAACTGCCCTATCGGTGTAGTGAGTCCCTTTCTTGGTACAGAGGAACCTCCTGTCCCGTTTCTATTATGTTGCACTATGTATATTGCACACTATTTGTGGACTCTTCAAACTACTTAATTGTGTTATACAATCTAACTAATCCTCTATGGCAGATTACATGCATATTCACCTTGCTTAAACATATTTGTTCACGGGGCTCAGTTTAACTCATATTCTCAACCACTCCTAGATGTATGGGGTGATATGACTGTCTCGGTTTGTAAAGTTTCTCGCCCATGCAGTAATGGAGAAGGGCAGGGGAAGGTGCAAAACCTGTTGGTGGGCAGATCAACTGGGTGACAGGGCCTCATCGCGTGACCAGCAGCCTCCTCGATGTTGGCTCCCTGGAAATGGCTTGGAATCCTTAAGCATCCTCCTTGGAATGAGCAAATCCTGCAGTGTCATCATGAATGCTGTCTCACTGGGGCTAGCCTGGAGTGCATAAGTATTTCCGCCCACCACAAAAACATGTGGTGGGAGGTGCAGCCTTTTCACTGCTGCCTATCTGGAGCCGGGCGGGTGGGCATCCTTCAGTATCTGCCTGAAGGTGCAAAATCTGGTGGTGGGTGGAGCAACTGAGTGGCAGGGCCTGGTCATGTGACCTGCATCATCCTCAATGATTTCTGCCTGGAGCTGACACTGTCAGGTAGATATACTTTAGCCATATTGTATACAAACTATAATTATGAAAATAACATGACTGTGTTTGTGTGTTTTTTCTACTTTCATTGGTCTTTCTTGAGTTCCATTAGCAGCTTGTCGCTTGTACAAAAGAGGCTATCAGAAAAGCCCAATACACATACAAGAATGTGCTTTTTCTCTGTGGATTGATGTTCCGACTTTCCTCTATTTTTGTGCCAATATGTAAGTTTTGAAGAACCTGGGGTACAACAAGCACCTGAAATTGTTTTTGAAACTTGCTGAAATGGTCCACGAAAAGCAGTATTATAGTGATACCTCCTGGGCACACAATGTTTTTATAGTAAAATAGGGAACTGAGGTATTTCAATCTTATTAGCTATCTAAATTCTAATTGATTCCTCCATATGTCAACATGCCTTATGTTTGCACCCTCACCACACCAGACAACAAATATACGTTTTCTTTGGATTCATGGAACTCTACTAAAGCAATAGAACCTGAGGAGGGGGGCATTACCGCTACTCCTGAGGGAGGGCTCAGATTTAAAAAGGAAATCATTTTGTTTCGGTTTTCCATAACAGAAATCATTTTATTTTGAGTCAGTCAGAGTGACTTCAAAAAGAAATTATTTCATTTTGGAATCCAAAGCCACCCCCACCCTCAGACAAGGATGGCTTTGGCTCCTGTGCTCTACTGCACATGACATGAATCACAGCTGATTCCTTACATGTGTTCTGGACCATGCGGGCCAAAGTCATACCTGCAGAGAAGGAGCAATGGATTCTGGAAGGTAATGACATTTCTTTTTTAAAATGTAAAATCATATATGTGTGTTGGTATTATGTAATTTATGTAATGTACGTGTGTGTGTGTATATATTATGTTACTCATGTAAAGCTCTGTGTATGCAGGCTAAAGTGCATAAAGGAAGACATTTTTAGAGTGTTAATATATCATGTGGTATATTTTTATATAATGAATGTTAATAGAAAACACATTTTTTCAAAATAAAGAATTAAAAATATAAACAATAAAGTAGACAAGTGGGGGCGCACGGCTGATGATCACCGCCGTGTGAGCTCTCCACCCGCGGGCCCCAAAAGTGACCTGAGCCCCCACTTTTGCCCCCCCGTGCCCAACAACGGCAGATTGAATTGTCGGAACTGCCCCCCCATCCGCTGAGCGAAGACCCGACAAGAATCGGACCTCCCGTTCATGAGAACACTCCGTTGGAACCAGCCTCACCCCCACCCAAGCAGATACCAGCTCCAAGGAAGGCCGCAATCACACGCGGCCCACGGCACTCGATTCCTACCTCCACTCCCTCCGTGGCGGATCTTGGCCTCGCCCTCACTCCTTTGACAGCTACAGCCGCCCCACCGCTCCAGCGGTCTTCTGGTGCCACCCGAACACCTCCTCCAGGCGTTCCCACATGCACTCCCAGCGCAGCAGTCCCGTGCCTCCAGGCACCGGCTCCGTGACGGAGCCAACCAACCTGCAGAGCGGGTAAGTGCACATCCCCCCGTAGTGCCCCAAAGCGCCATGCCCGGACTGGGGCTCACTTCCCTCACTGGGGCGTGATTCACCCAGGGCCTGGACCCAACAGCGCCCCAACAAAGGACGGCGTGCATGCCCGCAAAGGCCCTCCACTGAGTGCCTAGCCACGCACCACGAGGGCCCCAAGGCAGACCACCCACACGCCTCATGCCCCCAGCATCCTCTCCCTGATACCCCCATAAACCAAGCACTAAGGCCCCTCAAGGGGCACCCCCCATCCTCCAATCACAACCGCTGGCCCAGTGCTCCCCACACAAGCCACAGCAACGGCTCCCGCTATGCTCAACAGCAACCTCACGGGCCTTCAAAGTCACCCCTTCCACACAATGTGCCAAGACCGCCGCCAAGCCACGAGGACCACACATCACACCAAAAGAGCCTCAGCCCCCATTGCTCTCAATCAGACCGCCCACACAATTCCCTCAGACTCCATTTGCCAAGTCCGTAGTACACATGGAAACAAAATCCACCTTACAGCAAGGCCACCCAGAGGGTTGGGCCCCCATCTCAGGGGCGTGTGCCCCCCTCTGGATAAGCAACAACCTACAGCCCGACCAGGAAATGGACAGGTGGACCAGCAATAGAGGGTAATGATATATCTGGAGGTGCTCACCCATCCACTCCGCCTGCAACCAAGACCCCGTCATCAGCAGTTTGACCCCACACACCCTCTCCAGAACCTCAGCACGGACCGGCACTGTTACCTCGACCCACTTGACACAGCACGGGGCCCACCGACAGAGATTGACCCGAACGGAGGGTAGAGCCCCTGGATCCAGGGCTTGTGCCTCCTCCCACCGAAGGACTTCTGATCCAAGTAACATCACCCTGCTGCCCCGCAACACAGCTCACATGCCTTCTAACACAGGGCAGAGGGTAGGACACCCGCTCCCGGGGCGTGTGCCTCCTCAAATGCAAGTGCCCTATGAACATTAAAAGTAAACTTGCCAAATACGCCTACTCCCCGCTACCTCAGGCTCCCGAACCGAGAGCAATAATGTCATTAGAAGCCTCTGAAATGGGTGCAGCAGCTACCAGGGGAGACATTGCCAATCTACTAACTGAAATCAGAAACATGGGGGCCAACCTCGGCGGTAAAATGGACAAAATGACCCAGAGGGTGGATAATATAGAGGAGAGGCTGGAAGGAGTCGAGAACAATCAAGCTTCAATCGACACCCTAAAAGCCCAAATGGACGTCAGAATACGAAATATAGAGAAGAGGGAGGATAAGATTCGTTTTAAGATGGACGATTTAGAGAATAGAGAGAGAAGGAACAACCTACGGTTTTTTGGAATACCAGAGAGAGAGGGGGAAACAGAAGACGACCTCAAACAAACTATACATGATATCGTAAGATCCTGACGGCCGACGAGGACGTTGATGAACTTAAGACTGAGAGAATTCACAGGGCTGGTGGCCACCCTGATGGCCCGAGATCGGTCCTCGCCAGATTTCACAGATATCAGGACAGAACAAGGATACTCGCTAAGGCCAGGTCCGGAGGCACCCTCACTCTTGGATGGGCTCAAATCACCATCTACCAGGATCTGTCATCGCTTACACTGACCCTCCGCCGTCTATGTAGTCCCCTCACAAGATGGCTTAAAGAGCAAGGCACGAGATACAGATGGGGATATCCCTTCTCTCTCACTGTTTGAACATGGTAGCAGGAGAATACTACTTCGCTCTGAAGAAAAAATACGAGAATGCATCACAGACCTCCTTGGCTCGGCCTCGGGGGAGGGCACACAGGACGCCCCTGCACAGGAAAGATCAAGATGGGAACTTCAAGTCCCGAAAAGAAAATGAGTAAAGGGATCCAGAAAGTACAGGCGACCCAATGACACGCCGGACAAAAACAAGTGACATGGTGCGGCCAAACCCAGTTTTTCCGGTGAAATCTGCTTCGAGAGTTCCTGCAAAGGACTAACTTATATTCCAGATCTTGGCACTCTTGCATCACTGGTTCCACCTCGTAACAAGTGAACTACTTGACCCGCAAACTTGAACGAAGACGCCGGAGACCGCATGTATCATTATATAGACTAGTTCACAGTGTAAAATGTTGTTCTTTAACATACTGCTGTTTATTACACAATTTTGCATAAGAGGGGGAGGGGGTTTATAATGCTATGTTGATTATAGTAGTTGACGGGGCCGCGCGGTTGCGACCCTTGCTGGTGGTCCGACAGTGGACCGGCTGTTCACACCCAGTCCAACTCGGACGCCATCACAAACAGACACAGACACTCATTGAAGGACCAAAGAGTAACGGGATAAGACGGAGGGCAACGGGTATGATGTACAATACCCAAAAGGGGAGTGTGGGGGGAGGGACGCAGGGCCTGGCACAGCCTCAGTTTTCCAGAGGCACTTATTCAAACACTTCCTTCACGGGGATCTTCCGCGACGAGCGACACAACATGATGACGGAACTCATAGAGCGCACTTCTGACCAATGGACGTGACATCCGGTGTGACAGGCATGACACACTGAAAATTGGTTCACTGAACGTTAAGGAGCTAAATTCTCCCACAAAGAGATCACTGATCTACAAAGAGTTCAAAAGAGCACAACTTAACATCTTATTTCTGCAAGAGACCCGATACGCCAGAGGGGAAGAAAGGAAGTCCCTAGGTAATAAAGCAGGCATCGAATACTGGGGCTCTGGCCCCCTTAAGAAAGCTGGAGTTGGCATCTTAATCAAGAGCACAGTCCGATTCTAACACTTCAAAACATGTATTGACGTTAGTGGCAGAGCGCTCGTGCTCGTTGTCAAAATACAGGACACCATTTTCACTTTCACATCCATATATGCACCCAATACTGGCCAGTCCAGGTTCCTCCAACAAACAATCCCCAAGATCATGATTGAGGCAGAAGGCGAAGTGATCCTCGGAGGGGACTTGAACTCATTGATGGATCCAGACCTAGATAGACAAGCCAGCAACCCACGCGCAGCCTCCCCAGCTGGACCTGGTCATTCACAGGTCATGGACATGATGCAGGCCTATAGCCTCAAAGACGCATGGAGACACAAGAACCCGGACTCAACGCGCTTCACTTTTTATTCAGCACCACATGCGACGTTCATCAGAATAGACTACATATACCTCACTCCCCAACTCACCAATGCTATGGCCGACTCCAACATAACACCCATAACATGGTCTGATCACGACATGGTCACAGTCACTCTTGACCGGCTGGCCCTCCCCAGAGGAGCTCTAAATGGCGATGCAACGAAGCACTCTTCAAAGACCCGATTTTTCGAGACCAGCTAGAGCAAGACATCACCCATTACTTTGAACAAAATTACACAGGCGACACCTCTTTAAATACCGTGTGGGAAGCAGGTAAAGCCACCTGGAGAGGACTGCTCATCAAGGAGGGGGCCGCCAAAAAAAGAGAACGCCAACTCATAGAGAACAGACTCCGAAAAGAAATTTCTCAACTTGATCTTATTGCATGATCCTCAGCCCCCGATAGACATCAGAACATAGAACGAGCCAACAATAAGAGGGAGGAACTGCACCAATTAGAAGCTGGTAACATTGTCCATAGACTCCAACGCCTTAAGCAGAAACAATGTGAACATGGCGACAAGGCGGGTGCCCTATTAGCCGCAAGACTACGTGGGCAACGCAAAGAACGATGGGTTCCAACAATACACATCAGTGAGGCATCTCTCGACCACCGTCCCCCCAATATCCCAGAAGTCTTCGCCGATTTCTACGAGGAACTGTACTCTTCAGATGCTGCCTCGCATCCAGAGGCGATCAACACGTATATGGACAAGGTGTCTCTCCCGTCCCTTCCCCTGAACGTGGCACAAACCTTAGACGCCCCGATCACGGGAGAAGAGATTGAGGAGGCGATCAAAAGCCTTCCAGTGGGGAAAGCCCCTGGTAACGATGGCTACACTGCAGGCTTCTATAAAACCTTTAAGGATGCCCTCCTCCCATTCCTTGTCGAGCTGTTTAATAATATACTCCAATCAGGCGTTGCACCGGACACCTTCTCAGAAGCATTAATCACTGTCATAACTAAGGAGGGCAAGGACCCCACCCTGCGCGCCTCCTATAGTCCGATTTCTCTCTTGAATATTGACACAAAGATTTACACGAGAGCCCTTGCTGCACGCCTTGAATCTCACATGCCAGCGATGATTCATAATGATCAGGTGGGGTTCATACTTGGGCGACAAGGCGCAGAGTCTACCCGGAAGACCATCCACCTCATACACGAGGCCTGGATGATGCCAGACACTTCCTAGAGGCCACACTGGTGAAAATAGGCCTGGCACCCGAGCTCCGTCGAGGGATCAAAGCCGTCTATACGGCGCCACGTGCCTCAGTAGCAGTAAACTCCCAATACTCCCGCTGGTTCCCCCTTAGCAGAGGAACGAGACAAGGATGCTCTCTCTCTGCCATTCTCTTTGCGCTCTCTCTGGAACCCCTCGCCCAAATACTCCGAGCAGACTCCGATGTACAAGGACTACGAGTGAGTGGCTGAGAGTACAAACTAGCCCTTTACACGGACAACATCCTGCTCCATGTCCTGAACCCGATGTCATCGATACCCTGTGCGATCCACCTGATAGAAGAATATGGCAGGCTCTCAGGCGTCAAAATAAATAAAACCAAATCGACTCTCTTCCCACTCCACAAACCCTCCCCGGACCACCTGGCGAATCTTGAAACCCTGGGAATAATCATCGGAGGTCCAACACTGAGATACCTAGGGATCAACCTAACAAGAGACCTCGAACATCTCTATAAACCAAACTTCCCTCAACTCCTGGATTCCCTCAAAGCGGACCTTGTAAAACAGAACCCTCTTACAATCTCCTGGATGGGCCAACTGAATGCCATCAAGATGGTGAGTCTCCATGTTTTTTGTATCCCTTCCAAGTTCTTCCTTTCACTATCCCGGATCACTTCTTCAAACAAGTCAAGAAAGCTACATTAGATTTCCTTTGGAACGGGAAGAAACCTAGAATATCCTATGAAACCCTGATACTACCAAAAGAGCACAGGGGCGTTGGCCTACCAGACATAGAACGATAATATCAGGCGGCCCAGCTCAGGATCCTGATTACTCACCTGCGAGTCCGAAGAGACCTGCAATGGATCCAACTAGACAACGCCAACCTGACCCCCGTGACCCTCGCTGAGTGGCTATGGGTCCCCAGACCGAAACTGACGAGAAGATTGCGCAACCACCCGATACTGGGAACGTTGTGGAACATATGGAAGGAAGGGAAGGGAATGTCCGGAGTCACCATGTGGCCCTCTCCCCTGAGCTACCTCTGATCTCCTGGGATCAGGGAGCATATCCTCGAACACCCCAGATACCAAGCCTGGTTCGATGCGGGACTGGAGAGAGTAGGCCAGTTGTGGAGAAACAGGAAATTCATTCCGATTATCAACCTCAAGGAAGCCCTCCAAATACGCCCAATCCCGGTTTTTCTGTATCTCCGATTGAAAGGTGTATTATCCAGGAAAGAATGGAAGACCAAGAACCAGAGGGGGGTCACGCCCTTCGAAACAATCTTGGACACGACCACCACAAACAAAGGCCTAATAGCACGCATGTACAGGGCTTCGATCACTAAGGACCAACCCGCGAGCTCCCGCTTGAAAGAGAGATGGGAGAAAGACTTTGGTAGAGAATTTGATCAACAAGCCTGGGACAGAATTTGCGAAACTCCATCCAAAATCTCGATTGCAGCCCAAAATAAGCTACACGTGACAAAGCTACTCCACAGATGGCAGTATGATCCACTCTGGCTCTCCAGAATGTTTCAGTCCTCCAAGCCCAGTTGCTGGTGTCAATGTGGCATGGATGCTGATTATTGGCATATGTGGTGGGGCTGACCCAACGCCCGCATCTATTGGCAGGAAGTCCTGGGATGGATTAAGCAGCTAGACGGCATAGAAAGGGTACCGTCCACCCTCCTGATCCTCTTTGGAAGAAGAGGAAGAAGAGGAAGATGAGCTGATCAGAGTCAGAGGACTAGTATC
Organism: Ambystoma mexicanum; assembly: GCF_040938575.1. Taxonomy (NCBI): domain Eukaryota; kingdom Metazoa; phylum Chordata; class Amphibia; order Caudata; family Ambystomatidae; genus Ambystoma; species Ambystoma mexicanum. The sequence goes on along the minus strand of NC_090932.1, from coordinate 359,070,813 downwards.
CCCACTGCTTTTGGCCACCAGAGCGTGCTTAGTCATCAAATGGAATTACACCTCCCGACAAAAAAAGATTGCCACAAATTGCCACAAACATTTACACAATGGAAAAAATCACGGCGGCACTCCATGACAAAGCTGCATGACACGAAGAAGCCTGGTGCGACTTTGCCAACCAATACATTTCAAACTCAGTGACAAACGACCCAGCACATCAGCAAAGCCAAACATCCCCCCTGGCTCGGACAGGACACCCCAGAACAAACGGCCAATTTAACATGCCTGTCACAAACCTACACTGCACACTCAATGGACTCCAAACCGAACATTGACCAGCGCCACACATCATGTCGCTCGACTCAAATCATCACGACAAATGCCGAAGATCCTGAAGTTGCATGTGCAAGGATATGGGGTGGGTGGGAGGGGGTTAAGGGATCAAAACGTCCCCCCACGAAGGGGTGACGAGTAGTTGATGATAAATGTTACACAGGTGTTAACGAAACTGCTTTTAGGTGCTACTATGTGAATACAACATGTACCCACCTGTATGTCTTTTACTGATGTTTAAAACCAATAAAAATGTAAATTAAAAAAAAAGAAATATGTATATCAAGAATATTATTGGTATAATAATACATACTAAGAAATATTACAATTAATAATTACACAATACATAGGTACATTGTAACTAAATGAACTGACAAATCCTATATATTTAGTTGAAGAATATTTCTTTGAAGAAAAGTTTTTTGTGAAGATTTTACCACTGTTAGGTAATATCTTTCCTTGCTTGGATCCTTGATGTATCTTATTTTTTACATCAGATCATGTACTAACTCGAGACATTGCAACATAAAGTTGTCTGTGACTGAACACCGGCTCTCGAAGGAATATTCCAACTTTTATGAAAGTTTGACCTTGTGATTTGTTAATGGTCATTCCAAAGGCATATTTGATTGGAAACTGTCTCCTTCTTAAAATTAATGGTAGTTCAGTATTTTTCATTTCAAGGGCTCTTTCTGAATCTGTCATATTTATTCTACGGGCTGCAGAACGTGATTGTTGCATGCCCATTGGAGAGCTGCTTCCAGTATAGATTTTACGCTGACTTGCCCTTTGTTGCTCAGTCATGTGTGTCCTACATATACGTTGAGTCTCATTTCTTCTTCGTTTAACGTTTTCTGCATCTACATATGTTAAAATCCTCTTTGGAGTCAGTGTGGGGGACTGATGTGCCGAAAATACTTGTGTTTACAGAAAGCCCTCTGTATGGGGGAAAAAGTAATTTATTTTGTTAGTAAAATAATGCTTAATCAAAATAATTTCTATGTATGTTTTTTAAAAAAATGTATATATTTACTTAGTGTATGAAACTTGAAGTATGCTGTTAAGGTGGTATCACTGTCTTGGGCCTTTTCTGCAGCCAATTGTATGTCATCATTGTTGAAATACACATGTTGTTCACCTAGAAGATTAACTTGAAGTCTTATTATTGTATTTGTAATGCAAAAGCTCTCTCTAGCAGTGATAACAGACGAAGCGGGCAGGCTTTACTGCGCAACTTGAAGTCTTATTGCTGTATGCGTAATGCAACAGCTCCATCTATTAATGGTAACAGGCGAAGCAGGCATAAGACAGCCTCTGAGAAACATCTGGCCTTTTATTATATAGTATGATATGATGATGATATGATGTGCATGAATGCGTGCATGATGTTTGGGTGGCTGGGCGTGCTTGTGTGAGAGAATGGTGAATGATTGCATGTGTACATTAGCAAGTGGTTTGTGAATGTCTGTGCTTGTGTTAAACACCTGGATTACTTACCAGTATTCTTTCATGCTATTAGTCCCAATCTTACTCATCCCAGTACTTGTCTATGAAGCACCTTGCCTCATACATAAATACTGGGATGAGCAAGAGGGATGCTGAGGTAATCCTGTGCAGAGGATTTAATTTTGGGGGTTGGAGGAGGAGAGGGGTGTGCTAATACATAGATGTTATCAATGACATAGCAGTCATGATATGTATTAATGGCTAGACTGGCATTTTGGCACAACCGGTCTAGTCATTTCTTACTGTAGCATGACATTTCTACTGGGCATCTATGATAATGTAAGCATGATAAGTGTTATTACCTGTCTAGAATGGCATTTGGGTGCAGCCAGTGCAGCCTTTTCTTACTGTATCATGGCATTTTTTGAGGGCATATATAATGAAGTAAACATCATAATTAAGCAATATGACCCTCGCGGTGGGGGCATTACCGACTATGTGTGATCTGCAGATTGCAGGTTCGAATCCTCAGCCTTTCATTCAGGTTTCTAAATGCGTACAAACTTTGCTTGGAATGATAATTGTATTTAAATATGTGCTATGTATAGTGCTTTTAAATAACACATAATTATCATGAATGATATGATAGGTTATTTAAAACCACTTAGTATCCAGAGGTTTCTAAGTGCGGCCCCGTGTATCAAACTTTGTTGCTCTGTGTCATCTTGATTCCAAGGCGAGCACGTTGCCCCTGTGCTATACCCCCCCAAGACTTCAAAGCATTAATGCCTGTGTGCATTGTTGGTGACTTGCATTTATTGGATTTTTGGATACTGTATTATCGCAGCAACAGGTAATGTAGAGGCTGCACTTATCATCCAATGACAATACCTGACATGCAGCTATTATTGGCATAATATGAAGGTAACTGGCTATACAATGCTGAAGTGGCATATCTATGACAGTGCCTTGGCCTATGTTGATTTCGATTTGGCCTAACCCTATAATATCATGACCACATCCAGAGCATATGAAAGCAGCACCCTTGTTAAAATGTGACTGCTATCTAAAATATTCCTGTCTGATTTAGTACTTGTTTGGTATTTTTAAAATGGTGCATTAATGTACTTCTTTTTAATGCCCGCAAGACACTTCTTTGAAGGTCCTAGAGGTTAAAGATGAACTGATGCCATCAAGGTTAAAGGTCATGTGATGTTATCAGGTGCATGATGTCATTTCCGCTACCCCATGCATTTTGGTGAATCAACATGCCATTGCTCGCCCTTGATGTGGTTGCAAGCCTGCACTTTGAATCTCAACAGGACCGTTTCAGCCCTTCCGCCTCCCCAAGTCGATAAATGAAGAAGCATTGAATTGGCCAATAATAACAGCTTAGAGACATGAGTTATCTGGCATAAACTGCTTTACAAAAAACCTGATGAAAACCTGATGTTATTATTATTTCGGTATATTACTTTTGTCAGGTCTAATGTTTTTTCAAACATGTCCAGTATGTTGAACATTATAACTTGTGACACATTTTGCACATTTAGGAATCCCTGATAGCATGCATCTGTGTTTAAATTCCCAAAGAAAAGCAGTACAGTGAACGTGTTCTTCTGCCACATGGCAGCTGTGCTAGATTCCTATATTAGGTTTGGATCGATCTGCTGGATATGCATGGAATCGTCTCTGTCAAGCAATAATTGGGTAGCACTGTACTGTTTAATAATTCAGAAAATAAACATTACTCAGTTCCTGCTTATCCATTTTCATATTATTCACAGAGATTGGTCGGCGTTGATGCCCATACTCTAGTATATGTGAGTTTGAAATATCATAAATAAACAAAAGGAATCAATAAGCCTTGGGGCTAAAAGACATTCCCATATTAATATTAAAGAGTGTAATGCTTGATAGGCAAGGCACAGAGGGGAACTGGGCTGACATGGAGCAGTTACCCACTAGAATAGATCATTAACATGTGTAATATTATTGCCATGTTAAGATCAGTGTGCCATGGATTTGTATATAGGTTAGTCAGAATACATTCAGATTTTAGAACAGCATTGACATGAAAGTATTTCTGAGATGGAGCAATGCACACCTCTCTTCCTGCCAGTTATGCCTCTGTCTTTCTGTTTCGCTATCTGGGCCCTATTAAAGAACTTTTACAATGATGCAGTTTTGGACAGTATTATCAGTGGGGCAAAAAATTCCATGGAGCAAAAAGAAATATGTTTTTATTTGTATTCATTTATTGCACAAGCCATACAAGTTCTTCAAAGAACAATAAAAATACATGTATAACATTATAGAATTACACGAAGAAGAAGACAGATATTCCATATCACAGCCATAAAATAGGACGTTAAAAGTATAAGAAATCACTTAAAATCCGATCAATACAAATATATTCGATATAATAGACTAATACAATAAGGAAAACAGTATACAACACAGGGAGAGATAGCTCGCAGCCCTTCAATTACCTTAATATATAACTTGGTCAAGGGGAAAATACTCGCAACCTTATGTAAACACGGTTTATTCAAGTGACACAAAAGGGAAAAATTGACAATATCAAGATAGACAAAATAGTCCAGATGAACATATTGCATCTGCAACCATCACTACTCTAGCTGCCCTCAAGATGGTCTTCAAATAAAAGGCTCTCAGGGCTTTATGTTATGTTATTTGGCATTTATATAATGCTCTATATATCATTGGTGTGAACTCAAAGCATTTGTGGGTTGAACGCCCTCGGGGACCATGTTCCAGGTCAGTCGAGAGAGAACGGTATCATAGGGTGAGCGGTATACTCAATATTTGAGCAGCTCATGTGATCGCCTGGTGGTAGCTGCATCCTAACATTAGGTGTGGTGGTAATGAGAGATCAGTTGAATGTGTGCAGTCTGGTGGTTGGTCTCTGAGACTTCATTCTGGCGGCATTAGACCTGTGTAGGACGTTAATGTGTGCAGCTAGGCCGATTATTTTGTGTGGTATAGCTGCAATCTGGCAGGATGTTGAGGTGTTCATTGAGCATTGCTCGTATGTGAGCAGCTAGGCCAAAATTGATTGAGGGGTGTAGCTGTGCTCTATTGTGTGTTGGTGTAGAGCAAAGAGTGAGCATAGTGATAGGAGAGGTGGGTGTCTGGAATGGATGTTTTATTCTTACAAACCTAATGTTCCGGATTACATTCACACATTTCGCGATAGCTGCGCTCAGAGGGAGATGGCACAGGAGGCAGCTAGGCATGTGCAGTAGACTCAGGAAGCAGATTGTCAGCAGTCATATATCTGGTGCCTACAGGATGCTAAGGTTGTTATCTATGTTAACTGGTTCCTGATTCTGTCTTGGTGACTTATTAGTCGCTTTCAGTGGTGTCATTGCTCGGTATCTCCTCGAACATGTATCCGCAGGTAATTACTTTCGAATGCAATTGTCATTGAAGTCGTGGTCCATGGTGTTGCAGGGTATCAGCAGCCCTAGATGGTCTTAATCAGGTTTACGGAAAGAGCCACGTTTTTAGAGCTTTTCCGAACGGCCATGTAGTCTTGGGTGTGTCGAATGTGTTGGGGGAGTGAGTTCCACAGAGTTGGACTCAGGGTTGAGAAGGCGCATCATCCAATCCTGGCTGAATTGGAGGTTGAAATCACTAGTAAGAGGGCAGTGTTTGATCTTAGGGAGCCTGATGGGAAGTAGGGTTTAATCTTCTCTTGTAGGTACGTTGGGCTGGTCTTGTGCACTGCTCGGTGGGTAATGCGTAGGGTTTTTAAGTTGGCCATTCGTCCGACAGGGAGCCAATGGAGAGTGCAAAAAACAGGGGAGATGTGGTCTCTGTGTCCCAGGGCGAGAAGGAGTTTGTCGACAGCCTTTTGGGCTCTCTGGAGTTTGTTAAGTTGGTATGCCGGTGCTCCCAGATATAAGGAGTTGGCATATTCCAGTCTCAGCATAACAATCGACATAACAGCGGCGAGTCTATTGGGATAGTTAAGGTAAGGGAAAATGCGTCTTAGGATTTTGAGGTGGTAGTGACATGATTCTGATACATTATTGATCTGACGGGATAGGGTTAGGCCTGAGTCCATAGTGCAGCCAAGGTTTTTGCCTATTTTGGATGGAGGGGGTGCCAATAGAGGGTGCCATAGGAGTGGTTGCGGGAGAAGGGCAGTATTGCCACACACACAATGATTTCAGTTTTATCTGGGTTCAGAAGGATGTGGTTTCTTGTCATCCATCAGTCAATATCACTGAGGCAGGCTTCAAGGTCAGGACAAGGGTTGGTGCTTGTTTTGGGAATTCTTAGGATAATTTGGGTATCATCGACGTAGTTGTAACAGGAGAGGTTGCGCACACGGATGATTCCTGGTAGAGTGGTCAGATAGTGTTTGAAAAGGAGAGCAGAGAGGCAAGCGCCTTGGGGTACTCCAGTGTTTAAAGCACGAGCAGTTGAGAAAAAAGGGGAGAGGAAAGCGTGGCATGAGCAGAGAAACAACAGCTGTGTGCAGTCTCTACCTCCAAACAACACAAAGGCATATGTCTATGCCACCGCTAACCCATAATTTTGTAAATGTGGCTAGACTCAGTGTGTCCACACGAAAGTCAAAATATAAGGCTTGTGCGTACAGAGATTCAATGTAGTCTAGGTAAATTTCAAACCCAAATTCAGGCTTTCATTCAAAATATTTCTTTGCCAAAAGCATAGTAATCTGGTAAAGGTATTCTCATCTACATATTTTTTGTTTTCTTTGACATAGCCAATATGGTGTATAAATCAACACAGACATACAATCAATGAAAAATCATCACAATTTTGGCTAAGCAATACCTTACATTTTACACAAAAGACCAATTGTCACATGATTTGGAATATATTTATTCATGAATTCTATTTACAGGCAAACTAAACAAACAGCAAAGGAACAGGAATTAACTAATAGAAATGAATTTTCGCACAATAGATTATAAATATCTATACCAACCTATCTGGTAAGTATTACTGTGCACGAGTGGGTTATATTTTGCATATAATACACTAGTAAGTATCACCGAGGCTCCAGGATGGAATATATCCCTATAAACTTTAAATCACAGGTGTGCATTAATTAAGGACAACTACTATTATAAGAACTACATCTTGACCAAGGCTAAGATATCATGATTATGTGAAATATTGACAAACAGTGCAACAGTCCTAATAAGTAAGACAATGAATAGGTATGCATACATAATTAGGAATGTATCACTATCAGTGGTTTGATGATAAATTCTAACTTCATTTTTATTCTGCCCCAAATGCCCCCGTCTTTTGCTGTATGCCAATGTCTATTTCATTAATATATATACTTGACACAATGTCTGCTAATTGATTTCTTATGCAACGCGTGTTAAAGTTATGTTCAAATTTATGTATTAATGTCCTTTAGTATATCATGTTCACCTATGTAATAATTGTTAACAACATTGTTGAAAATGAATTAATTTCCTATCAATGCTACATTGTAACTGAAGATGGTTAAATCCTTGACAAAGTTCGTCCGGTTTGAAACACGTGTCAGAGACAGCAGTTCTAATAAACTGGGAAACTTGTATATACAAATCATTGAATCTATGCAATCAATCCTAATAATGGCTACCCGTAAAGAAAACTTCTAGCGCATGTGAACATGGGAACATATTCATCAAACTATAATGACACTAGAGTGGTCAGGGCATAGCCATCCAACCCATATTCTTGCAGCATTTCACAGCATATTTCAGATCTTAACTAACCTTGTCTTTAAGTAACTAGAACATTAATTGGTGTGCCAATATCACCTACCTCCTATAATCATAACATCATATATGACTTGACTAATAAAAGCACTTATTACATTAATTATATTTTCAACTTGTAGGACTATTTTCCATAACATAATACACCCCCTGTTGCACAGACTCTAACCACAATGATAACATCACAGATCCCATCACTTATGACTTCCCAATTACATGTTGTATGGAAACACTGATGACACTACAAATCACATCACTGATGTCACCACTGGTGACAACACTAATTGCATTGCATATAACTGATTACATCAATAATGGAATTAGAAATAACATAATTTATAGTATATCTCATGAAAACTTTGATTACCTTAAAAACAATTTAGGACGTGGACTTGGCCATGACAAAAGCTGGGGTCACTGGCAAGCTCCTGAGTCCTAGCTAGTGGTCGGTTAGTGTTCAAAAATACCAAAGTGAATGGTCAAAAGCCATACCCAGTAGCCTGTCACTGTTTTAAAATATAGTTGGCAATGCTGAAAGCTGTAGTCAGTGACCATGGGTAAAGGTCATAGCTAGTGCCCATTAATATGTCAGGATATACTGTCAGCACAGCCAAAGGCTATAGCCACTGGCTAGTATTGTGTTGAAAACCATGGCTAGCGGCTGGTTAGTTTATATAATATACAGTGGTCAAGGTTAGTGTTGTGTAATACACAGTGGCATCATTTGCATTTTATTATTTTGAAATTTACAGGGGACATGGCCAAAAGATGTACGAACTGATCAAGGTCAAAGGCCATGGCTAGTGGCCCATTTATATGTTAGAATATATAGTGGCCACAGTCAAAGATTGTGTCAACTGGCCAGTATTGTGCTAAAGTCCATGGTGATTGCCTCTTCAGTGTATATAATATACAGTGGACACTGTTGAAAGCTGCATTCACTGGTAATGGTCAAAATCTGTTGTTGGCAGTGTGTTAGTGTTTTAAAATGTTGAGTGCATATGGGTGAATGTTTTGACCACTGTCCATAACTGAAAGCCATGACTAGTACCCATTCATGTGTTACAATATAGTTGGCCATGCACACTGACCATGGCTGACGGCAATACGTAATGCCTGTCACTGTTGTAATGTGATTAGTGATGTCATCACTGATGTGATATCTGATGTCATCATTGTGGTCATAGTCTGCACAACAGGGGGCACAAAGTTAAGGTGGCTTTAGCTGAATATCTAGGTTGTTGTTCTATTAAGTTCTCACCTTAACGTCCCTGCAACTAAAGTTTTTTCCTTGGTTTTCAAGGGTTTTGTTATTCCATACAAAATTAATATTAATAATACAGACCTACTCCTTAGAGGAAAGTGCACAAGACAAAATGGCATTGGACTTTTAAAAAAGTAATGAACACCAGAAAAATAACCAGAAAGAGGAAATGTAAAAAATAAAAATATGCTGGCAAAGTATAAAAGGTGCTCACCTTTGAAACCCAGCATTCCGTCGGGAAATATTCCCTGGAAAACTAAATCTCAATACCAAACAAGTGCTTGTGGCCACATATTTTAAAGTGAAATATAAAAATATAGTTTAATTGACTTTCTCCTAAGCAGAAAGTGCGCAAGACAAAATAGCATTGGACATTTAAAAAAAGTAATGAACACCAGAAAAATAACCTCATAGAGGAAATATTTCAATAAATATGCTGGCAAAGTATAAAAGGTGCTCACCTTTTAAACCCAGCAATCTGTAGTGAAATATTCCACGGAAAACAAAATCCCAATATGAAACAAGTGCTTGTGGTCTTGTGGGTAAGTATCTGCACTGGGAGCATGACAACCTGAGTAAAATACTGGTAGCCAAATACTTGAGCAAGCTTGCAAACCTAAAAACAAAACAATGGTTGTATCCGCCCTCTGAAAAAAAGTTAGACTCTTTACCCACATGTGTCCTTTACTTGTGCACTGAAAACCAGCCCCAATCAGGGGAAAATAACTGAACCAGTGTCCAGGATTGCAAACTCTCTTGTCACATCATGGGCAAATACTCATGACTTTCGTGCCCTCTCATCATTTGCCCTCCTCACCCCATGTATGGCTTTCAACAATACTGTGCTTTATAAAGCTAACTAGAAAAGTACACATACCATAGTGTCACTCAATATATAAATCCTTATAGAACTATGTTAGGCAAAAAGTGTACAATTGCAACATTATTACACCCATCTTGACGGTGTGACTACAAATACCAGAATGCAATTCAGCAAAAGGCAAACGCATTGTCTCTGGGTACTAAACTTTCACAGACTGACAGTAGCATGGTTTAAAAAAATGCAGATATTGTGTTTTATGAGATATTTAAAACTTTGAGAACTCACAATGATTTTAGGCAATGCGAAGAGAGATTAAATTGCCATGGAGCACACACTTTGGTTAAGCAGCGTTCTCCATGGGAACAACCCTTTTTGGCTACATCATTTAGGCACTGGGAGATTTGGCACGGGCATTCAGAAGCAGTGGCCATTTTGGCATTTGTGTATTAGGCAGCATGGCTTTAGTGTGATGACCCCTTCCTCACTTTTAAGCTAAGCAGGGTTCATCCCAGTTTCTGCAAGCATGGGTAATACACTGTTACTGTAAAAATACCTATTTTTTATTATTCGATTTGAGACTCCGAATACCAGAATGCAATTCAACAATAGGAAAAAAAAATCTCTAAGTGGAAAAACTTCAAGGACTGACAGTAGCACAGTTTAGTAAATCATTGAGATGCCCATGCGGTCATCCATCCATGCAGTAACCAGGACGGACCCTGCTTAACTTCAAAGCAAGAAAAGGGCAGGCCCATTCCTCTAATCCAGACGTGGACCCCTTGCTCACTGTTCTTAGAGAGGCACAGCTCCACCTCACTGATGAGGCCCTACTAGGCCAAAAAACATGACATGGGTTCCTGTTGGTACTCTTATTCACAGGAGAATTGCTGAGCATTTCAGTGCTGGACTTCCCTGGGCACGACAAAGACTGATATGCACAGATATTTCTCCTCTGTGAAAGGGACAATGAGCTAAAGACTTGGTTGAGACTCTCCCGGGGGCCATTCACCCAAGAACAGGTAATTGGGCCGTGTTTGTGCCGATAGAGGGACTCCCAGAACCCTGTTTTGAATATTAAGTAGCTTTGGGTTTCACCGTAAATTACCAGGGGAATCCAGATTTGGACCCCTTGCTCACTCTTCTTAGAGTCGCACATCTCCTCCTCACTGATAAGGCCCGACTAGGCCAAAACACGTGTCTGGGGTTCCTGTTGGTACTCTTGCTCACAGGAGAATTGCCTAGTATTTCAGTGCTGGACTTCCCCTGGGCACAACAAAGAATGATATGCAGGGATATTTCTCTTCTGTAAAAAGGGACAGTGAGCTAAAGACTTGGTTGAGACTCTCAAAAGGGGCCACCCACCCAAAAACAGGTCATTTGGCCGTGTTCGTGCCGGTAGAGGGACTTCCAGAACCCCCATTGTTTTGCATTCCTCTAAGTGGTCTTGTAATTTTGGCTCATTTATTAGGCAACATAGCCTGAGGAGGCTGGCCCCTTCCTCACTTTGAAGCTAAGCAGCGTCTGTCCAGGTAATTGCATGAATTGGAGACCTGGTTTGCTTTTGATTCACTGGACATGGCCATGCCATAGCCAGCGGGTTTTCACCTCCACTATCACTACAATTATAAAAATATCTTTCAAACATTTTTCTTAAAAAAATGTAAGTACCGATCTACACATACACGCAGTTATCTGGAGTCCTTTGTAACCTCAGATATAGGCACGAATATCGGCAAAACAGCCACACAAAAAATGCTTCCCTGCCCCCCAGGCCATCACCAAGTGCCCCCTCATCAGTTCCACCTCCTCCCACTCCACAGCTAGCCACCTCCCCTGCCCTCTCCCTTTCACCCCAGAGCACACTCTGCTTCTGTGATGCAGTTTGCTTTCAGGTGACGTCTATTCGGTTCCATGTAATAATGTCACCACAAAAATATCGCCATACAAAAACATCGCCGAAAAATGGTCGTTTTTTGTGGCGCCATTATTGCATGGAACATGCAGGGGACACCCCCGCAACCCCAAATTCTTTTTTTTTTTTTGCCCCTATCGCCACATATATGGTCACCCAAATAATATCGCCACGACATTTTCGCGGCGATATTTTTCACGGCGACCATATATGTGGCGATATTAATACCTGATACCGTCTATTCGCGGCTATAGCCGAGGCTAGAGAAAGCTTTGAGTTGCAAACTCTGTCCCGGGACCCCCTCCAACTCTCAAATTTCACTCAGTGCTTTCTAGTCATACCCCCACCTCTACCCTGATGGCATTTGTATGTTTTGTGACCTACAAAGTGCTTTTTACTGCGTTTCATTTTCCCATAACCTCAGCTATAGCCTCGAATATCTTGTGCATCAAGAGAAAAACAAGATGACGGTTGTTTCATTTCTGAAAACCTTGATCCTGAAATGCACCATGGGAGATATAACTATAATATTTGGGGAAGAAGGGCCCCCTCTTCTCTGTCAAATGTAAAAATAACTACAGTATGCAATAACCCCAAACCACGCATGGATCACGAGTCAATGATTCATGGCCAAGGTGTTTTGACCTGGTCCAAATCCGTCCAGCAGTTTAGGCTGTGCACTTTGGAAAAATTTACCTTTTTTGTCTATCGGAAAATGAACGGGAAGTAGGCCGCACAATGTAGAGTACATAATAAAATGAGTCAACAAAAAATAGTACAGTATGTAAAGATTAATTTCCTTTGACCAGTTGTCTGTTAGAGTTCAATAAAAAGTCCTAAATAATTTTGACAAGAATAACGAAGTAATATAAATCCAATTACATTTATAAAAGTAAGTCTTCAATTTCTAAGCTTAATTTCCTGTGTACATATATGTAATAATGTAATATTCATATTTTTTTTAGAATACCCATGCAATACATACGTGTAGGTTCATGTGCATGCTTTACATTTGCTTTTTTACACTTTTCATTTAGAAAACAATGCATTTGTATACACAATATAGACTGTAAATGTGTAAATTTTACATTTTCCTAACAATCAGTATTCAACCAGGATTCAACATGTTTCTATTTCTATCTATTCCTATTCTAATTTTTTTACAAGTGTATATTCATACTATATTATCTTACGCATACCTCAATTATATATGCCACAACCAGGTACATTATATCTAATAGATTATTTTAATTGCTTGCTATGAAACAAAATTAAAGGTATTTCTAAAATATCACATATTTATATTGTAAATCTCATCTTTGAAATAATATTACAAGTCAATGCTCTTGAACTACTCATATCATAGATGTGTATCTGTCTATTGTTCCATGTCATGTTCTTATTCATATGAGGTATACTAAAATAACATATGAAACAAGAAAATGACCTACAAATATGTCAACGTACATAATGTTTTTGGCATGTCTGAAATCATCGGTGATGCAATTAGTGACATCAGATTTCATGTAATTATTGATGTCACCAGTAATGTAATTATTGTGCTCATATGCTGCGAAACAGGAGCCAAGTTGTTTGGTGGCTTTGCCTGAATTGTCTGCCGAATTTCAAGGGTTATGTTGCATTACCTAAACCTACCGTCTCTTCAACTTAAGTGTTTCCACTATATATATTAGATGCTCTGTGGTAGTGGCCAAGTAGTTATTGTTAAGTTGCTCAACCCATTGGAAGAGAAGTTTTTGGGTGGCTTATAACTTTGGTGCCATTTGACAAATTCTTACCAAACTCTCCAAATAAAGTATATGGCCACTTCAGAATGGGTTTGCAATGTGTGGCACAGTTTTGTGAAGGGGGCAAAGTTATAGGGGGCAGGGGAGTGCCACACTTTTTGAAATCCTCAAAGACATAATGGGAAAATACATTTTCTCATGCCGACAGTCCAAACCAATGGATGGATTTGCATCAAACTAGTGCAAGGAGCAGCGACTTGGTTCCAAAACTTTGTTTTTTTCAAATTTGGTATAAATCCATTCAGTATGTTTTTTTTAAATGGACAGAAAGTAGGTAAAAAAGCATTTGTGATATCTGCGTCCAGTCTGCAGACACATTTCCTGGTTCGGTGTCTGTAGACACCTCTGGGCCAATTAGGGGGTACCTTGGTGTTTGCAGACATCAAACATGCATGCCGTTTGGTTGTTGAATAAACAACAGCTTTGTCAAACTTTTCAAAACAGTCTCTATATTGATTTTTCAGACCACAGCCCTTGTTCGCAGACAGCACAGTGTGGAAAACTCTGTAAAATACATTTTGAGTTATTTTGTGTATGAAAGAGTGTATGGGAAAGGAGGAGGAGAGGAGAACATTAAGATGGAGCTGTTTTCATAGGTGACACTTTCACTGTCCGTAGGAATATTCTGAGCTGTGTACATGATTATTTGTCCGCTGACACTATTGGGATTGGGAAGGGTTCTGTGTTTTTGTAGATGTACACATGTTTTGTTAAAGTAGTGAATTTGAGTGATATGTGGAGGTTTGGAATATGATTATAGTTGTTAGTTGTTGCTGAAGTGGTTGTACAATAGCTAAAGTGTATAGTTGTTTGTGTGGTGAGGTTATAATAGTTTGAAGAGTATAGTTGTGACAGTGGTTAATGTGCATATTTTTGGGGACATGGTTGTAAAGTTGTGGCAATGGCTACCATGGATGTATATTTATGGCGGACAATAGTAAAAGCAAATGGAATGGATCACATCATTTAAGGTGTGCTGCGTGTTTTTTTGATATGGTTGAATTCTATTGTTGTGGCCATTGCCAGTGTCAAAGAATCTGGACACTGGCCATGGCCATATTATTATGTGCATAGTAATTATTGCTACTGTAGTAGGAGTTTCAATCTGGACACTGGCCACGGCCACAGTAATATGTGTACAGTATTTATAGCTACTCTAGGGTGAGTATACAGTAGAAAGATATTATTGAATTTTACACGGTATTTATAATCCTACCAAAATTGTGGACAATGTGTATTTTTTACAATAGTTTGTCCTTAGTGATTTTGACTACAGTAGTATCTTGATAGAAATTGATAGTGGGGATAGATGCTTACTTGAATATTGTAAGAAGACTGCAAAGTAGAATTGTAGACACTGGCAAAACATATCGTAATGTGTCCTTAGTAATTATGGGTACAGTAATATGTGGAAAGTTATTGCTACTGGGAGTGGATAATTACTTGAATATGGTAACAAGGCTGCTATCTGTGGTTGTTTCTCTGTAAAGAAAAAAAACAAGTAAAATGTGTTAAACAACATATTTTGAAACATTTCATTGAATACAGATTTACATACAGATTTACTTTTTGACCCTCATTATTTGTACATTATATGAACTATGTTTGGTTTAACATTTGTGTGTGGTACACTGTTGTATTAACATGTAGTAATCATTGGGTTATTGTGAAAATAGATCCATGGTTTACTGAAAAAACCCTACTGTATGGAGATGCAGTTTGTGGCATAAACATGGATGTATGCTTGCATATTTGAAGTGTATTGTAATGAAGGGTATGTTTAAACTAGGTAGATATTTGTTGGCACATTCTAACTATATTGGATTTTAAAAGTAGTATTGTTGTACCATGCACGTATAATGTAAGTAGAAGTGTGATGGTATGTTTGAAGTGTGTTTTAAAGAAGGGTATGTTTAAAGTAGGTAGATACCTGTTGGCCTGTTCTAACTCTGTGTTGTAGTGTTCTTTAGTGAGTATAGTTGGTTTTCAAGAATATTATGTAGGCATTTAGTTGTGCTGGTGACCTATGTTGTGGAGTAACAAAAGTTTTGTTACATTCAGACCAGCCATGTTTTTTTACATATGCATTAGAGTAACCTGAAGTAGTTGTGTCATCAGTATGGCATGTTAAGCCTACTGTTGTGAAGGTTTTCTTGCCAAGAGATACTTGTCCATGTATGAAGCTTGTGAGTTTACAGTTATTTTTAGTACCATCTGCATTGTACCTTAGAAGCATTAGTATGTCATATTGTCCATGTGAATTTATTTGTATGTTGGAGTGATTGTCTGACTTGAAAAGAGGGTAATATGACATGGTTTACATTCTTCAGAAGCTGGTGAAATGTAATGTATTCAGAATTTGGCATTAATGCATTTACAATTTGTTCATTAGGGATTTGCTTTTTTGAAGCGTGGTTGCAGAGAGTGCATGCATGTTTCAATATGTATGAAATCTGGAAGATTTCATTCATACAGATGTTTTTGGTTTCCAGTACTTGTAGTAAGTACATTAGGAATTCTTGTCAATCTTCCTGTGTGTTTATGGTGAATGTTACCCTTGCTGCACAGCAGTCCAATTATTGCCTTATACCCGAGACACTGTAGGTGCTGTTAGGATGATTTGTGGCATTTGTATGAGCACAACAGGTCTAAGACTTTTTAAGTAAATGTTGAGAACAATTAGTGGCAATTGTAAGAGAAGATTGATTGCTACATTTGCAAAGCAATTTACTCCAGTTGTGTTGCTGAATTGAAAAGGACCAGATATCTGTGCCTCTGTATCCTTTAATGGGCCTGCAGTTGTTACTCGAGAAGATACATTTGTCTCTGTGCCTTTTGATGAACGTGCAGTTGTTTTGGACTAGAGAGTTTTGTGTTTTTATTATTCAATGGATCAGCAGTTGTTCTTTGTTTTCTTTAGTGGAATTTCAGGGATATCTGGTATAGCTTCTATTTTTATTAATTTTCTTTTTAACGGTCTTGTTTTTGAGGTACAAGGTACATACCCAGTTGTCGGGTGTACAGTGCACATAGCCTGTTGCATTCCATTCTAGGATAGAAGGAATGTCAGCATTGACTTTGTTTGCATCAAAGTTAACTAGGAAAATACCATTGACTAAATGGAGACTTGGAAGTGCTACGTAACCCATACCGTCTTTGGAGACTGTGCTGCCAATGTCGATCAGTGCATGGTCTAGAATTAGAGCTTGTGACTTGTGAACAGTGACAGCATATGCAAGACATAGCGGTAATTATTCTCAGCGTACATACATGTCTTTGAAAAGCCTTGAAACACCTGTGTATAGGCGCGTTACAAATACCATATCATATCATATCATATCATATCATTGTGTGGCCCATTCTTTTAACTGCTGCAAGTTTGTCAAAGTAGATGTTGACAAACTGAATGTTGTTGTCATGTGGATAAGTTTGTAAGTCAACAAATGTATCAATTGCTCCATTGACAAAACCTTGTTCTGTTTAAAGGTTACATTTTAGAATTACTCTGTAGTTTAGACACAGGGTTAATCATTATTCTAGTGCAGCTGTGTTGCAGATACATGTTTCTGAACTATTTAGTTGTGCTGTTGCTTGTTGACACACAGGGAGCGTCATGCTGTGCACTTCTAGTTTGTCTGTGAAGGTGATATGCACTATGGGTTGCATTTCATGTTTACACATTGTATTTTTGAACTGGTTACAGCTTGCAAGTGTTGGCATTAAGCACATGCATTAAAGATTTTGCAAAGTTAATTGTTCCTTGACATTTGGGGCAAATGTTTTTTGTTTATTCAGCTCAGGGATTAAACTAGTTTTTAAGAAGAATTGTGCATAGGTTAGATCTGCAAACTGACACATGTTTTGAGTTAGTTATCTGTAGCAAAAATATTGTCAGAGATTTTACATTCCAATGCTACTGAATGTATTACAGCATTGTTTGTGTCCTAATGTTTTGAAAATGGGTTGTCCTTTTACTGGTTTTAACTGTAGGAGGGATCTCTGAATACAATAACATGTTTCCCCCAAACAGTTGTTTTAGTGGGTTTTTAGAAATGCTTGCATTCTGAGATGAATTAAAGCAAGCATGAGGTTGGAAACCATGCTTACTTCATCAACCAGGAGTACTTTCATTTTCTGAAGAATTCTTTGTATGCCACTAGCAGTTCTGCTGTCAATTTGTAGTATTCTAATGTGTTTTGGTGTTCTGCCAGGAGGAGAAGTAGTCGGTGTAAAGTTACACCTCCTAAGTTGTAAGCAGTTAGACCTCTGGGGGGTGTTACAGCAGCTGAAATGTAGTTGTTTGTTAAGTCTTGTAGACATTTACTGAGTATTTTAAT
Organism: Ambystoma mexicanum; assembly: GCF_040938575.1. Taxonomy (NCBI): domain Eukaryota; kingdom Metazoa; phylum Chordata; class Amphibia; order Caudata; family Ambystomatidae; genus Ambystoma; species Ambystoma mexicanum. Next base: position 359,053,119 of record NC_090932.1, on the reverse strand, counting down.
TAAGAAGGTTTTGCCAGAACCTGATTCACCATTTACATACAAGAGCAGAGGTTTATCATTTTTATATTTACAAGTGTCAGTTTCAGGTTTAAACCCATGATCAATTTCTTCAGTGACTTCTAGGTAAATGGTCAGTTGTTCATTATTTAGATGTGATTTGAGTACTGATAACTCTTCTTCAGATTGTTTAGATTGATACATGGTGTTTTCTGTCTCAGTCCTGGCTTTTTCCGCATCATTTTGATTGAGTGGTTGTCCTAGTGGTTCTTGGCTCCCTGTAAGAGAAGGTTGACTGCCTTCAGGAGTGTCTTTATCTAGTAGAGTTTCAATGACTTCCTCTTGTTTACGTTCATTGTCCAACATTTGTTTGTAAGGATTTATAATTGACATTTGTTATACTACTTTCCTTTGCCGCGAATGCTGCTTCTTATGTGTCATATGCCCCAAATAATGTGTATTCTTTTTTCCAAGGTTTCAAAAGTTGAAGTAGGGCCATGTAATAAAGTTCCCTATGTTTTAGAGATTTAAATGATAACTTTGCATGATTAATTAGGCTGAGCTTGGTAAGTTTTGCTAACATTCTTTCAAAAGTTGATACTGAATATTTTCCAGTTATCTCATCTGGTGTGACATTGTTCTTGCACAAGTAGTTTGAGGCTATCTCATACAAGCACATGTTTTCCAAAGCAGTACTTCTGTTTGGATAGTATGTGTGCATTAAATTGTTTTTTTTAAATGTCCTCCCTGTTGAGATCATTTGTGGCTATTCTTTCTATGTCTTGGTAGGATTTTAGTACCCATTTCCATGATGAAGCTGAACCAAGGTTTAGCCGAAACAATGTTTTGATAATTCCCATTTAAGCGTTTACCTTTTAAATGGTCCACAGCTTTGTAGGACCCGCATTCTCTTTTTTTGTAACAGCGTTTTGTCAGATGATATGTCATCCCAAATGTCTTTTAGCTCTGTTTTCTCAGCTTTGATGAGATAGACTGTGACATATCTTGCAAATGCTGTGGAATTGTCTGCAATGTATTGAATGCCTACTTTTGTATTCCACAAGAGGGCAATGATCTCATTCTAATAATTGTGGTACTTGGATGCCTCATCTCTTTTAATGGTGTTTGTGTTTTTATGGAATTTCCCTTTCACACTGTATCTAACAGAAGACATCAATCAATTTACTTATCCTTTGTTGGAAACCAAAGCCAAAGCAACATTGTGTATAGTATTTACTTTTGTTTTTATATCGATGTCAGCAGTATTTACCACACTTATTGATTTGGAAGAGTAATGTTTGTGTATGTAGGTCACAATCTGTGCTTTCTGAAAAGATGTCACAGGTAATGTATTTTTGATTAAATTGTAAAACAGTTGCATCACTCTCATGGCCAAATTTTGGGAGCTTCTTTTATCCACAAAAGCATGTGGTTGTGTGGTGTTCCTCTGGATTGATATGCTTTCCTCCAAAATAGGTATTCTACTTCTCCAAGAGGAGGGGTAGTTTTATTGCAGATGAAGTGCAGCCTGGCAATGAATCGATTGTAAAAATATTTTTAAACATTGACAGGGTCAAGAGTACAGATTCTCCTTGTGTTTTTATTGATATTGCATCTTTATTTTGGTTTGCATTGCATAAGAAGTCATGCAAGCCATCAAAACAAAAAGGAGACGTGGGGAATCTTAACGGCAACAGGATTCACCCCCAAGAGGATGCTCTGGACATTCAATGACTAAATAACCCTGTTGCCTCTGTGTTGTCTATTCTTACGCTGGACACCACACTTGCAGTTCATACAACAAATAAAGAACTGTAAAACATTACACTAGCATCATTCAAATATATTAAATTGTATTAAAAACATAAACAATTAAGATAAAAACACATACCATCTCATTGACACTATACACATTTTATTCAAAGTGACAAGTGCAGTGCAAATCGCTATGTACAAAATTACATAACATTAGCACAAACAGATCTACCTATTATTGGCTCACTTTAGCCAAGAATGTACATTACTCATACATTCCGTTGGATGGCGGATATAATACCAATTATAGTAATGGTTATTCTACATTCTCATATGGAAAGACATGTGGGCGAATCCTTTTAAACATAAAAAGGTTCTAACCTGTGTATAGAGCACTGTGTTCACAAATACAGTCTTACATTAATCCCAGCCTTCCCATGCATATTTTGCAGAACTTACATTTTTTTATGTGCATTTTAGTTTAATTACAAAAATGTAAGCACATTTCTGTATATCAAAAAATCCAAAAAATGTAAGAGCAAAAGACAAATTATACAAACAAATATAAAATTGCATCCACATGAAAGCACAATATCTAATAGCATTAAAAACAATACATTTACATTGATCAGTAAAAAAATCCATTAGTGATATGTTCATTATCAAGGCTCTACTTCCTTTAACACAAAGTTCCAAATTGCAAGAGAAGTCGCGTTAACCACAATAGATTGAGCCCCTCTCAGTGCAGACTAAATTTGATCCCTGCATATGCCTATGCAACTCACAAAACCCCCATAACCTTTCAGATAGTAAGCCTTCATAGCCGTGCAGGAAGTAAGATAAGTCTCCACATCTACACAGCAGTGTCTACAAAAAACATCTTGCAATCCAGATGTTTTCCATGAGCTAATATATTCTTTGGTCGGGAGAATATTAAAGCGAAGATAAATGATAAATCGCTTTAGCTCTATGCTACAGCATTTTGTTAAATAGCTGTGTGGCTTGTCACCCGTGAAGCTCTGATACGAGTAAAATGTATGCCTTTTGTAGATGTGGAGTTTTCCAATATTAGAAGCAAGATTCCATTACTGGGTATTAAGCTTAATGATTTTTTCATAATCAGGCCTAATATAGAAAATTGCTAATTCTATACCCAAATTGAGTAAATGATTTTTAGTGAACATTTGCAGTTCTACTATAAATGGGTTATGCCAATCACAATCAATGCCTTCTCCTAGAAGTTGTAGCAAGGCGTAAGAGCTGCAATACAATTTACGCGGTTTATTGTACAGCAAAACTCTTTTGGTACACCACAGCAAATAAAGAGATAGTAAACCGAATTCAAGCCTTAGTGCTTCAACATGTGCAGCCTTGGGGAGATTAATAATCAAGCACAATAGTTTTCCCTCAAGTTTGCCTAGCCAGTTAATCTGCACGGCATGTAGAGCTTCCAGTGTGTGTAATATTAAGGGAATAATACTCACTTTATAGATCTCAATAAAGCCCCCTATGTTTTGCCACCCTCGATGTGCAATATGAGAAGCCAGTTTTTCAAGATTTTCTCATTGAAAAATGATTCGTAGTAGGAAGAGGAGGATGGAATTTTAAGTGGCAAATCCATATATATATTCCTGTGTATGTTCCAGTACAGTGTTATCCAAATACCAATTACATTTTTCCACAGCTATATGGTTTAGCACCAAGGCACATCGGTCTTGTTTTTGATTTATTAATAATCATATTATTTTCCCTTGAGTAACCCACAAGTGCAGTGATTGATCGCTGTAAGTCGATACGAGTCTGATCGAAAAGAATACGATTATGTGCATTAGACATGCTGACGATCTTCATACCATTTCTCTGCGGTGGGACATTTTGTACTAAGCTCAAGGCGGTACCAGATCTGCTGTATAAGCATTGTAGAGAATGGGGCCCAATACACACCTTTGATTCAGACCCCGATTTGTTTGAGAGTAATTGGAACAATATACTTCAGGGCTGAGCCGTATTGAAATAGAGGTGTTAGAGTATAGGTGCTGTTTAAAGTAGAGCAATACTGGTTCAATTCCCCATTTATTCAATTTTTCCCAGAGTTTGGGTCTGGAAACAAGATCGAAGGCCTTACTGAAATCCACATAGCAACAGTACAGACTACAGTCCTTCCTGTTAGCAGAGTTTGTACAAAGAAACTGAAGTGTGGCAATATTTGTTATAGTGCTAGAAGTTTTTCTAAAACCTGTTTGGAAAGTGCCAAGAATCTTTTTATCTTCTAACCAGATGGTAAACTTCTCAAGCAATATATTAGAAAAAAGTTTTTGGCTGGAGTCCATCATCACCAGAAGTCAATTGGTTGATGGCTCTAATCTATGTTCTTTTTTTAAACGTAGGCACCAGTATAGATATCTGCCAACTATCCAGGATAATGCCCTTCTGAAAAATGTGAGGAAAAAGATCTTTCAATAATTTTGCCCAGAGGCCCCGGGATTCCTTTAAAAATCACATTAGGGATTCCGCTAGGGCCAGGGGCCTGTGATGCTTTTGATTTAAAGATTAGTTTCACTAGGTTTCTCTGTTCAATATCTAGATTTTGGAGACATTGTGATGTAGTTGTAGTATCCAACAAATCTCTATATCCATCCAATTTGGGATCAGAGAACAGCTTTAATGGAGTGTAGTATAAATCCCGAATATGTATAGTCCATACCCCCTGAGATATAGGATTCCGTTCTTGCAGGGATAAAGACTTGCGAAAGTCATTATGACGTGACCACAATATACTTGTGTTGTGGCTTTTTAGCCATTTAAACAGCTCCTGCCAGTTCGCAGCTCCTGCCAGTTCGCTCCTCTAGTGGAGAGCTTATGCTGTTTAAGTCAATTATAATATGTGGTTGACAACTTTATAAGGACTTTTTGCTTCTCCTGAATATTTAAATTTAAATAGGCTCTGACAACAGCACATTCCCTTCAAACTAACTTTTTTCGTTCATCTGTAATATAATCGAAAAGAGCAGAATTTTTGGTAATATTATTGATTCTAGCTCTCTGCATATTTTTTGGCAATGGCTGTATAATGGTTGTTGTCATTTTACCCAGGTCCCAATCTACAGCAACTAAAGTATCAGGTAGCCTAGACAGATCATGATGTACAATCACGTTTGGGTACTTGATATTGTCAGATGACCAATGAAGGCGACTTGCTTGATAATTAGAATTTAGAACCATTTTTCTTGAGAATCACGGGAATGCACTTTTCAATTCTGTGTGCCAGTCAAGGACCCCATGGTCGCTCAACCTATTATCTGTGATATTAATACAACTACACCAAGTACTGAGTGTGGAACTTGTTAGCACATAATCAATATGAGATTTAACAAGGCCATTGGACCAAGTAAAGTTAGGCGTATGAGCGGTAGTATTAGACAAATTAAGGGATTTTAAATACAAAAATTCCATTAACTTAAGCCAAGAATTGGTTAACGGAGGTCCAGGCATGGCTGCCATATGTAATTCACTTTTGTTGAGTTCTCCCACTATCAGCACGTGACCTGCTGGTGAGACTTCAAACCAGTGGGAGATAGAACTGTACAAAATTCCCTGGATTGATCTGGTCAGTGAGCCTCCTGAAGGATTGTATATATTAACAATTAGAATTCCCACAGATTCTTGAAAAGAAGATTGCAAAACACCCATCATCATGTAGGGGGAGTTTGGCGAGTGTAGGAATGGAGACAAATATAAGTGTTTTTTAGCACCAATGGCCAGACTGCCACTTGCTCGCCCCTTTGTAGAGCAGATTGTAATTTTAAATAAAATTTGGAAATCGTCAATACAAAACGTTTCTTGTAAAAGGAATTTATCCACAGCCTCCAGTAGTTTCTGGCCCTCTTAATGTACCAAAAAAGTGCAGTAAACAGGTTAACGGAGCAGCTGGTCAATTTGCCCCATGACACTCAGGCATCCAATATTTAACGTCAGGCAAACACTATCTAGCTCTAGAGCTTTGAATTTGAAGAGCCCGAAGAACCTCCTGTTCAGAGTTTTGGGAAGGAAAATGGGTGTCGAAATGAGTCTCATGTTCCAGGGGATCTTTTTGACTTTTTTTAACCTTCCTACAGGCAATCAAGGTGTAGCCCGACTGAGTAAATATATCTGCATGAGTTTTCAGCAGGGCCGCCATTAAGGGGGAGACAAATTCCACTAATGCCCAATTTGTAGATGTATTCCACTTGGTAGCTCGATTTTCGAAATATCCAAAGATTGAATCGCATCAAAAAAGGGTAGTTGTGGAAAAATAGATAAGAGAACATAACTGTTCAAAAAAGGGCTACTGACAGTTGGACAGTTCTCTTCGAGAATAATCCATTTGCCCATACCTTTTAAGGCATTTGGATGAATAATCGGTATGTTGGTATGAGATTTAACTGTAAATAGCTCAATTTGTAATTTTTGTTCGAGATCTGACACTTTCGTAGTGACAATAGAGGGCAGATCATGTGGCGCCATATCAGAATGATTGTTCTCCAGTTCCTTGTTTTATATAACTTAAAGTAACAAACCATGGGTGTGTGCCTAGGTTCCTTGTCATACAAAGTACATTAGCTTGATGTCAGAATCAGTTTTCTTTTGTACAACACATGTTTGGCAAGAGATGTGTGATACTTGACTGGAAATCTTCATCTTTGACTTTTATCTTTTGAAGCAGTTGGGTAGCGGACATGTTTAAGAAATAAGCGCCTGTTTTTAATGTGTTTGCAATTCTATAACATTTGCTAATTTTCTTTTGAACAAAATGTGGAAATTGTATTCCACATTTTGTCTGAATCTTGGATCTTCAGAATACATTCTTAAGGAGCGATAATCTGATACAGTAATGTGGCTCTTCCTTCACTTCTTCCTCCTGTTCCTGTAGGAAATAGTAGAGGACAATAAGATGCTTCTCTGCTTTTCTACCATATGCTCATTGGAGATCCTTTGGCTTAACGCATTTGATATATTCTCAATGCATCTTTTATGGTGTCTTTGGAATGTAGTGCGTGAATTGTATACTGGTCAAAAATGTTGGCTTCATTAACAGAATCCACACATTGAAATTGGTCAGTTTGTGGTGAATCTTCAATTATTTGGTTGGTTACTCTAAGTTTTTCTTATATGTGTATACCTTTGTAGTATTGATTCTTTTCTTTAAGATATTCTATGTCTTGTATAACTGTGTTCTTGCCAAATCTTTTTGTCTTTTGTTGGTACACTGTTAACTAGTACAATCCAAGATTGTTCTATTTGCTGTCCTACTCCTAGAGTTTCTACATTTTCTTCATGATCTAATGGGAAATATACTACTTTGCCACAAATGCCTTTGAGTAACTTGGATGGAGGCAATTTGGCAGTTTTTGTTTGAAGGCGTACTATAGCTTGAAATGGGTATACTGTTTGAATTATGATGCTCTCATACAAGTTAAGTTGATGCAGAGCTTTTGGAAGTGGGACGGATGCTAAGTTATTAGTGATAGCCTGTGATAGCATTTGGTTATTGTCAAGCTTTGTATTGTGGTATGAGCAAAGTATTGATGGGGTCAGTTATTTTGTATGAATTTTCTGTTGTTAGATACAGATTCCTCATTGTCCTGTATTTTGTAGGCCATATTTACTATTTTTTTATTCTTTTTATAAAAAAGTTCTCGACAACAGACACACACTTTGGGCCTCATTACGACCCAGGCGGTAAGTTACCGCCTGGGTCGTACCTTTACCACCATGGCGTAAACTGCGTTTACGCCATGGTGGTTGGTGGACTTACCGCCCCATTCCGAGGTGAGTGGGGCGGTAAGTCCCCATTAACCCATTTACCCTTCCCCATTCCCATTTTTGCCCCATAGGGCATAATGGGAGTGGGGAAGGCGTTAATTACGCCAGCGTAAATTACGGTGGCGTAATTAACAACAAGGTCCCTTAGCGCCATGGATTTTAACACCTGCTAAAAGCAGGTGTTAAAACCTCCATGGCGCTAATGGACCTCGGAATCAGGCGGTAAGGGTCGGCGCTGTTTACGCCGCCGTAAACCCCTTACCGCCTGGGTCCTAATGAGGCCCTTTGTCTGGTATTTCAGCAGATGTGTTTTGAAATGTAGCTAGTTCTTTTTTGTATGTGTTTGTAAGTAGGTTGGTGTTCATGAGGATTTTGCTAATGTTTTCTAAAATAACTGAATTGTGCAAGTCAAATTCAGTTCCAAAATATTTACTTAGGATGAGTTCTATTTATTGAAGGAGTTCTCAAGATGTTCCATGTAGGAACACAATTATTATATTTGTGCAGTTCTAGAGCAGGACATTTTGCATATTACAATCTATGGACAAGGTTTTGCATAACGGAATAGTGTGTTGCTAACATCTTGATGTGATGGAAGGTGCTTTTGCAAGCAGTTCCACAAATGCAGGCTAATGAATTTCCTCACAATCCAATGTGGATGTGTACTGGGCAGGAGTACAAGGTTTGTAAAGTTTTAATTCTACTTTTGTCTTTTAGTGTCACATAGGGATTGAAGAATTGTCATAAACATTTGAACAGTTGTTTATATATGTTACATATTGAGCTGTAGGTACATTTGTACACTGGATGGCTTGTTTGGACAAAAGGAACATTTGGTTGAAAGTTTATTGGGAAGATTTTTCTATAAGGGGTTCTTTTGCTATATTGGTGTCTGCTGCCACTTCATAACCTCGCCCATTATTGTTTATGTCAATTGGGTTTATTTGTTCTAGTTTATAAGCCGCTTAATTGAAATATGGTTCTGTGCTGTTTGTGTGAAACTATTCAACTTTACAGAATTTGGAAAACATATTTATTTTGACATTGTGAATGCTTAGAAGCAGTTTTTGTAGTTAATTGATCAATTAATATAGCGGTTTCATGCAGTCTAAAATCAATATAATGTACTTTTTCCTTAGATTAAATGTGCTGTTAATTACAGCTTTGAGGATTAGTTTCTGCAGTCGTTTTTAAGCATAGAACGTGACATTTTAGATTTTGTTATGAGATTGTTAAGAACTTTTTGTAATGTTTTACTGTGGCTAAGTTAACATTGGTAGATATAGTGTTCGGCTCATTTTTATCCTAGTTTGCTATGTACATCCTTTTCACTTTTATTTTTTGAAAGAGGGAGCTTACTTTTTGTATGGCTGACTGGTTCAGTTTTGTTGAGTGAGGTTGCTAGCTGTTCTGTTTGAATGTTTTCTGTACATTGTTTTAGGTGTGGGTGACTATATGGCTTGTTCTTATTTTTTTCTGCTCTATATTTTCTTTGTTTTCTACAGAGTTAGTTTTTACTAGGCGTTCTGTTGTGCCTTTTTGAAAAAAAATATAGTGTGTGTTTGAAAGCTGAATAATTTGTATGTATGTGTTATTGTATACAAATGATTGGTGTGTGGTGTGATTGGTGTGTGGGTGTGATTGTAGAGGGATGAAAAAGAGTGCTGTGTGATTGTGTAGTGTGATTGTAGGTGTGGTTGAGAAATTTGTAAAAGTAAGAGGTTGTATAGGTGTGATTGGTTTGGGTAAATATGACATTTAAATCGGGTGGTGTTGTATAATATAAGTATATTCATGTGACGGGGAACAGGTGATAAAGTATTGAAAGTAGAATGAGTGTAACAGTACAGGTGTATTTGAGTGTTTGTGTGATTCAATGAGTAGAAATATTATGCTGTGTTGAGGAAAACGGTGGTTGCTGTAAAGGTGTGATTTAGTGTACAAATATGAGGACTGTGTGGGTGAAATTGTAAAGGGGTGGGGATGAGTGTGTATGAGTGGTAATGTGTGTTAGTAATATGGAATGGATTGAGTGTGAATGTTTTTGGTTGGAGTTGAGGACTTGAGGTGGATAGTGGTATGGAAGAATAAAGAAATGTAATTGTGGTAGAGAAGTTCATGAGAGACACTAGTGTTGCTAGACAATAAGGAATTTTCTGTGTATTTAATAAAGAGAAATGTTGAGATAGGATTAGAAATAGTGTGAATGCTGCAGTGGAATGAGTAAGAGTGAATTACAATATTGTTGAGTATAAAAAACTTTAGGGTAATGCATAGTGAAAGTATTTTATTTTAATTAGAGGTATATACATGATATAATGATATACTTCGTAGGACGTGAAATGATTTTTTTGTTCCATAGCTGTGTTTGTGAATCTTATCGTTTCCTGTAATTGTAAAAGAAAGTTAGTTGGTATATGTGGTAATGGTTAAGTATGTTCAATAGCATATTTTGTTATTTATTGAGGTAGGAGCAGTTATTGGAAAAAAGAGTGAATACAGTTGTTGTATGTGTAGAGTGCTAAAGTAGGTTAATTATGTTGTTACAATGATTGCACAATGACAAGTGCAGTTTGGCATATTTCAAGCAACAGAGGGAACAAGTGGTGTAGTGTAAAAGGGATGCATTTTTAGTGCATTTTTGCAGCACGGGAACATTTTCACCAGGCCTAATATGTAATGGTATTAGCTGTACAGCAAAGTTTGCCTGGATATTCAATGCATGAACAATGTATACTCTTTGCAGTAGGAATGTTTTTGTCCTGGTGCTTTTAGTATGGAAAGTGCACTTGTGGTGTAATGGATTTCTAATGTGTTGCATTTAGGTTTGCATATTTGTAGAAGGAATTTATAGAAAGGAAAAACATGTATACATACATTGGCACTTGTACCATATTTCTGTGTTTTTAAAGTAAGGAACATGTTGTTGCCTAATATTGTAACCACTGTGTTAAGTGGCATTTGTAATTAAGTGTAATATTGCGCTGCTACATGAAACATATTAGTATTGGGTGTAAAGCACTGTACATTTAGATCTAAGGAAAGCTGATGTGTTTCAGTAATGCCTACTTTAATTTTGCAGTAGTGCAAACATGTTAATATTTTTGTAAAGGAAAGGAAATGCAAATGGTAAACACTAGTATGGCTACTAAGTCTTAGGTAATGTCAACAGCTGGAGAATGGTGGCACAATAAGGGATGTGATAACAAAGATTTGGAAATAAGACACTTATATGTAAGGCAAAATGCTGCTCTTTTAAAAATGCTTATTTTTAGGTGCATTGTATTGAAAATAAAAATAATGCATATGTGCATTTAGAGCAGCACCATTTGTACCTTTTTAATATAAATTTGCTATAAAGTGGTGAAAAAAATTACTTTAAAACATATAAACATGCCTGTACTATGTCTTGTTAGATTTAGATATTGTTGAATCTGCAAATAGAATTCTTGGAGAGTTTCACAGGGGTTTTTGATGCAGGAGGCTGCGAATGACAGGAGATATGTACTCAGAGAATTGAAATCTACATCTGAAGTGTATAACTGAGGTGACAGGTTTACATGTGGAGTTTTTCGATGTGATTGGTGGATGGATGTGTGACTGTTTGAAAGTAGCCACTGACGGAGTGTTACAAACATAAACGTAAAACAGGTAGAAGGTCTGCCCTGTGCAACGTTGTCCAGGGATGTCACGATAGTCCACAGACCAGCATGTCCCATCTGGGTCGTTTTAGGATGCCCTGCATGGAAACAGTACAGCAGAGAACATAGACAGCCACGAATGTCCGCAGACATCAGGGATTAGCCAATCAGGTTTTGTGGTTGTGGAGGAGGAGTTGAAGAGTACAGGAGCACAGGGTAGCAACTGTTTTCTTTCTTGTGTGAATTGATAGAAGGATAGCTATGGCTATGAAGAAGCAGAGTGTGTGGATGTTGGGAGAATCATGGGTACCTTGGTTGAAGGTTTACACTTGAAGGTGCTCACTCCCCACATCACAAATAAGACTCAGAATCAGGGACACATCCCAGTAGGGAATGAGACCAAGAGATTGGTTGTGAGCGGCAACAATGCCTTTATGTTAGATTCAGCATCCAGAGAACAATACAAATACAATGCATAATAAAGGGTTACAACGTCATCAGTGATGTTTTCTATACAGTCTACCAGTTACATTTGTAATGGTGAGGGAATGGGTTCGAGTATGGTGCTTTCGGGGCTGGCTCCACGAGATTGGCTGGTGGCTTGGCGGGATGTCGGGCACCACATGGTTCAGCTGGGCTGGTCCGTGCGAGGTGAAGGTCGGGTTGGGTCCGGGAGAGACGGCTGGCACTGGCTTACTAGTCTTCACACTATCACAAGACATACAGTAAATAATAGCTACTACTACATCTTTGGTATTACGAGAGGCCTATAAATCATACACATGTATGTGCTTTACACATGTATGTGCATTATCTTGCTTCAGTTCATTGGTGAGGTGAAGGTTGTGTGGGTCTTGCCCTCCAGGTGGCATGTTGGGGGGTGAGATTAATAGCTGTCGGGTCCGACACATCAGAGCGGGAGGGGATGGAGTGACACATGTTAGTTTAGGACAGAACATATAATGACAGGGGTTTGGTTTTATTGGGGGCAGTCTATAGTGGTCAGCAAGGAAGGGTCACACTTCTGCTACATCAAAAGAAATGCTTTGGAGGGGCACAGGGTTGAACAGGCAGTCATTTTCAAACAGTGAGGGTGAGAGGTGCAGGAGCGGGTTTGTTGAGCTAGCTGGGCCACAAGTCATGATTCGGCCCGGTCACAGGGCAGTGATCTGAGAAAATATTAAAAGAATACACTGTTTGCTTGCAACAATTCCCGCCACAGCATCTGTGAAAAATGGTCTTGGGAGGCACAGGCGCAGGAGGAAAAAGGTGGGGGCTGTCAATGCGCGCTGTGTGCGGCACTGCTGAGGGGAGAGAAAGCTTCACAGTTACCAGAATGTGGCCTAGTCCAAAGATGGAGCCAGGGGAACACAAAATGGAGTACAAATGTGTCTTGCAATAGCCCCACCTCTGTATGTGTCAGGGACATATCCACTGAGGCAACAGAAGGGGAAGGAAGGCATCCCTCCACTAGTGCAAGAGCAGGTGGTTCCTTTTGCATAGAATGTATGGGGGGGCAAAACTGACCCCTTCCTTCCTTAAACACTGAGCGCCATGGCATCTCTGCTAATCTTAGATTAGAAGATGTGGAGGGCCCTTGGTATGGAGTTTGAGGATTAAACTGGGCGGCATTATTACCGTTGTGTGAGAATATGGTTTGGTTTAAACATCCATACATCATTATAATATATTGTGGAGGCAACAGCTTGGGGTATGTGACTGGGGTATCGTTGCAGTTTGCCATGAAGAATACGTTCAAAGGACTAATGGAACTGTTTCCAGCTTTGAAGATCCGTTTTTCACAGACAACTCAAAGACAAATGTGAAAAGGTTCAAACTTGTTTTGTTCACAAATTGAAAAAGCTTGACGGAATGTCAATAAACCTGCATGTTTTTTCACAGGATGTAGGCATGGCATCTTTTCACAGTGAGAATATAAACTTTGATTTTGTGAACATTTTTGGAATAGGTGGTGTGCATTTAACAGATGTTGGAAATTAGATTTTTCTTTAAAATGTTCAGAATGCCTCAAACAGTTTTTTTGAGAAAAAATAAAAATGAAACATATAAAATATCTATCAAAGCATCTGTAGGTATAGTACATACATACCAAAAACACAAAAAGGTTTGATGCAAAGTACAGTACAACATTTGTTAGTATAGTACATGAAACAAAAACACCTAAAAAAAAATCTTTTAAGAGACACCATTTTTAATTCCCCAAGAGGTTAGCAGACATTAAAATTGTCTGCTAGCTATATCACAGCGGAAAGGGTGGTGAGTAATGTTATGATGGTAGTGTAATCTGAGTGGGAAGTATGAAAGCCATAGCTTATGGCTAAACACTTCCTAAACATGTTACACTTCATGTTAAAAAAAATGTATGGCAGAGAATAAGGGTTGGTGCAGAAATGTATTACTGACAACTTTTCTTTGCTGTGCAAATTGTCTACAATTTTCATTAGCATAAAATGGATTGCTAATGAACATGTTAGCTATTCTTATAGACTCTTTCAACTTTAAGTACAAATATAAAGTAGATGGAGTCTATAAAAGTATTTTTTACAGATTCTATTTTTAAACTTTGAGAGGTGGTTCAATAAGGAACCTTTTTTTGTTATTGGGGGGGTAGTTGATTTATTTATTTTTCACAGAGGGAAAGAGAGAGCACAGCAGGGAGGGAGGGAAGGGGCACCATCCACCAAAAGGGAGGAACTGGTGGACAAAGGAACATGTAGGGATGCAAAAACCTAAGGTAGGGGAAATCCTTTTCATACATACGACTTTTGACTATGCAAGGTAAGGGCCAACTGGCTCATGTTTGGCCTGTGAGACAGCAGGAGGAATCTTATGCCCCACAGAGGTGGCCCGAGTGGTGATAGGAGTGATCGAGGAGAGTGGAGTTTCTGAAGTAATCTAACTCCCTGAGTTGGGGATCTGTTTCTCAGGACATTCAGATGGAAAGTGTGGGCGTGTTGCCACATGGAGTTAGTACCAAAGGGGTACTGCCCTTTTTGGCTGTGACTGAGTGCAATGCTGGCATCCTGATGATGAAAAACCTCCACAACCATTACTCCTTCTGCCCTCCTGATGTAGTATGCACTACCTGCGTTACATCTTCTTCTTCCTCTTCCTCCTCCATGTCATCTGCTGCAGGTCCCCTGTTCCCCTGCCTAGGTCCACAAGGTGGTGGTTGCCCCTGAGGAAGAGAAGGGGGGATGGCCATTGCAGATGCCATTCTTCAGTTAAAGTCTGCTTTGCTGCTCTCAAAAGAAGCAGGTCATCTCTTCTGGTGTGCCAGATTAAGAATGACTAACAAAAATGGGTGGGTACCGGCGGAAGAAATGTCTTCGGACTACCATCCAGTCTGCAGAATTTGGTGCCCAAATAAAGCCATTAAAAATTGTGAAAAGTTTAGGAATGAAGTAGGAATTGTACAAGGAGCTGTGGAAGCCACATCTAAATGCACTCTAGCCAAATACGATCAAAGGACTGCATTGCAGCAAAACTTGTCAGCTCTGTTAAGGAGAATTCTCTGTTTAGGCTGAATTTCCTAACCTAGTGAGTCCCCGAGCAGCTTTGCTGGAATTCTGGAGTTTGTTTTTTTCATCCTGCCAAGAGTGAGACTCTTTTCCTCCCACTCTTGGACATGAATGTGGTTGATTCCTCTGAATGTCAATGTGTTCTATGGGCTATGGGGTCTTTTACTCCATAGGGTCTCATGTGTTTTGCTATGTGTGTTACACAGCACCCTCCGTGCCGTATCACTGGGGTGTCCTAGAGGATCCCCACCATAGACTCCATACCCTGGGGCTGACTACTGTCTCCCATGGCATGTAAAGTCACCATTGGCTTTACTAGACCTAAATTTACTAACAGAACTAGTACAAACCATCCTATTGTGGACGTACTGGTAGTGGGAATTCGATTACCCCAGGGTCTGTTATTCGAGGGGGCACTGTCCCGTCCCCCCTCATCGAGTTTTGGCTGGTGGCAGTGGAAACTACTTTTTATATTCGACTGCGAATATATTCCTATGGGATTCTTCCCATTGTTGGAGGCTAATACTTTTTCATATTGGTCTCTAACATACCACCGGTTTATTTATCTTAAATAAATCCTACGGTTGGTATTTTCTGCCAGAACTCAATTTTTAAAATGGCGTATGTGTTCGCCTCTGTAACTCCGAACCAAAGGTTGAGCCCTTTGTTCCACTTTTGGCGGGCTTCTACACAGAAGCCCTCCACAGTGGTGCCATTCTGTCTGGGTACCACAGGGGGTGTGGGAGTGGGTTTAGGCACCCTGGACTGAGTTGCCTTGCCAACTCAAGTCGCACTCTGGTGTGATTGGCCCAAGTGGTGAGCCGCCCCGCTCACCACTTAGCATGTTTGAGTGACAGCTAGGCTGAATGAATGGGGGTTTTCTGCAGAAAAGCAGGGCTTTTGGGACTGGAATTTCTGACGTCGCCACAGGACCTAAGAATCCGACAAGGGTAAAGCTGAGCCAACCTGCAACGACGACACCTCCGGAGGAGCCCTGCTGAACCGACTCACCACTTCACAACGACAGAGGAGATCTCCCTGCTCGAGAGTCTTCTTCCCTTGACTGGTGGGAACAACCGGTCCCTTGCTTTTTCTTCGCTTCCAGTACGTAGTGGTCGAACTGCCCATGCTGAGCACCCCGGCAACCGGATAGCCACTAACCACTGTACCGCGACCAAAAGGTGGTGCCTTGTGATGGAGCACTCCGCGGCTGGTCTCTTCCCTGGTGGTGCAACGATCTTCGCTTTCCTTGACGACGACAGCATCTCTTCTTCTGGCAAAGTCCGACTTGCATCCACCACCAGGAACAACTGCCCCCGCCGGAGCTGTCTCTTCACTTTCAAGGTACCGTGTCCAACTGGCTTCCCTTGTGACGGTTAGTGTGCGGTGTCTTAAATCCTTACCTTTCCACTGGGTCGCCTCCAGACCTTCTTAACTGTTGTTCTAAACTGGTCCAACCTTTCGGTGACAATTTGCTACAAAGACTCAAAGTGCATTTCCACTGTGATACTTTTGGGACATACCGCCTTGCCTCTCTCCGAGTGGGCCTGGCCTCTGAACTTTGTAATCTACCGTAGACCCTGCCTTGCTTGTTTTGCATTTGCTTCGTAAAAGTGTTGGTACCGAGTTGGTTTCATACCTGCCTTTTTCTCTCCCGTTCTAACAAATATTAGAGTGCCATCTAGGTTAAAGCATTCACCTCTGTCTGCAAATAAGTGGTGCCGGTGAACCTAGACTTGTCGAAAAATTGTTACGGGATTGATATACTTATAGTAATAGTGATTGAAGTTGTTTGCCGTATTAGTGCCAGTGTGTTTTTCATAGATGTGTTCTTAAATAAATAATTTATATATCTTTACACCCAAGCTCTGATCCGTGTCTGCTTGTTCTACTGTGTAAATTGCCCTATCTTGTATACTCCACATACTGCCTAACTCTTCTTGAGGGAAGTCTGACTGCTCAGCCACAGCTACCAAGTGAATCTGTGTGGTACGGACTGCTACCAAGTGGGTTTACTGCCAAACACCTGTAGTCTTACATCTTTTGCAGTGGTCCCAGAGGGAACTGCACAGGTTTCTGCCTAGCAAGCTCCTAGTTGTGTTGCATTTTGTTTAATTAAATGAAATTAGTTAAATTTTTTTTAAAAACATACATCCTTGCACCCGAGTTGGCCAGAGTTCAAAGCCCAGTACTTAAACACCAAGTCACAGTGGCTTGGTGCTTCACTTTGCATACATTTCATACTTAGCCTATAATGTAATATGTTCAATGATAAAAGGCTAGGTATAAGAATTGTGAGGATACAAACAATAGCATCATTGTAGCATAATGGTTAAGTGCTGCATCTCAAGCTCCAGCAGGCCAAGGTTCTCATATGGCAGCATACAGCATGAGCATGATTTTATTTTATTACATTTTTTCAGTTTTATAATGTTGCCCAGAGAGACAGTGAAGTCCTCTTTTTGAATATATGTGCAGTGTAAGGGGGAATGTGAGTTGTGAGGGCGTGCATGTCATCTGAGAGGGTGTGCATGGAATGTGTGTTTGTTCGATGTGAGTGTGTGTGTGCACACGGTGTGATGGTGTGTGTGAGGGATTGTGCGTGCAGTGTGCATTTGCTCAATGAAGGCGAGTGTTAGTGTGTGCGCACATGTGTTCAGCTGTGCGTGTATGTGAGCATTGTGACAAGTCGAGTGTGAGTTTTCAGTGTCTGTGTGTGTGTGTGTGGGTGTATGTGTGTGCATGTCTCCATGTAATTTCAGCTGACACCCATACAGTTCTTATTTTTTTCTGCATTTTGTGGCTTGTAGTTTTGTTTTGTCCATCAAGTGTCCTGTACTAAAAGTCCCAACATGCAAAGTAAAAAGGAAATGTTAATGATCTTCTTCCAAATAACAAGGGACGTGTGACACATAACAACAAATACAAGATATATAACTTGGCTATATTCTTGATTTCTCCTGTACCTCTATTTGTTTGGGTTGATTGGCAGTAGGGGAGCTGTAAGTTGTTGAGGAGGAGGTACATAGTGTAGAATCAGAGGAGGGGGAAAAAGTAAAATATGTTTTTTTCAGCTGGGGAATGTGAGAATAACGAGCTGGAGAGGAGTGATGTCTACTTGCCCCAGCCATTTTCAAAGTCTAAATGTAGCGCAATATATTAAGGGAATAATGGGACTGTGTGGCATGTCTTGTTTGCGCTGACTCGCGTGCAATGGAAGACGTTCAACCCATTGGTAGAGAAGGTCAAAAGACCTTCGTAAAATCATGCAGTGATTAGGTGAATATTTCTGTGAAGGAGGCCACATTAATCAAATGCATTCCTGTTAAGATTACTAATATATAATGTTTTACATTTAAATAAATTAGCCTTGTACCCTGGTCGGCCAGAGTTCAAGGACCAGCAGTCAACCACTACCCCAAAATGACTTAGTGCTTCATGATGCATACATTGCATACTTAGCCTACAATTGCAAAAGGCTAAGTGGGTAATTCATAGATTTCAGCGCAGAGGCAGCGCACACGAGCAGCGCAGACAGGGAGCGTGCGCCAGTGTGCGCCAGTCGAGTGCGCTAAACAGCATTCTGGCTCACCGCGTATTCATGGAATTCCAAAGCCATGATGAGCGCTGGCACAGAGAACATCCCACAGCGCCAGTTACGCCCCCAAGAACGCCCCTTGCGCAAAGAAAAACCATTGAAATCCCCAATGCCGCGCAAAGGGCCGCGCTAACCGTGGACCAGCTCACATGGCCGCTACACTGCAATCGCCGAGCGGGGAACGTGTATTTCTGGGGGGCGCTGGAATTATCACACGCGATAGGGCATCGACGAGCGGGGTACGTGTATTACTGGGGTTTGCGGGGAGGTTCACACGTGACAGGCCCTATGCGAGCAGGGTATGTGTATTACTAGGGTTCGCGGGGAGTTTCACATGCGATAGGGCTTGGGCGAGCAGGATACGTGTATTACTGGGGTTCGCAGGGAGTTTCACACGCGAAGGGGTTGGACGAGCAGGGTACGTGTATTACTGGGGTTTGTGGGGAGTTTCACATGTGATAGGCCCTGTGCGAGCAAGGTACGTGTATTACTGGGGTGTGCGGGTAGTTTCAGATACGATAGGCCCTGTGCGAGCAGGATACGTGTATTACTGGTGTTCGCGGGGAGTTTCACACGCGATATGCCCTGTGCGAGAGGGGTACGTGTATTACTGGGGTTCGCAGGGAGTTTCAAACGCGATAGGACTTGGGTGAGCGGGGTACGTGTATTACTGGGGTGCGCGGGGAGTTTCACACGCGATAGGCCCTGTGCGAGTGGGGTACGTGTATTACTGGGGTTCACGGGGAGTTTCAAACATGATAGGGCTTGGTCGAGCGGGGTACATGTATTACTGGGGTGTGCAGGGAGTTTCACACACGATAGGGCTTGGGTGAGAGGGGTACATGTATTACTGGGGAGCCCCAAAGCGAATTGGCAGTGTGTCCTCCCATGTGAGCCCTCACCACCCTCCCCAGGGCCTGCAGGCATCCCACACCACAGGGGATTACCCTGCACCCCTGGCCATGTCCCGCAGGTAGCCCTACCACAATGGCCATGCCCCCCAGCCAGGCCACATGTCACCATGCACAAGTGAACATTGACACATGTCCCCCTGCACCACCAACCACCCAGCAGTGACGGGTACCTGCCAGCAGGCCCCGACTCATGTCCTCCTGCACCCCCCCAGCAGTGAGGGGCACCTGCCAGCAGGCCCCCACTCATGTCTCCCTGCACCCCCCACCCAGCAGTGACGGGCACCTGCCAGCAGGCCCCGACTCATGTCCCCGTGCACCACCCCCCACCCAGCAGTGACGGGCACCTGCCAGCAGGCCCCGACTCATGTTCCCCCCAACACATCATAAAGATGCACAGTCATGGCCCTCATGTCCACCAAAATCCCACAGCACGCCACCCCAGTCTTGAGACGCAATGTATTTCTCAATCCACCCCACACTGACATGCCTTTCTCATGACACAAACCAAAAGTCAACTATGTACATCAACACATGTCCGTCACACACACACACTGGGTGGCATTGATTGTGTAAACCCACATTTTGACATGCATGAACCCAATGAGCAAATTCCACACTTGGAAGTAAAATATCAAAATGAATGTCATGAAATGAAAGCATAAAAAAGTCAAACATGAAATTAAATGCATGTCCAAAACAAAATAAAATGAAATGTAGAACCAGTCCAAAGAAATCCAAAAGAAAAATCAGCCAAACTCCCCGTACACCAAAGCAAATCCAAAGAAAATGTAAAATGAAAAATCCATTGATCCATGGTGAATTAAAAAAAAAAAGTTCTCATCAATCCAATGTTCAACTATGTACAACGAATTTTGAAAGGGTCCATGAGCCCAACGGAAGAAATGAAACCTATCCAAAAAACTACCTAAGAAATAATTATATACAAAAGTGCGGGGCATAGTCCAATCACCCCAAAATAAAGCAAAACGAAAATGAAACCTAACACTAAAAACTATATACAATGGCGGCGGGCTAGTCCAACGGCTCACTTTTCGATTTCCCGGGCCAGGGCATCATCGAACTCCACCTCTATGTCCCGGAGGCAGTCCTCTTGCATGGCCCCGAGGGTTCGCAGGGACGATGCCATGTTCAACTCCAACTCCCTGCGAATTGCCTCGAGGCACTTGGCCCGCCTCAGCGCCCTCTGCATGGAGATCTCCGTCCTGACCATTGTGAGCCGTGCCTCTTCCACCCGCCGTCGCTCTGCATCTATGGTGTGGCCCAATCGCTGCCACACGGAAGACACTCCCAATCCTGGGTCCTCCTGCCCTCTGGCCGATGCCTGCCCCTCAGATGTTGATGGCCCCAAGCCATCATCGCTCCCACCTTGTGCCTACTGCTGCTGCTGTGCCTGTGGCCTGGCTCTTGCTGCCTGCACGTCCTCCTCCAGCTGGGGTGCAGTTGTTGTGGTGGCCACCCCTGCTGGACGTCCGAATCCCGACTGTGGCAGGGACGTGTCCTCCACCAGCCTGGCCGCTGGGTCAGAGGCAGCTCCGCAGGGTGCCCAGCTGCTACATGGGCGGGAAGATGGCATGGAGGCCGACTGGCGCATAGGGGGTTCAGGTGAGGAGGGGGTCGGAAGAAGGTCCATCACACGGAGGAATCCAGCACTGGTGACCCATCACAGTAGGTCAACACGGTCAAAGAGGCATCCGAGATGACGTGCAGTTTCTTGACGAAAACACTGCAGGTCACCTCGCATGCCCCGTTGACGCAACGCAATCCCAGCCAGGACAGGCTCAACCCAGTCCCAGATTGCCACGACCGCAGGGAGAGGAAGGCCAGTTCTTGTGTGTTCATCCCCTCCCTGAAAACGGGTCTGGACGTAGGCATCCCTGCTGGTGCGGGATGATGCAGTCACAGGATCGGGGACATGATTACACACAGGCACCTCTGCGGCGGCTTGTGCTGCCTCCTGTCCCTGCCCCTGCACTGCACCACTAGCACCAGTGGAATCCCCACCTCCAGACCCCGTGTGTGTCCCTTCCACAGCCTCCTCCTCCACCAAACCCCCCACCAACCTGGATGACTCTGTGCCATCTTCCTCCGTCAGACCCTCTGGGGTCTCAGCTGCCCCTTATGCTGCCAAGGAGTCCACCTCTGACCTCCGCCTCTTGGACCCACCCTCGGCAGCTGCGGCCTTGGATGCGGCACCAGACTCCTCACTCCCCGACGAGATGACAACACGGGAGGGGAGCTGGGCCTTGCATCTCCGGCTGGTGGTGCGATCCCTGCTGGTTTGCTCCACAGCACCCTCTCTGCCCTCTTCATCAGTTGACGCTGCAGACAGAGAGAGATAGAACACAGGCATCAGGGCACTGTACAATGGACTGATACACACATGACAGTTGTACATGAGTGGCAGTGTCAAACTTCAGACATGGCATCACACTCCCAACACACATGTCATTTCAACTCACACACATGAGCAAATCAACAGGAATGTTGCACCAGGCAGCACCATCCATACACAAACAATAGCATGAGCAGCCGAAGGCGAGCCTGACGTCACATACAACACGGGGAGTGCAGAACACATGCACACACGCCCCCAGACTTACATGCATCTGTACATCTCCACCACCTGTCGCAGTGATAACATCACCATCCATGTCACATCTGGCAATCAGCCTCCTACATGTCAGTGTCACATGCACCCATGTTGCATCACAGTTGCACACTTGTCAAATACACACACATGCACATGTACATAGTGCAGATACATGCAGCAGGAACCAGCATCCATTTGTGACACCACAACCATGGGCCAGTACGTATACATAATTTTTGACATGTGTGCACCCACACATGCATTTGCACAGCATGCTTACCAACACATACACCATCGATGTGTCTCACACATGAGAGGAATCACATGTGGCAGGGTCACGTCCCTGTACATACACATCCATACATGTCCCTACAAAGACATATGTGCAACCTGCACACTCCTGGCACACCACAACACACACAGCGTCCAATCAGTACACATGTACACTTACCGCTCAACTCCAGACGGGTCTGCCTCTCAAGGACCTGGACGTGGAGCGCTGGGCATATACGTTCCAGGAACCTCATTTGGTTGTTGGTCAGGCGGATCCGGTACCCCTTGGCATCCGCTACCTTCAATAGGCGCCGGGCCTTGTTGAGGGTCCTGGACCTGAAGTCCTCCCAGCGCGTCCGGACGTGTTGAATGTCATGGACTGCCACCCCCTCTCGTTGATGGCAGTCACAATGTCCATCCAGATCCTCTTCCATCCTTCATTGTCGACGTGCAAACTTCCATAGAGGGCATCATACTGCCCCAGGACTTGCTCCACCAGGACACCAACTTCACTGCCACTGAAGCTGGTGGCCCTCTGCCTCTCTGGCTGGGGGTTGCCAGTGGTGCCAGATGGTGTTGTGTCCGACATGGCAACCCCAGAGGCAGGTGTGGCCAGGCAACTGGGTCCTGGGGCTGGGCTGTGGAGCGATGGGATCCCAGTCGGGAGTCTTCAGTTCCAGCAGGGGTGGTCACAGCAACTGCACCCCTGCAGATGGATGATGTGCAGGCACCTAATAGCAGGGCACGTGGGCAGCAGGCAGGCAGGCAGCAGCAGATGGCAGGTGGGAGCGTGCTCGGGACTCTGGGGGGCAGGAAAATGGCCTTCTGGGCAGGAGCGTGGTCTTTCGTGTGTTGTTGTGTGGCCAGCTTGATACGGAGTGATTTGGCACATGAAAAAAGTGCACGTCAGCATGAAATTCGAGGAAAGGCCCTTAGCGCGTAAGTGCGTCTGTCACGTTACGCACGCTGGCGTTTCCCAGGGTGCATGTTTATTGTACATGTAAAAAAACTGCACGTCCGGGTGTCACTGCGTGTGATTGGAGGAAAGGTCCTTAGTGCGTAGGTGCCTAAGTGACGTTGCGCGTTTGGGCTGGCTTAAAAGGTATGCGTAGGATGCCATTTTCTTGTACGTGCTTTTTATGGAGAGCGAGCGGGTGATTATTGTATTTCTTGTCGGTTCACACGCGATTACTTCACAATGGTTCAAGTTCGTACTCCCTGTTTCCTCAGACAGCGTACAATTCTTCTTTTGGCGGGGGTGTTGCCAACGCGCGTCTTTTTCACGTTCTTTTTCCAGGCAGACGGTGAGTCGCGCACATATTTACCAACTGTGGTGGCCCCATGTGTCGCGTACACCTTCAGAGGTTATTGTAGGCTGCGCGTATCACGCGTACGCTTATTTTTGTGGTTCTGGGTGCCACAGCATAGTGCGGGTTAATTTTTCCACGCACGTGGTCTACCAAGGGTTGCGTGCACGTTTGATATTGTTTTCGGGGTGCCTATGCATTGCATGACCTGTCATCTTCCCCCAGGGGTCACAGACAGCCTTGCTAGAGCACTAGGGTACGAATACCATCTAGTACCCTACCCCTTTCACCCCAATTGCCCAGGACAATTGTTAACTGCTACTCCCATTAGCACAACAAGATCAGTGCCATGGTTGGGAGGCGACCAAGCAGTAAGGGAGTCAAAGATGGCCAAGCACAAAGAGGTGGGCGAGGTGGGCGCGGTAGGGGACGTGGCCAGGATGTTCAGGGTGGCCCAGGAGGCCAGTGTGTGGAGGACCAATCAGGCACACCTATGCCCCCCCAATGGGTCGGGTAGATGCAGCAAACACCATCCAACCTCAGGCCTTGTTAATCGCCCCAATATTGTTAACTGGACCGGCACAGGATGGTTCCCAGGCTAAGTTCCGTGTCACCAAGTCTAAGCCACTTGTGGCGGTGAAAGTTGCTGTCACCAGACCATGTGGATCTGGGGCAGCAATGTCATCTGCTGCACTAAGACTCCATTTGCCACTCACATAGGGAGGACATGTTGGCGTCCAACAGGGACCAACGGGAGGGACTGGAGACTCTGCGCAAAGCCATATCTGTAGAGTCACAGGCCCACAGGGAAGCCCTGAGGTTAGAACATGGGTTCCTCAGGGATACTCTGGGTGAACTTGAGGCTTCCTGAAATTTTAGGTCAGAACAGCAGCTGGAGCAGCTCACATGTTCACTCTCAGCAGAGCTCCAGGCAACCCATACGGAGATCTGGGCATCACGCAAGGCCATGCAGGTAGAAATGCGGGCTACCCGTGAGGTGCTGCATGGGGATCTCCATACCATCATCCTGCAGAACGAAACCTTCCACACCCGCATGCTTGCTGCCATGGAGGACCATACCAGGGCTTTGTGTGGGCTGCCTCCCATATCATGGCCACCTCCTGATGTAGCAGCAAAGGGTGAAGAGAGCGACAACAGTTCTCCCACTGTAGCATAGCCGTGCAAGCCATGAGCCCATGGAGGTATTATTTTTTTCTCAACATCCACGCATGTGGGTGTTGGGGTGCACCTTGTCCTCGAACCTCCTGGCTGGCCTCCCCCCTTCCCGTTCCACACATGGCCATTTTTCATTTTTTTTATATATATATATTTTTTTTACAGTGTGTTGCTTTGTGTGTCTCCCGTGGGCATCCACTGTGTATTCCAGCTGGGCACATGCAGGATTGTCCTGTCTTTGGGTTAGATGATTGGGTTCCTGACACACACACCCCTCCTGATTTCCCTTTCCATGGGCTTGCAAAGGGTGTGACCAAGTGACAGTAACTTACACAGTGACATTGGGCTCCCATGAGCTGTGTGGGCAGTCTGTAGTCAAAACTGTGTGTACATCCCTAGTGGGGATTGTTGTTGGATTCTACACTGCATGGTGTATTGATATGTGCTTGTGCATCCATGTCTTTCTCCTTATTCACATGTACCTTCTTCATGTCTTCACAAGGCTGTCTCCTTTGTAGATGCAGTTCATGTTGTATGCAGTACACTGACACATTTGCCTGACAGCAACACTCTGCAGTTGGAAGGGGTTGATGTGCTGCCTTAGTCAGGTTGTGAGACTTGCACTACTTTAATTTTAGACTGTCATATATTGCCACTGTTTTATCGCATGTTGCTGTTTTGTGTTGCTGGTAAGTATTTGTTTATGTGTGCTGTTTCTTATTGATTACTGGGAGCATTTTGTCAGTGGCCTGTTTACATTAGGGACAGTGCACTTTGTGACACTTGTATCATGTGTTGTGCATTCATTTGGTTGCTTTCACATTGCATGCCATGCCATGGTGTGTTGGGTAGCTGAGAAGGGGAGGGGTTGGGTGACATGGCACTATTTTCATGTGGTATTTTGCAAGGGGGTAGTGATTCATGCTGCATGAATGTGTGTCTTTTTGTCACACAGCATTGGTTGTCTTTAAGTAGGTAGGGATACACACAATTTAACACTTCCAGGTGAACAATCTCAGGCTGGTATGGTTGTGACAGTTGACTGTCCCTTATGTCATCATCATTGATTGTCAGCTGGTATGTGCCAGGGCTGTGTGCACTCCACAGGGGTAGGATTTTAGGTGAAGTAATTAGCCACCAGCTGGGTACGGGTTGCCTCACCACGTGCACTTTCCCCTACCATGCGCAGCGGCCGAGCATGTGCTTGGGGATGTGGGGCCACCACCATG
Source organism: Ambystoma mexicanum (assembly GCF_040938575.1). Lineage (NCBI taxonomy): Eukaryota > Metazoa > Chordata > Amphibia > Caudata > Ambystomatidae > Ambystoma > Ambystoma mexicanum. The sequence continues at coordinate 359,027,274 of NC_090932.1, read as the reverse complement.
TCCACACACAGGCCCCTGCGGGTTGCAACGTTGTGCAGGACACAGGCTGCCACTATGATCCTGCACACTACTGGGGGCGCATATAGCAGCTGCCCACCAGAGCGGTCAAGGGAGCGAAAGCACTCCGAATGTGCACTCCACTATGTCCTGGGTTGCAATATGGGCTGTGTTGTATCTTACCTCGGGTGGTGTGGTGGGGTTCCGAATTGGCGTCATCATGTAGGTGCTCAGAGGGTAGGCACTGTCCCCTGGGGAGGTGATGATGGGTACTATTAGTGGGGTTGTCACATTACTCAGTATCTGACATGCATGCATGTGCAGAGGCATTAATACTTACCAATCAGCCATGTGTCACCATGCCGCCCAGCTTCTAGGTCCCGGTTTAGGGGTGACATTCTGAAAATGAAACTATCATGGGTGGACCCTGGATAGTTTGCATATACTGAGGTGATGATTCCCTTGGCATCACATACTACCTGCACGTTGATGGAATGCCAGTGCTTGCGGTTTCGACAGATGTGCTCAGATGCCCTGGGAGGACGTAGAGCCACATGGGTGCAATCAATGGCACCTAGCACTTTGGGGAAGTGTGCCACCCCCTAAAAGCCCTGGACGTCAGCCTGCCTTTCTGCAGGTGTTCTGGGCATGTATATGTGCCTGCGGACTGAGGGGCGTGCAGTCATGATGGCCAACACCTGGTGTAGGCAGCGTGACTGCGTGGCCTGTGACACCACCCCCACGATGGCACTTGTCCACTGAAATGAACCAGTAGCCAAGAAGTGCAGTACATTGAGCACCTTTTCCAAGGGCATCCGTGCTTGGGAGCACAGGGTGGGTGATGTGAGGTCATCCTCCCACTGACTCACTCACCAGGTTGAGTATTATGTGTGGTGGAAACCTGTACCTCCCATACACCTGGTCATCAGGCATCCCAAAAAGGCTGGTCCTGGGTAAGAAAATGCAGGGCCTGGATATCCTCCTCCTCCTGTGGTGTCCCACGACCACTGCTGCGAGGAACGGTATATTCATCGTGGCGTCTGAGCTTGTTTGTTGTTTGCATGCATTTTTATGCTGCGCGGGCCGCATAAGCCTGCTTCCTGCTGGCATCTGTGTTTCTGGATTAGTGCGTCTTTTTTGGCGCACGCCTTTCCCCTGTTCGATTCCATGAATACGTGTTTTTGGCACGCGTGTGGGCATTGCGAGCATTTACCTCCTGTACTTCCCCCGTAACGCCCACATTTTCACGCGTTGTTCCTCATTCCGCGTGTTACGCCCCATGTTCCGCCCACTTTTGTTGTCTGAGCTGCACTATGTGCGCTTTCGCTGTGCGCGTAGTGCACACCGTTTGATGACGTGTGCGCCCGCGTGCGCCACCCACGATTTTCGTGCCCATCCCAGGATTAACACGCGCACTGAATTCCATGAATCGATGTGCGCGGCTTTGGCATGCGTGCGCTGCAATTTTCACGCTTGCGCTGCGATTTTCACGCTTGCGCTGCAATTTTCGGCACACATTAATTCCATGAATCGGCCTGTAATGAACACCCCAATGTTTTATGTCAATTCCCTGTGCGATTAATTATTTGCCGAGAATCACACACTTTAGTTAAGCAGCATGGCATGCTACAAGCCTCTTGTTTTATGGCTGGTCTCTTGGTGACTTTTGTCATACATCGCACAACCGCAACTAACCACATTTAAGCAGCACATAAAAGGGATAAAAATACAAGCTGCAAAAATACATATGCCCAGGTACATTTGCCCCTATAGCAAAAATCAAAAGTTGGCACCCATGAAGATATGCACAGTAAATGAACATAAGATCTACCTTAATGTGAAATATACATATTTAGTTTAATAGACCTACTCCTTAGAAGAAAATGTGCAAGACAAAATAGCATTGGCCTTTTAAAAAAAGTAATGAACACCAGAAAAATAACTTGAGATAGGAAATGTTCCAATAGATATTCTGGCAAAGTATAAAAGTTGCTGACATTTTAAACTCAGCAACGTGTAGTGAAATAGTCCATGGAAAAAAAATCCCAATGCAAAACATGGTTTTATGAGTAAGCGTTGGCACTGGGAACATGGCAACCTGAGTAAAATCCTGGTAGCCATATACTTCAGCAAGCTTGCCAACCTCAAAAAAGCCCAGGGGTTGTGTTCGTCCTCTGAAATAAAGTTATGCTGCCCACTTACATGCATCCTTTACTGGTGCCCTGAAAAGCAGCCACAATCAGGGGACAATAACTGCACCAGTGTCCAGGATTGCAATCCCTCTGGCCTCATTGTGGGCAAATACTCATGAAATACTTTCCCTCTCATCATTTCCCCTCCTCACCCCCATGGCCGGCTTTCAACAATACTGTGCTTTATAAAGCTAACTTGAAAATGTACACATAGCATAGTGTTACTCCAATATATAAATCCTTATAGAACTATGTTAGGCAAAAAGTGTGCAACTATGGCATTTTTCCCCCCATCTTGACTGTGAGACTACAACTACCAGAATACAATTAAAACAAGGCAATAAAATGGTCTCCAAGTGCAAAACTTCTAAGGTATGAAAGTAGTATGGTTTAAAAAATAATAATGTGGATGCCCTGTGTTATGAGATATTTAAAACTAAGAAAACACACAGCATTCAGGACTGTGGACTGTCTCCCATCCATGCAGTATCCGGGACAGACCCTAGGATTGAGCCCTCTTAGTCCATGTTTCTCTAAGTTGTCTTGTATCGTGGGCTCGTTTATTAGGCAAAATGGCCTCACAGGGATAACCACTTTTTCTCTTGAAGCTAAGCAGGTTTCATCTCAGTTACTGCCTAAATGAGAAACCCACTGTTGTTAAAATAACTACTTTTTTTTTAATTATTGACTTTAATTATTGACTGCCAGACTACAAATGCCAGAATGCAATTCAGAAAAAGGCGAAAAATGGTCTCCGAGTGCAAAACTTTCAAGGACAGACAGTAGCTCGGTTTAAAAAAAAATGTGGATGTCCATTCGGTCGCCCATCCATGCAGTAATTGTAACTAACCCTGCTTTGCTTCAAAAGCGGGACTGGCCCTGCTTAGCTTTAAAGCAAGGAAAAAACTGGCCCATTTCTTTAAGTGGTCTTGTATGTTTGGCTTGTTTATTGGGCAACATGGCCTGAGGCTAGCACCTTTCTCACTTTGAAGCTGAGCAGGGTCTGTTCTTTTAATGCATGGATGGGAGCCTTGGATGGTAATTGTGTCACTGACCAGTGATTTTTCACCCCCAGAGTCACTATGGCTGTTGAACTATCTTTAAAAAAAACTGTGATTATGGGTATTGAACTAGACATACCCCTGGCTATACATTATGGCAGAATATATTGGCAGAAATGAAATGCTTTCCAGGCCCTCACCAACTGCCCGTCATCTGTGCCAGCTCCCCCCCCCCCACTCCCTGATGTCCTGCTTTCTCCCCTTCCCCCACAACACATGCTGTTTCTGTCACACAGTTTACTTTGAAATGTCAGCTATTAGAGACCATAGCCGAGGCTACAGAAAGCTTTGTGTAGCAAACTCAATCCCTAGATCCCCTCATACTGCCACATTTCACTTGGTGCTCTCTAGCCACCTACCCCACTTCTACCCTGATGGCATTTGCATGTTGTTTTTTGACCTGCAAATAGATTTTGTCCTGTGTTTCATTTTCCCATATCCTCAGCTATAGCCGTGGATATCTCTTGCATTGAGAGAAAAACAAGATGGCGGTCTGTAATGAACACCCCAATGTTTTATGTCAATTCCCTGTGCGATTAATTATTTGCCGAGGATCACACACTTTAGTTAAGCAGCATGGCATGCTACAAGCCTCTTGTTTTATGGCTGGTCTCTTGGTGACTTTTGTCATACATCGCACAACCGCAACTAACCACATTTAAGCAGCACATAAAAGGGATAAAAATACAAGCTGCAAAAATACATATGCCCAGGTACATTTGCCCAATAGCAAAAATCAAAAGTTGGCACCCATGAAGATATGCACAGTAAATGAACATAACATCTACCTTAAAGTGAAATATACATATGTAGTTTAATAGACGTACTCCTTAGAAGAAAATGTGCAAGACAAAATAGCATTGGCCTTTTAAAAAAAGTAATGAACACCAGAAAAATAACTTGAGATAGGAAATGTTCCAATAAATATTCTGGCAAAGTATAAAAGTTGCTGACATTTTAAACTCAGCAACGTGTAGTGAAATAGTCCATGGAAAAAAAATACCAATGCAAAACATGGTTTTATGAGTAAGCGTTGGCACTGGGAACATGGCAACCTGAGTAAAATCCTGGTAGCCATATACTTCAGCAAGCTTGCCAACCTCAAAAAAGCCCAGGGGTTGTGTTCGCCCTCTGAAATAAAGTTATGCTGCCCACTTACACGCATCCTTTACTGGTGCCCTGAAAAGCAGCCACAATCAGGGGACAATAACTGCACCAGTGTCCAGGATTGCAATCCCTCTTGCCTCATTGTGGGCAAATACTCATGAAATACTTGCCCTCTCATCATTTCCCCTCCTCACCCCCATGGCCGGCTTTCAACAATACTGTGCTTTATAAAGCTAACTTGAAAATGTACACATAGCATAGTGTTACTCCAATATATAAATCCTTATAGAACTATGTTAGGCAAAAAGTGTGCAACTATGGCATTTTTCCCCCCATCTTGACTGTGAGACTACAACTACCAGAATACAATTAAAACAAGGCAATAAAATGGTCTCCAAGTGCAAAACTTCCAAGGTATGAAAGTAGTATGGTTTAAAAAATAATAATGTGGATGCCCTGTGTTATGAGATATTTAAAACTTAGAAAACACACAGCATTCGGGACTGTGGACTGTCTCCCATCCATGCAGTATCCGGGACAGACCCTAGGATTGAGCCCCCTTAGTCCATGTTTCTCTAAGTTGTCTTGTATCGTGGGCTCGTTTATTAGGCAAAATGGCCTCACAGGGATAACCACTTTTTCTCTTGAAGCTAAGCAGGTTTCATCTCAGTTACTGCCTAAATGAGAAACCCACTGTTGTTAAAATAACTACTTTTTTGTTTAATTATTGACTTTAATTATTGACTGCCAGACTAAAAATGCCAGAATGCAATTCAGCAAAAGGTGAAAAATGGTCTCCGAGTGCAAAACTTTCAAGTACAGACAGTAGCTCGGTTTAAAAAAAAATGTGGATGTCCATTCGGTCGCCCATCCATGCAGTAATTGTAACTAACCCTGCTTTGCTTCAAAAGCAGGACTGGCCCTGCTTAGTTTTAAAGCAAGGAAAAAACTGGCCCATTTCTTTAAGTGGTCTTGTATGTTTGGCTTGTTTATTGGGCAACATGGCCTGAGGCTAGCACCTTTCTCACTTTGAAGCTTAGCAGGGTCTGTTCTTTTAATGCATGGATGGGAGCCTTGGATGGTAATTGTGTCACTGACCAGTGATTTTTCACTCCCAGAGTCACTATGGCTGTTGAACTATCTTTAAAAAAAAACTGTGATTATGGGTATTGAACTAGACATACCCCTGGCTATACATTATGGCAGCAAACATTGGCAGAAATGAAATGCTTTCCAGGCCCTCACCAACTGCCCGTCATCTGTGCCAGCTCCCCCCCAACTCCCCGATGTCCTGCTTTCTCCCCTTCCCCCCACAACACATGCTGTTTCTGTCACACAGTTTATTTTGAAATGTCAGCTATTAGAGACCATAGCCGAGGCTACAGAAAGCTTTGTGTTGCAAACTCAATCCCTAGATCCCCTCATACTGCCACATTTCACTTGGTGCTCTCTAGCCACCTACCCCAGATTTTGTCCTGTGTTTCATTTTCCCATATCCTCAGCTATAGCCGTGGATATCTCTTGCATTGAGAGAAAAACAAGATGGCGGTCATTTCATTTTTTTTTTTAACCCAGTTCCAGGTAAATCCCCGAGTTATAGCTATTATTGAGAAAGGGGCACCCCCTTCTCCATCAAATATTTAAATAACTGCACTGAATAACCACAAACCACGCATGGATTGTGAGTCAACGCTTTGTGTCCAAGTTGTTTTGTACCTGGTCCAAATCTGTCCAGTGGTTTGGGCCGTGTGCTTTGACATAAAATGACCTTGTTTGTCTATGGGAAAATGAATGAGAAGTAGGCTGCACATTTTTTTTGTCTTCTTAATACATTTTTTAATGAATCCTTATGAAACTTTGCAATCTAGGAGGCCCACAAGTCCTTCATCACTTACGAAATTTCAGTCAAATCCGTCATTTGAATCAAAAAAGTTATTAACAATAGAATTTTCAGGGGTTCTTATGGGGTCCGACTCACCTAAACTATCGCCACCCTAAATCTAACTACTGTTCATTTGAAAAATACTGCGAGCCAGAGAAATGCATGCATAGCTCCTTAGGTCCAGTTTCAACGATAAGATTAGGTAAGACATCCTGCCCTAGCTTTCAGAATCCTAAAGAATGCTCTCAATTAAGAGTAGAGGCATAAATATGCTGGTGGAATTGACGCATATGAGATGCATGCGATGAGTGTTTTTTGGAGTTGAGATACTATAAGGGTCATAACTATTCAAGGTTACGGTCCCCTCAACTCCATTTATTTAAGAGACTGTTACATGCAACCATGACATAAGAATTAAAGCGAGGATGTGTATAATGGCGAAATGTTTTTAGATTTTTATGAGTCTTAGAATTTTGATTTTGATCTGAGATGCACTATATGTGTACGGCAGGGTTTCTACATGGGGGCCCCCATTTGCAACCTGGGTTTAACATCATCATTAAATAAGGCCATGTAGTTCCTCTTTAGAATATTACTGTGTGCAAAACATATTTTACGCCTAATCACAGTTGAATGATGAAAACCTTAGCAACTTTGAGAGAAATTACAGACAAGGGGCTTAGTCGGCGTTTATGACCTTTCCCCATACATGTATTTATGGTTGTCAGTATTATGAGTGTCGTGTTGGGATACTATTAATGAGAACCAAACTCTACTAATAACTGTGGAAGTAAAATAGTAAAGTGCAAGTCCAGGATCTTCGATTGTCCAGAGACGCTGACAAAGCAGGGCTTACATTGGCTTTCACGCTGCCTTTACATAAAGCGGCTAAAACACGTGCAAGAGGCTTCCTTAAAGCGTGGATGCAGTGCAGTCATTCCTTCTGAGCCAACAAAATCATGAAACGCGTAAACAGACTACTAGTCCCTCGTGATATGCTGTCTGGAACTTCTGCAAGAATGCTCGTCTCTTGCAGCAGCAAGCACACACACACAAATATAACAAATGCGGCATTGCTTGTTGAATTATTATCATCGCCTTTTGAGATCGCTAAAGCAACATAAAGACAGAAGCTAAACCTGAAAGCACTCTGCCTCTTCCTCATAAAGGCTGCTGTTGTCGCTTCTAAAAGCATCCATCCCAAAAGAAAGTGTGCTCTTTAAACGGCAGGGTTCAGAGCAGTGCACCTCTAGCTGCACTTGTTTGCGCCCATTAGGCACTTTGATGTTCCAACCTATTCCAAAAGTAACCATCCATTTTCGAAAAGAAAGTATTTTTCTAGGTCTCTGAAATTGTCATAATCTATACGTATAGACAAGCAGGATATTTGTAAATTTGACTATTATATTTGCGAATATATATTACCTATTGTTTTCTATTTTCTTTCTTTAATCTAACTGTTCGTCCTAGTTACATAGCAGTGCATACTAGTGCAGCAGTTCAGGTAGTAAGAGGTAATCAGTGTTTTAAATGCACAACAAACAGTACATGTTGGTACAGAGCGCACACACTAATATTCCATCGAGATTAGATGAAATGGTCGGTGCTGGTGTTGATAGGTATGCAGCTAAGCCCCATCCAAAACATTATCAAAGAATGATGTCACACCTCTGTCCGCTACACCAGACTCATACGGGACTATCGGACATCTAGGAAAGATGTGGATTTATAGTCTTTGCATGTCAATGAACATCACGATGGTTGTGTTTCTATCAGGGTTGATTCTCAAGGACATCTAACGTGTGTTTGAAGGACTAATTATGGATTTGTTTATGGATGAACATTTATGATGATTATTTAGCTTATCCATCTGTTGAGGTTATACTCTCTGTCCTCTCTGAAAACAGTAGGGGAATACAGATGTTAAATATATGTATTCTTTAATTTGGGGTAAGGATGATGATTATATTTATTTATTTATGTATTGATTATTTATAAGGCGCTTATACAACAAGTCACTGGTTCAAAGCGCTACAAGGCACACAGGAAGAGAACAAGGGAGCACATAAACAATTAGACTGGCCGTGAATAAATAGAAAGGGGCAAGGGTCTTACTAGGCCTTGTGATATTCAGAGTGTGCAAGTGCAGTGAAGGAAAAAGGGAAAAGGGAGGTATGTGGGTGGGGTAAGTGCTATCAGGGTCCCCTAGGGGAGGAAGTGCCAGAGGTCCTTGTTGGGGAGTCAACAGGTAAGTGCATGGGCAGGGACATCCCAGGTAAAGAGTGAGGTCTACCGCCCAACAGGCAAGGGCAGGGCGGAGGCAAACCATCCGACCGGTGGGTGTGGGCCCAGAGGACACTGCAGGGGGGATGCTGGGGCGATTGGGCAGAAGGCCAGGACCCTATTGGACTCTTGAGGGACCAGGCCACCAATCTCAGTGACAGAAGGGATGGTTAGCACAGACGGGGAAGAGGGAAGGCAGAGGAGAAAAGAAAGGTCTTGATTGTTTGCGGAACTTGAGGTTGTCCGGCTCAAGACGGAAAGAGAGAGGGAAACTGTGTCATAGGAGGGAACCAGCTGAGGAGAGAGATCTGCCCCCACCTCTCTGCTTGGAGAATAATTTGATCAGCAGAGAGTTGGAGCCAGAGGATCAAATGGATCTGGAAGGAGAGTATTTAGTAAGAGAGAGTTGCATGTAGCGTGGTCCCAGGCACCAGACAGCCTTGTGGATGATGCAGAGGTTCTTGAATTTGATCCTTGCAGCATCCGGTAGCCAGTGGAAAGATTTTAGAGCTGGAGAGATACTGTTCCCGGGCTTGAGGCCAAGGATAAGTCTTGTAGCCCTATTCTGGATTAGTTGAAGAGGACGAAGAGAAGAACAAGGCAAATTGAGGAAGAGAGTGTTACAGTAAACTATCCAGAAGAGCACCAGAGCTCCAAAGACGTTGAACTTCTGGGGGAAGGTGAGGAAAGGGAGAATGCCTCTAAGGAGGTGAAGTTGAAAGTGAGTCGTACATTTGTTTGCAATCATATCAGATGTGTTGTTAATTTATTGTAATGTTTTGGGAGTCTCCCATATGGGTGCTGTGTAGCTCACACAAGTCTGCTTAATGTGACCCGATTTTTGAAATGTGCAATAAGCCAGAACGTTTATATCTAAAGGTGCATTCATTGTTGAGATATGTTTTTCGAATGCTCAATGACTGCAGATGCTTCCAGTTGCGGCTGCAATATTACTGCAGTCCTTCCTTATTTGTGAGCACTTAAAAAACAGTATTTTAAATCAAGCACTACATTTCTTGAATGCGTGCACCCCAGGCAAAACGCCATTTTCTCAATACATATTTCTGAGCAAAGGGTTCAGATTTGGCAAAATGGGGGGTAAATGATCACTCCTGCTGGTTTTGATAACGTAGTCAGTTAACAAACTGAATAAGAGCTCCCAAAATCAATCCAATGAAACAACATAATGGAGTTTACCGGGTTCAAGGATAAACAGCTGTATTTACTTTATTTCGCGAAAGTAACGGCCAGGAAAAAAGTAACTCTCTCAATTCACCCACATAGGACAAGGAATATAAGGCGAAAAACCACAGAATTTACATAATTACAAAAAAAAATTTAATACAATTCTAACATAGTTATTTGCTACTCTAATCAAGACCCTATAGAGCCCTGTACAGTGGCATATACTAGTGGCATATTATATACCAGTGGCATATACCATTGGCTAATCCACTATCTCCAGAACCACCTAGGTCCAAACCATCAACCAAACCATCAACTATAAAGTCATCACCATGAGCATCATTAACTCACTTTATCATTGGTTGGCAGGTTTCATACTGCAATTGATTTAAAAAGTCTGTTTGCCATTGGTAGGCACTTCTTAGAGTAGCCTTGGATGTTGCATCCCTCTGAGCCAACCCAATTAGCACTTAATGTGAACAGAGATTGTGAAACTTGGCTTCAAGAAAAAAAAGCACTTGCATCTCACGTCCCATCCTGGGGTCTCAATGATCCCTTCAATAGCTCATTCTGCATCTCTCGTCTCGATACCTGTTGCCAACACAGGTTTACAGCCTTCTAATTAGGTCACAGGATGAACAGCTGTTTTAGAAAAAATATGGGGAGTGCGGAACATCATTTATTGTATTTATTGGTCTCACTAACACATTATAGCAAGGGTGTAATAGCACTAACTTGACATTGGGGCCACTGTGTATGCAGCATAGCTTCTGATGCATCCTCATGCATCTGGCAATCAAAGTTCTGTGTATTCATCTAGTTATTGTCAGGAACAAAAAGGATTGTTTCTTATCTAGTTTCGATTCCTGGAAACAGCCCATTCTCACAGATTCATCTGATCCTCCCTTCTTCCTGACCTTGGCTGTCTGGTGTTTTCCAAACAGAAGTGAAAGGAAACTTTTTGTTAAAACAAATAAATTGTACAGTTTTGAATGGGGGCCTTGTCTCAAAACGGTGATTCTAATATATACCCCGTTCAGCTATACATGACACATTGATTGTTTTCTATGTTGTTTGTGTATTCAGCGACCTAAAACTCCCTGAAGTTTGGCAAAGCTAGTTCCCTGAAGTTTGACAAAACAAACTCTACTTGTGGCCATAATCTACAAAACAACATGGCAACTATTCAAACAACAAACATCCTAAAAACATTAACTAAAACAGTTTTCTGGTTTTAGTTTGGGAGGCTTCGGAGGAGGTGTATGACGTTGCATCTGTCCATCCTGCATCATCACAACAGGAATTTAAAAATACATCTTTCATACTCTGTTAGCCAAACACCCAAGGTAGCCTTTCTTTGGAAGCCTTTTACCAATAAAATGTCTTTTCAGAATTCTTGCTCAACATGGCATTTTGTTTCAGTGCTTTTCAATGCTAGTCAAAATTGAGGGCAGGGAGTCTGGATGTCTGTATTATAAGTATTGTGTTGGGACATTATTTATGGGAACAAAACTGTGCTAATAACTATCAATGGAAAATAATAAACTGCAAGACAAGGATAATAGAATATCCACAGACGCTGACAATTGGGGATTTACAGTGTTTTTCAGGTTGTCTTTAGATAGAGCGGGTAAAGCAATCTGTCTGCAAGAGGCTTCCTTAAAGTGTGGATGCAGTGCAGTCATTCCTTTTGTGCCAAGCAATAATGAAAAAGGCAAACAGACTAATAGGCCCTCACGATATGCTGTCTTGTGTTTCTGCAAGATTGCTCATGTTTGGAGCCAGCCTCAGGGACACACAGATATAATAAACGGTTCACAGCTTTTCTGTTTTAGAATTTTGATCTCCTTTTGAGATCGCTAAAGCCACATAAATACAGAAGGTAAAACTCAAAGCACTCTGCCTCCTCCTCAAAAAGGCTGCTTTTGTTGCTGCATAACACATCCATCCCAAACAAATGCACCCTTTACACTGCAGGGTTCAAAGACACCCATCACTCGCTGCACTTGTTTGCCCACATTAGGCACTCTGTTGCTCCAAATGATTCCAAAAGTAACCATCCATTTTCGATAGAAAAACAGTTCTTTTTCTAGGTCTCTGAAATGGTCATCTTCAGAAAAGCAGGATATTTGTAAATTTGACCACAATATCTGTGAATAGATATTAAATATCATTTGCATAATATATGTTTTAAATGTACTCTAAACCCGAGAGTTTATATTCTTACGGCCTGATTCATGGAAAAGTGCGCCGAAATCCTGCATGCCGAGAACATCATTGCGCAAGCATGTTTGCAGAGGTTTTTCTGCACGCTCTGTGTATTCATGTAATTGTTCAAGCAAAGTAACTGTATACACAAGTTGGGGCTGGAATGTCCCCGACATGCACCTGCGTAAATCAAAAAGCCAGAAACAGCCACCTTTGCGCGCTCCCCAGGCACGAATACAAGCACTCTCAAAAAAGTGCAAGGGGTCCCCCCCAAGCAGGCCTGCATCTTGGGGAAACTGTGCGGGGTCCCCCTTAACTGTTACCGGCACCCCAACAACATGCATACAGTTTATCATAACTTGGGTAAAACTTGTAAAATCTGCATGCGAAACCCTGTCAACCGTTCCTGCACTCTGCTACACTGCGTACGAGCACCCCTAACTTAGATCGGAACTCTGCCTGTGTGCACGCACCCCTAGATCCGAAATCCGCTCTTACTTCTGCATGGTGATTTCTATGCACAAGTGTCTTTTTACCTGCCTTCGGGTGACGGATAGTATGAGGGTTTTGTGTCGCCATTTCCCTGTCAGGAGGTTGCGCGGTCGGATCCCTGAATACGTATTGTTCCATACAGTAGTGGGAGTGAGATGGACTGCCTGTGGGCCGTCCCTGGTAATGCCCACTGTTTTGGATGTTCTTCCCCAATTTCGCTGTTCCACCCCCTTCATCGCCCTCTTCACAAGCCACGCCCACACTGCGCATGGTGTCTCGCGCAAGGCACTCGGTCGCTCGCAGGGGCATGCTGGGCTGCCGCGAAACCCAACCAAGTACAAGGAAAATCCTGCGCATTCGATTTCATGGATCGACAAATTGGATTACGCACGCAGTTTGGCATGCAAGTTCCCTATTTCCCATGCTAAAAATGCCATGAATCAGGCCCTTAATGTGCATTCATTGTTGAACTATTTATTTAAATATTCAATATCTGCAGATGCTTCCAGGTGTGGCTGTAGAAGTACTGTAATCATTCCTTCATTTTAACAATGTTTTCCCCTAAAGTTTAATGATCCCTTAGAATGCGATGGGGACACTGATCACTCCTGCTGGCTTTGAGATGCTAATCAGTTAACTATGTGTATAATGAGACCAATAAAGCCCTTTCATAATTCGTACTTTAGATGAAATGTAGCAAGAAGGCTGAATTTTCCACTCACTACGAAATGTGTTCAAAAAGCCAGCTCAGGCTATGACATTGCCAGTCCAAGGAGAAAATGTCTGCATGGCCAAATTTCTGAAACAATATGGCCACAATTTACATCAGAGGCTGGCAAAAATGGCAGATGAGTGGAAGGTGGTGCTGGTTTGCTTGTAGTTTGCATAATCTCTTGCAATGGTCCTACAAAAGAAACACACACATTTGCTGTTAACCATGCTGCATGCATTGAGGCAGCAAGAGGGAGCGTAATACACATTAGTACCCAGAAAGAAGGGTGTTTCTGCCTCCCAGCCAATGAAAAGGCTCGAAATGAGGTATTTCCCACACAGGAAAAACCCTGCTCCAAGCCTCCTCAGAGAGGGAGGCTGCCATCTTCCCTCACCAGGAATCAGGTAAGTGCACTAACCAGGCCGCCAGTACCCCCTTGCACCACACCCACCCCACTTTTCTTCATATTTAAGCCCCTGCACCCCCTCCCAACTTACCTTGCGCTGCCTTGTCCCTCACTGGCACCAATCATCACCAACTCCGCCATGGTGAATGGCGGAATTACCGCCCCATTCCAAGGTTGGCGGGGCGGTAATTCCCCATTCTCCATTGGCCCTTCCCCATTCCCATTTTTGCCCCCATAGGGCTCAATGGGAATGGGGAAGGCGCTAATTACGGCACCGTAAATTGCGGTGCCGTAATTAGCTCCTGGGTCCCTTTGTGGGCAGGCGTTAAAGTGCAACTCGCAAAGGGACCTCGTAATCAAGCGTTAAGGGTTTAACGGCACCAACACCTTTTACGGCGCCCTTAACCCCTTAACGCCTGGGTTGTAATGAGGCCCACTGAACCAGAAAAAAACATAGTTACTAAAATATGCTGCAGCATCCAATTCCTAAGAATGTTACTGGATACTGGTGGTATTAATGAAGCAACAATACCAACAGTACACATGGGTAGGGTGGATGTGTGATCCTAGGGTGCAAAATGCTGTTTTCACCCATAGAGACCATACATAGAGAGCTCTGTGCTACATCCCACGAAGCACTATAGAAGAACCCAATCTTCTGGACCCTGCTCTATACGCGGAGCGCCCCCACTTTCTGGCAGTAAGGAACTCGCAATGCGCCCCATTCTGGGGTCAAATGAGTTTTCACAAAGAGACCCAGCTAGTCCAATCATTACAGGAAGTAGGAAAAGTATGCAGTATGCATCATGTTCTCAGTCTTCATGTGAATGTCCCTATTTTGCCTCATTACGAGTTTGTCAGTAATTTCAGAATAATTCCCTCAAATTACCAGCAAAATCAACCTATATCACAAGTCGATCTGGTGTAATTACCACCAGATTACGAAAGGTGTTACGGCTGTCTAGAGACCCATTTTTGGAGTCTATAGAACTCATAGGGATATTTTCAGATTTACTGCGAGCGTTCATTCTGTTGTGGTAAGTCTGCCAATTATTTATAATAAAGTGGAGGATTTACCTGAAGCACCTTGTGGTGTTAAATCCTTCAATGTAAGGTCAAAACCCAGAATGCTTTGGTTCATTAAAATGCCATTATTTCAGTTACTGCCATAAAAAGTGGTGGCAATGGAATTTCAGACACTTTTTTACCACACCACTGAACTTGTGATGAGGTTCAAAACTGTGTCCAACGAGTGCAGCATCACCTACACAAATGCACCATTTGAGTCGTGGGGTAGCATCTTGCACCCTTGACCTGCTTCTTTAATGCATGCTTTGCCTTCTCTGTGCAATCAAAACAAGGCAAGTTTAAATATTTTAGTTTTTTATTTTCCTTTCTGCTTGGACAGGGTTGTGATTCAGATGTTTGGTCGACTCTGGTATCTCTGCAACATGCCCTTACCTTTAGGTTGTGGCATTACTTAGGCTTGTTCTGAAGACTGGCTGGTTTGTGCACCCACTTGTGTTCATCAGCACCTACTACTCACTCTTGCAAACAGGGACTAGGAGAACTGACAAATGCCACCACCAGGTAGAAATAACTATAAAGATGTGTCTTTATTAACCAGAGACCTACATGATTTGAGACATCCTTTTTTCTGGAGTCTCTGTCTCAATGCTAATGGTTTCTGTCAGCCGTGGTGTCTAGCATCACATCTGGGTGAAAAGCCCTTCACTCTGGTTGAGGACAGGGCTACTAGCAACCCTGGAATCCTCAATGTCAGCCCGACATTCCCTCTCCTGATTCCCTGTGTCCACTTGATGTCTTGTACTTGAGCCTGTTTCTCAGCTGAATCTCTTCAAGTAGCAAGTAGCACACATCCAAGTCACTGCAGCATAGGGTCTGCATTTAAGAGATGCACCTCAGGATGGTATGCTTGGGAAAAGGATCCAAATTGAATGTTTATTATGTCCGTATAAGTAGAACACTAGGATGCCTGAATACTCAACTTGACGCCAGAATACTCAACATTTGGCTTTCCAAATGTGCTGGACTTCAACTCAAGTCATCCAGCATTGTCAAGGGTGAAGGATGATGGGAGTTGTGGTCCAAAACCTCGGAAAGACCACACAATGAGTAACAAATCTTGTCTTGATTCGGATCGGTCTCTGGCCAAAGGAAGGACGTATTTGTACAGGTCGGTCCTGGAGAGAGGTGTGTATATGTCTATGTTTTGTGCTATTTACAAAGTGCACATTGACCATCAGGTTTGTTTCCTCACACTGAGAGAATATCACAGAGCCAAAGGAAGAATAATTAGAAATTAAAGGAAAAGAGCCAAGTTCCCAGCTGGTGGTGAAAGAGACCATAATTAGACAAGGCTCGAATTAGGGACTGATTTCCAGAGACAAGAGGCTAAGATGGAAAGACATGAAGGGTAATTCATAGAATTTCACACAAAAGTGGCGCACGCGGCTGGCGCACAGTGTCCCCGTGCGATACACTGCGCCAGCCATGTGCGATAAAATCCTTTTCATCGCACAGCGTATTCATGGATTTTAGCCTCAAAAACCAGCCGTGGCGCACAGTGGCGCAGCGACCCTGCAGCAGCGCCAGTTACGCCCCCAAGAACGCCCTTGCGCAAGGAAAAGCCTTCAAAAATCCCAAATCATCGCAAAGGGCTGCGCTAACACTGGACCAGTTCACAGGGCAGCCAAACAGCAAACGCCAAGCGGGGAACGTGTATTTCAGTGGTTTGCGGGAAGTTTCACACGTGATTGTCCTGGGTACGTGTATTTCAGTGGTGCACGGGAAGTATCACATGCAAAATCAGCAGGGTACGTGTATTTCAGGGGTGCGTGGGAAGTATCACACACGATTCCATCAGGGTACGTGTATTTCAGTGGTGCGCGGGAAGTATCACAAGCAAAATCAGCAGGGTATGTGTATTTCAGGGGTGCGCGGGAAGTATCACATGCAATTGCATCAGGATACGTGTATTTCAGTGGTGCGTGGGAAGTATCACATGCAAAATCAGCAGGGTACGTGCATTTCAGGGGTGCGCGGGAAGTATCACACCTGATTCCATCAGGGTAAGTGTATTCCAGGGGTGCACGGGAAGTATCACACACAAAAGCAGCAGGGTACGTGTATTTCAGGGGTGCGCAGGGAAGTATCACACGCAATTCCATCAGGGCACGTGTATTTCAGGGGTGCGGTGGGAGCACTACACGTGAATTGCCCGTGTGGGTCCTCCCAGGTGTTCCCTCTACACCCTCCACGGCCCCTGCAGGACGGCCCACACCGCAGGGGACTACCCTGCACATGTCCCGCAGGCAGCCCATCCACCATGCCCCCCAGCCAACCCACATATCACCTTGCACTACTGCTCACCAACCATGTCCCCCTGCACCAACACCCCCCAGCACTTTGGTGCACCCTCCACCAGGCCCCCACTCATGTCCCCCTGCACCCCCAGCATCCAGGGGCACCCTCCACCAGGCCCCCACTCATGTCTCCCTGCACCCCCACCTCCAGCACTGTGGGGCACCCTCCACCCGGCCCCCCCTCATGTCCCCCTGCAACCCCACCCCCCAGCATCCAGGGGCACCCTCCACCAGGCCCCCACTCATGTCCCCCTGCACCCCCACCCCCCAGCATCCAGGGGCACCCTCCACCAGGCCCCCACTCATGTCTCCCAGCACCCCAACCCCCCAGCACTGTGGGGCACCCTCCACCAGGCCCCCACTCATGTCTCCCAGCACCCCCACCCCCCAGCATCCAGGGGCACCCTCCACCAGGCCCCCACTCATGTCTCCCAGCACTCCCACCCCCCAGCACTGTGGGGCACCCTTCACCAGGCCCCCACTCATGTCTCCCAGCACCCCCACCCCCCAGCACTGTGGGGCACCCTCCACCAGGCCCCCACTCATGTCTCCCAGCACCGCCACCCCCCAGCATCCAGGGGCACCCTCCACCAGGCCCCCACTCATGTCTCCCAGCACCCCCACCCCCACTAGTCAGGGGAACCCTCCACCAGGCCCCCACTCATGTCCAACTCATGTCTCCTTGCACCCCCACCCCCCAGCATCCAGGGGCACCCTCCACCAGGCCCCCACTCATGTCTCCCTGCACCCCCACCCCCCAGCACTGTGGGGCACCCTCCACCAGGCCCACACTCATGTCCCCCTGCACCCCCACCCCCGTGCATCCAGGGGCACCCTCCACCAGGCCCCCACTCATGTCTCCCAGCACGCCCACCCCCCAGCATCCAGGGGCACCCTCCACCAGGCCCCCACTCATGTCCAACTCATGTCTCCCAGCACCCCCACCCCCCTGCATCCAGGGGCACCCTCCACCAAGCCCCCACTCATGTCCCCCTGCACCCCCACCCCCCAGCATCCAGTGGCACCCTCCACCAGGCCCCCCCTCATGTCCAACTCATGTCTCCCAGCACCCCCACCCCGATGCATCCAGGAGCACCCTCCACCAGGCCCCCACTCATGTCTCCCAGCACCCCCACCCCCAGCATCCAGGGGCACCCTCCACCAGGCCCCCACTCATGTCCAACTCATGTCTCCCAGCAGCCCCACCCCCCTGCATCCAGGGGCACCCTCCACCAGGCCCCCACTCATGTCTCCCAGCACCCCCACTCCCCAGCATCCAGGGGCACCCTCCACCAGGCCCCCACTCATGTCCAACTCATGTCTCCCAGCACCACCACCCCCCTGCATCCAGGGGCACCCTCCACCAGGCCCCCACTCATGTCCCCCTGCACCCCCACCCCCCAGCACTGTGGGGCAACCTCCACCAGGCCCCCACTCATGTCTCCCAGTGTTAGGCGGAAACCTGTGCAGTTCCCTCTGGGACCACTGCAAAAGATTTAGGACTACAGGTGTTTGGCAGTAAACCCACTTGGTAGCAGTCTGTACCACACAGATTCACTTGGTAGCTGTGGCTGAGCAGTCAGACTTCCCTCAAGATGAGTTAGGCAGTATGTGGAGTATACAAAATAGGGCAATCTACACAGTAGAACAAGCAAAAACGGAACAAGGCTTTGGTGTTAAGATATAAAGGTATTTATTTATAACAACACATCTATGGAAAACACTCTGGCACTAATACGGCAAACAACTTCAATCACAATTACTTATACGAAGAAAAACATCAATCCCCCTAACAATAGTTCGACAAGTCTAGGTTCACCGGCATCACTTATTTGCAGACAGAGGTGTATGCTTTAACCTAGATGGCACGCTAGTATTGGTTAGGACGGGAGAGAAAAATAAGGCAGGTTATGAAATCAACTCGGTACCAATACTTAACGGGCTAATGCAAGGCAAGTAAGGCAGGGTCTACTGCAGATCACAAAGTTGAGAGGCCAGGCCCACTCGGAGAGAGGCAAGGCGATATGTCCCAAAAAAGTGTCTCAGTGGAAATGCGCTTCGAGTCTTTATCGCAAATTGTTATGGAAAGATTTGGACCAGTTCAGAACAACAAGTTAAAGAAAGCTTGGAGGCGACCCGATGGAAAGGCGAGGATTAAGACACCTCACTCTATCCGGCAGAAAGGAAAGCCAGGCGGACACGGTACCTTGTTTGTGGACAAACAGCTCCGGCGGGGGCAGTTGTTCCTGGTGGTGGATGCACATCGGGTCTTTGCCAAGAGTAGAGATGATCTCGTCGTTGAAGAAAAGTGAAGTCCGGTGCACCACCAGGGAAGAGACCAGCCGCGGAGTGCTCCGTCACAAGGCACCACCTTTTGGTCGCAGTACAGGGGTTGTGGCTCCGGTTGCCGGGGTGCTCTGCACGGGCAATTCGACCACTGCATCCTGGAGCGAAGAAAAAGCAAAAGGGGACTGGTTGTTCCCACCAGTCAGGGGAAGAGATTCTCCGGCAGGGAGATCTCCTCTGTCGTCGGGAAGTGGTGAGTCAGTTCAGCAGGGCTCCACCGGAGGTGTCGTCGTTGCAGGTCGGCTCAGCTTTACCCTCGTCGGATTCTTAGGTCCTGTGGCGACTTCTGAAGATCCAGTCCCAAAAGCCCTGCTTTTATGCAGAAAACCCCCATTCATTCAGCCTAGCTGTCAATCAAAACACGCTAAGTGGTGAGCGGGGTGGCTCACCAATTGGGCCAATCACACCAGAGTGCAACCGGAGTTGGCAAGGCAACTCGGTCCAGGGTGCCTAAACCCCCTCCCACACCCCTGTGGTAACCCAGACAGAATGGCCCCACTTTGGAGGGTCTCTGTACAGAAGCCCGCCAAAAGTGGTCAAAGGGCTCAACCTTTGGTTTAGGAGTCACGGAGACGAACACAGACGCCATTTTAAAAACCGAGTTCTGGCAGAAAATACCATCCGATAGACTTATTTAAGATAAGTAAACCGGTGGTATGTTAGAGATTAACGAGAAAAAGTATCAATCTCCAACAATGGGAAGAATCCCATAGGGTTATATTCGGGGTCGAATATAACAAGTAGTTTCCACTGCCACCAGCCAAAACTCGATGAGGGGGGACGGGACAGTGCCCCCTCGAATAACAGACCCAGGAGTAATTGAATTACCCCTACTAGTACGTCCACAATAGGATGGTTTGTACTAGTTCTGTTAGTAAATTTAGGTCTATTAAAGCCAATGGTGACTTTACATGCCCGGGGAGACAGTAGTCAGTCCCCGGGTATGGAGTCTATGATGGAGGTCCGCTAGGACGCCCCAGTGCTACGGCATTGAGGGTGCAGTGTAACACACATAGCAAACATATGAGACCCTATGGAGTAAAAGATCCCATAGCCCATAGAACACATTGACATTCAAAGGAATTCCACACATTCATGTCCAAGAGTGGGAGAAAAAGAGTCTCACTCTTGGCAGGATGGAAAAAAAAACAAACTCCAGAAATCCAGCAAAGCTGCTGGGGGACTCACTAGGTTAGGCAATTCAGCCTAAACAGAGAATTCTCCCTAACACTCGCCCCCCCCCCCAGACTAAGGGACAGGAGGATTTAATCCACTCCTGGATGACTCTCATACCTCTAGTCGATGACATACATCCTAGAGAGACCATCAGCATTTTGGTGGTGACACCCTGACCTGTGCTCAATGGTGAATTCAAACCCTTGCAGGCAGATCGACCATCTCAATAGTTTTGGGTTTTCCCCTTTCATTTGCATTAACCATCTCAAGGGTTGGTGGTCAGTCTGAATGACAAAAGTAGAACCATACAAGTACGGCCTAAACTTCTTCAGAGCCCACACGATAGCAAAGCACTCTCTTTCGATTGTAGCCCACCTTGTTTCAGGATCCTTCGGCTTGCGGCTGATGAAGCAAACGGGGTGCTCCCTACCTTTCCCATCCAGTTGACTGAGTACGGCACCTATTCCTACATTTGAAGCATCTGTCTGCACAATGAAGTGTTGGCGGTAATCAGGAGCTCTGAGTACTGGGGCTTGGCAAAGAGCCTTTTTCAGGTTTTCAAAAGACTGATTGCACTCCTCGTTCCTTCCAGCCTTTTTAGGAAATTTGGGCGAGGAGATGACATTCAGTGGAGAAGCTATGGTCCCATAGTTCTCGATGAAATTCCTGTAATACCCAGTGAGGCCTAGGAAGGCTCTCACTTGGGTTTGAGTAGTAGGTGTTGTCCAATTTTGCACAGCTTCAATCTTACTGAGCAAAGGCCTTATTTCTCCACCTCCTACCTCATGTCCAAGGTAGACTACCTTACTCTGTCCAATTTGGCATTTACTCACCTTTATGGTCAGATTGGCTCGTCCAAGAGCCTGCAAAACATTTCTCAGGTGGGTTACATGTTCTTCCCAGGAATTGCTGAACACTGCTATGTCATCCAAGTATGCCATGCAGAAGTCCTCCATCCCATTCAGAACCTGGTTTACCATCCGTTGAAACGTAGCAGGTGCATTCTTCAATCCGAAAGGCATTACCTTAAACTGGTAAAATGCAGTTTTCTCCTTGGCATGGTCTGTCAGGGCTATTTGCCAATAGCCTGACGTCAAGTCAAATGTGCTGAGGAACTTGGCGGCGCCAAGTTTATCCACCAACTCATCTGTTCTTGGCAAAGGGTGGGCATCAGTCTTGGTGACTGCATTAAGAGCTCTATAATCCACGCAGAATCTAAGCTCTTTAGATCCTGCCTTTGGTACTAACACAACTGGGCTAGACCATGGACTAGTAGAGGGCTCTATTACCCCGAGATCGAGCATCTTGTTGACCTCACCTTTGATGTGGGTTCGTACGTGTTCTGACATTCGGTATCCTCTGCTTTTGACTGGCAGACTGTCACCAGTGAGTATGTCATGCTGGCCCCAAGGGGTCAAGCCCAGTGAAAGCGAGAACAGAGAGGCATACTGATTCAACATGGATTTGCACTCTTCTTGTTGCTCGGGTGTCAGATTGGAGGAGAGATTTACTCCTTCAATTTGTTCGTCCAAAGGCAAGCCTCTGAGGAGATCCGGAAGAGCTTCACTCTCTTCTTCTTCCTCGGATGATGCTAGAAGCAACGCTCCTACATCAGGTCGTGAGACATACGCTTTGAGTCGGTTGGTGTGGAAGACGGTCGGAGCCTCCTTGGGATTGCCCAAGTCCACCAGATAGTTGACCTCTCCGAGTTTACCCACAACTCTGAAGGGTCCCATCCATTTGTCTTGCAAGGCCCTCTGCCTTGTTGGGATCATAACGAGAACGGGCTGGTCTTGAACGAACTCAACCATGTTAGCCTTTTGATCGTGCCAGTGCTTGACCAATGCTTGTCCAGCTTTCAAGTTATCGCTTGCTTCCATCATCATGTGCAACATTCTCCTCCGGAGACCTATCACGTAGTCAGTCACTCTGACTGGCTTGGGGGAAGGAGCACTCTCCGACCCCTCCTTAATCAGGGCCAATGGACCTCTGGCGGGATGACCATAGAGAAGTTCGAAGGGAGAATAACCTACTCCCTCCTGAGGGACTTCTCTATAAGCAAAGAGAAGGCATGGCAGTAGAAGGTCCCACTTACGCTTAAGGGGTTCCTCTAAAAAGCACCTATCATGCTCTTCATGGTTCGGTTGAACCGTTCTACCAACCCATTGGTTTGTGGGTGGTAAGCTGTTGAGAACTTGTAAGTAACTCCACAGGTTTTCCACATGGCTTTCATGTAGTGGGACATAAAGTTTGACCCCCTGTCAGAGATTACTTCCTTAGGAAACCCGACCCTAGTAAAAATACCAAGGAGGGCCTTAGCCACAGCCGGAGCTGTAACAGTCCTCATAGGAATTGCCTCAGGATACCTAGTAGCATGGTCTACTACAACAAGTATAAACCTGTTGCCTGAGGAGGTTGGAGGATCAAGGGGACCAACAATGTCAATCCCTATTCTCTCAAACGGGACTCCCACAACTGGGAAGGTGCCACATTCTTGGTGCCAACCTTACCAGAGGTCTGGCAGGTGTGGCAGCTCCTGCAGTGTTTTTCTACTTCGGCCCCCATCTTTGGCCAATAGAAGTAGAGAGAGAGCCTTTCCTTAGTCTTCTTGAAACTCAAGTGACCAGCCAAAGGAATCTCGTGGGCTAACTGCAAGAACTGTGGTATGTTCTCTTGGGGTACTAAAAGCCGCTTGTAGTCTCCAGGTGCAGACTCGGTCAGTTCACTGTAGAAGAGGCCATCTTCCCAGTGCAACCTGTATTTCCCAGGCTCTTGCCCTTCAGCCTGAGCTTCTGCCTTTTGGTGAAGACCTTCCAGAGTTGGACATTCTCTCTGTCCCTTACTGAAGTCTGCCCTGTTGGGTCCACCTTCTGCCAGAAAAGACTGCAGCTCAGGATGGTCAACAGGATCCAGATCTCCAATGAGTTTCTGGCCTTCCATTAGCTCTTCGTCAGAGTCTAATTCTACCACACAGGGTTGTACCTCCCTCTCAGCCTCAGCTGGAGGTGGAGTTACGGGTGTAACTTTGGACTGCCGCGGGGAAGTCCTTGTTGGCTGCACTGAAACGCTGGCTGCTGGTTTCGGGATAGAAGTCTTAGGTTTCCCCTTCGCTTCTGATTTCTTCGAGATAGCGGCCGACAATTCCAGTGGAGCAGGAGTGATTTCTTTCTTCATCATCTCCTGGAGAGTACCGCGCATGGTCCTCTCTCTTGCAGGTCTGGTTAGCTCCTGTAACCCTTTACTAGGAGGTCTGGGAGTATGCGATACAACTCCGAGAGTTTTCAAATCGCTACCCAACAGTACGCGTCCTGGTACCTCACTCTGTATGCTGACAGGTATCTTCACAGTCATGTCGTTACACTGGATGAGAACTGGTAATTGGGGAAGCATCTGTACAGGCCCTCCAGCTAACTTGGTGAGGCGTTTGGGTACCTTAGCAACATCCTCAGCCTGAAAAAACGATTTATCCACCACAGTTATGCTGGCCCCAGTGTCCCTAATGGCAGGAGTCTCCTGACCATTCACCTGGACACTGTCCTTATAATACTCTTTAGTATTATCGGGGATAGAATTATAGACATCTAAATTCTGTTGTTCCCACAACCCCAGAGATACTAAAGAAACGCTGGCTGAGACTCCAATGGGTTCGTCACTTAGCAGTAGAAAGTTTCCACTTGCCATTTGGACTTCCTCCTCTGGAGCGAAGGCTAAGGAGACAAGCTGGACCCCTGAAGGTTTACCCTTACATCTGGGATCTCCTTTCATGTGATCAGTCGAGCCACAAACAAAGCATTTAACGAATGCTTTCTGGAATGGTGGCTTGTTCTGGCCTCCTTCCGGTTTGGCACCAGAAGACACACTATTCTGCTGTGGTTTTCCTTGTGGCTTACCCTTCTGGTTTTGTTTGGGGCCCTCTTTGGAATTTGAGTTATTCGAATTCTCTTTTGAGTCTTTTTTAGGCTGTTTTCCCTCATCCTTCTTCTGAGTTGCCCCAGAATCCTTATGAGTAGCCCTGTTGGCAACCCATAAGTCAGCAGCCTTAGCTAGCTTCCGGGAATCCAATTCCTTCGAATCAGCCAAGTGCTGTCTGAGCTCAGGAGAACAGGCATCATAAATCGACTCCAACATAAAAAGATTCTTCATACCCTCATAAGTGTTCACTTTGTAACCCTTAATCCATCCCTCTAAGTTTTTCAACCCTTCACTCACCCAGGTAGCCCAAGGGGTACCATCATGCTTTTTGAGGGTTCTAAACCTCTTAAGATACTGGGAAGGGGTCTTCCCAAATCTAGCTATCAAAGCTAGTTTCACACTTTCGTACTCTTTCCTATCCTCCTCCCCCAACTCCATTACCACATCAGTTGCAACAGGAGGGAGCCTAGAGAACAACCAGGGAAGTAAATCATTCCCGGTGATGTTCTGGAGCCCATGATTGTACTCAAACAGTTTTAACCAATCCAACACATCCAATCTCGGTTCATACATACCCACTAATTCCTTCGGCATCCGGGGTCTTTTGGGACTGGAGCTCCTAGAGGAACCAGAGGAGAGAAAAGCATTTTCCACAGACAACTTTTTCATTTCTAATTCGTGATTAAGTTCTATTTCCCTGAGCCTTAACTCAGCTTGCTTCTGCTCAGCCTGGGCATGTATCCTTCTGAACTCGAGCTCTTGGTTTCTTTCAGATTGAGCCAAGAACCGTTTGTATTCTAATTCGAGCTTCATTTTTTCAAGTTCAAAATAAGCAGGGTTACATGTGGGACCCGGTATGGGCCCCGTAGGTACAGCTGGTAAGGCAGGTAGAGGAGCAGGGGGGACCCTTTCGTTAGCCTCTCCCTCCTCTTCAGCCTCTTCATCACTATCGTCAGAATTACGATTTAGATCAACACCATTACTGTTATCTACATCTGCTGGAGAAGTTGGTTCCTCTGAACCAGTACCCAGACTTTGGTTTTCCAGCAATCTCGCTATTAGTTCTAACTTCTTGCCTCTTACAGAAAGATTCTCTTGCCTACAGAGAGCTCGTAAACTCTCAGTATTTTCACCTGACAAGGATTCTTGACTGTAAGATTCCATAGTAGACATGTTTTTGAAAGTTGCTTTTTAGTGCTAAACTTTGTGGTTAGTTATCCTAAAGTGTCGAAAAGCACTCTAAACTGTATACTCGTTACAAATCCCACCGCTGTACACCAGTGTTAGGCGGAAACCTGTGCAGTTCCCTCTGGGACCACTGCAAAAGATTTAGGACTACAGGTGTTTGGCAGTAAACCCACATGGTAGCAGTCTGTACCACAGAGATTCACTTGGTAGCTGTGGCTGAGCAGTCAGACTTCTCTCAAGAAGAGTTAGGCAGTATGTGGAGTATACAAAATAGGGCAATCTACACAGTAGAACAAGCAAACACGGAACAAGGCTTCAGTGTAAAGATATAAAGGTATTTATTTATAACAACACATCTATGGAAAACACTCTGGCACCAATACGACAAACAACTTCAATCTCAATTACTTATACGAAGAAAAAGATCAATCCCCCTAACAATAGTTCGACAAGTCTAGGTTCACCGGCATCACTTATTTGCAGACAGCGGTGTATGCTTTAACCTAGATGGCACTCTAGTATTCGTTAGGATGGGAGAGAAAAATAAGGCAGGTTATGAAATCAACTCGGTACCAATACTTTACGGGCAAATGCAAGGCAAGTAAGGCAGGGTCTACTGCAGATCACAAAGTTCAGAGGCAAGGCCCACTCGGAGAGAGGCAAGGCGATATGTCCCAAAAAAGTGTCTCAGTGGAAATGCGCTTCAAGTCTTTATCGCAAATTGTTATGGAAAGATTTGGACCAGTTCAGAACAACAAGTTAAAGAAAGCTTGGAGGCGACCCAATGGAAAGGCGAGGATTAAGACACCTCACTCTATCCGGCAGAAAGGGAAGCCAGGCGGACACGGTACCTTGTTTGTGGAGAGACAGCTCCGGCGGGGGCAGTCGTTCCTGGTGGTGGATGCACGTCCGGTCTTTGCCAAGAGTAGAGATGATCTCGTTGTCGAAGAAAAGTGAAGTCCGGTGCACCACCAGGGAAGAGACCAGCCGTGGAGTGCTCCGTCACAAGGCACCACCTTTTGGTCGCGGTACGGGGTAGTGGCTATCTGGTTGCCGGGGTGCTCTGCACGGGCAATTCGACCACTGCGTCCTGGAGCGAAGAAAAAGCAAAAGGGGACTGGTTGTTACCACCAGTCAGCGGAAGAGACTCTCCGGCAGGGAGATCTCCTCTGTCGTCGGGAAGTGGTGAGTCGGTTCAGCAGGGCTCCACCAGAGGTGTCGTCGTTGCAGGTCGGCTCAGCTTTACCCTCGTCGGATTCTTAGGTCCTGTGGTGACTTCTGAAGATCCAGTCCCAAAAGCCCTGCTTTTATGCAGAAAACCCCCATTCATTCAGCGTAGCTGTCAATCAAAACACGCTAAGTGGTGAGCGGGGTGGCTCACCACTTGGGCCAATCACAACAGAGTGCGACCGGAGTTGGCAAGGCAACTCGGTGCAGGGTGCCTAAACCCCCTCCCACACCCCTGCGGTAACCCAGACAGAATGGCACCACTTTGGAGGGTCTCTGTACAGAAGCCCGCCAAAAGTGGAACAAAGGGCTCAACCTTAGGTTTAGGAGTCACAGAGACGAACACAGACGCCATTTTAAAAACCGAGTTCTGGCAGAAAATACCATCCGATAGACTTATTTAAGATAAGTAAACCAGTGGTATGTTAGAGATCAACAAGAAAAAGTATCAATCTCCAACAATGGGAAGAATCCCATAGGGTTATATTCGGGGTTGAATATAACAAGTAGTTTCCACTGCCACCAGCCAAAACTCGACGAGGGGGGACGGGACAGTGCCCCCTCGAATAACAGACCCAGGAGTAATCGAATTACCCCTACTAGTACGTCCACAATAGGATGGTTTGTACTAGTTCTGTTAGTAAATTTAGGCCCAGTAAAGCCAATGGTGACTTTACATACCCGGGGAGACAGTAGTCAGTCCCCGGGTATGGAGTCTATGATGGAGATCCGCTAGGACGCCCTAGTGCTACGGCATTGAGGGTGCAGTGTAACACACATAGCAAACATATGAGACCTAATGGAGTAAAAGACCCCATAGCCCATAGAACACATTGACATTCAAAGGAATTACACACATTCATGTCCAAGAGTGGGAGAAAAAGAGTCTCACTCTTGGCAGGATGGAAAAAAAACAAACTCCAGAAATCCAGCAAAGCTGCTGGGGGACTCACTAGGTTAGGAAATTCAGCCTAAACAGAGAATTCTCCCTAACACCCAGCACCCCCACCCCCTAGCATCCAGGAACACCCTCCACCAGGCCCCC
This sequence comes from Ambystoma mexicanum, assembly GCF_040938575.1. Lineage (NCBI taxonomy): Eukaryota > Metazoa > Chordata > Amphibia > Caudata > Ambystomatidae > Ambystoma > Ambystoma mexicanum. Next base: position 358,999,469 of record NC_090932.1, on the reverse strand, counting down.
ACTCCTTCCTACCACCCCCCAGCAGTGCGATTCGCCTGTGTACGTGTATATCAGGGTTGCGCGTGTAGTCTGACACGCGTTATCAGCAGGGTACGTGTATTATGGGGTTCGCGGGAAGTTCCACACGCGATTGCCCTGGGTACCTGTATTTCGGGGTGCGCGGGAAGTTACACATGCGATTTAAGCAAGGTACGTGTATTCCAAGGTGCGCGGGAAGTTTCACACGCGATTTCAGCAGGGTACGTGTATTCCAAGGTGCGCGGGAAGTTCCACACGCGATTTCAGCAGGGTACGTGAATTCCAAGGTGCAAGTGAAATTCCACACGCAAATCCAGCAGCCTACGTGGATTCCGGGGGTGCCGGCCAGTCCTACAAGTGAATCCGCCGTGTGGGTCCTCCCAGCTGTTCAACCAACACCCTCCATGGCCCCTGCAGGCGGCCCACACAACAGGGGACTACCCTGCACATGTCCCGCAGGCAGCCCATCCACCATGCCCATGCCCCCCAGCCAACCCACATGTCACCTTGCACTACTGCCCACCAAAGCATGTCTCCTAGCAACCCCACCCCCCAGCACTGTGGGGCACAGCAGGGCCCCACACATGTCCAACTCATGACCCCCTGCACCCCCACCCCCCAGCACTGTGGGGCACCTGCCAGCAGGCACCCACACATGTCCAACTCATTTCTCCCAGCACCCCCACCCCCCTGCATCCAGGGGCAACCTCCACCAGGCCCCCACTCATGTCCCCCTGCACCCCCACCCCCCAACAGTCAGGGGCACCCTCCACCAGGCCCCCACTCATGTCCCCCTGTACCCCCATCCCCCAGCACCGTGGGGCACCCTCCACCAGGCCCCCACTCATGTCTCCCTGCACCCCCACCCCCCAAAAGTAAGGGGCACCCTCCACCATGCCCCCACTCATGTCCCCCTGCACCCCCATCCCCAGCATCCAGGGGCACCCTCCACCAGCCCCCCACTCATGTCCCCCTGCATCCCCACCCCCCAGCACTATGGGGCACCCTCCACTAGGCCCACACTCATGTCCCCCTGCACCCCCACCCCCATGCATCCAAGGGCACCCTCCACCAGGCCCCCACTCATGTCTCCCAGCACCCCCACCCCCCAGCATCCAGGGGCACCCTCCACCAGGCCCCCACTCATGTCTCCCTGCACCCCCACCCCCCTGCATCCAGGGGCACCCTCCACCAGGCCCCCACTCATGTCTCCCAGCACCCCCACCCCCCAGCACTGTGGGGCACCCTCCACCAGGCCCCCACTCATGTCCAACTCATGTCTCCTTGCACCCCCAACCCCCAGCACTGTGGGGCACCCTCCACCAGGCCCCCACTCATGTCCAACTCATGTCTCCTTGCTCCCCCACCCCCCCTGCATCCAGGGGCACCCTCCACCAGGCCCCCACTCATGTCTCCCAGCACCCCCACCCCCCAGCACTGTGGGGCACCCTCCACCAGGCCCCCACTCATGTCCAACTCATGTCTCCTTGCTCCCCCACCCCCCTGCATCCAGGGGCACCCTCCACCAGGCCCCCACTCATGTCTCCCTGCGCCCCCACCCCCCTGCATCCAGGGGCACCCTCCACCAGGCCCCCACTCATGTCTCCAAGCACCCCCACCCCCCAGCATCCAGGGGCACCCTCCACCAGGCCCCCACTCATGTGCAACTCATGTCTCCCAGCACCCCCACCCCCCTGCATCCAGGGGCACCCTCCACCAGGCCCCCACTCATGTCCAACTCATGTCTCCCAGCACCCCCACCCCCCTGCATCCAGGAGCAGCCTCCACCAGGCCCCCACTCATGTCTCCCAGCACCCCACCCCCCACCAGTCAGGGGCACCCTCCACCAGGCCCCCACTCATGTCCAACTCATGTCTTCTTGCTCCCCCACCCCCCTGCATCCAGGGGCACCCTCCACCAGGCCCCCACTCATGTCTCCCTGCGCCCCCACCCCCTGCATCCAGGGGCACCCTCCACCAGGCCCCCACTCATGTCTCCAAGCACCCCCACCCCCCAGCATCCAGGGGCACCCTCCACCAGGCCCCCACTCATGTCCAACTCATGTCTCCCAGCACCCCCACCCCCCTGCATCCAGGGGCACCCTCCACCAGGCCCCCACTCATGTCCAACTCATGTCTCCCAGCACCCCCACCCCCTGCATCCAGGAGCAGCCTCCACCAGGCCCCCACTCATGTCTCTCAGCACCCCCACCCCCCACCAGTCAGGGGCACCCTCCACCAGGCCCCCACTCATGTCCAACTCATGTCTCCTTGCACCCCCACCTCCCAGCATCCAGGGGCACCCTCCACCAGGCCCCCACTCATGTCCCCCTGCAACCCCACCCCCCAGCATCCAGGGGCACCCTCCACCAGGCCCCCACTCATGTCTCCCTGCACCTCCACCCCCCCAGCACTGTGGGCACCCTCCACCAGGCCCCCACTCATGTCTCCCAGCACCCCTGTTAGGGAGAATTCTCTGTTTAGGCTGAATTTCCTAACCTAGTGAGTCCCCCAGCAGCTTTGCTGGATTTCTGGAGTTTGTTTTTTCCATCCTGCCAAGAGTGAGACTCTTTTTCTCCCACTCTTGGACAAGAATGTGTGTAATTCCTTTCAATGTCAATGTGTTCTATGGGCTATGGGGTCTTTTACTCCATAGGGTCTCATATGTTTTTCTATGTGTGTTACACCGCACCCTCAATGCCGTAACACTGGGACGTCCTAGCGGACCTCCACCATAGACTCCATACCCGGGGACTGACTACTCTCTCCCCGGGTATGTAAAGTCACCATTGACTTTACTAGACCTAAATTTACTAACAGAACTAGTACAAACCATCTTATTGTGGACGTGCTAGTAGGGGTAATTCGATTACTCCTGGGTCTGTTACTCGAGGGGGCACTGACCCGTCCCCCCTCGTCGAGTTTTGGCTGGTGGCAGTGGAAACTACTTGTTATGTTCGACCCCGAACATAACCCTATGGGATTCGTCACATTGTTGGAGATTGATACTTTTCCTCGTTAATCTCTAACGTACCACCGGTCTACTTATCTTAAATAAGTTTATCGGATGGTATTTTCTGCCAGAACTCGGTTTTTTAAATGGCGTCTGTGTTTGTCTCAGTGACTCCTAAACCAAAGGTTGAGCCCTTTGTTCCACTTTTGGTGGGCCTCTGTACAGAGACCCTCCAAAGTGGTGCCATTCTGTCTGGGTTACCACAGGGGTGTGGGAGGGGGTTTAGGCACCCTGGACCGAGTTGCCTTGCCAACTCCGGTCGCACTCTGGTGTGATTGGCCCAAGTGGTGAGCCTCCCCGCTCACCACTTAGCAAGTGTGGATTGACAGCTAGGCTCAATGAATGGGGGTTTTCTGCATAAAAGCAGGGCTTTTGGGACTGGATCTTCAGAAGTCGCCACAGGACCTAAGAATCCAACGAGGGTAACGCTGAGCCAACCTGCAACGACGACACCTCCGGTGGAGCCCTGCTGAACCGACTCACCACTTCCCGACGACAGAGGAGATCTCCCTGCCGGAGAGTCTCTTCCCCTGACTGGTGGGAACAACCAGTCCCCTTTGCTTTTTCTTCGCCTCAGGACACGGTGGTCGAATTGCCAGTGCAGAGCACCCCGGCAACCGGATAGCCACTACCCCTGTACCGCGACCAAAAGGTGGTGCCTTGTGATGGAGCACTCCGCGGCTGGTCTCTTCCCTGGTGGTGCACCGGACTTCACTTTTCTTCGACGACGAGATCATCTCTACTCTTGGCAAAGATCCGACGTGCATCCACCACCAGGAACAACTGCCCCCGCCGGAGCTGTCTCTCCACAACAAGGTATCGTGTCCGCCTGGCTTCCCTTTCTGCCGGATCGAGTGAGGTGTCTTAATCCTCTCCTTTCCGTTGGGTCGCCTTCAAGCTTTCTCACGTATTGTTCTGAACTAGTTCAAACTGCCGATAACAATTTGCTACAAAGACTCGAACGCATTTTCACTAGAGACTTTTGGGACATATCGCCTTGCCTCTCTCCGAGTGGGCCTGGCCTCTGAACTTTATGACCTATTGTGGTTCTTGCCTTTTTGCCTTGCATTTTTTCCCGTGAAGTATTGAACTGTGTTGATTTCGTAACCTGCTTATTTTTCTCTCCCGTCCTAACTGATATTAGAGTGCCATCTAGGTTGAGGTATACACCTCTGTCTGAAAATAAGTGATACCGGTAGAACCTAGACTTGTCGAAATATTGTTAGGGGGATTGATCGTTTTCTTCTTCGTAGAGTAATTGTGATTGAAGTGTTTGCCGTGATAGTGCCATAGTGTTTTTCATAGATGTTCCGTTATAAATAAATACCTTAATATCTTTACACTGAAGCCTTGTTACGTGTTTGCTTGTCATACTGTGAAGGATTGTCCTATATTGTATACTCCACATAATGCTTAACTCTTCTTGAGAGAAGTCTGACTGCTCAGCCACAGCTACCAAGTGAATCTGTGTGGTACAGACTGCTACCAAGTGGGTTTACTGCCAAACACCTGTAGTCCTAAATCTTTTGCAGTGGTCCCAGAGGGAACTGCACAGGTTTCCGCCTAACAACCCCCACCCCCCAGCATCCAGGGGAACCCTCCACCAGGGCCCCACTCCTTCCTACCACCCTCCCACCCTCCAGCAGCGCGATTCGCCTGTGTACGTGTATATCAGCGTTGCGCATGTAGTCTGACACGCAAAATCAGCAGGGTACGTGTATTATGTGGTTCACGGGAAGTTCCACACGCGATTGCCCTGGGTACGTGTATTACGGGGTGCGCGGGAAGTTCCACATGCGATTTAAGCAGGGTACGTGTATTCCAAGGTGCGCGGGAAGTTCCACAAGCGATTTCAGCAGGGTACGTGTATTCCAAGGTGCAACTGAAATTCCACACGCGAATCCAGCAGCCTACGTGGATTCCGGGGGTGCCGGCCAGTCCTACAACTGAATCCGCCATGTGGGTCCTCCCAGCTGTTCAACCAACACCCTCCATGGCCCCTGCAGGCGGCCCACACCACAGGGGACTACCCTGCACATGTCCCGCATGCAGCCCATCCACCATGCCCATGCCCCCCAGCCAACCCACATGTCACCTTGCACTGCTGCCCACCAACGCATGTCTCCCAGCACCCCCACCCCCAGCACTGTGGGGCACCTGCCAGCAGGCCCCCACACATGTCCAACTCATGACCCCCTGCACCCCCACCCCCCAGCACTGTGGGGCACCTGCCAGCAGGCACCCACACATGTCCAACTCATGTCTCCCAGCACCCCCACCCCCCTGCATCCAGGGGAACCCTCCACCAGGTCCCACTCATGTCCCCCTGCACCCCCACCCCCCAACAGTCAGGGGCACCCTCCACCAGGCCCCCACTCATGTCCCCCTGCACCCCCACCCCCCAGCACTGTGGGGCACCCTCCACCAGGCCCCCATCCATGTCCCCCTGCACCCCCACCCCCCAGCACTGTGGGGCACCCTCCATCAGGACCCCACTCATGTCCCCCTGCACCCCCACCCCCCACCAGTCAGGGGCACCCTCCACCAGGCCCCCACTCATGTCCCCCTGCACCCACACCCCCCAGCATTCAGGGGCACCCTCCACCAGGCCCCCACTCATGTCTCCCAGCACCCCCTTCGCCCAGCATCCAGGGGCACCCTCCACCAGGCCCCTACTCATGTCTCCCTGCACCCCCACCCCCCTGCATCCAGGGGCACCCTCCACCAGGCCCCCACTGATGTCTCCCAGCACCCCCACCCCCCACCAGTCAGGGGCACCCTCCACCAGGCCCCCACTCATGTCCAACACATGTCTCCCTGCACCCCCACCCCCCTGCATCCAGGGGCACCCTCCACCAGCCCCCACTCATGTCTCCCTGCACCCACACCCCCCAGCACTGTGGGGCACCCTCCACCAGGCCCACACTCATGTCCCCCTGCACCCCCACTCCCCTGCATCCAGGGGCACCCTCCACCAGGCCCCCACTCATGTCTCCCAGCACCCCCACCCCCCTGCATCCAGGGGCACCCTCCACCAGGCCCTCACTCATGTCGCCCTGCACCCCTACCCCCCTGCATCCAGGGGCACCCTCCACCAGGCCCCCACTCATGTCCCCCTGCACCCCCACCCCCCAGCACTGTGGGGCACCCTCCACCAGGCCCCCACTCATGTCTCCCAGCACCCCCACCCCCAACAGTCAGGGGCACCCTCCACCAGGACCCCACTCATGTCCGCCTGCACCCCCACCCCCCACCAGTCAGGGGCACCCTCCACCAGGTCCCCACTCATGTCCCCCTGCACCCCCACCCCCCAGCATCCAGGGGCACCCTCCACCAGGCCCCCACGCATGACCCCCTGCACCCTCACCCCCCAGCACTGTGGGGCACCCTCCACCAGGCCCCAACTCATGTCCAACTTATGTCCCCCTGCACCCCCACCCCCCACCAGTCAGGGGCACCCTCCACCAGGCCCCCACTCATGTCTCCCAGCACCCCCACATCCCTACGTCCAGGGGCACCCTCCACCAGGCCCCCACTCATGTCACCCTGCACCCCAACCCCCCAGCACTGTGAGGCACCCTCCACCAGGCCCCCACTGATCTCCCCCTGCACCCCCACCCCCCTGCATCCAGGGGCACCCTCCACCAGGCCCCCACACATGTCCCCCAGCCAACATGTCATCACAATCTAGATCCCTGGCCCTTATGGTCAGCCTCCAAATGCCAAACACCCACCCGAGTATTGCATCCACCCACTTAGAAATGGCAATAACATGATAGAACCCCAATTGCAAGTTTGGAAATGAACACATGTCCCTCACATACACCCAATGGGTGTCAGTGAATGTCAAAACTCATATCATGATATGCATGAAACCAATGAGATGATACTACACATTGAAGCTTGAAGAAAAAATATGTATTAAAAGCAACATAAATTGAATAAAAAATAAACAAACAAAAATGGGAATTAAAAAAAAAAACAGCATGTCCGTGAAATAATGCAAAACCACAAATCATAATCCAAAGGAAAGGTGTCCAAAGTCACAGTCCACAAAAGTAAATCCAATGGAAAATTAAAATCGAAAACCATTGCTTCATGGGTAAATCATAAAAAAAAATGAAAATCCAACAGTCAACTATATACAGATAAACAATCCAGGGTCCATGATCCCAACAGAAGAAATGAAACCTATCTAAAAACACTACCTAATAAAAAAAAACTATATACAAAAATGTGGCCCATTGTCCAAAAGGTCCAAAATAAATGCAAAACCAAAGGAAACCTAACACTAACTACAGAACTATTTACAAGGGCAGCGGGCTAGTCCGACGGCTCACTTCGGGATGCTCTGGGCCAGGGCATCATCGAACTCCTGCTCAATGTCCCGTAGGCGGTCCTCCTCCATGGCCCCGAGGGTCCGCAGTGCCATCGACATGTTCACCTCCAACTCCATGCGGATTGCCTCGAGGCACTCGGCCCGCCTCAGGGCCCTCCGCATGGAGTTCTCCGCCCTGACCATCGTGAGCCGTGCCTCTTCCGCCCGCTGCCGCTCCGCATCTATGGCGTGGCCCAACCGCTGCCACACGGAAGACACTTCCCGTCCTGGGTCCTCCTGCCCTCTGGCCGATGCCTGCCCCTCCGATGTCGAAGGCCCCGAGCCATCATGGCTCCCACCATGTTGCTGCTGCTGCTGTGCCTCTGCCCATGCACTGCCTCCTGCTGCCTGCACATCCTCCACTGGCTGGGGTGCAGTCGTTGATGTGGCCACCCCTGCTGGATGTCCGACTCCCGACTGTGGCAGGGATGCCTCGTCCACCAGCCTGGCCGAACCATCAGAGGCAGCTCCACAGGGCACCCAGGTGACTAATGGGTGGGAAGATGGCACGGAGGACGACTGGCGCGTAGGGGGTTCAGTTGAGGAGGGGATCTGAGCAAGCCCCATCAAACGGAGGAATCCGGCCTGGGTGACCTCTCCCAGTAGGCCGACGCAGTCAACGAGCCATTCGAGATGACGTGCAGTCTCCTCATGAAAAGACTGCAGGTCACCTCGCATGGCCCGTTGACGCAACGCCACACCAGTCAGGACAGGCTCAACCCGGACCCGGATAGCCACGTCCGCAGGCAGAGGAAGGCCAGTTGTTGTGAGCTCATCCCCTGCCTGAAAACGGGTCTGGACGTAGGAATCCCTGCTGGTGCAAGATGATGCAGTGACAGGATCAGGGACAGGATTGCACACAGGACCCTCCGCGGCAGCCTGTGCTGCCTCCTGTCCCTGGTCCTGCACTGCACCACTAGCACCAGTGGAATCCCCACCTCCAGACCCCGTCTCTGTTGCTTGCACGGCCTCCTCCTCCACCAAACCCCCCACCAACCTGGATGACTCCGTGCCATCTTACCCCGTTGGGCCCTGTGGGGTCCCAGCTGCCACTTCTGCTGCCGAGGAGTCCAACTCCAACCTCCGCCTCTTGGACCTCCCCCCGGCAGCTGCGGCCTGGGACGCGGCACCGGACTCCTCACTCCCCGACGAGATCACAACCTGGGAGGGGATCCGGGCCTTGCATCTCCGGCTGGCGGTGCGATCCCCGCTGCTGTGCTCCACAGCACCTTCTCCGCCCTCTTCATCAGTTGACGCTGCAGACAGGGATAAATAAAACACAGGCATCAGGGCACTGTACAATGGACACATACACACCTGACAGTTGTACATGAGTGGCATTGGCAAACCTCAGACATGGCATCACAATCGCCAACTCACATGTCATTTCAACTTGCACACATGAGCCATACCACAGCCATATCGCAACTGCCAGCACCATCCATACACATACAACAGCATGAGCAGGCAAAGGTGAGCCAGACATCACATGCAACACAGGGAGTGCACTACACATGCACACACACCACCACACTTGCATGCATGTGTACACCTCTGCCAACTGTCGCAGTGTTCACATGGGCATCCATGTCACATCTGCCATCAGGCTTCCACATCCCACTGTCACATGCATCCATGTCGCATCACTGTTGCACCCTTGTCAAATACACACACATGCACATGTACACAGTGCTGATACATGCAGCTGAAAACAACATACATGCGTGACATCACGAACATGACTACTTACATACACATTCATCCAAACATGTGTGCCCACACAACTGCATTTGGCATGCAAGCCTACACACACAAGCACCATCCATGTCTCACAAATGACAGCCCTCTCATGTGTTTGCCTCACGGCCCTGTACACCCCCACCCATACTCGGCCCCATACAAACAGATGTGCAACCTGCACACTACTGGCACATCACCACAAGCACAGCTTACAATCATGATGCATGTACACTTACCGCTCAACTCCAGACGGGTCTGCCTCTCAAGGACCTGGACGTGGAGCGCTGGGGATATGCGTTCCAGGACCCTCATCTGATCTTCCGACAAGTGGCCCCGGCGCCCCTTAGCATTCGCTGCCTTCAAGAGGCGCCGGGCCTTGTTGAGGGTCCTGGACCTGAAGTCCTCCCAGCGCTTCTTGACATGTTGGAAGTCGCGGACTGCCACCCCCTCCGCGTTGATGGCAGTCACGAAGTCCGTCCAGATCCGAGTCCGTCCTTCCTTGTTGGCGCGGGAACTTCCGAAGAGGGCATCATACTGCCCCAGGATTTGCTCCACCAGGACACCAACTTCGGTGGCAGTGAAGCTGGTGCCCCTCAGCCTCTCTGGCCGGGGGTTGTCAGTGGTGCCAGATGTTGCAGTGTCCGACATGACAACCCCAGAGGCAGGAATGGGTGGGCAACTGGGTCCTGGGGCTGGGCTGTGGAGCGATGGAATCCCAATCGGGAGTCTTCGGTTCCAGCAGGGGTGGTCACAGCAACAGCACCCCTGGCTGATGTGCAGGCAGCAAATGGCAGGGCACGTGGGCAGCAGGCAATCAGGCAGCAGCAGGTGGCAGGTGGGAGCGTGCTCGGGGCTCTGGGGGGCAGTAATTCGGCCTTCTGGGCAGTAGCGTGGTCTTCCGTGTGCTTACGCGTGGCCAGCTTGATACGGAGTGATTTGGCACGTGAAAATCCAGCACGTCTGCGTGTAATTCGAGGAAAGGGCCTTAGCGCGTAAGCGCGTCAGCACACGTACGCAAATTCATTGGCCCAAAGGCCAACAGCGCGTATGCGCATCTGTGATGTGCGTGCGCTGGCATTTCCCCTTACTCGGGTGCATGTTACATGTCCAATGACTGCACGTCAGAGTGTCAGCGCGTGTAATTGGAGGATGGGGCCTTAGCGCGTACACACAGAAGTGACGCTGGATGTGTGGGCATGTTTAAAAGGTACGTGTAGAACGCCATTTCCTTGTACGTGCCTTTCGTGGAGAGCGAGTGGGTGAAATCTGTACTTCTTGTCGGTTCACACGTGATTTACTTCACGGCGTTCCAAGTTCGTACTCCCTGTTACCTCTGACAGCTTTTTCTCTTCTTGTCTTTTTCCTGGGCTTGTTTCCTCAAACAGCGTTCACTTCTCCTGTTGTCCTGTCTCCTCAGACAGCGTACAATTCTTCTTTTGGCGGGGGTGTTGCCAACGCGCACATGCGCGTATTTTACACGCGATTTTTCCTGGCAGACGGTGAGTTGCGCACATATTTGACATCTGTGCTTGCCCCGTGTGTTGCCTACCCCTTCAGAGGTCAGTCTAGGCTGCGTGTGACACACATATGTTCATTTTTGTGTTTCTGGGTGCCACAGCGTAGTGCAGGTTTTTTTTTCCACGCACGTGGTCTAGGAGGGGTTGCGTGCACATTATCTACCTTTTTCGGGGTGCCTGTGCATTGCTTGACCCGTCATCTTCCCCCAGGGATCACATACAGCCTTTCTAGAGCACTAGGGTACAAATTCCATCTAATAGCCTACCCCTTTGACCCCCAATTGCCCAGGACAATAGTTTACTGCAACTCCCATATGCACAACAACATCAGTGCCATGGTTGGGAGGCAAGCACACTGTAAGGGTGGCAAAGGTGGGTGAGCCACAAGAGGTGGCCGTGGTGGATACGGTAGGGGACGTGGCCAGGACTTGCAGGGTGCCCCTAGCCCCCCATGTGTGGGTGACCAGTCAGGGACACCCATGCCCCCCCCCGGTTGAGGGTAACGTGGCTGACACCATCCCTGCTCAGCCCTTGATGGACCAGCCCATTGTGGCACCAGACCTGGCACTGGGTAACTCCATGGCTGACTTCCAGGTCAGCAGGTCTAGGCCACGTGTGGCGGTGCACGTTGGTGTCACCAGCCCACGTGGATCAGGGGCAGCTATGTCATCTGCTGCCCCGAGTAGGCAGGGTGGGGAGGCTGCAGGGGCAGCTGCGGCTCCATCCACCCCAGCTCTGAGTGTCCCAGCCAGGACAGTGTCGGTCCTAGTCCATCCTGCTGACGTTCCCCCTGACCACATCACACTTCAGCTAATGCCTGCACCAACTCCCATGGTGAGTGTTAATTCTCACACTTATAGTCCACAGTCCACCAGGGCTCCTGCCCCTAGTGTCCAGAGCGGCGTAGGACACTCAGTATCACCACCACCTTCCAAGCGGAAGAGGAAGAGTACTCGTCCAGTACAGGCTGATGCCCCAGACACGGCTACACAGTCCGGCCCAGCAAGGAAGCCCTGCTTCAATCGGGTCGAACTTGATGCACTTGTGGAGTATGTGTCTGCACATGACAGTGAAATGGTGATTACTGCAGGATGCAAGACCACACCTGCACAATCTCAGGCACACTGGCAGACCATTGCGGAACTCATAAGTGCCCTTGGATTCGTGAGGCGCACAGCTAATGATTGCTACAAGCGCTGGAATGACCTTAAGCGCAGGGCAAAGAAAAAGCTGTCCTCAAGTCATGCCGCAACTCTAGTGACTGGAGGTGGATCTCCGGCAGAGGACATAGAACTCACTCCACATGAGTATGTTGCTGGGACCTATGTCACGGAGGAACAGATCCAAGGCGTGGGAGACCTGCCAGATTACGAGGCATTGTCCGGTGAGTGCACATGCATGTGTGTGTCATCCATGTGCATGGCATGTGTGTGAGTGCTTCTGATTGAGTGCCAGGTGAGGGGGTGTGTCCCTGAGTGGTTTGGGTCACCCATGTGCTTCATCCAAAACATTCTGCGCACCAGGATTTGGGTGTTGCAGTAGCCCTTATGGCAACAGTAGACATTCAGCCCAACATCACGCCAGTTGCCCTTGAATTGTCATCTTGCCACAACATAGTTGCATGTTATTCTGTGTTCATTCAGGCTGATTGTCTGCATTCCACCGCTTTCACTAGGCATTTCTCAGTCCTATTGTCACATGTGTGACATGGCTAGGGTACATGCCATCTGTGTGATGCCATGTGTCATGTATGTGTATTGGACATGCCAATCACAGGCCAATGTGTGATGGCACTGCTAGGCAGCATGCAGCAAATGTGTTGGTCTTCCATCTTGGTGTCATCAATGTGTGCCATTTGCCTCCCCTTCATACGCAGTGAGAGTGCATGCATCGGAGGGTTATAGTCATGTGGGACATGTGTCAATGAAGTACTGTTTCTGTTGCTTCTCAGCCCTAATTGTGTTCCATGTTGCTAATGCCTGTTCCCATTTCTTTTCTTTCATGTCTTTGCAGAGGATGAGGCACTTGATACTGCTGGGGTTGTGGCGATATTGCAGACCCAGGAGGGGTCTCAGGCCCGACTGGGCACCAGTGAGGGACGTGGTGTGGTGGTGGGTGAGAACCCACACTTGCTGCAGGCCGTCATCTCAAGGGGTGTCTCTGGGTGCACCTCCCCCGAGTTCTATTCAGGTGTCGATTCGGATGATGAGACCTATGTGCCGTTGCAGGTAAGTGTCTCTGGGAGGGATTCTGTACTGTCCAACCCACCTGCACCAGGGGTCGAACCCTCAATGGGGATGTCAGTATTGGTAGGTCAGCCTTTGGTGGTTACGGATGCAGGGTCACACTCAGCTACATCTGATCCTGTTCCTGGGCCAGCAGATCAGAGGGGGAATGCAGTCCTGCAGCCTCAGGCAGTGCCGGCACAGCAAGGCGCAGTTCACCTTGCCCCAGACAGGTGTGGTGCCCGCCGACACGGTGGCCGTACGCCACCAGGCAATATCGCATGGGAGCAATCCATATACGGTATGGCAAACCAACAGGCGGCATCAACTGAGATGATGGCTCAGGCCATGGATAGGGTGGCCACTTCCATTGTCCCCCAAGAAAGGCTAATTGAACAACTACAGCAGGCAACAGACTCCATTAGGCAGTCACACAGGGAGGACATGTTGGCGTCCAACAGGGACCGGCGGGTGGCACTGGAGACTCTGCAGGAAGCCATTTCCATTGAGTCCCAGGGCCACATGGAAGCCCTGAGGGTGGAACTCCGTCAGCTCAGGGCAACTCTGGTTGAGCTTGAGGCTTCAGCTAACACGAGGACAGAACAGCAGCTGGAGCGGCTCACACGTACGCTCTCAGCTGATATGCAGGCAACTAGGGCGGAGATCCAGGCATCCCGTGAGTTGTTGAATGGGGACCTCCGCACAATTATCCTCCAGAACCAGACCTTCCACACCCGCATGCTTGCTGCCATGGAGGACCAGACTAGGGCTTTGCGTGGGCTGCCTCCCATAGTGCCACCACCTCCTGATGCAGCTGCAGCGGGTGAGGAGAGCGACAGCAGCGAATCTCTCACAATAGGGTAGCTGTGCAGGCCATGAGCCCATGGAGGTGTTTTTTTCGCAAGATTCACACAGGTGGGTTTTGGTGTGCACCCTGTCCTCGAACCTCCTGGGTGGCCTCCCCCACTCCCCTTGAGCCCATTAATGGCCATTTTATTTAACTTATTTTTTTATTTTTTGATTTTTTGGTCAGTGTGATGCCTTGTGTGGCTCCCGTGGGCATACACTGTATTGTGGCTGGGCACATGCAGGCTTGTCCTGTTTTTAGGTCAGATGCTTGGGTTTGTGTGACACACACCCCTCCTGCTTCCCATTTCCATGGGCTTGCAAAGGGTGTGCCCAAGTGACATTGACGTACACGGTGACGTTGGACTCCCATTTGATGTGTGGGCAGTCTGTAGTCAATACTGTGTATACATTCCTAGTGCATATTGTTGTTGTATTGTACACTGCATGGTGTATTGATATGTGCCTCTGCATCCATCTCATCCTCCTAATGTGCAGGTCCATTTCTCATGTCTTCACAAGGCGGTCTACTTTGGGACCGGAGTCCATGTTGCAAGCAGTGCACCTACACTCTTGCGTGGCGCTAACACTGTGTACTTGGAAGTGTTCGAAGTGCTGCCATTATCAGGTAGTGAGGCTACCAATTTTTTAAGTCTGTACTGTCATGTTTATGGTAGGTTGGAGGTTGTGTAGGTGATTGGTATTCTTGGTAAGTATTTGGTAATGTGTGTTGTTGGTCCTGCATTACTGTGAGCATTTCATGTGTGGCCAGTTTCCATTAGGGACACTGAGGCCGATTCATGGAATAATTAGTGCGGCGCAAGTGGGCAAAAACGTGCGAATCGCAGTGGAATAGCGAAAATCGCAGTGCAAGTGCGAAAATCGCACGAAAAGCAGCGCACGTCGATTCATGGAAGTCCGTGCGCGAGAAAACCAGCGGATGTGCGATAAAAAGTGCGCCGCGCACGTTGGCGCACAGGCCATCTAACAGCGTGCGCCAGGTCACAGCGAAAATCGCACAGGCCACAGCGAAAGTCGCACATAGCGCGGCGCACGCAACAAAAGTAGGCGGAACACGGGCGTAACACTCGGAATGGGGAACAACTTGCAAAAACGTGGGAGTCACGGGGGAAGTACAGGGCACAAGTGCGCGGAACGCCCACACGCTCGCCTACAACACGTATTCATGGAACAGAATAGGGCAAAAAAGCGCACGCTCAAACCAGCGCACAGGCACAAACACGACCGCCACAAGAAAGCAGGCGGTAGCGTCTCTGCGGCTGTAAGAAATGTGCGCCAAAAGGTGCGCCAACAAATAGCACCCATATACTGCCATGATGAATGTCCTATACTGTGGCCTTCCAGGACAAATGACGTGCAAAGGGGTACCCACAAACACGGACACGCTGACAAAAAATACGTGTGCGTGTATACCGGGGTGCGCGGGAAGTCTCACACGCGATTTGGCCGGGTACGTGGATTTCAGGGGTGCGCGGGAAGGTCCACACGCGATTCCATCAGGGTAGGTGTATTCCAGGGGTGCGCGGGAAGTTCCACACGCCATTCCATCAGGGTACGTGTATTTCAGGGGTGCACGGGAAGTCCCACACGCGATTACAGCAGGGTACGTGTATTTCAGGGGTGCGCGGGAAGTTCCACACGCCATTCCATCAGGGTACGTGTATTTCAGGGGTGCGCGGAAAGTCCCACACGCGATTACAGCAGGGTACGTGTATTTCAGGGGTGCGCGGGAAGTTCCACACGCGAATAGGCTGGGCGCGTGTATTTCAGGGGTGCGCGGGAAGTTCCACACGCCATTCCATCAGGGTACGTGTATTTCAGGGGTGCGCGGGAAGTCCCACACGCGATTACAGCAGGGTACGTGTATTTCAGGGGTGCGCGGGAAGTTCCACACGCGAATAGGCTGGGTGCGTGTATTTCAGGGGTGCGCGGGAAGTTCCACACGCTAATAGCCTGGGCGCGTGTATTTCAGGGGTGCGCGGGAAGGTCCACACGCGATTCCATCAGGGTAGGTGTATTCCAGGGGTGCGCGGGAAGTTCCACACGCCATTCCATCAGGGTACGTGTATTTCAGGGGTGCGTGGGAATTTCCACACGCGAATAGCCTGTGCGCGTGTATTTCAGGGGTGCGCAGGAAGTCCCACACGCGATAACAGCAGGGTACGTGTATTTCAGGGGTGCGCGGGAAGTTCCACACGCGAATAGCCTGGGCGCGTGTATTTCAAGGGTGCGCGGGAAGTTCCACACGCAAATAGCCTGGGCGCGTGTATTTCAGGGGTGCGCGGGAAGTTCCACATGCGATTACAGCAGGGTACGTGTATTTCAGGGGTGCGCGGGAATTTCCACACGCGAATAGCCTGGGCGCGTGTATTTCAGGGGTGCGCGGGAAGTCCCACACGCGATTACAGCAGGGTACGTGTATTTCAGGGGTGCGCGGGAATTTCCACACGCGAATAGCCTGGGCGCGTGTATTTCAGGGGTGCGCGGGAATTATCACACGCGATTTGGCTTGGTACGTGTATTACAGGGGTGCGTGGGAAGTCACACACGCGATTAGGCTGGGTGGGTCCTCACAGGTGTTCCCTGTACACCCTCCACGGCCCCTGCAGGCAGCCCACAAAACAGGGGACTACCCTGCACACCTGCTCATGTCTCCCACCACCACCACCCCCCCAGTCACCAGGGGCACCCTCCACCAGGCCCCCACTCATGTCTCCCACCACCCCCACCCCCCAGCATCCAGGGGCACCCTCCACCAGGCCCCCACCCATGTCCCCTATCACCCCCACCCCCCAGCAGTGCAGGGGCACCCTCCACCAGGCCCCCACTCATGTTTCCCACCACCCCCACCCCCCCAGTCACCAGGGGCACCCTCCACCAGGCCCCCACTCATGTCTCCCACCACCCCCACCCCCCCAGTCACCAGGGGCAGCCTCCACCAGGCCCCCACTCATGTCTCCCACCACCCCCACCCCCCCGCCACCAGGGGCACCCTCCACCAGGCCCCCACTCACGTCTCCCACCACCCCCACCCCCCCAGTCACCAGGGGCACCCTCCACCAGGCCCCCACTCATGTCTCCCACCACCCCCACCCCCCCAGTCACCAGGGGCAGCCTCCACCAGGCCCCCACTCATGTCTCCCACCACCCCCAACCCCCAGCAGTGCAGGGGCACCCTCCACCAGGCCCCCACCCATGTCTCCCACCACCCCCACCCCCCCGCCACCAGGGGCACCCTCCACCAGGCCCCCACTCATGTCTCCCACCACCCCCACCCCCCACCATCCAGGGGCACCCTCCACCAGGCCCCCACCCATGTCTCCCACCACCCCCACCCCCCAGCATCCAGGGGCACCCTCCACCAGGCCCCCACCCATGTCCCCTATCACCCCCATCCCCCAGCAGTGCAGGGGCACCCTCCACCAGGCCCCCACTCATGTCTCCCACCACCCCCACCAACCCGCCACCAGGGGCACCCTCCACCAGGCCCCCACTCATGTCTCCCACCACCCCCACCCCCCACCATCCAGGGGCACCCTCCACCAGGCCCCCACCCTTGTCTCCCACCACCCCCACCCCCCAGCATCCAGGGGCACCCTCCACCAGGCCCCCACCAATGTCTCCCACCACCCCCACCCCCCCAGTCACCAGGGGCAGCCTCCACCAGGCCCCCACTCATGTCTCCCACCACCCCCACCCCCCCAGTCACCAGGGGCACCCTCCACCAGGCCCCCACCCATGTCTCCCACCACCCCCAACCCCCAGCAGTGCAGGGGCAGCCTCCACCAGGCCCCCACTCATATCTCCCACCACCCCCAACCCCCAGCAGTGCAGGGGCACCCTCCACCAGGCCCCCACCCATGTCTCCCACCACCCCCAACCCCCAGCAGTGCAGGGGCACCCTCCACCAGGCCCCCACTCATGTCTCCCACCACCCCCACCCCCCCAGTCACCAGGGGCAGCCTCCACCAGGCCCCCACTCATGTCTCCCACCACCCCCACCCCCCACCATCCAGGGGCACCCTCCACCAGGCACCCACACATGTCCCCCTGCCCCCAGGTCCTGACGATACTCAATCATGGCAGTAATGGGCAGCATACCCAGCACAAACACCCAGGCAAGGATTGCATCCACCCACATAGTGAATGCAATTACATGATGCAACCCCAATGGCAAGTATGTAAATGAACACATGTCCGTCACACACACATACACAATGGGTGCAAGTGAATGTCAAAACCCATATCATGACATGTATGAAACCAATGAGAAAATACCACAAGTGAAAGTAAAAAAAAATTGTATTAAAGATGTGAAATAAGTAAACAAATCAAACACACAACAATGGGGATAACAAAATAAAAGGTCCATGTCCGAGAACAAATGTAAAAATATATAAAAAATTAGGAATCCAAAAACAAATGTAGTCCAAAGCAAAATCATGTGGAAGGAAAATAATGAAAAACCATTTCCTCATGGTGAACACAATAATTAATAAAAGAAATGTCCATTCAAAAAGCAAACTATATACACGAAAATTCAAGGGTCCATGAGCCCAACACCATAAATGAAACCTACTACTACCTAATGAAAAAATATATACAAAAAAGTGGCCATTGTCCGAGCGGTCCAAATAAATAAAAATGAATAAAGGAAACCTAACACTAACTAACTAAATAACTATATACAAAGGCAGCGGGCAAGTCCTGCGGCTCACTCGGTGATGTTGCTGGCCAGGGCATCATCGAACTCCATGTCGATGTCCTGGAGGCGGGACTCTGTCCTGGCCCCGAGGTCTCGCAGGGATAACCCCATGTCCAGCTCAAACTCCCTGCGAGCTTCCTCGAGGCACTCAGCCCGCCTCAACGCCCGACGCATGGAGAACTCCGCCCTGACCATGGTGAGCCGCTCCTCTTCCGCCCGCTGCCGCTCCGCACCTATCCGCTGGACCAACTGCTCCCACACGGAAGACACCACCATCCCAGGGTTGCCCTGCCCTCCGGCCGATGCCTGCCCCTCTGATCTTGATGGCCCTGAGCCATGATGCCTCCCACGTCGAGCCCGCTGCTGCCTCCAACGCCACTGCCTCTGCCAGCACGACGGCATCCAGGCTGATGGAAACCACCGACGCCGTCGTGCACGTGCCCTGCCTGATGATGCTGTCACATCTTCCATCTGCTGGGGTCCAGTTGCTGTGTTGTTCACCCCTGCTGGACCTCCGACTCCCAACTGTGGCAGGGATGGGATCCCCACCGAGCTGGCTGCATTGGTCGGGGCAGGTCCACAGGGGGCCCTGGTGGCATCTGGGCTGGAAGACGGCAAGGAGAACGACTGGTGTATAGCCTGCACAGAGGAGGAGAGGGCCGCCACATTGGCCAACACATGCAGGAAACCCCCGAACATGGCCGATCCCAATTGGGCCACGTCGGCACGGTGCACTTCGTGATGACGTGCGTGCTCCTCCCGGGAAGCACGCACGGCATCAAGAATCACAGCCGTGCGCATCGCGACCCCAATCAGGACCTTCTCCGCACAGCCAGGGGTTCCCACGTCCGCAGGTGGAGGGGAGTCAGGTAACATGGACATCCCCTCTACCTGCGGACGGGCCTGGGACGGGGCATCCCTGCTGGTGCATGGTGGTGCACTCACAGGGTCAGGGACAGCGACATGCACAGGCCCCTCCACGGTGACCTGTGCTGCCTCCTGCCCCTGGCCCTGGACTGCACCACTTGCACCAGCAGGGATGCCCCCACCAGGCCCCATGTGTGCCCCAGTGGCGGCCTCCTCCTCCTCTGTGCAAACCACCAACCTGGATGGCTCCTCACCGTCTCCCACCGTAGCAGGCCCCTGTGGGGGCTCACCCACCCCTTCCGCTGCAGCCGTGGGGGCATCCCCGCCGCCTTGCTCCACAGCGCCGTCTCCGCCCTCTTCTTCACTAGCCGCTGCGTAGAGGGAGACAAAGAACACAAGCATCAGGGTACTGTACAATGGTCCCCTAGACAGGAAGCAATAGCAGATGACCACCACTGTCAAAGTACACTTCCATCATGTCCCTCCACAACACATGGGTCAGTCCAGGCAAAACACACACAGTAACAGGCATGCTGCATGCCATGGACATTTCCATGCATGTCCAATGGACTCTTGAAACATTCAATGATATGGAACTCACATGCATCATGGCTCATGCATTTCACATGCACACACTTCACCTCAGTCACATCCATCTGGCCCCAAACACAACAAACACAGCGGATACAAGGGCAATTTGGCTGCTTCACTGAATCTGTGCATTGTCACACACATGTGTCATGCATCCATGGCATGCACAAGTCACAGACACGCAGGTCAGCCACACAGACATGGCTACCACATATGTACCTGGCATCGGCACCCATCCCTCACCCCCACCCATGTCCCGGTACAGAGACTGGCATGCTCTCATGTTCAAAATCTGCATAGGGGTACCCATGCGGCATTTGAACACATGCAACAACCATGTGGGTCACACATCACTGGTTGCACATGCATTACCATGATGTCCATGCACACATACATGCATACATGGCCTATGGCACACATACAGGCAAGTATCATAGACCCAGCACACAGCAACATGCCCTGTGTCACACAGTAATGCTTGGACACTTACCGCTCAACTCCAGACGGGCCTCCCTCTCAAGGATCTGGGCATGGAGCGCTGGGCGTACACGTTCCAGGACCCTCATCTGGATGGAACTCATGCGGCCCGGGCCCCCCTCCACGAGGCGCCGGGCCTTCACAAGGGTCCTGGACCTCAAGTCCTCCCAGCGCTTCTTGATCTTCTGGACGTTGCGGGTTGCCACCCCCTCCGCGTTGATGGCAACCACACAGTCGGCCCAGATCCTCTCCCGTCCATCCTTGCTGGCGCAGGACGATCCAAAGAGGGCATCATACTGCCCCAGGACATGCTCCACCAGGACACCAACTTCGGTGGCAGTGAAGCTGGTGCCCCTCTGCCCCTCTGGCCTGGGGTTGCCACTGGTGCCAGATGTGGAAGTGCCCGACATGGCAACCCCAGAGGCAGGTGTGGGTGGGCAACTGGGTCCTGGGGCTGGGCTGTGGAGCGATGTAATCCCAGTCGGGAGTCTTCAGTTCCAGCAGGGGTGGACACAGCAACTGGACCCCTGCAGATGGCTGATGTGCAGGCACCAAATGGCAGGGCACGGTGGCAGCAGGCAGGCAGGCAGGCAGGCAGCAGCAGATGGCACGTGGGAGGCTGCTCGGGGCACGGGGGGCAGTAACTCGGCCTTCTGGGCAGGAGCGTGGTCTTCCATGTGTTTTCGCGTGGCCAGCTTGATACGGAGGGATTTGGCACGTGAAAATTCGGCACGTCAGCGTGAAATCCGAGGAAAGGCCCTTAGCGCGTAAGCGCGTAAGCACGCATACGCGATTCTATTGGTCCAGAGTCCCTCAGCGCGTAAGCGCGTATGTGACGTGACCCGCACGGGTGTTCCCCACCCAGCACGTGATGACGGAGCACACGTGTAAATACTGCACGTCAGAGTGTCATCGCGTGTAATTGGACAAAAGTGCGCGTACACGCGATTGGCCTATGTACGTGTATTTCAGGGGTGCGCGGGCACTTACACACGCAAGTACGTCAGCGCACCTGTATCCCGTTGTGCGTGTGAATTTCCACACGCTATTGGACTGGGAACTGGATTCCAGGGGTGCGCGGGTCACACGCTCGCCTAGAACACGCGCAAAGCATGAATTTGCGCACTTTAACAATAATAAGCCTGACGCCAGGATGAACATACCGTTCCTAGCAGCAGTGGCAGTGGGCTACCAAAGGAGGAGGAGGAGGATAGTCAGGGCCAGAATATTCACACCCAGAACCAGCCTTTTCGGGATGCCTGATGACCAGGTGTATGGAAGGTACAGGTTTCCACCACACATAATACTGGACCTGGTGAGTGAGTGGGAGGATGACCTCACATCACCCACCCTGTGCTCCCAAGCACTCAACCCCCTGGAGAAGGTCCTCAATGTACTGCACTTCTTAGCCACTGGATCATTTCAGCGGACAAGTGCCATAGTGGGTGGGGTGTCACAGGCCACCCAGTCACGCTGCCTACACCAGGTCTTGAACATCATCACTGCACGCCCATCAGTCCGCAGGCACATATACCTGCCCAGAACACCTGCAGAAAGGCACGCTGCCGCCCTGGATTTTTACGGTGTGGCACGATTCCCCAAAGTGCTAGGTGCCATCGACTGCACCCATGTGGCTCTACGTCCCCCCAGGGCATCTGAGCACATCTATAGGAACCGCAAGCACTGGCATTCCATCAACGTGCAGGTAGTATGTAATGCCAAGGGAATCATCACCTCAGTATATGCCAACTATCCCGGCTCCACCCACGACAGCTTCATTTACCGAATGTCCACCCTATGCCGGGACCTAGATGCTGGGCGGCATGGCGATACATGGCTGCTTGGTGAGTATGTATGCCACTGCACATGCATGCATGTTGGATACTGAGCAAGGTCACAACCCCACCAATGATACCAATCACCACCTCCACAGGGGACAGTGCCTACCCTCTCAGCCCCCACATGATGACGCCAATTCGGAACCCCACCACGCCACCCGAGGTAAGATATAACACAGCCCACATTACAACCCGGGGCATAGTGGAGCGCACATTCGGAGTGCTAAAGTCACGCTTTCGCTCCCTTGACCGTTCTGGCGGGCAGCTGTTATACGCTCCCCCAGTAGTGTGCAGGATCATAGTGGCAGCATGTGTCCTGCACAACGTTGCAACACGCCGGGGCCTGGCCGTGGACATGGTGGTGGCCCCACATCCCCAACCACATGCACAGCCGCTGCGCATGGGAGGGGAAAGGGCACGTGGGGAGGCAGCCCGTACACAGCTAGTGGCTAATTACTTCACATAGAAATCACACCCCTGTGGAGTGCACACTGCCCTGGCACATTCCATCTGACAATCAATGATGACTCAACCTGACACTGATCCTGAATGTCTGGAGAATGAACCGTGAATACCATATCAGCCTGAGATTCTTCACCTGGAAGTGTCACAATGTGTGCATCCCTACCCACACAGACACCACCAATGCAGTTTTGTGGAGTTACACATTCAAGCAGCTAAAAAGAATACCCACTTGCAAAATGCAACAAGAGGACAGTGCCATGTCAGCCAACCCAACCCCAGCACCGCCACACGACACACCGTGCCATGTCATGCTATTTGCAGGTAAACAAAGTAATCCCCACAACATGACACTAGTGTCACTATGTACAGTGTCCCTATTAGAAACCTGCAACACCTGAAATGCTCACAGCAATGCCGGACCAACAACATACTTGAGCACGTACTACCATTAACATGACATCACAAATTTTACATATTAGTAGTCTCACCACCTGGAAATGCCTGCACTCCCACCACCACCAACTGTGCAGTGTTGGCGCCATGTAGAGTTGTAGGTGCACTGCTGCCAACATGGACCCCATCTCCAGACTAGAGGTCCTTGTGTAGACATGAGGAAGGGATCTGCAAATTGGGAGGTAGACACAGAAGATGAGTTACACATCAATGCAACATGCAGTGTACAACACAACAGCAATATGCACTAGGAATGTATACACAGTATTGACTACAGACTGCCCACACAGCTCATGGGAGTCCAACGTCACTGTGTAATTCGATGTCACTTGGGCACACCCTTTGCAAGCCCATGGAAACGGGAAGCAGGAGGGGTGTGTGTGACTCAAACCCAAGCATCTGAACCAAATACATTACAAGCCTGCATGTGCCCAGCCACAATGCAGCGTATGCCCACAGGAACCACGGAAGCCAACAAATCGTCCCAAAAAAATAGGGAATAAAATAAATAACAATAAAAATAAAAATAAGAAACAATCAAAAATGGCCATTGATGGGCCCGGGGGGGTTGGGGAGGCCACCCAGGAGGTCCGAGGACAGGATGCACACCAGAACCCACCTGCGTGGATCCTGGGAAAATAAAACACCTCCATGGGCTCATGGCCCACACGGCTACCCTGTTGTGGGAGTATCACTGCTGTCGCTATTATCACCCTGTGCAGCTGCATCCGGAGGTGGTTGCACTATGGGAGGCAGCCCACGCAAGGCCCTAGTCTGCTCCTCCATGGCTGCAAGCATGCGGGTGTGGTAGGTCTGGTTCTGGAGGATGAGTGTGCGGAGGTCCCCATGCAACAACTCACGGGATGCCCGGACCTCCGCCCTCGTTGCCTGCATCTCAGCTGAGAGCGTACAGGTGAGACGCTCCAGCTGCTGTTCTGTCCTTTGGTGTGTTGAAGCCTCAAGCTCAACAAGAGTCGTCCTGAGGTGAAGGAGCTCCTGCCTCAGGGCTTCCCTGTGGCCCTGGGACTCAATGGAGATGGCCTCCTGCAGAGTCGCCAGTGCCGCCCGCCTGTCCCTGTTGGACCCCAACATGTCCTCCCTGTGTGACTGGCAGATGGAGTCGGTTGCCTGCTCTAGTCGCTCCATCAGCCTTTCTGGGGGGACAATGGAAGTGGCCACCCTATCCATGGCCTGAGCCATCATCTCGGATGATGCAGCCTGTTGGGTTGCCATACCGTAAATGGATTGCTCCCATGCGGTATTGCCAGGTGGCGTACGGCCACCACGTCGGCGGGCACCACACCTGTCTGGGGCAAGGCGAACTGCGCCTTGCTGTGCCGGCACTGCCTGAGGCTGCAGGACTGCATTCCCCCTCTGATCTGCTGGCCCAGGAACAGGATCAGATGTCGCGGAGTGTGACCCTGCATCCGTAACCACCAAAGGCGTAGCTGCCAACACTGACATCCCCATGGAGGGTTCTGACCCTGGTGCAGGTGGGTGAGACAGAACAGAATCCCTCCCTGGAACACTCACCTGCGACGGCACGTAGGTCTCATCCGAATCAACACCTGAGTACAGCTCGGGGGAGGTGCAGCCAGAGACACCCCTTGAGAGCACGACCTGCAGCACTTGTGGGTTCTCCCCCACCACCACACCACGTCCCTCACTGGTGGTTGGTCGGCCCTCGGACCCCTCCTGGGTCTGCACCATCTCCACAACCCCAGCAGTATCAGGTGCGTCTTCCCCTGCAAAGACATGAAAACAAAGAAATGGAAACAGGCATTAGCACCATGGCACACAATGAGGGCTGAGAAGCAAGAGAACCAGTACTTGATTGAAACATGTCCCACATGACTAAAACCCTCCCATGCATGCACCCTCACTGCGTATGAAGTGCAGGCAAATGGCACACACTGATGACACCAAGATGGAAAATGAACACATTTTCTGCATGCTGCCTGGCAGTGGCATCACACATTGGCCTGTGATTGCCAGGTGAAACACACATGCCATCACACAGATGGCATGTACCATTGCTATTGAGTGAAGATGGAGAGGAGGGCAGCACCTATTCATTCAGTCCAGTTCCCGCATGTAATTGCTTTTCTAATTCTAACAGGTCAGATTTTTCACCTGGAGCTGCCAGTCTGAAATGGTCCAATTGCACAGGGACATGTGTGTACAAATGATATCCAGGTAACAAAGTCACTCCACTTCACCATAGCCATGTCAGACATGTGACTAGTGGACAGCGACATGGCTAGTAAAAGTGGGGGAATGCAAACAATATGACTGAATGAACAGTGAAAAATAAGCAACTATGTTGTGGCAAGGTGACACTTCAAGGGCAACTGGCGTGCAGTTGGGCTAGATGTCTACTGTTGGCAGAAGGGATACTGCTATGGCCAAATGCAGCTGCGCAGGAAGTATTGCATGAAGCACATGGCTGACCCATACGACTCAGGCGCACACACTCTCACCTGGCACACAAACAGAAGCCCTCACACACACACCATGCACATGGATGACACACACATGCATGTGCACTCACCGGACAATGCCTCGTAATCAGCCAGATCTCCCACGCCTTGGATCTGTTCCTCCGTGACGTAGGTCCCAGCGACTGACTCATGTGGAGTGAGTTCCATGTCTACTACTGGAGACCCACCTCCAGTCACTAGAGTTGCGGCATGACTTGAGGCCAGCTTACTCTTTGCCCTGCGCTTTAGGTCATTCCAGCGCTTATAGCAATCATTGGCTGTGCGCCTCACGATTCCAAGGGCACTTACGATGTCCGCAACGGTCTGCCAGTGTGCCTGGCGTTGTGCAGGTGTGGTCTTGGATCCTGCAACAATGACCATCTCGTTGTCATGTCCGGACACATACTCGACAAGTGCATTCAGTTCGTCATCCGTGAAGCTGGGCTTCCTGGACGGGCCGGACTGTGTAGCCGTGTCTGGGGCATCAGCCTGTGCCGGACGAGCACTCTTCCTCTTCCGCTTGGAAGGTGGTGGTGATCCTGAGTGTCCTGCGCCGCTCTGGACACTAGGGGCAGGAGCCCTGGTGGACTCTGTATCAGGAGTGTGGGATTGCACACTCAGCATGGGAGTTGGTGCAGGCATTGGCTCTAGTGTGATGGTGTCAGGGGGAATGTCAGCAGCATGGACTAGGACCGACACTGTCCTGGCTGGGTGTGTGAGGGCTGGGGTGGATGGAGCCGCAGCTGCCCCTGCAGCCTCTCCGCCCTGCCTCCTTGGTGCAGCAGATGACCTTGCTGCCCCAGATCCACGTGGCATGATGGCATCAACGTGCACCAGCGCACGTGTCGTAGCCCTGCTGACCTGGAAGTCAGCCATGGAGTCAGCCAGGTCTGGTGCCACAATGGGCTGGTCCAACAAGGGCTGAGCATGGATGGTGTCAGCCACATCAGCCTCTACGGGAGGGGGGGGATTATGGGTGCCCGTGACTGGTCCTCCACACATGGGGGGACAGGCTCACCCTGCAAGTTACGACCACGTCCCCTACCGGATCCACCACGGCCACCACTTTTGGCTCTTCCACCTTTGCCACCCTTACGGAATCCTCGCCTCCCAGCCATGGCACTGATGTTAATGTGCGTATGGGAGTGGATGTAGACTATTGTCCTGGGCAATTGGGGGTCAAAGGGGTTGGGTACCAGATGGTAATTGTACCCTAGTGCTCTAGCAAGGCTGAATGTAACCCCTGGGGAAAGATGACGGGTCACGCAACGCACAGGAGGCCCAAAAAAGGGAGATGACGTGCACGCAACCCCTCCTAGACCACGTGTGCAGAAAGAAAAACCTGCACTACGCTGTGGCACCCAGTAACACAAGAATGAACGTATGCGTGTCACATGCAGCCTAGAATGACCTCTGAAGGGGTAGGCTACACACGGGGCAAGCACAGATGTTAGATACGTGTGTGACTCACCGTCTGCCTGGTAAACGAGCGTGTAAAAGGAGCACGTTTGGTTGGCAACACCCCCGCCAAAAGAAGATTTGTACGCTGTCTGAGGAGACAGGACAACAGTAGAAGGGAACACTGTTTGAGGGAACAGGCCCAGGTAAACCAGTAAAAGAGAAAAAAGAGAAAAAGCTGTCAGAGGTAACAGGGAATACGAACTTGAAACGCCGTGAAGTAAATCGCGTGTGAAACGACAAGAAGTACAGAATTCACCCACTCGCTCTCCACGAAAAGCACGTACAAGGATATGATATGATATGATATGATATGGTATTTGTAACGCGCCTATACACAAGTGTTTCAAGGCGCGACGAGGCAGGGAGGGAGGGAAACAAGGGGAAGACAGACAAACGATCCTACTAGGCCAGGTGTCATTCAGATCGCGCAAGTGCAGAGGTAAGGGGAAAAGGAGGAAGTGCAGGGGGAGGAGGTGGGGGGGAAAGTGCAGTACAAGGTAAGTAGCGTAAGAAATAATAATTAATAAATAATAAATAAAAAGGGCCAGCTGGTGGCAAGTGCGAGGTAAGTGCAGAGCAAGTGCTGGGAAGGGGGCTGTAGGGTACAGTGACAGTCCCACAGTGCACGGGGAGCCAGGGAGGCAGTGCAAGTGGAGAGTGGCTGGGCCCTGGACCGAGGTTGCTGAGAGTGGCCCAGATGCAGGTTTAGTGCTGAATTCAGTGGGGGGTTAAGCAGGTTTAGCAGGGGAGAGGGAGAGAGAAGGCAGAAGCGAAGAGGAAGGTTTTGAGGTGCTTCCGGAACCGGAGATGGTTCTCCTCAAGTTTCAGGGAGGCAGGAAGGCTATTCAAGAGGGAGGCCCCTGCTGCGGAGAGAGATCTACCCCCAGCTCGTTGCTTCGAGAAGCGGCTGACCATGAGGGAGTTGGAGACGGATGAGCGAAGGGCTCGTGAAGGAAGATATTTAGGAAGAGAGAGTTGAAGGTATTTAGGTCCCTGGCCCCAGAAGGCCTTGAAAACGTGTTCTACACGTACCTTTTATACAGGCCCACACGTCCAGCGTCACTTACGCGGCGTGTACGCGCTAGGGCCATTTCCACCAATTACATGCTTTGTGACTTCTGCGTGTAGGGCCATTTCCACCAATCACACGCGATTACACTCTGACGTGCAGTCTTTCCACGTGTGCTCTGTCATCACGTGCTGTGTGGGATACACCTGTGCGGGTCATGTCACAGACGCGCTTACGCGCTGAGGGCCTTTCCTCAGTTTTCACGCTGACGTGCAGGATTTTCACGTGCCAAATCACTCCGTACCAAGCTGGCCACGCGTACGCACACGGAATACCACGCTCCTGCCCGGAAGGCCGAACTACTGCCCCCCAGAGCCCCGAGCACGCTCCCACCTGCTGCTGCCTGACTGCCTGCTGCCCCTGCACTGCTGGGGGGTGGGGGTGGTGGGTGACATGGTTTGGGGCCTGCTGGCAGGTGCCCCACAGTGCGTGGGGGTGGTGGGAGACATGGGTGGGGGCTTGGTGGAGGATGCCCCTGCACTGCTGGGGGGTGGGGGTGGTGGGAGACATGGGTGGGGGCCTGGTGGAGGATGCCCCTGCACTGCTGGGGGGTGGGGGTGGCGGGTGACATGGGTGGGGGCCTGCTGGCAGGTGCCCCACAGTGCTGGAGGGTGGGGGTGGTGGGAGACATGAGTGGGGGCCTGGTGGAGGGTGCCCCTGGTGGCTCGGGGGTGGGGGTGGTGGGAGACATGAGTGGGTGCCTGGTGGAGACTGCCCCTGCACTGCTGGGGGGTGGGGGTGGTGGGTGACATGAGTGGGGGCCTGCTGGCAGGTGCCCCACAGTGCTTGGGGGTGGGGGTGGTGGGAGACATGGGTGGGGGCCTGGTGGAGGCTGCCCCTGGTGGCTGGGGGGTGGGGGTGGTGGGAGACATGAGTGGGGGCCTGGTGGAGGCTGCCCCTGCACTGCTGGGGGGTGGGGTGGTGGGAGACATGGGTGGGGGCCTGGTGGAGGCTGCCCCTGCACCGCTGGGGGGTGGGGGTGGTGGGTGACATGGGTGGGGGCCTGCTGGCAGGTGCCCCACAGTGCTTGGGGGTGGGGGTGGTGGGAGACATGGGTGGGGGCCTGGTGGAGGCTGCCCCTGGTGGCTGGGGGGTGGGGGTGGTGGGAGACATGAGTGGGGGCCTGGTGGAGGCTGCCCCTGCACTGCTGGGGGGTGGGGGTGGTGGGAGACATGGGTGGGGGCCTGGTGGAGGATGCCCCTGCACTGCTGGGGGGTGGGGGTGGTGGGAGACATGGGTGGGGGCCTGGTGGAGGCTGCCCCTGCACTGCTGGGGGGTGGGGGTGGTGGGAGACATGGGTGGGGGCCTGGTGGAGGCTGCCCCTGCACTGCTGGGGGGTGGGGGTGCAGGGGGACATGAGCAGGTGTGCAGGGTAGTCCCCTGTTTTGTGGGCTGCCTGCAGGGGCCGTGGAGGGTGTACAGGGAACACCTGTGAGGACCCACCCAGCCTAATCGCGTGTGATAATTCCCACGCACCCCTGTAATACACGTACCAAGCCAAATCGCGTGTGAGAATTCCCGCGCACCTCTGAAATACACGTACCCTGCTGAAATCACAGGTAAAACTTCCCACGCACCCCTGAAATGCATGCGCCCAGGCTATTCGCGTGTGGAACTTCCCGCGCACCCCTGAAATACACGCGCCCAGGCTATTCGCGAGTGGAACTTCCCGCGCACCCCTGAAATACACGTAGCACGCTGGGAGACATGAGTGGGGGCCTGGTGGAGGGTGCCCCTGGTGGCGGGGGGGTGGGGGTTATAGGGGACATGAGTGTGGGCCTGGTGGAGGATGCCCCTGCACTGCTGGGGGGTGGGGGTGGTGGGTGACATGGGTGGGGGCCTGGTGGAGGCTGCCCCTGCACTGCTGGGGGGTGGGGGAGGTAGGAGACATGGGTGGGGGCCTGGTGGTGGGTGCCCCTGGTGGCTGGGGGGTGGGGGTGGTGGGTGACATGGGTGGGGGCCTGGTGGAGGCTGCCCCTGCACTGCTGGGGGGTGGGGGTGGTGGGAGACATGGGTGGGGGCCTGGTGGAGGCTGCCCCTGCACTGCTGGGGGGTGGGGGCGCAGGGGGACATGAGCAGGTGTGCAGGGTAGTCCCCTGTTTTGTGGGCTGCCTGCAGGGGCCGTGGAGGGTGTACAGGGAACACCTGTGAGGACCCACCCAGCCTAATCGCGTGTGATAATTCCCACGCACCCCTGTAATACACGTACCAAGCCAAATCGCGTGTGAGAATTCCCGCGCACCCCTGAAATACACGTACCCTGCTGAAATCGCGTGTAAAACTTCCCGCGCACCCCTGAAATGCATGCGCCCAGGCTATTCGCGTGTGGAACTTCCCGCGCACCCCTGAAATACACGCGCCCAGGCTATTCGCGAGTGGAATTTCCCGTGCACCCCTGAAATACACGTAGCACGCTGGGAGACATGAGTGGGGGCCTGGTGGAGGGTGCCCCTGGTGGCGGGGGGGTGGGGATGATAGGGGACATGAGTGTGGGCCTGGTGGAGGATGCCCCTGCACTGCTGGGGGGTGGGGGTGGTGGGTGACATGGGTGGGGGCCTGGTGGAGGCTGCCCCTGCACTGCTGGGGGGTGGGGGTGGTAGGAGACATGGGTGGGGGCCTGGTGGTGGGTGCCCCTGGTGGCTGGGGGGTGGGGGTGGTGGGTGACATGGGTGGGGGCCTGGTGGAGGCTGCCCCTGCACTGCTGGGGGGTGGGGGTGGTGGGAGACATGGGTGGGGGCCTGGTGGAGGCTGCCCCTGCACTGCTGGGGGGTGGGGGTGCAGGGGGACATGAGCAGGTGTGCAGGGTAGTCCCCTGTTTTGTGGGCTGCCTGCAGGGGCCGTGGAGGGTGTACAGGGAACACCTGTGAGGACCCACCCAGCCTAATCGCGTGTGATAATTCCCACGCACCCCTGTAATACACGTACCAAGCCAAATCGCGTTTGAGAATTCCCGCGCACCCCTGAAATACACGTACCCTGCTGAAATCGCGTGTAAAACTTCCCGCGCACCCCTGAAATGCATGCGCCCAGGCTATTCGCGTGTGGAACTTCCCGCGCACCCCTGAAATACACGCGCCCAGGCTATTCGCGAGTGGAACTTCCCGCGCACCCCTGAAATACACGTAGCACGCTGGGAGACATGAGTGGGGGCCTGGTGGAGGGTGCCCCTGGTGGCGGGGGGGTGGGGGTGATAGGGGACATGAGTGTGGGCCTGGTGGAGGATGCCCCTGCACTGCTGGGGGGTGGGGGTGGTGGGTGACATGGGTGGGGGCCTGGTGGAGGCTGCCCCTGCACTGCTGGGGGGTGGGGGTGGTGGGTCACATGGGTGGGGGCCTGCTGGCAGGTGCCCCACAGTGCTGGGGGGTGGGGGTGGTGGGAGACATGGGTGGGGGCCTGGTGGAGGCTGCCCCTGGTGGCTGGGGGGTGGGGGTGGTGGGAGACATGGGTGGGGGCCAGGTGGAGGATGCCCCTGCACTGCTGGGGGGTGGGGGTGGTGGGAGACATGAGTGGGGGCCTGGAGGAGGCTGCCCCTGCACTGCTGGGGGGTGGGGGTGGTAGGAGACATGGGTGGGGGCCTGGTGGTGGGTGCCCCTGGTGGCTGGGGGGTGGGGGTGCAGGGGGACATGAGCAGGTGTGCAGGGTAGTCCCCTGTTTTGTGGGCTGCCTGCAGGGGCCGTGGAGGGTGTACAGGGAACACCTGTGAGGACCCACCCAGCCTAATCGCGTGTGATAATTCCCACGCACCCCTGTAATACACGTACCCAGCAAAATGGCGTGTGATAATTCCCACGCACCCCTGTAATTCACGTACCCTGCCAAATCGCGTGTGATAATTCCCGCGTACCCCTGTATTACACGTGCCCTGGCTAATCGCATGTAAGACTTCCCGCGTACCCCTGTAATACACGTTCCCTGGACAATCGCGTGTTGAACTTCCCGCGTACCCCTGTAATACACGTTCCCTGGACTATCGCGTGTTGAACTTCCCGCGTACCCCTGTAATACACGTACCCTGGCTAATCGCGTGTAAAACTTCCCGCGTACTCCTGATATGAAGGTTGCCCGCTTTGCGTTCCTTGTTTGGCAGCCCTGTAAACTGGTCCAGGGTTAGCGCAGCCCTTTGCGATGATTTAGCGATGTTGATGGCTTTTCCTTGCGCGAGGGCGTTCTTGGGGGCGTTACTGGCGCTGCTGCAGGGTCGCTGCGATTCTCTGCGCCACGGCTGGTTTGGGAGCATGGAATCCATGAATACGCTGTGCGCGGAAATCGGTTTTAGCGCACGTGCCTGGTGCACACAATCGCACGCGGACACTCTGCGCCAGCCGCTTGCGACACTTTTCTGCGAAATTCTATGAATTACCCTGACTGTAGTTGGTGACACTTGGGACATGTTGTGGGGATTAATTTTTTGCTCTCACATTGCATGACATGCCATGGTGTGTTGAGTGGCCGTGCCGGGGAGGGGTTGGGTGACATGGCACTGTTCTCATGTTGTATTTTGCAAGTGGGTATTCATTTTTGCTGCATGGAAGTGTGTCTTTTGATGACACTGCATAGGTGGTGGTTGTGTAGGTAGGGATGCACACATTGTGACACTTCCAGATGAACAATCTCAGGCTGCTATGGTTCTGACAGTTGACTGTCCCTTTGTTTATCATAATTGTCAGATTGAGTCATCATTGATTGTCAGATGGTATGTGCCAGGGCTGTGTGCACTCCACAGGGGTGTGATTTATATGTGAAGTAATTCGCCACCAGCTGCGTACGGGCTGCCTCACCCCGTGCCCTTTCCCCTCCTATGCGCAGTGGGCGTGCATGTGGTTGGGGATGTGGGGGATGTAGGGGCACCACCATGTCCACAGCCAGGCCTCGGCGTGTTGCAACATTGTGCAGGACACATGCTGCCACTATGATCCTGCACACTACTGGGGGAGCGTATAGCAGCTGCCCGCCAGAACGGTCAAGGGAGCGAAAGCATGACTTGAGCACTCCGAATGTGTGATCCACTATGCCCGTGTTGCAATATGGGCTGTGTTGTATCTTATCTCGGGAGGCGTGATGGGGTTCCGAATTGGCGTCATCATGTGTGTGCTCAGAGGGTAGGCACTGTCCCCTGGGGAGGTGGTGATGGGGATCATTAGTGGGGTATTGGCATTACTTTGTATCTGTCATGCATGCGTGTGCTGTGGCATTTCTACTCACCAAGCAGCCATGCATTGCCATGCCGCCCAGCTTCCATGTCCCGGTTTAGGGTTGACATCCTGTAAATGAAGCTGTCGTGGGTGGACCCTGGATAGTTGGCATATACTGAGGTGATGATTCCCTTGGCATCACATACTACCTGGACGTTGATGGAATGCCAGTGCTTGCGGTTTCTATAGATGTGCTCAGATGCCCTGGGGGGACGTAGAGCCACATGGGTGCAATCAATGGCACCAAGAACTTTGGGGAATTGTGCCACCCTGTAGAAATCCTAGCTGACAGCCTGCCTTTCTGCAGGTGTTCTGGGCAGGTATATGTGCCTGCGGACTGATGGGCATGCAGTGATGATGGCCAACACCTGGTGTAGGCACCGTGACTGCATGGCCTGTGACACCCCCCACACTATGGCACTTGTCCGCTGAAATGATCCGGTAGCCAAGAAGTGCAGTACATTGAGGACCTTCTCCAGGGGGCTGAGTGCTTGGGAGCACAGGGTGGGTGATGTGAGGTCATCCTCCCACTCACTGACCAGGTCGAGTATTATGTGTGGTGGAAACCTGTACCTCCCATACACCTGGTCATCTGGCATACCAAATAGGCTGGTTCTGGGTGTGAAGATTCTGGCCCTGACTATCCTTCTCCTCCTCTTGCGGTAACCCACGGTCACTGCTGCTAGGAACGGTGTATTCATCCTGGCGTGTGAGCTTGTTTGTTGTTTGTGCACTCTTTTATGCTGCGTGTGACGTGCGCCTGCTTCATGCTGGCGTACGTGTTTAAGGATTGGTCCTTTTATATTTTGGCACCTTGTAGGCGAGCGTGTAAATCTTCCCGCCCACCCCAGGAATACACGTAACACGCTCTCCCAGGCCCAGTCGCGAGTAAATAATCCCGCCCACCCCTGGAATACACGTACCCCACTCTCACAGGCACAGTCGGGTGTGTAACTTCACGCGCACACACCGAAATACACGTACCCTGCTGAAATCACGTGTGGAACTTCCCGCGAACCCCGTAATACTTGTACCCTGCTGATATTGCGTGTGGAACTTCCTGCAAACCCCGTAATACACGTACCCTGCTGATATTGCATGTCAGGCTACACGCGCAACCCTGATATCCACGTACACAGGCAAATCGCACTGCTGGTGGGTGGGGGGGGTGGTAAGAAGGAGTGGGGGCTTGGTGGAGGGTGCCGCTGACTGGTGGGGTGTGGGGGTGCAGAGAGACATTAGTCGGGGCCTGGTGGAGGGTGCCCATGGATGCTCGGGGTGGGGGTGCAAGGAGACATGAGTTGGACATGAGTGGGGGCCTGGTGGAGGGTGCCCCTGACTGGTGGGGTTGGGGGTGCAGGGAGACATGAGTGGGGGCCTGGTGGAGGGTGCCCCTGACAGGTGGGGGGTGGGGGTGCTGGAAGACATGAGTGGGGGCCTGGTGGAGGGTGCCCCTGACTGGTGGGGGGTGGGGGTGCAGGGAGACATGAGTTGGACATGAGTGGGGGCCTGGTGGAGGATGCCCCTGGATGCAGGGGGGTGGGGGTGCAGGGGGAGGTGAGTGGGGGCCTGGTGGAGGGTGCCCCACAGTGCTGGGGGGTAGGGGTGCAAGGGGACATGAGTGGGGGCGGCCTGGTGGAGGGTGCCCCTGGATGCAGGGGGTTGGGGGTGTGCTGGGAGAATTGAGTGGGGGCCTGAAGGAAAGTGCCCCACAGTGCTGGGGGGTGGGGATGCTGGGACACATGAGTGGGGGCCTGGTGGAGGGCACCCCACAGTGCTGGGGGATGGGGGTGCAGGGAGACATGAGTGGGGGCCTGGTGGAGGGTGCCCCACAGTGCTGGGGGGTGGGGGTGCAGGGGGACATGAGTGGGGGCCTGGTGGAGGGTGCCCCTGGATTCAGGGGGGTGGGGGTGCAGGGAGAAATGAGTTGGACATGAGTGGGGGCCTGGTGCAGGGTGCCCCTGGATGCTGGTGGGTGGGGGTGGAGGGAGACATGAGTTGGAAATGAGAGGGGGCCTGGTGGAGGGTGCGCCTGGATGCAGGGGGTCGGGGTGCAGGGAGACAGGAGTGGGGGCCTGGTGAAGGGTGCCACTGACTGGTGGGGGTGGTGGTGCTGGGAGACATGAGTGGGGGCCTGGTGGAGGGTGCCCCTGGATGCTGGGGGGTGGGGGTGCAGGGGGACATGAGTGGGGGCCTGGTGGAGGGTGCCCCTGGATGCTGGGAGGTGGGGGTGCAAGGAGACATGAGTTGGACATGAGTGGGGGCCTGGTGGAGGGTGCCCCTGACTGGTGGGGGTGGGGGTGCTGGGAGACATGAGTGGGGGCCTGGTGGAGGCTGCTCCTGGTTGCAGGGGGGTGGGGGTGCTGGGAGACATGAGTTGGACATGAGTGGGGGCCTGGTGGAGGGTGCCCCTGGATGCTGGTGGGTGGGGGTGGAGGGAGACATGAGTTGGACATGAGAGGCATAGCTCTCAACTCACACGCTTTTGGCGGGTGTCACCCGCCTTCTAAACAGCTGACTCACCCACCAAGCCTCCTGCATGCCCATTCATTTCAATGGGCCTCTCACCCGCCAAAATAAATCGGGTGTTTTCACCCGCCTTTGTGACACAAATGGTTGAGAGCTATGTGAGAGGGGGCCTGGTGGAGGGTGCGCCTGGATGCAGGGGGGTGGGGGTGCTGGAAGACATGAGTAGGGGCCTGGTGGAGGGTGCCCCTGGATGCTGGGGGTGGGGGTGCAAGGAGACATGAGTTGGACATGAGAGGGGGCCTGGTGGAGGGTGCGCCTGGATGCAGGGGGGTGGGGGTGCAGGGAGACATGAGTGGGGGCCTGGTGGAGGGTGCCACTGACTGGTGGGGGGTGGTGGTGCAGGGGGACATGAGTGGGGGCCTGGTGGAGGGTGCCCCTGACTGGTGGGGGGTGGTGGTGCAGGGGGACATGAGTGGGGGCCTGGTGGAGGGTGCCCCTGACTGGTGGGGGTGGTGGTGCAGGGGGACATGAGTGGGGGCCTGGTGGAGGGTGCCCCTGGATGCAGGGGGGTGGGGGTGCTGGGAGACATGAGTGGGGGCCTGGTAGAGGGTGCCCCTGACTGGTGGGGGGTGGGGGTGCAGTGGGACATAAGTTGGACATGAGTGGGGGCCTGGTGGAGGGTGCCCCTGGATGCAGGGGGGTGGGGGTGCAGGGGGAGATGAGTGGGGGCCTGGTGGAGGGTGCCCCACAGTGCTGGGGGGTGGGGGTGCAGGGGGACATGAGTGGGGGCCTGGTAGAGGGTGCCCCTGACTGGTGGGGGGTGGTGGTGCAGGGGGACATGAGTGGGGGCCTGGTGGAGGGTGCCCCTGACCGGTGGGGGTGGTGGTGCAGGGGGACATGAGTGGGGGCCTGGTGGAGGGTGCCCCTGGATGCAGGGGGATGGGGGTGCTGGGAGACATGAGTGGGGGCCTGGTAGAGGGTGCCCCTGACAGGTGGGGGGTGAGGGTGCAGTGGGACATGAGTTGGACATGAGTGGGGGCCTGGTGGAGGGTGCCCCTGGATGCAGGGGGGTGGGGGTGCAGGGGGAGATGAGTGGGGGCCAGGTGGAGGGTGCCCCACAGTGCTGGGGGGTGGGGGTGCAGGGGGACATGAGTGGGGACCTGGTAGAGGGTGCCCCTGGATGCAGGGGGTGGGGGTTTTGGGAGACATGAGTGGGGGCCTGGTGGAGGGTGTCCCTGACTGGTGGGGGGTGGGGGTTCAGGGGGACATGAGTTGGACATGAGTGGGGGCCTGGTGGAGGGTGCCCCTGACTGTTGGGGGGTGGGGGTGCAGGGAGACATGAGTGGGGGCCTGGCGGAGGGTGCCCCTGACTGGTGGGGGTGGGGGTGCTGGGAGACATGATTGGTGGCCTGGTGGAGTGTGCCCCTGGATGCTGGGGGGTGGGGGTGCAAGGAGACATGAGTTGGACATGAGTGGGGGCTTGGTGGAGGGTGCCCTTGACTGGTGGGGGGTGGTGGTGCAGGGGGACATGTGTGGGGGCCTGGTGGAGGGTGCCCCTGACTGGTGGGGGTGGTGGTGCAGGGGGACATGAGTGGGGGCCTGATGGAGGGTGCCCCTGGATGCAGGGGGGTGGGGGTGCTGGGAGACATGAGCGGGGGCCTGGTAGAGGGTGCCCCTGACTGGTGGGGGGTGGGGGTGCAGTGGGACATGAGTTGGACATGAGTGGGGGCCTGGTGGAGGGTGCCCCTGACTGGTGGGGGGTGGAGGTGCAGGGAGACATGAGTGGGGGCCTGGCGAAGGGTGCCCCTGACTGGTGGGGTGTGGGGGTCCAGGGGGAGATGAGTGGGGGCCTGGTGGAGGGTGCCCCACAGTGCTGGGGGGTGGGGGTGCAGGGGGACATGAGTGGGGGCCTGGTAGAGGGTGCCCCTGACTGGTGGGGGGTGGTGGTGCAGGGGGACATGAGTGGGGGCCTGGTGGAGGGTGCCCCTGACCGATGGGGGTGGTGGTGCAGGGGGACATGAGTGGGGGCCTGGTGGAGGGTGCCCCTGGATGCAGGGGGGTGGGGGTGCTGGGAGACATGAGTGGGGGCCTGGTAGAGGGTGCCCCTGACTGGTGGGTGGTGAGGGTGCAGTGGGACATGAGTTGGACATGAGTGGGGGCCTGGTGGACGGTGCCCCTGGATGCAGGGGGGTGGGGGTGCTGGGAGACATGAGTGGCGGCCTGGTGGAGGGTGCCCCTGACTGGTGGGGGGTGGGGGTTCAGGGGGACATGAGTTGGACATGATTGGGGGCCTGGTGGAGGGTGCCCCTGACTGGTGGGGGGTGGGGGTGCAGGGAGACATGAGTGGGGGCCTGGCGGAGGGTGCCCCTGACTGGTGGGGTGTGGGGGTGCTGGGAGAAATGATTGGGGACCTGGTGGAGTGTGCCCCTGGATGCTGGGGGGTGGGGGTGCAAGGAGACATGAGTTGGACATGAGTGGGGACTTGGTGGAGGGTGCCCCTGACTGGTGGGGGGTGGGGGTGCAGGGAGGCATGAGTGGGGGCCTGGTGGAGGGTGCCCCACAGTGCTGGGGGGTGGGGATGCTGGGAGACATGAGTGGGGGCCTGGTGGAGGGCGCCCCACAGTGCTGGGGGGGTGGGGGTGCAGGGAGACATGAGTGGGGGCCTGGTGGAGGGGGCCCCACAGTGCAAGGGGGTGGAGGTGCTGGGAGACATGAGTGGGGGCCTGGTGGAGGGCGCCCCAGAGTGCTGGGGGGTGGGGGTGAAGGGAGACATGAGTGGGGGCCTGGTGTTGGGTGCCCCTGGATGCTGGGGGGTGGGGGTGCAAGGAGACATGAGTTGAACATGATTGGGGGCCTGGTGGAGGGGGCCCCTGACTGGTGGGGGTGGGGGTGCAAGGAGACATGAGTTGGACATGAGTGGGGGCCTGGTGGAGTGTGCCCCTGGATGCTGGGGGGTGGGGGTGCAAGGAGACATGAGTTGGACATGATTGGGGGCCTGGTGGAGGGGGCCCCTGACTGGTGGGGGTGGGGGTGCAAGGAGACATGAGTTGGACATGAGTGGGGTCCTGGTGGAGGGTGCCCCTGACTGGTGGGGGGTGGTGGTGCAGGGGGACATGAGTGGGGGCCTGGTGGAGGGTGCCCCTGGATGCAGGGGGGTGGGGGTGCTGGGAGACATGAGTGGGGGCCTGGTGGAGGGTGCCCCTGACTGGTGGGGGATGGGGGTGCAGGGGGACATGAGTTGGACATGAGTAGGGGCCTGGTGGAGGGTGCCCCTGGATGCAGATGGGTGTGGGTGCAGGGGGAGATGAGTGGGGGCTTGGTGGAGGGTGCCCCACAGTGCTGGGGGGTGGGGGTGCAGGGGGACATGAGTGGGGGCCTGGTGGAGGGCGCCCCTGGATGTAGGGGGGTGGGGGTGCTTTGAGACATGAGTGGGGGCCTGGTGGAGGGTGCCCCACAGTGCTGGGGGGTGGGGGTGCTGGGAGACATGAGTGGGGGCCTGGTGGAGGGTGCCCCACAGTGCTGGGGGGTGGGGGTGCTGGGGAGACATGAGTGGGGGCCTGGTGGAGGGTGCCCCTGACTGGTGGGGGGGGGTTGTGCAGGGGGACATGAGAGGGGGCCTGGTGGAGGGTGCCCCTGGATGCAGGGCGGTGGGGGTGCTGGGAGACATGAGTGGGGGCCTGGTGGAGGGTGCCCCTGACTGGTTGGGGGTGGGGGTGCAGGGGGACATGAGTTGGACATGAGTGGGGGCCTGGTGGAGGGTGCCCCTGGATGCAGGGGGGTGGGGTGCAGGGGGAGATGAGTTGGGGCCTGGTGGAGGGTGCCTCACAGTGCTGGGGGGTGGGGGTGCTGGGGGACATGAGTGGGGGCCTGGTAGAGGGTGCCCCTGGATGCAGGGGGGTGGGGGTGCTGGGAGACATGAGTGGTGGCCTGGTGGAGGGTGCCCCTGACTGGTGGGGGGTTGGGGTTCAGGGGGACATGAGTTGGACATGAGTGGGGGCCTGGTGGAGGGTGCCCCTGACTGGTGGGGGGTGGGGGTGCAATGAGACATGAGTGGGGGCCTGGCGGAGGGTGCCCCTGACTGGTGGGGGGTGGGGTTGCTGGGAGACATGATTGGGGGCCTGGTGGAGTGTGCCCCTGGATGCTGGGGGGTGGGGGTGCAAGGAGACATGAGTTGGACATGAGTGTGGGCTTGGTGGAGGGTGCCCCTGACTGGTGGGGGGTGGTGGTGCAGGGGGACATGAGTGGGGGCCTGGTGGAGGGTGCCCCTGACTGGTGGGGGTGGTGGTGCAGGGGGACATGAGTGGGGGCCTGGTGGAGGGTGCCCCTGGATGCAGGGGGGTGGGGGTGCTGGGAGACATGAGTGAGGGCCTGGTAGAGGGTGCCCCTGACTGGTGGGGGGTGGGGGTGCAGTGGGACATGAGTTGGACATGAGTGGGGGCCTGGTGAAGGGTGCCCCAGGATGCAGGGGGGTGGGGTGCAGGGGGAGATGAGTGGGGGCCTGGTGGAGGGTGCCCCACAGTGCTGGTGGGTGGGGATGCAGGGGGACATGAGTGGGGACTTGGTGGAGGGTGCCCCTGACTGGTGGGGGTGGGGGTGCAGGGAGACATGAGTGGGGGCCTGGTGGAGGGTGCCCCACAGTGCTGGGGGGTGGGGATGCTGGGAGACATGAGTGGGGGCCTGGTGGAGGGCGCCCCACAGTGCTGGGGGGTGGGGGTGCAGGGAGACATGAGTGGGGGCCTGGTGGAGGGTGCCAATGGATGCAGGGGGTGGGGGTGCTGGGAGACATGAGTGGGGGCCTGGTGGAGGGTGCCCCACAGTGCAAGGGGGTGGAGGTGCTGGGAGACACGAGTGGGGGCCTGGTGGAGGGCGCCCCAGAGTGCTGGGGGGTGGGGGTGAAGGGAGACATGAGTGGGGGCCTGGTGTTGGGTGCCCCTGGATGCTGGGGGGTTGGGGTGCAAGGAGACATGAGTTGAACATGATTGGGGGCCTGGTGGAGGGTGCCCCTGACTGGTGGGGGTGGGGGTGCAAGGAGACATGAGTTGGACATGAGTGGGGGCCTGGTGGAGTGTGCCCCTGGATGCTGGGGGTGGGGGTGCAAGGAGACATGAGTTGGACATGAGTGGGGTCCCGGTGGAGGGTGCCCCTGACTGGTGGGGGGTGGTGGTGCAGGGGGACATGAGTGGGGGCCTGGTGGAGGGTGCCCCTGGATGCAGGGGGGTGGGGGTGCTGGGAGACATGAGTGGGGGCCTGGTGGAGGGTGCCCCTGACTGGTGGGGGGTGGGGGTGCAGGGGGACATGAGTTGGACATGAGTAGGGGCCTGGTGGAGGGTGCCCCTGGATGCAGATGGGTGTGGGTGCAGGGGGAGATGAGTGGGGGCTTGGTGGAGGGTGCCCCACAGTGCTGGGGGGTAGGGGTGCAGGGGACATGAGTGGGGGCCTGGTGGAGGGCGCCCCTGGATGTAGGGGGGTGGGGGTGCTGGGAGGACATGAGTGGGGGCCTGGTGGAGGGTGCCCCACAGTGCTTGGGGGTGGGGGTGCTGGGAGACATGAGTGGGGGCCTGGTGGAGGGCGCCCCACAGTGCTGGGGGTGGGGGTGCTGGGAGACATGAGTGGGGGCCTGGTGGAGGGTGCCCCTGGATGCAGGGGGGTGGGGGTGCTGGGAGACATGAGTGGGGGCCTGGTGGAGGGTGCCCCTGACTGGTTGGGGGTGGGGGTGCAGGGGGACATGAGTTGGACATGAGTGGGGGCCTGGTGGAGGGTGCCCCTGACTTGTGGGGGTGGGGGTGCAATGAGACATGAGTGGGGGCCTGGCGGAGGGTGCCCCTGACTGGTGGGGGGTGGGGTTGCTGGGAGACATGATTGGGGGCCTGGTGGAGTGTGCCCCTGGATGCTGGGGGGTGGGGGTGCAAGGAGACATGAGTTGGACATGGGTGTGGGCTTGGTGGAGGGTGCCCCTGACTGGTGGGGGGAGGTGGTGCAGGGGGACATGAGTGGGGGCCTGGTGGAGGGTGCCCCTGACTGGTGGGGGTGGTGGTGCAGGGGGACATGAGTGGGGGCCTGGTGGAGGGTGCCCCTG
Organism: Ambystoma mexicanum; assembly: GCF_040938575.1. Lineage (NCBI taxonomy): Eukaryota > Metazoa > Chordata > Amphibia > Caudata > Ambystomatidae > Ambystoma > Ambystoma mexicanum. The sequence goes on along the minus strand of NC_090932.1, from coordinate 358,957,569 downwards.
GATGCAGAGGGGTGGGGGTGCTGGGAGACATGAGTGAGGGCCTGGTAGAGGGTGCCCCTGACTGGTGGGGGGTGGGGGTGCAGTGGGACATGAGTTGGACATGAGTGGGGGCCTGGTGAAGGGTGCCCCAGGATGCAGGGGGGTGGGGGTGCAGGGGGAGATGAGTGGGGGCCTGGTGGAGGGTGCCCCACAGTGCTGGTGGGTGGGGATGCAGGGGGACATGAGTGGGGGCCCGGTATGCCCCTCGATGCAGGGGGGTGGGGGTGCTGGGAGACATGAGTGGGGGCCTGGTGGAGGGTGCCCCTGACTGGTGGGGGGTGGGGGTTCAGGGGGACATGAGTTGGACATGAGTGGGGGCCTGGTGGAGGGTGCCCCTGACTGGTGGGGGGTGGGGGTGCAGGGAGACATGAGTGGGGGCCTGGCGGAGGGTGCCCCTGACTGGTGGGGTGTGGAAGTGCTGGGACACATGATTGGGGGCCTGGTGGAGTGTGCCCCTGGATGCTGGGGGGTGGGGGTGCAAGGAGACATGAGTTGGACATGAGTGGGGGCTTGGTGGAGGGTGCCCCTGACTGGTGGGGGTGCAGGGAGACAAGAGTGGGGGCCTGGTGGAGGGTGCCCCACAGTGCTGGGGGGTGGGGGTGCTGGGAGACATGAGTGGGGGCCTGGTGGAGGGCGCCCCTGGATGCAGGGGGTTGGGGGTGCTGGGAGACATGAGTGGGGGCCTGGTGGAGGGTGCCCCACAGTGCTGGAGGGTGGAGGTGCTGGGAGACATGAGTGGGGGCCTGGTGGAGGGCGCCCCACAGTGCTGGGGGGTGGGGGTGAAGGGAGACATGAGTGTGGGCCTGGTGGAGGATGCCCCTGGATTCTGGGGGGTGGGGGTGCAAGGAGACATGAGTTGGACATGATTGGGGGCCTGGTGGAGGGTGCCCCTGACTGGTGGGGGTGGGGGTGCAAGGAGACATGAGTTGGACATGAGTGGGGGCCTGGTGGAGTGTGCCCCTGGATGCTGGGGGGTGGGGGTGCAAGGAGACATGAGTTGGACATGAGTGGGGTCCTGGTGGAGGGTGCCCCTGACTGGTGGGGGGTGGTGGTGCAGGGGGACATGAGTGGGGGCCTGGTGGAGGGTGCCCCTGGATGCAAGGCGGTGGGGGTGCTAGGAGACATGAGTGGGGGCCTGGTGGAGGGTGCCCCTGACTGGTGGGGGGTGGCGGTGCAGGGGGACATGAGTTGGACATGAGTAGGGGCCTGGTGGAGGGTGCCCCTGGATGCAGACGGGTGTGGGTGCAGGGGGAGATGAGTGGGGGCTTGGTGGAGGGTGCCCCACAGTGCTGGGGGGTGGGGGTGCAGGGGGACATGAGTTGGGGCCTGGTGGACGGCGCCCCTGGTTGTAGGGGGGAGGGGGTGCTGGGAGACATGAGTGGGGGCCTGGTGGAGGGTGCCCCACAGTGCTGGGGGGTGGGGGTGCTGGGAGACATGAGTGGGGGCCTGGTGGAGGGCGCCCCACAGTGCTGGGGGTGGGGGTGCTGGGAGACATGAGTGGGGGCCTGGTGGAGGGTGCCCCTGACTGGTGGGGGTGGGGGTTGTGCATGGGGACATGAGTGGGGGCCTGGTGGAGGGTGCCCCTTGATGCAGGGGGGGTGGGGGTGCTGGGAGACATGAGTGGGGGCTTGGTGGAGGGTGCCCCTGACTGGTGGGGGGTGGGGGTGCAGGGGGACATGAGTTGGACATGAGTGGGGGCCTGGTGGAGGGTGCCCTGGATGCAGGGGGGTGGGGTGCAGGGGGAGATGAGTTGGGGCCTGTTGGAGGGTGCCCCACAGTGCTGGGGGGTGGGGGTGCAGGGGAACATGAGTGGGGGCCTGGTGGAGGGTGCCCCTGGATGCAGGGGGGTGGGGGTGCTGGGAGACATGAGTGGGGGCCTGGTGGAGGGTGCCCCTGACTGGTGGGGGGTGGGGGTGCAGGGGGACATGAGTTGGACATGAGTGGGGCCTGGTGGAGGGTGCCCCTGACTGGTGGGAGGTGGGGTGCACGGAGACATGAGTGGGGGCCTGGTGGAGGGTGCCCCTGACTGGTGGGGGATGGGGGTGCTGGGAGACATGAGTGGGGGCCTGGTGGAGGGTGCCCTGGATGCTGGGGGGTGGGGTTGCAAGGAGACATGTGTTGGATATGAGTGGGGGCCTGGTGGAGGGTGCCCCTGGATGCAGGGGGGTGGGGTGCAGGGGGAGATGAGTGGGGGCTTGGTGGAGGGTGCCCCACAGTGCTGGGTGGTGGGGGTACAGGGAGACATGAGTGGGGTCCTGGTGGAGGGCGCCCCACAGTGCTGGGGGTGGGGGTGCTGGGAGACATGAGTGGGGGACTGGTGGAGGGTGCCCCTGACTGGTGGGGGTGGGGGTTGTGCAGGGGGACATGAGTGTGGGCCTGGTGGAGGGTGCCCCTGGATGCAGGGGGGGTGGGGTTGCTGGGAGACATGAGTGGGGGCCTGGTGGAGGGTGCCCCTGACTGGTGGGGGGTGGGGGTGCAGGGGGACATGAGTTGGACATGAGTGGGGGCCTGGTGGAGGGTGCCCCTGGATGCAGGGGGGTGGGGTGCAGGGGGAGATGAGTTGGGGCCTGGTGGAGGGTGCCCCACAGTGCTGGGGGGTGGGGGTGCAGGGTAACATGAGTGGGGGCCTGGTGGAGGGTGCCCCTGGATGCAGGGGGGTGGGGGTACTGGGAGACATGAGTGGGGGCCTGGTGGAGGGTGCCCCTGACTGGTGGGGGGTGGGGGTGCAGGGGGACATGAGTTAGACATGAGTGGGGCCTGGTGGAGGGTGCCCCTGACTGGGAGGGGGTGGGGGTTCAGGGAGACATGAGTGGGGGCCTGGTGGAGGGTGCCCCACAGTGCTGGGGGGTGGGGGTGCTGGGAGACATGAGTGGGGGCCTGGTGGAGGGCGCCCCACTGTGCTGGGGGGTGGGGGTGCAGGGAGACATGAGTGGGGGCCTGGCGGAGGGTGCCCCTGACTGGTGGGGTGTGGAAGTGCTGGGAGACATGATTGGGGGCCTGGTAGAGTGTGCCCCTGGATGCTGGGGGTGGGGGTGCAAGGAGACATGAGTTGGACATGAGTGGGGGCTTGGTGGAGGGTGCCCCTGACTGGTGGGGGGTGGGGGTGCAGGGAGACATGAGTGGGGGCCTGGTGGAGGGTGCCCCACAGTGCTGGGGGGTGGGGGTGCTGGGAGACATGAGTGGGGGCCTGGTGGAGGGCGCCCCAAAGTGCTGGGGGGTGGGGGTGCAGGGAGACATGAGTGGGGGCCTGGTGGAGGTTGCCCCTGGATGCAGGGGGTTGGGGGTGCTGGGAGACATGAGTGGGGGCCTGGTGGAGGGTGCCCCACAGTGCTGGGGGGTGGAGGTGCTGGGAGACATGAGTGGGGGCCTGGTGGAGGGCGCCCCACAGTGCTGGGGGGTGGGGGTGAAGGGAGACATGAGTGGGGGCCTGGTGGAGGATGACCCTGGATGCTGGGGGGTGGGGGTGCAAGGAGACATGAGTTGGACATGATTGGGGGCCTGGTGGAGGGTGCCCCTGACTGGTGGGGGTGGGGGTGCAAGGAGACATGAGTTGGACATGAGTGGGGGCCTGGTGGAGTGTGCCCCTGGATGCTGGGGGTGGGGGTGCAAGGAGACATGAGTTGGACATGAGTGGGGTCCTGGTGGAGGGTGCCCCTGACTGGTGGGGGGTGGTGGTGCAGGGGGACATGAGTGGGGGCCTGGTGGAGGGTGCCCCTGGATGCAAGGCGGTGGGGGTGCTAGGAGACATGAGTGGGGGCCTGGTGGAGGGTGCCCCTGACTGGTGGGGGGTGGCGGTGCAGGGGGACATGAGTTGGACATGAGTAGGGGCCTGGTGGAGGGTGCCCCTGGATGCAGACGGGTGTGGGTGCAGGGGGAGATGAGTGGGGGCTTGGTGGAGGGTGCCCCACAGTGCTGGGGGTGCAGGGGGACATGAGTTGGGACCTGGTGGAGGGCGCCCCTGGATGTAGGGGGGTGGGGGTGCTGGGAGACATGAGTGGGGGCCTGGTGGAGGGTGCCCCACAGTGCTGGGGGGTGGGGGTGCTGGGAGACATGAGTGGGGGCCTGGTGGAGGGCGGCCCACAGTGCTGGGGGTGGGGGTGCTGGGAGACATGAGTGGGGGCCTGGTGGAGGGTGCCCCTGACTGGTGGGGGTGGGGGTTGTGCAGGGGGACATGAGTGGGGGCCTGGTGGAGGGTGCCCCTTGATGCAGGGGGGTGGGGGTGCTGGGAGACATGAGTGGGGGCCTGGTGGAGGGTGCCCCTGACTGGTGGGGGGTGGGGGTGCAGGGGGACATGAGTTGGACATGAGTGGGGGGCCTGGTGGAGGGTGCCCTGGATGCAGGGGGGGTGGGGTGCAGGGGGGAGATGAGTTGGGGCCTGTGGAGGGTGCCCCACAGTGCTGGGGGGTGGGGTGCAGGGGAACATGAGTGGGGGCCTGGTGGAGGGTGCCCCTGGATGCAGGGGGGTGGGGGTGCTGGGAGACATGAGTGGGGGCCTGGTGGAGGGTGCCCCTGACTGGTGGGGATGGGGGTGCAGGGGGACATGAGTTGGACATGAGTGGGCCCTGGTGGAGGGTGCCCCTGACTGGTGGGAGGTTGGGGGCACGGAGGACATGAGTGGGGGCCTGGTGGAGGGTGCCCCTGGATGCAGGGGGGTGGGGGTGCTGGGAGACATGAGTGGGGGCCTGGTGGAGGGTGCCCCTGACTGGTGGGGGGTGGGGGTGCAGGGGGACATGAGTTGGACATGAGTGGGGCCTGGTGGAGGGTGCCCCTGACTGGTGGGGGGTGGGGGTGCACGGAGACATGAGTGGGGGCCTGGTGGAGGGTGCCCTGACTGGTGGGGGATGGGGGTGCTGGGAGACATGAGTGGGGGCCTGGTGGAGGGTGCCCCTGGATGCTGGGAGGTGGGGTTGCAAGGAGACATGTGTTGGATCTGAGTGGGGGCCTGGTGGAGGGTGCAGGGGGAGATGAGTGGGGCTTGGTGGAGGGTGCCCCACAGTGCTGGGTGGGTGGGGGTACAGGGAGACATGAGTGGGGTCCCTGGTGGAGGGCGCCCCACAGTGCTGGGGGTGGGGGTGCTGGGAGACATGAGTGGGGGCCTGGTGGAGGGTGCCCCTGACTGGTGGGGGTGGGGGTTGTGCAGGGGGACATGAGTGGGGGCCTGGTGGAGGGTGCCCTGGATGCAGGGGGGGTGGGGTTGCTGGGAGACATGAGTGGGGGCCTGGTGGAGGGTGCCCCTGACTGGTGGGGGGTGGGGGTGCAGGGGGACATGAGTTGGACATGAGTGGGGGCTGGTGGAGGGTGCCCCTGGATGCAGGGGGGTGGGGTGCAGGGGGAGATGAGTTGGGGCTGTGGAGGGTGCCCCACAGTGCTGGGGGGTGGGGGTGCAGGGGTAACATTGAGTGGGGGCCTGGTGGAGGGTGCCCCTGGATGCAGGGGGGTGGGGGTACTGGGAGACATGAGTGGGGGCCCTGGTGGAGGGTGCCCCTGACTGGTGGGGGGTGGGGGTGCAGGGGGACATGAGTTAGACATGAGTGGGGCCTGGTGGAGGGTGCCCCTGACTGGGAGGGGGTGGGGGTTCAGGGAGACATGAGTGGGGGCCTGGTGGAGGGTGCCCCACAGTGCTGGGGGGTGGGGGTGCTGGGAGACATGAGTGGGGGCCTGGTGGAGGGCGCCCCACTGTGCTGGGGGGTGGGGGTGCAGGGAGACATGAGTGGGGGCCTGGCGGAGGGTGCCCCTGACTGGTGGGGTGTGGAAGTGCTGGGAGACATGATTGGGGCCTGGTAGAGTGTGCCCCTGGATGCTGGGGGGTGGGGGGTGCAAGGAGACAGAGTTGGACATGAGTGGGGGCTTGGTGGAGGGTGCCCCTGACTGGTGGGGGGTGGGGGTGCAGGGAGACATGAGTGGGGGCCTGGTGGAGGGTGCCCCACAGTGTGGGGGGTGGGGGTGCTGGGAGACATGAGTGGGGGCCTGGTGGAGGGCGCCCCAAAGTGCTGGGGGGTGGGGGTGCAGGGAGACATGAGTGGGGGCCTGGTTGAGGGTGCCCCTGGATGCAGGGGGTTGGGGGTGCTGGGAGACATGAGTGGGGGGCCTGGTGGAGAGTTGCCCACAGTGCTGGGGGGTGGAGGTGCTGGGAGACATGAGTGGGGGCCTGGTGGAGGGCGCCCCACAGTGCTGGGGGGTGGGGGTGAAGGGGAGACATGAGTGGGGCCTGGTGGATGATGCCCTGGATGCTGGGGGGTGGGGGTGCAAGGAGACATGAGTTGGACATGATTGGGGGCCTGGTGGAGGGTGCCCCTGACTGGTGGGGGTGGGGGTGCAAGGAGACATGAGTTGGACATGAGTGGGGGCCTGGTGGAGTGTGCCCCTGGATGCTGGGGGGTGGGGGTGCAAGGAGACATGAGTTTGGACATGAGTGGGGTCCTGGTGGAGGGTGCCCCTGACTGGTGGGGGGTGGTGGTGCAGGGGGACATGAGTGGGGGCCTGGTGGAGGGTGCCCCTGGATGCAAGGCGGTGGGGGTGCTAGGAGACATGAGTGGGGGCCTGGTGGAGGGTTTCCCCTGACTGGTGGGGGTGGCGGTGCAGGGGGACATGAGTTGGACATGAGTAGGGGCCTGGTGGAGGGTGCCCCTGGATGCAGACGGGTGTGGGGTGCAGGGGGAGATGAGTGGGGGCTTGGTGGAGGGTTGCCCCACAGTGCTGGGGGGTGGGGGTGCAGGGGACATGAGTTGGGACCTGGTGGAGGGCGCCCCTGGATGTAGGGGGGTGGGGGTGCTGGGAGACATGAGTGGGGGCCTGGTGGAGGGTGCCCCACAGTGCTGGGGGGTGGGGTGCTGGGAGACATGAGTGGGGGCCTGGTGGAGGGCGGCCCACAGTGCTGGGGGTGGGGGGTGCTGGGAGACATGAGTGGGGGCCTGGTGGAGGGTGCCCCTGACTGGTGGGGGTGGGGGTTGTGCAGGGGGACATGAGTGGGGCTGGTGGAGGGTGCCCTTGATGCAGGGGGGGTGGGGGTGCTGGGAGACATGAGTGGGGGCCTGGTGGAGGGTGCCCCTGACTGGTGGGGGGTGGGGGTGCAGGGGACATGAGTTGGACATGAGTGGGGGCCTGGTGGAGGGTGCCCTGGATGCAGGGGGGTGGGGTGCAGGGGGAGATGAGTTGGGGCCTGGTGGAGGGTGCCCCACAGTGCTGGGGGGTGGGGGTGCAGGGGAACATGAGTGGGGGCCTGGTGGAGGGTTGCCCTGGATGCAGGGGGGTGGGGGTGCTGGGAGACATGAGTGGGGGCCTGGTGGAGGGTGCCCCTGACTGGTGGGGATGGGGTGCAGGGGGACATGAGTTGGACATGAGTGGGGCCTGGTGGAGGGTGCCCCTGACTGGGTGGGAGGTTGGGGGGCACGGAGACATGAGTGGGGGCCTGGTGGAGGGTGCCCCTGACTGGTGGGGGGTGGGGGTGCTGGGAGACATGAGTGGGGGCCTGGTGGAGGGTGCCCCTGATGCTGGGGGGTGGGGTTGCAAGGAGACATGTGTTGATATGAGTGGGGGCCTGGTGGAGGGTGCCCCTGACTGGTAGGGAGGTGGGGGTGCAGGGAGACATGAGTGGGGGCCTGGTGGAGGGTGCCCCACAGTGCTGGGGGGTGGGGGTGCAGGGAGACATGAGTGGGGGCCTGGTGGAGGGCGCCCCACTGTGCTGGGGGGTGGTGGGGTGCAGGGAGGACATGAGTGGGGGCCTGGTGAGGGTGCCCCTGGATGCAGGGGGGTGGGGGTGCTGGGAGACATGAGTGGGGCATGGTGGAGAGTGCCCCACAGTGCTGGGGGGTGGGGGTGCTGGGAGACATGAGTGGGGGCCTGGTGGAGGGTGGCCCCTGGATGCTGGGGGGTGGGGGTGCAAGGAGACATGAGTGGGGGCCTGGTGGAGGGTGCCCCTGACTGGTGGGGGGTGGGGGTGCAGGGGGACATGAGTTGGACATGAGTGGGGGCCTGGTGGAGGGTGCCCTGCATGCAGGGGGTGGGGTGCAGGGGGAGATGAGTGGGGGGCCTTGGTGGAGGGTGCCTCACAGTGCTGGGGGCATGGGGGTGCAGGGGGACATGAGTGGGGCCTGGTGGAGGGTGCCCCTGACTGGTGGAGTGTGGGGGTGCAGGGGGACATGAGTTGGACATGAGTGGGGGCCTTGTGGAGGGTGCCCCCAGGATGCAGAGGGATGGGGGTGCAGGGGGAGATGAATGGGGCCTGGTGGAGGTAGCCCCACAGTGCTGGGGTGTGGGGGTGCAGGGGGATATGAGTGGGGGCCTGGTGGAGTGTGCCCCTGGATGCAGGGGGGTGGGGGTGCTGGGAGACATGAGTGGGGGGCCTGGTGGAGGGTGCCCCTGACTGGTGGGGTTTGGGGTGCAGGGGGACATGAGTTGGACATGAGTGGGGGCCTGGTGGAGGGTGCCCCTGGGATGCAGGGGGGTGGGGTGCAGGGGGAGATGAGTGGGGGCTGGTGGAGGGTGGCCCCACAGTGCTGGGTGGTGGGGGTACAGGGAGACATGAGTGGGGTCCTGGTGGAGGGCGCCCCACAGTGCTGGGGTGGGGGTGCTGGGAGACATGAGTGGGGGCCTGGTGGAGGGTGCCCCTGGATGCTGGGGGGTGGGGGTGCAAGGAGACATGAGTTGGACATGAGTGGGGTCCTGGTGGAGGGTGCCCCTGCATGCAGGGGTGGGGGTGGGGCTGCAGGGGGAGATTAGTGGGGGCTTTGGTGGAGGGTGCCTCACAGTGCTGGGGGGATGGGGGTGCAGGGGGACATGAGTGGGGGCCTGGTGGAGGGTGCCCCTGCATGCAGGGGGTGGGGGTGCAGGGGGAGATGAGTGGGGGCTTGGTGGAGGGTGCCTCACAGTGCTGGGGGCATGGGGGTGCAGGGGGACATGAGTGGGGGCCTGGTGGAGGGTGCCCCTGACTGGTGGGGTGTGGGGGTGCAGGGGGACATGAGTTGGACATGAGTGGGGGCCTTGTGGAGGGTGCCCCCAGGATGCAGAGGGATGGGGGTGCAGGGGGAGATGAATGGGGGCCTGGTGGAGGTAGCCCCACAGTGCTGGGGTGTGGGGGTGCAGGGGGATATGAGTGGGGGCCTGGTGGAGTGTGCCCCTGGATGCAGGGGGGTGGGGGTGCTGGGAGACATGAGTGGGGGCCTGGTGGAGGGTGCCCCTGACTGGTGGGGGTTGGGGGTGCAGGGGGACATGAGTTGGACATGAGTGGGGGCCTGGTGGAGGGTGCCCCTGGATGCAGGGGGGTGGGGTGCAGGGGGAGATGAGTGGGGGCTTGGTGGAGGGTGCCCCACAGTGCTGGGTGGTGGGGGTACAGGGAGACATGAGTGGGGTCCTGGTGGAGGGCGCCCCACAGTGCTGGGGGTGGGGGTGCTGGGAGACATGAGTGGGGGCCTGGTGGAGGGTGCCCCTGGATGCTGGGGGGTGGGGGTGCAAGGAGACATGAGTTGGACATGAGTGGGGTCCTGGTGGAGGGTGCCCCTGCATGCAGGGGGTGGGGGTGGGGGTGCAGGGGGAGATGAGTGGGGGCTTGGTGGAGGGTGCCTCACAGTGCTGGGGGGTGGGGGTACAGGGAGACATGAGTGGGGTCCTGGTGGAGGGTGCCCCTGACTGGTGGGGGGTGGGGGTGCAGGGGGACATGAGTTAGACATGAGTGGGGCCTGGTGGAGGGTGCCCCTGACTGGGAGGGGGTGGGGGTTCAGGGAGACATGAGTGGGGGCCTGGTGGAGGGTGCCCCACAGTGCTGGGGGGTGGGGGTGCTGGGAGACATGAGTGGGGGCCTGGTGGAGGGCGCCCCACTGTGCTGGGGGGTGGGGGTGCAGGGAGACATGAGTGGGGGCCTGGCGGAGGGTGCCCCTGACTGGTGGGGTGTGGAAGTGCTGGGAGACATGATTGGGGGCCTGGTAGAGTGTGCCCCTGGATGCTGGGGGTGGGGGTGCAAGGAGACATGAGTTGGACATGAGTGGGGGCTTGGTGGAGGGTGCCCCTGACTGGTGGGGGGTGGGGGTGCAGGGAGACATGAGTGGGGGCCTGGTGGAGGGTGCCCCACAGTGCTGGGGGGTGGGGGTGCTGGGAGACATGAGTGGGGGCCTGGTGGAGGGCGCCCCAAAGTGCTGGGGGGTGGGGGTGCAGGGAGACATGAGTGGGGGCCTGGTGGAGGTTGCCCCTGGATGCAGGGGGTTGGGGGTGCTGGGAGACATGAGTGGGGGCCTGGTGGAGGGTGCCCCACAGTGCTGGGGGGTGGAGGTGCTGGGAGACATGAGTGGGGGCCTGGTGGAGGGCGCCCCACAGTGCTGGGGGGTGGGGGTGAAGGGAGACATGAGTGGGGGCCTGGTGGAGGATGACCCTGGATGCTGGGGGGTGGGGGTGCAAGGAGACATGAGTTGGACATGATTGGGGGCCTGGTGGAGGGTGCCCCTGACTGGTGGGGTGGGGGTGCAAGGAGACATGAGTTGGACATGAGTGGGGGCCTGGTGGAGTGTGCCCCTGGATGCTGGGGGGTGGGGGTGCAAGGAGACATGAGTTGGACATGAGTGGGGTCCTGGTGGAGGGTGCCCCTGACTGGTGGGGGGTGGTGGTGCAGGGGGACATTAGTGGGGGCCTGGTGGAGGGTGCCCCTGGATGCAAGGCGGTGGGGGTGCTAGGAGACATGAGTGGGGGCCTGGTGGAGGGTGCCCCTGACTGGTGGGGGGTGGCGGTGCAGGGGGACATGAGTTGGACATGAGTAGGGGCCTGGTGGAGGGTGCCCCTGGATGCAGACGGGTGTGGGTGCAGGGGGAGATGAGTGGGGGCTTGGTGGAGGGTGCCCCACAGTGCTGGGGGTGCAGGGGGACATGAGTTGGGACCTGGTGGAGGGCGCCCCTGGATGTAGGGGGGTGGGGGTGCTGGGAGACATGAGTGGGGGCCTGGTGGAGGGTGCCCCACAGTGCTGGGGGGTGGGGGTGCTGGGAGACATGAGTGGGGGCCTGGTGGAGGGCGGCCCACAGTGCTGGGGGTGGGGGTGCTGGGAGACATGAGTGGGGGCCTGGTGGAGGGTGCCCCTGACTGGTGGGGGTGGGGGTTGTGCAGGGGGACATGAGTGGGGGCCTGGTGGAGGGTGCCCCTTGATGCAGGGGGGGTGGGGGTGCTGGGAGACATGAGTGGGGGCCTGGTGGAGGGTGCCCCTGACTGGTGGGGGGTGGGGGTGCAGGGGGACATGAGTTGGACATGAGTGGGGGCCTGGTGGAGGGTGCCCTGGATGCAGGGGGGTGGGGTGCAGGGGGAGATGAGTTGGGGCCTGGTGGAGGGTGCCCCACAGTGCTGGGGGGTGGGGGTGCAGGGGAACATGAGTGGGGGCCTGGTGGAGGGTGCCCCTGGATGCAGGGGGGTGGGGGTGCTGGGAGACATGAGTGGGGGCCTGGTGGAGGGTGCCCCTGACTGGTGGGGATGGGGGTGCAGGGGGACATGAGTTGGACATGAGTGGGGCCTGGTGGAGGGTGCCCCTGACTGGTGGGAGGTTGGGGGGCACGGAGACATGAGTGGGGGCCTGGTGGAGGGTGCCCCTGGATGCAGGGGGGTGGGGGTGCTGGGAGACATGAGTGGGGGCCTGGTGGAGGGTGCCCCTGACTGGTGGGGGGTGGGGGTGCAGGGGGACATGAGTTGGACATGAGTGGGGCCTGGTGGAGGGTGCCCCTGACTGGTGGGGGGTGGGGGTGCACGGAGACATGAGTGGGGGCCTGGTGGAGGGTGCCCCTGACTGGTGGGGGATGGGGGTGCTGGGAGACATGAGTGGGGGCCTGGTGGAGGGTGCCCCTGGATGCTGGGGGGTGGGGTTGCAAGGAGACATGTGTTGGATATGAGTGGGGGCCTGGTGGAGGGTGCAGGGGGAGATGAGTGGGGGCTTGGTGGAGGGTGCCCCACAGTGCTGGGTGGTGGGGGTACAGGGAGACATGAGTGGGGTCCTGGTGGAGGGCGCCCCACAGTGCTGGGGGTGGGGGTGCTGGGAGACATGAGTGGGGGCCTGGTGGAGGGTGCACCTGACTGGTGGGGGTGGGGGTTGTGCAGGGGGACATGAGTGGGGGCCTGGTGGAGGGTGCCCCTGGATGCAGGGGGGGTGGGGTTGCTGGGAGACATGAGTGGGGGCCTGGTGGAGGGTGCCCCTGACTGGTGGGGGGTGGGGGTGCAGGGGGACATGAGTTGGACATGAGTGGGGGCCTGGTGGAGGGTGCCCCTGGATGCAGGGGGGTGGGGTGCAGGGGGAGATGAGTTGGGGCCTGGTGGAGGGTGCCCCACAGTGCTGGGGGGTGGGGGTGCAGGGTAACATGAGTGGGGGCCTGGTGGAGGGTGCCCCTGGATGCAGGGGGGTGGGGGTACTGGGAGACATGAGTGGGGGCCTGGTGGAGGGTGCCCCTGACTGGTGGGGGGTGGGGGTGCAGGGGGACATGAGTTAGACATGAGTGGGGCCTGGTGGAGGGTGCCCCTGACTGGGAGGGGGTGGGGGTTCAGGGAGACATGAGTGGGGGCCTGGTGGAGGGTGCCCCACAGTGCTGGGGGGTGGGGGTGCTGGGAGACATGAGTGGGGGCCTGGTGGAGGGCGCCCCACTGTGCTGGGGGGTGGGGGTGCAGGGAGACATGAGTGGGGGCCTGGCGGAGGGTGCCCCTGACTGGTGGGGTGTGGAAGTGCTGGGAGACATGATTGGGGGCCTGGTAGAGTGTGCCCCTGGATGCTGGGGGGTGGGGGTGCAAGGAGACATGAGTTGGACATGAGTGGGGGCTTGGTGGAGGGTGCCCCTGACTGGTGGGGGGTGGGGGTGCAGGGAGACATGAGTGGAGGCCTGGTGGAGGGTGCCCCACAGTGCTGGGGGGTGGGGGTGCTGGGAGACATGAGTGGGGGCCTGGTGGAGGGCGCCCCAAAGTGCTGGGGGGTGGGGGTGCAGGGAGACATGAGTGGGGGCCTGGTTGAGGGTGCCCCTGGATGCAGGGGGTTGGGGGTGCTGGGAGACATGAGTGGGGGCCTGGTGGAGAGTGCCCCACAGTGCTGGGGGGTGGAGGTGCTGGGAGACATGAGTGGGGGCCTGGTGGAGGGCGCCCCACAGTGCTGGGGGGTGGGGGTGAAGGGAGACATGAGTGGGGGCCTGGTGGATGATGCCCCTGGATGCTGGGGGGTGGGGGTGCAAGGAGACATGAGTTGGACATGATTGGGGGCCTGGTGGAGGGTGCCCCTGACTGGTGGGGGTGGGGGTGCAAGGAGACATGAGTTGGACATGAGTGGGGGCCTGGTGGAGTGTGCCCCTGGATGCTGGGGGGTGGGGGTGCAAGGAGACATGAGTTGGACATGAGTGGGGTCCTGGTGGAGGGTGCCCCTGACTGGTGGGGGGTGGTGGTGCAGGGGGACATGAGTGGGGGCCTGGTGGAGGGTGCCCCTGGATGCAAGGCGGTGGGGGTGCTAGGAGACATGAGTGGGGGCCTGGTGGAGGGTGCCCCTGACTGGTGGGGGGTGGCGGTGCAGGGGGACATGAGTTGGACATGAGTAGGGGCCTGGTGGAGGGTGCCCCTGGATGCAGACGGGTGTGGGTGCAGGGGGAGATGAGTGGGGGCTTGGTGGAGGGTGCCCCACAGTGCTGGGGGGTGGGGGTGCAGGGGGACATGAGTTGGGACCTGGTGGAGGGCGCCCCTGGATGTAGGGGGGTGGGGGTGCTGGGAGACATGAGTGGGGGCCTGGTGGAGGGTGCCCCACAGTGCTGGGGGGTGGGGGTGCTGGGAGACATGAGTGGGGGCCTGGTGGAGGGCGGCCCACAGTGCTGGGGGTGGGGGTGCTGGGAGACATGAGTGGGGGCCTGGTGGAGGGTGCCCCTGACTGGTGGGGGTGGGGGTTGTGCAGGGGGACATGAGTGGGGGCCTGGTGGAGGGTGCCCCTTGATGCAGGGGGGGTGGGGGTGCTGGGAGACATGAGTGGGGGCCTGGTGGAGGGTGCCCCTGACTGGTGGGGGGTGGGGGTGCAGGGGGACATGAGTTGGACATGAGTGGGGGCCTGGTGGAGGGTGCCCTGGATGCAGGGGGGTGGGGTGCAGGGGGAGATGAGTTGGGGCCTGGTGGAGGGTGCCCCACAGTGCTGGGGGGTGGGGGTGCAGGGGAACATGCGTGGGGGCCTGGTGGAGGGTGCCCCTGGATGCAGGGGGGTGGGGGTGCTGGGAGACATGAGTGGGGGCCTGGTGGCGGGTGCCCCTGACTGGTGGGGATGGGGGTGCAGGGGGACATGAGTTGGACATGAGTGGGGCCTGGTGGAGGGTGCCCCTGACTGGTGGGAGGTTGGGGGGCACGGAGACATGAGTGGGGGCCTGGTGGAGGGTGCCCCTGACTGGTGGGGGGTGGGGGTGCTGGGAGACATGAGTGGGGGCCTGGTGGAGGGTGCCCCTGGATGCTGGGGGGTGGGGTTGCAAGGAGACATGTGTTGGATATGAGTGGGGGCCTGGTGGAGGGTGCCCCTGACTGGTAGGGAGTGGGGGTGCAGGGAGACATGAGTGGGGGCCTGGTGGAGGGTGCCCCACAGTGCTGGGGGGTGGGGGTGCAGGGAGACATGAGTGGGGGCCTGGTGGAGGGCGCCCCACTGTGCTGGGGGGTGGGGGTGCAGGGAGACATGAGTGGGGGCCTGGTGGAGGGTGCCCCTGGATGCAGGGGGGTGGGGGTGCTGGGAGACATGAGTGGGGCCTGGTGGAGAGTGCCCCACAGTGCTGGGGGGTGGGGGTGCTGGGAGACATGAGTGGGGGCCTGGTGGAGGGTGCCCCTGGATGCTGGGGGGTGGGGGTGCAAGGAGACATGAGTGGGGGCCTGGTGGAGGGTGCCCCTGACTGGTGGGGGGTGGGGGTGCAGGGGGACATGAGTTGGACATGAGTGGGGGCCTGGTGGAGGGTGCCCCTGCATGCAGGGGGTGGGGGTGCAGGGGGAGATGAGTGGGGGCTTGGTGGAGGGTGCCTCACAGTGCTGGGGGCATGGGGGTGCAGGGGGACATGAGTGGGGGCCTGGTGGAGGGTGCCCCTGACTGGTGGAGTGTGGGGGTGCAGGGGGACATGAGTTGGACATGAGTGGGGGCCTTGTGGAGGGTGCCCCCAGGATGCAGAGGGATGGGGGTGCAGGGGGAGATGAATGGGGGCCTGGTGGAGGTAGCCCCACAGTGCTGGGGTGTGGGGGTGCAGGGGGATATGAGTGGGGGCCTGGTGGAGTGTGCCCCTGGATGCAGGGGGGTGGGGGTGCTGGGAGACATGAGTGGGGGCCTGGTGGAGGGTGCCCCTGACTGGTGGGGGTTGGGGGTGCAGGGGGACATGAGTTGGACATGAGTGGGGGCCTGGTGGAGGGTGCCCCTGGATGCAGGGGGGTGGGGTGCAGGGGGAGATGAGTGGGGGCTTGGTGGAGGGTGCCCCACAGTGCTGGGTGGTGGGGGTACAGGGAGACATGAGTGGGGTCCTGGTGGAGGGCGCCCCACAGTGCTGGGGGTGGGGGTGCTGGGAGACATGAGTGGGGGCCTGGTGGAGGGTGCCCCTGGATGCTGGGGGGTGGGGGTGCAAGGAGACATGAGTTGGACATTAGTGGGGTCCTGGTGGAGGGTGCCCCTGCATGCAGGGGGTGGGGGTGGGGCTGCAGGGGGAGATTAGTGGGGGCTTGGTGGAGGGTGCCTCACAGTGCTGGGGGGATGGGGGTGCAGGGGGACATGAGTGGGGGCCTGGTGGAGGGTGCCCCTGCATGCAGGGGGTGGGGGTGCAGGGGGAAATGAGTGGGGGCTTGGTGGAGGGTGCCTCACAGTGCTGGGGGCATGGGGGTGCAGGGGGACATGAGTGGGGGCCTGGTGGAGGGTGCCCCTGACTGGTGGGGTGTGGGGGTGCAGGGGGACATGAGTTGGACATGAGTGGGGGCCTTGTGGAGGGTGCCCCCAGGATGCAGAGGGATGGGGGTGCAGGGGGAGATGAATGGGGGCCTGGTGGAGGTAGCCCCACAGTGCTGGGGTGTGGGGGTGCAGGGGGATATGAGTGGGGGCCTGGTGGAGTGTGCCCCTGGATGCAGGGGGGTGGGGGTGCTGGGAGACATGAGTGGGGGCCTGGTGGAGGGTGCCCCTGACTGGTGGGGGTTGGGGGTGCAGGGGGACATGAGTTGGACATGAGTGGGGGCCTGGTGGAGGGTGCCCCTGGATGCAGGGGGGTGGGGTGCAGGGGGAGATGAGTGGGGGCTTGGTGGAGGGTGCCCCACAGTGCTGGGTGGTGGGGGTACAGGGAGACATGAGTGGGGTCCTGGTGGAGGGCGCCCCACAGTGCTGGGGGTGGGGGTGCTGGGAGACATGAGTGGGGGCCTGGTGGAGGGTGCCCCTGGATGCTGGGGGGTGGGGGTGCAAGGAGACATGAGTTGGACATGAGTGGGGTCCTGGTGGAGGGTGCCCCTGCATGCAGGGGGTGGGGGTGGGGGTGCAGGGGGAGATGAGTGGGGGCTTGGTGGAGGGTGCCTCACAGTGCTGGGGGGTGGGGGTACAGGGAGACATGAGTGGGGTCCTGGTGGAGGGCGCCCCACAGTGCTGGGGGTGGGGGTGCTGGGAGACATGAGTGGGGGCCTGGTGGAGGGTGCCCCTGACTGGTGGGGGTGGGGGTTGTGCAGGGGGACATGAGTGTGGGCCTGGTGGAGGGTGCCCCTGGATGCTGGGGGGGTGGGGTTGCTGGGAGACATGAGTGGGGGCCTGGTGGAGGGTGCCCCTGACTGGTGGGGGGTGGGGGTGCAGGGGGACATGAGTTGGACATGAGTGGGGGCCTGGTGGAGGGTGCCCTGGATGCAGGGGGGTGGGGTGCAGGGGGAGATGAGTTGGGGCCTGGTGGAGGGTGCCCCACAGTGCTGGGGGGTGGGGGTGCAGGGTAACATGAGTGGGGGCCTGGTGGAGGGTGCCCCTGGATGCAGGGGGGTGGGGGTACTGGGAGACATGAGTGGGGGCCTGGTGGAGGGTGCCCCTGACTGGTGGGGGGTGGGGGTGCAGGGGGACATGAGTTAGACATGAGTGGGGCCTGGTGGAGGGTGCCCCTGACTGGGAGGGGGTGGGGGTTCAGGGAGACATGAGTGGGGGCCTGGTGGAGGGTGCCCCACAGTGCTGGGGGGTGGGGGTGCTGGGAGACATGAGTGGGGGCCTGGTGGAGGGCGCCCCACTGTGCTGGGGGGTGGGGGTGCAGGGAGACATGAGTGGGGGCCTGGCGGAGGGTGCCCCTGACTGGTGGGGTGTGGAAGTGCTGGGAGACATGATTGGGGGCCTGGTAGAGTGTGCCCCTGGATGCTGGGGGTGGGGGTGCAAGGAGACATGAGTTGGACATGAGTGGGGGCTTGGTGGAGGGTGCCCCTGACTGGTGGGGGGTGGGGGTGCAGGGAGACATGAGTGGGGGCCTGGTGGAGGGTGCCCCACAGTGCTGGGGGGTGGGGGTGCTGGGAGACATGAGTGGGGGCCTGGTGGAGGGCGCCCCAAAGTGCTGGGGGGTGGGGGTGCAGGGAGACATGAGTGGGGGCCTGGTGGAGGTTGCCCCTGGATGCAGGGGGTTGGGGGTGCTGGGAGACATGAGTGGGGGCCTGGTGGAGGGTGCCCCACAGTGCTGGGGGTTGGAGGTGCTGGGAGACATGAGTGGGGGCCTGGTGGAGGGCGCCCAACAGTGCTGGGGGGTGTGGGTGAAGGGAGACATGAGTGGGGGCCTGGTGGAGGATGCCCCTGGATGCTGGGGGGTGGGGGTGCAAGGAGACATGAGTTGGACATGATTGGGGGCCTGGTGGAGGGTGCCCCTGACTGGTGGGGGTGGGGGTGCAAGGAGACATGAGTTGGACATGAGTGGGGGCCTGGTGGAGTGTGCCCCTGGATGCTGGGGGGTGGGGGTGCAAGGAGACATGAGTTGGACATGAGTGGGGTCCTGGTGGAGGGTGCCCCTGACTGGTGGGGGGTGGTGGTGCAGGGGGACATGAGTGGGGGCCTGGTGGAGGGTGCCCCTGGATGCAAGGCGGTGGGGGTGCTAGGAGACATGAGTGGGGGCCTGGTGGAGGGTGCCCCTGACTGGTGGGGGGTGGCGGTGCAGGGGGACATGAGTTGGACATGAGTAGGGGCCTGGTGGAGGGTGCCCCTGGATGCAGACGGGTGTGGGTGCAGGGGGAGATGAGTGGGGGCTTGGTGGAGGGTGCCCCACAGTGCTGGGGGTGCAGGGGGACATGAGTTGGGACCTGGTGGAGGGCGCCCCTGGATGTAGGGGGGTGGGGGTGCTGGGAGACATGAGTGGGGGCCTGGTGGAGGGTGCCCCACAGTGCTGGGGGGTGGGGGTGCTGGGAGACATGAGTGGGGGCCTGGTGGAGGGCGGCCCACAGTGCTGGGGGTGGGGGTGCTGGGAGACATGAGTGGGGGCCTGGTGGAGGGTGCCCCTGACTGGTGGGGGTGGGGGTTGTGCAGGGGGACATGAGTGGGGGCCTGGTGGAGGGTGCCCCTTGATGCAGGGGGGGTGGGGGTGCTGGGAGACATGAGTGGGGGCCTGGTGGAGGGTGCCCCTGACTGGTGGGGGGTGGGGGTGCAGGGGGACATGAGTGGGGGCCTGGTGGAGGGTGCCCTGGATGCAGGGGGGTGGGGTGCAGGGGGAGATGAGTTGGGGCCTGGTGGAGGGTGCCCCACAGTGCTGGGGGGTGGGGGTGCAGGGGAACATGAGTGGGGGCCTGGTGGAGGGTGCCCCTGGATGCAGGGGGGTGGGGGTGCTGGGAGACATGAGTGGGGGCCTGGTGGAGGGTGCCCCTGACTGGTGGGGATGGGGGTGCAGGGGG
This sequence comes from Ambystoma mexicanum, assembly GCF_040938575.1. Lineage (NCBI taxonomy): Eukaryota > Metazoa > Chordata > Amphibia > Caudata > Ambystomatidae > Ambystoma > Ambystoma mexicanum. Next base: position 358,938,732 of record NC_090932.1, on the reverse strand, counting down.
ACATGAGTTGGACATGAGTGGGGCCTGGTGGAGGGTGCCCCTGACTGGTGGGAGGTTGGGGGGCACGGAGACATGAGTGGGGGCCTGGTGGAGGGTGCCCCTGGATGCAGGGGGGTGGGGGTGCTGGGAGACATGAGTGGGGGCCTGGTGGAGGGTGCCCCTGACTGGTGGGGGGTGGGGGTGCATGGGGACATGAGTTGGACATGAGTGGGGCCTGGTGGAGGGTGCCCCTGACTGGTGGGGGGTGGGGGTGCACGGAGACATGAGTGGGGGCCTGGTGGAGGGTGCCCCTGACTGGTGGGGGATGGGGGTGCTGGGAGACATGAGTGGGGGCCTGGTGGAGGGTGCCCCTGGATGCTGGGGGGTGGGGTTGCAAGGAGACATGTGTTGGATATGAGTGGGGGCCTGGTGGAGGGTGCAGGGGGAGATGAGTGGGGGCTTGGTGGAGGGTGCCCCACAGTGCTGGGTGGTGGGGGTACAGGGAGACATGAGTGGGGTCCTGGTGGAGGGCGCCCCACAGTGCTGGGGGTGGGGGTGCTGGGAGACATGAGTGGGGGCCTGGTGGAGGGTGCCCCTGACTGGTGGGGGTGGGGGTTGTGCAGGGGGACATGAGTGGGGGCCTGGTGGAGGGTGCCCCTGGATGCAGGGGGGGTGGGGTTGCTGGGAGACATGAGTGGGGGCCTGGTGGAGGGTGCCCCTGACTGGTGGGGGGTGGGGGTGCAGGGGGACATGAGTTGGACATGAGTGGGGGCCTGGTGGAGGGTGCCCCTGGATGCAGGGGGGTGGGGTGCAGGGGGAGATGAGTTGGGGCCTGGTGGAGGGTGCCCCACAGTGCTGGGGGGTGGGGGTGCAGGGTAACATCAGTGGGGGCCTGGTGGAGGGTGCCCCTGGATGCAGGGGGGTGGGGGTACTGGGAGACATGAGTGGGGGCCTGGTGGAGGGTGCCCCTGACTGGTGGGGGGTGGGGGTGCAGGGGGACATGAGTTAGACATGAGTGGGGCCTGGTGGAGGGTGCCCCTGACTGGGAGGGGGTGGGGGTTCAGGGAGACATGAGTGGGGGCCTGGCGGAGGGTGCCCCTGACTGGTGGGGTGTGGAAGTGCTGGGAGACATGATTGGGGGCCTGGTAGAGTGTGCCCCTGGATGCTGGGGGGTGGGGGTGCAAGGAGACATGAGTTGGACATGAGTGGGGGCTTGGTGGAGGGTGCCCCTGACTGGTGGGGGGTGGGGGTGCAGGGAGACATGAGTGGGGGCCTGGTGGAGGGTGCCCCACAGTGCTGGGGGGTGGGGGTGCTGGGAGACATGAGTGGGGGCCTGGTGGAGGGCGCCCCAAAGTGCTGGGGGGTGGGGGTGCAGGGAGACATGAGTGGGGGCCTGGTTGAGGGTGCCCCTGGATGCAGGGGGTTGGGGGTGCTGGGAGACATGAGTGGGGGCCTGGTGGAGAGTGCCCCACAGTGCTGGGGGGTGGAGGTGCTGGGAGACATGAGTGGGGGCCTGGTGGAGGGCGCCCCACAGTGCTGGGGGGTGGGGGTGAAGGGAGACATGAGTGGGGGCCTGGTGGATGATGCCCCTGGATGCTGGGGGGTGGGGGTGCAAGGAGACATGAGTTGGACATGATTGGGGGCCTGGTGGAGGGTGCCCCTGACTGGTGGGGGTGGGGGTGCAAGGAGACATGAGTTGGACATGAGTGGGGGCCTGGTGGAGTGTGCCCCTGGATGCTGGGGGGTGGGGGTGCAAGGAGACATGAGTTGGACATGAGTGGGGTCCTGGTGGAGGGTGCCCCTGACTGGTGGGGGGTGGTGGTGCAGGGGGACATGAGTGGGGGCCTGGTGGAGGGTGCCCCTGGATGCAAGGCGGTGGGGGTGCTAGGAGACATGAGTGGGGGCCTGGTGGAGGGTGCCCCTGACTGGTGGGGGGTGGCGGTGCAGGGGGACATGAGTTGGACATGAGTAGGGGCCTGGTGGAGGGTGCCCCTGGATGCAGACGGGTGTGGGTGCAGGGGGAGATGAGTGGGGGCTTGGTGGAGGGTGCCCCACAGTGCTGGGGGGTGGGGGTGCAGGGGGACATGAGTTGGGACCTGGTGGAGGGCGCCCCTGGATGTAGGGGGGTGGGGGTGCTGGGAGACATGAGTGGGGGCCTGGTGGAGGGTGCCCCACAGTGCTGGGGGGTGGGGGTGCTGGGAGACATGAGTGGGGGCCTGGTGGAGGGCGGCCCACAGTGCTGGGGGTGGGGGTGCTGGGAGACATGAGTGGGGGCCTGGTGGAGGGTGCCCCTGACTGGTGGGGGTGGGGGTTGTGCAGGGGGACATGAGTGGGGGCCTGGTGGAGGGTGCCCCTTGATGCAGGGGGGGTGGGGGTGCTGGGAGACATGAGTGGGGGCCTGGTGGAGGGTGCCCCTGACTGGTGGGGGGTGGGGGTGCAGGGGGACATGAGTTGGACATGAGTGGGGGCCTGGTGGAGGGTGCCCTGGATGCAGGGGGGTGGGGTGCAGGGGGAGATGAGTTGGGGCCTGGTGGAGGGTGCCCCACAGTGCTGGGGGGTGGGGGTGCAGGGGAACATGAGTGGGGGCCTGGTGGAGGGTGCCCCTGGATGCAGGGGGGTGGGGGTGCTGGGAGACATGAGTGGGGGCCTGGTGGAGGGTGCCCCTGACTGGTGGGGATGGGGGTGCAGGGGGACATGAGTTGGACATGAGTGGGGCCTGGTGGAGGGTGCCCCTGACTGGTGGGAGGTTGGGGGGCACGGAGACATGAGTGGGGGCCTGGTGGAGGGTGCCCCTGACTGGTGGGGGGTGGGGGTGCTGGGAGACATGAGTGGGGGCCTGGTGGAGGGTGCCCCTGGATGCTGGGGGGTGGGGTTGCAAGGAGACATGTGTTGGATATGAGTGGGGGCCTGGTGGAGGGTGCCCCTGACTGGTAGGGAGTGGGGGTGCAGGGAGACATGAGTGGGGGCCTGGTGGAGGGTGCCCCACAGTGCTGGGGGGTGGGGGTGCAGGGAGACATGAGTGGGGGCCTGGTGGAGGGCGCCCCACTGTGCCGGGGGGTGGGGGTGCAGGGAGACATGAGTGGGGGCCTGGTGGAGGGTGCCCCTGGATGCAGGGGGGTGGGGGTGCTGGGAGACATGAGTGGGGCCTGGTGGAGAGTGCCCCACAGTGCTGGGGGGTGGGGGTGCTGGGAGACATGAGTGGGGGCCTGGTGGAGGGTGCCCCTGGATGCTGGGGGGTGGGGGTGCAAGGAGACATGAGTGGGGGCCTGGTGGAGGGTGCCCCTGACTGGTGGGGGGTGGGGGTGCAGGGGGACATGAGTTGGACATGAGTGGGGGCCTGGTGGAGGGTGCCCCTGCATGCAGGGGGTGGGGGTGCAGGGGGAGATGAGTGGGGGCTTGTTGGAGGGTGCCTCACAGTGCTGGGGGCATGGGGGTGCAGGGGGACATGAGTGGGGGCCTGGTGGAGGGTGCCCCTGACTGGTGGAGTGTGGGGGTGCAGGGGGACATGAGTTGGACATGAGTGGGGGCCTTGTGGAGGGTGCCCCCAGGATGCAGAGGGATGGGGGTGCAGGGGGAGATGAATGGGGGCCTGGTGGAGGTAGCCCCACAGTGCTGGGGTGTGGGGGTGCAGGGGGATATGAGTGGGGGCCTGGTGGAGTGTGCCCCTGGATGCAGGGGGGTGGGGGTGCTGGGAGACATGAGTGGGGGCCTGGTGGAGGGTGCCCCTGACTGGTGGGGGTTGGGGGTGCAGGGGGACATGAGTTGGACATGAGTGGGGGCCTGGTGGAGGGTGCCCCTGGATGCAGGGGGGTGGGGTGCAGGGGGAGATGAGTGGGGGCTTGGTGGAGGGTGCCCCACAGTGCTGGGTGGTGGGGGTACAGGGAGACATGAGTGGGGTCCTGGTGGAGGGCGCCCCACAGTGCTGGGGGTGGGGGTGCTGGGAGACATGAGTGGGGGCCTGGTGGAGGGTGCCCCTGGATGCTGGGGGGTGGGGGTGCAAGGAGACATGAGTTGGACATGAGTGGGGTCCTGGTGGAGGGTGCCCCTGCATGCAGGGGGTGGGGGTGGGGCTGCAGGGGGAGATTAGTGGGGGCTTGGTGGAGGGTGCCTCACAGTGCTGGGGGGATGGGGGTGCAGGGGGACATGAGTGGGGGCCTGGTGGAGGGTGCCCCTGCATGCAGGGGGTGGGGGTGCAGGGGGAGATGAGTGGGGGCTTGGTGGAGGGTGCCTCACAGTGCTGGGGGCATGGGGGTGCAGGGGGACATGAGTGGGGGCCTGGTGGAGGGTGCCCCTGACTGGTGGGGTGTGGGGGTGCAGGGGGACATGAGTTGGACATGAGTGGGGGCCTTGTGGAGGGTGCCCCCAGGATGCAGAGGGATGGGGGTGCAGGGGGAGATGAATGGGGGCCTGGTGGAGGTAGCCCCACAGTGCTGGGGTGTGGGGGTGCAGGGGGATATGAGTGGGGGCCTGGTGGAGTGTGCCCCTGGATGCAGGGGGGTGGGGGTGCTGGGAGACATGAGTGGGGGCCTGGTGGAGGGTGCCCCTGACTGGTGGGGGTTGGGGGTGCAGGGGGACATGAGTTGGACATGAGTGGGGGCCTGGTGGAGGGTGCCCCTGGATGCAGGGGGGTGGGGTGCAGGGGGAGATGAGTGGGGGCTTGGTGGAGGGTGCCCCACAGTGCTGGGTGGTGGGGGTACAGGGAGACATGAGTGGGGTCCTGGTGGAGGGCGCCCCACAGTGCTGGGGGTGGGGGTGCTGGGAGACATGAGTGGGGGCCTGGTGGAGGGTGCCCCTGGATGCTGGGGGGTGGGGGTGCAAGGAGACATGAGTTGGACATGAGTGGGGTCCTGGTGGAGGGTGCCCCTGCATGCAGGGGGTGGGGGTGGGGGTGCAGGGGGAGATGAGTGGGGGCTTGGTGGAGGGTGCCTCACAGTGCTGGGGGGATGGGGGTGCAGGGGGACATGAGTGGGGGCCTGGTGGAGGGTGCCCCTGACTGGTGGGGGGTGGGGGTGCAGGGGGACATGAGTTGGACATGAGTGGGGGCCTTGTGGAGGGTGCCCCCAGGATGCAGAGGGGTGGGGGTGCAGGGGGAGATGAATGGGTGCCTGGTGGAGGTAGCCAAACAGTGCTGGGGTGTGGGGGTGCAGGGGGATATGAGTGAGGGCCTGGTGGAGGGTGCCCCTGGATGCAGGGGGGTGGGGGTGCTGGGAGACATGAGTGGGGGCCTGTTGGAGGGTGCCCCTGACTGGTGGGGGTTGGGGGTGCAGGGGGACATGAGTTGGACATGAGTGGGGGCCTGGTGGAGGGTGCCCCTGGATGCAGGGGGGTGAGGGTGCAGGGGGAGATGAGTGGGGGCTTGGTGGAGGGTGCCCCACAGTGCTGGGTGGTGGGGGTACAGGGGGACATGAGTGGTGGCCTGGTCGAGGGCGCCCCTGGATGCAGGGGGGTGGGGGTGCTGGGAGACATGAGTGGGGGCCTGGTGGAGGGTGCCCCACAGTGCTGGGGGTGGCGGTGTTGGGAGACATGAGTGGGGGCCTGTTGGAGGGCGCCCCACAGTGCTAGGGGGTGGGGGTGCTGGGAGACATGAGTGGGGGCCTGGTGGAGGGTGCCCCTGGATGCAGGGGGGTGGGGATGCTGGGAGACATGAGTGGGGGCCTGGTGGAGGGTGCCACTGGATGCTGGGGGGCGGGGGTGCTGGGAGACATGCGTTGGTTGGCAGCAGTGCAAGGTGACATGTGGGTTGGCTGGGGGGCATGGCCATGGTGGATGGGCCGCCTCCGGGACATGTGCAGGAGTGCAGGGTAGTCCCCTGTGGTGTGGGCCGCCTGCAGGGGCCATGGAGGGTGTAGAGGGAACAGCTGGGAGGACCCACATGGCCAATTCACGTGTGGTACTCCCCGGCACCCCAGAAATACACGTAGGCTGCTGGATTTGCGTGTGGAATTTGCCGCGCACACCGAAATACACGTACCCTGCTAATTTGCGTGTGTAACTTCCCCCGCACACCGAAATACACGTACACTGCTAATTCGTGTGTGGAACTTCCCGCGAACCCCGTAATACACGTACCCTGCAAATTTGTGTGTGAAACTTCCCGTGCACCCCGGAATACACGTGCCCAGGCCAATCACGTGTGGAACTTCCCGCGAACCCCGTAATAAACGCAAACGCTAATTTTCACACAGCGGGTGTCCGTGTTTGTCCGTACCCCTTTGCACCTCATTTGTCCTAGAGGGCCACTGTATGGACCATTCATCATTACTGTATATGGGTGCTTTTTGTTAGCGCACATTTTGGCGCACATTTATTTCAGGCGCAGGGACGCTACCGCCTGCTTTCTTGTGGCATACTTGTTTGGCCATGTGCGCGTCTTTCACCGTGCGCTATTCGATTCCATGAATACGGGTTGTAGGCGAGCGTGTGGGCATTCCGCGCACTTGCCTCCTGTACTTCCCCCGTGACGCCCATATTTTCATGCGTTGTTCCCCATTCCGAGTGTTACGCCCCGTGTTCCGCCTACTTTTGTGATGAGCGCCGCGCTATGTGCGATTTGGCAGTGGCCGTGGCGCACGCTGTTGGATGACCTGTGCGCCGCTGTGCGCCGCACACTTTTTCAGCGCACATCCAATGTTTTTCTCACGCACTGACTTCCATGAATCGATGTGCGCTGGTTTCCCTGCGATTTTCGCAGTTGCACTGCGATTTTCGCACTTTTACTGCGATTCGCACGTTTTGGCACCTCTGCGCGGGAATTTTCGGCGCACATTAATTCCATGAATCGACCAGTTGGTCTCCTAGTCCTCGCCCATATGAATTTAGGAGTAAAAAAAGAAGGCCATTTGATGAGCTGAGAAGCCAAGTGAGAAAATACAATTGCAATTTAGTGACAGCAAATCAGGGTTTTGTCTATAGAAGCAGAGGTAGACTAAGCAGAGGAATTGGAATTGAATGTGGTGTGCTATCAGAAGCCAATGTAGACTTTGAGAACTGAAGACATTTTTTGATAATAGGGGTTGGTGACTAGCTAGGCAGAAACATTTTGAAAAGGTTGAAGGTGACAAATGCTAAATGTAGGAAGGCCAAGATAACAACCATGCCAATTGTTGTTTCCAAAAGAGACACAGCTAACCCAAGCATTACAGGGACAGGGAGCTGGAGAAAGTAAGCAGCATGCAGAATATATTTTTATTTATTTATTTAGATTTATATAGCTTGAAAAACAGCCCAGAGGCATCGCAGCGCTGTTACATGTGAAGGCTTAGTTAGAATGGGTGTCGGTGACACTTTCTGAATCAATACAGGTTACTTACACACATACATAGTACATTGTGGCAGAGTGTGTAGTACCTTGTGAGAGTGGGAGTGGATTGATTAAAGAATCAGGTCTTGACTGCTTTGTGGAAGGCAAAGTGTGACATTTCACTTCTGCGTGTTGGAGGAAGGGTGTTCCAGTGCTGGGCTGCCAGATAAGGGATGCTGGCTCCGCCTGCTCTGATTCTCTTGATTCTGGGAACTGTTAGCAAGTTGGGGTAGGGAGTTCTGGTCTGTCTAGTAGTTGTGGAACAGTGCATTCTTTGGCACAGGTGGGGGGGGGGGCGCTTGGATGACACTTTTGTGGGTCACAGCCAGGGTCAAAAAAGTATTTGCTCCCTGATAGGTGACCAGTGAGCTTGTTTCCTGGCTGCGGTGGTGTGCTCTCTTTTGGGGCTGCCTAGTGCTTCCCGTAGAGAGCTTTTCTGAATAACCTGCAACTTATCAATGTTTTTTGAAGAAGTGCTCAAAATGAGGGCATTGCACTAGTCGAGCCTAGACCCTGTAATAGCTCAGGCAATGATAAGCCAGTTTTCCTGTGAAAGGAAGGGTCTGGCTGTGTTGAGAAGTTTAGCATGATATGCCGCGGCAGAGGCTCTGGCATTGACTTGCCTAGTCATGGAGAGGTTTGAGTCAAGGTATACTCCCAGTGTTTTCACTGAGTCAGAGACTGGGCTTGAGTTGTTGTCGATGGTCAAGTGACTGAATTGAGAGTTGCGATTCTTTAGGGTTTCGGGGGAGCCAATTATGAGAAGCTCAGTTTTGTTGCTGTTGAGGCATAGTCCGTTGAGGGTTCATAGTGACAGTCAGAGTTTTGACTGGTGAAAGTTCTGACAAAAAAGTGTGGAAAAAATACTTTCAAATGTATTTTTAAAAAAAAATTATGGGGGGATCCCCCCAAAACCCTGTTTTATTTTTTTAAACACCTATTTAACTATACCAAATTAAAATAAACCCTTTACTATTTAAAAAAAAAAAATTGAAACCTTTGTTTTTGGCACTTTTGTGTCGAAACTTTTACCTGTTGAAACTATTTTTTTGAAACTTTGACGGGACACCTCAGTTGAGGGCCATCCAGGCTTGGATAGTTGAGTATATCATGTTGAGGGCTTTGGCGTCAGCTTCATAGTCGCCAGTCAAAGGGAGGAGGATTTGTGTCTCATCTGCGTAGTTCATGTAGGAGATACCTAGTGAGTCCAGAATGAGGAAATGGTGCCTTGTAAAAATGTTGTAGAGGGTGGGGGAAATGCATGATCCTTGAGGCACACCACAAGAGATGATGGTGGGACAGGTGTATGCTAGGTCGGAGAATACTTGCATGGACCTCCCTTGCAGAAAGGATCTGATCCAGGTGGCTGCATTCTGTGAAGGACCTTATGATCAACAAGCTCGAATGCCATAGAGAGGTCTAGGACTAGGAGCAGTTCAGGTTTACCTGCATCTCTAGCCTCATCCATTTGGATTTTGAGATCCAGTAAGGCGGTCTCAGTGCCGTGGGCTGGGTGGAATCCCGATTGTCGCAGTGCAAGGATTTTGTTCTCTTCCATGACAAGTTGAATTTGTGAGTAGACAACTTTGTCTAGTATTTTGAGCAAGAATGGGACCGCAGTTATAGGGCTGTAGTTGTTAGGGTCCCCGGGGTCCAGGGTGGGTTTTTTAAGAAGCAAGCGGACCCAGGCCTCTTTGAGGCAAACAGGATGCATTCACCAAGGCTGTTAAGAAGGGGACGAGGGTGGTGGCACATTCTTTGATGATCGAGGCAGGGCAACTATTTCCTTTGCAATTGGAGGGTTCATGGTTTTCATGATGTTGATTATATCTTTCTTTTGAATTTCATTGAAGGAGAATATAGGGGTCGATTTTTTGACCTACGGCAGTTCAGGGAGAGAGGAGTTGGATATGGTTTGTTGAGTGGTTCTGATTTTGACTTGAAGGGTGTCCAGTTTATTGAGTATGGCAGCTTGGATTTCGTTGCACCTAGTTTTGTCTTTGGTGATGTTCTGTGGTGGGGTGGAGGGGGTCTCAAGGTCTCTAAAGATGGAGAACATGTCTTTGGTATTGGATTTAGCACTGGAGATCCTTGCTTTGAAGGAGATGGCTTTGGCCTGGATGATTACTTTTTTGTAGATTTTGGAGTAGATTTGAAAATCCTGTTTGGCGGCATCAGATTGGTTAGCTTTCCAGTGGGATAGTACAGCCTGTTTATTGGCGTGGAGTTCTAGGAGGTCTTCAGTGAACCACAAGATTTCATGTCTGGTAGGTTTGGCTTTCCTAGCTTTGAGGGGCACAATGGTGTCCACTGCTAGTTTGATGGCGAGATGTATGCTAATGCTAAAGTCTCTGGGTTGTTGGAGAAGGGGGACTTGAAGGCAGAGCCTTGTAAGTGTGGTAGTAATCTGTCTGCAGTAAGCTGCTGAGTGCTTGTGGAGGTCGTTGGTGGGAGCGAGGGCAAGTTGTGGAGCGTTCTCTTCGTTGTAGCGCTGTTGAACTGGATAACATGTTGGTCAGTCCACGGGGCTCTGCATTGGCAGTAATGGAGAGGTGGCAGTTGTGATGGGCTGCACAATCCAAGGTGCGACTAGAGAGTGTGTGGGTCAGGAGATGGAGTTGGTGAACCCTAGCGTCTCAAGAGCGGCGTTGAGGGACTTAGCTGAAGGATGTTTGAGGTTGTTGAGTCTGAGGTTGAAGTCTCCTAGGAGAAGAGCTTTAGTTGATTTTTTCAGGTTGTCTTAGAGGATGTGGGTGAGGGCATGTTGGAAGTCACCTAGACGGCCATGTGGGCGGTAGACGAGGTGGATAGACATGATGCAATTGGGCGAAATGTTAAGTTTAATGAGATAGTCACTGTTGATGTTGCTGTCCATGGTTTTGTTGGATTTTCTGATGAAGAGGGTGTCTCGTGCTATGACAGCGACTACTCCTCCTTTGGCAAGTCACTCCTGTCCCTGTAGGGAGAGCAAGTTAGAGGGCAGGGCGTGAGGCTTCATGAAACCATGTTTCAGTTATCATGAGGAGGTCAAGTGTTTGAGTTGTGATGATATCATGAATGTCCAGGGCGTGGTCGTTGATGGAGCCGGCATTAATTAGGGCACATTTGAGAGGTAGATTATGCATAGGGATGTTTTGGATAGTTTTGGTTTTCGAAAGAAGAGTACTGGGGGTTGGCAGAGACTGGTGCAGTTGGTGCGATGATGGTACAGTGAAGTGGCTTGCCGGTAGTGGAGATAGGATGACTAGTTGTGGTTCCTGGCAGGCTCACATCATTACAGACAGTACTGTTAGTTAAGCTCGGTATGGCATTGTGCACGGGTACATCAGTAGCATGACTGGCTACATCAACAACATGACTGCTAACAACAGTGGTATCATTATCATGTACAGTTATTTAAGCTTGCAATGGCATTCCGGTATGGCGGTACTCAGTCCTCAATCTTTGCATGCCCCATCATCCGTAGGTAAAACACACAGACTATGTTCAATTTGTGCTGCCTCTCCTACCTCAACACTCTATATGGGTGCTTGGATTCTGCCCTTCAACCTGGGCCCCATTCCTTGACACTTAACATTGAGGGAGAATGTGACAGACATTCAAGAGTTTGCTTAATTTTCACACCACATCAGCACCTCTTACACACACCATGAACATATACGCATGACTCTGTGCATAGCCGCTACTTCAATTTCCATGCAGGCCATAGTCTTTCTTTCTTTAAATCCATGGATTGTGTAGTGGGTTTGGCTCAAGTATTGCTTTGTCTTTAAAACAATACCCAAGTGTGCTAAAAGCAATAGCAGCCAGTGAGGCAGTCGTCACCACCCGGTAATGGCACCACTCTTTATTTTGAAAGACTGGTCCGTCGGTGCACGTAGAAAGATAATGTTCTTTGGACACTCTATTTTATTTTTTCTATTTATATATTTATAACACGCCGAAGCTCGCAAGCATCAGGGCGCGGACAAAGACACGTGGCCTGGTAGGGACACAGGACAACGAGAATTAAGGACACATGTGTCCGAAGAGAAAAAGGAGAAGAGTCACACTTGCAAACAGGGACTGGTTATGCTGAAAAATCTCTGCAGATGATACAAACAACTGTAAAGATGCATCTTTGTTACTTTGTTAACCCAACACCAGATGTGTTGGTGCAACCTTTCTAGGGTTCTCATGAGTCCCATGAACTTGAGATCACTTTTGTCATGCATCTAATTGGCATTCTTGCCAATGCACTGCCAATGGTAATTTGGGGGCGTGACTGTTAAGGCTGTCTAGATGCTCTCTGATGTATTCCCATAGCTGCCTTATAGTGCTGCCAACATACAGTTTTCTACATACACAGATTACAGCATACTCTACAAAGGTCGATCTATCTTATGCCTTCTTTAGGAATATATTTGCACCGTCCACATGTGCAAACCTACACATGCTACAGGTGCAGCACTTATGGAACCCTGTCAAAGTATGTAACCAGTCTCTCCCACTACTTCTGTTGCTACAGCTGGTATCAGGAAATGACAGACATAGTTTGTTCCTGATAGTAGCTGCTCCTCTGAACACAAATTTAGGCATGTGATCTAAATACTGTCAGAGATCAGAATTCATACACGGAATGTGCCAATGTGTTTGCACTATTTTATAGAGGCTGTGTGTGCCATTGGAGTATTGTTTAATGATGTAAATACTTTGCTTGTCCTTGCTCACTTTAGAGGTAGGTTGTAACACAATTGATCTACCCAGTTCCTTGATCTTATCATGGGATTTCTCAACAACCTCATTTGGGTATCCCCTCACTTGAAATCTCTGTCAGAAGTTGGCATTCTTTATTAAAATGAACATCCCTGCTGCAGTTACGGCGTGCCCGATAGAACTACCCTGCCGGTATATTAGTGACAGTGGATTTTCTATGGCAGCTCCCTGCATGTAATGTAGATTTCACCTCTGTATCCTTACGGAATGTCCTTCTTTCTATTTTGCCATTGGCAATATAAATGTGAAGATCAAGGAAGTCTATATTAATGTGGTCACAGTGTCCTGTAAGTTTAATGCCAAAGGCATTGTCATTCAAGTAGTGTGTGAATCTCTCAAAAGCTTGATGTGAGCCATGCCAAATGATAATAATGTCATCGATATACCACCTCCAAGTAATGATGTTATCTACAAATTCATTGTCGCTAAGAGCATGTGTCTGTTCATATTGTACCATGAGGAGATTGGCCAGAGAGGGGGCATATTTGGACCTCATTGCTACTCCTTTCATTTGCACATAGTATGAATAGTCAAAAAGAAAAACATTATTTTTGAGTGTGAATCTCAGAAAAATGTTCAGCATCTCTACATGCAGACAGTAAGATGCCGAAAAATCTTGGTAGTTGCAGTCTATGGCTCTGATAGCCATTTCATGATCACTTTCCATGTACAATGCTGTTACAACCATTGTGGCTAACTAGTAGCCCTCCTACCATTCTATGTCAGACAAGAACTGTAAAACCTGAGTGCTGTCTTTAAAATAGGATGGTCATTTCAGGACATGCTCCTTGATTACGTTGTCTATGTATTGTGACAAACCCTCGGTTGTCCACCCTACCCCGGTCCTAATCGGGCAGACCTATGTAAGTGTCTCACATTTCTGTGTGTCTTTTGCAGGAAATATATTGTCGGCATGTTTGGGTCTGTCATACTTAGAAGACATTTCTCCTCATCTGTGACTAGGCGCAGCCCATACAACTTGTAGCATTCAAGTCTTGGACAATTGTCTTGGTTGGATTACTGGGTAATTTCCTGTAGAACACCAGTGTTCGTAGGTGTGAAATACCCATACTGATGTAACTGTGTGTGTTCAACATTGCCACTTTTATAGCCCTCCTTGACCACTATGTCTGTGTCATTAGCAACAATGTCCAAACCTAGATGTTAGTCCTTACCGAGATTAGGCCTAATTCTGCTATTTCCTTTGCACGTTTTCATGTATGACTGTTTTATGGAATGTTTCTATGACACTTTCATTGGAAAGTTGCAGAGTAGATTTTGATTTGGATTTCAGTTCTTGTAACTTCAGATTCCTGGCATGTACCTCTAAATCAATACATATGTCATCATACCTGAGATTGGCCCCTTGGTCAAAGGACATCAGGAGATGGGTGTTCTCAATATCCCAATATCCCCTATAGTCAGTTCACTCAATGGGTCCTGTCAGAGGTCAGGAACGAATGTCTCAACCTGAGATGCAAAACTATTTTTTTACTTGAGTTTCCTAACAAGCTTGAAAACATCAATCTGAAAGTTGGTGAAATCAGCATCTGTAGTCAGAGTGAAAGGTAGCTCTTTGTTTAAAACTACAATTTCTGCCATGTTGAGCTGTTTGTTAGATAGGTTGATGACCACATTCTTTGCAATCATTTTTCTGACTGTTTCCTGGAGCTCAATCTTGTAGGTCAGTCTGTTTGTCCTCATCTGAGCTTCCTCCTGCCCCCTCACATGCCCCTGATATTGTGCTCCATGTTGTAATATTACGCACTAATGGATCTTGGAATCTTACTTGCTTTATGTTCCTTTGTGTTCCTTTTCTGTACCTTCATATTTGTTCTAAAAACTATTTTTCTGAGTTGCACTGTCTGTCACAATGCTGGTTGTTTGTGCTCCTGGGGTTATGATATTTCCCCCTTTTGATTCTATATCAGAGCTGTCTGGGGATTTGTTTGGTGTGCTCTCCCTAGATATATTGTGTGTCTCATCAAATGTAGGCTGAATCGTATATACTCAGTCTTCACGGTAATTACGGTTGTCCCTAAAATATTTTCTGAACTTGTGTAATTTACAGGGTAATTCATGAAATAAATGTGCGGCGAAAACGGGGCTGACCAATGGTTTGGTCCTCTGTGGGAATAGCTAACCCACCCCAGAACTGGCCACTTCAACTAGCCCCAGCTCTTTAGCTAGCCTAGAACCATCAGACTAGCTTCTATCCTTCTTTAAACAAAGTGTATGAACACATCCCTGCATTGAATCAATATAAGGGAATATGTATAGAAATATGTATAGAACCAATGTGTGCACTTCTTGCACTTCTGCATTTCTATGTGTCAACACTGTTTATCTTGCCTTCTGTTTTATATATAAAGGTTTAAATATGATGTAATATTTACCTCACAAACAACAGTACTAAAACACCATTGATTTAAACTTTGCACTGTGATTAAGTACTGTTAAAAGTGTTACGCTGTCTATTCTCTGGCCATTTGCTGAAACGTGAATATGATAGTTTTAAGCCCAGCCAAAGGACTGGATCTGCTAAATAAAAGCAGCTTTGTTTTGAGCATAAAACTGATGTCTCAAGTTATGTGCATGGACTAGAATCCAGAGTAAAACAACCCTACTGTGGGGTACTTAGCTTACTTTTGAAGCACTAATACACAATGATAACTGATACAGCACAGTAGACACTCAAATTGGATAATAGTGTTAACTAATTGATATGTGGTTGGAGCCCCCCTTATGTTTTCCAGAAAACGGGAGTGCAAGCATGAAAATCGCAGCACATGCGTGCAAAACGTGCGCAAGAGCCCATTCCCTGTTCATGGAACACATTGCTCGTGGCTTACCCGCGACCTGTGCCGAATCCGTGCGGGTCCTACATGTCATTGCTCATCAGGAATGCTCTGCGCGAGACTCCCAAAGAAAGCGCACATCGTCCAGTGCACACACCTAAAAAGGGGGTGGAACACGCGGAATGGGGAACAACACGCAAATATGCAGTCCTGTACGCATGATGCTTTTATGCACCATAACCATATGCAGAATTTGATCCTTTCTTTAATGGGCAGCCAATGAAAGCCTCTATTTGTCCTGGTTACATGATCAAACATTATAAGCCCGCAACTGCTCTGACTGCACTATTCTGTAAGACCTGAATTCTGACATGCTCTGATTTATTAATGCTTATGAGAAGATTACTACAGTACTACAGTAATCATCTTAAACCCAATAATTGCTCTTGCTATTATTTTGCAATTACCTTTTGAAATGAACAAGCACATTTGTGTGAGTAGTTTTATATAGTATACTGATGATGACACCAGATGACTCACTTGCACCTTCATACTGAGATGTTGGTCCAGGAAAATTCCTAGGGTTTTAACCTTGGTTTTGGTGTAATATCATACCCTGCAACTCTGTTTTTATAATTATCCCCACACTTTTACTAGGTGTTCCCACAACCATGAGTTCCGTTTTTTCCTTATTTAGTTCAAGGCCATTCTCCACCATCTATACTTGAATTATATTGTAGACCTCATTCAATCTGCCAGTGTCTTGCTCATGACTCCCTGATAATGGGATGCCACATTGCGTTTCATCCGCATACTTTGTGAATTCAATACCATTTCTATCTAACAACTCAAAATGAGGAACAGTAAAGATGTAATAAAGGGATGCCTCAAGCAGGCACCCTGTGGGACACCAAAATGCATGGTACTTGGTGGAGCATCCGGAAGGTTACTGTACACCCTCAGTATTCTGTTTCCCAAGAAGGATTGTATGCATGCTGAGAAGGCATCTGAAAAATGTGCTACCTCCTTCAACCTAGTGACTTATAAATCATAATCCACGAGGTCGAAGGCAGTCGAAAAGTCCAGTAGTATCAGGAAAGCTGCCCCCCTTGTCCATTGTGTGAAATAAGTTAGACTTAATGTCCTGCAAGTCTGTGTCTGTACCATGACCTTGCCTGAAAGCCAGATTGTCTCTCATGTAAGACTGTATGATTATTAAGAAATTCTAAAATCTGAGTGTAAGCAATGCGGTCTGAAATCTAACAAAGGGGTGATCCACACAGATTTTAAATGGTCCGGGACATGGCTTTCCAAAAACTAGGTTTTGACATATTTAGTAAGGGCTTCAATCATGATAAAAGAACACACTTTGAAGGTCTCGGCTGGACAAGAGTCCCCCTTAAATTTGTTGGTCTCATTTTACCAATAATTCCGGCCAGTTCTTTCTGTGTTATTGGGTGAAAATTAAAGGAAGGTTCTACTATTTTTCCAGGGATTTTGCTAATATATGCTTTGGCAGAAGCGGCCTCTGTTCTCCAAACCTCAATGTTTTGTTTGATCTTATCCAGTTTCTTTAACATAGTGTTTGGATAGATGAGCACCATTCTGCATTTTTAGTTGGCAGATCATTCGAGGGTGGACACAGAGTTTCTAGTTCCTATAAGATTTTAAACAATTCTTTAGATTCATGTTGTGCATCATGGATCCTAAGGTCCAACATTTCTTTAGCTTTTATAATGGCCTTTTTAAAGACTTTAGAAGCTTCTTTATAGTCTTGTCTATCAATCTCCAGTTTGGAGTTTCTCCAGATATAAAAGTATATATTTTTCTTTGATTTAAGACTCTTTAATTGTGGTGTAAACCAACTATTACATTTCCTACTAGGCGCTAATTTAGTTCTTATAGGTGCAAGGACATCAACTCCTTTTTTTAAGGAACCCTGGATTTCTTCACTCATTTTGTTCGCACTATTTGATATCTCAACCTCTGTTGCCAATGGCAGCAGTCATTTCTTCATGGCTTCTGGTGTGAGTCTCTTAATAATTCTCATAGGTTTAGGCTGTTTAATTATTTTAATATTTTTAATCTGGGCATCACATATAATATTCAGATGAATAAAGAAATTATCTGACTAAGGACACTGGCTTACAACGGGATCGGTCGTGGGTACATTATGCATGGCATTCCAGTCCAGGACATTTCGCTTAATATGTGTAGGTTCTCTAACAAACTGTTCAAAGTTGATAAGGGATTTTTCCAGGCTTTGGGCCGCTAGATCTTATTTACAGCCGAGCAACATGCTCATGTCTCCCAAAATTAAAGCTTTAGTGTTAGGTTTGAGGATTGAGAGCAGCCAGTTACTCAAGTGTAATGAGAAATCCTTCATACGATTAGGAGGTCTATAAAGTAATATGTTTATTGTAGTTTCTGGATTCATCATAATTTCACAACCACTAGTGCACTCCATGTGAACTTCCCAAATATCTAACGTGGTCTTAAAAATGGCAGCCACTCCACTGCCTTGCCTTATGCTCTGTCCTGCCTAAAAATATTGTACCCACTTGGGATTGCCAGGGATAGCGTAGGTCTGGCTGCCTTAAATAACCAAGCCTCTGTGAGAGCACAGATCTCTAACTCATGTTCAGTTATATAAGAGGAAATGTCCATGGCATGCTTTACTAATGATCTTGTGTTTAGTAAAATGACTTTAAGCAACAAGTCCCTTGCTGGGCCATTAATCTTTGTAGGGTAGAGAGGATCCATCTTACTAGGAATATTTAATTTATTCAGATCTACCTTCAAAAAGACATTTGTTCTTATGGGAGTCAAGCTCTCCACTTCCAGGCTAAGAGGTTCCAGTTTTGTCTTCTCATAGATTACCTTATCCATGCTCAACAGCACAGAGGAGGGACAACATAGTGACAGACTCTCTATTAGTTCTGGCATTGGTTTAAAGGTATTGGCTAGATTTGGATCCTGTAGATATTGAGCAACTATCTCTGCCCATTTTTTGCTCGCCTTTGATATGAGATCCTGAAAAGGAGGTAGGATTGGAGCACATAGACAGTTGAAAATATTCATAGCGCTGTTTATTTGCAAGGGCAGCTCCCTACCTCTTATATGCAGAACAATCGCGCCACTTGACCGGACCTAGAAGGGACAGGAACAGCCGCGGTTGATGCCATGTGCTGGGGCTCATGCGGTTGTCAGCAAATTAATGGCGTCCTTGAAAACGATAATGTTGCTTGCTATTGTAGTTCACAAGGGCGCCTGCTCCAGTAAATACTGAAACACAATACAAATTGCAGGAATGCAAAACACTTTGAATCTAGGCAGAGAGTAAGATCAGATAGAGTGACAAAGTTAGAAGCAATACAAGTTTCTAAGGTACTCTAAACATTTTCTAAAATGCTAAAATATACAATTATTAAAATCAGGTAAATTTGATTATTTTTAAAGCTAAGCATTAAAAATTAAGCATGTAGGCATTAAAAGTGGGGCACCCTAGAGCTTCCTTTAGTAGTAAAGAACAGACCTGGATTGACGCCACGCACCAGCGCTCATACAGCGGTCAGCAAATTAATGGCATCCCAAGAACCACAATACTGCTGGGTATTGTAGTTCACGAGAGCGCCTGCTCCAGTAAAAACTGAAACACAATACAAATTTCAGGAGTGTAAAGAACTTTGAATCTAGGTGGCGCGTAAGATCAGATAAAGTGACAAAGTTTGAAGCAATACAAGTTTCTAAGGAACTCTAAAATGTTTCTAAAATGCTGAAACATAGAATTCTTAAATTCGGGTGAATTTGATTATTTTCAAAGCTAAACATTAAAAACTAAGCGTGCAGGCATTGCCAATGGAGGCCCAAAATATTGCTGAAATGTTAGCATGATGATGGGTGCAGGTGATGTAAGTCAAGACCTCCAGACAACAACACAATACAAACACTCCTTTAGGGACAAAGACTTGGTGCACTTCTCTGCAAGGAAAATATTTATTTTGTATACAAAAAGGAAAAAAGCATCAGAAGGTCCCATAGAACCAAACTGACATGGATCTCTCTGTTAGTTCAAAACAGGCACT
This sequence comes from Ambystoma mexicanum, assembly GCF_040938575.1. Classification (NCBI taxonomy): domain Eukaryota; kingdom Metazoa; phylum Chordata; class Amphibia; order Caudata; family Ambystomatidae; genus Ambystoma; species Ambystoma mexicanum. The sequence goes on along the minus strand of NC_090932.1, from coordinate 358,919,815 downwards.
TTGCTTTTAAGGAAAAGACTTGTCACTCATAATGTGAACAACATACAGTGTTATCCCCCTCATTGGCTACGACCTATATGTTTCCTGCCCTGTCGGCCTAGTCACATGGTGTGCACCTGGTTGTTAGCATGAGCTCAGTGGACAACTCTGAGTTGAAATTGGCCCTTTGAAATAATAGTGTGCTTATCTTGATACCATACACTCAGGCGCACCAGCAATGCCTCCCTAGCTCTCGACAGGATTTGTTGGAATCACCTCTTTCTCTTCGTAACACAAGTCACAGGATGTTCTGCTCCTCTCTCCCCCCTTATCAGTGGCCCACCTAAGGTGCACCTCCTCACTCTCTCAAGAACCACATTAATCAGCCCAATTCTGTTTAATGTATGTACTCTATTTCCCAGCTGCCTGGCAGTTCAAATAGGTCAGCCAATGTCCCGGGGGAATGATAGTGCCCTAAATCTAAAATGTGCATGTTGACAGCTCAAGACATCTAACCCTACTCCCATGGGTGTGTCCTTTGGAAAGGCTGCAGCCCTACAATAGCTCTCCCTTTCACATTCCAATCTTTTTCCACATCTGGAGACAGTTAAACCATTATCTTTTCGGCATGAATGCTACTAATCTCAGCTTCACTCCTGGGGTGGGAAAGGGAACATCATTTGAACTCTTCATTATGCCACACTACTGCATTTCCAACGGGGAATACAACATGCTTGGCCTCACATTCAATATGGCAATGCTTCACTATTTTCCTCATAGTGAACCTGTGTCATCACCATCGTCGTTTTAGCTTATATTTCACTACTACTACCCAATATCACATGTGCACCCTATAGCTGGACCTACCTATGTTTCTATGACTACTTTAAAAATGCATTGGTCAAACTTATTGTATAACCAGCTCCCAACTGCACTCCCAATGCCTCTGCTGCCACTCACCTCGGCTTTCTTGTGTGCTAATAGACTTTCCTAGTCTAAATCATTTGGCTGTGCTTGGAAACTGCACATGTATTCCAAGACCCATTATATAAAGTTAGGGCACTTTTGAGTGTTGATTCAGAGCTTGATTCTCTAAATCATATATTGGCGGTCTTTTAGATGCTTGCCAACAGCAATGCATCATGGAAGATAAGATTAACTTTTTGGCTACAGGACATCCCATTATATTTTTTTAAACACTGGATGGATTTGCACCAAAACAAGAATGATCTCCTTTGAGTGCTTCGTGCTCGACTAGTTTCTTATTTGCCGTAAATCCATCCAGCGGTTTGCGCTATGCACTTGAGCAGAAATTGGAATGCATGGAAAAGTGAAAACACACCCCTTTTTTTACCCTTTATATCTTTTCAATTATAACATGCATTCACATGAAACCTAACAATCCTGGGTGGTCCGGACCATAATGTAGGGGATGTCAAATGCTGTGCTGATCTATCTTACGGCTCAAAATACATTATCCCTAGAATCTTTGCTTTTGGTATGAATGATAGGTTTCACCTTAACAATAGGGTAGCTATTGCCGCCTGACTATATATATATATTTGATTGAGTTGTAATTTCAAGGAATATAAATCAATACTGCCCATTGGAACAGCACTGTGAGCCAGTGACATGTTATGTCTTCAGTTTCAGCAAAATGAGAAGAGCTGAGGTAATGTTTCATCTACAAGACGGGGCGCCTTCCTGTCCACAAAAACCTAGAGTACAGAACCCCAGTGAATGCCCTCCATTAGGATTAGAGGAATAAACATGCTGTGAAGTGGCACATATGAGATAAGTGGTGTTTGTAGTTGAGATACTCTAAACGTCATGGTGCTTAATCTTTTTTAGCTCCATATATGTTATAGATTGTTCTATGGAACCGTGAGATAAGAAAGAAGGTGAGACAATGTGTAACTGTGACATCTGTGACATCTTTAGTCTGCTAGATTGTTGCAAACAGCAGTTTGAATTTTATCTGAGATGCACTATAAGTGCTGGGGACGGTTCTGCTAGATAGGTGGCTCTCAATTGTAACCTGGGATAATCATTATTATTAAATAATGGCAGTTAGTTCCTCTACATAATGTTTGTAAGCACAGCACAGCTGAAGTAGTCACTGTAATGCCTTCCAAAAGGGCACTGCCACCAAGCAGGTGGGAGAGGAGCAATGATTGAACAGCAGTGGCATAGTGCATAATAAAATCACCACCAAATAAATAAAATGAATGCATGGCATGCACCCCATGTGAAACATGCACTGAACCGGAATAAACACAGTCCATAAGTCAGCTGCAGCAGCCAATAAACTAGAAAGTAATTGAATTCAAGTGCTATTAATGATCCAATAATAATGAGCATTCTCATGGGTAAAATAGGGGCATGGTCCTACGATGCAAAGTTCAGCTTTCACCCACTGAGACCATAAACAGATCTGCACTTCTTCCCACAAAACATAATACAATAACCACATCTTCTGGACCCTGCTCTATTTGCAACAAGTCCGCCCTCCCTGACATAGAGACCTAGTAAGTCCAAGCATTACAGGAAGGATGAAAAAGTAAGCAGCGTGCAGCATCTTCTCAGTCCTGTTAGGGGTTTTGTCAGAGGGCTATTACATAACTTGGGTGGTATTTTAGTATTGAGGTAAAATAGGAGTAATGCCTTATACAATGAGACAAGTCTCTCCTTCCTTATATTTATATTCTGTTTAGGGTTTACTGTAAGTGCACACTAGTGGACTTTGCACTTATGGGGACAGGACAGCATCAGCTGTTTTTCCAATCACTTATTTACAAAATCGGACTACCATCTTTGACGGAACTGCTCAGCTGTCAGCATGCACAGCCGAGGCAACACACATGCACACACATACATTATAGGTTTTCTAGCTTGCTAGCTGGATCCAAAACTTTACCTCCCACTTTACCACATGTGGCAAATATTTTACCACTTTTGGGTACACCAAGACACGTATTATTTCCCCTCTTTGAAAAATAATCCACATAGACACAAGAATGCAACCCCACTGATTAGGTTTTTGTACAACTATTTTCTTTTATACTGGTGTGATTTAAACATAGGTTCTGTGTTACATATATTACAAGTTAACAGCTCAGCAGTAGATACATGAGCCATCCTTGTTCGCACTGAAAACATTCATTTTTTCTTATCAAGACCTCGAATCCCGATGCGGTTGCAGAATGTAATGTCTAAGAGAAAAGACATAAAGCATAGCATGATAGCAGGTTAACTTTTCCCTCTGTCACACTTCAGTGATTCCCCATTACATATGCGAAAGAAAGGGAAAAAAAAACTTTGTTCAAAATAAACCTTTAACCTTGACTGATGGGAAATGCACACCATTATCTGCACGCTCCTCAATTTACCATTACTTACTTCTAATGTATAGGATTTCTGCACTGTTTATCAGGAAAGAGCCCCTCTCTGAAGTGTCTTATCTGCAAGCGGTAGTGTTGCAAATATTGCAGCTTGGCAGCCCAGTGAGAAGCCGATGACCTCACCCCAACCTCCTTCAGACTGCTGCCTAGTATCTTGCCCTCTCTGCACAGCCTGGCCATGCTCTCCGTGCCCAGCCCAGCTGCAGTCTTGATCTCTTCTCTGCGCTCTAAAATGATGACTGAATCTCCACCCCGTATTCTAGCTAGATTTATAACATAGGTCTCTCAATCTTTACTGACCCTGCCCATTCTCTCAAAGTATCTTGTCACCCCATTTGATCCTTTAGAATCATGGCAGTTCTCTCTCCAAACACCCCAGATCCTGAACCTTATTGTATCAACTTTCTTCCTGGAACACACAATGTGCCTTCTGAATGAAAAAGGCATCCAATGCATTTTACATGCACGTTTACCTCTACTGAATGAAAAACTGAATTTGTCATCCGAAACATTTGCACTGTTCTGTTAAAGGGTACATTAATTAATTTCTGGGGAAATGTTATTAAACAGGAAATTGTTCGTTGATTACTTTGAGTTAGCTTATTCAGTGCACATTGGTCATTTGGCCCACACACTATAATATGGGACATTTGTGCACGTGCTCAGTGCATTTCAATTTGCTGTTTTTGCATTCATTTCACTGCCTCCATTGAACATCTAGTTTACTGCCCCCATGAAACCAATGCATTATCTTTCCCTGCACATTCCTTACATACTCCCTCCTTTTTCTCATGCAGAGATCGCTTGCAACATCACTGCAGGAGGAACAACAATCAATTCTACTAGAATGTGTGAGCCACAGGGCACCTCTCCTTCCCCATTGTTGTCAGTAGTATGATTAACATCCTCATCTTAATGATAAGTACAACTAGCCATCCCCTCATTAAGACAATCGGAATTGCCAAAATCACCATACATCTTTCCATCCAGGAACCCCAATAGAATGTGTTTTCCTTTATTAAACCTAGGCTACTCACAGTGATGTTATCCTTTTTTAAATTCATATTGACGGTATGCATCTTTTTGTGGTTCAATAAAAATTCTACATCCGGATCAATAGGAAATTAATCACTCTGGAAAAAATCAATATTCTCCACATTCCCCTCCCATAAATCACAGGCGCATGAAATAAGTTCAACCCTCCTATTGAAACCACTGTATCCTTTGGGACAGGTATGTAGAACACAGTATGTTTCAATTGTTTCACAATGAAAGACCCATGATTCAGATGAGTGATTGTATAGTTTTTCAAAGAAGTGCTCACCAACCACCTATTTTTAATCAACCTGGCCTGGGACAGTTCCTCAATTTCAGGGTTACTAATGACCACTTCACATCCCCCAGACACCCCGGGATCCGATTTCAACCCGCAAATAGCATCTGCAATGTCAGGAACAAATGTTTTGCCCGGGCACATGTAGTTTTGTTCTTTGAATTGTATACATGTATCCAAATTTGAAATTAGATAAACAACACATTCCCAGGATTGAATTGCCACTCGCTCCGGGGTCTTGATTTCGAAATATATACCATTCTGCCAAAATCCCACATTGTGTACCAATTTGGTCTGGTATATTAACTCTGGAGAAATGCATAGGATGCATAATAAAAAACCTATTTCCATCCTTTCTATATGTATGTATAAAGGCATAGAGCTCCCCATTAGAAAGGCAATGTTAACTTGCACCATTTGCACTTCTCTTTGTGGGATCCTTGCTATCATTTGGTGGATGATATCGGATGACACAAAGTACAATGGTATATGCCCTTGAATTAGTTGTGATATTGCACTTTGAACTTCCACCAGGTATTTCCCGAGTAACCTTTCAATTGGATTGATCATAATTATAATATCACTCAATACTTTATCATGTTTAACCACAACATTTGTGCTGTGCTGCAATATCTCAGCTTGCTCATTTAAGATGACAACTGATTCATTCACGTATTGCACTTGCTCATTAGGTCTGCCTGCTCTAATGTTCGCTGTATTATGTCCAAATCATATGCTAACTGCTGTGCCTTGGCACTTAATGTTCCCACAGATATAACATTGGCTGAGGACAATGTGCCCACCACAGCCCCAATAATAGTCATTACAACAGATGTCACAAGCAAACCTGCCAGACGCGTCCCCATTGTTCTTTTCACACCAGTTGTAATTACAGTTTCATTCATGATCTTTTCAACTACAAGATCAGGATTTAGATGTATATGCATATTTTGATATACTAGTATTCTACTTCACAGAATGAATCTAGGTACCCTTTCTACTGCAATTTCGGTTGCCGGTCCGGGTCCTATGATGACCTTTGCTCCTGTGGTTTTAACTCCCGACACAACCAATATGAGTAGCACGATGAGCATCCAATTCCCTGGCCGGGTCATCATCCCTAAAGACTGGTAAGCCGATTCATGGAATTATTGTGTGCTGAAAATTCCCGCGCAACCGTGCCAAAGCGTGCGAATCGCAACGCAAGTGTGAAAATCGCAGCAAAACCTGCGCACAGCGATTCATGGAAGTCCATGTGAGTGTAAATCCATGAATGTGCGCTAAAATCTTGCGTGGCGCATGCTGGCGCACAAGTCTTCAAACAGCGTGCGTTACACGCATAGCGAAGCGCACACAACAAAAGTAGGCGTAACACGTGGAATGGGGAACAACGCGTGAAAATGTGGGCGTCACGGGGGAAGTACAGGAGTCAAATGCGCGGAACGCCCACATGCGCGCCTACAACACGTATTCATGGAATCAAACGGGGCTAACGCGTGCGCCAAAAAAGACGCGCTAATCCGGAAACACGTATGCCAGCAGGAAGCAGGCGTAACTGGACCCGCGCAGCATAAAAGTGCACGCAAACAACCAACAAGCTCAGACGCCAAGATGAATATACCGTTCCTCGCAGCAGTGGTCGTGGGATACGGCAGGAGGAGGAGGAGGATAGTCAGGCCCTGAATTTTTACACCCAGAACCAGCCTTTTGGGATGCCTGATGACCAGGTGTATGGGAGGTACAGGTTTCCACCTCATGTAATACTCGACCTGGTGAGTGGGAGGATGACCTCACATCACCCACCCTGTGCTCCCAAGCACTGAGCCCCTTGGAAAAGGTGCTCAATGTACTGCACTTCTTGGCCACTGGATTTTTTCAGCAGACTACTGCCATAGTGGGGGGGGTATCCAGGCCATGCAGTCACGCTGCCTGCACCAGGTGTTGGCCATCAAGACTGCACGCCCATCAGTCCGCAGGCAAATATACCTGCCCAGAACACCTGCAGAAAGGCAGGCTGTCGTCCAGGATTTTTACGGGGTGGCACACTTCCCCAAAGTGCTAGGTGCCATTGACTGCACCCATGTGGCTCTACGTCCTCCCAGGGCAACTGAGCACCTCTACAGAAACCGCAAGCACTGGCATTCCATCAACGTGCAGGTAGTATGTGATGCCAAGGGAATCATCACCTCAGTATATTCCAACTATCCAGGGTCCACCCATGACAGTTTCATTTCCAGAATGTCAACCCTAAACCGGGACCTAGAAGCTGGGCAGCATGGCGATACATGGCTGCTTGGTGAGTATAAATGCACATGCACATTCGTGCATGTCAGATACTGAGTAATGTCACAACCCCACTAATGATACCCATCATCACCTCCCCAGGGGACAGTGCCTACCCACTGAGCACCCAAATGATGATGCCAATTCGGAACCCCACCACACCACCCGAGGTAAGATGCAACACAGCCCATATTGCAACCCGGGGCATAATGGAGCGCACATTCGGAGTGCTCAAGTCACGCTTTCGCTCCCTTGACCGCTCTGGTGGGCAGCTGCTATACGTGCCCCCAGTAGTGTGCTGGATCATAGTGGCAGCATGTGTCCTGCACAACGTTGCAACACGCCGGGGCCTGCCCGTGGACATGGTGGTGCCCCCAAATCCCCAACCACAAGCACAGCCGCTGCGCATGGGAGGGGAAAGGGCACATGGTGAGGCAGCCCGTACGCAGCTGGTGGCTAATTACTTCACCTAAAATCACACCCCTGTGGAGTGCACACAGCCCTGGCACATACCAGCTGACAATCAATGATGATGACATAAGGGACAGTCAACTGTCACAACCATACCAGCCTGAGATTGGCCACCTGGAATTGTTACATTGTGGGCATCCCTACCTGCCGAAACACAACCAATGCTGTGTCACAAAAAAAACAAACATTTATGCTGCATGAATGACTACCCCCTTGCAAAATACAACATGAAAATAGCGCCATGTCACCCAACCCCTCCCCAGCTCCGCCACCCAACACACCATGGCATGTCATGCAATATGAAAGCAAACAAAGCAATGCACAAGACCTGACACAAGTGTCACAAAGTGCACTGTCCCAAATGGAAACTGCCCACAGGCAATATGGTCCCAGTAATCAATAACAAACAGCACACATGAACAAATACTTACCACCAACACATTACAGCAACACACCATGAAGCATTGCAAAAACATGACAGTACTAAGTCAAAGTAGTGGTAGTCTTACAACCTGAATAAGCCAGCACATCGACCCCTTCCAACTGTAGAGTGTTGCTGCCACGCAAATGTGTCAGTGTACTGCATACAACATGAACTCCATCTGCAAAGGAGACGGCCTTGTGAAGACATGAGGAAGGAACCTGCAAATTAGGAGGAAGACATGGATGCACAAGCACATATCAATACACCATGCAGTGTACAATACAACAACAACACCCACTAGGGATGTACACATAGTATTGACTACAAACTGCCCACACAGCTCATGGGAGCCCAATGTCACTGTGTAAGTCACTGTCACTTGGTCACACCCTTTGCAAGCCCATGGAAACGGGAAGCAGGAGGGGTGTGTGTGTCACAAACCCAAGCATCTAACCCAAACTCAGGACAAGCCTGCATGTGCCCAGCCGGAATACAGTGGATGCCCACGGGAGCCACACAAGGCAACACACTGTAAAAATAAAAAAATAAAATAAAAATGGCCATGTGAGGGCTGGGGGGGCCACCCAGGAGGTTCGAGGACAGGGTGCACACCAACACCCACCTGCGTGGATGTTGCGGAAAAAAAAATACCTCCATGGGCTCATGGCCTGCACGGCTATGCCATTGTGGGAGAACTGCTGTCGCTCTCTTCACCCTCTGCTGGTGCATCAGGAGGTGGTGGCACTATGGGAGGCAGCCCACACAAAGCTCTGGTATGGTCCTCCATGGCAGCAGGCATGCGGGTCTGGAAGGTCTGATTCTGGAGGATTAAAGTGTGGAGATCCCCATGCAGCACATCACGGGTTGACTGCACTTCTGCACGCATGGCCTCGCGGGATGCCCAGATCTCCTCACGTGTTGCCTGCAGCTCAGCTGAGAGTGAACGTGTGAGTGTTCCAGCTGCTGTTCTGCCTTAACATTTCGGGAAGCCTCAAGTTCAAGCAGACTCTGCCTGAGGTTATGGAGTTCCAGCCTCAGGGCTTCCCTGTGGCCCTGTGACTCTATTGATATGGATTCACGATATGGAGTCTCCAGTGCCGCCCGTCGGTCCCTGTTGGATGCCAACATGTCTTCCCTGTGTGATTGGCAAATGGAGTCTGTTGCCTCCTGTTGTTGCTCCATCTGCCTTTCAGGGGGGATAATGGAAGTGGCCACCCTCTCCATTGCCTGAGCCATCATTTCTACTGATGCTGCCTGTTGGGTTGCCATACCGTAGGTGGAGTTTTCCCCTACAGTGTTGCCTGGTGGCGCACGGCCACCACGTCGGCGGGTACCACACCTGTTTGGGGCAAGGCGATCTGCACCTTGCTGTGCTGGCACTGCCCGAGGCTGCAGGACTGCATTCTCCCTCTGATCTGCTGGCCCAGGAACAGGATCAGATGCTGTGGAGTGTGACCCTGCATCCGTGACCGCCAAAGGCGGACCTACCAACACTGACATCCCCATAGAGGGTTCTACCCCTGGTCCAGGTGGGTTGGACAGAACAGAATCCCTGCCAGAAGCACTGACCTGCGACAGCACATAAGTCTCATCATCCGACTCAGCACCTGAATAGAGGTCTGGGGAGCTGCACCCAGAGGCACCCCTCGACAATATGGTCTGCAGTACCAAAGTGTTTTCACCCACCACCACCACACCACGTCCCCCACTGGTTCCTGGTCGTGGCTGAGAATCCTTGTGGGTCTGCACCATCTCCTGAACCTCACCAGCATCAAGTGCGTCGTCACCTGCAAAAATCATGAACACAAGAAATGGAAACAGGCATGAGCACCATAGCACACACATAGGTCTGACAAGACAGAGATCCTGTACATGGTTAACACATGTCCCACATGACCATAACCCTGGAATGCATGCACTGTCAATGATTCTGAAGGGGAGTCAAAAAGGCAGACAATGAGGACACCAAGATGGAAAAGCAACACATTTGCAGCATGTCGTGTAGCACTGGCATCACACATTAGCCTGTGAGTGGCATGTCCAATGCACATACATGACACATGCCAGCACACAGATGTCATGTAGCATAGCCATGGTAAATTGGACAACTACAGCGATATGTCAGTGAATGAGTACTGTCACAGATCCATGTCACATGGACATGATGAGAAGATCAATGCAGAATAGTGTTGCAAAATATGCTTGTGCCGCGCACTGCAACACATCCAGTGTAAATTAGACAGTGATTGTAGGCGGATGTACACATCAATGGTTGGTCACTTCAACATGACAGGAAACAAATACCATGTTCCACATGCAAACAGGCCCTAAAAATAAATGTCAGCAGGCCAATACTCCCTCGCCCTGAATGGTTTAAAGATTCACATAACCAGGTAACTAAAGTAGCACAATGTGGGGTGTAAACAATGACAGAAGCATGTCACATATGTGGCATTAGGGATGAAAAAAGCATATGAAAAATGGGATAATCTAAACAATCAGCCTGAATGAACACAGAAAAAATCAGAATAATGTTGTTGCAAGATGATAGTTCAAGTGCAACAGCAGTAATGTGGGGCTAATTGGCTACTGTGGGCAGAAGGGATACTGTCATACCCAAATCAAAGGCACATGAATGTATTGGAGGAAGCACATGGGTGACCCATAACACTCAGGAGTATACACCCTCACCTGACACTCAATCAGACCCCGTCACCCAAACAACATACACATGGATTACACACACATGCATGGGCACTCACCGGACAATGCCTCGTAATCAGGTAGCTCTCCCACGCGTTGGATCTGTTCGTCTCTGACGAAGGTCCCAGCAACAGACTCATGTTCAGTGAGTTTGTTGTCCTCTGGTGGAGACCCACCGCCAGTCACCAGAGTAGCGGCATGATTTGAGGCCAGCTTGTTCTTTGCTCTGCGTTTCAGGTCATTCTACCGCTTGTAGCAATCATCAGCTGTGCGCCTCACAAATCCAAGGGCACTTATGCAGTCCGCGATGGTCTGCCAGTGTGCCCTACGTTGACCAGGTGTGGTCTTGCACCCTGCAGTCACCACCATTTTGTGGCTATGTGCCGACACATAGCTCACAAGTGCATCAAGTTCGGGGTCATTAAAGCTAGGCTTCCTTGACATGCCAGACTGTGTAGCCGTGTCTGGGGTCTCAGCCTGTAGTGCCAGAGCACCCTTCTTCCTCTTTTTCAAAGGTGGAGCAGAGCCTGAGTGGCTTGCGCCACTCATTTCAGTAGGGGCAGAAGCGCAGGTGGACTGGGTACTGGGAGTGTGCGAATGCACAATGACCATAGGTCATGGCGCAGGCATTGGCTGAAGTGTGATGTTGGCAGGGGCAACGTCAGTTTGATGGACCAGGACCGACACTGTCCCGGCTGGGAGACTCAGAGCTGGGGTGGATAGAGCTGCAGCTGCCCCTGCAGCCTCCCCACCCTGCCTACTTGGGGCAGCAGATGACATCGCTGCCCCAGTTCCACGTGGCCTGGTGACACCAACTTGCACCGGCACACGTAGCTTAGACTTGCTGACCTGGAAGTCAGCCTGGCAGTCATCCTGTGCCGGGTCAGGTGCCACAATGGACTGGTCCAACAAGGGCTGAGCTGGGATGGTGTCAGCCATGTTTCCCTCAACCATGAGGGAGAGCATGGGTGTCCCTGATTGATCCTCCACACATGGGGGTCTAGGGGCACCCTGCAAATCCGGTCAACTTCCCCTACCGCGCCCACCATGCCCACCTTTTGGAGGTCGGCCACCTTTGCCTCCCTTACTGCTTGGTCGCCTCCCAACCATGGCACTGATGTTGTTGTGCGTATTGGAGTTGCAGTAAACAATTGTCCTGGGCAATTGGGGGTGAAAGGGGTAGGGTACTAGATGGAATTCGTACCCTAGTGCTCTAGCAAGGCTGTCTGTGACCCCTGGGGGAAGATGACGGGTCACGCAACACACAGGCACCCCGAAAACAAAAAGTAACGTGCACGCAACCCCTCGTAGACCACGTGCGTGGAAAAATGAACCCGCACTACACTGTGGCACCCAGAAACACAAAAATAATTGTACACGTGTTACACGCAGCCTACAATGACCTCTGAAGGGGTACGCGACACACGGGGCAAGCACAGTTGGTAAATTTGTGTGCGACTCACCGTCTGCCTGGAAAAAGAACGTGAAAAAAACGCGCGTGTGCGCGTTGGCAACACCCCGCCAAAAGAAGATTTGTATGCTGTCTGAGGAGACAGGACAAAAAAAAGAGGTGAACGCTGTTTGAGGAAACAGGCCCAAAAAACAATGATCGCTGTCAGAGGTAACAGGGAGTACAAACTTGAAACGCTGTGAAGTAATCGCGTGTGAACCGACAAGAAGTACAGAATTCCCCCACTCGCTCTCCACGAAAAGCATGTACAAGGAAATGGGGTCCTACACAAACCTTTTAAAGCAGCCCACATGTACAGAGTCACTTATGCGTGTACGCGCTAAGGCCCTTTCCTCCAATTACACGAGCTGACACTCAGACGTGCAGTCTTTGGACGTGTACAATGAGCATGCAACCGTGTTGATGGAAATGCCCGCGCGCGTCACATCACTTACGTGCGTAGGCCCTTTAATCGGACTACACGCATTCACACGCGGACGTGCAGTTTTTCACGCGCGCTGAACCACTATGCCCACGTCACGAGGGAAACGCCCATGCGATTCACGTCACAGAAGCGCTTACGCCCTAAGGGCCTTTGGTCCAATGAAACCGCGTACGCATTCTGACGCGCTTACACGCGAAGGGCCTTTCCTTGAATTACACGCAGACGTGCAAGATTTTCACGTGCCAAATCACTCCGTATCAAGCTGGCCACGCAACAACACATGGAAAACCGCGCTCCTGCCCAGAAGGCCGCATTACTGCCCCCCAGAACCCTGAGCACGCTCCCACCTGCCATCTGCTGCTGCCTGCCTGCCTGCTGCCTACGTGCCCTGCTATTTGCTGCCTGCACATCATCCATCTGCAGGGGTGCAGTTGTTGTGACCACCCCTGTTGGAACTGAAGACTCCCGACTGGGAACCATCGCTCCACAGCCCAGCCCCAAGACCCAGTTGCCCACCCACACCTGCCTCTGGGGTTGCCATGTCGGGCACACCACCATCTGGCACCACTGGCAACCCCCAGCCAGAGAGGCAGAGGGCCACCAGCTTCAGTGCCTTGGATGTTGGTGTCCTGGTGGAGCAACTCCTGGGGCAGTATGATGCCCTCTTTGGAAGTTCTCGCGCCGACTATGAAGGATGGACCAGGATCTGGATGGACATCGTGACTGCCATCAACGAGGAGGGGGTGGCAGTCCGCGACTTCAAACATGTCAAGAAGCACTGGGAGGACTTCAGGTCCAGGACCCTCCACAACACCGGCGCCTCTTGAAGGCAGCGGATGCCAAGGGGTGCCAGGGCCACCTGTTAGACCACCAAATGAGGGTCCTGGAATGCATATGCGCAGCTCTCCACGTCCAGGTCTTTGAGAGGCAGACCCGTCTGGAGTCGAGCGGTAAGTGTACATGCATACTGATTGGACTCTGTGCGTGTCGTGGTGTGCCAGTAGTGTGCAGGTTGCACATGTGTTTTGTAGGGCCATGTATGGATGTGTATGTACAGGGGGGTGAGGCTGACACATGCAAGTCCTATCATGTGTGAGACACATGGATGTTGTATGTGTGGCTAAGCATGCAGGCCAAATGCAGATGTGGGAGCACACATGTTTGAATTACTGTGTATGTACGTTGGCATGGTTGTGGTGTCACACATGGATGTTTGTTCCAGCTGCATGTATCAGCACTATGTACATGTGCATGTGTGTGTGTTTGACAAGTGTGCAACTGTGATGCGACATGGATGCATGTGGCACTGACATGTAGAAGGCTGAATGCCAGATGTGACATGGATGGCAATCTCATCACTCTGACAGTTGGTGGACATGCTCACATGCATTTAAGTGTGTTGGTGTGTGTGCATGTGTTGTGTACTCCCCGTGTTTCATGTGACGTCAGGCTCACCTTCGGATGCTGATGCTGTTGTATGTGTATGGATGGTGCTGCCTGGTGCAATATTGCTGTGGAATAGCTCATGTGTATGAGTAGAAATGACATGTGTGTCAGGGAGTGTGATGCCATGTCGGAAGTTTGACACTGCCACTCATGTACAACTGTCATTTGTGTATCAGTCCATTGTACAGTGCCCTGATGCCTGTGTTCTATCTCTCCCTGTCTGCAGCGTCAACTGATGAAGAGGCCGGAGAGGGTGCTGTGGAGCAAAGCGGCAGGGATCGCACCACCAGCTGGAGACGCAAGGCCCGGCTCCCCTCCCAGATTGTCATCTCTTCGGGGAGTGAGTCTGGTGCTGCGTCCCAGGCCGCAGCTGCTGAGGGTAGGTCCAAAAGGCGGAGGTTGGAGATGGACTCCTCGGCAGCAGAAGGGGCAGCTGGGACCCCACAGGGTCCGACGGAGGAAGATGGCATGGAGTCATCCAGGTTGGTGGGGAATTGTCGGAGGAGTAGGCAGTGGAAGGGACACACACAGGGTCTGGAGGTTGGGATTCCACTGGTGCCAGTGGTGCAGTGCAGGGGCAGGGACAGGAGGCAGCACAGGCTGCCGTGGAGGTGCCTGTGTGTAATCCTGTCCCTGAACCTGTGACTGCATCATCCGGCACCAGCAGGGATGCCTACGTCCAGACCCGTTTTCATGGAGGGGATGGGCGCACAACAACTGGCCTTCCTCTCCCTGCGAACGTGGCTATCCAGGACCGTGTTGAGCCTGTCCTGGCTGGGATAGCGTTGCATCAACGGGGCATGCGAGTTGACCTGCAGTGTTTTTGTGAAGACATTGCACGTCATCTCGGATGCCTCTTTGAGCGCGTTGACCTACTGGGACAGGTCACCAGTGCTGGATTCCTCCATGTGCTGGACCTTCTTCCGACCCCCTCCTCACCTGAACCCCCTACGTGCCTGTCGTCCTCCATACCATCTTCCCACCCATGTATCAAATGGGTACCCTGTGGAGCTGCCTCTGACCCAGCGGCCAGGCTGGTGGAGGACACATCAATGCCACAGTCGGGAGTCGGACGTCCAGCAGGTGTGGCCACCACGACAACTGCACCCCAGCCGGAGGAGGATGTGCAGGCAGCAAGAGCCAGGGCGCAGGCACAGGCACAGCAGCAGCAGCAACATGGTGGGAGCAATGATGGCTCGGTGCCCTCAACATCAGAGGGGCAGGCATCGGCCAAAGGGCAGGAGGACCCAGGAATGGAAGTGTCTTCCGTGTGGTGGCGGTTGGGCCACGCCATAGATGCGGAGCGGCAGCGGTCGGAAGAGGCACGGCTGACAATGGTCAGGGCGGATAACTCCATGTGGAGGGCACTGAGGTGGGCCGAGTGCCTTGAGGCAATTTGCAGGGAGTTGGAGGCCAAAATGTCATCGTCCGAACCCTCAGGGCCACGGAAGAGGACCGCCTCCAGGACATTGAGCGGGAGTTCAATGATGCCCTGGCCCGGGACATCCAAAAAAGAGCCATCGGACTAGCCTGCTGCCATTGTAAATAGTTAGTTAGTTAGTTAGTGTTAGGTTTCATTTTGGTTTTCATTTTTTTTTGGGGCGCTTGGACAATACCCCACATTTTTGTATATAGTTCTTCATTAGTTAGTGTATTGTCCATTGTTTGGTATTTGATTTTCTTTCACCACATTTTTTGTTCAAATCATTTGTTCCCGTACTTCAATGTGTGGTATTCTCTCATTGGTTTCATGCATGTCACGAT
This sequence comes from Ambystoma mexicanum, assembly GCF_040938575.1. Classification (NCBI taxonomy): domain Eukaryota; kingdom Metazoa; phylum Chordata; class Amphibia; order Caudata; family Ambystomatidae; genus Ambystoma; species Ambystoma mexicanum. The sequence continues at coordinate 358,904,116 of NC_090932.1, read as the reverse complement.
GTGGGTTTTCACATTCACTGGCACCCATTGTGTGTGTGTGACGGACATGTGTTGATGTATATACATGCCATTTGGGTTGCTTCATGTAATGGGCATTTCAATGTGGGGTGTATGTTATTCTTGGTTGGTTATTTGGGCAGGGGTGGGGTTCCATTGGATTTTGGTGGCCCCGAGGGCCATGATTGTGAGTCATGTTGACCTGTTGGGGGGGGAAATGAGTTGGGGCCTGCTGGCAGGTGTCCCTCACTGCTGCGGGCTGGGGGTGCTGGGGGACATGAGTGGGGGCCTGCTGGCAGGTGCCCCTCACTGATTGGGGGTGAGGGTGCTGGGGGACATGAGTGGGACATGAGTGGGGGCCTGCTGGCTGGTGCCCCTCATTGCAGGGGGGTGGGGTGCTGGGGGACATGAGTGGGGGCCTGCTGGCAGGTGCCCCTCACTGCTGGGGGGTGGGGGTGCTGGGGGACATGAGTGGGGGCCTGCTGGTAGGTGCCCCTCACTGATGGGGGGTGGGGGTGCTGGGGGATATGAGTGCGGGCCTGCTGGCAGGTGCCCCTCACTGATGGGGGGTGGGGGTGCTGGGGGACATGAGTGGGGGCCTGCTGGCAGGTGCCCCTCACTGCTGGGGGGTGGGGGTGCTGGGGGACATGAGTGGGACATGAGTGGGGGCCTGCTGGCAGGTGACCCTCACTGCTGGGGGGTGGGGGCGTTGGGGTACATGAGTGGGGGCCTGCTGATAGGTGCCCCTCACTGATGGGGGGTGGAGGTGCTGGGGGACATGAGTCGGGGCCTGCTGGCCAGTGCCCCTCACTGATGGGGGGTGGGGGTGCTGGGGGACATGAGTTGGTGATCACTAGTGCAATGTGACACGTGGCCTGGCCGGGGGGCATGGCCATGGTGGACGGGCTGCCTGCGGGACATGTCCAGGGGTGCAGGGTAGTCCCCTGTGGTGTGGGCTGCCTGCAGGGGCCGTGGGGGGGTAGAGGGGACACCTGGGAGGACCCACACTGCCAATTCACATGTAGGACTCCCCGCGCACCACACTGGATACATGTAACCCGCTCTGACAGCAAATTTGCATGTGAAAGTTCCCACACACCCCAGTAATACACGTACCCCGCTCGCACAGGGCCGATCGCGTGTGAAAGTTCCTGCGCACCCAATAATACACGTACCCCGCTCGCACAGGGCCAATCGCATGTGAAAGTTCCTGCGCACCACAGTAATACACGTACCCGGCTCGCACAGGGCCAATCGCGTGTGAAAGTTCCCGCGCACCCCAGTAATACACATACCCCGCTCGCACAGGGCCAATCGTGTGTGAAAGTTCCCGCGCACCCCAGTAATACACATACCCCGCTCGTACAGGGCCAATCGCGTTTGAAAGTTCCCGCGCACCACAGTAATACACGTACCCCGCTCGCACAGGGCCAATCGCGTGTGAAAGTACCCACGCACCCCAGTAATACACGTACCCTGCTCGCACAGGGCCAATCGCGTGTAAAAGTACCCACGTACCCCAGTAACACACGTACTATGCTCGCACAGGGCCAATTGCATGTGAAAGTTCCTGTGCTCCCCAGTAACACACGTACCCCGCTCGCACAGGGCCAATCACGTGTGAAAGTTCCTGCGCACCCCAGTAATACACGTACCCCGCTCGCACAGGGCCCATCGCATGTGAAAGTTCCTGCGCACCACAGTAATACACGTACCCCGCTCGCACAGGGCCAATCGCGTGTGAAAGTACCCGTGTACCCCAGTAATACATGTACCCCGCTCACACTGGGCCAATCACGTGTGAAAGTACCCATGCACCCCAGTAACACACGTACCCCGCTCGCACAGTGCCAATCGCGTGTGAAAGTTCCCGCGCACCCCAGTAATATACATACCCCACTCGCACAGGGCCAATCGCGTGTGAAAGTTCCCGCGCGCCCCAGTAATACACGTACCCCGCTCGCACAGGGCCAATCGCTTGTGAAAGTTCCCGTGCACCACAGTAATACACGTACCCCGCTCGCACAGGGCCAATCGCGTGTGAAAGTTCCCCGCACATCCCAGTAACACACTTAGCCCGCTCGCACAGGGCCAATCGTGTGTGAAAGTTTCTGCGGACGCCAGTAATACACGTACCCCGCTCGCACAGGGCCAATCGCGTGTGAAAGTTCCTGCGCACCCCAGTAATACATGTACCCCGCTCGCACAGGGCCAATTGTGTGTGAAAGTTCCCACACACCACAGTAATACATGTACCCCGCTCGCATAGGGCCAATCGCGTGTGAAAGCACCCGCGCATTCCAGTAATACACGTACCCCGCTCGCACCGGGCCAATCGCGTGTGAAAGTACCCGCACACCCCAGTAACACACGTACCCCGCTCGCACAGGGCCAATTACGTGGGAAACTCCCTACGCCGGGGTGTACATGTATTCGGAGGGATGCGCGGGGAGTTTTACTGGCGTTTTGTGGTTCGGGGCCTGTGCGCCATGTACGGGATTTGTGCGCTGTACATGGCGCACGGGAAGGGGTTGGGGGCGTTACTGGCGCTGCTGCAGGGTCACTGCGCCACTCTGCGCCATGGCTGGTTTTGGAGGCTAAAATCCATGAATACGCTGTGCACGGAAATGAATTTTAGCGCACGCGGCTGGTGCAGAAATTTGCACGCGTACACTGTGCACCAGCCGTGTGCGCCACTTGTGCGCTGAATTCTATGAATTACCCAATTTGTCTTCACCCCCATTCTTTGGTCTGGGGGACTGTCCCAGGGCCTCCGATCCCGTGGCATTCTCCAAGGGTCCAGCGCTCCAAGGATCCGGCCCCGCCAGGGCAAGGAGTTAGGCATCTAGATTAAAAGAAACAAACCAAATTAAGTACCTGACATGAAACAATGTTCTATCCCTCTTCTGCTACAAGGCCTGAAAATGAGATTTAAATCATGGTTAATACATAGTGGCTCCATGGGGTTGCCACACTGGAACACCTGGAAAAAAGCTCATCAACATAATTCAAAACAACATCTCAGATCATGCAACCAAAAGAATTCCAAAAATACACCCCCCCCATTGTATTCCTTCATCTTAAAACTCCTTATCACTCCCCATTATGTCCACTGAAAAGCAGGCGGATTACCTTGATACCTTGCACCCTACCTGTATCTCACCAAGCAGGTGCTCAATATGAAATAACTCTCCCATTACTGCTCCAATTTTGGCTAATTGAACTGCTTTGTCATTCCCTTCCTTGTCCTCACCTGGTGTCTTTAAATGGCCACAGATTTTCCTCCAGTGTATTATTAAGTCACTTTCTGGCACTAATTTGTCTATGACTTGGATCATTTTCCCATGTTTAAGTTTTTATTTTTTTGTTATATATGAGCAGACCTTTCGCTTTCCAGCCAGGTAAATACTCAACAAAACTGTTTTGTGCATAATCAGAATCATTCACCAAAACAATCTCTTTAAGATTATTTTCAACTTCGGTAGCAATTGCTTTATAGACGGCAGCTAGCTCTGCTATTTGGCTACTCCTAGCTCCGATTCTCATGCTTTCTCTTGGGATGTTGTCACATTTAAACCAGATATTTCCTATTCCTGCCACACGTTGTTTTTCTTCATTATTTTCCACACGATATGCGCACCCTCCACATACACTGTTGGTAAATCCCTACACACCTCTTAATTGAAAGCTTTGTGTGGGGATTGTTCAAATTCACTCAGATTGGTTTCTATTTCTGTTTAATCAGGTGTGCATTCAGCTGCACATTCATGTAGATCCGCCAGCCGTTGAGCAACTGGGCTCTTTTAATTCTGTACATATTTTACTTGTACAGGGAACCCTGTAATGCTAATGTCCAGGAAGTAATACTGGATTGCGGCAAATTATCTGACCTAATTTTCTTACTTTGCAGAAAATGTAGGGGTTGGTGATTTTTCTCAACAATTACTTTTCCATTTGAATGATGGGACGGAAGTGCTGCAATGCCCAAACAGTGGTCAGGAGTGCTTTCTCACATTCACTGAATTTAGTTTCAACTTGAGATAATGCCTTGCTTGCACAGGCAATAGTTTTGTGATTTAAACCATGCCTTTGATATTATACAGCTGACACACATTGATCAGCGAACCATATTTCTACAAAGAAATCCTGGTTCTTTATGGGATAAGCCAAACATGGCACCTTCATGAGTCATTCTTCCAGCATAGCCACCACTTCACATTGCTCTTTTTCCCATTTCCAGGATACATTCTGGTTCAGTAATTTGGTTAAGGGTTGAGTAATCTCTGCATAATTCTCAATGAACTTCCTATTATATCCTGTCATCCCTAATAAGCTATTCAATCCTTTCAAATTAGTAGGATCTTTCAAATTCTGTATTACCTCCACCTTTTTCTTTTGTGGATTCAACCCATGCCCAGTCACTTAATTGCCTAAAAAGTTTACTTTCTTTTTACACCATTGTGCTTTCTGTAAAGAAACTTTGGCTACCGCCTTCTGTAACTGGCCAAGCACATGTCTAATCTCATTAAAATGACTATTCATGTTTTCCTTTTTAATTAGCACATCATCTACGTAACCTATCGTCCCCCTTTCAGCCGCATCTTGGAACGCTTTCCTCAAAAATATTCTGAATTCCCTCCCACTATTGACATACCTGAAAGGTGTTCGGGACCATGCATATTGGGTTTTATCAAACAAAACTGTGAACAAGTTTTGTATATCTTCAGCCAGTGGCACATACCAGTAACCAGCTGTAAGATCTAATCTGGTAAAGATCTTTGACCCGTGTATCTGTGCGAGACTCTGATCAAAAAATGGGAGCAGCTATCTGGGCACAGGTACTCTTTTGTTTAACTCTCTTAGGTCTGCACACAAACACCATTGACCATTAGGTTTCCACACGGCCAAAATGGGAGTATTTGAGGTGCTATTAATGGACCTAATAATTCCTCTAGATTCTAAGTTCTTAATTATCTCAGCTAATGATTCCAAACATGCCAGGGGCAACTGATATATTATGCAAAAATACTGGTTCCCTACCATGTCCCTCTAGTAATGTGGCAAAATGCTGATTAGTTATCCCGCAATCATAAACATCCTTGGCAAAAACTTCTTTAAACTCCATAAATATTTTTGTCAACTCATTCCTTTCCTCTTCATTCGTGCATGCATCTGCAACCTGAACCTGTTCCTCAACCATTTTTGAAAATCCTGGGAAATCCTCCAGTGGAGGGACCTCTGTGCTCTCCTCTAACCATGTGGCTGTATCTCTTTGGAGAGCAGACACAAATTAAATGTCTTGGAATCTCAGCTTCCATTTCAATATGTTGTTTTTCTGTTTCATTTTCATTTAAATCAAATAATATTCAATTCTGTTGGTGACAGCACACCGTCTCACTTGAATCATAAGGATATACTAACTGAATTGTGAATATCCCTTTGGCTTGTGAATTCAAAGACTCTGACAATTCACCCTGTGCATTCACATATCTCTCAGGAAAGTTCCCAATCACTGTGTTGTTGACATCTGCAGTATAATGGGATGTTTGTATTGCCATCCTTAATGCTGAGTTCACTTCTAAATTAATATCCTGACATCCTTTATTATCCACCAGTATCTTAATGGGTCCATCCCCAATTTTAACCAGTGGTGTACATTCACATTCTAGCTCTTGTTGCCTGGTGGATTCATTTAGGCACATAAATGCATCAGAATCTTTAATCTGCTGTCCCTATCTGTTTTTCAGTGTTATTGTAACTTGCCTGGTGAATGCAGGAATGGTAACATTCTTCTTCACCTGTAGCTCAATTGCATATGGCAACAACTGTGCACACTGATAAGCCAGTCTCTTGTCTTCAGATTCAGGTGCAGGTACCCCTAACCTGGACCACACTTTTTGATTAAGGAAGTCCAACACTATACACATTCTGTGCATAATTTCATTTCCCAAATGAAAATCATTCTGTGTCCCACTCACTATCCACACATTATGACAGATAGTTTTCGGGTCAATGGTAATTTTTAGCATGCATCTTCCTACAATTCTGTCCCCTGAGTCCGGATCACCCAAACGTGTAGATATTTTATTCTGAAGTTTGGCATCTCCTCCCTTTCAATTATCCGCTGGAATATTTTCTCATTAATGAAACTTCTTTCCTGCTCAAGTATTGACCATCTACATGGATAGGGATCCATGGCTGCCCATCTCCCATTTGTATTTCAGAAAGGGTCGAAATGTGTTTCTCTGTGCACATCTCTGGAGCACATCTCTGGAGTGATAGCTGGTTTGCCTGTCTCCTCTTTTAAGTAAAAGCGCAAGGTGTTTTCATTTTTTCTTGGGGTCCAGATAAATCTCTAGAGAATGTTTCTTGTCTTTATCTCACATTTCATCCTCGCACATTAAAATGACATTGGCACTAGGCACACAGCCAATTTGAAGATACACTTCCACTGCATCATCTGATTTAGCCACAGTATGGCATTCTTTTATACTGTTGTTTTGTGATCTCACCTTCTTAGACCTCAATGGCTTTTTGGCTAGGGACAACAGGACCCCATTTACCCTATCAATGAGGGACAACAACCTCTTCAGGCAATCTGTTCCCATCAGAAACGGAATTTCACTGAGAGATGTGATCAACACTTCCTGTCTCATCTTCGGTTTTCCTATCTTTATGTTAACCTCAGTGACACCTTCGATGGGTATTTCCTCACCATTAAAATTGTGAACTGGGCCTTCATTTTGCCTCACTTTGATATGATTTTGTGGGGATCTCACTTCATTGATACTTTTCACCAGTTCTTTGGACATGATCGTGGCCTGCACACCTGTGTTAATCATTGCAAACACATTGCACTTCTCTTCCACAGTAATAGGAGCATACTACCTGTCCTCAACTTCTTCCAGCACACACAAAAAGTGTGAATTTCTGCTGATTTCAGGACTCACCTTTCTCAGGCCCTTTACACGTTTTGTCAAACACAGGGGCAAGTGAAATTTTACCTTTCCCTCCTTTTTGTCCTTTTCGTTTTGGGAAACTGTGTCTATTTTTCCGTGTTCAGAACCACCTGGAGTGTAGCCACCATCTGCCCCTCTGATCTGGGAATATCAGTTTTCACACTGCTGTTTCTTGACTGAACATCCTCACAAAAATCATGTGGTAGCTTGTCATTTGCTGGCTCAGAACATCTATTTGCACCTTGCATGGTTCCTGTCCTCTCAGTCTCTTGGAATATGTGTGGCTCAAAGTACTCTTCAGGTGACCGGCCTGCACCCTCCTTTTTAAATACTCATTTCTCCTGTCTGATTTCATCAGTATTCTGATTATCAAGGGATGTTGTTTTAACAACCAATCCTACCTCTTTATCAGATGTTTTATCATAGCATATGATGTCCTTTCTAAATCTGTCTCTCTGTTCTTTTGTATTTTCTTGTTTATTATCTCCTTTCTGTTTTTCATTTGCACATACTTTAATAGTCTGGTTCAATTCCAAATAGAACCACACTCCCTTTTTTGTGTAGGTGTGTACCACATACTTCACTTTCTTTGTTGGGTGTTTTCATGTTTGGATCAGTAAGCAATTCTGGACCATTACACAAAACTGGTTCATGGGATTCTGTACTTTTAACATTGCAGGGTCTATTACATAGTCACTTGTTAGAACACATGAGATTGCTCCTTTGACCTTCTGCACCCTCACCTTGTGACTGTTCTTGAACTGCACAGAGTTTTCCAAACTGCTCAGACAACATTTTAACCTGGGCATCAAGGCATTGAAATCTGTCTATTTCCCTGGAATCCTCTCTTTCCGGCCTAGGCCGGTACTGGTTCAATTCGCCCTGGTTGGATCTGTTTTTGTATCTCTCAGGAGATTTATTCCTATTTGAGTTATTTCTAAATTCTTGATTCATTGGAGGTGGAGAACGCGGTACGACCATCCTTTGGCTGCGGTCGACTGGTGGTGGTGACTGATTATAATGGCACGGGCCATAGTTCATATTTTGTCTTTCATTTTGTGGGAACAGACTGGGTGTGGCAAGTGTGTTCAGCACGGCGATTTGGTGAACTTGACAGGGAACAAATTCTGCGAGGTGATAGTGTGGCGCTGCATACAGTGTCATCATGTCCCAAATAGAGGCCACAATTTCTGAGCTGGTGAAGTACATGGAGGCAAAGCTACTTGCTCATAGAGTTTGGACATCAGAAAATGCTGTCCTTTGGCGAGATTGCATCTTTGAGGAGGTGCAAAAAGAGCCATTGAATGACATTTGTGAAGAAGGCAGCATTATCCAGGTCTGCCCTTTGAGACTTTTTAGAGCTTCAGACAAAAAAGCCAACAAAGATTGCTTAATAAGGCCATGTGCAAAGATTTGTTTCCTCTTAAATCGGTTGTTAAGACTACAGGATAATGATGTTGAAGTAATTAATAAGTTACAGATCAGTTTGGATGGGGCAAATAAGCAGACAAAGAATTCCTCTTTCTGTGTATGTCCCTATCACCAATATGTAACACACAAATGGATTCATTAAGCGCTTGGTGGTAATTTTGCGTTAATTCCCTGAAATACCACCACAATCATTTACCTATACCCCACTTGTTCCGGCGGATTTACCTACATATTACAAGTGCTGGTAAGGTGGTGAAATCCCTATTTTTGGAGGATGGATATATTTTCGATTTAACTTGAGCAGTAATTCTGCACTGGTAAATCTGATGATTTCTGGTCTTAAAGAGGATAATTTACCTGCAGCACCTTGCATGAGAAAAATCCCTTTCTTCAAGGTCAAAATTTGGAATTGGTATTGCATTTAAAATCGGATTATTACAGTTAACAATGTCACCAGTGACCAATCAAGCATGGTAAACGTTGGTACCTGTGTTGACAAAAGGTAGGGTTAACCATTACCCTATCGGTTAGGGGAATAGGAAGTAAAAGCCTTTAAAATAAGGTTTCTCCATTTACTACAGGACTGTTCCTCTTTCAAGCCATGTACTTGGATTGTCACGACCAAGATCCCAGATATGTTAATTTGACCTGCATGGAACACCTAATAATGGTGAGGGATCCATGCAACCTTTAATATAATTATTAACATTTAACTCGGCACCTTAGCAACATTCTTACTGTTATCTTCATCTATTTCATTTACTGCAGATGTTGAATTCAGAACAGCCACCAATTTCCAAAATTAGACCATTTATTTGAGCTTGTTTATAACTGACTGTAACTCCTCTGATATCAATATGAGAAACATAGGAGTAAATAGAGTTTTGTGAGTTATTTAATTAAGATGTGATGTGGATTATATGAGTCACTTGAATAATCGTGCATTTTTTATGTGCTCTCCCATGTCATTATGAAATAATAGTGTACATCACAACCATGACTACAGGTTCATGGTCACAAGTAAGGCCGATACATTCCTTTATAGATCAGTTGTGGTCCTGAAGAAGGAATTTTAGTTAATGTCTATGCTGAAATGTTGTACACATCACCAAATGATCATGAATCTAGACCAAGGCTAATGGGTACAAATTCAGATTTATGGCTATGAATTCACTTAGGAATTTGTACACACCTATGAGAGCATGAAATTAAATTAATTGAATTGTTAGACCAATGGCTTGGGAACTTACACATGAATTGTTATAGATATATGTAGCAACACAGTTGATTAATTAATACATTTATTTCTCACAAATGAACTTTATTAATATACGGCCTGATATCCGCCATATAGTTAAGATGAGTCGGACTCCCATGTGAAGCCCTCAAAATTCTATCATTAATAACTTTTGATTTGAGTAACGTATTTGACTGACATTTTAAAACTGATTAAAATGTGTTAGGCAGAATTGCAGGCAGTACCCTCTGGGAACACCACAAACAATTAGGACTACATTTGTAAGCAAAAACCAACCTTTGGTATAAGTCTGTACCACACACTTTTTGGTAGCGAGCTGAGCAGCCAGGTTTATCCCAAGAGGGAATGTGAGCAGTAGTTGAAGTAACACAGAAGTATCACAATCACAGTGGTTCAAGTAGACACTTACACTCAAGGTTTCTTGGTAAAAAAATACTTATACATTTATTTACACAATCATTTAGAAAACGTTCACTAGTAGAACGCAACTTAATATGAAACACCAATACATAACAGTAACAAACTCTAGGTTGTAGGCAGAGTTTGGGCTCCACTGAAAAAGGAGCCAAATAGCACTTCAATTACTTTCAATGGGAAGAGAAAGACATACGTTTGCTCAATGGATTAGAAAACACTTCTGTTAGGCAATGCGAATGTTCAGTGTACCAGGATGGTCAGTTCAATTCAATAGGCCAGGCCAAAGTCAATAGTCTAGTGTTCTTGGAGAGGCCAGATCAGTTCTGGTAACAAATGGAGAAGTCTTTGTTAAAGTTCTCAGAAGTAGTTAAGACGAAAAAGAATGATATGCTGGGTCACAAGCTGATTAGGCCTGCAAGTTGGGAAAGTTTCACAAGCTTTCACCGCGAGAGTAAGGATCTCTCAACCGGGTGGCACAGTACCTTAATGTGAAGCAAAGAGATGCAGCTGAATACGTTGGTTCCTGGCAGTTACGGCAGATCTCGCAGTTCCTGAACCTCAGTCATGCGGACAAGAGGGAGGACATCAGGGGACTCCTGCACTGCATGGGATAGTTGTCGAGTAAACAAAATGGAGTCAGTTTGGTTCAGTATCTGTTATTTCAAGACAAAAACTGGTTTCCCTCTCCCAGGCTAAACCTTAACCAGCATTGAGAATGGTATCCAGGTGTCTTTTGAGCTGATTGGTCCCACCAACTCAAAGGAAGAAGCCATCCTTGAAGGAGCTTCTCTGTCAATGGAGTTCTGGCAATTCAGATTTGCAGAAGGGCTTCAGCGGGCAAATCAACGGTCCAGTGGTTGCAGCAGCCATCCTCTTCTAGCTCGTCTTCCGTTCCTTCATTCCAGTGGTCAACTCTGCCTTCCAGTCCTGGAGAAACGCCTTTTAAACAGTTTTCTCCCATTCATTCCAGCCTAGCTGCCACTCACCCAGCATTGTGGCTATACTTGTCAAACAGTCAGCCAGCCAATCACGCCAGAGTGCATTTGGGTCTCCTAGGAGACTAAGCAGAGGGAGTTTCAGGCACCTCGCTCACTTTCTGCCCACCCCAGACCCTCAGACGCCAAGGGCAGACTTCAGTCCTGAAGCCCGCCAAAGGCTCACAAACAAAGAGACCAAACCCAGTTTGGCGCAAAGAGTTAAACACCAGAAGGCCCTTCCCACAAAGAAAAGTAAAAAAAAAGATGACCGCAGTCTGTTTTTACAGGGGGGTCTTGGGCGCCATATTGAAAAACATGGCGGCCCCGATTTTTAGCTACTAGTGTTTGCGGTTGCGAAAAATCATAGTAGTTTGTTATAAAACCACTGCTACCAGCCATTTCAATAGGAAAGGGTAGCATTTAACTGCTACAAGAGTGTTTACCATACAAAAGGGTAAAGTAGTCAACAGACAAGTACCTCCCTCAAACCATTTATAATATGTAACTACACAATGAACCTACCAACCAATTCCTTCCAAGAGACAGTTGCAGTTATTGTGCACAATGATATACAGAAAAGGCATTACTAATTTAATGAAGCTTTATTTTCTTATTGATATAGTCATAACTAACGACCCATATGGGAAAGTGTATAAAATACAGCATTCATCAGTTGAACAAATGTTAAAATCTAACAATCTGAAAAACCAAAAACAGCACATCACACCAACCAAAAACCATTGGGCCTCATTACGACTTCAGCGGTAGCCATGCCGCTATTGGCGGCATGGCTGCTGCCGAAATCGGGTCCAGGTTCCCAGAATGGGGAATTACCAAGCCATTCCGAGTTCAGAGGGCCCGGGCATTCCCCATTCCCATCTGAGCCCCCATAGGGCTCAATGGGAATGGGAGAGGGTGCAAACAAAGGGCCGATTACGAGCGGCCCGTTGTTTGCACCCTCTTCGCCTCGCGGGACCCGGTAAGGACGGCTGGTTTGACCAGGCGTTACTTACCGGGTCCCACGAGGGGAGCTTGTAATGAGGCGGAATGGGTTTAACGGGTCCGCCTCCTTTACTGGAGTCCGTTAACCCATTTCGCCTCAGTCGTAATGAGGCCCATTGTCTCTCAACATTCATCACCTAAACTTTCACATTAAAAAAAATCAACATATATACGAATTCATGCCTGTGCAAATCAACACAATTCATGTTGTGTTTTCCCAGAGCAGAATAAACCAGTCTATAACAATAGATCTCAAGACGCTAAAACATGTTCATAGTCGTGTAAAGTGCATCAATGAATATTATAAAAAAGGTATATATTGGCATATTTCTTTCCATATATACAATTGCTCCGACATTTCTCTGTGACCCAAGTAGGGTCCAAACCCTGGTGGGAGGGGAACCTCTGATCTTGTCAAGAGTGTTTAGACACAGGGGATACTATGTAACCCCTCCAGCACTCCGTTGTCAGATGGTGTGTGTTGGATCTATGAATTTAGAAAACACTGGTAAAGTGAATTTCACTTTACATTCTCTGGGAAACAGTAGTTGATCCCAGAGACAGTATTTAAACCTTTGGGAAGTCTAAAAAGACATCCCTGTGTCACTGCACTGAGGGTGCTGTGTGACACACATAAAAAAGATGATGCCTATGGAGTTGTCTAAAACTTAATACCAAAACCAAAACCAAAAGAAATAAACACAGAAAACAAAAAGAATCAAAATGTTCAAAGCCCCAAAGTTTAGCAAAAGAGCTGGAGGACTCTAAGGTAGAGGGAATTATCAAATTTTTGAGAATTCTCCCTAACAAAAAACTACCCACCCCCCAGAATGCAACGTTTTGTAAAGATTTGTTAAAAAATAAGGTTATTAAGTGTCAAAACATTTTTTGTTTCCAAAAGTGTGGCCTACTTCCCATTCATTTTGCAATAGACAAACAGAGTCAATTTTTCCCAAAGTGCACAGCCCAAACCTCTGTACGAATCTGGAACAGGTCCAAAACAACTTGGGCACGAAGCGTTGACTCGCGATCCATGCGTTGGTTTTCGATTATTCCGTGCAGTAGTTATTTAAATACTTGATGGAGAAAGGGGTACCCTCTTCTGAAAAATAGATATCTTGGGGATTTACCTCAAACTGGGTGTTTTTAGAAAAAAAACGACTGCCTTCTTGTTTTTCTCTTGATGCGAGAGGTATCCACGACTATAGCCGAACACATAGAAAAATGAAACGCAGGAAAAAAGTTATTTGCTGGTCAAAAACATGAAAATGTGATCATCAAACTGCATCACAGAAACAGCATGTGTTTTGGGGGAAGGGGAGAGTGCACAGGAGGTGAGGTCATCTGGGGAGTGGGGGGAGCTGGCACAGATTAGGGGGGCACTTGGTGACAGCAGGAAAGCATTTTCTTCAGGCGTGTTGCCGATATTCTCAGCTATATGTGGGGAGAAAATGTTTTTGGGTGCGTTTTGCCGATATTGGCAGCTATATTGTGTGGGAGTGGCAGGGTCATTCGGGCCCCCCCTCACCCATTCAGTTTAAGATGCATCACAGTGGAGAACGCTTCCTATTTTTTCCCCTGTGCACATAAACAGCCCCCGTGCTGATGACGACGCAGGTGGGGCTGTTGGAAAGACACTTGGCATCCATCTTGGACACCTCCGACTCCATCTTTGGAATACGCCTCACCGCGATACTACGAGAAGGCTTCTCTCCCCTCTGCAGCACCGCGCACAGCACTTTCAAAAACCCCCACCTTTTCTCCCTGTCTCTGAAAGCTCTGCAGCTCCATTCTCACGCCTGAGCTGGAGGTAATTGCAACAATATAAATGTAATACCTCACCCTTCCTCTGAGATCACTGTCCTGTGCGTGAACCCACTCGAACCATGCTTTGCAAACAAATCCATCTCAACAAAACCTGCCTATGCCCCCCTCACACCCGGTACTGGAAAATTGCTGCCAATCCAACCCTCTGGCCCCGATAGGTATTCTTGTGATGTGCCCGATATTTAACCCCAGTGCGATGCCCACCCCAGTGTGCCACGACTAATAAAAGTCAACCCCTGTCACAGTGTATTGCACCTCAGAACTAACAAATGTCAGCATGCCCCCTAGTCTCTTTGATGCGCCTAGACCCACCCCATGATTAACGATCCCACCTGGATCGAGCCCTCCCGAGTTGTGATAACCCCCAAAGACCCCAGTGAATAAAGATGTAGTTGTAAGCTTAGAATTGATAGATGATAATGAGTTGCCTAAAGGAGCCTTAGTAACTTTTATTTAGTGCATGCTTGAAGCAATATGTTATGTTAGATTAGCTGGGGCCCACCCGGCTTCATCGTGACCTGACCCTCAACCCACCCGGACACAGGCAGCTGGACCTGGTGGTATGAGCCCTCCTGCCAACTGAACAACCAATCCAGCGGGAGAAACATCATGTATTACATATGTATCCAACTGTTTTATCCAATCCTGTGTCTATGTAGTCCCATATGCAATGATGTCATGTATGACGCAATATTCTTACTTAAGCTGCCACCATTGTAATGTTTGACAGAGCGCTCTCGGGCAGCAGAGTTCTCTGGATGCCAAATTTTATATCAACAACTAACTCTTGCAGCCTGTCCTCCTGGTCTCATTCCCCACTGGGGTTTGTTATATTCTTTTGTATCTTGGGCATGCAAGTCGGGGAGTGGGCCTACATTTTGGTGACCCCCGCAACATGATTGGGACAGGTGCCCCGAGGCCCCCGTGCGGCGAGATCCGGGATGCCCCCCATCAAAATCATCGCCTCCACAATTGACCAGTTCGTGTGCAGAAAAGAGCGGGTCCAAGGGTTCCCACTTGCCAAATACCCAACTAAAAACTGCTTGTCAGGGCGAGCCACGGCTTGGTTGGCGTGCGGACCAGATTGTGGATAGACCGCGAACGGTGGCTCTCGGACCACCCAACTGAACACGTGAGTACTGGCTGTGAGACTTTGCAAGGGGAAGAAAGGGATTGGGGTAGAAAGGGACAAGGGAACGGCTTGGGTGGAAGTACAGAACAGTGGGGGACAAGATACAGGGACTGGGTGAATGTTACTGAGGCTTTTTCTCATCTATCCTTTATATGGCCATTAGATTTTTAGTAAAGAGAAGTAAATAGGGAATACGGAAGCCTAGCCCGAACGGGGTAGAAGGCGGCGCCACATAGCATTGTCTTGTCCAGTGCAGGGAACAAGTGAAGATAAAGAGAAAAAGTAGGAGTCTTGTATATTGAGTAGGCTCGGAGTAGTAATTTAGATTATTATTTTTCCGTGTTAGCAGAATTCTTGGAAAGGTAGCTTGAGGGGGCTTAATGGTGGGGAGCGTGTAGGTCAAAGTATCGAATCAGAAGGATCAAATGACAAAATGCTCGAGTCAAAAGGACCAAAAACAAAAGGTTCAATTTGTATTTTTATTTTTGTAAATTTCTTTTTTTTTGGGGGGTCCTCCTCAACCCCTGGTTTTGTGCTAAAAATATAATTTAAAAAAATGAGAACCTTTTGTTTTCAATCCTATTGACTCTCACTTTTTGCATTCAAACCTTTTGTATTTGATCCTTTGACTGGACACCGATAACGAGAAGACAGTTTATGTTGCATGTACTTTGTTTTTTCTGTTATATGTTTCACTGTCAGTAAGTACCGTTGCATTTGTGGTCTGACAAATATAATGTTTAACAAAAAGTGGTACTGACAAAATTGTGATTGACGATCAAAAAATGTTCTGAATATTGGAGAGTTGTTGGAATTTTCTTTTGCTAAACGAAGTTGAAAAGTAAATTGAGAACGTTTATTTGACCCGATGAGGAAAAAGGAAAAAGAGGTGCTAAACACGAGCCAAGGTAAGACAAACGCCACTATGGGAGGGAGCACGCCATTAGCACATATCTGTCAGCATCTCCCTCTATATAGCGAGAAAATACAGAAGTATCATGATCAGTGGGTGACGAAAATAAAAGGAGAAAGCGTACAGACCATATGGCTGGAAGCAGGGTTCTTTGATAAGAGGGTATTGGATATGGTATCAACACATTTACTAGCGAAATATAAAGGTAAGCAGTTGCAAAACAGAAGGGAAATACTAGATTTGTGGCGCATGTTCGAGGAGGTCACACCTAGCAGTGAGGTGAGTAAAGACTCAATAGTAAAAGAGGAAGAAAAACAGGAGGGAGGAGGCGGATGCGCAGGGGGGAGTGCTCAACACCACCAAAAGAGAGCGAGTCGACAAAAATGTACCCGTTGCTGGCAAGGCCTGCAGTGGGGTACAGTGAGCCCCTGTATGTTCCAGCGTGCACCACAGCAAACCCAAGAACAGCAGCATCTCCCACCGCCCCGCCCCCCTATGAGAGAGGAGAGCTGTATAGACCAACTATCGGGCCCCTGTGAACATAACACGACCAAAGGGAGACTTAGATAGACAGCTAGCACATGCACAGATGGAGATAACGAGGTTAAGAGCATTGTGTGACAGGAGCCAAATGTTGCAAGGGGGAGGGGAAATGCCACCATTGACGACTGGTGAACTCACACCACCTTCAAGTGTTGCGGGATCAAGTGTCGCTGGAGAAAATTTTGTAGGGGGTACACCACCAAAACCAGTGCAGATACCAAGGGGACAAAAGCAAGAGTGGCAGTCTGGAGAGTTCCTGTTTCATCTAAATGGCAAACTGGTTAGGATAATACGACCGGCAACACCTGACAGCCAACACGGAGAAGGACAAGGGGAAAGGGAGTCAGAAGAAGAGTCAGAGGAAGTGTGGAGTGACTTGGATGAATGCGAAGAAGGAGCAGCAGCAGCGGGAATAACATTACGGTTCCACTTTGATCAAGAAGATGTTAGATCGCCACCAAGGTGGCAAGTGAGGTTGAGACAGAGAGTAGGAAACATGCTGGTAAGTAAAACAAAGAAGGGAATGGTAAGTAAAAGAGTGAAAGACAAAGCTACAGATGCCTCTTATACTCAAGGGGGCAGGGAGGCCCAATTACATACCGAGGGCACAAATGGACAAGAATAACTTGTTGAAGCTCCTCCCCCCACTCTCGGGTGGGGCGGGGTAGTGGATACACGTGTTCGAAAAACATACGGCAGGGGTCCCTCTAGCGATAGGGGATGTAAAGAGTTTGTTGGTATCAGCGGTGGGCGAGAAATCAGATGCAGTCTGGGTAAAAGCAGGTTTCCCAGGAGTGACTATGAGTTGTGACCGCCATGACGGGTCAGCATTTAATAATGTCAGAGCTCTGGTGTGGGATGCATTACGAAGGACATTTCCTGATACACCAGATTTACACCTAGTGATGCAATGCACTATGGGAGAGGAGGAGGAGCCTACGCAATTCATCCTCCGTGTGCAAGACCTGTGGAGAAGTGAAACTGGCATGCCCTGGGACCAATCAACAGCCTTATTTATTTCATAATAAAGAAAGGGCTCCCGAAGGAGGTTCAGAAGGCCTTGGATAAAATAGCTGGGATAGAAGCCGAAGGTTGGCCAGAGATTCAAAGCATAATTGTACACCACTCCTTGAGGATCAAAGAAAGGGAAAAAGAGATAGTGCAGTGAAGGTTGGCAGACAAAGCAAAATTGGTACATAATATATTAGTGAAGGTCACGGCTATGAATGCTACAACATCAACAGCCAGACAGAAGGAAGGCGAAGAAGAGGGAGGAAGCGGCCCAATAAAAATGGCAGCAACATGGACAGGAAACGGGCATGAACAGTGCGATGGAGAGGAGCAATACGGAGGGCAACAGTGGCAAGGAAGGACACCAAGAGGACAAGGTGGGTACAGAGGGCTGTGAGGGGGGTTCGGAGGAATGGGAAATAGAGGATTTGGAGGACCTGGGGCCAGGGGAGGGCCACAAGGATCATGTTGGAACTGTGGAAGGTGGGGGCATTACTCACGAGAATGCAGGATGAGACATATGGGATACTACCCAGGGCAGCCTCCCAGGCGAAATGAGCAGCAATATGGCCACCCCCACCCAGGCAGCCCGTACGAGTTACCTATGGGTGGAAATGGACAACAGGGACAAGGGTATAATGAACAACAAATGCAACAGACACAGCCACCACAGCAGCATGCTCAGCAGAGAGGTATGCCACAGCAGATGGCAAGACAAAACACTATGGCGAACGCAAACAACAATATTTTTGCAACATCTCCAAACGGTGCACCAGCACCTTTCCGAGGTGTAACAGTGGTAGGGGATAATGTATTCTCCATTCCTGGAACTGAGACATATGCAGATTAGGACAGCCCACAGAAAGCACTTGCGTGTCCAGTCCTATCCACCACCCTACGTGCAGAAGAGGAACCACCAGTGGGGGCGGAGATAGGCAACAAACAGTTCATCTTTATGGTGGACTGGGGCACTGAAAAATCGTGCCTCATGGAGGGCCGGTTCCCGCTCTTGGGCAGAAATTTGGAAATGCAGGGGTTCTCTGGGGCTATTTTAAAAGTTCCTTACACAAAAGACCTTGACATAACAGTGGGGGGAAAAACAGTGCAAGCACCCCTGTTGTATCTTGAAGACTCGCCAATAAATTTGTTGGGAAGGGACCTTCTAAGCAAGTTGAATATGACCATTTCCTTTACTGAGCAGGGAATAGTTTGACCACCCCAGGAGTATGCCCCATGCGGGCAATGTTAATGATCAGCACAATGACATACGAGGTGGTGGTCAAGGGGGTACCTATAGATATGGACATGTTCATTTATGGTATCAGAGTTCTGGCATGGGTGGTGCCTGAGATAACAAGAAAGAATGGAAGGTACCTTCAGATTTTGTTTTCCACCCAATTGTAAATACAGACACTGTCCCTGGAACAATTTTGTCTATTGATTTGGAAGCAGTACAAGTATCAAGTAAACGTATTGCGGTGATAGGACTGAACACACATGGGTGCGAATGGCGAACAGTGTTATGCATAGACCCGAGTATGATGCTGCGCAACCTAACTGACAAGGAGCTATTTACTGACAATGAATGTGATGGAGAGATAATAATGGAAATTAATGTGCCCTGTGATATTATGATCCAACACAGAGAGGTACACAACTCCCTCATGGCCAGTGTCAATATACCATCAACTATATTTGAGAAAGACATGGAAAAGGTATCACCAGAGATTTGGACAACAGGCCCACACAACGTAGGATTACTACAAGAAGTGACACCAATCAGGATTAAATTAAAACCTGATGCCCTCCCACCTATAGTAAAACAGTACCCTTTATCAAGAGAGGCAGAGGAAGGGATAAGAGAAACTATAAACGTATTGCTTGAGCAAGGAATAATAGTGCCATCAAACTCACCATGTAACACAGCGATTTCCCCGATCAAGAAAGCAAAGGGAGGGGCTTGGAGGATGATCCAAGACCTACACCCACTCAATGACGTTATACAGAAAGAGTTCCCACTAGTTCCCAATCTGGCATCAATATTATGCAGCATACTAAAAGACGCTTCCTGTTTCACAGTGGTAGACTTGAAAAATGCTTTTTTCTCGGTACAGCTCGACGTAAACTCCAGGTACCTCACAGCATTTACACTGGGGGGTAACAGGAACGAGCACTGCAGATTACCACAGGGGTATTGTGAGAGTCCCAATATTTTTAATAGGATATTACATGAAGATCTTGGCAACATTGACGTGGAGAGCACCATAATACAATACGTAAACGATTTACTCGTCTGCAGTGACAGCGAGGAAAAGTGCAGGGCCGACTCAATAGCACTACTAAATTTGTTGGCCAGAAAAGGTTACAAAGTAGACAAATGAAAATTGCAATATTGCTTAGCAGAGTTGCTCTACCTAGTGCAATTAATTTCAAAAGATGGCAAAAGAATCTTACCAGATAGGGCGGCAGCAATACGTCACATGACCATACCCAAAACTGTAAATGACATGCAAAACTTTCACGGCATATGTAATTATTGCCGTGCATGGATTTTGAATTATGCAGCTTACACACACCCACTGTTGCAGGCCCTGAAAGACGCACAATAGAATAATGTCCCAATAAAGTGGTCGCATGAAATGATGACACAATTTTTCAAATTACAAGAGCTCATCACACACGCTCCAGTGCTAATGAACCCTGATTATGATCGGGAATTTTATCTCTTTTCACACAGCAAGGGTATACTCATGACTGCAGTGCTCACGCAAAAAACATCATTGGGCCACAAGCCATTGGCATATTACAGCAGCAAACTAGATTCTGTGATGCAGGGCCACTTCGCATGCAAACAAGGTCTCGCTGCAGTGGCCTTTGCAATAGAAAAGAGCACCACAATTGTCATGGATGCTCAGTAACACTATACGCTGAGCACTCGCTGCTTGCAATACTGGAGAGATCAAAGTCGACATTGAAAACTGAAAGAGCAACAGTGTATGAAATAATTATCTCCAGTCCCAATGTCCATGTGGTCAGGTGCAAATCAGTAAACCCTGCCACGTTCATCACAGAGCCATGCACAGTGGAAGACATTAAAACACACGATTGTGCCACGTATGAAGGAAAAGGGGATGACATACCGAAGGCCAGTGAAAATGCACTACAGGAAGGGGAAATATACTTCGTTGATGGGTCTGCATCAATAAACAGTGAAACAGGGGAAAAACATGTAGGGGCAGCAGTGGTACGATTGGAAGAGGTAGAATATGAGATAATTGTACAGAAACGCCTACCGTCTCATTACTCGGCACAAGCAGCTAAGGGGTGTGCAGTGACAATATATTCTGACTCAGCATATGGCACAACGACAGTTCATTCAGGGCTATCACGATGGAGACGCAGAGGGTTTCGAAGGGCGGATGGTTCACCTGTGCAACATGCCGCCCTACTGAACGAATTGATAGATGCATTGGCAGAACCGTCACTAATAGCATTGGTAAAATGTCAGGCACATACAGCAAATACAGATTTCCTCTCATTGGGAAACACGGCAGCAGACACAGCAGCAAAAGATGCAGCATATTTCAATATGCCCCAAGCAACAGTGCATCATTAAAATACCAACTACAGAGACACTAGGAGACGGGTATAACAATATGCCAACCTCCCAAGTAATAGAACTTCAAAGGCGGGCACCAACGGAAAAGAAAGGGTTGTGGGCAAAAAGAGGGTGCAAGCAATCAGCGATTGATTTAATATCGATACAAGAGTTAACCGGAAAAGTAGTAATGCCATTAGAGCTACTAGAAATTGCATTCCAGCAGCTGCATTTCCCAACACATGTAAAAAAGCAACACATTGCAGCGGACATACAGGAACATTGGTTCATTCCCAACTTGCAAGAGCAATTTTCAAAGTTCACAATACAATGTACAACATGCCAAACATAGAGCTCAGGTATGACACTAAGAACATTAAGGCGAACACTGCCACGACTGATAGGCCCATTCAGAGAACTACATATTGATTATGCAGAAATGGGAGAAAGATGCAATGGAGCGAGGTACTTAATTGTGATTGTGTGCCCCTTTTCAAGGTGGGTTGAGGCTGGACCATGCGCTCACCCTGATGCCAAATGTGCTGCAAAATTTTAGTGCGGGAGGTCTTTTCAAGGTGGGGCATTTGTGATGTGATACGATCAGATAACGGCACACACTTTGTTAATGACCTCTTCAAGTAAGTGACTACACTGCTGGGGGTCAAGCACAAACTGTGTTCGATTTATCATCCGATGGCCAACGGCTTGGTGGAAAAGATAAACGGCCTACTGAAAAGTAAATTATCAAAACTATCCAACACGTTGAAGAAAAACTGGGTTTACTGCCTGCCCCTAGCACTGTTCCAGCTGAGAATGCAACCAAGCAAGGAACACCACTTGAGCCCGCAGGAAATAGTGATGGGCAGACGCATTCATACGCCACTATCCACCATACGAGGAGCTTCAGATGCACACAGAGCTGCCACAGTGCTCAGGGACGAGTTTAAGGAATATCTCACCAACTTAACTCGTGCAGTACGTAGCATAGCAAGACAAATAGCACCACCATTCACATATAATGCTGCGACTGATACTGCAATGCCAGCGAATGATAGCCCAAAGGGGTAACTAATGCCTGGGAAAATGTTTACGTTCAGAGCTTTGTGCGGAGATGGAATTCTCCGAGGTTTCATGGCCCACATGAGGTGATTTATTGCACACCCACAGCTGTTAAGGTTAAAGGATTGAAATATTGTGTGCATTTGTCAGATGTGAGAAAGGCACACGATAGTACAGTTCCTGAAAATGAACATGGTACGAGCACCAAAGTTGCGAGCAGTTGATGTAAAGTACATAGCACAACACTATGAGTATGAGAAAATGATGAGCTGACCAACAGATCAATTGAAAAAAAATGTATATATCCACTGACATATCACAGTGCCTCCCTCTTTATCTGTCTCGCCATATATAACTTCATACTGTATCTGTCCTTACAAGTGTCCATCACTGTCTGGTTCTCACTAACTGCCTACATATAGTTCTATCTAAAGCTCTTAAGCTATCTCTTATCTATAACTACATATCTAGTGGATGTCTATCTCGCCCTCCCTCTTCTCAACATTAGCACCATTAAAGTGACCACATGCCGATTTTGGGACAGAATATTTGCAAAGTAGGAATAAACGCCTTGATGATAATATGGTGCAAGAGTAAAATATAAAAATAAAATGTGTGAAATGAGAAGAAAAAGACTGCAAATGTTGAAAAGATACTATAAAATAGTAAGATGTGCACATCATAGCATAGAAAAAGGAGTTGTAGAAGAATAGAGTAGGAAAAATAAAATAATATGTGTAAAAATGATAATGTATATATGCATGTTACTTAACAAACTCATATTGCCCCTTCAGGTAACACAATGGCAGAAAAGACTGCGCTCATGGATGACGACACAACCTTAGTTAGGGTAGTAAATAGAAATAATATGTTGTATAATTATTAAGTGTGGGGTGAAGTACAGTATCATATTGTTCTACGTAATGTAATTTTTTATGGCATGGTGTTACACGATTTCTTTTATTTTAGAGGACATAAAAGAAGGGGGGTAGTGGGGTAAACCTAATATGAGAAGGCTCAGCACTGATTTGGGCCAGGGTCAAAACAATGTGGAAACACAGTCCCTCTAATAATGTAAATCTCACCACGTTACACAGTAATCAAACTGATCCAATGCCTCTTTTTCCACTTCCAAGTACTGTAAATGAGACCAACCAATATGATGGGGACTATCTTTGGGAAAGTGAACATGATTTCATGTATTTTAATGCACAGACAACCATAGAACCTATCTCGCAAAGCACGGTACTGCACTTTAATATTTCTGCTACTAGTAAACTAGAAACGCCAGACACAGAGGCCTGGGAAGCTGCTAACAAACATACTAACACAGCATGGGCAGGGGTATTTCCCATACATTATCGAAAAGTGAAAATGACCCGGAATCACAAAAGGGGGAGGAGGAGATGGAAAAGGGGGGTGGGAGGGAAGAGATATGACATTTACCATGGGTTGGGATTAGATGAAATAGAAGAGCCCCGCCACCCATACCAGTCCAACAAATGGTATTCAGACATGAGCGCAACTGCAAAACAAGCTACTAATGAGAGCTGCTACATCTGTTTCCTCATACCCCATGCATCAGGAACTCCTAAAATACTAGTACTCCAGGAAGTACCCTTGCAAGACGCCCAATGTTTGATTCATCTAGTATTATGTAGAATTCAGAGTACATTCCAGGCACACACAGTTACAATAGAAATGCTGGAGAATGAAAAAACATGTACAAGTAAGCGCCAAGGAGTGATTTGCATCAAAGAACCAATTTTTGTCATAAAGGGGACCAGATTCACAGACAACAAGTGGCATAACGAGAAAATAGAGTGCAAAGCTGAAGCACTAAGAGGGCTAACTGATGACAACCTCCAATGGGTCAAACACACGTGTGATTCCATCTGGTCCCAGCACATTGTAAAACTGACATGGGTTACCGCTCTCGAAAAACCAATCAGAACGCAAAAGGAAATTTCACATGAACTATGCTTCCATGGAGAGGGGAAGGTGCAAATGGGCACCAACAAACAATGCAACAAAACCATCATTATCCCCGACATGAAGAAAGGTACGGCTGCACTTATGGACATGTATTGGGTGTGTGGCAAACAAGCGTACCTGCATTTACCAGCATCATGGAGAGGTACATGCGCCCTGACCACTTTGCACTCCACACTTATGGTGATTCCAGAAAGCAACATCCAAATAAAAGGGGAACCGGCTGGCATTTCGGCAGCAGGGGAATCGGCTGGCATTTCCGCAGCAGGGCAATCGGCTAGCACACAGGCAGCGCCCCAACCAACACTGACAGAATCATACGCATACAATATCATATCCGTGAATGACCTAAAAGAGAGACTGTCCTGCAGAAAAAGGTCAAATTATATTTCCACGGTATCTTCCAAACTCCTAGCTGAAATTCCTTCAAAATACAAGCTTTTCAATGCTGCAGAACCATTTGTTGTGTCCCTCCTAACGCCAGGGCTCCAGGCACATACCAACACCAAGTGGTTACAGATTGTCTGCTGGGAGCTGATCCAACTGGCCAACAACACTGAAGAGGGGTTTAATGTCATCAAGGTGGAACTGCGTGCCTTGCGGCTAATGACAATGCAGAACCGGTACGTCCTAGACCTCCTCACAGCGATGGACGGCGTTTTTTGCTGAAAAATCGGGAGCACGTGCTGTACATTCATACCTTCTGAGGACGCAGACAATGGGACCCTCAACCACGTTATCCCAGCAGTGCACAGTCTGGGGGAACACATGCGGGAAGAAGCAGGAGTAGAGCCAAGCAACTTGTTTGACAACATGTTCAATTGGATACCCTCTTGGTTCAGTATCATGATGAAAATGTTTGTTCCAGTCATCGTTTTCATTTTACTATTTTTCTCGGTGTGCCAACTAGGGATCCGATGTTGCGCAAAGTCTATGCCTAGTTCAGCAATGATGGTGGTAACAATGGGCCGACAGGCAACGGTAGCAACAATGATAGATGCACAAACGCAAACTGGAGAACCAACCCCCCAAAATACTGCATGACCTCTGTCTACCGTCAAAATGGGGACAGGGTAGACAACTTATATCATACCATAATCAAAGAGCCAATAGAGCTGCAGTGGTATAGGGGAGTGTGGGTGGACCTGGATGGGGATGGAGGAATCTACATGACCTGCACACCCGATGAGTATGCCAGGAATGGGCATAGCTTGGGAAGTGTATGTAGAGCATGGATGCCCATGAAAGGCACACTTGCATGGGACGAAGCGCTAGCTGAAGCAGAGTATTAACGCAATGAAAGTAAAAACAAAAAGTAATTCATTACTTTAGATGTAACTAAAGGGGGGAATGTGTGGGAGTGGCAGTGCCATTCGGGCTCCCCCTCACCCATTCAGTTTAAGATGCATCACTTGCTCGACCAGCAGTGGAGGACGCTTCCTGTTTTTGCCCCAATGTACATAACCGGCCCCCGTGCTGATGACGACGCAGGTGGGGCTGTTGAGGAGACACTCGCCATCCATCTTGGACACCTCCGACTCCATTTTTGGATTAGGCCTCACCGCGATACTACGATAAGGCTTCTCTCCCCTCTGCAGCGCCATGCACAGCGCTTGCAAAAGCCCCCACCTTTTCTCCCCGTCTCTGAAAGCCCTGCAGCTCCATTTTCACACCTGAGCCGGAGGTAATTGCAACAATATAAATGTAACGCCTCACCCTTCCTCTGAGATCACTGTCCTGTGCGTGAACTGGCTTGAAGCATGCCTTACAAACACATTCATTTCCAAAAAACCTGCCTATGCACCCCCTAACCCCCAGTACTGGAAAATGACTGCCAATCCAACCCCATGGCCCCGATAGGTATTCTTTTGATATGCCAGATATGTAACCCCAGTGCGATGCCCACCTCAGTGTGCCACGACTAATAAAAGTCAACCTCTGTCACAGTATATTATACCTCAGAACTAACAAATGTCAGCATGCCCCTAGACTCTTTGATGCGCCTAGACCCACCCCATGATCAACGATCCCACCTGGATCAAGCCATCCCGAGTTGTGATAACCCCGAAAGACCCCAGTGAATAATGATGTAGTTGTAAGCTTAGAATTTATAGAGGATAATGATTTGCTCAAAGGAGCCTTAATAACTGTTATTTAGTGCATGCTTGAAGCAATATGTTATGTTAGATTAGCTGGGGCCCACCCGGCTTCATCGTGACCTGACCCTCACCCCACCCGGACACAGGCAGCTGGACCTCGTGGTATGAGCCCTCCCGCCAACTGAACAACCAATTCAGCGGGAGCAACATCATGTATTACATATTTATCCAACTGTTTTATCCAATCCTGTGTCTATGTAGTCCCCTATGCAATGATGTCATGTATGACGCGATATTCTTACTTAAGCTGCCACCTTTGTAATGTTTGCCAGAGCGCTCTCGGGCAGCAGAGTTCTCTGGATGCCAAATTTTATATAAACGACAAACTCTTGCAGCCTGTCCTCCTGGCCTCATTCCCTGCTGGGGTGTGTTATATTCTTTTGTATCTTGGGCATGCAAGTCAGGTAGTGGGCCTACACTATCTAGGGCGATAAAGGGCTGCACATACCCGCAAGTAAGAATAGTCACATGCCCACAGCTATACATTTTGTGGTGTCTGTGTTTTATTTCTTTTTGAAAGTTATTTTTATAGGTATAGTGAGTTCAGGGCTAAAAAAATCACAGGTCAGTGACACGGTAGGTATTTGAGAATCTTATCTATTGTGGCTGTGTGTTTTCAGACTTTTGTGTGTGTGAGAGTGTGGAGAAAAACTGAAGAAAATTGTTTTAAAAAATGAATACAAAAAGGAGCCACCCTACTTTAGTTTTAGATGTTCCCATACACTCTAGTTTAGTCTGTGTAGTGTCACGCATGCTATTATATATGGTCCCTATTAAATGCTCCCCTACCTAGTTTACTTTCATGTATTATTTGGTGCTTTGTTTAACTTCACCTACTTTACATTACTAAATGAGCTGTGTTGTACTGTTTTGATATTTAAGTACTATTGTATTTTACCCCTACCTCCTTTTTAACTTACAATTTATAACCTGGTTATAATAAAAGCCAATTAACTGTAGCTGCAGGTATAATAAAAAAAATGTGTTTCATTATTATTTTATTGTATTTGTGTATTTATATGTGATAAGTGGTCCTTAAAATTACTGTTTAATGGTACACTGAGTGTAGTATTTGTGCACATTTGGAGTACTGTTTTGATGTTATGAAGGAACACTGCATTTCCTTCATCGGTTATGTGTACTCCATCATGTCTTTAGAAATTGGCAATGTAGAACTGTGTGTTGTTGTTTGAAATCCATAATTGATTGTGGTCACTAATGAATATTGAAACTAATGTATTAACATTTCTGTGATTTCACAATTTTACCATCAAATCTGGTGCTCCGTCTCCATTTTTGCCTCCGAGTCAAATTGGAAAAGATAAAGATGGTGTGAGGAAATGGTTCCATTAGTTTTGCCATGTCTTATTTCATCATTATGATATGCTATGATATGATATTTTATTTATATTGCGCTCATACACAGGTGTTTCAGAGCGCAACCAGGCAAGGGAGGGGAAACAGTGGAGAGAACAAAAACAACGATCTTACTAGGCCCAGTGACATTGCGAACGTGCAAGTGCATGGGAAAGGGAGAAGGGGCAAAGTGCGTTGGAAGGGGGAGAAATTGGAAAGTGTAGAGCATAAGAGAGGACAAATAAATAGGAAGTGGATAAATAAATAAATAAGGTGAGTCAAAAACTGTGGTAGTGCAGCCTGTGAGGACCAAGTGCAAGGTTAGTCAGAATAGGTTTCAAAGTGGCAGAGAGGCAATTCCAGAGGGAAGGCCCCCGCAGAAGACAAAGATCTACCCCCAACTCGTTTCTTAGAAAAACGACTGACCCTGAGGGAGTTGGAGGTAGAGGAGCGAAGTGCTCTAGAAGGGAGGTATTTATGGAGGGATAGTTGAAGGTAAAGAGGACCCAGTCCCCAGAAAGCTTTGTGGACAATGCAAAGGGTTTTAAATTTGATCCTTGCAGCCACAGGGAGCCAATGAAGGGATTTCAGAGCTGGAGAGATACGATTCCAGGGCTTGAGGCCAAGGACAAGTCTTGCAGTTTTGTTCTGGATTAGTTGTAGAGGGCGGAGAGTGGAGGCAGGTAGATTTAGAAAGAGGCTGTTACAGTAGTCCAACTAAGGAAGAATCAGAGCTTGGGAGACAAGGAGCTTCTGGGGGACGGAGAGGAAAGGAAGAGTGCCTTTGAGGAGGTGTAGTATGAAGTTAGACTTTTTGGAGACATCCGAGATGTGTGAAGAGAAGGAAAGTGTGGAGTCAAAGATAACCCTGAGGTTCTTAGCTTCGCTCGTGGGGGCAGGAGGAAGGCCAAGGGAGGCCGGCCATAGAGAGAGGCGAAAGGATGGAGTGGGGGTACCAATGAGGAGGATCTCAGTCTTGTTAGCGTTTAAACAAAGATCATTTGCAGCACACCAATTTTGAATGGCGATTAGGCAATTAGAGATGATGGCGGAAGAGGAGGTAGCCGAGGGAAGTCTGAAAATGAGTTGGGTGTCGTCAGCATAGCACTGGACATTTGAGCAGAAGATTTAAATGCACTTGACAGGAATTGATTGAAAAGCCTGGGTGATAGGTTTGACCCCTGGGGAACACCGCAGGTAGAGAGGGAGTTAGAGGATAGGAAGGACCCAAGTTGGACCTGGGAGGGTCGATCAGAGAGAAAAGAATCAGCCAGAGCCTGATCGGTGATACCCAGGTTGTCACGGAGATGATTTAGCAGGATGGTATGTTTGACTGTGTCGAAAGCAGAGGAGAGATCAAGTAGGATTAAAGTAAGGGGCACACTTTGTACATTCCCCAAATCATTGCCTACACAAGGAATTAGTATGATGTCTGGCTTCTCTGTACTTCTCAGACTTAACAATTTTAGAAAAGCTTGGAACCAACACATTACCTGCAATCCAAACCATTTCATTGTAAAATCTCTCAAACCTAGGTCCATGTTAATATTTAGTTTCTCACAAAAAGCCAGTAATCAAAACAGCCAACACAGTTTTTAAACCGGCCATGATATCTGCAGTTTTCTTCTGTTTCCATGAAAATTATTCCTAGTTTGAATTTCTAGTAATCTGTATGAGCAGGATGTGTATGATGTTTGTGTTTTGGAGTCTGCAATTGGTTGATGACACTGTTGTAATTACCCGCAGCTATCCAGCAGCCACTCAGTGCATGATGTTGCTACCAGCAGGTTGATGTGGTTCCCTGTGCAGCCACGGCTATATTGTGGCAAATGGGACGTTGTGTGTTTGTGGATGTGTTGACTATCCAACATTTTGGGTGGATTAGCATCATGGATGCATTTAGTTTTGGGGGGGGGGGAATTGGGAGAGACCAGGAGAGTGGAGGAGGAGCATAGCATTCTATCTGTGTGTGTGTGCTATTTTGTGTTTTAAAGTGTTAGCTTATTTTAATTTTTTTTTTCTTAAACTTTATTTATTAGTTGTGGTACACAATATCGCAGCAACACTTATGAAAGCAAACAATACAATTCCATAGAGATGGGTATCATAATTACATATTACATGATATATTTTACAGAATCAAACATGCATCAGGACCTCGGAGGGCTTTCATTATCAGACAACATCTCACACAAATATATCCTAAACGGAGTCCAAATATCTTTGGGTCTATTCGTTCTAGGCAATGTTAAACTTTACTAGCCGGAGCCTGGCATTAAGTGATACTGTCTTGGATAACGCACAATATCTTGACCATTTCTCATCTTCAATTGTAGTCTCCTTGTCTGCCTCCCATAACCCCTTAACCGTGTTAATCGTTAGTGTATGTGTTTGTACGATCGTACACAGTTTGGAAACACTGGTTCTGGTTCGTAAGGACAGTGCTATAAAACATTCATGCGATAGAGGTTCATCTGGGAACAGTGGCCATCTCTTTTTGAATGCCATCTTCATACGATGGTATAGCCGCAATCTGAGCTGTCCTCCTCCCACAGTGGCCACAAAGTCTTCCTGAGTGACAAATTTCCTGTTGGAGAACATATCCCGCATTTTAATTTCCCCATCGGGGTCCCACAACTTCTGTATGTCTACGTCAAATGATGGTGAGATGACAGGAAAGTTCCAGAGAGGTGCATCCGAATTATAGGGTGTCTCAGGTTTTAATCTTTTATAAATCTTGGACAAGGGCAGGACTGTTGCACTGACAGGGTCAAATTTGCATTCACCCTTATGTTGTGTTTTAAACAAGATGGAACGTATATCCGTTGGACGTGCAGCATGTCGTTCTATAGGAAGGTGTGGTGCAGTGTCTAGGGGGTCATACCAGTGTTTGGCATACTGGGCCTGTGCTACCAAGTAGTATAGCTCAAAATCTGGCACCACTATACCTCCTTTGTTATATAGTTCAACCAGCTTCTCCAACTTCATTCTGGCCACACCCCCATTCAAAATGAACTCTACAGCCATGGACCGTAGGCTATCAAAACACTGTCTGCCCGGGCAGATCGGGATATTACTAATTATATACAATAACTTAGGCAGGACCACCATTTTAGGATAGCTATCCGGCACGCAAATGATATAGGGAGTCTGGCCCACAACTGGAGTTTGGCTGTGATAGATTGTAAAAGTTGTTCATGGTTATTTGTGTACCAAGAGGTTCTTTCTTTAGAAAAAAGAATTCCCAGTTATCGAATTTTGTTGCGTGATCATTTTAGCCCATGTGTGTTAATTGGGCATATGGTTGCGGGAGTCAGGGGGAACATTTCAGACTTGGAGTTATACATTTTATAGCCCGAATACTCTGCAAACTCGTGTATAGTATCCATGGCAGGGCCGAGGTACGTTTCGGGTTCTCGGATGTATAAAGTATCAACCACATATAGTGACATCGACTGAACCAATCCCACCATCTTGATCCCTATCTGTCCCTGGTTTTGTCTAATAGCCGCTGCTACTAGTTCTATTGTGAGAACAAACAATATGGGGGAGAAAGGGCATCCCTGTCTGGTGCCTCTGCCCAATTTAAAGAAATGTGAAAGGGTACGATTAGTCAACACTTTAGCCCCCAGTCCAGAGTATAGCAGATTAAAACATTTTTGGAAAAAAGGGCCTATTCCAAATTTCTCCAGTACTGCGAAAAAGTAAGCCCATGACACCGAATCAAAAGATTTTTCGGCATCTAATGAGATAACCGCAGCCTGAGCCTCGGGCTTAATTTGAGCCCAAATAGTCTACGTAAATTCAATGCTGTCGACCTTGTTGGGATGAAGCCACACTGATCTAGGTGGACCAGTTGGGACATGCTAGGGAGAAGCCTCATGGCCAGGAGATTTGCAAAAAAGTTGGCATCACAATTAATTAACGATATAGCTCTATAGGAAGACATGTCATGAGGTGGGCAGCTTTCTTTTATCAGCACCGTTATGATTGCTTCCCTCATTGAGTCTGGCAGGGTCCCTCGCTCAATCGCCATCTCCCAAACCAACAGCAATATAGGGGCAAATTCGGCATTGAACGCTTTATATAGTTCTGCGCCCAGGCCATCAGATCCAGGTGCTTTCCTGGAGGACAAAGATTTGATTGCTTCCGTGATTTCTTCCAGTGTCTTCGGATTCTCAAGAGCCAACCTGTGCTCTAACCGCAGCTATGGGAGTGTTATTGCATTCAGGTAATTCTTAATTTCCTGAGCAGGCTTTACATCAGTTTTGGAGTATAATTCAGTAAACCCAATGTTGATACCTTCCTCACTGGTTATAAGGGAGCCGTCTTTCGCAACTATGCTGGAAATAGGTGCATGCCAATGTCCAGTTTTCAGCAAATTTGCGAGAGAACTACCTGCTTTATTCCTCTCACTGTAGCGCTGTGCTCTAAGGGGTTTAGCCATGTATAGTAGTTCCCAAGTTGCTAGTTTATTGAAGTCTTGTAGAAGACTATGAATGTCCGCTAGGGTCTTCTTTTCATGAGGGTTGCTATACTGTAGTTCCAACTGCCCCAATTGTCTCTCCACCTCTGCTAACTCCGCCCTGACTGTTTTCAGTAATCCAGTGGATTTAGCGATCAGGATCCCCCTTACCCAAAACTTGAAGGTTTTTTTTTTTTTTAAATGTATTTTATTTTATAACAACCAAACAGTGCAACAGAACATAAATAGAACACATCAAGTCACAACAAAGGCCAAACAACAGATATGAAAAAGAAAAGAAAGAAAAAACAGAACAGAATTAACTTAACAATCCCCTTCCCTCCCCCCTATGAGCCTGTAGGGTGTCCACCATCATTGTCCGTTCCGTGTGGTGGGGTTCCGTCGCTCTCAGATCCAGCCGAGGTCGACCCCGTACTAAACAGTTCAGCCAATAGCACCTTCCATGCCGTGAGGGAGCTCACCTCTTCCTCCCCACCCGCTCTGCTGGCCTCCCACCATGCTGTCGTCTCGGCGGCAGCCCATTTCTGGAGGTCACGCCACCATACCTCCACCCGTGGCCTCTGACAATTCTTCCATCCCATGGCTATTCTGCGTTTGGCGAGTACATAAGCCAAATCTTTAAGCTTCTCCACGTGCCGAAGCTTGCGCGCCCTGGGGTACCCTCCAAGCAAACAGGCCCAGGCCGAATCTATCTTAAGTACAATGCCCCTCCCTGCCAGCTTCTGCGCCACTTCACTCCAGTAGGTTGCAATCACAGGGCAGGCCCAGAACATGTGAATCATATCAGCGTTCTCTGTGTTACACTTGGGACACGCCTGGCGCCCAGTGTCTCGAAATCTGGAAATTCTCAGGGGGGTCATGTATGCCCTATGCGTGATATATAGTTGTATCTGTTTAAACCTGGCATTCCTCGATACTTTTTTGTGGTACCCCAGGGCGCGCTCCCACTGCCCATCCGCCATCGGGGCCCCCATCTCTGTTTCCCATTCCAACCTCAGGTACCCCAAATCCTTCCCAACCTTTGCCATCAGCATATCGTACAGCCTGGAGACCTCATGCCCGCCCTCGGATGCGTCATACATAATCTCCAGCGTCGCATCCGGCTCGTCAGCCAATACGGTCTCGGGCCAAGTGCTCCGGACCTCCCTGATCACTCTGTGGAACGTCATGTATTGCCCCGTGTGCAGCCCCGCCCCCGCCTCTAGATCTGCGAACTCCGCCAAGGCCTCATCCTGCCAAATGTCACCCAAAGTGACCAGCCCCACTGACTCCCAGTATGTTCGCAGGATGGCCCCAAGCTGTCCGTCTTCCCTTGCCAAGGCCACCAGCGGCAGCTGCAGCATGCACGGCAGGGGATCCCCCATCATCCGGCAGGCTCTTCGCCACATGTTCCTACCCAACGCTAGCATCTTAGGACGCCCCCTCATCCATGTGCTGGATACCCAAATAATCTCTCGCAGGTAGAAGGGGGAGCAGTCCTTTCCCAGCAGTCTGTGTTCCGGGGTTTCGTCGTCCGAAAGCCACTTGGCCACGTACTGCAGCTGCGCTGCCACGTAGTAGGCCTCAAAGTTCGGCAGCCTCACGCCACCTTTCTCGTAAGCATTCTGCAATTTCCACAATGCGACCCTGTTACGCGTGCCCTGCCATAAGAAATCTCTACATACCCTATGTAGTCTAGCAAAAAACCCCTTAGGTATCATGTGTGGAATGTTATTGAAATAATGCAGCAGCCTAGGTAGCACGACCATCTTAAGCATAGCGCCCCGGCCCATCATCGCTAAGGGTAGTTTCTCCCAAAACCTCATGCACTTCTCAATCCTCCCCACTGCCAATTCAGTATTGTGCCTGTGTTCCTCCCCGGTCGTGTGGTATACGTCTATGCCAAGGTACCGAAAGGTGCTTGTCGCCCATGGGATCCGCAATACTGGCAACCTCTCAGCCGGTATCCCCACATAGCCGCCCAGCGGGAACAGAGTGGATTTCCGAGGGTTGACCGCTATGCCAGAAAGCCAAGCAAACCTCTCCATCACCTCCAAGACATATTGCAAGTTCTCTTCAGGGTATTGGAGGTACAACAGCATATCGTCAGCATACAGGGATATCAGATGGCTCTCCCCCCCCACCTCTATGCCCACCGGGTCATACTGTTGCCGGAGGTAAATTGCCAAGGGCTCAAGGGCCAGGATGTACAACATTGGGGACCAAGGACATCCCTGCCTGGTGCATCTACCTAACTGTCACCTGTCCGACACTACTGCCCCCGTACGAACTCTGGCTAGAGGCGCGCTGTATAATAATTCGGCCCACCTCCTGTACCCTGGCCCCATTCCGAAGTGATCCAGTGCCGCCAACAGCCACGGCCAACGAACAGAGTCGAACGCCTTGACCGCATCCAGCGCCACTATCGCCATTTCGCCGTCCTTGCTACATCCCCATTCGACCACTCTGTGTAGGCGTCTGTGGTTGTGGGTAATGTTCCTGTCCGGGACATAGCCCGTCTGGTCAGGGTGAATCAGCTTGCCTATCACTCTCCTCATTCTAGCCGCCAAGACAGCTGTTAGGATCTTGCTGTCCTGGTTCAGCATCGACAAGGGTCGATAGGAGCCGCAACCGTGTCCCGGTGTATTGTGCTTGGGGAGTGGCACTATGACCGCTTCCCTGAGTGATTCTGGTAGCTGTCCCAGCTCAAACGCCTCATTGAACATGTCCAGCATGGGTGGGAGTACCTCCTCCGCATACGCCTTATAAAACTCACTGGGGAACCCGTCCGCCCCCGGGGCCTTGCAAGTGGGCAGCTGTCGCACTATCTCTCTGAGCTCTTCCAGAGTGATCGGAGCATCCATATCCTCTCGCTCTTCATCGCTGATTCTGGGCAGGCCTATATCTCCGAGTACTTCATCTATCTCCTCTCGGCTCCCCCCTTCCCGATCTTCATACAATGTTTGGTAGTATTCTGCGAATGCCCCATTTACCCCTTCTTGCGTGTCGATCTCCGCACCCCCTTCGGTGATGACCGATCGGATCGGAGCCCTAGGGGTTTCGCTCTTATATAGCCAAGCGAGGAGCCTGCCTGTCTTGTCCCCACCCGCATGCAACCTCTCAATGTACTTCGTATAATTCAGGTTACAAAGTCTGTCCCAATGCCCAGAGCACCGCTGCTGCAGCTCAGTAACTACTTCCATATCCGTCCCACCCTTCTCCAATTCTTTTTCCAGCTCGATCTCGGCCTCTCGCAGGTCGGTCAGGATTCCGCCCATTAATCCCTTGGACTTCGCAATAGCAACTCCCCTCATCACCACCTTAAAAGCCTCCCACAAAGTACCAGCCGACTTGACACTCCCTGTGTTCGACTCAAAGTACGCGACTATCTCCTCCCTCATGTCCTCCTTGAATACCGGATCCCGTAGCGCTTCCGCCCGAAGGCGCCATGTTGGAATCCGTGCACGTGGGGGGCGCAGCCGCCATTGCATGATTAGGGGCGAGTGGTCCGAGAGGACCCTCGCCCTGTAGTCAATCTGTTCACACTCCGTAAGAATGTCTGGAGTGGCAAAAAAGTAGTCGAGCCTCGTGTGCAGTTGGTGCGGAGCCGAATAGTGCGAATACCTGGCATTCCTCGATACTTTTTTGTGGTACCCCAGGGCGCGCTCCCACTGCCCATCCGCCATCGGGGCCCCCATCTCTGTTTCCCATTCCAACCTCAGGTACCCCAAATCCTTCCCAACCTTTGCCATCAGCATATCGTACAGCCTGGAGACCTCATGCCCGCCCTCGGATGCGTCATACATAATCTCCAGCGTCGCATCCGGCTCGTCAGCCAATACGGTCTCGGGCCAAGTGCTCCGGACCTCCCTGATCACTCTGTGGAACGTCATGTATTGCCCCGTGTGCAGCCCCGCCCCCGCCTCTAGATCTGCGAACTCCGCCAAGGCCTCATCCTGCCAAATGTCACCCAAAGTGACCAGCCCCACTGACTCCCAGTATGTTCGCAGGATGGCCCCAAGCTGTCCGTCTTCCCTTGCCAAGGCCACCAGCGGCAGCTGCAGCATGCACGGCAGGGGATCCCCCATCATCCGGCAGGCTCTTCGCCACATGTTCCTACCCAACGCTAGCATCTTAGGACGCCCCCTCATCCATGTGCTGGATACCCAAATAATCTCTCGCAGGTAGAAGGGGGAGCAGTCCTTTCCCAGCAGTCTGTGTTCCGGGGTTTCGTCGTCCGAAAGCCACTTGGCCACGTACTGCAGCTGCGCTGCCACGTAGTAGGCCTCAAAGTTCGGCAGCCTCACGCCACCTTTCTCGTAAGCATTCTGCAATTTCCACAATGCGACCCTGTTACGCGTGCCCTGCCATAAGAAATCTCTACATACCCTATGTAGTCTAGCAAAAAACCCCTTAGGTATCATGTGTGGAATGTTATTGAAATAATGCAGCAGCCTAGGTAGCACGACCATCTTAAGCATAGCGCCCCGGCCCATCATCGCTAAGGGTAGTTTCTCCCAAAACCTCATGCACTTCTCAATCCTCCCCACTGCCAATTCAGTATTGTGCCTGTGTTCCTCCCCGGTCGTGTGGTATACGTCTATGCCAAGGTACCGAAAGGTGCTTGTCGCCCATGGGATCCGCAATACTGGCAACCTCTCAGCCGGTATCCCCACATAGCCGCCCAGCGGGAACAGAGTGGATTTCCGAGGGTTGACCGCTATGCCAGAAAGCCAAGCAAACCTCTCCATCACCTCCAAGACATATTGCAAGTTCTCTTCAGGGTATTGGAGGTACAACAGCATATCGTCAGCATACAGGGATATCAGATGGCTCTCCCCCCCCACCTCTATGCCCACCGGGTCATACTGTTGCCGGAGGTAAATTGCCAAGGGCTCAAGGGCCAGGATGTACAACATTGGGGACCAAGGACATCCCTGCCTGGTGCATCTACCTAACTGTCACCTGTCCGACACTACTGCCCCCGTACGAACTCTGGCTAGAGGCGCGCTGTATAATAATTCGGCCCACCTCCTGTACCCTGGCCCCATTCCGAAGTGATCCAGTGCCGCCAACAGCCACGGCCAACGAACAGAGTCGAACGCCTTGACCGCATCCAGCGCCACTATCGCCATTTCGCCGTCCTTGCTACATCCCCATTCGACCACTCTGTGTAGGCGTCTGTGGTTGTGGGTAATGTTCCTGTCCGGGACATAGCCCGTCTGGTCAGGGTGAATCAGCTTGCCTATCACTCTCCTCATTCTAGCCGCCAAGACAGCTGTTAGGATCTTGCTGTCCTGGTTCAGCATCGACAAGGGTCGATAGGAGCCGCAACCGTGTCCCGGTGTATTGTGCTTGGGGAGTGGCACTATGACCGCTTCCCTGAGTGATTCTGGTAGCTGTCCCAGCTCAAACGCCTCATTGAACATGTCCAGCATGGGTGGGAGTACCTCCTCCGCATACGCCTTATAAAACTCACTGGGGAACCCGTCCGCCCCCGGGGCCTTGCAAGTGGGCAGCTGTCGCACTATCTCTCTGAGCTCTTCCAGAGTGATCGGAGCATCCATATCCTCTCGCTCTTCATCGCTGATTCTGGGCAGGCCTATATCTCCGAGTACTTCATCTATCTCCTCTCGGCTCCCCCCTTCCCGATCTTCATACAATGTTTGGTAGTATTCTGCGAATGCCCCATTTACCCCTTCTTGCGTGTCGATCTCCGCACCCCCTTCGGTGATGACCGATCGGATCGGAGCCCTAGGGGTTTCGCTCTTATATAGCCAAGCGAGGAGCCTGCCTGTCTTGTCCCCACCCGCATGCAACCTCTCAATGTACTTCGTATAATTCAGGTTACAAAGTCTGTCCCAATGCCCAGAGCACCGCTGCTGCAGCTCAGTAACTACTTCCATATCCGTCCCACCCTTCTCCAATTCTTTTTCCAGCTCGATCTCGGCCTCTCGCAGGTCGGTCAGGATTCCGCCCATTAATCCCTTGGACTTCGCAATAGCAACTCCCCTCATCACCACCTTAAAAGCCTCCCACAAAGTACCAGCCGACTTGACACTCCCTGTGTTCGACTCAAAGTACGCGACTATCTCCTCCCTCATGTCCTCCTTGAATACCGGATCCCGTAGCGCTTCCGCCCGAAGGCGCCATGTTGGAATCCGTGCACGTGGGGGGCGCAGCCGCCATTGCATGATTAGGGGCGAGTGGTCCGAGAGGACCCTCGCCCTGTAGTCAATCTGTTCACACTCCGTAAGAATGTCTGGAGTGGCAAAAAAGTAGTCGAGCCTCGTGTGCAGTTGGTGCGGAGCCGAATAGTGCGAATACTGCCTCCCACCCGGGTGTCTCGCTCTCCACACATCTACCAGGCCTAGATCCGTTAGCAGCGACTGCAATACCTTGGCCGCTGGGCTGGGCCTAACCATTTTGTCATCCGACCTGTCCTCCCTGGGGTTAAGCACACAATTAAAGTCTCCACCCCAGATTACTGTGCTCCCCATCCCTTCACCGAGTCTCG
The DNA here is from genome assembly GCF_040938575.1 of Ambystoma mexicanum. Taxonomy (NCBI): domain Eukaryota; kingdom Metazoa; phylum Chordata; class Amphibia; order Caudata; family Ambystomatidae; genus Ambystoma; species Ambystoma mexicanum. Next base: position 358,865,503 of record NC_090932.1, on the reverse strand, counting down.
CGCACAGTGTCTTAAAGTAAGTCGCTGTGTCCTGGTTGGGCGCATAAGTGTTTATGATACAGACAACTCTACCTTCCACAATCCCCCGAACCATGGCCAGCCGCCCGTCCGACTCCACAACCTCCCCCAAGAGCTTGAACGGGACATGTGGTGCAACCCAAACCAGCACACCCCTGGCATACACAGAGAATGTGGATCCAACCACTGTCCCCCTCCATTTTCTCCGCACCATTTCAAGTTTATCCCGTGTCAAATGCGTCTCCTGTAACAAGGCCACGTCTATCCTCTGCCTCTTCAAGTACAACATGACCTTATTACGCTTCAGGTAGCTATTCAACCCTCTAACATTCCATGTCAATACCTTAAGGTCTCCCATGATTTATCCGTAGCTCCCACTTCCCCCTCTGGTCTGATCGCCTCCCCCCAGTCCCGACTACTTCCCTTCTCAGTTTCTTCCCCAGGCTCACATAACAACTAACACCCCCCACCCCCCTAACCCAACCAACTGCCCAGCTCCATCCCTGGATCTCAGGCATCCCCGTGTCCGGTTCTCTCCGGAAGCCCGTGTAGAGAACCCGACACAGTGACTAATCTAAACACACACTGGGGTACGAATAAAACGGCCCTCGGATGCCCCCTACACATCTATATCCGCGCTCGCGGACCATGTTCGAAACAGTTAAATAGTGCATCCCCATCACAAAGTGGCAAAGACTATATTCCAGTCCAAATATTCAGAGTCAGCCGAGCCCACTGTTTCACTTAACTCTCCCTGCTCCGTCCGCCATCTGCTTATCGGGCTCCTGAGGGCAGTTCTGCGCATCGAGCCATTCCATGGCCTCCTCAGGGGTGTCGAAAAACAGCGTCTTAGCCTTGAAGAAGACCTTAAGTTTGGCTGGGTAGAGTAACATATACTTGAAACCGGCCGTCCGCAGGCGCCTTTTGACCGCTCCAAAGTTCATCCGACTGCGCTGCACTTGTAGAGTGTAGTCGGGGTAAGCAGTGATGGTTGCCTCCCCTCGCCGTATGGTGCCCCCTTTACGAAAATGTTCCAGAATCTTCTCCCGGTCTTTGTAGTTGAGGATCTTGGCAATCACAGGCCTGGGCGGATTACCCGGCGGTGGCCTTCTGATCAGGGCCCTATGTGCCCTCTCCACTGCAAATCCCTGCGTTAGGGCACCTCCGGTGATCTCCTGCAGCAGCAAGGTCTCAATAAAATCTGTGGGATTCTGGCCCTCAGCTCCCTCCGGTAGGCCCACAATCCGGATGTTGTTTCTGCGGGCCCGACCTTCTGCCTCTTCAGCCCTGCTTTCCAGGTTGCCTACCCTCTGCACCAGGGCATGGATCTCTCGTTTGTGCGCGGTGCATTCCGCCACAGTCGGGCCCATCTCCTTCTCCAGGGTCTCTGTGCGCTCGGCCAGGGTTCGCACATCTTGCCTCAGGAGGTTCACGTCCTCCTGTACCGCCCCGACCTGTAGTTCCATCGCAGTTTTCAGTTCGGCCACCGCAAGTTGGAGTTTGGTCTCCCATGTCGCCTTCAGATCTGCGATCGCTGCCAGGACCTCCTGGTTCGTTCCTCCTGTGGCCATCTCCTTGGGCTGGGCCTTCTCTTTGCTCCTGGTCCCCTCGGTGCCAGGCGACGTCTTGGCAAATTCGTCGAGCGTGGGCTGTTTATTCTTCGCCCTCAGGAGCTTGCTCGACATATCTTCGATCAGGAGCGTCCCTTCGATCTCGCTTAGGCCCCAGGCCTGGGGGCACTATGTCCCCCCGTCGCCGCACAGTTTCGGCTACCTCCAGTCAGGCTTGCTCTCGCTGGATCGCGCTGAACGTGAACTGAGGGAATCGCCTCCAGACCCCGGTCTCCGATCCTTTGTCCCAACATCAGGCGACGGCAGCCATTTTGTCTGCCGGCGAAGCTCCGGCACCAAAACTTCTCGCGGCTCCTGAGTACACAAGCGCTGCACAATCCCGTGTGAAAATGCATCCACATGTGCAGCCGAGCTTCGCATTTACAGTCATCACCGTCTATGCCACATCGTAGCGGCCGTTGCGCGGATTCAGCCGGATAATGTTCGGATCAGCGGGAGCTCCCGTTCAGGCACGTCCCTTCACATGGCGTCCAAGCCACGCCCCCCCAAAAAACTTGAAGGTTGCCCATAAGTTCACACACCTGTCTACATATCCCTTATTAACCTAAAAAAAGACATTGATTTCAGCATGAATGGCTTCCGTGACAGTCGGGTACTTTAGAACATCAGGTGGCATTCTCCACCTTCTAGTTGGAGGTTTGACATTGTTTAGCAATAATGCTAGGGTTATTGGAGAATGATCTGATAATGTACGTGGGTGTATCTCACATTTACTTATAATATTGGAGAGGTGAGAGGACACAAGCCAGTAATCAATGCAAGACTCAGTATCATGTACCTTATTTGAAGTTTTGAAGGTGGGCTTAGTTTGGTTTTTAGTTTGTAGAAAATGTATGTGTAGCCGTGGCTACAAGTAAGCTTTGTAGCCGAGTTCAATATCTGCGGCTGCTAATGATGCTGGGCAGGGTTTTGTATGTGTTTCATGTGTTTCTAATTGCCTGGTGTTCATCTTGTAAATGTGTACTTCTTTGTGTTAGGTTGCAGTGAATATGTGTCGGCCATGTTATTTGTTTTCTTATAATATAGTCCTCTTTTTCTGGTTTTGATTTTGGAAAGTATGAAACTCCCCTTTGTGTATACTTTTCTCATTTTGCCTGCAGAGCTCACACTGGCAGTTCATGTTAGTATTTATTGTGTTTTTTACTGTATTTATTAACAATGTAGTGGTCCTGCTGTATATGTAGAAAATGGGTGGGAGCAATTGTTGGAAGATATTTATTAGGAAACAAAATTAATTTCAGTGAAGCTCATGATATATAATCATTAAGTATACTTCCTTCAATCAAAATAAAAGAATGATCACAGAGCAGTAGACATGTTAATGTTAAATGCTAAAGGTATGTATATAGCGAACCGTCACCAACGGAGCTGGTCCCCAGGCGCTCTGGTGAATCTGTAAACAAGAAGGAGGGCGGGTAGGGTTAGTCGGGTGGAGGGGGAGTAGGAGAGTGGGAGAAGTGGTGTGCTGTTGGCGGCTTCAGTTCGGTATACACCCTGCGCTGAGCTTTGGTGTGAGTATTGGACCGGGCAAGACCTTGTGTCCTGTTGGTGCTGTTTTTGTGTTGTTTGTTTGTTGTTGATTCAGTGTGGTAAAGTGTGTGTAATTTTCTGGGCAAGAGACGGTTGTTTGAAATTTCAGGTGGATTAGGTATGCAGAGATATGCAACGGGTTTAGTCAGGTCTGTATCCTGGTTTTAGTGCATCTTGTTCCATTTAGATTGTATTCCTATGGGTGGGGTTATTGCTGATTGCCTTTACTGGCCATCTAACTGTTGTGTGTGATGGCGTGGCATGCTCCCAGCTGTATTCTAATGAACTTTGTATAATGTGATTTGTTTTGTCTATTTCTCTCCCTGAAGTGTAGGAGCTGAGGATTGGGTGCTCCCTGTGCCCTTGCTATCTGTTGTGGCATAGGTCTGTTGGAACTTGGATGTGGTTAAGGCATGAAACGGATGGAACAGATGAAGTGGATGGAACGGGTGAAGTGGACGGAACGGATAAAGTGGATGGAATGGATGAAGTGGATGGAACGAATGAAGTGGATGGAACGGACGAAGTAGACCAAATGAAAAGTAGATTGAACGCGTAGAAAGGATGGAACGGATGGATAAAGTGGATAAACAAATGAAATGGATGGCAAAGGTGAACAAATTGAGCGTATGGAGTAGATGGAACCAAAGGAGTGGACAGAACAAATGCAATGGATGGAACGGATAGAGCGGACGGAACAGATTGAGTGAATGGAACGGATAGTGAATGAAACGGACCGCACCGATGGAATGGATAGCTTGTTGGACTGAGTCTACCTGTCAGAATGAACAGATAGAATGGATGGAACAGACCGAGCGGATGGAGCAAATGAAAGAGATGGAACAGAGTGGGCGTAATGGTTGGAATCAATGGGACGGATGGTATAGAGAGAACAAAAAGAATAGATGGGAGAAATGGAAGTTGAAACAGAAGGAGCAAATGGGAATGGAAGAAATTGATGAAGTTGATAGAACGGATGAAGTGAATAGGACAGATGAAACGGATGGAGTGGATGGAAAGAATGGAAAGGATGGAGAGGATGGAACGGACGGAGTGGACGGAATCGATGGAGTGGATAGAACCGATGGAGTGGATGGAATAGATGGAGTGGATGGAACGGATGGATTGGATGGAACAGATGGAATGGAAGGAGTGGATGGAATGGAAGGAGTGGATGAACAGAAGGTGTAGATGGAACGGAAGGAGTGGATGGAACGGAAGGAGCAGATGGAATGAAAGGGGTGGTTGGAACGGAAGGAGTGGATGGAATGGAAGGAGTGGATAGAAACGGAAGGAGTAGCTGGAACGGAAGGAGTAGGTGGAACGGATGTGACGAACAAGCAGATTGAACGAATGAAAAGGATGAGTAGTATTAAAGAATAGAACAGACAGAATGAATCGAGTAGATGGAACAGATGCAATGGATGAAGCAGACACAGTAGACTGAACTGATGGAGTGGATGCAACAGACGGAGTGGATGGAACAGATGGAATGGATGAAACAGATGCAGTAGATGTTCTCTCCTACTTCAGGACCTGGTGTCACCAATGCTCCATGAATGCTTTAAGCTTCAGTGTTATACTTCTCGCATTCTTCTTTATTAGTGACCGATGGATGCTAATCATCAGTTACCAATGTCCTTGCACATTTAATTCTATAAATGAACACATGCGATAATGTTCTCATTTCACGGTGGGTATGTAGACTAACTCTTACTTTGTCTTACAGGTTGCTGCAGTGAGAAGCATATACCGAAAAATCGACACTTCAGCTGCAGATTCTGCTGGAGTTGTGAACTGGAACCGGAGCTCTAAGGTAAGGCCTTCATTGTAGCAGGCGGAATTACCAGCACTTGTCATAGCTTGGGTGGGCCATGCATAGCTTGAGCCCCACAAAAGCCTACTCTAATTTCATGATTCTGCTAGATTTGAGGCAGATCTAGTTAACATAGGCCACCTTTCATGCCAGGACCTCTAGTGATCGATTGAATGCTTCCAACTTCCCCCATTGGTAGTGGGGTATCCAAATCCCCACTGTGCCTCCCTAAAGCCTGGCTTAATTCTTTGACAGGGGAGCACCTCTCTCCTGACTCACATCATGTTCCTTTCTGGTGACATCTGATTACGCTGGGTGAGAGCATGACACTCCAAAGTTATTCACTTCTGTGGGTTATGTTATTACGCCTATCTGGTAATACGCAAGAAACTATAAGAAGTAGATTCCCAGAGATATGAGGAACTGTTGAATTTCTTTAATTATACACACATCTACCAAAAGCTCCTCTGTTTTGTAAAAGCAAAAGGAAATATAGAGGCTGAGTACCCCAAAAGGAAATACACCAAACACGGGTTTACAAAGATACACAGATCTTTATTCTACAACTGAACATTTTTCAAAGAAACAAAGTATTGGATAGCTATCAGGCCCTCAGTACATCACAGCAAATACTAGCCTGTTCGGTGTGAGAAGTGAGTGGGGCTGTACATCAGAACATTAACTCTTTTATACAATTTGTAACATGATGTCCAGCCCATTTACAGGTTAACCATTTCTCGTGCTATGGGTTTGTGCCACATTCACTTCTAATCTGTTCATCTATAGGCATATGTATTATTCCTAGTATATTCACAAATAGGTCACAATGGCAACAGTGTATCTTCGGATTTAACATTAAGCCTTCGTACATGTTTTATACAATGTAGTTCAACAAGTGTTCACATTCAGTATTTAAACAAGATTGTGCTTAATATATGCTCGCGGATCAGTTTCGTTGGCATAGGTAATCCTTGATCTACAGGTCAACGAAGGACAAGGTCTCATTACATGACCCTAACATTTGGCCTGCGGGCAGTTTAGGCATTAACTTGCATGTAGAGGTCAAGATGGCCAAGTTACAAACAGAAGAACACTGTCCACCATTTTAGAACACAGGGTGACTTTGGAGTGAGAATCAAAATGGCAGATGAACCTAAAATGGCGGCTGCATCGATCTAAGGTCAGAACTTCGCAACACGGATTTCTTTGCAGAGCGACTGGGTTTAGGCCAATATATACAATAAAGGAAACACGATATGATATCCTGTTTAACAGTTTGACTCTCATTTCGGGCCAAAGCGTTTTGAAAATATGAAAGTACCAGAAAACTAGAAAGTACAGCAGGTTGGCACAGTTTATCATTTGCAAATCCAGAGAAAGAAAGTGGTATTTAAGAATTGTCCTGTAGATGGACCTAGGAGTAGGAGGTGGAGGTCAGGATGCGCTCCAGAGGCTGGAGTTGTGATTCTCATATTGAGTTTCAGGTGGAGTACACAAACCGAGTTTTAGCTAATCTAAATTAATGACACTTGGATTTTGAATCCTGGATAGACAAAGCGATGACATTCCACAACTTGCAAGGACTAGAGGCCGGTGGCCACATAACCTTTGGTCATTGCATTATGTTAAAACATGATTCCAGACCAGCCGGGGGTCGGGAGCCGTAAGTATTAGCCTGAAAGAAATACATTGCTGCAAAGCCAAATGCCCTGTCACAACACATGACACCAACCCATCACGCATGACATGTGGCTTTCTATGTACGATAAAGAAAAGACCAGAGGATTGGTGCAGTGGTTTGGAACCAGCTCTCATTTTTGCTCCTCCTAGGCAGTCCCCATTTAATGGACCCCTTCATTTATATTCTTGATTTGATTTTAGGTCACAAAAATAAAAATGAAAGTATACACTGTAAATACTCTAAAACATAAATAATCCAGCACCAGTGGAACAGTTCAAAAAGAGCTCACTGGGCTGATCCATGCATCGCCAAAGTGATGTCTTGTGCTACTCTGATATATGTATAACTAGTCATATCATTGTTTTATTTTATTTGTAGGACAATTTCGGGCCATTTCAGGTTGTAATAGTTGACCAAACAAAAACATTTGAGGAGCGATTCAAACGCAGCTCGCAAGGATGTTCCCTTTTTAAAACGAGACCAATTCCCTACACTTACAATGTTGCATTTGTTAAACATGTACAAACATATTTAAGCTTAAGCACAACAATATGCTTGTTCACCCCGAGAGATCCTGGGGGTGGCACTGTGGCACTGAGTTACTAAGCTGCAGAACAGTAGATTGTTTGCCATATTGGTTATGGAAAAATAAACGTTCTATGTCTATTGGCTGCAAACAAAAGGTCGCACCCGCGATTGCAGCACAAAAGGCCGCATTCATGCATGTGCCACCTTTTGTGCATGGCCCTCTCCTGGTCCATGTTAGGCCCCCCGCCCCAGACTCCCAGTCGCTACGCGGCACCTTGCAGCCCCTCCCCTACTTACCTGATGCAGGCTCCACCGTCCGGCTACCTGTTTTTTCCTCCTTGGGTGCTCTGTGTGCCGCAGTGCCTGGGGCACAGCACAGCATGCTTTTGTGCGCAACCTTTTGTGACCTGGGCTTCTGGCGCTGCTGCACACAGACTGTGTACCAAAGAAACTGGTTCATGGCACGTATGGTTAGAATCTATGCTACTTTGCTGCCTATAAAAGTTCATTCGAATTAATTAGATACTTCTAAAATGTTTCACCTCATTCCTTCACAAGGGGTCTAACCAGGTGAAATTGACAGCGTGTGTTTCTGCCATATCTATGATCATGTACAATGTTGTCCGTGGATCAGTCATGTACAATGTTGTCCGTGGATCAGCGCCATTACTGATCATTTTAAATGTACATATGAGCTCTCCTTTTCACATCATACATTAGTAATTTGGACTTCGTTTCTGTCCTAATTATGATCATATACAACGTTGTCTGTGGATCAGCGCCATGACTGCTAATTTTCAATGCACATAGGAGCTCTCCTTTTCACATCATCATACAGTATACATTTGGATTTCACGTCAACAGACATAACCAATAAACATCTACAGCTAGGCAAATGCAAAGGCACATGTCACAATGTAAGTGCCTTTATTTTAGATATCCAGGAATGAAAGCTGGTATATTGCCTGGAAGAGTGAAATCCTACTGCTGGGTTCAATTGCTATAAGTCCCCCCCCTTTCACCTGGCTGCCTGAAAACTGGGGCTCCACCCTTCTAGTAAGCAACACGTCTACAACACAGGTTATATCCAATACTGATATGTCATTGTGCTTCAAGCAATGCTACCTTGATGGGTGCATACTACCACCTGTGGTTTCTTTGTAGAACCCACCCCGCCCGCGTATATGCCTCACCCATTATGGAATTTGTGTTCAGCATCATCAATTCCTGGCTCAAATATAGCAGCGTGATCTACATTGGTCTAATAGCAAATCCATGTAGAATTTACATTCCAAAGCTATGTGGCCTGTCTCCTACTCCACTTGAACTATATCACCCGTGCTGATGAAGTCACTTTGCCTTGTGCTCAAAGCAGAGCTTTGCTCTTGGAGAGGGGGCTAGAGGGGCTATAGCTACAGGTCTTTTGGTTGTAGCCCCGGATAGAAGCTCATGGACTACAACCAAAACGCCAGCTAGCCCCGAGTCACGACATTTGCACGCCTAGAAACACCCCTGCACTCAAGGCCTTCCACAGCCGAGAACCAGGAGAGACCCTCAAACAGGGGTGGACTGGGAACCAAAAGAGGCCATGAAAATCATTTTCAAAGTTGCCCCAATTACACATTCTCAGCAAGCCCAACCAGTTACCTATGAGAACAAATGGAAATAAAATAGATTAATACACAGGGGCCCAGGTGCAGAGGCCTACTGGGAAATCTCCAGAGATCCCTATAGGCCAATCCGCCCTGCCCTCAAAAGCCCAGGGTCAGCATCACAAAACCTTATATTCATTATAAATATTTTGACTGACAATGACTCCACTCATATGGCTCTTCCCTTCTTTAACTCTTCTCATACCCTTGATATGGGATTTAGATTAGATGAGACTAAGCATATTTCTTAAGACTCAACTTTTCTGGTGTGTCTGCGATTACTGCTATTGTTTTCGGCAAGACCTGATAGTTTGCGAACTCGATATTGTCTGACTTTCAACCTACACAGACATTACTGTCTACCTCTTTCCATTGTGCATTCCATCTCTGGAAGCCCTCAGTCGTCACCACATTATCTCACGCCCTGAATCATCTTCATGTAGGTCTATACCATGAAACACCTGGTGATATACACATAAGTAGTAAGTCTTCTTCTTATTCTGGAATTTTAAGGTCTGACTAGGGAGTAATGTAGCCCTCTGTAAAGCTTCTGAGAAATGCAGTTGAAATTCATTGTTCTTTGTGTTTTCAGTTACTTAAGAATTGGAACATTCTTCTATATGGTGCAGCATGAAGTTTTGCCTTTCACTTACATAGTATGTTTTCTCTGGTGGTTAGTGCGCATGTGCATTTCCTAAAGAGGCCGTCGTTGTGAGCTGCAGATTGGGAAAAAACAAGGACATTGTTTTGGGTCCTTGCCTTCATGCCTGCCTTCATGTCCAGGCCCATCTTAAGGAATGTTCAGGCTCAGTGCACAGACACCTTCTGGGCCGCCCTCAAACAAAATAAATGAAGGGATCAAGAATCTCCAGTGACATAGTAAGCACTTATTCTCCCTTAACCTCCCCTTGACCTCTTCATCCGCATTGGAATCAGAATAGTAAAACATTGCCACTTCAAGGGCAACATTAGTATATCGGGAACAGTGTACTTGTTTTCTAGCATGGGTGCAGGCTCGTTTATTTTTGTGGCCGATATGAGAAAGGTATAACGGCCATAATATAAATGCAGGACACTGATCAGAAGCTGTATGAAAACAGTAGTAATACATTTCAAAGGAATAACCAACACATCGAACATTTTGCTTCAGACACTTTTCCAAGTGTTGCCCCCTAGTGTAGTGAATCGAATCGGGGTGCGCATCAGTAAATGAGTGTGTCTACGGAGTGAATTTTTTGCATCCAACCATAGACTACAATCTTGGCCCAGACAAATGAGGAATTCATGCAAAATGTGGTAGCAGTGGGTTCAACACTGTGGATTTATATAGCCAGACAAACATACAAACATACATTCCAAATGCTTTTGGCATATCAGATTTTTGCACCCAATCATAGACTACGGTCTTGCCCAAGACAAAAGAGGAATCCATGCACAGTTTGGTAGACCTGGCTTCAACAGTGTGGATCTTTCTGCCCGGACAAACATACACACATACATACATTCAGCTTTATTTATAAAGATGATGCAAAACTATAGCCAGTTAAACCAAGTGTGAGGTTTATGGTTTTTGAAGAGTAGCCTGAGAATTAAATCACACTAAGAGGCTGATAGTTTGGAAATATTTAGGGAGTGGCAAATGTGGCAATTTAAGTGAGGTTCCCAGGCTCACACACTTAAATTAAAAGATGCAGCTGGGATTTTAGCCCAGTGTGAAATTTCTACATGGGTCCAATTTGTTTCCTGTTCTTCCATATAGCACGGTGCACATATTTGTGAATGTTTGACTTTCAAGAAATACAAGGACACCCTGTTTTGCAGCCATGAAATGGAAATTACACAAGACATAACAACCCAACATTTAAAACGAAAAGCACTTTATAGAAGCATGCTAAGCTAAAGGTGATTGATCTTAGCGGTATTATCCAAATTGACCTTTTACAATTGACCTTTTGCACAATTGACCTAATTATAGTGGTACCCTGCATATATATCCTAATTGACCTTCTAAATTAGGTCAATTCTCCCGAGGTCACTTGTGAAAAGGTCAATTAGTATACAACCATTTTAGCGCAGTTTTTTCCATCATCAAAGGAAGTATGCAAGCACCAGAATACTAATTGATGGACCCCTAAACAACTCATTTACGAGTTTACATTTCTTTATATTTTAAAACATTAAACACACTAAACGCACAGACTTGCAGAATGTCATTCATGGTTTGCAGAAGAATGTTTAAAATTGTGAAAAAAGCAAACTTTTGTGTGACAAATAAGCAAACCTGAAAGTAAGTTTGACATATGCCTGTGAGATTGGGCCAGCTCCCTTCTGTCTGAAACCGGTTCCAATCAAATGGCCTACATAAAAGGAAAGAGCAGGCAATGGCCTAAACAATTTCAGCAGAATTTGGTAGTGCAAACATTTTCAGAGGATAACCGCATCATCTGGCGGTAAAGCTGGAATATGAGCTTCAATATTGTGCTTCCACAGTTTTGAATGAGGCTACCTAATCACCTCTCCTGACTTGCCACAATGTTTACAACCCTCTTCAGGAGGAACAGAGTTCTAGAAGGGCATCAAACTGATGAAATGTTTATTGATAGTGTGATCTAGTGCAGGTACATTCTTGTGTAACACAGTAGGTGTTACCATTCCCAAAGTATATCTGCATGCAAGTTTCTCAACGTCAGATGTAGGCATAGCTGGCCTTGCCAGAATTTGGTACTGTGATCTGGCATATGAAAGATCTCTGTAACAAGTGCTTACGCAGAGTGTGGCACCTCAGTGTTGTGGTGTACTGTGGTGGTACGCTTGGTACACTTGGTTGAACTGTACTGATAATCTGTTTACCTGGGGAAACCCTTGCAGACACTGAGAAACTGACATAGTAGTCCTGCTGTTATGATGCTGGAATGGCACAGTGAAAGCAGTGTGCTGTTGCTTTAATTGAGAAGGACTATCGATAAACCAAGCAACCAGCGTGAAGCGCGCCACTCGGAGTGTGGCACCTGCATCTTGTGGTGTTGAGGTGTTGATGGTTTGGAGGGCGCCCGCTCACGCACACCTTGGCTGACCCCCTTTTTTCCCATTTACCACCTCTGCTTTCTACCCCTCAACACTTATCAAGCAAGAAAGGACCCAGTGGTGCAAGACCGGAGGAGGACATCTACGAAAGGAGTAATGAAGGGTGAGTCGGCTGGCGAAGCCAACAAGCAAGCCGCGGCTCAGTGGCGGAATGAAAATTAGAAAAGTCTGCGGAGAGGTGAGGTGCGTGGTACTAAGGAACACGCTATGCCCGCAGGGAATGCCTGCAAGATAACTGACTACTACAAACAGGACATAAGTGAGAAATCAGCTGACAAGCCCTTGGAGAAATAAGCCAGTGGCGGTAGTACCAATATATCTGACTGTGACTTTGGGGTTATCGACGGTGGCTCTCTGCTGGCTATGTGTTACACATTGCAGGCAGCCTCCAGAATTCAAGTGGAGGAAATGCCTACGACATGCTGAAAGTGAAGCGCCTAGGGCTAAGGCAAGGATCTCGCAGGCTGAGAACCCGGGAATCCCCCAACAACAATCCAGTGATATGCTGCCTCCACCCTTCCCTCCCGCCTCATCCAATGATGAAAATTATCCATATCTTCCAATCTGTTTCAAGCATCAGACACTGGGGAAAGGCATTTGAGCATTTCAAATGGGTGTGATGGCTTTAATCAAACAGAGGGGAAAAATAAAACCACTGGATGTGGTACATTTTGTGGTGAAACTCCTAATGCAGTTATGTGAGATAATACTTAATGGTGTACAGAGTCAACCCGGTACACTGGCCTTATTGGATAACCGAATTGAAGAACTGGTAAAGGGGCCATGGAATAGGGTTGGAAGGAATTCCTCGGATAATTGCATCCCTACTCTGCAAAAAGGTCATATTGCATTTGAAAAGTCAAAGGTGGGTTGCTCCGAGGCCGTTCCCGCATTAACCAAAATAGTGCAGGAGGCAATGTAACATCTAAAGTCCCAGCACCCGAACCCTTACAGGTATATCCAATGAGTTAGGGTATAAAAGAAGGCAAAGAGAAAAGTGTCCAGAAAGCAAAGGAGACTACCGAAAATCGTTTGAACACTGACCAGCTGGCTTCTGGACAATCAAAGACCACAATGCGAAGTAGGGCACGACAGGGGTGAAAGTGAAGTTGTGGAACTTATCCAATCCCTGCCCCTTGAGCCTTTGAGCTGGGCTCCTGTAAAAATTGCCCCGGATCCTTTTATTCTGAAATTTGTATGTGGTAATTTACCACAGGTGGACCTACTTGAAGGGGATGAGCTGAGTTCACTATCCAGGCAACTGGATGAAAAAGTACTTACGTCGGGGAGAGGGGTGCAGACTTTTTCTGGAACTAGAACTAACAGATCAGACCTATTGTTAATCTGCAATAAAGTGCTCCAGTTGTGGGTTCTGCCATTGGCTGACCTTAGTTTTGTGGAGCCAGTGACCCAGGCGGGTGGTAGCTATGTGAGGGTTCATTGTGTTACCCCCAAAGTCTCAGCACTTGTGCAAGCTCATCAAGATTCGATCTTAGAGGAGGGGTATCTGGTGGATGCCCCAACACATGTACAAGGACACGCGTCAGAACCAGCCCAATTAATCTCCCAGGTGGTAAAAGGAGTAAAAGGTGGACCTGTTGCATTATCACACATGGCCACGGGGGAAGTACAAGTATCACAAATCAGTACAGCCGATGGCGAGGGCTGGGAATGGTTAATAGGTTCATGAAGAAAAACCTAATGGAATGTGCACGAAATGTAAAATTATTAAATTGGAATACTAGGGGGCATAGTCATATGTTGAGCAAGTCTGAGTCACTGCCATTTCTGTGTAAACATGACATAATTCTTCAGGAAACGTAACTGACTAACCCGATACAATTGGAAGGATACTTGGTATTCCAGCAGCTGGCACCCAAAGATCTATGTGGTCGGCCCACCATGATCATAGCACTCAGATAAAGCTTTGGACATGACAGTGTGAGAATGCTATGTGCGACTGACAACATATTAAGCAACGAGGCAAGGGTTGGAAATAGTAGCACTTGTTGCTTGATATTATTGGTAAACCTACATATCCCACTATTACTTGTGAGTACTGATGTAGAACAAGATTTTCTAGATAGGTTGTGCGCCGAGTGCTTTGCTACTGAGGGCAATGATTGTGTTATAGTAGGTGGTGACCTGAACCCAGGGTGTAGGGACCTAGAAAAATGTGGAACCTATAAGTTTGTACACCAAGTTAGTGTATTAAAACAGAGGGGGAACCAAAAGGGGGCGGTTTGGGTATCCATTTTGAAAGAATGGGTGTTGTTTATGCTAAATGGAAGAACCAACGGAGATCAACCAGGGAAACAAACATGGTCCATGAATGGCAAAGCATCAACCCTTGATTATCTCTTTGTTTGCAACAACTGTGCCATGATGGTTGAGTCATTGCTGGCACTTGCGTCAAAGTATAGCGACCATCATTCAACAATGGTACTAGCACTTAAATGGGGATCATGGAGTCAACCACCCAGGTAATAGAATTTGCTGGACTGAAAGAAACCTTAGTAAAGCTATGTGGGCCACAAGTTGTATCTTTAAATATGAGCTACCTAATTTTCGTATGCTCAGTGTAATTGAGATGTGTGACGTCTGAGCAAATTGGCACAGGCGACTGGTTGTATACCACAAAGGCAGTTGGCTGTGTATTCGAACAAGCACAAAAATGTATTTAATTACGAAGTTCAAGCATCTTAGAGGGACATGCGCTGCAACATAAGAATAGCCCAAAGGGAGGGGGTTGACATTGAAAACACTGAGAGGAGAATTAGAAAATACAAAAAGGAGTATAAAAAATGGCTCAGGGAAAGGTGGAGTGAATTCAAAAAATGCACATTGGCAGAACAAGATTCAAGTATTTAGCAGTAGGAATACCAGAGATATTTGGCGGCATTTAATCAAAGCAAAGAGTGACGAACAATGGGGTCTTGGAAACCGAATCCCAACAGATTTATGGGTCAAATATATAGCGTCCAAACATATAATAGCTAAGCAAGGATTTTATTATCATGTCCCTTTGGAGTACTGGCCACTCCAATTTTTGGCAGAGGAAGTATACACCGAGATTGTTCACCTCAAAGGATCTCTTGCAGCCAGTCCAAATGGTCTGTTAAATGCTGTACTGAAGGACGAACCCTGTAGAGTGGGCAGAGATGCTTAAGATAGTGTACAATAAAATCTGAATGGCTGGTGTGTTGCTGAAAGATTGGCAGATTGCGATATTGGTACCTGTGTTCAAGAAAGGTGATAGGGAACCACCAGAAAATTATCGGTTGCTTTCCCTACTTGATGTATCGGGAAAGCTCTGTGCCTCATTGGTTTTGGCAGAACTACAGAAATGGGCTGAAAACATGCATGCATTGAATCCTACACAAACAGGGTTTAGGCCTGGGTCGAATACCACACATAATATTAGATTTTTGGATACAGTGATAAAGGGGCCACTGGGAAGGATAATCCAGCTGTATATCTAATATTTGTAGAGTTCTCCTCAGCGTTTGATTCTATGAATTGCGCATAACTATGGATTAAGTTGCTGAAGGTGGGCTATCCTGAATGGCTATTGAAGTTTGAAGTTTAGTTTATTTGTAAAGCGCACCAGGCCCGTGGGCAACCGGGCGCATAATCTTAGGTAAGGGTTACAACAAAAGTATACAAGAATACAAAATTTACAAGTTATACACAAGTACGAATTTACAAGTTATACACAAGTACAAATTTACAGGTTATATACAAATACAGCATTTACAAGTTATGATCGAAACAGTGTGGCATATTTACACAAGTCGGATATGTTGCAGGTAGAGAGCTAGGCTAGCGTGATGAAACCTCACGCTTACTAGGTGAACAGCCAAGCCTTGGCGTTGTTCTTGAACGTTAGGAACGAAGGTTCAATTCTTAAGTGGGTTGGCAGAGTGTTCCACAGTTTGGAAGCTAGGACAGGGAAGCTCACACCACCCACTTTTTGGAGTTTAAATCTGGGTAGGGAGAGGCTGTGAGTTTGGGCTGATCTGGTGGGACGGGAAGAGCAATGAACTGTGAGGCGCGAAGAGAGGTAAGGAGGGGCATTTTTGTTGGACATCGTTATACAATTTCTTGCTAACACCAGTGTCCAGTTGAGACTAGATGACAGGGGAACACTGACGGAGGATGTAGTGACAAACAGCGGGGTCAAGCAGCGATGTGTGTGTAGCACCCCTGTTGTTTAACCTGTTCTTGTCTGATCTTCCCAAGGTATTAATAGCAGAACTTGGCTTCTTGGTTAAAATCGGTTTGAATAAGGTGGGGTGCGCACTATATGCAGATGACATAGTCATTATGGATCGTACCATAAACATTGCAAAAAACAAATTTAGGGCACTAATTGATTATGTTGATAAAAAAAAACTGGTGATTAACATGCAAAAAATGAAAACGATGATCATAGCGGGTAGAAAAGTTTATAAACAAGATATTGAATTCAAAGTAGGAACACTTGAAAAAGTAAACAACTATCCTTGCCTGGGACTGGAGCTAGCATCTGATGGAAAATATTATATAATAATTGATGGGAAAAAAGAAAGGCCTGTCAGTTAACATATGCAATAAAAAAGTTTGCAAGCCAGTCTGCAGGATACACAGTGGCATAAAAAATAATAAAATTGTATAAGCAATGCTACGTACGAACAATCCTCTACGGCCTAGAGACCTTAGAGATGAGTGATCTAATATGGTTGAATGTCCTGGAGAGGAGGTTATGGAGAATGATTCTGGGTCTTCCACCTGGGACCACTATGGCATCAATCAGGCTTCAGTTAGGTCTGACATCACTACCAGCACAGGTCCTGATCCATAGAGATAGATTGAATATGAAATCCAGGAGCGGGCCAAAGTGTCAATTGTTGAATGTCCTAGGTCAAAGTTACTGGAGGAGTCCTCATAATAAATTTAAGGGGAAAAGATTCCATAGTTTAAATGAGGACTGCTTTAAAATGATCGAATGGTTACCCGACTTTGATAGTGGAACAGATTTTAGGACCCTGAAAGCAATTTTCAAAAGTAAGCTGGAAAACTGGGACTGGGTTTGTAACTTTGATTCATTGGGGAAGCTAAAAATGTATAGCCGTATCACCAGTGTCACATATAAATATCTAAAACCGGAGCAATCTCTGGTAAGAAGCCCAAGCCCAATGGTAAGAGATTTTCGATTGTGATTGCTCATAAATAAACTACCACTACTTACAGTGCAGGGAGTCTACACCCAAATCCCAGTTGATGAGCAGTTTTGTCGCATTTGAAAATATAGAAATGAGCCTGAGTGGGCCAGGCATGTTTAGAAAAAAATGCCCTGAAATGTGTTCTGGGTACATGAATGTACTACGTGACTTTGTGAGTCAATTCGATGCCATCACATTGGTTGCCTTCTGGGCTCATTGTTTACATACCGACAGAGAGAGAGTACAAATTGCATTGTACAGATTGTGGATTTACAGTGAATTTACGGTTGGGGCAGCTGAATCATTAGGTTTAGCGGTGGATGTAACGAGACTTAATTTCCTTAATTTCCTTAATGAAATTTAAATGAAATGAAATTAAACAAAACCTTCTGAATTTTAAAAAAAACAAGAAAAATAATTTTAAAGGAAATATATATGCATATAAGTGAAATGTAATGTATAAGTCAGTGTGACTGTAATGTATTGTAATGTAATGCAATGTTTTTGTTTTGTTTGTTATCTGTCTAAAAATGTAATATTATTATTAATAACAAGTGCTTAACAAACTGAGCTATCTGTTGAACCATTGTGGCCCTCACATTTATCAATATGCATCTCAAGTTTGGTTTTGCAATTGATCAATAAATTGTCCACAAAAGACATTACAGTAAATGTGAAAGCTTCATGCAATACAGTAATAACAGGAAGCATTACATAATTAATTGATCTGAATGTAAAAGGAGGGCATACACTTTATAAACTCACCAGCATACTATAAAATACCCTGTGTTATTTATCATTTTATTTAAAGAAAGGATAAGCCTTCTATGCCTCAGACAGTTATGTGGGGGATCACTTCAGGATGGGGACCTTTTGCACTCCCATAAAAATGTCTCTGTTTATTTCAATATGCCTGCCCATGTGCCTAAGTTTCTAACGGGGCCCAAGTTGCCACACCAAGCCACATGATGCTGGGTCAGTGTGCAGTGTTGGGAGTATCTGACAGTTATTGCCACCATGTCACGTACATGTGGCAGGGACTCATCACATTGCCACATAGACACTCCTGCCCCTTTACAGTAATCGAGAAGTGGCAGTCCCACCAAGTCGGTCACACAGGTAAAGAAATCCAATATAAAGCTACAGGGGGGGAAAGGAGGTTTCGAACCAGGAAATAAAATGTGAGCAATGTATTGTTCACTCCAGAAGGGCTCACCACTAACACAGCTAAGACTGGTCAGACCAAGGAAGTCAACCCTGAGGGCGGGGCCAGGGAGAGAGGGGACTGGCCAAGGGATGGGGCGGCCAACTCTAGTTCCCACATTGCAATGTGTAAGTAACAAGAGCGCAGGGCCTGAAAGACTCTCCCTTTCACAGTTATTAAAGGAAGCTCACCTGATTAGCCTTACATCAGAGATTGGCTGGACAATGGGGCCAAGACTCTATAAAGAGCAGGGCCTATGGCAGAAAGCAGTGGAAGTTAGGAAAAAAAGCTTATTCAGTGCTGACCGGAAGAGTGAAAAGGATGTGATGGAGATGGACATGGAAAAGAAACTGGAGCAAGATCAAAAGCTGGTACTTTGAAGGAAATCCCCAGTAGCCCATGGAGAGCAGAAGAGATGAGGGGGCTAGGCAAAGACTGAAACTGGAGGCTTGGAATCAAGATACCCATCAGGATAGGAACAGAAAAGTACAGTGTGCTACTGGAGAAAACGGTTCAGCAGCATCTGGGAAGAGGGACCCAGGGACTGAGAGCAGAGAAATCCAGAATGTGAGGGGGAGAACATTCCATGGGGCTAGCAGAAGATAAACCCAGAGGAATAGGAAAAGAAACAACTGGAGGGCTTTCAGGACAAAGAGTCAGGGTCTAGTAGATTGGAAGGCAGAGAGGGCTGGAAGAAGAATGAGATGGTGGACAGACATTAGGAAGATCCAAAAGGCGTATCGAAGAAAGAACCTGAGTCCTGGGACAAAAGAGTCGAAGAGGGATGGATAGAGTTATCAGAAAAGAAGAGGTGAAAAAGGAAAGGGAAACATATTCAAGAAAGTTATAAGGAGTCAGTGGATGTACTGTGCAAAGAGGTGGAAGAGTAGAGAAACACCTGGAAGGAGAAGGGAGCTCGGTAGGTGAAGTAGAGAAGGGGAGTGGTAGTAACATCAAGGAAGTGTAGGGCGCAGTGGGAAAAGGTAGCTTAGACCAGAATAGAAACCTACACAAACTATACAGAGAGTGCAAAACGTAGTATTTCTTTGACTGCTTTACCTACATATTTAGTAACCTTTCCCGATAAGGAATATAGAACAATCTTCCTATGCTTTAGGATGAATTTACTATGCACCTTAGATGTTCAAGGCATGGTTAGAGGGATTAAAGCAGAAATTATATATTTTTGGTTGTGTAAAACTGTTGGATGTCTCCAAGCATGGAAACACATATTTACTCAATGGGCCTCATTCAAAGTTTGGCGGTAGCCTTGCCGGTAAAACTGGCAGGCTGCTGCCAAAATTCCGAAACTTTCCGGCGCCCCCGAATGGGCAATTACTGGGTCATTACGGCCCTGTCGGACATGGTAATTGCCCATTTGTGGGCGCCAGAAAAAGATTCTTCCCATTCGGCCCCATATGGCTGAATGGGAATGGGGAGGTTGGATGCACCGGCCCCGTTTATAACGGTACCGGTGCATCCGACATGCTGTGCTCGCGGGTGCCTTTCTTCCCACCAGGACCAACATGACGGTCAGAAAGGCACCCGCAAGCACAACCTGTAGTTTGCCGGTCCGGGAACTACATAACCAGTATGCTTACTGGTACCGTAGTTCCCGGACCGACAAACTTATAATGAGGCTCAATGTTTAAATTTAAAGGAGATGCAAAGTCTGGTGTTTAGAAATATGGTAATTTCTTATAGAATTATGAATGGTGAATAGATCTGTGATTCTAGCAATACTTAGATTTGTCTTAGGATATTTGCTGACAGGGAATTTCTGGGGTATTTGTAAAAGGGGGTGTGAGACAAGTTTGGTGCCAGCTCAATTTGAATTCATAGAAAATAAAGAGAAAGTATTCTAATTGAGCGCTACATCCTAGGCTAAGGGCAAGAGTCCTGATCTGGTGTGTGATGCCCGGTTAGAATACTTTACATATTGGGGGCTCGTCCGGGATTTGGGTTTGAGTATTCACCAGTGACAGCTTAACACAGCAGGCTAACCTTCAAGGTGTTTAACAAAGGTAGCGGGCGCCCCTCTCTCGCAAGAACAGACATGATAACCTGTTCAGTGGTTATTAACCACTTGAGAGTTCGCAGCCACTGCTTTTACTCACTGTGCCTTTCACAGATGGGAAATATCCATTTGCATATCAGTCTTTGTCCTGCCCAGGGGCAGTCCAGCACCGAAATACAATGGCAATTCCAATCTGAACGAGAGTACCACTAGCAACCCCATACACGTGTTTCACCCTTGTTGGGGATCATCAGTGAGGTGAAGCTGATGCCTCTCTAAGCACAGTGAGAGGGAGACCACGTCTGGTTGCCCCCAGGAGACCTAGGGTTACCAATCCCAGGTTCCTTAACAAATAGTTTAACAAAGGTAGCGGGCGCCCCTCTCTCGCAAGAACAGACATGATAACCTGTTCAGTGGTTATTAACCACTTGAGAGTTCGCAGCCACTGCTTTTACTCACTGTGCCTTTCACAGATGGGAAATATCCATTTGCATATCAGTCTTTGTCCTGCCCAGGGGCAGTCCAGCACCGAAATACAATGGCAATTCCAATCTGAACGAGAGTACCACTAGCAACCCCATACACGTGTTTCACCCTTGTTGGGGATCATCAGTGAGGTGAAGCTGATGCCTCTCTAAGCACAGTGAGAGGGAGACCACGTCTGGTTGCCCCCAGGAGACCTAGGGTTACCAATCCCAGGTTCCTTAACAAATAGTTTAACAAAGGTAGCGGGCGCCCCTCTCTCGCAAGAACAGACATGATAACCTGTTCAGTGGTTATTAACCACTTGAGAGTTCGCAGCCACTGCTTTTACTCACTGTGCCTTTCACAGATGGGAAATATCCATTTGCATATCAGTCTTTGTCCTGCCCAGGGGCAGTCCAGCACCGAAATACAATGGCAATTCCAATCTGAACGAGAGTACCACTAGCAACCCCATACACGTGTTTCACCCTTGTTGGGGATCATCAGTGAGGTGAAGCTGATGCCTCTCTAAGCACAGTGAGAGGGAGACCACGTCTGGTTGCCCCCAGGAGACCTAGGGTTACCAATCCCAGGTTCCTTAACAAATAGTTTAACAAAGGTAGCGGGCGCCCCTCTCTCGCAAGAACAGACATGATAACCTGTTCAGTGGTTATTAACCACTTGAGAGTTCGCAGCCACTGCTTTTACTCACTGTGCCTTTCACAGATGGGAAATATCCATTTGCATATCAGTCTTTGTCCTGCCCAGGGGCAGTCCAGCACCGAAATACAATGGCAATTCCAATCTGAACGAGAGTACCACTAGCAACCCCATACACGTGTTTCACCCTTGTTGGGGATCATCAGTGAGGTGAAGCTGATGCCTCTCTAAGCACAGTGAGAGGGAGACCACGTCTGGTTGCCCCCAGGAGACCTAGGGTTACCAATCCCAGGTTCCTTAACAAATAGTTTAACAAAGGTAGCGGGCGCCCCTCTCTCGCAAGAACAGACATGATAACCTGTTCAGTGGTTATTAACCACTTGAGAGTTCGCAGCCACTGCTTTTACTCACTGTGCCTTTCACAGATGGGAAATATCCATTTGCATATCAGTCTTTGTCCTGCCCAGGGGCAGTCCAGCACCGAAATACAATGGCAATTCCAATCTGAACGAGAGTACCACTAGCAACCCCATACACGTGTTTCACCCTTGTTGGGGATCATCAGTGAGGTGAAGCTGATGCCTCTCTAAGCACAGTGAGAGGGAGACCACGTCTGGTTGCCCCCAGGAGACCTAGGGTTACCAATCCCAGGTTCCTTAACAAATAGTTTAACAAAGGTAGCGGGCGCCCCTCTCTCGCAAGAACAGACATGATAACCTGTTCAGTGGTTATTAACCACTTGAGAGTTCGCAGCCACTGCTTTTACTCACTGTGCCTTTCACAGATGGGAAATATCCATTTGCATATCAGTCTTTGTCCTGCCCAGGGGCAGTCCAGCACCGAAATACAATGGCAATTCCAATCTGAACGAGAGTACCACTAGCAACCCCATACACGTGTTTCACCCTTGTTGGGGATCATCAGTGAGGTGAAGCTGATGCCTCTCTAAGCACAGTGAGAGGGAGACCACGTCTGGTTGCCCCCAGGAGACCTAGGGTTACCAATCCCAGGTTCCTTAACAAATAGTTTAACAAAGGTAGCGGGCGCCCCTCTCTCGCAAGAACAGACATGATAACCTGTTCAGTGGTTATTAACCACTTGAGAGTTCGCAGCCACTGCTTTTACTCACTGTGCCTTTCACAGATGGGAAATATCCATTTGCATATCAGTCTTTGTCCTGCCCAGGGGCAGTCCAGCACCGAAATACAATGGCAATTCCAATCTGAACGAGAGTACCACTAGCAACCCCATACACGTGTTTCACCCTTGTTGGGGATCATCAGTGAGGTGAAGCTGATGCCTCTCTAAGCACAGTGAGAGGGAGACCACGTCTGGTTGCCCCCAGGAGACCTAGGGTTACCAATCCCAGGTTCCTTAACAAATAGTTTAACAAAGGTAGCGGGCGCCCCTCTCTCGCAAGAACAGACATGATAACCTGTTCAGTGGTTATTAACCACTTGAGAGTTCGCAGCCACTGCTTTTACTCACTGTGCCTTTCACAGATGGGAAATATCCATTTGCATATCAGTCTTTGTCCTGCCCAGGGGCAGTCCAGCACCGAAATACAATGGCAATTCCAATCTGAACGAGAGTACCACTAGCAACCCCATACACGTGTTTCACCCTTGTTGGGGATCATCAGTGAGGTGAAGCTGATGCCTCTCTAAGCACAGTGAGAGGGAGACCACGTCTGGTTGCCCCCAGGAGACCTAGGGTTACCAATCCCAGGTTCCTTAACAAATAGTTTAACAAAGGTAGCGGGCGCCCCTCTCTCGCAAGAACAGACATGATAACCTGTTCAGTGGTTATTAACCACTTGAGAGTTCGCAGCCACTGCTTTTACTCACTGTGCCTTTCACAGATGGGAAATATCCATTTGCATATCAGTCTTTGTCCTGCCCAGGGGCAGTCCAGCACCGAAATACAATGGCAATTCCAATCTGAACGAGAGTACCACTAGCAACCCCATACACGTGTTTCACCCTTGTTGGGGATCATCAGTGAGGTGAAGCTGATGCCTCTCTAAGCACAGTGAGAGGGAGACCACGTCTGGTTGCCCCCAGGAGACCTAGGGTTACCAATCCCAGGTTCCTTAACAAATAGTTTAACAAAGGTAGCGGGCGCCCCTCTCTCGCAAGAACAGACATGATAACCTGTTCAGTGGTTATTAACCACTTGAGAGTTCGCAGCCACTGCTTTTACTCACTGTGCCTTTCACAGATGGGAAATATCCATTTGCATATCAGTCTTTGTCCTGCCCAGGGGCAGTCCAGCACCGAAATACAATGGCAATTCCAATCTGAACGAGAGTACCACTAGCAACCCCATACACGTGTTTCACCCTTGTTGGGGATCATCAGTGAGGTGATACTTTGCGTGGTTGGACACTGTGTTACACTGTAGAAGTGCCTCCCTAAAACAAAAATCCTAAGTATCAGGCCTGTGTATAAAACTGAAGCTAAATCAACCCCAAAAACTAGACAAAAAGCAACAGAATACAGATTACCCTTGCATAAATAAATGAATAAAGAAAGGACACTTTCCAAAATAACCACAGTAAAGATCAATATAGATAGGGAACACCTTCTGCACACATTTGTCAGAGGGGAATGGGCAGAGCAAGATGAAAAAGTCTGGCTAGAAGAAATGATGCAAAAGGTCACCGTCACCACCACAGACATGGACACGTGGCAGGACGGTGGCCTATTGCATCAAGCTTTGAGCGAGTTGTACATGACTCCTAAAATTAAAGCGGAGCAGATTAAAATTGTTAGAATCACGGCCTACATGTATCTCCATATGGGAGTGATGCGGGAAAAGCATGAAGAAAATACAACTCCTGCGCAAAATCATTCTGAACTCGTGACTAAAATCCAGACTGAACAAAAATTAGCGGAACAAAAGAACAAAAGTTGCAAAAGAGCCAAGATTCTGAGGCAGAATCTGAAAACTATATCAAACAGTTAAAAGAGGACTTGGATCTACAACAGCAAAATAATGCTGATCAAGAGACCCAATTAGATGCATTGAAAGAGGATTGTAGGGAAAAGGGGCAGAGCAAGATGAAAAAGTCTGGCTAGAAGAAATGATGCAAAAGGTCACCGTCACCACCACAGACATGGACACGTGGCAGGACGGTGGCCTATTGCATCAAGCTTTGAGCGAGTTGTACATGACTACCAAAATTAAAGAGGAGCAGAATAAAATTGTTAGAATCACGGCCTACATGTATCTCCATATGGGAGTGATGAGGGAAAAGCATGAAGAAAATACAACTCCTGCGCAAAATCATTCTGAACTTGTGACTAAAATCCAGACTGAACAAAAATTAGCGGAACAAAAGAACAAAAGTTGCAAAAGAGCCAAGATTCTGAGGCAGAATCTGAAAACTATATCAAACAGTTAAAAGAGGACTTGGATCTACAACAGCAAAATAATGCTGATCAAGAGACCCAATTAGATGCATTGAAAGAGGATTGTAGGGAAAAGGTTGAGTCAACAATTAACATATAATAGGGTTTGCTCAGGACAAATAACCATACTGCAAGACCAGATAAAAAAATTGGAAGAGGAAAATAATAAATTAGATATGAGAGACCTCCACTCTCAATCAGAATTTGATGAAGAGCGCAAGAAATTAGACACCATAACACAACAAAGGATGACCTGGCTGAGCAAAAGGGTGCTCTGTATCAGGAGAAAGAGGCTCTATAAAAGGAAATGTGCAGTGTGAAAACTAACCTGGAGAGAAGGGAGTCAGGCCTTCAGGTACTGACTGGCATAAAAGAAGAATGTGAAAAATTATTGGGACATAGGAGACAAATGGAACTCGAGTTAGAGCAGGCCATAGAGACTCTAAATTTGCAGAAAAAGGTTTGCCTCCTGCAACAGAAATTGTCTCAGTGTTTCCAAACTATAGCACAAAAAGACAATGGGCCTCATTACACGGTAGGAGGCAACCATGCCGCTATTAGTGGCACGGCTACTCCCTTACCGCATCCCAGGTCTGGGTAGGGGGTATGGGGACTTACCGGGTCATTCCGACCCTGGAGGACCTGGTAAGTCCCCATTCCAAATACCATTCCCCATTCCCATTTGAGCCCCCATAGGGCTCAATGGGAATGCCGACGGACCTTATAACGGACCCGCAATTTGCGGTACCGTTATTAGCTCTGAAGTCCCTCAGCGGGTCCCGTCCTTAACGCCTGGTCAGACCAGGCGTTAAGGACGGGACCCGCTGAGGGACCTCGTAGTAGGGCGCTAAGGGATTACCGGCACCGGTGAACTTACCGATGCCGGTAATCCCTTAGTGCCTACCGTGTAATAAGGCCCAATATGTCCCTCTGTGAGGAGAAAGAGGGGCTCCACCAGCAGGTGGAAGCTCAAGTGTGGGTCATGGAGGGCAGTTAAGCACGGATAGCTGAGCAAAAGGCTTATATCTTTGCCTATTATCAAGAGGTAGTTGCTGGGAAGGAGAAAATAGCAAGGTTGGAGAAAGAGGGTTGTCGGGGGGAATTCTCCCGGTGTCGGCTGGGCCGTCCGCGGACCTCCGGGCAGGGAGGCCCCAACTCCTCCCGCGTATCCCAAAATGAGTATGAGACACACACAAGAAGCAAGGGGGTTCTGCTGTTTATTGAACAACGGCAGGGATGGGTCTAGGATCGTACGCGTCCGTCCTGACTCTCGCAATTCGTGGGGCAAGCAGGCCCCTTTTTGCCTCAGTATGACGCGCTACTTGCGTCACCTGGGAAAGTTAGCAAAAAACCTATCGCCACTCTGGATTGGTTCCTCGAGTGGTAGGGTGAGTATAGCATATGTATAGAGAACGCTGTTAGTGGTTAAGGCTCAGTCAGGTGGTATACTTGGGTTGTCCCTTCTATTAGATACATGAAAATTGTTACACGAAGACCCCTAATGATTGGCTAATGTTAATGGCGTCAGTGATGAGTGCCCCATGTTCTGATTGGTCCACTCGCGAGCCCCCCAGCCTGGGACCATCGTTGTTCCCAGCTCGCGGTGTACCTGTCATTTGCAACAATATGTAACTATGTGTTTGTGCAGACAATGAGTGGATTTGCTCATAAGCCTGAGAGCAGACTATTCCCACCGCTGTAGGTGTCCATTGGGTCATTTCATTGTTGCAGCCTGTGTCTCAAACGTGGGACCTAGGCGACGTCTCCCTCCTGCGTCTGGCACCCTGTCAGGTTCGGCTTGGTCACGTGAGGAGGGGCCGTGGTTGAGGCAGAATTCTGCACATTTAATGTTGTATTTTCCACTGCGTGTCTGGCTTAGTTTGCAGGTGTGACCTTGGCTTCGGCTTGTGGCATGCAAGTTGCAACATTGCTCCCTTGGCTGTTAGTTCTCGCTGGGCTCATTCTGCAGGGTCAGCAATTGTACTTTTGTTCGTTCAATGTTCGTGGAGGCTCTTGCTTGCGGCCTACTTGGGCCTGGTGCATAGGTGGGGATGTTTAATGTGCGGCACTTTAAGTTACGGTATCATATTGCTTCATATCCAGTATCATGTCTTTGTTGCATTTTTCATCACAATGCATGGATTAGGAAAGGCGTCAGCAAGCATTTTAGATAAGTGCTTTGTGCATCTTGCGTTTCTGCATTTTGGAAAACCTATGTGAAAAATAATAAAGGTGTGCGTCAGTGAGTGTGTCCGTCGCCTACGTCATAGCACTGAATATGTTCTTCGTGTGGATTGGTGTGGGGGTGTCCAGTGTGCATGGTTGCACGAGTGTTCTGTCCGTTGGCTAGGTCGTCATGGCATCTCTAGCGATGTGTTTATTTACTGTTGAATGGTTCAGTCGAGTTCATCCATGCCGCAGGTGTCGGCTTGAGCAGGGCAGGCTGGTGGGCAGGCCGGTGGGCACATCCGTATGTTCCTGTACCAGGGTATTTCGTCGTCTGGTAGATAGGCAAATTCATCTTGTGGCGGGTGTCTGGGTCGCGATCCTCTAGGCCAGGGGCGTGAGGGGATTGGGGGGAGTCTTTTGTCCCATTCTCCCACTTCAGTCCCCCCTCTGGTCGACTTGTCGACCACAAACATATCTTTTTCCTTGTCTCCTCTTACTCTCCATATTTTAGTTACTCCTCCCAGGTGTCCATAGTGGTTGACATGGTCTTCAAATGACCAATACATGTACACACAGCTTCCTCCAGGTGTGCAGTACACCCATTTCCCGATGTAGCTCCTCGGGTTTCTTGGGTTTTCGAGCTTCACGGATGGCGGGTCGAGGTGGTTGGTGATGATCTGTTTGCGCAGTTTTTCTCTCTCTTTTATTATTGTGTCTGTGTGCTGGCCATCATCAGTTGGCATCAAGGGGTGCATACCAACCATTTCGATCATTTCGTCTGTAGTGCGTGCTTTCCGGGCTTTCCAGAACCTTATTATGATCAGTGCAGCTCCAGCCAGTATTATACATCCGACTATAACCTTCAGTCCGTCCGACAGCCATGATGGCATCCATGACCATAACAATGAAAACCAGCTATCATCCTTCTTTACTCCTTTACTTTCTTCCATCATTTTGGAGTGCATCTGGGCCAGTTGTGATACTGCTTCGGTGAGTGTACCATTGTCAGCAACGTTAGCAGGAATAAATGTGCAGCATGATTGTCCTATCTTTGCGCAAACTCCTCCTTCCATTGCTGTAAGGAGATCTAATACGTATCTGTTCTGTAGTGCTACCATCCTCACTGCTCGCAGTTCCTCTTTTATTGCGTTGAATCCATTTATTGTAGAATTAATTGTCATCATCAGCTCCCATCGGGTTATCTGGAGCCATTTTGCATTTGCGTAAGCTTGTAGTCCCGGATGTATTATTGACGAGAAAAACATTGCTGCTCTGCTGAATAGTCTGTGTTCTGGTGGGATTGAAGTGAGTGCTGTTTCCGACCTTCCCCATAGGTAATTTCCTGTCAGAGGTTCTCCTTGTCTCTTTTTTCTATTCAGGACATTATTGTTGTTGTTGTTTTCGTTCTCTGACCCCTTCTGAGGTTGTACAGATCTCTTCTTCCTCTTGTTTCCTTCATCCATTTTAGGGAAGTTCGCCATGTTCACATGTTTCTGGGGCACCACTAATGAAGGTACATTAATGTGTACCATTGTGCATATACCGTTCCACAGAGGGGGCAGTGTGTGGTATGCCTTGTTTCCGCAGGCCCAGTAGTGGTCCATTAATACTGCTGTTCCTGCTCCCCCTCTGGTAGCTCTAACACGCTGGCACAGTTGGTGTTGTATCCCACGTCCACTTCTCCTCTATGTTGGTAGCATAGCTTAGGTGCAGACAGCGGTAGTATGCTCATTGGGTCTTCATCCTTCTCCATCCATGTCAGCATGGGTACGTACTTGCCCCAAATCATCCAACATCTGTTATTTTGTTCATCAATAGTGGTAATATTTTCTCTTGTTACCATGTTGCTGCCAACCACTCCTAGGTCCCATTTGTTGTTCATGTACACCTTCCGTGTTATTGTTACCAGTGGTCTTTCCCAACATCTTTGTGTACCAGGAACTTCAGTGGCGTACCAGTCACATGGTAGGTATTGCAGTGTTACTTTCTTCGTTTCTCCCTTTTCAGGACCACTTGTCATGTATCTGAATGCTTCAGCATGCAAACTGCTCTTATGGTAACTCAAATAAGACTTGAGGAAGTTGTTTTCGTATGTATATGTGTCTCGCGTTTTCCACACCAGTCTCACCACCGTCCCTTGAAATCTTCCTCTCGTTTGGAATAGTGCCAGGTATATGATACATCGTGCTGTCTTTTCATCTATTTCTGTGGCAACGAATGTTCGAGAAGCGCTCATGGCGTATGGGATCAATGAGCAGACATAGCAGCTGTCTTCTGTTGTCTGCTTACCTATTTGGGTCATGAGCTGGTACCACATGTTGTTCGAGACGTGTGCTGAATCTGTTATGTAATTATCAATTCCTTTATTGTCTGAGTATGTGCTGCGTTTAAATCTATTTCCCTTGTGTGGAGGTTTGCTAGTACCACCTGACGTAACACCTGTTGCAGCCGTGGGTGGGGGTACATTAGGTTTGGGTGCAGCCACAATATTGATAGCATAACTTTTCTGCCATACAGAGGCAGCCAAAAAACCAGTGATCATCAAAACCCCTATCATCTTTATTACAAAAGCTGTCTCACCGGCATTTGCTCTTACCTTGCTGCAGTCCGGCAGCTTATTCTTGCGACGTTAAAGTTGCCCGCCTGAAAATTCTCAGTACGCTTGTTATTATTGTTAGTTGTTGTTATGAAGCCCTCCCTATCAAGTAGTCGTTCAGTGCCCAGGCGAAGAGCTGTTCCCACGCCAATCTAAGCGATCTATCTCTTAAGGCAGGTAAGTGTTGGTGAAGATGGGGCATTTATTGTTCTATGGCCAAGATAAATGCGGTGTAGTAAACACGTATCCTCCTTCTTTTTAGGTTCTTTGGCCTTTTTATGTGATATACAAATTGGTGTGATAGGGCTTCAGGGTAATTATCGTCTGAGGGTAGCATCTACTCATGGGCAATGTACGCTGTTAGTTATCTTATTTCTTAGCAATACAATAATACACGGTACCTGCATGTGCGAGGAAGAAAAAGAAAACATACAAGTGTTTACATGTGTATATGTGCAAAACAATGTCCTTCAATTGGGTGTTGGCTGTAGTGGGTAGGGGGTTTGTGGGCAGAGGGTTCGGGGCTCAACTGGCGGAAGTCTCTTTACTCTTTGATCGTGTGACCATGGGGTGGGCGGTATGCGATTTACCAGTTTCTATTTCAGTACTTGTCTCTGGGGATTCTGGGGGTGGCAGGGTATGGAGACACTGAGGTCGTCAGCTGTGGTAGACGTCTCTTTCTCCGTAGGTGACGCTGTCGCTGCTCTTCCAATGGCCCTGTCGGTGACGCTAGGGCGGGTCTGGAGTTTGCAGATCTTCACGTCGTGTAGGTGATTCCAAGCACGCTTATCTTGCAACTTTACTGCTCTCGTAGATACCTCCTCTACCAGGTGGGGACCAGTGAAGCGTGGGCTGTTCCACTTTCGATTGAAATTGCGGAGTAGCACGTGGTCACCTTTAGCAATTTTGCACAGTTTTTCCTTTTCCAATTCTTTGTCTGCGTCTTCTTGCTGATAACTCTTAGACCCGCCCCGAGTGCGCTCGAGCTGTTGAGACACAAACACTACACTAGTAATCAAAGAAGACACATATTGGTACATTTCATCACCAAGAACAGTTGCCGTGTTTTCATAGTCTGTGAATGCTCTTGATGTTGGCGTTAGAGGAAGGCGCATTTGACGTCCGGTCACCACCTCGTAAGGAGTGAGGTGGTGGTTGGAGCCTGGTCTATTCCTCAGCTCAAATTGAGCTAGCGGAAGGCAATACAACCAACTCTTCTTTGTTGTTTGCTATATTTTTGCAATTGCCTCCTTCAGTAGGCCATTCGGCATTCGCATAAACCGTTGGCCTGCGGGTGATATGCACACGCAAATTTATGCTTGATGTTCAGTAAGGATGTGATGTGCTGGAACATTTCATTAGCGAAATGCGGGCTGTTATCCGACCGCAGTACCTCGCACACTCCCCACCTGGGGAAAACCTCCCTCACTAGAAATTTAGCTGCTCTGAATGCATCTGGATGTGAGCAGGGTCCTGCCTCAATCCACCTGGAGAATGGGCATACCACTACAATCATATACCTGTTTCCTAGACATACGTTGATCATATCAACGTAATCAATATGGATGTGCAGGAAGGGTCCCTCTGGCCGGGGTATAGTACCTTTTATCACTTGCAGTGTGTGACCGGCCGTAAACTGTTGACATGTGAAACAATTGCTGATAAAATTTGTCACATGGGAATTTAACTCGGGGCAGAACCAGTCTTCCCTAATTCGTGCTGCAATAACTTCCTTGCCTGTATGAGCTGGGTGATGGAGTTGGCTCAGGGCGGTGTTCAATAGTGCCAATGGCATTACCATCTTTCCAGTGTTACACTGACGCCATAGTGCATCAGTTGGCGACATTGTACATCCTCTTTTTACCCATATTTCCTTTTCTGCCATTGGTGCAGCCGCTTGCAACTCCATTATCTGTGTGGCTGGGAGATGAGTGTACCCTTCTCTCATCAACATCTCTTTAGCTATCCCCCTCCCTCTCCCTCTCTCTGACTCTGGGGGATTCCATATCTCACCAAAATAAGCAGCATACTTCGCATGTGCGTCTGCTGCTGCATTTCCTTTTGAGATATGATCTTCTCCATTAGTGTGTGCGAGACATTTGACCAAAGCTAGTTCTTGGGGATCATTTATTACTTCAATTAACTCAGCTAATAAGAGAGCATGTTGCACTGGGGTGCCGTCAGCTCTCCTGAACCCTCTTCTCCTCCATTTTGTTAATCCCGAGTGGACAGTAGACATGACATATGCGCTATCAGAGTATATAGTTACTCTTTTGTCAAAGCTTTCCTTCAACGCCAAGATCAGTGCAACCAATTCTGCTGCTTGAGCAGAGTAATGTTGTGGTAATTGTACACATTTCACCGCCACACACACCAATTCCTCTGTCATTTTTACAACTGCTGCCCCAGTTCTCCTTATCCCATCACTCTGGTCTATTGTTGATGACCCATCGATGAACAAGAGCTCTCCTCCATTTAGCGCATTCTCTTCAACTTTTCTAGTACATGAGTACATTTCAGTAGTCTGCATACAATCATGAACATAGTCGCCTTCCTCAATAACATCCGCTATAAACCTTGCAGGATTAACTGTGCTGCATCTAACAATGGATAATTCTGGTCTAGATAAGATGATCTCATAACCTGACGCCCTCTGCATGGTTAGTGTGGACTTAGGCTTGTTCAATATTGCAAATAGTGCATGCTCCACAAATAGTGTGTTTGGGCATCCCATTGTAATAGATGATGATTTCTCTACTGCGAAGGCAGCTGCGGCGAGACCTTGTTCGCAAGGGAAATGACCTAACATAACAGGATCCAAGTGACCGCTGTAAAATGCTACTGGCTTGTATCCCATACTTGTTTTTTGAGCCAACACTGCTTTCATTACTGCTGAGTCGCAATGTGAAAATATAAAGAATTGTCGTTCATAATCTGGGTGGCCAGTACCGGGGCAGTTGATATTGCGTCTTTCAATTCATCAAAGGCCTCTTTCATTTCCATTGTCCACCCCAATTTTTTCTCCCCTTTATTAGCTTCTCTCAATGCTTCAAGTAGGGGTCCTATGTATGAGCTGTAATCAAATACCCATGCTCTACAGTAGTTGCACAATCCCAGGAACTGCTGCAGCTCCCTCACTGTTTGTGGCAATGGCGTTTTTGATATAGCCTGTGCTCTTTGTGGTGCAATCTTTCTTCCGTGTTGGGATATCAGCTGACCAATGTATAGTACCTGTTCCTGACAGTACTGTAACTTTTCTTTGTCTACCTTGTAACCCTTTTCGGCCAATATTGTCAGCATCTTCAATGAGTCCTCCCTGCATTTTTTTTCGCTTGTGCTGCAAATTATTATGTCGTCAACATATTGAAACTCTGTGCTTTCCAATTCAATGTTTCCCAAGTCCATCTGTATTACTCTGTTGAAAATTGAGGGTGACTCACAGTACCCTTGTGGCAGTCTGGTGTGTTTCCATTTTGTGTTTCTGTACGTGAAGCTTGTCAGATCTTGTGAATCTGGATGCAGGGGTATTGAGAAAAAGGCATTTTTGAGGTCAATCACGGTAAATCGTGATGCTTCTGCTGGAATTCCACACAATATTGTGGCCGGGTTTGTGCTATGGGGTATTCTGCTTCCACTATGTTGTTCAAGGGCCTGAGGTCCTGGATAAAACGCCAAGACCCTCCTTTAGCTTTGCGCATTGGATATACGGCCGTGTTACATGGTGATTCTGATGGTACCAATATGCCATTATTTATAAGGGCCGTTATTGTTTCATATATGCACTCATCTGCCTCTTTTGATAGTTGGAATTGCTTCACTCTTGGGAGTGTTGCACCTTTTTTCAGTTTTATTCTTACTCCCCCGATACTTTTTATGCACCCCACGTCATAGGGACTAGTAGTCCACAATGATGTTGGAACTTTTGCCATATCTTCCTCAAAAAAGGGAACTGGGGTGGATGTGGGTGCTTCAAGTGCCATTGCAATTTTCTGTGCCACTTGTTTGTATGTCACTCTTAGCCATATATCTACACTCATCATAAATACCATTTCACCCTCTTCCTTTTCTTCTGAAAAGAGCTCCTCGTCTGACACCTGGGTGAGCCTGCATCCCTCAGCTAGTGCTATCACTGCCCTCCATGCTCTTCCTTCCCTGTCTTGGGCATGTACTGCGATGTAATCAGCAGTCGCTATAATGCTCTCCATGCTTACTGAAATCACCTTTCCTTCTGGCTTGTTGGCTGGTGTTTCTGGTCTAAACAAATAGGCTGTTGGCCTCCTCCAGATCTTTCCTTCTATTCCTGGCATCCATGCGAATGCCATGTCTGTTCCGTACTGGAACAGTTCGCCATCTACTGGCTGAGCCCTAATCACTGTCTGTCCACACTATGCTTGCATAATTTGACGTGCAGTGAGCATGTTTATTCCAGGAGTGGAACAAATTATGCCGTCCTCCGTGAAGGAGATTGTCATATTCAACCTGCTCATTATGTCTCTCCCGAGTATGTTTACTGGCGAGTCCCTTGAATATAAAAGCGGGACGGACATGTCATAATCCCCTATCGATAAGGGGATGTTATCAGTAAAGGGAACCAACCCGCTAGCCCCAGAGAATCCTTGGGTGTTCATGGCCTCACCTGACATCTTAAATGTACCTTCCCTTATGCAAGACCGGGTTGCCCCGGTGTCGACAAGGAATGATAACTTTTTGTCACCTATCGTTACCTCTATGCGTGGTTCCTCCGCACTATTAGGTGTTACCGACAGGATGGGACACACCAAGGCCGTCTGTGGGCTGTCCTATTGTGGGTATAATGATTGACCACTTCCCGTGTAAGGGTTGTGTCCCAGGACGTCACCCTTCCCAGTTGTGTTTGCTGTAGCTGTGTATTGGTAGAGGTTATCTTATGGTCTTGAATTTGAGCGGGTTGCTGTACTTGCTGCACTTGAGGTTGTTGTGTTATCGCTACCTGTTGTTGCGGTAATGAATATGTCTGTGGCTGTTGTTGTGTTACTAGTTGTTGCTGCACATTTCCCGGTTGCAGTGCCTGCTGTTGTTGGTGGCCCTGCTGTTCCCTTGTAGGCCCTTGTTGTCCCTGTTCTCCCCATGCTGGTGTGCCGGGTCTCATTCTACATGTGCGTGACATGTGTCCTAATAATCCACAAATCCAACATACCGGTGGTTCCCTAGTCTGCCATGGGAAATTCCCTGAATTGTCCTGGTATACTGGTTGCCCAGTGGTGTAGGAACTTCTGAATCCTCCCCCTTGCTGTTGTGTGTTATAGCCGTATCCCCTCCCCCTCATCATTCCTCCCCTTCCCCTGTTGTAATTATAATATCCAGCTCCTGGCGTTGTGTATCCTCCTCCCATGTTAGTCATGTATTGTGGGGGTGGTGGCATGATGGAAGCCTGCACTTTATATTTTCCTTGTCTGCATGCTTCCAAGGGACGTATTGTGGTCTAACCCCTCCCCTCTCCAAAAGCGGCATTAGGTTGTGTCCTATCTGACCCCCTGGGTTCCCCAGAGTCGAGTCCGTGTACCCCTCCTCTTCTTCCGTGCCGTCTACATCGTCTGTTGTGTCCATATTTCCCCTGCTCGTAACTGTTTCTCCTCCATCTCTTCCCCTTCTTTTATCATTTCCTTTATTTAATGTGGGCGTGTGTATTCGTTCTTCCTGCCTACGTCCTGGGAGATCTCTAAGCCTGCCTGCGTAGGGTGTGTGCTCGTGAGGGGCGGGTGTATGTGTTGGTGGGCATGTTGCACAGATGAGTGTGGGGTGGTGGAGCATGTTGGACGGGATGATGAAGGTGTAGCTGCACGTGTCTGCCTTCCCGCCATTCCTCGCTCTTCCCCCTCACCTCCCCCTAGTTCTTCCTTTCTTCTGCAGGCCCATGGTGATTCCCTGTTAGTCCGGGTGATGTACAATTTATCTAGGCTTTCCCTTTCCCTATTTCTTCCTTCCTTCTCCATTCCTTCTTCTTCCTCGCTACAGAAGTCATCCAGGAGCGACAACCCCCAATCTGTCTTTTTCCCCGAATCGTTACTGTTTTTAAATCTATTAAATCCGTTCCCCCCATTTCTTCTTTACCAATTGCTCCCCTTTGTGCTGATGTTGTTGCTATTTCTGTGTCTCTGCGTACATATCTCCTTACTTCACTCTCCCCTCTCCTATCTTCTCTTTCCCCTTCTTTTTTCTCCCGTATCTCTCTACCTATTTCCTCTCTTTTCTTTATTATTTCCTCCATTACTTCACTATTCATCTTTTCCAATATCCTTTCCTCTTCTCTCTTCCTTTCCCATCTCTCTCTTTTCCTCTCTAATATGCTCTCTATCATCCTCCCTTCTTCGTATTTCTTGGTCGTTCCTGATAGTATTTTCCTCTTCCATATTTCCATTTCCTTTTCCTTCTCTTCTTCCTCTCTTTTCTTGTTGCGCTGTGCTGCTCGAGATACCCTGTCTGCTGCTGCCTTTACCCTTTCAGCTTCTCTCTTTCGTTCTTCAGTTCGTTCCCTCATTTTTTCCAACTCATTCTTACTTTCTTTCCTTTCCTGTGCTCCTTCTCTTCCCTCCCTCTCAAGCTGCTTGATCAGGGCATTTTGCTCATTCCTTAATTCTGCTAATCGTTCCTCCAAAATCTCTTCTTTTTCTCGTAACAGCTCTTCCTCCTTCCTTTTCCCCCCTTCCCCTTTCATCTCGCTCTTTTCCTCATTATTCTTGTCCATTTTCCTTACTACCTCCTTCTCTTCTCCTGTTAATGAACCTCGTAATTTTAATAATACCTGCGCAGCTACCCACTCATCATGTCCTATTGCTGCAATTTGTTCTTCGCTAGTCCTCCCCTCCCCTGCGGGCATCTTCGTATAAGTTGACCCCGCCGTACTTGTCTGCTCCCCTCCCGTGTAGCCACCTGTAGCTGTATATGGTGGTGGGCTGTATGCCGGGTTTGAGTAACCCTCAGCCGCCCTTAACTGTTCTCTCACTATTTCTCGTAGTTCCGTTAAAGGATATAACCCCCCTTCCTCTTTTTTCACTACCTTCGCTAGGGGCATGTCGTCGCCCTGTTCCTTTTTTATTTCTTTTCCGTTTAGGTTGCTACTCTTCTCTCCTCCCTCTTGTCCGTTCTCCGTGCATTGTGTGCCTTCACTCTCTTTTTCCCCATTCTGTTCTTCCTCCTTAACCTTCTTCTCCTCCTTTGTTTCCCCCACAGTGAACATTCCGTTTGGTCCTGGTCAGGACCCCTGGAACATTCTCCATAAGTTAAACACTTCCACGTGGTGTGTCAACTTCTTCCCCTTGTATGTGTTATGTAGATGGGTCAATAGTGAGTGTTGAATGTATGGGTCGAAACTGCCATTAGGCGGCCATGGTGTCGTCATTTTGTTGTCCCCTGTGTCCATTCTATGCTGTATTTAATCAGTTTCTCCCTATGAGGTGACAGTGTTTTACATATATGCTGTAGCGGGGTAGTGAGGGTGTTCCCCCACCCTCCCGATCCTGTCCCATATGACATAGTAGCACTGAGTTGTTATCCTCCCTCGATATGGTAGCGGTTATCTTGCTAACAATGAACGCTGTACAATTTTCAGATGTTTTACCTGGCCCCGTAATTTTGGGGACTTACGATTGTCCGCTAAAAGAAAATAGTAAAATATAGCATTTGCATTTATATCTTCTTTCTCTCTTTCCTTCTTTCACCTAACACCGTTACAGCCCCCTACGGCCGAGGCGCACGTAGCCCCCTGCGGCTGCGTACCCTGTGTGACGTTCTTATACAGCCGTCCCACTTTATTTCACCCCTCCTCATCCTTCACTTTGTCGTGGCCGTCGTTCTCCGTGCGCGGCCAGGTCCCTCTTTTCACCTTGCCCCGATGTAATCGATTTGATCGTTACTGTTTATTTCCGTCTCCACTCCCTTACCATTATTCTCTTCCCCACCGCTCTCCAACAATGCCTTGTGCTCGAGATATCCTATGAAAGCCCTACTGGTGACGTCACCGACCTCTTCCAAAACTACCGGTAAGTTCTTTACATGTTTTTAAGAGTTTGAAATAAGTTTGCAATCTACCCCCGTTAACCCCACAGCTGTCCTCTTGTCACGCCTGGAACAAGGTAATCAACAATATAATCAGACTGCGCACGCTGCGTCGCCTCGCGTGTGATATGCCCCTCGACAGGAGGGCTTAACCAGCCAATTATCTTCCGTATTAGGCAACCAGCTAGTTACCGCCTACAGGGAAATGTCATCTATCTATCGAGTTTTCTGCTCGATCAATAGGGATCCTCATCTACTCATTGATCAATAATCACCAATTCGTAGGAAACCGCACACACACACACACCCTTACAGGTGGTCGCAACCTAGGCCAATCAGTGTCTACGAGCAGCTGCACGTGATGTTTTCATGCTCCGCCCCCTCCTTCTTCGTAACGTTACGGACTGCTCTCACACTTGTCCAGCTACCATTCACTTCACCGTCAACACTAATTTATCAAACCTTTGCCGCGCACCTGTGTAACACCTCCCACCTCCCGTATTCTATTCCTCCCTCCTTCCTGACAATTTCACATTGCTTGTTGGGCGTGGCATACTCACCAAGTTCTATGGATGCGGGGCCGCTCGACTGCGTGCACCCCTCCAAGCGGCTCGCCACCTCCCCTCGTCTAGACCACGTCTGGACACTCGCCAACCGCGGGCGGGATACTTCTCAACCGGCTCCCGAAGGCCAATATCCGGATTGCGCTGTCCCGTCTTCTCACAGTTCCGCGATGGTCCTGTAGTCCTCAAAAAGGGGGCAGCGGCAGAGGGGGCCTCGTCGCCGGGCCTCCTCGCAACAAGAGCACTCGGAAAAATAAAATAAAAAGCAGATCTTAAACAGATCTCAGCAGTGCCTCCAACTTGTCAGGGGGAATTCTCCCGGGGTCGGCTGGGCCGTCCGCGGACCTCCAGGCAGGGAGGCCCCAACTCCTCCCGCATATCCCAAAATGAGTATGAGACACACACAAGAAGCAAGGTGGTTCTGCTGTTTATTGAACAACGGCAGGGATGGGTCTAGGATCGTACGCGTCCGTCCTGACTCCCGAAATTCGTGGGACTCGCAGGCCCCTTTTTGCCTCAGCATGACGCGCTACTTGCGTCACCTGGTAAAGTTAGCAAAAAACCTATCACCACTCTGGATTGGTTCCTCGAGTGGTAGGGTTAGTATAGCATACGTATAGAGAACGCTGTTAGTGGTTAAGGCTCAGTCAGGTGGTATACTTGGGTTGTCCCTTCTATTAGATACATGAAAATTGTTACACGAAGACCCCTAATGATTGGCTAATGTTAATGGCGTCAGTGATGAGTGCCTCATGTTCTGATTGGTCTACTCGCGAGCCCCCCAGCCTGGGACCATCGTTGTTCCCAGCTCGCGGTGTACCTGTCATTTGCAACAATATGTAACTATGTGTTTGTGCAGACAATGCGTGGATTTGCTCATAAGCCTGAGAGCAGACTATTCCCACCGCTGTAGGTGTCCATTGGGTCATTTCATTGTTGCAGCCTGTGTCTCAAACGTGGGACCTAGGCGACTTCTCCCTCCTGCGTCTGGCACCCTGTCAGGTTCGGCTTGGTCACGTGAGGAGGGGCCGTGGTTGAGGCAGAATTCTGCACATTTAATGTTGTATTTTCCACTGCGTGTCTGGCTTAGTTTTGCAGGTGTGACCTTGGCTTCGGCTTGTGGCATGCGAGTTGCAACATTGCTCCCTTGGCTGTTAGTTCTCGCTGGGCTCATTCTGCAGGGTCAGCAATTGTACTTTTTTTCGTTCAATGTTCGTGGAGGCTCTTGCTTGCGGCCTACTTGGGCCTGGTGCATAGGTGGGGATGTTTAATGCGCGGCACTTTAAGTTACGGTATCATATTGCTTCATATCCAGTATCATGTCTTTGTTGCATTTTTCATCACAATGCATGGATTAGGAAAGGCGTCAGCAAGCATTTTAGATAAGTGCGTTGTGCATCTTGCGTTTCTGCATTTTGGAAAACCTATGTGAAAAATAATAAAGATGCGCGTCAGTTGGTGTGTCCGTCGCCTACGTCATAGCACTGAATATGTTCTTCGTGTGGATTGGTGTGGGGGTGTCCAGTGTGCATGGTTGCACGCGTGTTCTGTCCGTTGGCTAGGTCTTCATGGCATCTCTAGCGATGTGTTTATTTACTGTTGAATGGTTCAGTCGAGTTCATCCATGCCGCAGGTGTCGGCTTGAGCTGGGCTGGCTGGTGGGCAGGCCGGTGGGCACATCCGTATGTTCCTGTACCAGGGTATTTGGTCGTCTGGTAGATAGGCAAATTCATCTCGTGGCGGGTGTCTGGGTCGCGATCCTCTAGGCCAGGGGCGTGAGGGGTTTGGGGGAGTCTTTTGTCCCATTCTCCCACTTCAGGGTGCTAGATTTAATCTGAACTGGAGGGACCCCGAACAGGTAGAGAGGGACAGGGCAACCCCAGAAAATAGTATGATGATCTCTACACTAAGGGACTCAGACCACTTTAATACTGTGTACACTACTGACTTCATGTCTACTGGTTCACATGAGCCTGAAAACATGAGTCGCT
Source organism: Ambystoma mexicanum (assembly GCF_040938575.1). NCBI lineage: Eukaryota > Metazoa > Chordata > Amphibia > Caudata > Ambystomatidae > Ambystoma > Ambystoma mexicanum. The sequence goes on along the minus strand of NC_090932.1, from coordinate 358,825,247 downwards.
AGAATTAAATAGGCTGAGCATAATGGAGCTGACAGATCAGCACCCCTTGAAAGTGATGGACGGGCGTCCCTGTACAGATACCAAAATTTTAAGGCTGATGTCTATGATAAGGAAGTCTCCTATGAGGAGAAAGTCAGGGAATTAGATCTGCAGAAATACTACCTCCAAAGGGACCAGTTGCTGCAATTTGTAGAAACAAAGAATGAAATGATGCCACAAAAGAGCATTCTGAAGACCTCCACCCAATAAGGGCAGTGGGGGGCATCCTCTGCCAACCCTAGAAGCAGAAAGGAGTCAGAAGACAACTCTCCTGTGTGCCACAGGGGAGAGGAAACTAGGCCCGACCATTCTGTGAGCCCCTCCCCTCTGAGTCTGAGGGTGAGTGGACTCAGGTGAGGCAGCTAAAGAAAGCAAATAAACTAAAGAGAGTTATGGCGAAAGACCCCATTAGGCAGATCAAGGCCATTAGGAATTTCATAAATCCGTACCACAAAAATGCAAAGTATTCTGTTTGGGAGCATATGGAACTCTATGATCAAATGATGGACACTTTATACCTTAAAGATAGCCAGAACTTCATAGAGTATACTGAATGGATGTTCTCTCCAGAGCACTCCAGCTTCTTTGCGGGACTGGAAGACCAAAAACATTGAAGATGGTCTACCTGCAGGGTGGCCATTTTTAAACAATTTTCCATTCTGAGAAACCCCCAAGAGGCTCGCAAAGTGGCCTATAATCTGCAATGCGGGAAAGATCAGGCCCCACGAGAATTTGTGCTGGCGCTAAAACATGCCTTTGCACAAACCACTATGAGGGTGCGCATGGATAGCAGAGAGTTTATTACTACCTACTTTCATGCGCTGCCAAAATTTATCATGACCCACCTGGTGAGGGATTTTCATGATAACACATTTATGAAGTCCAAAAACCTGCAGAAAATAAAAAACCAGACCAAAACCCCCAAACCAGCCAACACCCCTGCTACTGCTAAGGCTGCTAAGGTGGCGGAGGTGACGGTTGCCCCCATTTTAGACCTAGACATGGGGGGACCTAAAAATGTACCTACCCAAAACCCACGAAGGCCTTCTGGCCAATCAGAAACAGGGGGCAGTTAAATAGGACCCCCAACTCTCCTGATTATGTAAGTTCCAGACATAAGTGCAACCGACCTATCTTGGGGTATCTATGGACTCCCCCAGCCCAAGGGGGGTCCCGCTAGGTAAGTACTCCCCCAGGAAACTTCCCTCCTAACTTCCCTCAGGAAGGCAGTAATCCCCCAAATCCCGTGTTAAGTTTCTTTCCCAGGTATCCATAAAACCCCAACCTGCAGGACAACCCTCCTTTCTTTTCCTGGTTTCAGGGGCCCAGAAAACCCAATCCGGGAGAGGGGATACCAAGGGTGGAGGTTTACCAAAATCCCCATTACCCAGGGTTCTCCACGAGAAGGGATAGTTACCCTTCCCGTGAACCCCCTAGGTACGAACCAAGACCCCCATACCAGCCGGAACGTGTGTCCCAACTGGAGCGCCAGATGTTGAGGGCTCAGCAGAACCCTCAGATAAACATGGCGGCTCAGAACCCCTCAAACCCAGTGTCTGGCACCCCAGAACAATGACAGGGAGAGAATCCTGATAATTCACCGGTTCCCGAGGAGGAGGCACGGGGCAAGGGGAGTGTAAAGCCCTACAGGAAGCTCCCTTCCTCACCCGTGAAAATCCCCTGGACACCCCAGAACCAGAACTAAAATCCTTTGCCCCCCGAAAATCTGCAACCCAGGGAACAGAGGGTCAATAGGAGAAATAAAGACCTCAAAAAGGCCAATTTTGTGGAGGAAGTTAGCGTCCTTCAGTTTGAAGGGGAAGAATTCTTAGAGGATTCTGGGAAATAAATCTTCTCCTTCAGGGACGGGGGAATTCCTCCCAAAGTAAAATGGGTCCCAAGAGATCCAAATGTAGACTGGGTGGGTGTGGGGACTGGGCCAGAGCCACCCATCCCTGAACCCCAGAATTGCCATTCTGAGAAACAAATAGTGAAGGAGGAGTTCTCCGCACAAACTGGTCCTAGTGACTGCCTCCAGGTAAAAGGGGGCAGCCCAGAAGTAGGGAAAAAAGGGGATTCTAAAATCCCATCTATTTCAGGATGTCAATTTTTTATTATAGATCCCCAGACTCTGGCACAGAACATTTTCCAAAATGTCACTGTGTCGGAGTCCAAAATAAAGAAGTTGACCACCCAGCTCGTCCAAAATGCCCATTACCTTTGTCCTCTTGAGGAGAAGGAGCAGAGATTTTATGTTCCCGTTCAAGTGCAAGGGCAATGTACAATTTCAGCACTGGTGGACACTGGATCCCAAGCCACTCTTCTGTCAAAAAGGGCTTTTGAGCAGCTAAATTCAGGAAGGGGGTAGAGATACCAGATCCCTCTCACCCCTCTTCCTGGACAAATCCAGAACTTCAACGAGAATAAAATTCCTGTTGAGGGGACTGCAGATTTGGAAATTAAAATTGGGCGACCCAAGGTAAAACACCCGGTCATAGTCGTGACTCCAGAACGATCACCCTGTCTACTAGGAGATGACATCCTCTGCAGGTTGTCTCCCCTAATAGACTGTGTGAACAAGGTACTCTGGACTGAGACTAACAGGACAAACAAATTGACAGCAGTATTATATCAAAAGCATAACAAGCTCAATAAAATCATCTCCTATGCATGTACGACTTTATCCTCTGTGGAGGAAAAATTCAATGATTGTGAGAAGGCACTCCTGACAACAGTGAAGGCCAGGCTCATAAAGGGAGTGTTTATTTGAACTTACCTGATGCAGACCGTGCTGCCAGATCCAGACCTCTTTGAGGCTGAAAGGGACTATTTTACCTGTGGGACTATTTTGCCACTCGGGCATGGCCGGGGAAGAATACGTACCTGGCACTACTTTGGGGGCTATTTAAGCCACGCCCAGACAGCAGCTCACGCTTCTCGTTGTTCTGCACCTAGCAGCTGGATGCTCACTGTGTCTGCTCCTGCATCCTGACTCCAGCCACGCCCGCCTCCATCCTGGAACACCTGAAAGGAAAGAAGAGAAGGGAAAAGGTGAACAGAAGAACACTACCTGCTTCTACCCGGAGTCTGGAGTCATCACGCCGGCGATCCTAAGGGAATACATTTATTTTAAAGACGCATCGCGTTGCTCGCTGCAGCGCCGCGTTCCATTCACCTGTTCACGAGGCATCTCCGTGCTCCTTAGCGACCATCTGCACGATCCGCCGCATACCTGCGCCTAAGGGGGAAGAGAAGAACAAAAGGTGAGCAAAAGGAACAAATTGAGGAAAGCCAGATTTTCGCCATAAGACTTACCTGATTATTGTTGGGAGAATCTTTCCTCATCTCGGGTTGGCGCCGCTTCTTCGGCAGTACCGTACCCAGGCCCCTATAGGGAAAAAATAAGCCCCTATAGGGAAAAAATAAGCTTGTCCTTTCAAACCTTAAGGTGAGAGTTAACGGGGAATTTCGGAGGTGGTCTGAGGAGAGTGAAAGAGGGAAGTGGGAGGCCGACGCGCTACTCCGCAGGTAGTTAATCCCCTTTCTCCATCTGCAGAAGGATTCCCCTGCGAGTCAGACAAGCTAGATTTGGGGGTCCTGTCCAGTCGGTCTTCCGAGTTCTGCGCATCACCTTAGAAGAGGCCGCAGCAGTCCAGACCTGGTCAGCGTCTCCGTGGGAGTCAGGTGAGCATTCTAGAACGCAAAGCCTTCCTACAATTTCCCACCCAGGCGCTATGGAGACTTCCGAGACTGATCAGTTGGCCCACCTATTGGGGGAGTTACGGGCCGAAGTGCATTCCGCTCGTCAGGAGACTAACGCTCTCAGGAGAGAACTAATTGTATCTAAGGAACGTACTGATGACCTTGCCAGGCAGCTATTGCAAGGTCAGGCTGGACAAATTCCCCTACCAGGTTCAGGGGGTATTCCCGCCCCAGTGGTTTCAAGTAACCCAGTGCAAATTAATCTACCTGGAAATATGCCGTTGGCCCCCCCTGAACGTTTTGCCGGGGACCCCAAAGGATTTGCCGTATTCATTAATCATTGCCGATTGCACTTCCTCTGCAGACCTGGGGCCTTTCCTAACGACCAAACCAAGGTAGCTTTTGTATTATCATATCTCAGCGGCTGTGCTGCCGATTGGTCAGTTCCACTGGTTACTCAAGATGACCCAATACTCCGGGATTTTCAAGGCTTTCAGACACGCATGGAAAGATTATTTGCTCGGCACTCTCAGGGACAGGCCCTGGACAACGAACTTCTGTCCCTACGACAGGGTAACCAGGATCTCTTAGCCTAAATCGCAACCTTCAATAGGTTGGTTGTGTAGACTGGGTGGCCAGAGGATAAAAGAATCATGTTATTTCATCGAGGTCTACGTGGAGAATTTAAGGATGTCCTGGCCCAAGTTGTAAATCCGCCCCAAGACTGCATGGAATATATAGACTTAGTGGTCCAATTAGATCACAGGCTTCAAAACAGAAAGGCAGATCGGTCCAAGGTTGAGACACGGGTGTTGGTCAAGGCTCACGTTAACCCCAAGGGTGCCGATGTTTCAGAACCTATGCAAATTGGAGGGGTCAAAGGACCTTTAACTCAAAAAGAACGTGAAAGAAGACAGCAGATGCGATTATGTCTTTATTGTGGGGCTTCTGGACACTTTTTACAAGATTTCCCAGTAAAACCGCCCAAGAAGGCGGTAGGAGCCGCCGATAAGAACCATATTGAACCTGATTCGGGAAACGACCACGCCCGACAAGCGTAGGGGTCCGCTTGCCGAGCCTGAAAACTAACTCTCAGTCCTCGCACTTCATCATGCCAATGGTCCTCGTAGATCCGGAACAGCCTGGGCGGTTGCATGCAATAAAGGCATACATCGATAGTGGGGCTATAGGAAACTATGTGGATCGTGAATTGGCTTCCAGGATCAACCTCCCTCTTCGTCCTAAAACCAATAAAGAGGTCATCACCACAGTAAATCGCCTCTGGGCCGGTAACACATTCCACTGCAGAGGTGACACTAGTGGGTCAGGACGGGCATCGGGAGGCTGTTGTGTTTGACGTAATCAAGGCTCCACAGTTTCAGGTAATTCTAGGAGTTCCTTGGTTAGAAACACATAATCCTCGAATTGACTGGCGAGCGAAGAGGATAGCCTTTCCGGATTGTGCACAAACCTGTTATCCAGGAAATCCAAATATAGGCCTGGCTACAGTAACCCCTGCCACTTTGCAAATACCGCCGGAATACCAAGAATTTCAAGACGTCTTCCAAAAGGAACAGGCCAACACGTTACCCCCTCACAGGTCATACGATTGCCAAATCGATCTGATGCCGGTGCACAACCCCCTTGTAGCAGGATTTATGCTCTTACTGAACCCGAGAATCTTCATTTGCGACAATATTTAGATCAGTACCTAGCCAATGGTTTCATTCGCCCGTCAAAGTCTCCTGCATCCTCGGCTTTGTTCTTCGTGCCAAAAAAAGAAGGCGACCTCAGAACTTGTATCGACTACCGCGCATTGAACCAGATAACTGTTAAAAACCGTTACCCTTTGCCTCTGATCCCTGAACTTCTTGACCAGGTGAAGGATGCCTGCATATACACCAACTTAGATCTCCGGGGGGCTTACCATCTGGTGCGAGTAAAGGAAGGCGACAAATGGAAAACTGCCTTCCGCACCAAATATGGACTATTCGAGTACCAGGTGATGCCTTTCGGATTGTGCAACGCACCTGCTGCCTTCCAAAACTTCATGAGCGTTGTCCTTCGGGAGCTCATCGAGGTTTGTGTTGTCGTATATATCGATGACATTCTTGTGTACTCCTCTTCGGAATCTGATCACAAAAGCACGTCAGGGCAGTTCTTGAGAAATTGCGCCAACACAAACTGTTTGCAAAACTTGAAAAGTGTGTTTTCCATACCACAGAAGTCGAGTTTCTTGGTTTCATCCTGACACCTAAAGGAGTCCGAATGGACTCGCGAAAAGTGGATGCCATCCTCAAATGGCAATCGCCTAGCTCTGTGAAAGGCGTTCAAAGCATGCTTGGCTTTGCCAATTTCTATCGCAGATTTATCCCGGAATTTTCACGTATTGTACAACCCATCACTGCACTCTTGAGGAAAAATAAACGCTTCGAATGGTCTGAGGAAGCCGAACAGGCCTTTCAGGAATTTAAAGCTAAATTTACCTCTGCACCTGTATTGAAACACCCGCGTCCAGATCTCCCATGCATAGTCGAAACCGACGCATCCAGCTTAGCCATGGGAGCTGTTCTGTCTCAAAGAGATCCCGAAACTAACCAACTGCACCCCGTAGCATTTTGGTCCAGAAAATTCTCGGCACCTGAGGTCAATTATGCAATTACCGACAAAGAGTTATTAGCCATTAAGTCCGCTTTTAAGGATTGGAGGCATTATCTTCTTGGCGCTAGACATACCATCACGGTGATCACTGACCACCGGAACTTACAATATTTGAAAACTGCCAAAGCTCAATCATCACGTCAGCTCCGATGGGCTTTGTTTTTTTCTGAATTCGATTTTGTAATTACCTACCGTCCTTGCAGCAAGAATGGCAAAGCGAACGCTCTATCCCGAATAGGAATGGGAGAAACAGATACAAACTCAAAACCTGTACCGATAATTCCCGAACAAAGAATTCTGGGCATGACCTCTTTACAAACACTGGAAGACATTCAAGCTAGAGTTAAACAACTCCTGGACCCTACAGCCTTGCAGAATTGGATTCAAAAGGGGTCTTACTTTACTGTCAATGATGGTCTACCTTACTTCCAAGGGCGCTTATTTCTACCACACAAAGAATTACAAGAACTGGTTATTTCTCGTTATCATGATACTCTAATAGAGGGGCACCCAGGTATTGCCAAGACGAAGAAAAGGTTAAACGACAGTTCTGGTGGCCCTCTTGGCGAAAGGACATTAAATCCTTTGTGATGTCCTGTGGTGTTTGTGCCCAAAATAAAGGTAAAAAAAAAAGACCAGCCGGCCTTCTTCAACCCTTAGACATTCCACCGGCACCTTGGCACACCTTGTCACTGGATTTTATTACGTACCTGCCTCCTTGTTATGGATATAACACTATTCTTGTTATTGTGGATTTATTTTCCAAAATGGCCCACTTCATTCCATTAAAAGGTTTACCTTTAGCTTCTGTCCTAGCCAAGGAATTCCTTGAAAATATCGTTCGTTTACATGGATTCCCCTCCATACTAGTCTCTGACCGGGGAAGCAAATTCATTTCCCATTTTTGGAGAAAGTGTTGTCAGCTGGCACAAATCGACGTACGATTATCAACCAGCCACCACCCTCTGACCGATGGTCAAACAGAGAGGACTAACCAGACCCTTGAACAATATTTACGGTGTATGTTGCATCAATCTGAAAGTAATTGGAAGGATATTCTTTGGATTGCCGAATATGCATACAATAATTCGGTACATTCTGGAACTGGGCAAAGTCCTTTTTATACCTTATATGGGCATCACCCTCGAACCTCAGATCTTGACTCGCCTCAAAGCCTCGAAATGCCCTCAGTAGACCATCTGCATTCTACAATAACTCAAGCTTTCAAAGAAGCAACTACACATTTACAGCAAGCCAAGGGAAAATACAAGAAGAATGCTGATCTCCATCGAAGTGAGGCACCTCTATACCAAATAGGAGACCAAGTATGGCTGGCTACCAGACACTTATCGCTCAAAGGACCTCGAACTTTTAACCCAAAATATTTGGGGCCTTACTCAATTACGGCCATAATCAACCCGGTGGCCGTCAAACTCGACCTACCAGCTAATATGCGGATTCACCCTGTTTTTCATGTATAACTTTTGAAACCAGTACAACCTGGAACCCGATTAATCAAGCCACCAGAACCTATCCAAATAAATGGAGAACCTGAATTCGAGGTGAAGAACATTTTAGATTCCAAGGTGTCAAAGTCAAAACTTTTCTATCTAATAGATTGGAAAGGATACGGGCCTCAGGAAAGGTCTTGGGAACCTAGTGACCATGTACATGCACCTCGTTTAATAAAAAAATTCCACCGGAATTTCCCAAACAAACCGAAACCCCCGGAGAGAACAATCTTGGGAGGGGCCTTGGGGGGGAGTGCTGTCATGATGCCTACTCCCGGAGAACCAGTCCAGGACCAGCCTCCCCGGAAGCAGACATCATGTTCCCGGGGAAAAGGCCAGCAACCCCTAGTAGGGGCCCTTTGGACACTGTCCTGGTGCCTTTGGCGCCAGGCTCATTTTGGACCTCAGTCCTGGCGCCCTAGGCGCCAGGCTCATAAAGGGAGTGTTTATGTGAACTTACCTGATGCAGACCGTGCTGCCAGATCCAGACCTCTTTGAGGCCTGAAAGGGACTATTTTACCTGTGGGACTATTTTGCCACTCGGGCGTGGACGGGGAAGAATACGTACCATGGAACTACTTTGGGGGCTATTTAAGCCACGCCCAGACAGCATCTCATGCTTCGCGTTGTTCTGCACCTAGCAGCTGGATGCTCACCGTGTCTGCTCCTGCATCCTGACTCCAGCCACGCCCGCCTCCATCCTGGAACACCTGAAAGGAAAGAAGAGAAGGGAAAAGGTGAACAGAAGAACATTACCTGCTTCTACCCGGAGTCTGGAGTCATCACGCCGGCGATCCTAAGGGAAGACATTTATTTTAAAGACGCATCGCGTTGCTCGCTGCAGCGCCGCGTTCCACTCACCTGTTCACGAGGCATCTCCGTGCTCCTTAGTGACCATCTGCACGATCCGCCGCATACCTGCGCCTAAGGGGGAAGAGAAGAACAAAAGGTGAGCAAAAGGAACATGTTGAGGAAAGCCAGATTTTCGCCATAAGACTTACCTGATTATTGTTGGGAGACTCTTTCCTCATCTCGGCTCGGCGCCGCTTCTTCGGCAGTACCGTACCCCGGCCCCTATGGGGAAAAAAGACACACGCATTAGTGGGTGAATATAAGGACATTAAAGGAACCACCCATCTTAAACTCAACTGAGTTTACCTTTGGCGAATTGTTTCCTCTACGCGAAATCTTCACTCAGCACCTGTGATAAAAGGGATAAGAGACGGACTACTAAATATAAAGGAAAATAGAAAAGGAGGCCAACTCTTGAACTTTTACAACAGTATACGTACGGCACCTTGCCAGGAAAGTCAAGTAAGCTTGGATCCTCACCAATCCGAACACCAGTGAAGTAACTGGATATAATCGCACCCCTGCAGCAGAAGCAGGATGGAGAGCTCGTCCTTTCAAACCTTAAGGTGAGAGTTAACGGGGAATTTCGGAGGTGGTCTGAGGAGAGTGAAAGAGGGAAGTGGGAGGCCGACGCGCTACTCCGCAGGTAGTTAATCCCCTTTCTCCATCTGCAGAAGGATTCTCCTGCGAGTCAGACAAGCGAGATTTGGGGGTCCTGTCCAGTCGGTCTTCCGAGTTCTGCGCATCACCTTAGAAGAGGCTGCATCAGTCCAGACCTGGTCAGCGTCTCCGTGGGAGTCAGGTGAGCGTTACAGGAAATGTGAGTAATTCCAGAATTACTTCCTAGATTCTGTCAATGCAGGCTTTCCTGTAGAGGTCAGATATGGCCAAAACAAGAAGAGTCCCCTCGCGCAAGGTCTGGCTGACTTGCATGATTGTGCCAGAGAGAACTGTCTCGAGGACGAAAGTCTTAAAACCCAGGACAACATGGAGGCATACCTGAATTTCCCACACAAAGGCTTTGAAGAAGACAAGTGCCAGGGAATGCCCATAGTTTATGTGGATGGGTGCTCCTACCATGTTGACCACAACGGGGAAAAGGAACTTGTGGCCGGCGTTGGGAATGCCTGGGTGAATGATGCCTCGGAAACCTATGCTGGGTACAAAATCAGTGCCGGCAGTAGTCAGGTGGCGCAGTTGACGGTAGTTCATCAGCCCATCCTCGCTGTCGTCCAACACCAACTCCAAGAACAGGTCATAATCACCAATTCAGATTATATCCGGAATGGGTTAGTGGAGCACCTGGTTAATTGGAAAAGCAGAGGCATGCTATGTGCTAATAACAAACTGCTTAAACATGGCAAGCTAATACAAAATATTGATGATCTGGTCACCTCTAATGAGATGACCATCTATTGTAAGAAGATCAAGGGTCATTCCAGAATAGAGGGGCCAGACAAAACTGGAAACAACCTAGCCGATCAGCTGGCCAAAGCCGGAGCCATCCAGGGGGATCTCCTTGATATTGAGTCCCTGTTGGGGGAAATCCAGGTCACTGCTGTCACTAGGTCCCAGACAAATGATCACAATAAACTCTCAACTGCCCAGTGGAGTAAGGAGACCCCAGATGCTGATTTAATCACGGCACAAAGTGGGGATCCAATTATTGGGAAATTTTATCAACACATTGAGGACTCTGAGAACTTTCCTCTGATGAATACCAATTACATTAGGAAAGAAGACCTCAGGGTGTTGATGAAGTGTCCAAGAATGTTCTGGATTCAAGATGGTTTGTTGCTAAGGAGATCCAACTTTGGCTGTGACTAGTGACTGGTCCCTACCTCATTCCGAAGCCTGATGCTTAGTCACACCCATGACGCAGCCACAGCCGGTCATCAGGGGTTTCACACTACTCTAGAAATCTTGCGGGAGGTTGCATACTGGCCACACATGGGGCAAGACTTCGACCAATATTTGAAGGGGTGTCTTGTGTGTGCACATTTTCAGCCAACTTCACTAACACACAGAGATCTTCTCCAGAAGAGGGGGATCACAGTGCCTTGGTCAGATATACAGGTAGATTTGATCGGGCCTGTGATTCGCTCCTCTGGGGGGAACAAGTACATGTTAAATGTAATATGCTTGTTTACTAAATGGGTGGAATGTCTCCCGGACCCAAATTACAAGGCAGAATCAGCAGCTGCCCTGATGATCATCCACATCTTCTCGTGTTTTGGCCTACCCTAAAGAATTGAGTCAGAACGAGGAAGTCACTTCACCAGTGAAGTGATGACAAAGATGTGGGATATACTTGGGGTAAAAAGGAAACTTCACATTGCATAACGTCAGTCCTCTAGTGGGGGAGTTGAGAGGTACAATAAAACTGTTGTGAGCATTCTAAAAAAGTTTGTGGCAGATTCTGGGCCAAGTTGGGACATCCAATTACTGCTTGTCCTGATGGCCATCAGATCAACACCTTCTTCTGTGACCAATATGTCTCCATTTGAGCTAATGACTGGGCGAAGGATGGTGCTACCTCAGCATCTGCTTTACAGAACACAAGAGCAGACACTGATAAACGCCTCCACAAAACATGGGTATGTTGAGAATCTAAGAAAACAGAATCAACATGCTTTTGCGTACGCTCAGCGGAATCTGGAAAAATCTGCAGAGTGGATGAAGACTCAATATGACTTAAAAACAACCAAAAAGTAATACCAAGTAGGAGACAGGGTCTACTTGTATAATTTCCAAAGGAACCTGACCAAGGAGCGGAAATGGTTACCGAGGAGGGAGTATATATTTTTTTTTCATGTCACCAAAAATTCTAGTAAACGTCAATAATGTCTGTGTCTTGTGAAGGATTATGTGTTATGATTATCTCCATACTATAATGATCAATAGTATGATTTCTTGTACTATTCATAATGTGTCAACAATCGCTATCATATGTACCATGTAACTAAGTTATTGCAAGTAACAGCGCCTCAATGCCCCTGCGCTGCTTGCGCGCTATATAAATTTAAATAAATAAATAATGTATGCGTGTCCGACTGCTGTCAACCTTCAGAGAAGGCAGTCAGTGGGAAAATGTTGTAACAGGTTCTTATTTATTCACTAGATTCGTATAAGTTCTAGACCAAGGAGTACATCCCCGGGGACCTGGAAAAGAAACGGCAGAGGAAAAGCTGGGGGTATCGCTCCACACCACAAAGAAAGATTGAAAGAAAAATCTGGGGTTGTCGTTCCACACCACAAAGAAAGACCTAATGGAAAGCTGTGGGAGTCACTCCACACTGCAACGAGATACAACAGGAGAATTGTGGCGTACCGCTCCCTGATAGAAGAAGGACTGATGAACCCCACTTTGCCCTACTGATGGATCCCATTTTGCCCTACTCTTCTTCAACAAGAAGTTTCAGAAGAGTGGGGGGGAGTTGTGGAATACATTGACCCACTCAGCAGAATTCCTATTCATAACCAAGCTGCACTTCAGCAGTTAACAGCAAAATGGCTGTGCTGGCTCCTTTGTGCACCACTACCTCACTTCAAAACTGTGTTTTGCAGCTACAAATGGATGGCTGCACTGTTTTTCCAAGCACCATTGGGTAGGTTGAAACTGGGAGCACACCAAGAAAGGCTGCCAGGGTGTGTTCTGGTGTGTACTATAGAAGTAGAGTGAAAAAGCAGTGCTGCTTTGTTGCTAGCCCAATGTTTCCCATTGAAAAAGGGACATATTTTACATTTAAAATGATGCCGCTTTGATGCTGTTTTCATTTTTTCTACATTACTCTGCTTTTATCAGTGTGGCCCAGCCATGCCCATCCATGTTCAGATTGTGGTCCAGCAGAAGAGAGCCTTATTCCTGAATGGCAGGCTGTGTCAGACCAGATCCAGGAAAGCAACAGAAGTTTTACTTTCATCTGCATGGAAAAACACTTGAATTTTGGGCTTCAAATGTCAAATATCACTGCTTCAGAAGAAGCCCTAGCTCTAAGGGCATATGGCAATTTCGGTGGAAATGTTTCTTCAACAGATTGCTGTATAAAAGAAACTAACTAGGGCTGCAAAACAATGTTTGGAATCCAGATGAGAGAGAAAAATCAAATTTGAAAGGGAAATCCCAGCAGCCACATGTCAAAATGTGTTTTTGCAAACCAAGAAGAATACCACTTTTAAAAGTACAATGTTGAATAAAATCCTTTCCTTGCCTAACGACTGTCAGGGGGGTGTTGTGTGAAAACCTAGATGGGATGTTTTGTTTCAACAGGCATGAATCTGATGCAGAAAAATAAAATAACAAAGTAAATGCATTGGCTGCATTGTGTAACAATCAAAACAGGTTTTCTGCTCGTGGGGTTCCAAGCAGCAGGAGAGGCCTTCATTCCAAAAGAAGCCACATTAGATTCTGGGACACTTATGTGCTAATTGTGCCCTTGGAAACTCTGAATAGGCAAAGAGAAAGAAATATTACACGTTCGTTAGACTTCTGTCTGGGCTTCAGCTTGAGACAATAGATCTGGGATGCCTACGTGTGATTTCTGGAAGTGAAAACAATCATCCACTCAAACCAAGGAGCTCCAAAGAAAAACTCCATGACAACCCTTGGCAAGCTAACATTTGCTGGTAGCCTGAAAAAAATGGTCCCAGTTGAAAGACAAAGGCCAGCCCCATTTGGCTCAAAATAATATCTGATGAATAAACTTTTAAGACTCTTAGGGGGTAATTCATAGATTTTATCGCAGAAGCAGCGCACGCGTGCAGCGCAGAGAGGGAGCGTACACCAGCGTGTGCTAGCTGGGTGCGCCACAACCCATTTTCACACACAGCATATTCATGGATACTTACATCCATAACCAGCCATGGCGCAGAGTGGCGCAGCGACCCAGCAGCAGCGCCAGTTACGCCCCCAACCCCACAATGTGCGCCAAAAACATTGTTCAAATCCCCTACATGGCGCAAAGGCCAGTGAACCAGCATACAGCCCCCCAACCATGAAGACGTGCTAAAAACACCACACAGCCCTCACGCGACTCCTCACACACCCCTCGGCATACACGTACCCTGTTCGCGCCAGCAAAATCGTGTGTAAAACTCCCTGTGCACCCATCAGAATACGCATACACCGCTCGCGCCAGCGAAATCACGTGTAAAACTCTGTGCGCACCCCTCGGAATACGCGTACCCCGCTTGCGCAAGTCAAATCGCGTGTTAAACTCCCCGCGCACCCCTCAGAAATACGTGTACCCCGCTCGCACCAGCAAAATCGCATGTAAAACTCCCTGCGCATCCCTCAGAATACGCGTACCCCGCTCGCGCCAGCGAAATCGTGTGGAAAATGTCCCCCCTGTGGTGTGGGCTGCCTGTGGGGCATGGGCAGGGTGGCTGGGCTGCCTGTGGGTCATGGGGAGGGTGGATGGGCTGCCTGCGGGGAATGGGGAGGGTGGATGGGCTGTCTGCAGGACATGTCCAGGGGCGATGGGCTGTCTGTGGGGCATGAGGAGGGTGGATGGGCTGCCTGTGGGGCATAGGGAGGGTGGATGGGCTGTCTGCAGGGCATGGGGATGGTGGATTCGCTGCCTGCAGGGCATCAGGACGGTGGATTTGGTGCCTGTGGGGCATATCCAGGGTTGTAGGGGGCTCCCCTCTGGTGTGGGCTGCCTGCAGGGGGTGCATGTGGCTCCTATCCACACGGGTGTGTGAATATGGGGTACGTGAGTGCACTTTACATGCGATTGGCGTGGCACGAGCGTGGTACTTGTATTCCGGGGTATGCGAGTGTGCTTTACTCGCCAATTGACAGTGCAGGCCCTCCCGGTTGTGCCCTCCCCATGCCCCACAAGCAACCCACACAACAGCGGACCACCCTACACCCCTGGGCATGCCCCTTAGCCAGGCCATTACTCCTGGGCATGCCCTGCAGGCAGCCCACATGGCACCATGCACATGTGAGCCCCAACACATGTCCCCACCCCCAGTGACGGGCACCTGCCAGCAGGCCCCAACTCGTGTCATGAGAGATATCTAATAAACAGCATTCCCATGAATACATGTCTGTCAGACCCACACAATGGCGACACATGACTAAGAAAACCCACATTGTGACATGCACAAAACCAATTAGAGAAGACCACACAAATAAAGTAGAAAATAAAAATGTATTAAATACCAAACTGAATTAATAAAACAAAAGCACACAAGAAAAGAAAAAATAAATCGAAGTCCGGATGTCCAAAATTAAGCAACAAAAATGAAGGCTGCAAACAATAAAATCCAAATAAAAATGGCTCCAAAGCGTCAGTCTATAAAACAAAATCCAACGTTCCAAAAAAAGCAAAGCATTCCTCCATGGGTCAAAAAATAAAGTCAATCCAGGTCCATAACTATATACAAATGAACATTCAAGGGTCCATGAGCCCAACAATCCAAAGGAAACCTAACCAGAATCCTACCTGATAAATTAATATTTGCAAAAAGGCGGGGCATAGTCCATGTGCCCCAAAGAAAAAGAAAAAAGAAAGGAAACCTACACCTACATAACTATTTACAAAGGCGGCTGGCCAGTCCCACGGCTCATTTAGCAATATTCCGGGCCAGGGCATCATCGAACTCCATGTTGATGTTCCGGAGGCGGGCCTGTTCCCTGGCCTCGAGGTCTTGCAGCGATGCAGCCATAGAATCCCTCAACTCCCTGTGAGTTTCCTCAAGGCCCTCCACCCACCTCAAAGCCCGGTGCATGGAGTTCTCCGCCCTGACCATCCTGAGCCGTGCCCTCTCCACCTGCCGCCTCTCTGCATCTATTTGCTGCCCCAACCGCTGCCACACGGAAGACACTCCCAGTCTGGGGTCCTCCTGCCCCTCGGCTGATGCCTGCCCCGATGATGTTGATGGCCCCGAGGCCACATGCCTCCTATGTCGAGCCTGCCGACGCCTTTCTGCTGCCTGCCGCCGCCACCACGACTGCCTCTGGGTAGATGGCAACACCCGGGGGCGTTGTGCAGGTGTCCTGCTTGAATGTGCCTGCACATTGTCCGTTGCCAGGGGTCCAGTTGCTTGGGTGACCACCTGTGCTGGAGCTCCTACTCCCGACTGTGGCCGGGATGGGAACTCCACCAGCCTGGCTGCGTTGGTTGGGGCAGGTCCACAGGGGGCCTTGGTGGCATCTGACCCGGAAGACGGCACGGAGAATGACTGACATATAGTGTGCACAGAGGAGGAGAGGGCAGCAAGACAGAGCGACACATGGAGGAATCCCACGACCACGAGCCCCCTCAAATGGGCCACCTTGGCACACGTCTCTTTGTGATGATGTGCGTGGTCCCCCCAAGAAGCACACACATCATCACGAATAACACATGTGCGCCACGCGACAGCAATGAGGATGGAATCGATCCTGTCACGGGTCCCCACATCCACAGGTAGAGGAGTGCCAGATGACGTGGACCTCCCCCCTACCTGCGGACGGGCCTGGGACGGGGCATCCCTGCTGGTGCATGGTGATGCAGTCACAGAGTCAGGGACATTGACATGCACAGGCCCTTCTGCGGTGACCTCTGCTGCCTCCTGCCCTGCCCCTGAACTGCACCACTTGCACCAGTGGTACCACCCCCACCAGGCCCCTGCTACGCTCACCTGGTATCCACGGGGACACCACCCAGCTGTGGGGACTCTGGTGCCCTTCTCAGCCGCTCCCAGGTATAATCAGCAGAGAAGTTCTGCCTGGAAAACAGGTGGGCAATGTTCAAGACTGGGCAACTGGGGTAAGAGCCTCCCAACACCCCGTATGCCTGCAGCCCCTCCCCAGACCTTTCCTCACCTTGTTATGGGTTTCAGCGTGCTCTCCGTCCTGCCTTCTTGGCAGGGGCGCGTTGTCCTTTGTGAGTGCGATCCAGTTACTTCACTGATGCAGGCCCTTTAGAGTCTTTCAGGTAGGTCTTATTACTTTTATACTGTATGCCTTTCTTGGATTTAAATAATGTCTTTTCTCTCTCCTTAGGTGCGCGGAAGTTCGCTAGGAATGTTGGCTGAATTGGGACTCACCGGCAGGTGATGGTGCTTCGAGAGCACCTTGATGTGGTAAGTAGGCGCTATGCGCAGTGCTATGATGCCTTGCCTTTGCTAACCTGTTGCCGTTTTTTCCCGTAGGTAGTGGTGCTCACCCGGAGCAAGAAGTCCCAAGCCGGTGCTGGCCGATGGGCGACTCGAGAGGTAAGCTGCCGGCACAATTGTAAAATGTCTAATGTCTTGTTTCTCTCCTTTTGCAGATTCGACGGTCCGGGAGGCACGCTGTTCCTTGGATGCTGTCTGCAGGAGCAGAGGGCAGCTAGCAGTAGCGTTGAGATGCTCAGAGCCGCGGGGGCGTGTCTCTTTTGTAGGATGAGCAGCGTGGAACGCATAGACTGATCCGGAGCATTCCGTTCCGGGCGGCCATGTTGGAAGGATAACTGCATGCAATCCCCTGCAGGTCAGGGACCAGGAGGTCCAGAAAGGACGTAGACAACGGTTCATGACAGTATGCCTCCTCTGGAAACCAGCTCCTCCGGGTTTGCCCGGATGGATCAGATGAAATCGTCGAACCAATCTGGGAGCATTCATGTTTGACACGGGTTCCCAGGTACGCTCACTGGAAGGGTACCCTTTCCACTCAACCAGATATTGTAGTTGACCACGTCGATATCTTGAGTCACAAATCCTGGAAACCTCGTATTCCAGTTGATCATTTACAATAACAGGGGTAGATCTAGGAGCTGTTCGGGATGACTGAATGTATGGTTTTACCAGAGAAGTGTGAAAGACTGGATGGATTATTTTCCAAGATTCAGGTAACCGAAGTCGAAAGGCCACTGGGTTGATGATTTCTTGTATGGAAAAGGGACCGTAGTACCTGGGAGCCAGTTTATTGGGGTGCAGGTGTCGAGGAAGGAGCTTCGAGGATAACCAAACCTTATCTCCTACTGAATAGGAAGGTCCAGGTCTTCTTTTAGAGTCAGCATAACGTTTGACATCTTCTCGGGCCCATTCTAGGTATTCCTTAACCTCCTTGTGTACTGTGATGAGGTTTTCGATCCAGGAGTCTACTGCAGGTACTGGAGTAGGATGTGGGAGTATGGAGGGTAGGACAGATGGATGGAATCCTTGACTTCAGAAGAAGGGACTGGTCTTGATAACTGAATGATCTGAGTTGTTATAGGCAAATTCAGCCATGGGTATAAGGAGTGACCAATCGTCCTGAACTTTGGTGGCGAAACATCGTAGATATTGTTCGAGAGTCTGGTTCACACGATCCGTGGCTCCATTGGTTTGTGGATGGTAGCCAGAGGATAAGGCACGTTGGATTCCAAGAATATGACATACTTGCTTCCAAAACTGAGATATGTACTGAGGTCCTCGGTCTTGGAAGGCAACCCATGAAGTCGAAATATGTGTTCCAGGAAAATTCCGGCAAGGTCTGATGAGGAAGGTAGTTTGGATAAGGGTGTAAAATGAGCCATATGAGTAAACAAATCAATAGTGAGCATGATTGTTTTGTAGCCTCTAAAGGGTGGTAATTCCACGATAAAATCAGTGGCGATGAATTCCCAGGGTCTTGTTGGTATTGCTGGTTGGAGTAAGAGTCCGGCTGGCTTCTTATTATCGTGTTTGTTCTGATTGCAAACTGCGCATGTTTGGACATGGATCCTAATATCATCCTTCATCTTGGGCCACCAAAACTGTCTTTGTACTAGATGGAGAGTGTTGGTTATCCCACGATGTCCCGAATGTAAGGTATCATGACATAGACTTGTGATCCTTTGTCTCAGTCCAGGAATGGGAATGACTAAGCGATTATCTTTGAATAGATACCCGTCCTTAGCTGTGAGATTCCATCTGTTATTTCTCTTGTGCTCCTTCCAGAGGTCCGAGAGTCGAGTTTGGCCTTGGATATTCTCCAGGAGGGGGAGTGCTTGGGCAACAAAGATCGTGTGAGGAAACATCTTTGGAAAGGTCCGATCCTCAGAGTTTTCATAGTCAGGACGTCTGGAAAGGGCATCAGCAATTATGTTTTGTGATCCAGGGACATGGTGGATGTGGAACTGGTACTGGGCAAAGAAGAAGGCCAAACGGGCCTGACGACTTTTCCTACACTCCAAAGATTGTAGAACTTGAAGATTTTAATGGTCCGTATGGACCTCGACTGGATGCCTAGCTCCCAGGAGTAGATGTCGCCATTCTGTGAAGGCTTGGCGGATGGCTAGCAGTTCCTTTTCCAAGACGGAATAATGAGTCACACTGGGCGTCAGGGTTCGTGAAAGGTAAGCAATGGGGTGCTCCAATTTGTCCTCAAATTCCTGTTTTAGTACTGCTCCTGTGGCATAATTGGATGCATCCGTCTCCACTAGGAATGGCCGGTTAATATTGGGTTGAGCCAGGATGGGGGCTTGAGTAAACTCTGTCTTTAATCATTTGAATGCCTTTTCTTGATCTGTAGACCAGAGAAATGAAGTATATTTCTTCAAGAGAGCAATGATCGGTTGAACAATTTCAGAGAAGGACGGTACAAACTTTTGGTAAAAATTGGCAAGTCCCAGGAAAGATTGAATCTATTTCACGGATGTGGGAGCCGGCCAAGATAGTATGGCATTTACCTTTGAAGGATCCATTCCAATTCCTTCTGGACTAAGGACAAATCCTAGGTAATGAACAGAAGTGAGGTGAAAAAGGCATTTCTCGGGTTTAGCTAGGAGTTTGTGTTCACGTAATCGTTGTAAGACTGCCTTAACATGCTCTTCATGCCTTAGAAGGTCCTTTGAGTAGATCAAGATGTCATCCCGGTAGTCGATAACGAAGAGGAACAGCATGTTCGAGAACACTCTATCCATGAAACGTTGAAAAACTGCTGGGGCATTAGCAAGTCCAAAGGGCATGACCAGATATTCAAAATGGCCGAAGGGAGTTGTAAAGGCTGTTTTCCATTCATCACCTTCCTTTATACGAATGAGATGGTAAGCACCCCATAGGTCCAATTTTGTGAAGATTACCGCACCTCTGACTGCTTCCAGGATATCCGAGATGAGGGGTAGAGGATAACGGTCCTTGAGAGTGCACTGATTTAGACCACGGTAGTCCAGACATGGTCTGAGTTCTTTGGTATCTTTCTTTGGAACGAAGAACAATGAAGCACCCGCTGGAGATTTGGACGGGCGTATGGTGCCATTTTAAAGGTTAGTATCCAAGTATTCTCGGAGAGCCTTCTTTTCAGGTTCAGATAATATAAACATTCTACCGAAAGGAATCACAGCTGTGGGTTCGGTATCGATGGCACAATCCTCTGGCCTGTGAGGAGGGAGAGCTTGAACTATCGCGGTTGAAAAAACATCAGAAAAGGCTTGGTAGGCCCTGGGAATCTGGATGATGTTAGAAACGGTGACTGGACTTTGTTGGTTCTCTTGAAAGTCTCTAGAAGGCTTTGGTAAGGTATCCAGGGATAGGCAGTGAGCCATACAATATTCAGATCCAAGAAACAGTGAGCTGGCTGCCCAGTTGATGTAAGGATTGTGCCTCTGCAGCCAGGGCATTCCAAGAACCATCGGTAATGGGCTGATTTAGTGAGGTCAAATTTGATTCTCTCTTGATGGTGATTAATAGAAAGTAGAATCTCTTTAGTCTGTAGGATAATGGGGCAGGATAATGGGTCCTGAGGAAAGAGGCCTTCCATCAATTGCATCTACTGGTTGCATTGTAACTCAGCTTTCATGTGGAATGTTATGAGCAGTGACCCAATCTTGATCTAGAAATACGCCCATAGCTCCGCAGTCAACTAATGCCAGGATGGGGTAGGATTCTGTCTTGGAAGGCGATAGTGGGTCCTGAAGAACCACAAGGTTATTTTGTCCAGGAGAGTTCAAGGATGGAATTGATGTGGAGCAAACATCTCTCTCCCGACACTGTGCTCCATCTAGGATCGGGAGCTGGCGGTTCCAGAACGCCGTGGAGGAGCAATGGGACATTCTCTCACAAGATGTTTATCGGAGGCGCAATACATGCACAGACCAGTCTGGATCCACCGCATCCTTTCTTGAGGGGTAATGGGTCCACGAAAGGCTCCTAGTTGGATAGGTTCTGGCTCCTGGGTAGAAGGAACAGTAGACTCTGCTCTAGGGGCATGTTCCGTGATGGTCTTTTGGAAACTTGCCTTAGACTTCCTCTTCTCTGCTCTTCTTTCTTGGATTCGGAAATCTATCTGTAAGGATAGATCCATAAGAGCCTGGAAGGAGCTTGGGCGGGCCACCCTAGCAAGCTCATCTTTTATTTCTTCGTTCAGCCCCCTTCAGAAGAGTGTACAACTAGCTTCTGGAGACCAGTCTGCTTCTTTCACAAGTTGTTTGAAATGAGTAACATAGGTGAGCATATCGTGGGACCCTTGTTGAAACTCGAGTAGTCTCTCTTGAGCACTATACACCTGCTCTGGGCGATCAAACATTTCCTTAAGGGCTCTCACAAAGCCATCATAGTCATCCAGGAGAGTGTCGCTTGCATTGACTAGAGGGATTGCCCAAGTCAATGCATTTCCAGTGAGGTGTGAGATCATAAAACCCACCTTTGCTCTAGGAGTGGAGAAGAAGTAGGGCTTGAAAGTGAAGTGAACTAAACACGAATCAAGGAAGGCACGGAGAGTCTTGGAAGAACTTTCATACTTGTCCACTATTCCTCCCAATATTACATTTTCTTTGGTTGCGGAATCACATGATAGACTGGCTGCTTTAATGCTGCGTTCTCTGCCTTGAGGTTCTCTACCTCCGTTGTTAATTCCTGCATGCCTCGCATGAGGTCTTGAACGGCGGCTTCCATCTCTGAATCTGTATCGTTTTTAAGGCGTCTCAATCTGTCACAAGTCTCTCGCCTTCTCACCTGTTTCTGTTGTGTACTTGCGACCTTCTGGGATTTCTTCTTCTTTACGGTCCAGGATTTGTATAGACCCGAACGCCGATCTTCGGCGTCCAGCGTGAGAGTAGTGGTTCAGTTTCCAGGAGCGTTCAAAAAGTCCAGGGTAATTCCAGGAAGTAAATAAGGTACGCTCGGAGGCACTGAGGACCGTGACTCGAGCGCGGAAGGTTTTCCAGGAGATTGGAGAGGGAAGGGAACAGGAGGGGACTCAAGGAACTCGGAACAAGGAATCAAGCAAGAGCCCCGATCGAACTCTGGCTAAGCACGTCCGACCACAGGTAGCGGTAGCGTTGAGATGCGCAGAGCCGCGGGGGCGTGTCTCTTTTGTAGGATGAGCAGCGTGGAACGCATAGACTGATCTGGAGCATTCCGTTCCGGGCGGCCATGTTGGAAGGATAAGTGCATGCAATCCCTTGCGAGTCAGGGACCAGGAGGTCCAGAAAGGACGTAGACGACGGTTCATGACACCGGGTGGTGGTAACTGCATGGGCAGATGCAGCCAACACCACCCTGGCAGTGAGTCAGACCCAAGCCAGACCTTCTGTCCTCATTCCAACACCCACTGCCTTGGTCCAGTTCACCAGCGCCACTGCCCCCACTGATCAGGGCCACATTGGCCACTCAGGGTCAGTACCACCACCCAAAAGGAGGAAGCGTGCTCCTGCGCAAGAGGCTGGGACCCCAGACATGGCTCCGGCCCCCGGCACATCGAGGAAGAAGCCTTTCAGCAAGCAGGAACTGGACTTCCTTGTGGACTACATGTCAGCACACCAACGCAATATGCTTGTGGGCCCACAGTGCCATACAACACATCACCAGCGTTGGGTCCACACGCAGCATGTTGCAGATGGTGTGACAGCCATGGGATTTCAGATGTGCATGGCTCAGGACTGCTACAAGCGTTGGAATGGCCTCCCACACAGTGCAAAACAAAAGCGTGCCTCCAATTATTCAATGTCCATAGTGACTGGTAGTGGGCCACCACCAGAGGAGGATGAACTCACTCAGCATGAGCAGATTGCTGCAGAGTTGATCCTGGAAGAACAAATCCGTGGACTGGGAGAGAGGATGGATTATGATGTATTGTCCGGTGAGTATTGATGCGTGTTACTCAATGACATGTGTGTTTGGCATGTGTGACCCTCCCAGCTACAACTTGGCTCCTTCCTTTCATCAATCTCCCTCTCTACCTGTGGTGTTCACCAGGGGTCTGACCTCTCGGCCTGACTTTACAAACAGCACCTGCCAGCTCTCTCCTACTGCATTTTCATTTTCTGCTACAACTTCCAGTGCTATGCTGATGACACTCAACTCATTTCCAGGCTGCCCTTGGCCACCTCTTCACCCTCCCTCATTTCTGATAGCCTCATTGACATTTCAAATTGGTGTACTGCCAATGATCTCTGTCTAAATGCCAGCAAGACTGGCATCCTCCTCATCGGTACACCTTCGCCACCCTTTCCCCTCACTCTTTGGCTAGCCCCCTTGGCCCTCCTCCTACCTCCACCTGCAAGGCCAACAACCTTGAGGTCACCTTTCACTCCACACATTCCTACTCCAAACACATTTCTGATGTTTCTTGAGATATATTAACTTCTTGCTTAACCTCCTCAGGGGTACTGTGCCATTCCTATCATTCACCCACATGCTCACAGTATCTCAAGCTCTGGTTGTCTCAAGGTTGGACTACTGTGACAGGCTCTTTCAATATTCTACCTGCCTCCACACTCCGACCTCTACCACTAATCCAGTATAGGACTGCGAGACCTGTCTTTGGCCTCAAGCCCCGGGATCCTATCTTTCCAGCTCTGAAATCCCTTAATTGGCTACCAGTGGATGCAAGGATTATACTTCAGACCCTCTGCATTTTGCACAAGGATTTTTGGGGCTGGGTCCAAAATACTTTCACCTATCCCTCTGCCAATACCTCCCCTCTTGAGTCCTTTGCTCCTCTACCTCACACTCCCTCGGGGTCAGTCGTTAATTGAAGAAATAAGCTGGGGGCAGATCTGTGTCTATGGCTGGGGGCTCTCTTTGGAACAGCCTACCGGCCACATTGAAACTTGAGGAGAAACATCTCTGCTTCTGGATGCACCTCAACACCTTCCAATTTGCTCCTGCATTAGCCCCCCTTCACCCCAACTGAACAGTTTCCTCTGTTGGCACTGTGCACCTGCACACCCTCTGCCCTTCTGGGCCAGGTACCTGCTCACCCTGCCTCCCTGCTGCACTGCCTCCAGGCCTCCCATTGCAATGGGTCTTGTACGTGTACCCATACAGTCCCCGACTCTTCTTCTGCACTCATCAGATTTGCCCTATCCAAATGATCTTGCACTTGCCACTTGCTGGTTGCACTACCACCTTTTGAATGCCTATTCTATCATTGGACTTAATTTTCCTTCTTTGGTCTCCTCTGTTTGGCACGTTCCACTTCTCCCCCTTCCAGGGTCTTCAACCCTTTATCCCTTCTCAATGCACTTGGATGTTCTCAATGTCACTGTGCCCAGTATGATAGTTATTTTGATTTCCTTTTCTCCCCTGTTCCCCTCCCTTTGCTTGTTTACGCTCTGAGCCACTTGTGTACGAGTGCAATCTTGATGAGATGTCATAGCATGTCATAAACATCCTTTGTCCTTGGTGCAGTGTGTCTCACTATGACTGTGCTCATGGCAGTGGCTCCCCATGCACATGTGTGCACATTCATGTTCCATGTGCATTCCATGTATGCCCCTAGGTGTCCTTGACCGCCTGCTCATTGTAGTATGTCTCCAGGATAATCCAAGTGTCATGTTATTTGGACAGCCATTTCATGCTCACTGTGGGTCTGTGTGTCATCACGCACAATTTCAGGGTGTCCTCATCTGTGTCATGCACATGGCTCCCCCTGTTACAGGCCCACTGCCTCTTTTCAACTCGCGTTGTGTCTTCTGCATGCATGGGTCTGCTATTGATGGTTCCTCATCTTCCTGGCATCATGTCCACTTCTCATCGGCTGTAGTGACATTTGACTGATGACATGCAATAGACGCATGCCAACACTGTCTGCCAATGCACAGTTCTGTGGGGAACCTTTCATTGCCATGCCGTGCCTCTCTGCTATTGCCCAGAGGGGCAAGGTGATGCAAGGCGTGGTGAGGCAACTGAGCCATGTCCACCTTCTTATTTCCATCCATAGGGTGATGACGACAACCTGTCTCCCACATAGGTCGGACCTTGCAGGCGCTGAGCCCAGTGAGTTTTTTTTTTATCTCAGCATGTACACTTTTTTCCTGCAAATCATTTTTTTTCTACAAATATTTTTTACTTTTTTTTCTACAAATATTTTGTGCATTTTTTTTCCTGCAATTTTTTTTATTTTATTTTTTTGATTTTATTGTTTTACAGCAAATACTTTTTTATTTATTTTTTTATTTACTGATCATTTTTTTTGTTTTTTTTCCTGCAAATAATTATTTTATACATGTTTAATTTCTGCTGATTTCTTATTAATTGCATTTTTTTTGTCTCTTGTGCATTCATGTGACAGTGTGGTGCTTTGTGGCATTTGAAGGCATCCACTGTGTGTTTCAGCTGAGCCCATTCAGGCTTGTCTTGTGTATGTGTTTTGCTTGGGGTCCTGACACATACCTTTCCATGGGCTCGCAAGGATGGCTCGGTGTGACAGCATCTCACACAGGGGCATTGGGCTTCCGTCATATCTGTGGCCAGCCTGCAATCCTACTTGTGTGTACACCCCTAGTGGGTATTCCGAATGGCATATCCAATGCATGTCTGCACTTCACTTTGGTGAGTATTCTGTTGACTCTGCATTTCATCATGTTGCTTATGATATTTTTTATGAATTGACTGTCTATGTTCATGCACTTCCTTCTGTAGGTGGTACCATGCACCCTTTGGCTGTGTAACACACACTTTTGCTGGGAGGGGTCCGTTTGCTGACAATGTTGCATTGGGACACTTGCCCTACAGTGATTTTGATATGCCACATGAAGGCTGCACGCTGAGTTATTCATGTCACCACACATTTCTACGACCCCCATTCCTTGCTTGCCCTGCTTTGGACATCTTGCAGCCCTGCCTGGTGTTTTGTTGTGCCCTTTGAAGTATGGCCACATTGCTTTTGACTTGACTGTCACGTTTGTGGCCTGGACCTGCTCCCCCCTCCCATTGGTTGCACTTGGCCCTTGTGACAATCCGGCCAACCAGGAGGCTGGAGCCTGCCACGACTACTAAAGGCCCACAATGGAGGCCCTGTCTAGCCCTGTCCACTACCCTTCTGGGTCCCTTGGTTGTCCCCCTGTCTCCCCTGTCCCCACCAGTTTCCCTCTGTCTCCCCCCTTCACCATCACAACCCCTCCCCTTCTGTATCGTCTTCTTTCCCCATGCCCCCTGTGTGTGATTTCTTTCCCCCTCTCTCCCTTCATGCATTTAGACCTTGGCCCCCTCCTCCTTTCTCTCCTCCCTCTCCCTCTCCACCACCCTTTCTGTTCCTCATTGTCCTCTATCTTTTTCCGGCACTACCCCAATTGTCATCAGGCATGGTGATACATAGCCGCTTGTTCTTTGCAGACACTTCCCCCTCTGCCTCCATCCATCCGCCCCCCACCTTCACCTTTTTGAGTTTAATTTTGGCACTTACTTTTATCATTGGTCCCTCCACCACTGATTACAGGGCTTCTGTTTCCCCTTTCCCTTCTGTGTTTCTTCTCCCCCACCCCAGCACTATCTTGATTCTTCGTCGACCTTCCACAGTTTGTCACTTGTTTTGTTACTCTCCTCACCTCTTCCCTCCTCTTCCCTCACCCCCTCCTGATGTTACTCCTGCACTGCAACTATTGCCGTCAGGCATAGCAATGTTGATGCTAGATTTGTTTTCCCACATTCCCTCCGTAGACTCTCCCTTATTGTTCCAGTCCCTTGTAATATGTACTTTGATTTCATAGGTCATTTTCACATTCTGGATAGTTTGAAGAACTTGTAGGACTGTACTGTTATTCTCCATTGTTCCCTCCCCCCTTGAGGTGCTTTGATGAACTTTGTGTGTAGGCCCTATAAGGATTTTTTAAATGAATCAGATTGCTCACTGTCTGCCATTGTTGATGTGGGGTACTCTGTACATCATATGTTCTGCTGGTCAATGGCTGATCCTATATTGGGTTTTATTTTGAGGTGTCAGAGGATGGGTGTGGTTTAACACACAGGGGGGTCCTTGAGTGCAATGTTCACATGTGCTGTGTACAGGACACTGAGGCTCACTTAATTTCACATGCATGTATTTGATGCATGTCCCTACTGACACAAACACTTAGGCAATGCCCCCACACCAACTACATCGACACCATGCAGACATGTGCACCCTCAGGCATCCTGTGTCCCAACAATCCATGTTCACTTCTGAATCATTGATTGTGTACATGCATGACAGGGTACTATTTGGTTGATTGCACTTTTTTTCATGATTCTCAAGGGGTTTCCCCAACACAATGCACACTCACTGTGCTGGCCGGTGAGTGGTGTGTTGCATGGGACACACACGCAGCACACTGTTTCTGAAATACCAATTTTCTATTGTCCAATGTGCATGCCAACAGGTATTCCGACTTTTGTTGCTTGCACCACTGGTGGCAAGCATTTGTGCCACCGTTTTCAGGGTGTGAGGTTTTGTTCAGTCATTTCTTCAGACTCCATGTCAGGTGCAATTGTCTGGTGCCCATTTACATTTCTCACGTGGCACTTCATGACTATTGTATCATGTGTTGTGCATATGGTTTGATGTTTTGCCATTGCATGCCATGGTATGGTGTGGCAGACGGGAGCCATGGGGGTTGGGAGGGTTTGGGTGGCACCAGTACTTTAATGCCCTGTTTTGCAGGGGGGATATGCACCTTGCATGTGTTCCCTTTGGTCACATGGGATTGGTTGTGTTTAAGTAGCTAGGGATGCACACAATGTGGCACTTCCGTGGACACATTCTCAGGGTGGCAAGGTTGTGACAGTTAACTGTCCCTTTCTCATCATGGATTGTCACCTGGCCTGTGTGCACTCCGCAGGGGTTGGAGTTTAGGTGAAAAAATGTGGCCACAAGCTGGGTACGGGCTGCCTCGCCACATGCCCTTTCCCCTCCCATGCACCTCTGCTGTGCATGTGGTTGGGGATGTGGGGGCACCACCATGTCCACCTGTACGCCATGCCGTGTTGTAACCTTTAGCAGGACACATGCTGCCACAATGATCCTGCACACTACTGGGGGTGCATATAGTAGCTGTCCACCAGAGCGGCCAAGGGAGCAGAAGCGTGACTTGAGCACTTTGAATGTGCGCTCCACTATGGCCCTGGTTGCAATATGGGCTGCGTTGTATTTTACCTGGGGTGGTGTGGTGGGATTCCATATTGGCATCATCATGTAGGTGCTCAGAGGGTAGGCACTGTCCCCTGATAAGGTGATAATGGTTGTCATTGTGTATTTGTCTGCGTGTGCACAGGCATTTGTACTCACCTATGAGCCATGTGTCACCATGCTTCCCAGCTTCCAGGGCCCGGCTCAGGGCAGACATTCTGAATATGAAACTGTCATTGGTGGACCCAGGATAGTTTACATAGACAGAGGTGATGATTCCCTTGGAATTGCATACAACCTGCACGTTCATGGAATGCTAGTGCTTGCGGTTGTGGTAGATGTTTTCACTGGCCCTAGATGGACATAGGGCCACATGGGTGCAATCTATAGCACTGAGCACTTTGGGGAAGTGTGCCAGCCTGTAGAAATCCAGGACCACGGCCTGCTTTTCTGCGGGTATTCTGGGCATGTATATGTGCCTGTGGACTGAGGGGCGCACAGTGATGATTGCCAACACCTGGTTTAGGCAACGTGACTACGTGGGCTGTGAGACACCCCCCACTATGGCAGTTGTCTGCTGAAATGACCCAGTGGCCGAAATATTCAGTACATTGAGCACCTTTTCACATTGGGAGCACAGGGTGGGTGATGTGAGTTCATTCTCCCACTCCCTGACCAGCTCCAGGATGATATGAGGTGGAACCCTATACCTGCCGTAGACCTGGTCATCAGGCATCCCAAAAAGGCTGGTCCCGGCCATAAAAATGCAGGGCCTGGCTATTCTCCTCCTCCTGCGGTGTCCCACGATCACTGCTGCGAGGAATGGGACATTCATCGTAGCTGTATAAGCTTGTTTGTTGTTTGCGCGCACTTTTATGCTGCGCAGTGCCGCTTCCGTCTGCTTTCGTGTGGCAGACGTATTTGTGCGTGTGCGTATGTTTTGACGTGCGGAGGTTTTCCCTATTCAATTACATGAATACGTGTTTTTCACTAGCGTGTGGGCGTTGTGTGTGTTTCCCAGCGGTACTTCCCACGTTACACCTACATTCTCACGCATTGTTCCCCATTCCCCATGTTCCGCCCCATTTTTAGGTGTGTGGGCGAGAAGTTGTGCGCTTTACCCATTCCTGTCGTGTACGCGTTTGGAAAGTCGCAGTGATGTGTAAGAGGAATTGCATATGTCACTCGCTGTTGCCAGTGCTGTTTTGATCTGAAAATGGGTAAATGATTTCGGACCCTACAGAGGGAAGAGAACAGAACTAATGAATATTCCAGGTAGTGCAGCTTGGGTTTGGTTAAAACATGTGAGGCAGCTGCTAACTGATGTGAATGTTGTCTGTTTTAGCTCTGAATCAGAACACATATCATTACATGTGTTCACAAGAGTCCATTCGTATTTTGGCATTAGGAGAAGAGCTGAATAGAGCCATGAGAGACTCATGTTCAACAAGATATTTAACCTACAAGTCATTTTTTGGCTCAAAATATTATCTTGACTAAATCGAGCCTGCCTGTGGCTAAATGTGAAATCCATATTAAACATATGCCCTCCAGCGTCCCATTTAGAACAAATTAATCCAATAGCTTCAATTAGGCACAAAGAGTAAAGAGTCAGAGGAAAGTGAGGTACATTTTTAATTATTTTGCCTTCTTTAAGAGGTACTAAGATACTCTTGGCTTAAGACTATATTAAAAAAATAATGGAATAAGACATCTGTGCTTAGCTCTTATATGCTACTAATCAACAGAAAGTTATTCCAGCATTTCCGCGGTTACTCATTTTATAGTCCGAGCCTAGCTCAATAGAAGAAAATGTATGAAGTTGTTAGGATGAATTTGCATAATTTGTCTCATCTTTTGTTCATTTCCGTAGCCCGCGTACAGTCTAAAGTGTTTTTAAATTAGAATGTTTGATGTTAGTGGCATTTTAAGAAATGTTATTGTGATAATAGGGGAATGCATCTTCTGACTGCTGTCGTAGGAAAGTGTTGCTGGCCTTCTTCTTTTAATCTGTGTGCATATAAGGAAACATGCATTGGGCAATCATATTTTTAAGTGTCGGTGGAAGTAGAAGATGTGGATATGTATGGTTTAAGAGCTTTCTGAAAATTGTGGGTCTGAAAAGGTAGTCTGTGTCAGATGTCAGGTTGACTTTAAATGGACTGCACTAGCCTAGGCAGGATTTTGAGCATCTGGGGATTTTGATCTGAAGTTGATGTCTCGATTGGATACTCTGTCTCAATAAGTAATTGAATATTGTGAAGTGCAGGAACCTGGGGTGGCTCCCTGAAGTGCACTATAGGTGTTGCAAGAAGTTATTTGGAGGAGATGAGGAATTGGATAGTAGCTACAGAAGCACATTAGAGAGAAGAACTCCCAGGGGTCAAGAAGGGGTAGGTATTGGAGGCAGGCTTCTGGGCAGGCTGTAGTTTCCAAGCAGGTATTCTGATGCATTTATGCAAATGATGTTGGCTTTGGTAGAAGATAAGTGACATGCTGTCCTGGACTTAATGAAGGAGGACCAAGAAGTGGAAAGCGCCCCACGGTCCACCCCCAGTTAAGGGGACATGGCCACTGAGCTCCTTTTAGGGGCGAAACAGATATCTGAGTCTAGAATTAAACTAAAGTTGTTGGTCTGAGGGGGAGGGTGTGGGGGGGAGTGGTACTAGGCTGGGACAACTATGGGTAATAAGGCAACATTGCAAAATTATGGTCAAGTTGCTGCAGGTCTTAAGTCCGATACTGTATGCATTTAGTCTCAGATAATTCAGGGTTCAAAGGATCTATTTCAAGTAAGTAGTGGTCAAGTTTGCTTGCATGTCGCTCAAGAGTTTGAAGATAATTTGAGAACCAGGGGTGAGGTCAAGGCAGGTTAGATTAAAGCAATAAAAAAGGTGGAGAGCATGTGCTAAGTAGAAGTTTAACAGAAAAAGAGAGTGGTTGAAGCTCTGCAAAATCACAGCGTTTTTGATAATGTATGGAGCAAATACAGGAGAAATAGGGATTAAACTGGTATGAGAGTAGCAAAGAGACCCAGTTGCAATCTGAGTCATGGATCTCCATCTGAATCAGCCAATTGATATGGGTTGCATGATATCTGTTAAATGGTGTGGAGCGCTGTTGGTTTGTGGTGAGGCTGGTTAAAGTTGGTTTGTGCTTGTAGTGAAGCACATTGAATCCCTGAGTTTTAGGAATCCCTTCTTGATAGTGTTCTGGAATACTGTGTCTATCCCTCTTTCTCTTTTATAAGGGTGACTTCTCATGGGTATTTTGCATCTCGAGAGAATTGTTTAATGGATGATTGGAGCTAAATAATTGCAAGCATTACAGTTACAAAGAATACATTGGCAGAGTTCTGACATGTGGTTGCATTTTTTAATCACTGTGGATGTGCTGACAAAGAAGATGGGACAGACATGGAGGGGAGTCACCCTTCATATGACAGCTGAGAGAAAAGGGGGAGGTAGAGTGTAGGGTTGTTGAGATCAGAGTGTTGCTATGTGGAATGAAACGTCCAGGTGAGACTGAAAATAGACAGAGTAGTTGGTTGAAACAGGGCGGTAAGAGTTGTGCAGTTTGCAGGGTAAAGAGGGTGCATGAAGGGAGTATCAAGCACGGATTGTTATTGGGATGAAGACACGAGAAGTTGGGGTTCCAATCGAATTCGAGGTGGGCTACTCTGGACGTCTCTTTGGAAGGTGCACGATTGCTATAACCAATGCAGTAGGTTGTTAACAGCAGGTCGACCAGATGAAAACACCCTGCTTTTTTGCGGGTGGGGTTATGGTTGAATGCAGCATGAGAGAAGCAGTGAGAGAGTCATTCATTGATGTTGGTATTTATAAACATATATTTTAATTGAGTGTGCCCTGCAGGAATATTGCTATCATATTGATGCAATATTGTTCATATTGGGAAAGTTGAGGAGCATGCTGATAGGCATTTCGGGTACGCTGGCATTCTGGTAGACTTTCGAAGGGGCCAGAAGACCAGTATTCAGAGTTCACAACTGTGTTTGTTTTTTTTTATTTTATATTTTCGTCAATGCTTAGTGTTTGTGCATACTGCTAATGGTTTCCACACAGCACCCAGATCATCGGTTTAAATGCCAAGAAGAAGGAACATTTTGATACACAACCGTTGTGTATTCTCAAGTACCGAAGCATACAAAAGGAAATTATATATGCTAATATTGTAAACATCATCCTTTGAAAAGGTTCTAATGTTCATTTTTGAGGATCACTTTAAATATAATAGTAGTAATGTTAAGACATGTATACTTGGCTTAATGAGCAAAGCAAATGACCAAAACCAGAAAAAATGAATTTCTATTTTTGGGGTAAAGAGCCAAAAATGCATTTTCAAGAGATTATCTGCAATGCAGCAGAAAATTCTGGAACAAACGGTCCTTTGTCAATGTGTCCTACTTGGTTCACCGTCAACCGCATTTGTATTCATTATATTTTGGCAGGGTAAGTCTGTGTTCCTCTAGGTACCGCTGTTTACTCAAATGTCATGGTTTCTTTTAGGAGTAGACCAATGATGCCAAGGATGAACGAGTTGCCAGCTTTTGGCCTGATAATGCCAGCCAGAATGACAGGCTGCCTGACACTTATTGCGTGCATCGGATAATCTGAAGGGAACAGCAACTGGCTTGGTGGAGATCCAGTTACGATTATTTACTCGCTGCAATAAAAGGTCTTTCACCTTGATGAAAAAAGAAAGAACTTTGGGACTAAGGCAATTAATTTCACCGAGGCATACTTCCAGCACACACCGTCTGCTTGTGCAGCGAAGTTAAAACGGCACTTCATTCAGCTCGACTGAATACAAAGAAAATGGGGTTAACAATTTCTGAAGGGAAGGACAGTCTGCAAGAGATGCAAATGTAAAGAGAACCTGCGTTTACCTCAGTAAACTGAATCTATGCGCGTGCACGTCTCTTCTTCACTCATTCATGGGTGATGCCACCACAAAAGCCACCCAATAAAACAGTGCACGAGGTTCACAAGGCCCTGGTCAACGTGTTTTGACAAAATAAACACAGATACCTATTTTCATTGAAGGGACAATCTCATTTGTGTGGGTGCTATTCTAAGCAGGGCAGTACCCAGGGTACAACGTCCTTTCATCACCTGTATTTCACCCCGTGACTTTTTAACGTATACATTATAACAAATATGCCCATCCAATTTTTTAGTAGGGGTGGGAGAGGGATGATAAGGTTTTGGGGGGTTAGGGAATAACAAAAAATAAGTGGGGGAGTGGGTTCGGGAGGTAAACCCCCCATTTGTTTTCTTTAAATCGTTGAGCGTCTTTGTTAGAATGTACATGTTAGAATGCCAGGGGATGAAATTGCAGGTGATGAAATGACATAGAACCGTACCCAGGTGGCTAACAAGCACTGCACATGGCAATTCCCGAGTAGAGAAAAGAGCCCTCTCATATACAAAAGGCTTCAACAACCCGGAAGGGGCGCCCATGCCCAACTCTGGCCTACTCCCCTTGCCACTTGTTTCACCGTGGCAAACTGGGGGGGGGGTACGAGCACGGAATCCATGACCTTTGGCTCAATCATAAAACCACACCACTTCCACTCCCATCCTTACAAGAGCAGATTTTTCTTTCAATGTATAACTCTAAAAACATGTTTTAATTATAAATTCAGTTTCAACCAATGCTCAAGTTACTTTGACGAATGCTTCAAGAAGAAAATACATTTTCCAAGACTCCTTAAATCAGAAATTCTACACGAAACAAACCATGCAGAGCCAAATGATAAAGGTGGAGCATTCTGGAGGGGAAATGCTATCTGCTGATGTTGGTGGAGTAGGTGGAGAAGACAAAGAGATAGTGTGCGCCTCCATAATAGATACATGCAGTGATTGATTATCATTCAAAAGAAGAACAAATCACAGATTTCTCTATGCTGTTTAGATCATCAAATGACAATAATGGGATACCCACCCGGCCCACAGCTGACAACAACACCAATGATTGGAGCATCATTTAACCAATCCATCTAGCACACCTTCCCACTTGTTTTGCCAATGAGCAAGCTGAGGCTATCAGAAAGGCATCATAACATTTATGAACAAGTTTAGAACTATACCACTACAGCCCACAACTGTGGTGGATTCCCAAATTGTTCATCCAGGTTTCATGACACCTAGAGACGTAGTTGAAAGCATTTTCATCAGATCGGCCAGAGCCAATCAGCTTGAAGGACGTTTATTGTTGAGAATGCAATAAGCAATCCAAAATGTAGAACTTCGAAAATGCAATGTTCATATTTATGTTCTCATTTACAAAGGATTGAACAAGTTGTTAGGTTAGAATTGTATTTCTATGCTAATTCTTCCTCACCTGTGAGAGCCCCAGAACATTTTGCTGGACTTTTGGATTTTTTTCCTTGTTCCTGAGTGAGTGGTAACCTTTTTCCCCACTCACCATTTCTTTAACTTTATGGGTGTCCATTTGCTCACTCTCCATTGTTTATTTGTGATAATATCCTTTCCTATAACTTTTGGGGAATCTACATTTATTTGTTGCATCACTTGGCACGTTATGTGCAGTGTTGCTGGGTTGCCCCTTGGCCTTCCCTTTTGTATTTCCTTGTGACTTACCTTGTAGAATTACTATTCTCAAGGATAGAGAGGGGTTTCTATCCCCTTTACATTTTATATAGTGGGACCAGCACACTCCACCTTATGTGGAGTGCTAGGGAGATACATAGTACCTCCTTTCCCAATGATCCAGTAACATTTATGTTACTGTGACAAGCTAACTCTTAAGGCTGGTGGCAGTGGACATACCTTAATGATGTTTGGGTTAACATTACATGCAGGCTGTCAACCAGACACTGCAATGCACAGACATATCACAATTCTACTAGATTGATGGCTTCTTTTAATTTTTCACCGTTTGTACTGTGCTTGTCCCTTCTTAGGTCTTCTTCTGCCGTCCTTGGTGCCGGACATCCTGGTTGAAGTGTTGTCTTAGGTGGGAAACCTTTGTGTGGATCGCCATGGCCCCAGAGTGTCTGTGAAGGCAGGAAGTGAGGGAGGAGTCCGAGGTATGACGATCTTTCATTGTGGGATTTTTTTGATGATTTTTTACCATGGTTTCTTTCATGATAAAACCCATCAAATTATTTATGGGGGGTAGAAAATTATATATATGGGGTGTCAGTGTTCGGGAATACATAAAAATTAAAGGTAATGGGGTATTGGGTGGGAACCCCCTAAAAATATATATTTTTAAATGTTATGTTTTTTTTCATTAAATAATCCACGGTAAAAAAACCAGCGAAAAACCATCCCGTGATGAAATGACATGGAACCGAGTCTGAAACACCGCAGCCCTTTTTCTTCTGGTGTGCCACTGGGGGGCTTGCTGTCCCGATTGGACACCCATCTGCCCCTTTTTGTAAACTGCAGGTAGAGTTTGCAGATGTTGTGTGTGGGTTCCTATATAACTATTTGATTCCGGAATCTGAGGACAAGTAGACCACTGGCAATGAATCCGAAGTGGAAGATGAAGAGAAGACGGCAGTAGTTGATTCCAGCGAACGGAGATGCCTGCTCTGTAACCAGAGCCTGTTCTGACCCTTTCCACCATGTGGCCTAGGAGTCCCGAAGACAATGACTCTGATCCGGAGACTATTTGGGCACTTCCGTCTTGAGACGACCTACAAAATGAGCCATCCCACAATGTGATCTGGCCTTCCTGGGCTGCAAACTGCCAATACCATGGGACCTCATGACTGAGTGCTGTGCGACATCTTCCGAAGTCTGATTCTTGCTGACACTTTGGTGGACTCCTGCTGGACCAGCAGAGGAGACACACTTCTTCTCCATGAAGTCCCCTCACCAGGGAGCTCGACCAAGAGACCAAGAAGAATCCGAACAGCAATGAATGTTCGTCACCTGGACCTTCAGAAGGGTGCAAAATCAACAGAGCCATGAGAAGCACCAACAAATCCTTTGTTGGGACTCTTTTCTGTTGACATCTGCTGCAAGTTCCCATCCAGTGTTCATTCTTTCCCCACCACGACCAAAAATCCAGAGACTGGGTCCTGTACTGCTGCATCGCAAAGGCATCCATCTGCTAGCACTCCTTCACTGCTGAAGTACTGTGTAGGCTTGGGTAGTAATTACCTAATGTCTTGTGTCAATCTTGTCTGGCTGCGTGGGTGATTCATGTGTTTGGGAGCTTGCTCATACCATTCTCCAAGGCCTGATGCTGGAATGCATCTAGGGCGCCTTCTCTGAAGCGCCTGAACACGTTCTACTAACTCTAAAGTCTGTACTGTAGGATGAGATGTATAGGGAGAGATAGTGGAGATGTAGTGACACTGCATATGAAAGGCAGTAAATGAGACATGATATCACTTTGAGTGGAGGCAGTAAAGTGAACGCAAACTACAGACAGCAAATGGAAATGCACATTAAGCATGTTTAAAATGATTCACTTTAGGGTGAATAGATAATCTGTCCAGATTGCACTGTATACACCTATTAACATAATTAACAATCAACTAACACTGACAAGTAACTGATAATTTACCCTAAATCAAGCAGCGCAAAATGCGGCAGATGAAAAGTCAAATAATGTGTTGTTTCAACGTGAGGCAATTTGCTAGCTATGTTTCAATGCAGAAACTACGAAAGGAAGTATGTGCTCTGGTGAACAGTACCATTGTTTTAGAGGAAGTGTTGTTGCAATAACTTTTATGAAGCCATGCTTCTAGAGAAATCAGCTTGGATGATATGTAGACGTCAGGAGAAAGGGCAGGGTTTAGTTTGAGTGACACAGCTAACCTATACATTTAGGAGGCAGAAAAGGTGGCTCAGTCTTTCTGTTCTGAGGAGACTAGGAGTGCAGCTGTCAGCAGTGAGAGCAGAGCCTTGCAGTGCAGAGAGGCAAGATTCTCCCAGGTGACAGTTAGGTCATGCAGAGGTTGTGGCCTTTTATCTGGGTTGCCTGAGTGTGGGGGCTGCGGTACTGCTGTGTGCTGGCAGGACAACAAAGATCGCTGCTCATATTTGATGTGAGTATATATGTTATAATTGAGGTGCACATGTACAAATGTATTCTGAGACAGCTAGGGAAGTGTTATATTTATGTAAAAGAACTCAGCACTTTTCAATTGTCATTTGGGGAAATGTTATTTTACGCTAAGTGTGGCTCTTGCTAAATATTCATGACCCATGGTCGAAGTTGGTGAAACTTACATTGTGTGTTTGCACAGAGTACATGTTGAAATTTCTCCTGCTGATTATTTTTGCTGAATGATACTCCCATGACTATTTGTGTCGCTTTTTAATGTCGCTGTTTTTCAATTGGTAAGTTCAATTATAAATGCACATTCTAAAAGTGACTGCGTGTCTTGATACATTGTTCATGGTTCCTGGGTTGTGTCATTTGTTTACTGTGGGTTCATAGATAGACAGATTTTATGAGTGTGATGTCTCGGCTGTGCATGCTGACAGCTGAGCAGATCAGTCAAAGACTGTAGTCCAGTCTCGTAGATTAGTTACTGGAATGACTGACAGTTAGCACTGTCCAGTTCTCACAGGTACAAAGTCTACTATCTTGTGCTCACAGTTGACCCTAAGTAGAATAGAAAGTTTAGAGGGAAGTCTTGTCACATTACATAGTGCATCACTATAAACATGCTGTGTCACCACATTACCACTATTTTACCACTCTTTTTAGCACAGTACTAAAATCCCACCAAATTGTGCAATAGCCCTCTGAACAAATCCCTAACAGCACATACTTGCTTAATGCAATATCCTCTGGAAGTCTGACTTTCCTGCATCTGAGCCCTACTCTAACCTGTCTACTGTTGGCCACTAGACCACAAGAGCCCCTCCTCTGCCTCTGAGATCACTCATGCCTTAAAATAGGAAAGGACTCTTAAGTATATGGAATCTGACTAGAGCATAGTGTAACTAAGTACTTACTTGTAAAGGTGTTAGTGTGTAACTTTGATTCCTGAAACAGAATACGTTACACAAGTGTCCTAGCGTTCTTACTTATCATTGAGTTCCTTGTTACCCAACTCAAAAGTATATGGGCCCTCATTACGACCCAGGCGGTAAGTTACCGCCTGGGTTGTACCCTTACCACCATGGCGTAAACTACGTAAACTACGTTTACGCCATGGTGGTTGGCGGATTTACCGCCCCATTCCAAGGTGAGTGGGGCGGTAAATCCCCATTTCCCATTTTACCCTTCCCCATTCCCATTTTCGCCCCATAGGGCATAATGGGAATGGGGAAAGGCGATAATTACGGCACCGTAAATTACGGTGCCGTAATTATCGCCAAGGTCCCTTTGCGGCATGGATTTTAACGGCTGCAAAAAAGCAGCCGTTAAAAGCCATCCCGCAAAGGGAACCTTGTAATCAGGCGTTAAGGGTCGGCGCCGTTTACGGCGCCGTAAACCCCTTAACGCCTGAGTCAGAATGAGGGCCATGGTTTGTACTTAGCTTTGATTGTGTTCCACTAATCTAGAAAGTATTTGAGTTGGTAGTTCTTCATTATTCCTGAAACAGAATAAGTCTCACAGTCTACTAGAAGGTGTTACTCAACGTGAATGGCTGCTGCTATTCTAAAAGTGTAACATTGGATTTTGCTTACCCTGAACTGCATGGTGCTTTTCTCAAATAGCCTTACAGAGTTCTCACTTATCCTTGAGTTACATTCTGCCCCTCTAAAAAGTATATAAAGTTATTTACTTACCATAGAAGTGTATTGCGCCCTTCTGAAAATTATCATTGGTATAACTAACTATTCCTGTAATAGGAATATTGTAAGAGTGTATGACCAATATGGTTTTACTCACCTTGAATAACTTCTTGCCATTGTAAATGTGTAGCCTGAGTTCTTACCTATTCATGACTGCCCATCTGAAAAGTATGTTATTTAGTTAACTTCGAACTGTGTTCTGAAATGTAATCTAAGGGTAACTGTATTCATTCTGAAAGAAAGTGCTTAACTGTCAGGTAGTAGTGTAAGGCCCACATTACAACCCATGAATTAAGGGGTTAATGGCGCCGTAAAAGGTGGCAGCGCCGTTAAACCCTTAACGCCTGATTACGAGGTCCCTTTGCGGGTGGCACTTTAACGCCTGCTTTTAGCAGGCGTTAAAAAACCAACCTGCAAAGGGACCTTGGTGCTAAGTATGGTGCCGCAATTTGCAGCACCGTACTTAGCGCCTTCCCCATTCCCATTGAGCCCTATGGGGCAAAAATGGGAATGGGGAAGGGCCATGGCGGCATGGGGAATTACCACGCCGCCAACCTCGGAATGGGGCGGTAATTCCCCATTCCGCCATGGCGGAGTCGGTAAGTTACCGGCATGGACCATGGTGCTATGAGCACCATGGTCCAATGCCTGGGTCGTAATGAGGGCCTAAGTGTATCAGTTCTGAAATTGAATAACGTATGCAAGTGGCTATGAATTCTTGTAATAGTGTTTTTATAACTATAGTATTCCTGAAACAGAATAACACTGTAGGTTATTACCAATAAGGGTCTGATTACCTTGAATTACATCCTGTCATTCAAAAAGTCTACTAAGGTGGTTTTACTCTCCATG
The DNA here is from genome assembly GCF_040938575.1 of Ambystoma mexicanum. Lineage (NCBI taxonomy): Eukaryota > Metazoa > Chordata > Amphibia > Caudata > Ambystomatidae > Ambystoma > Ambystoma mexicanum. Next base: position 358,785,612 of record NC_090932.1, on the reverse strand, counting down.
CATAGCACCCTGCCATTCTAAATGTGGATCACTAGTTTTTACTCACTTTGAACTGCATTCTGATATTCTAAATAAGGTCTATACTTTGTTTTTCATTCCATAAGTATTGTGTTGGTTTTTATAATTGTGTTTATGAATAATACTAGTACCTGGCTTTCTAAAGAAGTCCCTTTGCCAGTGTATATATACAAATAAACCATTATTTTTGTTTCCTTGGACCACATGTATACTACAAGTTCTTTGTACCTATATACAGCCCTCTCTCCCTCCCAGGATAAGCCTGCCTGCTCTGTCGTTGCTACCATTGTCTCAGGTGGTAGAGCCTTATACTAGGAATTGCAGTTTCAGTAATGCCCAAGGTATAGTTTAATAAAGCCCCCGAGTTGACTTTAGAAAAACTGTCCTAACACTAGTTAGCTCTTCAGGCTGTATGAGAAGTCTGCTTGGACATTCGTTTATGGGATCTAGATTTGAACAGCTTATCATTCCACATCTTCACAGGCACTCAGATAATGAGAAATGTGATCACTGGGATAACTGCTACAACAGTGAGTCTCCCTTGCCTACACCATTATGATATTGCTAGCGATTCCCCAGGTTGGGCCTGAGTTGGTAAAACAGCCTTCTGAGAAATGAAATGAAATGCAATGATATTTTATTTATATCGCGCTCATACACAAGTGTTTCAGAGCACGACCAAGTAAAGGTAAGGGACAAGGGTAAAAAACAAACGATTTTACTAGGCCCAGTGACATTAAGAACGTGCACGTGCATGGAAAAGGAAAAAGGGGGAAAGCGCGAGGAAGGGGGAAAAATGGAGAGTGTAGCACAAAGGGGAGAAACAGAATAAATAATATGTGCAATAGATAAATACATGCAATAAATAAATAAATACAAGTAGAGGCAAGTGCGCAATTTGTCAGATAGGGTATATCTGAGAAGTGCATTAAAAAAAGATTAGCGACTGTATAGGTACAGATACAGATCCCAGTGCAAGGGATGGCTCGGAGGTAGTGCAGGAAGGTGAGCAGGTACCCGGGCCCAAAGGACAAAAGGGGGGCCTTGAGCATGATGCCTAGGAAGAAAACAGATTAGCAAGGGAGCAGAGGGGCAAAGGCATAAGTGAAGAGGAAGGTCTTAAGGTGTTTCTGGAACCAGAGGTGGTTCTCCTCAAGTTTCAGGGTTGCCAGGAGGTTGCCAGGAGGCTGTTCCAAAGGGAGGCCCACGCCGAGGATAGAGATCTACCCCAGCTCATTTCTTTGCAAAACGACTGACCCAGAGGGAGTTAGAATCAGAGGAGCGAAGGGCTTGAGAGGGGAGAAATTTACAGAGGGATAGTTGAAGGTATTTTGGGCCAGGCCCCAGAAAGCCTTGTGGCCAATGCACAGGGTTTTTTTTTTAAGTTTAATCCTTGTGTCCACTGGGAGCCAATGAAGGGATTTCAGAGCTGGAGAGATATGATCCCAGGGCTTGAGGCCAAGGACAAATCTTGCAGTCCTGTTCTGGATTAATTGTCAAGGGCGGAGAGTGGAGGCAGTTACATTTAGAAAGAGGCTGCCAAAGCAGTCAAGCCTCAAGAGAACCAGAGCTTGGTTGACAGTGAGCTTCAGGGTGGAGGAGAGGAAAGGCAGATTACCTCTAAACAGGTGCAGTAGGCAGTTTGACTTTTTATAGACATCAGAGATGTGTGCGGAGAAGGAAAGTGTGGAGTCGAAGATGACCCTGAGATTCTTAGCCTCGCAGGTAGGTGTGGGAGGAGGGCCAAGGCAGGCCGGCCTGAGAGTGAGGGGAAATGATGGTGGACGTGTACCAGTGAGGGGGATCTAATTAGTGTTGGTGTTTAGACAAAGATTGTTGGCAGCACACCAATTTTGAATGGCAATTAGGCTGTCAGAGATAAGGGAAGGAGAGGAGGTGTCTGAGGGAAGCCTGCCAATGAGTTGACTGTCATCAGCATAGCACTGGAAGTTTGAGCAGAAAATGGAAATGCAGTAGGCAAGAGTATCTAGGTCTTGTTTGAAAAGCGAAGGCGAGGGGTTAGACCTCTGGGGCACACCGCAGGTAGAGAGGGGGATAGAGGAAAGGAAGGAACCGAGTTGTACCTGGGAAGGGCGATCAGAAAAGAAAGAGGTCAGCCAGGCCAGAGCCTGATTGGTGATACACAGGTTGTCACAGAGATGATTGAGCAGGATGGTATGGTTGATCGTGTTGAAAACAGAGGAGAGATCAAGTAGGATGAGGACAGGGGGAGTGTTAGAGTCAAGGTTGGAGAGCAGGGGTTCACGGATGTTCAGTGGAGCAGTTTCTGTGCTTCTGGCAGTCCTGAAGCCAGATTGGTGGTCATGGAGTGAGCCAACAGAGTCGGAATGAAGATTGAGCTGCGAGATGGCCAGCTCTTCCAGGAGCTTCCGCAAAAAGGGAGTCATGGAAATTGGGCGATAGTTTGCTGGACATGAGGAATCAGCTTTGTATTTCGTGAGGAGAGGATGCACAAGGGAGTGCTTGACATGGGAGGGGAAAGATCCAGAGGCAAAGGAATGATTACCGAAATCGGCAAGGGCGGCCCTTAGAGTCAATGTAGTTGCTCTTTACATGCAAAGAAACATATCTCTATGCATCTAGAGGTAAGGAGGCTGCACAAGGCTTTAACAGCATGATCCTGGAGCCAATATTGAAAATGTACCTGTCCATGTCTGCAATGTCCAGCAATGTAAGCCACACGATTGGAGTACTCTTGAATCAGTCACATCTAGTAAGAAAAGCATAACTGCTAATGAGACAGATGACAAATCAGTATGAACCTCTGCCCTGCTCATGCACTCTCTTCTCAATGGTTGAGAGTAAAATTATCATGCCCTCAATGAAGACAGGTATGTGCAAAATCATTAATTTAAGCAGATGTTGAAGACTGAAATACTATAATATAGCATCACTGAAATAATGGCTGCAGCTGACAGCATCATTTGAACTGGGCCAAATGTCTCACCTGCTTTAGTGGTAGATCATTGCATGTTAGTCCTTGACCTTTGCCTTCAATTAAATCATGATTCCTACTCCATGACACCCAGTTCCTGCAAAGATAAAGCACAGGCAAACATATTCCGGTAAACTCTGGACCCCCTGAATTTAGCCCATTCAAAGGACAAACATTCACTCTGAGTTTGGGTGGAGGTATTTAGTTGAGTTTGGGCTTAGTGGCTGTGTAAGCGGCAAGAATGGTTCATCTTTGTGATCAGTCTTGTAGGCAGAGGCAGTAGGTTGCTATGGCAGAGGTTGATAGGGACGGGATTGGAATGGAATTACATTAGATTAGATAAGGGAGAGGCAGATTTAAGATTGGTTATATATTTTTTTTAATGTAGACTCTGATCATGATATGATCTGATGTGGCATTTATAACGTGCTTGTACACAAGTGTTTCTAGGCGTGACAAGACAAAGAGGGGAAAACAAAGGGAGGACAAAATAATGATTGTACTAGTCCTTGTGTCATTCAGATTCTGCAAGTGCAGGGAAGAGGGGAAGGGGAAGTGCAGTTAACTCACAAGTGCAGCCAGTGGGTGGCTTATAAGTGCAGAAAGAAGGGACTGTAGTGTTGCAGATACAGACCCTTAAGTGCTTGGGATCCCAGAGGCAGTGCAAGGGCAACTGGACATGCTGGAACCTGGGCCTGGGTACAGGGGGTAACCAGGTGACCAGTGCACATATCAGTCAGGTGCATCAGCAGGGCAGAGGAAGAGAGAAATCAGAAGCAAAAAGCAAGGTCTTGAGTTGCTTCCAGAGGTGGTTATGCTCAAATTTGAGAGCTGCAGGGAGGCTGTTCCAGAGGGAGGCCCCAGCCGAGGAGATAGATCTGCCCCCAACTCTCTGCTTGGAAAAGCGTCTGACCCTCAGAGAGTTGGAGGTGGATGAGTGGAGAGCTCAAGAAGGAAGATGTTTTGGATGAGAAAGTTGGAGGTAGAGTGGCCCCAAGACTCAGAAAGCCTTGTGGAAGAGGCAGAAGGTCTTGAACTTGATCCTTTCTACCACGAGGAGCTAGTGAAGAGATTTCAGAGCTGGAGAGATATGATCCCTGGGCTTGAAGCCAAGGACAAGTCTTGCAGTCCCATTCTGGATAAGTTGTAAAGGTCAAAGATTAGAGGCAGGAAGATTGAGAAAGAGGCTGTTGCAATAGTCCACCCTAGAGAGGACCAGGGCTCTGGAGACACTGAGATTCTGGGGGAAAGTGAGAAAAGGAAGAATATCTCTGAGGAGGTTCAGCTGATAGTTTGACTTCTTAGAGACATCAGAGATGTGAGGAGAGATGGAGAGGGTGGAGTCGAAGATGACACCAAGGTTCTTAGCCATGCAGGAAGGAGCAGGGTGAGGACGCAGAGTGTGCGGCAATTGAGCGAGAGGAAAGGAGGGAGCCGATGTCCCAACGAGGAGGATCTCAGTCTTACTGGCATTAAGGCATAGATAATTGGCAGCACACCATTCCTGAATTGTGGCCAGACACTCTGGTATGAGAGAAGAAGCAGAGGTGGCTGAGGGGAGCCTGAAAGAGAGCTCAGTGTCATTCGCATAACATTGAAAATTGGAGCAGAAAGTACCGATGCAGTGGGCAAGAGGTGCCAGGTAGTGGTTGAAGAGCCAAGGAGAGCGGCTAGACTCCTGGGGAACACTACAAGTAGAGAGAATTAGAAGAGAGGAAAGACCCCAGTTGGACCTGAGAGGGTCGGTCGGTGAGAAAGGAGGTCAACCAGGCCACCGCCTGATCATTAATACCAAGGTTGTTTCAGGATGGCATGGTTGACTGTGTCAAAAGCAGAGGATAGAACATGGAGGGTAAGGAAAGAAGGGAGATTAGAGTCAAGATTGGAGAACAAGTCATCATGGGTGTTCAGGAGAGCAGTTTCTGTGCTTTTAGCAGCTCTGAAGGCAGACTGGTGGTTATGGAGACAACCAACAGATTCAGTATGTAGATTAAGCTGGCAGAAGGCCAGCTTTTCCAAGAGTTTGCCCAGGAAAGGGGTGATGGAGATCGGGTGATAGTTAGCCGGAGAGGAAGGATCGGCCGAGGGCTCCTTTAGAAGGGGGCATACAAGACAGTGCTCAAAGGGGGAGGGGAAGTTCCAGTGGCAAATGAGTGATAGCAGAATATGGCCAAGGCTGGAGCAAGGCTGTCGATCTGGTCTTTGAGGGTTCTGGATGAGCAGGTGAGAACCTGATTTGATGAGACGTTCATAGATTGGGTTTGTCTAGAATCATCGTCAGGGGTGAACAGGGGAAAGGAAGAGAAGAGGCGGCCTCAGGCGGGCCAGGAGTGTTAGAGGAGAAGGAAGAGGAGGTAGAGGAAGAGAGGGTGGACCGGATGTCCTGAGTTTTAGTAGTGAAATGAGAGGCCAAGGCCGTGCAGAGGGCCTTGGAGGAAACAGGAGTGGTAGAGACTGTAGCAGGATTGGCCAGCTCCTTTAAGATTTTGAAAGTTCGGCTGAGTTGTTAGATGCCACAGAGATGTGGGCCTGGATTTAGGCTTGGATGTAGACCATGCACACATCATGATAATTAAATCACTAGGCATTACAATCAGTGGCTCTGACTGAAAGTGTAACATGTGTTTCCAGTTTTTGGGAGTGCCTAGGTACGAGAGAATCTCAGTGACCCTCCTGAATTGTTTTATTTGTTGTGAGTGACTACTCAAGTCGGTTGGAGGTAGGAGACTGCATTTAGTGGTTGTAACTGAGTACGCAACACAGTTGCCATCTTGCTCTTTCTGGAGGACATCTCACTAATCAAATTGCATGGCATACAAGCATGTATTTGTATCTGTTTGTATTTGTATTCATGTTTCCTAGGGTATATAGTGCAGCAAATAGAAGCATGTAACAGGATGGATAATAATGGATAATAGAGAGTGGAAATAGAGCTCCCTTATGATTTCGAAAACTGTGTTTTGAGTGTGACAATGTCAAGAAGAGAGTGGGACAATACAAATGGGGTTGGAGCATATATACCAATATGATTGGCACTAATTTTTCATTACAATCATTTTTTACATTTGGCATAATTAATAATATATGCCTGTTGGTAAGTGAAATGTAGAAAAATTGTTTTAATCTGTGCATCAAAGTCTACCTATGTTCAAATGGCAACCAAGTTCCAAATATAGTAAGCACATTTATTTACATCAGTTGTGCCTTCCCATTTTGAAACGGTGTTGGTCTACCCCCAAGATGGCGGTTAAAACACTGCCATTCACTGGGTCTGGAAGTGCATTGCAGTGGTTTTACAATGGCATCACACAGTTAACTTCCGGGTGTTTTACACAGCTGGGGCTATCAAGTCTATTTGCGTAAGAGCATATGCGAACATTTAGACAACGCCACTGTGCGTTCAACGTCCACATGCGTGTTGCAGTGGGCGGCGTATGTTTACCCGCGAAAAAGGATATTTAAGTATAGCCATCAAGTTCCCGCGCTTGATTTTTATGCGTGGGCCACAGTCGGCGTTGCAAGTTCACTCGCGACTGTTTGGATAGGAATCGATGTTCTATCACCAAGTAAGTTGATGCAAGAATGGTTAGTTTAGATTTGTTTGACACACTGCGTTTGATAACAAGGAAGATGCAATTAGGGCTGATCGCCGGCTTGTCTTTTATCTTTTATATTTAATAGATGAAATTTAATGACCTGTGCAGCTCCGCTCAATAACGTTGCCACTGCAAGATCCATTGAAAGACATTAAGAAAGGAAAGACACACGACGGTGTGAATAGCAATCCACAGGTAAACAATGGATATTTTGGTCACTTTGCTGATGTGCTAAATTGTTGGGATGAGCGAGAATGCATCCATAGCGAGCGTGCTAATTGTCTGAATGATCACCATATGGGCTTGTCACTATATAACATGACCTGTAATGTCATAAGTCACATAATAGTGGCTGCATTAAAAAAACAGGGTATATTTTATATCTAGTTTTGTAAACACCTGTTTTACGTGTTATGGTCTTAAGTAAACAAAGATCTTTGTATTATAAGTGAAAGTGAGTGATTGAAAATAGAAGTAATGAAAATTCATTATATTCATCACTCACTTTTTTAGATGGCATGCCATTTAATGACCAGCTGCGGCCATTGAAACAAAATAAACTGTTTCCTCACAAGCCTGAAAAGAAATGTAAGGTTAGTGAAGTTGTCCACCACACCGAGAATAGAGTTCACATACTCATTTTTTAGATTTTCACAAATATATATCTTCTATTTTAGATTTTGGCGATTGAATGACCATCACGCATTGTGCTGTTTTGTAACTAGCGTGTGCCTTTACACAGCGTCCTGAAGACGGACTCAACAGACCACGAAAACTTGTTTAAGTCAATCACGGTGTTTAGTTTTGAGACCTAGAAACACAAATATGTGTCGACCAATTTAATGAGAAACAATATTGAGGGATTTCTTTCAATTAAACATATCCCTCATGTCCCTTACTAATCTCACACATTGCTTAAAATGTCTAGGATGAATTGAGACATTTGTCATGCTTTTGCTTTAACAAACAAGTGATGTCCGCTGGAAATGTCATATTATGCATTTTTAAGATTTTTTTATGTTTTTGTACACATTTTATGTATGAAGATTAAAATACGTTAACTGTACAGTTTTTTGTGTGTCTAAATTGAAAAATGACAGGGGTTGATCGGTGTTAAATGTGGATTTTCACACCTGGTGTTTGTGAAGGAAGGTAGCTGTATTGTGGAATCCTCTGTACATACTGCATTAGCAGTACAGCTAAATCAGTTACACTAAAGGAGCCCCACTAACAGAAAGCTCAGGACGGGAAACAAGACCAACTGAGCGAAATTATATCACCGCAAGCACTCAAAAGAGACCGCGCTGAAACCACAGATTTACACTAGTAATACCTGTAACTACGAGAATAGATACCTGAACCAACTGAACAAAAGAGACCCAGATTTACCGGACTCCTCATACAGAGGAACCCATAGAAGAAATTGTCTTCCTATTAGAAAACTGTCCAACTATTGTGGGCATTTCTCCTTCCTTAAAGGGCTCTACTACACATGGGAATTCAGTTACCCTTCTTAATACTGAGTGAAGTCTCATTAAAAGAAGATTTTTATAACAGCAATGCACTTACTCTAAAAAATCACTATTGAATACTCCTGAAGAAAGTCCCACCACCATCAAGAGAACTGAAACATGTCGAGTCTATAGTCTAGAATTAATACTAGACTATTCATAATTACCTAGAGATTGTAAATGATCTAAAACTGTGTCCTAATGGGATTTGTCCTATAGACCGATCTATTTACCAATGAGAGATATACATTTGCTGCTTATCTGTTTTTTAAGAATTATTGTATGTATGTGCTTTGTCTTTGTTAGAATCTATTCTATTTCTAGAGTGTGATGATGAATGTAATGAATTGTATGAGACATTTTATGCTGAAATTATTAAAATAAATATATTTTTGTGAAATATGCATGTAGTTTGCCATAATAGGGTATAACTGTTCACCAAAACTTTTCTCCTACCTTTCTCTATAGTAACCAGCTACAGATACCAACTGCCAGGAAGCAAAAACAAAAGGAATGCTTACTGAAACATAGCGTAGTATGAGTTGACTTGTAGTAAGGGATATGTACATTACAATATAGCAATACAAAGTAGTGATTAACTGACACAGACAGTAAGAAACATGCACATGTGTACAGTAGAGACAGGAAGTACAGTCAAGGGGGGGTTCTAATCTGAGATTTGAATGCCCCTTCAAGGTATAGATTGTGCTTGTTAGGACAATTTTAAAGGCCTTGTAAAATGTACACTTTTTTTTAACTAGATAAAGAGTTAGTTCAAGTAGTCTGGAATCAGGAGGTAGAAGATGCAACACCAGTAAGCAGTACAGAGAAAGTAGTGCACAGATTAATTGATGATGGCTAGAGATTGAAGGGTACAACTAGGGGTACAGTGTGAAACTGAGATAGAAATATATGCTGGCCAACAATGGGAACACCAAAAGAAGGAATTTAAAGACTGAGTGCTGAGTTTATGGGCAGAGGTGGAAGAGAAGAGAGGAAGATGGAGAATAGCATTTTTATGGCAAAGTCAAGTGCCTGTTCAGGGCTGAAAGTCATGTAGAGGCAAAGGGGGTCATTACGAGGTTGCCAATAGGTACCAGCAGCCTACCGGAGAAGAGGGTTTACCCTTTCCACCACTTGATATCCCCATATTAATGAATATTACAGGCAGCGGTGGAATGGTAAGATCCTATTCCTATGGAGTCCAGTAGGACTCCATGGGAATGGGAACACTGAAGCGCAGACACCATTTTTAACGGTGCCGGAACTTCAGTGATTTACCTGCTGGTAGGGGCCTGAACTACAGGTAGGTTAGGCTTGCCGGTTGTTCACGGATCCTACCCGCAGACTCTGAGTAACCCGGGCTGGAAAAAATGCCAGAGTCGGTAGTACCAGCCATTTTACCTGCATTTATTCTGGACCGGGTTACTCGTAATGAGGACCTTTGCCAGGAGATTGGTACAGGAAGTTGATTGGTATAGGAAGATAAGATTAGCTTAGATAAGGAAGGCTCATATAGTGCTCTCCTGCCAATAAGCTTGGCCCACCCATGGTTTTTAGTAGTGAGGAGTTAGTGAGGAAGGAGTGGATTGTGAGGAAAGTGTGAGATGAGATCAAGGATAAAAAAAAGTCTCACAGTTGGGGTTGTGAACATTTTTCAGAGGATTGTGGTCCAGTTTTGATACTTGTAGGTGGTGAAATGGGCAACCAGATTGTGTCCCAATGATTGTTTCTGTACAGCGATTGGTAATTGGTTGTTGTTTTAGTCTACCGTCATAGCTGTTATTCCAATTCAGTTTTTTAAACATCCATGTCTTGAGCTACTTCCTGAATGTCAGGTGGGTAACATCCATGCAAAGATGCTTGGGCAGGGAGTTCTAGAGTTCAGCAGCCAGTTTGCAAAATTAGGAACCTCCATGTATTTTCCTCTTGGGAGTTAGGAAATAGAAATAGTGCTGTGATAAACTTTAGGGCCCTGACAGGTGTTTAGTGTTGGAATTTCCTTGTAAAGGAAGCTAGGCCCTTTCTGTGATGTGCCCAATGGGTGATGTCAAGGGTTTTGTTAGGTAGCCTTTTCAACAGTGCTCCCATGAGGGATGTGAAACCATATAACCTAATTGGAAACATTGTTCTAAACGTGGATTCCTGCACAATAAATCCAATATTTTAACCATGGCAGCAATAACAGAGTAAGCTTTTATTTCTTTAATAAAACCTAATAAGGCTCTTTGAACCCACCCCGGCTGTAAAAACAAGCAGCTTTAAGCGCTGAGGGGGTTTCACAAGGCAAGTGGATCGGGAGCGGGGTAAAAACCCAGTAAGGCTCTTTGAACCCACCCCGGCTGTAAAAACAAGCAGCCTAATGCGCGGAAGGGGTCTCGTAGCACAAGTGGATCAGGAGCAGGGAAGACCCTAGTAAGGCTCCTAGAACCCACCCCCGATGAAACAACTAGCCCGCAAACGTAGCGTGGGGGCTTCAAAAACTCAAGTGGATCATGTGTGTAATAAGTGCCAAATTCATAACCAAAGAGTGGACCAAGAGGCTAAAACGCCTCCATCCATGGAAAAGTACAAAACACATGACCAAAAAAAAAATATATCAAAATACATTACATATATTACATCTGTACATAAATTGATAGGGAAACTGGCAGAGTATCCCCATCACAAGCATATGACCTGAACACAGATTTCACAAGGTTTTTGTTGTGTTTTCCACAATGAGAAACATAAATAGGACATCTGAGTTACATTTATCTGGTTACGTTTCAACAAACCACTACCTAACAGAGCATCTTTCAACCTCGAGTGACATGATTTGACAGCACCATGCTATGCTCGTGCAATTTCCATTTTTCTCATGTGACAAATTCGCTGTCTATGGTGGATCCCTCTGTTATCCATAAATAGCAATGATCTATATATATATATATATATATATATATATATATATATATATATATATATATATTAGCATCTATGTGACCATTATTCCTGTTCTCAGAAAATAATGCTTCCCCCTCATGTGTGACATTTTATTTTGCATACATCACTCGGCATGCCTATGTCCCAAGCAGAGATTAACAACATGGCCCCCTGGTTTCTCTTAATTTCTTGGCAACGAATCATGGCTTCCTACGGTCATGCCAGGACAATTGTCCACTTTGCTGAGAATGAGGCTAGCGATAAGGACTCCGGTAGAGTGAAAGCTGACGTAAGAGAGGGTTGTAAGTATTTCGGGTTGGTTGAGTGTGGCTGCCATAGTTGTGGTGGGGATGAACTGCTGGAATTTAAGGTTGCTACTGGGGGGGTTCCAAGCCTTGCAACATGGATTGAGAAGGCCAAGTGAAAAGGAGGTAGAGGAGGAGAGAAAAAGGTGACATTGGGAAAAGGAAGGAAGATATTTTTAGTTTTGAAAGAGATGCACATTAGTTAGTGTAGTGTCTTTCAGTGATGGATAGAAGGGAGACAAAGATGTGAGTGGATAGTTCAGGGGTAAAGGAGGGGAATGATAAGACGATTTGGGTGCCATCAGGAGAAGGTTATGTAAAAAAAAGAAATCGAAGGAGGGCTTAGGTTTGAACACTGGGGGACATCTGTTAGGATAGAGGTGGCAGAGGAAGATGAGCAGTCATGGAGAACAATCAGTTGAAGTATAAGTTGCTCCACTTGAGACTAGAGTGATGGATGCCAATTAGAAATAGTGAATGAAGGAGAGGGGTATTGTCATCAGAGTAACATTCAGCAGAGAATTCAAGGACGATGGGAATGGAAGTGACTTTAGCATGAAGATTAGAGGATGAGCAAGATATGAACATGGGTAAGTGTTGTGTCCATGCCACTCTTGTTGTCAGTGACTTCTAGGGAGGATACATGCCAGAGTTGTTTGGGGGCACAGACCAACCGAGAGAAAGACAGGAATTGAGCTCTTCTTTTTCTATGCTAGCTGAATATCCCTAAAAGGTTGAACCAAACCTGCACCCACCCCTAGGTTTTGTGCATGGTTTCACTGTGCTGTTGAGTGTTGTAAGAACTCACGATTCAGTGAAAAAACAAATCAGTGAATCCCCCAAAATGATGTGAAGTTCAGAAAGGGGGCCTCATCCAGTACGAAAATTGTACCAGCCCCAATATTCTGCCATTACATTCAGAAGTTAAAAATAGTAAGTACCATTGTTCTTGTACACTGTACTATGTGTGTTTCTCATCCTAAGAAATTACACTGTACTATGTTTAAGTGTTTCTCATCCTAAAAAATGAATAATGGTAGTCGTTTTTTTCCCACATAATCTACCAAACCTGTTTCCAACTTTCTAATGTGAAAGCTTTTGGAAAGCATCTACAGTGAATAGGATTCACTCACTGGTATAAAATAACAAATTGTAGTGTAATTGTATGGGTTTAATGACCAGATAGAAGAGTGGTGTTTGAATGTGTGTAGATAATTCCTAACCCAAACCAGAGATTATTCTAAGGTTGTTGCATTTTACCAGTTTAACAAAACTGCTGCAAAAACCTAGAAATGCCACAGTAGCAGAAGTGAACATTTGTATCACGCAGCCGTGAAGATATATCATATCAGAGCTCCCTTTTGGTAATGCTGGTTCAAGAGGTACCAGTGCAACCTGAAAATTTGCCAAATCCAATCTAGCAGATTAAATAATTGCTACAAGTCCATTTTAAATTTGCCTATGAACATAAACGAAAACATACTGTTAAATACATGGCAAGGCAATGAGCACTAACAAATGTATCTTACATCAGACTGGAGTAAAACATGCTAGACCCTTCAACCTCTTACCCATAACAACAATGATTTCCATTAGCTGGAACAATTGTAGAGGTTGAAACCAAACAAACCATATACATAGATAGCACTATGTTTTTCCTCATCCAAAAATGAGTTTGTCTAAAGGAACTCAAACACATATGGTGGGAATTTCTGAACCCTTTAGAGAACTTTGTGAACCACCCATGTTTCTCTGCAAACGTGATTTATAAGGTTGTCTATTGGCCAGGCTTTTAGGGAGAATTCTAAAAAATGTGCTACTTCCCTTCACCGTAGGGACCCCCCAGCAATTTTGCTGGATTTTGAGGAGTTGATTTTTTTTACCTGGAAAGAGTGTGGGCCTTTTTTCCCACACTTTCATGTATTTTGATGTATGTTTTACTCTTATGTTCTTTGATTATGGAGTTTTAAGATACCTCCATAGGCATCTTTTCATGTCTGTTACACAGCACTCTCAGTGTAGTGACACAGGGATGTTTTTTTAGACTTTAAATACCTTCTTTTGGATAAACTACTACTCCCAGAGAATGTAAGGTGAAATCTACTTTACTAGTATTTTTATATTCCTACACCCAGCACACACTATCTTCCTATAGAGTGCTGGAGGGACTACCTAGTATCCCCTGTGTCTAGAAACTCATGTAGCAGTCACATGCTACCCTTTTTCTATTGAAATAGCTGGTGGCAGTGGTTTTACAACAAACTACCATGATTTATCCCGACCATGGACACCGGTAGCTAAAATCACGGGAGCCATGGTTTTCAAGATGGCGCCTTAAGCCCCTTTGTTAAACATGTCCCAGTCTTCTTTTTTCACCATTTCATTTGGAAAGGTCCTTATAGTGTTTGTCTCTGCGCGCCAAACCAGGTTTGGTCCCTTTGTTTTTATGCCTTTGGTGGGCTTCGGTGGGCTTCAGGACTGAAGACTGCCTCCGGCGTATGAGTGTCTCGGGTGGGCAGGAAGTGAGGGAGGTGCCTTTAGCTCCCTGTGCTTAGTCTCCTAGGAGACCTAAATGCACTCTGGCGTGATTGGCTGGCTGACTGTCCGGCAAAATCAGCCACCCTGCTGGGTGAGTGACAGCTAAGCTGGAATTAATGGGAGAAAACTGTTTAAAAGGCGAGTCTCTTTGACTGGAAAGCAGAGTCGACCACTGGAACGAAAGAACCGAAGACGAGCTGGAAGAGGACGGCTGCTGCAACTCCTGGACCGTTGGTTTGCCCGGTGAAGCCCTGCTGCACGTCCGAATTGCAAAGTTCACCTTGACAGAGGAACCCCTTCAAGGACGACTTCTTCCTTTGAGGTGGTGGGACCAATCAACTCGTTAGCCCCCTGGATACAATTCTCGAAGCTGGTTAGGATTAAACAGGGGAAAGGACACCAGCTTGTGTGCAGCTACGCAAACTGAAGTGACTCAATTATGTCTGCGTTTTCCGATGATCCTGTACAGTGCATGAGTCCCCCGATGCACTCCCTCTTGTCCCCACGACTGATGCTCAGGAACAGTGAGATCTGCAGGAACTGCCAGGAACCAACGGCTTCAGCGGCATCTTTTGCTTCATACTTAGGTACTGTGCCAATCCGCTTGAGAGAATGCCTCTCTCGCAGTGAAAGTTCGTGAAACTTTCCCAACTTGCAGGCCTAATCAGCTTGCGACCCAACATATGATTCTTTTTCATACAAACTACTTCTGAAAACTTTTGTAAAGATTTTACCGTTTACTTCAAAAACTGCTTTTTTCCTACCCAAGACACTAGTCCATTGACTTTGGCCTAGACTAAACTATATTGAGTCCTCTAGTGAACTCAAACTACCTGCAGTGCCTAAGAAATATTTGTGATCTATTCTGCTAACTTGTGCCTTTTTCCTCCCATTAAAAGTACCTGAAATGCCATTTTGCTCCTATTTCAGGGGAGTCTAATTTGTTCAGAAACAGACTGGTTTGTTCTTGAAGTGTGTTTGTGCATAATATTAAGTTGCCTCCTTCTAGTGAATGTTTTCTAAATGATTGGGTAATAAATTAATAATTATTTTACCAAGAAACCTTGAGTGTAAGTGTCTTGTTAAACCACTGTGATTTTAAAACTTCTGTGTGACCTCTTGTGCTGCTCACATTTCCTCTTGAGATAAGCCTGGCTGCTCAGCTCGCTACCACAAAACTGTGTAGTACAGACTTATACCAAAGGTTGGTTTTGCTTACACCTGTTGTCCTAATTGTATGTGGTGGTCCCAGAGGGTACTGCATGCAATTCTGCCTAACACAGGCCATGCCACTCTCCATGGCATCAAAGCGCTTTACAAAGGAGATGTCAATGTAGTTCGGAGAGGATTAACCTTAATTTGGTCATCACTATTATTAGTCAGTCTTCCATGAGAAGAACCTATACATCCACATTTTACATTGCATATGAATTGCATGCAAGGGACCAGCAGCATGTGCCCTTAAGTGTTGGTGGGTTCCTTGCACACAATGTGAAACAGTCCCAAAGCAGAGGGAAAAGTTTATGTTATGTTGGGAATAGGGGGTGCAGGGGTGAAGACATATTTAAGGAAGTTGGGAAGGGAGCTGTAGAGGGATGCCGAGGGACTGATAAGGTAAAAACAATAGAAACAGAAAAACAGCACTTGAAAAAATGTGACTCGATTTAGATGATAAGGTCCACAATATGGTACATGCCAAATTAATTGCTGGATCAAAGATATAGCAAACCAATGCTAATAATGAATACAAAAATAGACTTAATTGTAATCCCAACAGCCTGGTCCTCTGGTCACTTAAAACTCCACCATTCTAGGCAAACCCTATTTACAACCCCCTCACCTTCACTAAAAGCAACATTTCCCACTCCCTCAGATGGCAACATTCATGCAGGACACATTTGATGATAACATATGTCTACAAATACCAGTCTGCTCTCCTCCACAGGGATGACTTTGTAGCAGTTACTCTCGTTCTTCTTTTACAAAACAAAAAAGCAGAACACCTCTTTGCGTCCCTCCTTAAAGATATCTGTTTCGTTTTCTCTGGTTGTGAAATCACCAACAACAACTAGGATGGCTTTAACAAATTCAATAGATATATGGTTTGGAGTCTGTGGGTTCCATTCTGTCTTACCTGAATATTTTTAACACAATAAAGACAGAAGTGATTACTTCA
Organism: Ambystoma mexicanum; assembly: GCF_040938575.1. NCBI lineage: Eukaryota > Metazoa > Chordata > Amphibia > Caudata > Ambystomatidae > Ambystoma > Ambystoma mexicanum. The sequence goes on along the minus strand of NC_090932.1, from coordinate 358,769,587 downwards.
AAAGTTATTCCTAATGGTCTAAGTCCCTATGTCTACATAATTATCCCTGTAAGAAGCATCTTGCTGTCCTCTTGTATATTTTTGATCGTCCCTAGAGAGCCCTGGTGAGACGCCTGTCTAGGGTCGGGGGACATGCATGATGCTAACCTTATCCTCTCTCATTACTTTCCTACGTGTCTAAAAGAAAAGTGCACACTTTTATTCGTATCGCCTCAAGGGTTTTGTGTCTTATTGGTTCCAAGTACTTAATTACTATCAATTAGGTTCTTTATAAAATTATTGGCAGCAATACTTCCCTTTGTTGCCAATCATTAAAATGATTATAACAGTGTTTCTTAACCGAGCCCACAACTTGTTTTTAGTGGGTATCATGGTGTGGGTCATCACTCCCAGACCTATTTTTCTACTGTCGACCGGTTTCAGCGGTTATCGCTATTTTTCTGCTTTCTTCAGGACATCACATGCATTACATGTGTCTTAACATGTTGTGTAACATTATCAGACAAGCTAATCATTAATGTTTCATTGCCCCACTATTGGACTTGGGAGGGTTCCAGGTTGTTGTCGGGCGTTGGAGGTAGGCTTTCGTGTACCCTAAATGGAAGAAGAAATGAGACACTATCAGTTACCCATTTTTGGACGAGCATGATACTCAGTTCTGGTTCCAAGTCAAATGATCAGTGTTGCTCACCTGTCTTCCACTGGCAGCGAGGTCCACTTCTTTGTATGTAGACAAGCATCACAGTTATTATTATCCTATTGAATGATAAGCCCCCGTTATTCATGTCTATGAATCCGCCTGATCTTTCCCAATTACTTACAGTATGATTGTTTGTACCTGGCTGTTTATCTGTTTCCACGATGCATTAGCGTCTGTTGTTCATGTTCCATATTCATCCTTTGCGCCTGCAAGAAGGCAACTAAGTGTAAGTAATCATTCCGACCTCACTGGTCTGTCTTATGTTTTGCTAGCAGCTAATCTTTTACATTGTGTTCCTTGTCGTCAAGCCGCTTTCATTGCACCCTTTCTTCGTGGTCAGTAATGTAGCCAGTATTCTTACAGGGTATACCGCAGAGACTCCCCGTTGTTCAGAGTATTTATGGGGGGAAGGAGAGAAGGTTGTCTAGATGAGCGTGTTGAAATGTTCACACGGTCATTTACATATTTCAATAATGCCTGTGTGGGTATAGACTCACATGACTTAAAATTCGAAATATCCAAAGAATTCGAATTATTCATGTGGTTCTCTGTGTCACATGATTTTAACACGTAATAGTTTGGCAATCATGAAAATAGAGTTTTATGCGTGTTCTTAAGCTTGTGCAGCATTATGGTAGTGCCTTCTCTGGCCCAGATGTAACTTGATCTTAAATCCTTGTTCCTTTCATGCCACTACCCATTTTTCATTCATAAATGCTGCAGGTCTCACTGGGAAATGTAGTTTGTGTTCATTTTGACGTTTTCTTTGGCTTTTTGGCCCATAATCTTTTGCCAATCACTTAAATGCAATATCAAGAGTATTCAGCCTTGTAAAATCACCCTCTGAGACCCAATCTCTATGTCACTACCCATTTTTGACGTGCCTTAATTTTGCCCGTGATCGTTTACCAATCACTCACATATAATATCGGGGTTATTTAACATTGTAAGGGGACCTTCTGTGTCCCAGTCTTTATGTCCCTACCCATGTTTGACTAATAGGTGCCGCAATGGTTGCTGGGATATGTGCTTTTTACTTGCACATTGGTGTTTGGAAACAGGTGTGCAAACCACTTGTAGTGTTTGTTCGGCATTGTGAATAAACCCTCTATAACCCAGTCTTGATACCACTGCCCGTTTTTGACTCATGTATGCCCCAAAGGTTACTGGGAGATGTCGTTTTTATATTCATCAATATTTGGGACCAGAGTCTTGGAGCATAGTGAATAGCTTGGATTACATAACTGCTAGTGTTTGCCAGCAAATCTCCTCGTTAAGTCCTTCTTGGTAGGTTCTCAATCTTTATATCCACATCTGTTCTCCTTTCAATAATAGAGCAGATATGTTCCACCTCGCTGAAGTACCACTACTTTTTCTAAGACAGTCCTTGTCAAGTCGTTCTCTAAATGGTTCTGTTGTAGTGTTCAAACAAGGGGGCTGTGTGTCTTTTTGTTCTTATATTAGATCTGTGTTCCCCTATCTGGGTCTTGACTGTTTTTGTTGTCATCCCTATATATTTTTTGTTGCATGGGCATATTATCAAGTATATTACATTTGCAGTGTTACAATTGGTCAATGCTCATTGTATCCAAGGTGTATGCATTCCTATATCAATTGAGGTTGTGCGTTTGGTAAATTGGCAAACTGCACATTTTCCACGCAGGGATATGTCCAGTAGCCCTTGATGCATTCCAAATTGTTGGTTCCCCCTTGTTTTTATTTTCTTTATAGGTATGTGCCAGTCCATCCCTGATCTTTCTCCTTCTTTTTATTGCAAACACTTGTGGTTTTAGTTTGCCATCTCCAACATTGAGGATATGCCAGGCCTTCTTTATTTCTTTCTTCAGTCTGTTGACCACTGGTGAGTGACTGAGGACTGCTGTTATAACGTCCTCATCTCTAACTCTTCTGCCATGTTGTTTGGGTGTCACATCCCAGGGTATGTTTCTTGCCCTTTTTCTAGCTTGGCTGATCACTTTGTTTGGAATCAGCTTGAATGTCGTACTCTGTTCGTGTTGTACAGTTCCGTCTAAAGCGGAGAAATTGTCCAAATGGTAGATTTTCCTTCAGTGTTCTTTGATGGAAGCTGTTATATTCCAAAAATGAATTCCCATCTGAGCTTTTTTGATAGACTGTGGTCTCTAAGATATTCTCTTTTCTCAGGATTTTTACATCTAAGAAAGTAGCTTCAGTTTTGCTAAATTCATGTGTGAAGTGCAAGAATGGATTCAGACCATTGAGCCATACAATAAATTGATGCAAGGTGTCTTCACTTCCTTCAAACATCATGAGAATGTCATCAATATAGCATCACCAACTTAAGATATTACTGGAGTAGGGGTTTGATTGTTGGTAGATGTGTCTTTCTTCAAAGTGAGCGACATGTAGATTGGACAATATTGGTGCGAATGTTGCTCCCATTGTCGTACCTGAGATCTGCTAGTAGTAGTTTTCTTCTACCAGGAAATAATTCCTGGTGAGTGCCATTTCTGCAAGTTGCATAATAAATGTGACAGGCATCTCGATTGGTTCTTGTTTATTGTTTATTGTTCTTATTTATTCTGTTATAGCTGTTCTATATCTCTGAGTGTTTCTACCTTTGGGATTTTTGAATATATGGATTCTATGTCCATAGTTACAACGTTGATCTCCTCACTTTCAAGTCTCTTGTATTTGAGATATCTTAGCACTGCAGTTGTGTCTTTTGTATATGATTTCATCCGTGGGACTTCGTTCTTTAAGAAGAAGTCAATGAACTGAGACAGAGGTTCCAGTATGCACCCTTTTCCCGAGACAATAGGACATCCTGGCAGTGGGGTGATTCCCTTATGAATCTTAGGTAAATAGTAGAATGCTGGGCATCTCGAATACCTAGGGCAGAGAAATTCAGCTTCCTTATGACTTATGTAGGGGGTCATTATGAGTTTGGAGGTAGCCATGATGCTCGTAGCACCATGGCTACCTCCAATCCCGGGTCCGGTGTCTCTGAATGGGGACTTACTGGGTCATTCCAACCTTGGAGGACCCGGTAAATCCCCATTCTGAAGACCATTCCCCATTCCCATTTGAGCCCCTATAGGGCTCCATGGGAATGGGGAAGGAGCTAATAACGGGCCTGCAAATTGCGGGCCCGTTATTAGCTCCAAGGTGCCTTAACGGGTCCCGCTAAGAGCGGCTGGTCAGACCAGCCATTCCTGGTGGGACCCACTAAGGGACCTCAGAATGTAGCAGTAGGGAGTTAATGGCACCGGCATCCTTACCGGTGCCATTAACCCCCTACCGCCATACTCGGAATAAGGTCCATAGCCTTCAGCTTCCACTTCTTCAATTATAGGATTTATTAGATTCTTCAGTTTTTCAGTTGGGTCGCTCCCCAGTTGCTTATATGTCGTCCTGTCTTTTACCAGTGTGTTCACCATCTCTTGGTAATCCTTTTTATTCATGAGGACTATTGCTCCTCCTTTATCCACTGCCTTTATCACTATTTCTTCATTGTTCTGTAATTACCTAAGTGCTGTTGTTTCTTTTTGTATCATGTTGTGGAATCCTCTTTGTTCTTCTGCTTCTATCTCCTCTAATTTCCTAAGTATCATTTTTTCAAAGGTGATAGATTCTGTGATGATGACATGTGGTGGAGGATAAAAAGTAGATTTGTTATGCAGGTTGGTAACAGCCATGTTTCCTTTTATAGGTACTATTAGCAAAATGTTGTTTCAGACAAATCTTCCTTATTAGGTGGGTTAGTTCTATTCTCGTCTGAAAGGGATCATGTTTTGTTTTAGGAGCAAATGATAATCCTTTTTGTAGTACGTTAAGATGTTCAACATTAAGTACTGTATCTGATAAATTGACCACTAATAATTGCCCTTTGTTCTGCCTTATTGTGTGGGGGCGTTTTGTTCGTACCATCCTCTCCCGCGGTTCCTGGTTACCCTGGGTGATTGCTCTTGCCACCAACCTCTCGATCCGCCTCATCCTCTCGGTTGTTGAAAACCCAGAGCGGTGCCTCCACAGTTCGTTTCTTGATTTTCAAAACAGAGATTCTTTGCAGGCCTTCCAGTGTCCTCGTCTGAACTACCACTTGAAAAATTCCAATTGCCAGGTATTGGTCTTTGTCTTTGTTGGTATTGTCTCGTCTTCTGTGGCCCATTATTGGTGTTCTGTGCTGTGTTCTTGTCGACTTCTTCATAGTATTTGTTTGTAGTATAAGGATATTTTTTCTCGTGTGAGAAAGCCTCACATCTTTCTTCAGTTTGATGATTTTTTTATTTAGGTTAAACTCCTTAAATTCCTTAATTGTTGCATCTAATGCCGCCATACTCTTCAGATAGTTGCCTACAATAGTTTTTGTTGTCAGGGCAACAAACGTTTCAACACGCTCATCTAGACAACCTTCCCTCCATCCCCCCATATACACTCTGAACAACGGGCATCTCTGCAGTATACGCTGTAAGAATACTGGCTACATTCATGACCACGGAGAAAGGGTGCAATGAAAGAAGCTTGACTGCAAGGAACACAAGGTAAAAGATTAGCTGCTAGCAAAACATACGACAGACCAGTGACGTTGGAATGATTACTTACACTTAGTTACGTTCTTGCAGGCGCAAAGGATGAATATGGAACATGAACAATAGACGCTAATGCATCCTGAAAACAGATAAACAGCCAGGTACAAACAATCATACTATAAGAAATTAGGAAAGATCAGGCGGATTCATAAACATGAATAACGGGGGCTTATCATTCAATAGGATAATAAGAACCGTGACGCTTGTCTACATTCAAAGAAGTGGACCTCACCGCCAGTGGAAGGCAGGTGAGCAACACTGATCATTTGACTTGGAACCAGAACTGAGTATCATGCACGTCCAAAAATGGGTAACTGATAGTGTCCCATTTCTTCTTCCATTTAGGGCACATGAAAGCCTACCTCCAACTCCCGACAACAACCCGGAACGCTCCCGAGTCCAATAGTTGGGCAATAAGACATTAATGATTAATTTGTCTCATAATGTTACACAACATGTTAAGACACATGTAATGTATGTGATGTCCTGAAGAAAGTGGAAAAATTGCGATAACCGCTGAAACTGGTCGACAGTAGAAAAATAGGTCTAGGAGTGATGACACAAACCATGATACCAACTACAAATAAGTTGTGGGCTTGGTTAAGACACATTGGCCCTCATTAGGACTCCGGCACTAAATCATGGTGCTATTAGCACCATGGTCCATGCCAGAGTCCGCCATGGAGAAAGGGGGAATTACCACCCCGTTCCAAGGTTGGCGGGGCGGTAATTCCCCCTTTCTCCATGGCCCTTCCCCATTCCCATTTTTGCCCCATAGGGCTCAATGGGAATGGGGAAGGCAGCAATCACGATACCGCAAATTGCGGTACTGTAATTGCCAATCAAGGTCCCTTTGCGGGTCACTACTTTAACGGCTGGTCCAGACCAACCGTTCAGGTCGGGAGCCGAAAGGGACCTCGCAGTAAGGCGTTAAGGGGTTAACGGCGCCGCAGCCTTTTACGGCACTGTTAACCCCTTAACGCCTGGGTCCTAATGAGGCCCATTGTTATAATCATTTTAATGATTGGCAACAAAGGGAAGTATTGCTGCTAATATTTTTATAAAGAACTTAATTGATAGTAATTAAGTACTTGGATCCAAGAAGACACACAACCCTTGAGGCGATACGAATAAAACATACAATTGACCTCAAAGAGTGTGCACTTTCTTTTATACACGTAGGAAAGTAATGAGAGAGGATAGGGTTAGCCTCATGCATGTCCCCCGACCCTAGACAGGCGTCTCACAAGCGCTCTCTATGGACAATCAAAAACATACGAAGGGACAGCAAGATGCTTCTTACAGGGATATTTATGTAGACATAGGTACTTAGACCATTAGGAATAACTTTTAACAAATTCAAACCTGGCAACTTGACTCACCTTCAAAGAGAGAAAGTCAGTGGGCCTCAGTACGAGTCAGGCAGTAACCGTGCCGGAAATTCCGGCAGGTTACCACCAGACTTGCATTACAACCCCTGTGACCTGGTAATTCCGGGGGCGGAAATCGGTAAATCCCCATTCCCATGGAGTCCTATAGGACTCCATGGGGACCATGGAAACACCTGCTCCGTCTATGACAGAGCCGGTATTTCCATGTCCGCCTGCAGGCGGGTGGTGTTAAACCCACCAGGTCAGATCTGGCGGGAGTGACACCTCTTGCCTGCAGGACTCTTAATCAGCTGGTCCGGATAGAACGGTGGTGGCGGATTTACCATCACCGTTCTTTCCGGACCGGCAGGGTCGTAATGAGGGCCTGAGTGTGTTTGTGAGCAGTAGAGAGAAAAGGGAGCGAGAGAGGGACACACAAATACCATATGATCTGCTGTGTATAGTTAGTATGCTATTATATAAATGTTTCACCTGCACTATGATAAAATGGTCCATTTCTAGAGAGAAAGGTCCAACTGCTGTAATATGAATTTAACAACCAAGTTCAAATGAGCCACTCAAGTAAAAGGACATTCACAATTGAAGGATGTTGCTATTCAGTATGTACAATCTCCATGGCAACAGCACCCATCCAATACCTGCTCAGGATTACAACATATACAACATAATCCCTGCAGTTAACACTGCAGCTATCTCTTGGCAGTCCAAGGACCATTCATAACCTAAGCCAAATTTTAATCAAACACGTATAGACATATTTGGCAGAAAAAGCGAATTGTTTGATTGATCATTGCTAGCATGTTTAGACATAATGATAACCATTATGTATTTCAAACAGGTATTGTATATCTGCATTACATACTTATCTGTGGTAATTTGCAACAGCTACATTGATTCACTAAAGGAACAAGGCAGCTCACTTTTTTCTGTCAATGCAGACGTTGTAGTCAAGTAGGGTGGGTGGGGTCTTAATAGGTTTTAGACATCTGGTCCCACAACCAGATGAGACTTCTTTCATGCCAACTTCTCCCTGAGCAGAGCTATCAGTTCTGCCGGTGCACTGGAAAGCTCCTAAATTGCAGACTTGCCAGAGCCACTGGAGCTTTCCATTGTCCTCTTCTATTTGGCTTGGTTGGGCAGTTGACAAATACAACCTTTGATGTTGATTTTCCTTTTCTCTGCCCATAACAGATGTGTGTCTTTAGTATGAGATTGAGAAATCGGATTCAGTCATTCGATGTAAGTGAAGTATTTGGATTAGCACTAAATCCCGCTGGAGTGTTGGATACTTCAGAGTGTTGAAACTGCATTATACATCTCACCAGTGATCTTCCCACAAAACTCTCCATAAAACAAAAAATTGACCTTAAAACCATTTGCCTCACATATAAAAGCCTTAAATCATCTAGCCCCTCCCTATCTCACCAATAAATTGACCATGAAACCTGCTGCCAGAATCACTAGATCTTCAAATACGCTTTGCTTAGCAGTGCCCAGATTCTCCTGAAAAAGAGCCGGAGGATCGAGCCTCACGGTCCTTGCCTCCCAACTCTGGAATACCTTACCTCCTAACAACAAATCTATTGAGTCCTTTCAGTCATTTAGGAAACAGATCATTAGCTGGTTATTGAATAGAACCTAGCATTTACCCTCTTCCTTCTTCTATGTTTGATGCTACTGCCTCTACCATAATTGTGTTTTCTACGTACAAACTGTATAATGTATGATTGTAAACTGATGTTACGTACTTTGTAACCTGTACCGAAGTGCCCTTTCCGCTCTGGGTCTGGAGCGCTATACTGAATAAATAAACAAACATAAACAAATCAACTTCAACACAAACATACTAGACAATGCCTGCTGCCCATTGTCTGACCACAATGTTATTACTTTCACTACTACTGAGTTAGTACAATTGGGCATCCCGGTCTACCCAGCACGTAACATCACTCCAGTCAACATGCTCCCTTTGCTACTAACACTAACAGTCTACTCACATGTGGATACTGACCCCAACTCCATGGTCGAGCTCTACAACCAAACCTTCCTAGAATCAATCCACAAGGTAGCACCCTTGAGCATCCATAAACCCAAACCAAGGGCACACTTGAATGCCTGGTACACCCCCAATCTCAAAGCCTTACGCTTCACAAAAAGAGCAGCTGAGTCTGCCTGGAAAAAAATACCCCCTGACATAAACAAACAGAAATTCACAACCCTGTCTAAAAAATACAAACAGGCAATTCTTCAAACCAAAAGCGACAGATACAACAAGAAAATTGAAAAAGCCAACTCTGGGACAAGAGAGGTTTTTTTCTATCCTACGTGAACTGGAAATACCAGCTCCCTTACCAGATAACTGCAATAAAGAACTCCTGGTGCCCGAACATCCAACACACACTCCTCTACAAAATTGGCCGACTCCAAACAAAAATCTCAGCCAACAAAATAAAAAACTCTCATCAGATGACCAGCCCCCAGACCAGCGGCCCTCACCACCTATAAGCTTGCCATCATTTGAACCTGCCCTGGTCGTGGTCTAGGAAACTACCAAAATTATTGAATGTCTGAAACCTTCCAGATGCCAAGGAGACATATGTCCTGCCTCCTTTCTAAAAGACTGTGCAGTGGAACTTGCCCCCTTCATCTTAGAACTGATTAACAAATCTTTCTTAACCAGCAAGGTGCCTGAGAACCTCAAAGAAGTGTGGGTACTCCCCCTCCTCAAGAAGCCCACATTATACAACAAAGTTCCGATCAACTACTGCCCTATTATAACCGTACCTTTTCTTCTTAAAGTACTCAACAGAGAAGCCTACCTGCAAACCAAAAAATACCTGGAAACCCATGAATATTAGCTCGCGTCACACCTAGACAGGATTGTAAAGGTTAACCAGGGCCATACTTAGATAGAACTGTGAATACTAGCCATTGCCACATTTAGAAAGGATTGACTAACCCAATGCTCAAATGTCTGCATACCTAACTCACACAAAAATGCACATAACCATCTTCTCGATCAGCAAACCGCACACACGCCACCACACCACAACAACAAACAAACAACACTAAAAACTGCACCAACAGCACACAAGGTCTGGAATCGATCCGATATTCACACCAAAGCTCAGCAGACAGTGGAAAATGAACTGAAGCTGCCAACAGCACACCACTTTCTCACTTTCCTACTCCCTCTTCACCCGACTAATCCACCCCGCTTTCCTGTTTGCAAAGCCACCTGAGCCCCTGGGGACCAATTCCAATTGGTGATCTTGTGCATTACAAATACCTTTAACATTTAACATTTAACATAACCTCCTTGGTCTAGGAAAATTGGGCTTCCGCCCCGGGCACAGAACAGAATCCGCCCTCCTGGACTTAAAAATCCAAATGGATTAAATCAAAGACAAGGGAAACCTGGCTATCCTCCTCTTACTCGACCTCTCAGCATCCTTTGACTTGGTCAATCACAAAATCATCTGCCAACACCTCTCATTTAGCTGCTCACTTCTCGACCAAAGCCACAGCGGGGATAGAGTCCTTCCTATCTAACCACACAATGAGAGCCTTCTCGACTGTTGCCACTGCCCCCCCATCCCCAGTCACTTGTGGAGTGCCACAAGGCTCATGTGTCTCACCAACACTATACAATATCTTTACAAAGCCCATATTTGACCTTCTAGATGATTTGGGAGTCACCTACACCAACCTTGCGGACCACACCCAAATCCTCTTACCTATCTCCGGCAACTATGACACTGACTCCACCACACTGATTGAAATATACCAAACCATCCAGGCCTCAATCGCATGACACAAACTATGCCTAAATTATGAGAAAACTGAACTGGTCCTCATTGGCACACAACCACGACTAAGCAAATTCAATGACTCCCACAAATCCTTCACCATCGACGGGAACATCATTACCGTCGCTAAAGAGGTGAAAACCTTAGGAGCACACTTAGACTCTGCGCTATCCTTAATCAGACAGGTAAACTCCATTGCTTCGACAGAAGCATACATCGCTAAACTGATCAATGCCTCTACGCCCTTCCTGGCCACTGATATCTGCATCACACTTGCCAGAGCCCTTATACTATTCAGGATTGACTAATGCAACTCCCTCTTTGCAGGCTCCAACTCCAGAAACATAAAAAAAACTACAGGTCATCCAGAATAACACTGTAAGAGCCACTCTCAACATCCCTAAAAACGACCACATCTCCACATCTAGACAAAACATCCACTGGCTCCCAGTCAAAGAATCTATCATGTTCAAAACACTCTCTTTGACCCACACATGTTTATCAAATACTGCCCCGATTTACCTGTCCTGAAAATTCTACAAAGCCCAATCCATCAGACCTACGCGGGCCGCCTACTCACACCTGCTCACCATTCCCAGATACAGGTGTCAGAAGGCTTGAGGCAGCAGCTTCCCTGTGATTGCTGACAAACACTGGAACACCTTGCCCCTTACTCTAAAATCAGATGTCTCCTTCTTGTCCTTTCACACGGGCCTTAAAACATGGCTCTCCTCCCAAGACTTCTATAAGTAACTGAATTTGAATATCTCTATAAACACGTTGCAATTACTACCTCTGCATTGATCAAGAACTTAGACCTTTGCATTCCATTGTATCACTGATGCTAGTAAATATGCTTGTAGCCATGCTTGTAACTATGCCAGTAACCTTTTGTAGCCACTGTTCTCATATAAATGCAGCGCCCAGATGCCCCCGGGTTTGGTGAGCATAACAAATGACAAATTACATAAATAAATATCATATTATGGTGGATATCATACCGTATTTTTCTTAGTGTACTTAGGAACAATGTTATGTGATGCCACTTTCTGTTTTGTTAAGTGGTGAAAAGGTTGTGTTCTATTGCTTACTGTGATGTCACTTCAGGGTGGTGTCAAATGACATTACTTCCTGTGTTGTCATCAGAGGTCAATGGTCATGTGATGTCACTTCCACTACCACTGGATTTTTTTGAACTGACATCCCAGGTCAATGTGTTGACTTAGTTGTCTATCTCTTGGCCTGTCTCATAAAAAGCCCTATGCAGATGTGGCCACTTGAGTTTCAATTTGGCACAGCTATGATGTGGGAAATGCATGGCATTCAGCCTTATACAGGCTTAATGATGTCTTGACTGAGAAGATTTGAGATTGTGTTTTGGGAAGCTTAGGCTGTAGACAAATGTATCACCCTTCATTTATGTTATAGGCCAAATGGAGCAACATATGAAAATTTGTCAAATTATGGTATCTGTTCCCATTTGTCGAGCTGTGAATTGCCCTAATAGGTTCTTGCCAGTTAGTTCAAAAACAGGACATGGATTTCAATAATTACACCTTCGTCCTTGTGCTTGAATGTGGTTTTGAACTCTCAGTAGTTTCGGACTGGGATTTTGGGGCCTCACACAATTACCCTTAGGTCAGAGGTTGTCATGTCAAGTGAGGCATCACGCTGATCTTCCCACATTTGGTAACGCATATAATGGTCAACAGTTTGCCAATGGCAATCATTAACTTAGCTCGATGGCTTCCTATGTGAAGATCACAGTTTCCCCCCACAGTATCTTCTTGAGCCGACTGCTTGGAGATGTAGTCTTTGTAATTGCTCCCTGAATCCGAAACCAGGGAATCCTCACATTTGTCTTCAATACCCTTGTATGAGTATAGGTGTTTTGGCATATTTCTTTCCGCCCGCTTGATGCTTTTCATGAACTGCTCTGCATATTCTGAAGAAGTTGTTAAACTCACCACACTTGCTACATGGAAGACTCATCAACGGACACGTTTCCACATGAAAAAGAGCACACTGCACCAGTAGCATTCTTATCTTAAGCACCAAGTGTTCTCAATGACAATGTGCAGAGCCATGTTATGCTTACATTCTCCAAGTAATTGTCCTCCTGACATCTGACCCACATGTTCAGCTTTCTGGGCACTTCCTTTTTCCATTCATTTGAGCCGTATAGGTATCCTATGGTCAGGCCTGGATGAGATTGTTGGCCAGTGGCAGAGGCACTATAAGCCGATTTAAATGCAGGAACATGTCCGGATATCCCTCAATTATTCACAGTGTCATAGCTTTCTCTTTGTTGTATTTGTTAAAACCGCAAAGGGCAACTAGTATCTAGAATTGCATGATAAACAGGTTAATGGAATGCTTCGTCATGGATCTGGCATGCAATGTTGAATGCGTGTTTCTCACAATCAAGGTTTCTTTGAGGGTCAACATACGCATACTTGTCCAGACATCCCTTAATGAAGTTGTCAATTTGTGCTTGCCTCTGGTAAAGTTGGTAGCAAATCCTCAATGCCATCCCATCCCATATCTCTCCAGGCCATGCATCCTAGTAATTCTCTTCATGAGATTAATGATATTTCACTGCATACGCCAACGTCATACTCGTATTATGTGTGCAAAAGTGCCAGCTGTAGCCATGCAGTCTTGATAGTAGAATCTAATCCTGTGCAAATATGATCACAGCTTCGAATTGACCATTTAATATACCAGTTGTACACAACATGTGAGTACTGGGATCAGGCAGGGGAAGATTGGACAAGGCTCATGACTTTGAGTGAGAGCCTGCATGATTAACACAAGGGTGGACCTGGATGGGACTCAAAACAATGAGTTAAACATTTTCTCCAGGAAGGAGCATCATTTTCGAGAAGATACAACTTGCTTATGATATGGGCATCACCGGGATCAGAGGTAGATTGCACCACTGGCGTGTATCTGCAGGTGTGAGTGGCCTCACAAGGCACAGTGTGCTCACGTAGCATCAACTTATTAATAAACACAGCAGGGGCCTCACTGACCCAGGTTGTAGATTGGCTGAGACCAAAGCATTTCACAGGAGAAGTGGGGGCCATTGCCTCTCCGTCATCAGCTGTCCAGTCTTTATTGTGAGGCAACAAGGATACCAAAGACCCACATGTTTAATGCAAACTAGGTGCACTTTCTTTCACCAAACTCTCTTTGGCTGATGATATGCAATAAATACACAGAGCTTATTGTGTATGTGCCCATTCCTTTTATGATCCAAATGCCAAGTTGTGCTTTCCTTTTCCCTTGTCTTCTCTCCCCACTCCCACTGTTGTATACCCATTAGGCATGTTTGTTAGATGTTTTTTAGATGGAGGATTCCCCCAATACTGAAAATCAATGGGCAATTGATTGCATTTTGGCATTCCAATTTAACAGGTAATATCTTATTGCAAATGGGATAAACATATGCTGCCTTGTGCCTGGTGGTTATCTCACCGTAGAGCGTTTCTGACTCTGGACAATCTATGACCCGTTTTTAGAAACAACCAGCTTCATCTAAAGGTTTTTGAGAGCTTGGAGAAAATAAGTTATCAAATGCATCAAATGAGGCAGGAGAAAACCCTGTCATTGAGAGTCAGTAAAAGAGTATTTTGTGAAACCCAATCCCCTTGCCTGGGCCAATAGCTGAATCATGCATTCTGGTGTAGCTGTTATTTCTGACCATGTTGCTTCTGCTGAAAACTTCACTCAACCCAATCTGGCTATGCCAAGCCGCATGTGCTGTAAACAGTATTTACGATGCCCGTAGAAGTTAGATGACATTTTAGGGATGAGGGGAGGCTTGGAAGTGAGGAAATGTAACCACACCGAATCCGTTGTCCTCTTATTGCTACATCCTTGAAAAATGAGTCTGGAGTTGACTTGCCATCTTTAGAACCCGTCTGCTCTAATAAAGCAATTGAGTTTTCAATTAACCATTAGATGCAGAAAAAAGGCTTGTTGCTAAACAGTAAGCTTCATGGCGAGTCCCTCTTCTGAGGACATTGTTTGTCAAATATATTGAGCAAAAGGATTTTTCATTGTCTTGCAAAATTGCATCATTGAGCCCAAGTCATTTTATAAGCAGACCAGCCTCCTAAATTTCGACCTTAACATTTTCTGTCATAATATCCTTAAGGTAGTCAACCAGTGGAGATAGGACACATAGATATTAAGTCAGGCGCAGGGAGGATTCAGACCAGATTTGTCTAAGATAAATCCGGTTTTAATTTTGTTCCATGTTGTTCTCAAACATTCTATTGTGAAGAAAAACAGCTCTATATGTATATTTCTTGGATATTTCAACTGCCAGTGACCGTATGCAGTAATACAATTGTGGCAAAAAAGTCGTCTGCACAAAGAATCGTGGAAAAAATGCTGTGGTTTGACCCGGTAAAGGTGTACCCCATTATGCCATTTAAGGGGAATAGGGGTTGCGGGGGTGTCCCCCGCTTCCCTTAAATGGTATAATGAGTCCGGGGGTTGCAGAGGTTTCCCCTGCATCCATTACATGGATTGCAGTGGCAAAACAACAGCCTTTTTGCCACGATTTTTTGTGTAAACTGCAATTTTTGCCGTGATTTTAACACATGGAACCCCGTTGACCTAGTAGATAGGGAGGGGATCATCATTAGACATATGTACACCAACACACCATCTTAGAAGAAAGTAGCCTAGGTGTAATCAAACACCCAGGTGCTAGTGGGATGCTAGTTGTTGTGTTTAAATTCCATTGTGCTGGCCCAGCGCATGTTCCTATTATATTTTCACACCACAATTGTACACCAAACTGAATGTCTTAATCCAGCAACTTCACTGTGCCCTTAATTCTGCCGTTCTATCAATAGGATGTCCAATGGCCTTCACAGTAGTTGCTTCTTTGGTATTGTTTTGGTTAGAATGTGGCCGCATTTTGCTGTGATCCCCTCAGTAATTTGAAGCATTGTGTCCCTGAGCTTCTCTGTGCTCCTGAGGGACCAGGCCTCTTCATTATCGATAGCCTGGCAAGGGGTGGGTAGATCAAAATTAGTTAAAGGTTTTGCTCGAGTATTTTCAGAACCCTAATATGACACCTAATCCACAAAACACATTGAGGTCCTAATTTGTCTGGCATGTTTCTTATATGAAAGAGAAACATAGAATGATAACAAACATGTTCCTGGGCTTTGTGGTGTGAGACTTTCGAAGTATAGCCTTAAACGTTTGCCTCAGCCAAGTCATTAAACCCCACCATGTTTGGTGTATAATTGTTATTTTATGTTGTGTTGTTTTATGTTATGTTACAAGGCTTATGTACTGTGCTAAAATACCGCCACGTTGACTCAGCATGTCTGAAGATATGTATATTGTGAAACTGCCTGGGGTATCCTGACCTTAGAATGTGAAGGAAAGGGAGTACTGAGAAGATAAGGGGACCAGAAAGTGTGTGAAATGCAACAGGCGTCATGATGGAAAGATGTAGAAGAGGCAAGGAATGTTTTGTGATATTTCGGAGATAGCGGATCCATAAACTGGGACCATGCATGAGTATCATAGAAAGGATGGTGTCCGATTAGCGTGTTTGGCAACAAGTGATTGTGTATGTGAAGCAGGTTAATAGAACAATAGTTTGTTTTTAGCATGTGGTGTTTGGCTGCCTGCGCCTGGATTACAGAAACGTTGCACCGGTACAAGTTTGCCCTATTTTTGAAAACACTGGGACATATTAGAAAACTATTGCACCATGTAAAGTACTGTTTGGCATGATATAAGCCCCTGTGAAAAAAATGCCCTAGGGAAAAAAGATACATTTTCATTGAATATTTGCAACAGTGCAAGGTTTGCCCTACTGCTAATACGGAATGGCATTAGCACTAGGGCAAACTTTGTCCTGGTGAAAAAACACATTGGAAATGTATCTTTTTTGCACAATGGCAATTTCTGCCCTGGTGCTCATACCACGTTAAAATGCAATTGTTTTGGTGAAATAGTTTTCTTACATGTCCCAAGGGGAGACTCTGCTTGGCCCGGGAAGGCCTCCGTATTGAAGCCACACCACCCCCGCTACTTCTGTTGGACATCAGGACCCGCAGGATGAAGTACGCAGGGAAAGGGCATGGGGTGTTTGCGTCCCGTGTGGAGACTCTGCTTGGCCCAGGAGGGCCTCCGTATTGAAGCCACGCCCCCTCCTCTACTTCTGTTGGACATCAAGACCCGCCGGGTGAAGCCCACGGGTAAAGGGCACAGGGTGTTTCTGTACCGCAGGGAGACTCTGCCTGACCAGGGAGGGCCTCGGTATTGAAGCCACACACTCTCCTCTACTTCTGTTGGACATCATGACCCGCCAGGTGAAATCTGCGGGGAAAGAGTGTGGGGTGTTTGCGTCCCACGTGGAGACTCTGCTTGGCCCGGCCACGCCCCCTCCTCTACTTCTGTTGGACATTAGGACCCGCCGGTTGTTTGCATCCCGCGGGGATGCTCGCAGCTCTGCTGGGGGTTCTGTGAACTTTCAGACTGGTCAACCTTTAACCTTTTCCAAGCAAGGTGAGTAGGATTTGAAATGGGGGGCCTTTTGGGGGAGACTTTTTCGCCCGTTAAGATGGGCAATTTGCTCCTCTAACTCGATATTGCTGCAAACGTCTGGCCACTGGGAAAAATGGAAACCCAAACAGCTAATCGTCCTCTTGTCTGGTTTTCAGACCCCTCAGGAGATTGGTCCTAATTTAAAACATTAGATTTTGATCGTGAAACGAAACGGGGGGGCGGGATCCACTGGGCCTAGCACAACTCTGAACCAACCTAGGGTGAGTGGTTGAACTGCAGGGTATTGAAGTCTGCCATCCACCGGGAAATATCGCATTGGAGTTGTAGTTGGACTCACGTAACCAAGGAACTCATGGAACCCCCTACATCTCCCAGATGGAGACCCCCTATCTAGGAACTCCTGGAATTTCTACCCGCCTGTCATGGAAAAAGTCTTCCCTTTCTGTGGACCCTGGAGCTGAAAAAATCAGAGGTCACTCTGGAACTGAACCCTTTCACTACTTTGTGCCTGCCGGTCTCCTAGACCCTCTCAACTTAGCTGACTTGCTGACCCTGCATTTGCCCTATGAGTCCCTATGTTGGGGTCTGGCAACATCACAGGCAACTGCTATGGGGGAAACCCCCATCTCAGATCCCCGTTGGCAGCAACTTGCCATCTGACCCTTCTACAGTGAATATTGTTGTGGTCCCTGCTTCTGTTTTAAGTACAGCCTCTTCTGCTGACATTCCTGGGTGTACCAATGCTCTAAGCCCCATGGAACAGGATATGGCGTCCCGTGTTGCCACTGTCAAGCTCGCCCCTCGCAGCCGGGATACTGTGCGCTCCTCCAGCAGTGCCTGGAGAGCGTATCTTCCCTCCACAAGCACAGGGTCCAGTTCCTTTTTGCATCTAACCCCACTTGCCGGTTCCAATCCCATGGACACCATGGCTGCTCACGGATACAACGTTACTAACCTCAGGTCAACAGAGGACGCATCTCCTACCAAGGGATGCAAATGCAACCAGGTGCTTGTTGAACTGATAGCGATCAGGAAAATGCCCATGACCCTAATGAAAAATCAGGAGAGGGGAGGTATAATGCCTCAGGGGGAACCCCTGTTGGTCTGTCAGGGGGATAAGACCCCTGTCAAACCACTGTTGGAACACGGCCCTGGACTGTGGGCGCCTACCAACCCCCAAAGATCACACTGCCTCTCATAGTAGGATACAGAGGAAACTACTGCACACAGATGCCCGCTGAGAATCCAGCACTCAGCTCTTAGAGCAACACAGAGAACCTAGAACCCTGCTTCAAGCAGATTGCAGAGGGTTTTACACTGAGCCAATGCCCTCCCAAACCCAGGGGCAGCTTCCCTGTCCTGTACAAGGCCTAAGGGAAAAAACCCATGCAGTAAATGATCTCCAATGCAGGGGGAATTTGACTGAGCGGCACCGAAAGGGTGGGTGGGCACTGGGTGGGGCCATTGCACAGTCTATCTCCATGGGGTCCCAAAACTGTCAGTGATTGAGAAAGAACCAAGGGATGCCCTATTGAACACATTTCTAGGCTGGCTCCAGTCGACAAAATGGTGCACTTTTGTATCTAGAGAATCCTCGGAGGGATGTTCCAGAATTAGAAAACTTGGTTTGAGCCCCTTTGACTCTGTGAAACTGATTTTTTGAAATAGGAGCCTGGCTAAAGGGGCGTTGGCAAGATCTGGGTGGCATGGTTTTCATGACAAGGGAGGGTACCCAATGAGTCAGTATCTTTGGCAAGTCCCGGATGGTTGTCCTGTAACTGCCAAATTTACCCCATCTCACACACCCCTAACGGGCGCGAACTTAGGGGGCCATGAGATTTGGGGCCCAATGTGGTTGGATTCGCTGGTTTTGGCATATTTTTGTCTGGGGCTGGACATTGTTCTTCTTGCATCTGTCTTCCCTACTTTCTCTAGAGACCTGCTGGGTTGAAATTGCTGTTTTGTTGTTTTAGTTTCTGTATTAGGATGCACGTTGATGGCCATTTGGCCGAATAAAGTTTTTATGATGATGATGACATGTCCCAGTGCTTATACAAATAGGGCAAATACTGTGCAAATATGCACTTGCACTGGACAAAAGTTTCTGTAATCTGGCCCCTGGTGGGCCTGTGGTGTGCTCCAGGTGCCTAGTTATATTATGGTTGCTTTTTGACACGGGATTACCATTTACATTGCATTGTATTACATAGCAAACTCCAGAATCAGAAGGCCATCTATGGCCCAGTGTATAATAGACTGTGTTAAAGTTGAATCTATTTGAAAAACGAGAGTGTATGTTGAGTTGCAGGCCTGGCACTCAGAATGAGTGGGGATATTGCGATGCTCGGATAATATTATTTCTGAGAGTGATATTGCTGCACAGCTCAGAATTCCTGTGCTGGGGGATGTGTGTGTGACATGTCTGTACCACATAAGCCTCTGGCATGCTTGTTGCTTGTACAGCACTATGTTATGTTATTGTGATTTCTACAGCACACTGCTGCCATTGTTATGGTCTCCAAGGACTCTGGCTGTTCTGAAAGAAAGGAGGGGTGGGATGGCTTTATTTAGTGGGAAAGAGAGGGAAAGCGCAAGAGACCTTTGATTTGCTGTTGTTACCTTCCGTTTTTTGTTGGTAAGGGTTACGTCGTGTTTGTATGATTGTGTGTGGGAGGATTTCTGTGTAATTTGTTAAGTTTTCTCTAGCATGTTGTCTTTAGTTGGGTTTTGCGGATTGTGTGCATTTTGTTGTGGTTTCAAGTTTCTGCCACAGTAGAGATATGTGTGTATTTTGTTTGGTGTTTGAGGGTGAGTATGTAGGATATCAGATGGATTGTAGTAGGCTAGTTAGTGATGTTAGTGGTCTGTGCCCTTCTATGCAATGGTTATGTTGGTCTGGCATGGTTCATATTATTCTATGGTGGTTTGTCTTAAAATACTTTCTTTAGTTGGGGTATCCAGGTTTCGGTTAATTATGTCTCAGTTGCTGATTCACCAAATTTCCACTTTGAGTATTGTTTTAGTTCACAGTGAATGTCCTTGCTGTACCTTAGTTTTCGGTTTGGTTTGTTGATGGACATTTTTTCCAGTGTGAATTAATCTCCTTGGCCATGGATTGCACTGTGGGTTGTGCAGATTATTTTTAAGAGGATTATTTTTTTGGCTGGTAGCAAATATAGGGTTCTCTGGGCTGGTGTGATGTGTTCTCTCTTTCGGAGTCTGAGGAGTAGTCTTGCTGCTGTGTTATTTGTTTTAGTTTTTTGTTAAGGTAGTCTGGCATACCGAGATATATGCTGTTGGCGTGGTATATTCTTGACAAGACAAGGGAGATGACAGTACGTGTTCTATGAGGGAAGGTGAAGAATGGTAATATCCGCTTGATTGTGTGTAGGTGGAATAAGCACTAATCCCACTAATCAAAAAACCTACTCTTGACCCAAGTAACCCAGCTAATTACAGGCCTATTACCACTGTGCCTTACTTACAAAAAATTCTGCACCGGTCGGCCTATTTACAAATCCAGGATTACCTTGAAACAAATAAACTACTGGGCCTTAGACAATCAGGTTTCCGTCCCAGACACGGGACAGAAACCGCCCTAATTGACTTAAAAACTCAAACCGAGGATCTAAAAGACAAGGGCAAGTTGGCACTCCTACTCCTCCTTGATCTTTCAGCAGCTTTTGATTTGGTAGACCATTGTATCCTTTGTCACCACCTCAAAATGGCTGCCCATTTCTCAGAGGCTGCCTCATCTTGGATTAGCTCCTTTTTGCCTAATAGAACCATGAGGGTTTTCTCACCATCTGCCTCGGCTGAACCAGCACCTGTGCTATGCGGGGTCCCTCAAGGATCTGGTCTATCGCCTACACTTTACAATGTGTTTACTAAGCCACTCTTTGACATACTTGACTATTTGGGTGTCTCATATACTAACTATGCTGATGACACCCAAATATTCATCCCCATCACAGGTGACTACGTAACTGACTCTAAAGCACTCAATGAAGTCTACACAGTCATCCAGGCTTGGATGGCACATCATGGGCTCTGCCTTAACGATGAAAAAACCGACCTACTTGTCCTTAGGTCTCACCACAAACTCTCTAAACTTGACCCAGCCTACAAATCTTTTACGATCGTCGGTAACATTATCAAAGTGTCTAGCATTACAAAAACACTTGGCATCTACCTAGACTCGACACTAGCCCTTACCAGACAAACGAATGCCGTTGTCTCGGCCTCAGCCTAAACCTGCAAGCTAATCACTGCTTGTAGACCTTTCCTGACGACGGACAACTGCACTATCCTCGCGAGAACACTCATGTTAAAAATTGATTACTGCAATGCCCTTTGCTTGGGGACTAGCCAAAGAAACATTGATAAGTTACAGGTCACCCAGAATAATGCTATCAGGGCAGCTCTCAACCTCCCGAGGAGATCGTACATCTCTGACACAAGACGCAATCTTCACTGGCTCCCTGTTGCACATAGTATATCGCTAATAACCCTTACCTTAACTCACAAGGCACAGAACAATCTTCACCTGCATACTTGCCCAATCGCACATGCGGCACACAGCAATCAGACCTTTGAGGTCAGCCCAGGTACATACACTGTCTATACCCAATTTCAAGCTTCAGACAGCCGGGGGTTCTAGTTTCCTTGTGGCCAAACCTGGAACACCATACCCACCACACTTAGAACAGAACCATCCATCCACTCCTTTAAGAACAAAACTAAAGTCTGGCTCCATGAGTGTGATGCATCTGCTTCTTCCACCTAACCTCACCTGTATTGTATTCATATCTTCTGTTCAGTCTCTAGCCTTCTCTATAGTAACCATTGATACGCTGTTCCAGTTATTTCTTGTGTGTCCTTTAAGAATTGCACTGTCATTGTTATGATTTGCCCTTTCCCTTGAGGAAAGTTGTTTGCATGTATTTAACCATTTTACTTAAATGATGCGCCCAGATGCCCCAGGGCAATGTGCGCAATACAAATAAAATAAATAGAAAATTCAAATTTACTATTGTGTTGATTTGCAGTTTGAATGTTAATTCGTGGTCCATTTTATTTGGAGGTCTTGAACCACTTTGTAAGGTTCCAGTTGATTTCCCATTTCGGTAGCCCATGGAATCTAATGTTTGTTTGACGGGTTGCTATGCATGATCAAGATTTCTGTTTTATCCGGGATGAGTTTTAGGCTGTTGGTATTCATCGAATGATTTATTTATGTGAGGCAGTTGATACGGATTGTCTCTTGATTTCAACTACTCTTGATTTTTAGATGGTTTGTGTTTCATCTGCGTAGTTGTAGCAAGTGAGACCATGGGCCTCATTCGGAGGTTGGCGGTAAGGGGTTAACAGCGGCGGTAATGGTGCCGGTTCCGTTCACCCCTTATCGCTGCATTACGAGGTCCTTTAGCGGGTCCCACTAAGGGCGGCTGGTTTTACGAGGCGCCCTTAGTGGGAGCCGCTAAAGGTTCAGCATGCTAACAACGGGCCCGTTAATAACAGGCCCGTTGTTAGCATGGTCCCCATTCCCATTGAGCCCTATGGGGGATCGAATGAGAATGGGGAGGGGTTCCCTGAATGGGGAAATAACGGGTCCTCCAAGGGTGGAATGGCCCAGTAATTCCCCATTCATGGAACCCGGACCCGGTATGCGGTAAGGGGGTAGCCATGGCTCTAATAGTGCCATGGCTACCTCCAACCTCGTAATGACCCTGCATGTCTTTTGATGAGGCTGATGAGAGGGGTCATGTAGACATTGAAGAGCAATGATGAGAGTGATGAGTCTTGTGGTGCTGAGTTGGTGGTGCTGAGTTGAAGTGGTTTAGACTGGTTGTTTCTGTTCTTTCTGCTAGAAATGATTTTAACCGTAGTAACACACTGTTACTGATTCCTATGTTTGTTTGTTTGTTTGTTTTATTATTTATAATGAGCAAACATACCCTAGGGTAACAGTGTGCAGCAGTTGCAAGAATATGCAAAGCTTAGTAAGAAGCTTAGTAAGCTAAGTAAGATCTCTTCGAGTCTTTTGATAAGTGTTTTGTAATGGACTGTAATGATGCAGATAAATGTGCCAGCACCAACGTCTGCCCCTCCTTGTTACTCTAATGATGAAAACGAGTATTACCAGACCCAGCCGGCCTTTGAGCCTAGGGATAAGGAACAATACATGATGAGGCAGAGTCCATAAAACAGTCAAGCTATTGATGCACACACATCTGTCATAAAGGATTAGTTAGGTTGAGGAAACTAGTAGGGATTTAAATTGGGTCAGGAATGTACAAGTGGTTTAGTATAAGTAACATAAATTCCAGCATACCAACAGAAGAGGCAGATGAAACTATAGGTAGATAAGAGCGCAGCATACATGGGGAACCAATGTATGACAGATGTACAATGTGAATGTGAAACAAACTACTACGACTCTAATATGGGGGCGAACGTGCAGAAGAACAGCAGTTTTCCTAAACATAGAGGCCAGAGCAGGCCCTAGAATGAACAAAGCATTTGAAATCACAATGCTGAAATTCACAACAACACATTTATTTTGGATCTAAAGCTACACAGATAGCAGTTCACAGTGAGAGCCAAGGTTGAAATGCCAGTAAGGGAGTAGCGGATGAGCAGAACTTAAAGGGAAGATAACAGTTCTCAAGATGCCAAACAGCAGCCTCCAAAGTTAATTAAATTAATAGGAGCAACATACAGCCATTGATGTCTGTGTGCATTAGAAAAATATGCCAAAAGACTAAATAGGGAATAGATGAAGGATGTCCCAATTTGTCACAAGATGTGCAACATACATGTTAGAATGAGCAAAAGTTCAATAAAAAAGGAAGAAATTAATTTTGCAAAACGGTCCACTAACACGTGACCCAGGCACTGAGAACGCTGGCTATTCATCAATAGGTAATAGACAAGCAACGGATAAGACACCTGCCAAACTCCCATGCACCCAGACAGACATAAGATGATACACAAGCCCATCTACAAAGAGAAGGAAAAACCTCCTCACCCAGGAATGACACTGAGTTGTTTTAATTGGAATTATAGCAGCACATCGACTTCTCTCCCATTCCTTATGTCTCTTTCTTGTATCTTGAAGTCTGTCAGGATGTCCAAGGATGGTGAGGAAATTGCCAACCAATAAAACACTTTGTGTAACACTGCCTATAATTAACAGAACCAATCAATTAATTATCATTGTGATGATGTTATTGAAAGTTTTATCTCAAGTAGGTTGAGCCCAGGAGGAGCCATTTAATGTCCAACCCAATCATGCAACACACACCTATATACTCTACATGTAGTTTACGATGTTAACCAATCAAAAATAGTCATACGTTGTGTAATTGACATTCTATTATGACAGCACAGATGACGTGTCTTTTGTATTAAAAATTCTCACATCTATTGTAACATTGAGAGCTAGTTTTATGTTGTCCCGGCCGAGATCGATGCTTTGAATAAAGCTGGGTTTTCCTGTGCACTTTGAGTACTGCATTATTGAGTATTGTTTTTACTAGTGTAGCAAATTGGGCCCTCCTCTACAGGACTGGGTCAAAGGCTACTGATAGATCTAGTAGATATGTGCCAAGTCTGCATTGGCTTTTGGATCATCCCAAATAGATAATAATGCTGTCAAAGCAAGGCCATCTCACAGCACTGAGGGATAGGGAGGGACACTTTCAACCAAAAATGTAAGAGCTATTGCATGTAAGCAAAAGCAGTGAAGGGCCCATCAGCCCCAGATGGCCAAACATCGCCAATTCTTTAATAGGGAGAAGTGGTTTTCCCTAGGTCTCTTCCAGTATGAAGCTTTCCTGCTGGAGATACAGCCCTCATGATGCTGTCAAAGCAGTCGTAGGACCCTGCCAGCAAACATTTGCAATTTCCTTGGGGGTTGTGGATACTGCATACCTCATATTCGATTGCTCAGCTTCTCTGGGAATAATCTGCACTTCCATATGATACAGTTGCATCAATAAGTTCAGATCTGGCAGTAGGGTGAATCAGTAAAACACCTCAGTTTCCAGGACAACCTGCTCTTAATACAGCACCAAACGGTGCATAGTCTCTAGGAACCAGATTAATAACAGGTGGGATTGTTTGTCAGAAATATAAATGGGCACATTGTATTTCTCTTTTGGCAACGTTTTCAGGTTCTTTTTGGTTCTTCTTTATGTTCCTTCATTGTTATGAACCAATTTAATACAGACTTAGCACTTCCATTTTGAGCCCTACTTTTATTTCTCCATATAATAGGCATTTGCCTCTTTTTGCCTCTTTTTGCCTATTTTGAACAAGAATAGTCTCTGCTCAAATGATTAAACGTGGACATGTTTTCCATGTCCATCTGGCACTTTCTCACAGGGATTAATTCATAAAAGAGAAAAATATACAGATCGATAATAGTGTAGGATAATAAGCATAGCGTACTGGTAAGCAACATACTAAGACAGATAAATATGAAGGATTTCATAATAGTATTACCTTATTTGTTGACCTAAATTGCTTGCTTGATTCAGGGGTATGCCTTTTAAAATGTCCTCTATTTAAAGCACCAATGTTATAATTGTAACCGTAGAGGGGACAAAAGAAAAATCTTCAGTTTTGGAACTGAAAGTGCCACCAGTAAACTGAACATATTTACATGCGATGTGGAGATAGGAAGAACCTGGCGTGTAAGGAGGGTCGAATCATAGCCTGCAAAAGACGTGTGGCTATGCTTCCATCCAGTACTTGGCAATGGTCATGGAAATTGTAATTTCTTTTTCAACCTGTCACCATCTAAACAAGCCCCACATGTGTCTACTATTACAGCAAACTATATGCTGTTATGAGATAGCCAAGAGTATTTTAAACAGTCATCTGAAAGGTTGTGGGTTAATTGCAGTTGTAAATCAACTTTTGGTCTAATAAACGTCTTAATCAATCGTGCCTTCAGCCTCTTGATTTATAAACCATGGCTTCCTGTAACTAGTGTGCACTTCAAAACGTTCCAATGCTATTTGTTTGTCAAAAAAAGGTTTGCTACTGTTTAATAAACCCATACTGAACATGCACTGCTATGTGTATGAAGCCGGCTGATGTTTTCTTCCAGCCCACACCCTGGCCTGGCTCACGCATGTCTTTTTTTTTCTGTGGCTTTTAATGTTTCACTTGTGGGATCATGCATAGGAAATGGAGAGCTGCAACAACAAGACTGTATCCCCACTCCGCCTGATAGCTCGAATCTGCATTATTAACTCCTGTTTCCCAATTTTCTCAAAGCAAATTTCAAACAAAATGTAAGGATAGCATTTCACAAGTGTGATGTGTGTGCAGCCATCCTTAGGGTGGAATGTAGTTTGTGTATTGTGTTTGGGACCTGTACCTATTTTCTGTGTTGGGTGTATGGAGACCCCAAAATGCTGTGCTGCCCACTTTACTTTCGTTCTTTATCGGCATAGCTGACAAGTAACAATTTTCGGCTGTCAGCCTTTATCGGTTTTTTAAGAATGTCTGATGTTGCCTTACACCTGAGATCCGGCCAGATAGAGCTAATCAACGCATATCATAGAGTTTGGTTGAGTGGGTAGACCAGGTAGGCCCCGTCACTCAACCCTTCCTCGTCACAGTAAAAAGGGATAAATATAGGATCTGTCCCCGGAGGATAGCTCAGCGGCAGCGTGCGCGTCTTGGAAATAAGACGACACGAAGCAACAACAAGTTCGATCCCCGGGTCTGCGCTTAGAAACCTCTGGGGGTTGAAGCGCGTTATAAATACGTAACAAAGACAAAAAAAAAACAATTACGTAACTAAGAAAAACAAACAATGCCTGTAACAGCGCCTCGATTCCTGCGGGCTGTGTGAGCGCTTCATAAATGTAAAAATAAATAAAGAAAGGACTATCAGTAGTGATGATAAACCCTATGTGCCTTCCTTCCCGCTTGTACCTCTTATGTATCTCTGAGTAGTGAACATGGGATTGCAACCCAAGTTACTTAGTGCCTACTCAAAATCACACACGGGTATTCATCTTTTGGTGTGATAGTAGGTTTATGAAGAGTGCATCGTTTGCCATTGAGTGGCCTCTCGATGTTGCCTCTACACCCAATTACTTTAATGGCCGTAATTAACCACTAGTTGGTTACGTGCAACCTGAATTTCCATTAAATTACTCTAGGCGCACTTGCTTTTCGCACCACCTAAAAACTCATAAGCTTCCAGACAATTTCTTTGGAGGGCGATTGCTTGTCTTTTCAATTGGTGTGTAGTTGACAACATCAGGCATATTTGGAGGAAGCCCATCCAAAACATGCATGAATATTGAACTGTCATGGGATTTCATCCATTCAGCCCAATGGGCTAGAAGAAACATGAGATACCAGTTAATGTCAGATTTCCCCCATAATAGTACACCAACATTAGCTTGACAAGACAGAATGTAGTATCTTGAATGTGGCGCCTTGAAGAAAGGACAGTCCATATTATATTAGCGCTATAAACCAGCAAGAGGATATTCAAAATGCTTCATGCTCCTAGAGGCCTACATTAGCCTTGTATTGAAAAACGGAGCTACATAGCAAGAAGTCAGCTTTTAAACGTAAACATTTTTTTATAGCAAAATGGTTAGCAGATTAAAATAGCTTACTCATTCATACATTAATGCATGTAAACATGTATTTATGGGTAGTTTCGAGCAGGACACTGCATGAACCTCAAATGCATACATATATAGACCGTGAAGGCAACTCCATTTTATTTTCAATATTGAGCGAGAAGCTACAGTGTTCTTGGGCAAGGACAAAACAACACGACCTTGACTTAGGCCCTACATAGCTATGTCGGGAAGCTGCTCCAGAGCGGATAGCTCAGAACTGATTATGTTAGTAGCAAGTTGCTTCAGAGCAAATGGCTGAACACCGAGAAGCAAGTATCACCGTTAGCATGATGCTAAAGAGGAGGTAACTATCGATTGTTTAGACACATCACAAATGAAGGGAGGACCCTCCTATGTTATACAGGTTAGAGAACGAAGTTGAAGTTCTGCTCACCGAAGGACAGCATTTTTATGTAAAGGGATTTCCAAGCTAGAACACCTTATGCATTCCATTCCAGCAACTCCACAGGGGCTGGCTGGCTGACTTGCTGGGGAGATGTTATGTTGAGATTGTTTTCAGAAGGCAACGATGTCATTTCACCAAAGTGCCAGGTGTGGTGAAAGTGACATCACATGCCCCTTGACCTCTGATGGCATCACAGGAAGTGATGTCATTTCACCCAACCCTGAAGTGAAATCACAGGATTCGATGAAACACGACCTTTCATCCCTTGACAAAACAGTGAGGGGCAGCACATAGCAATGTTCCTAAGTACACTACGAACAATATGGTTACAACAACACTATAATGTGATATACCTTTTCATAAAAGAATGGATCACCACATGTATCTATAATATCAGTGTGTATATGCCCATGTTACCAAATTACTGTGAATGCAAGCAGACGTCCAAAGCCAAATAATAATGATGTGTTATTATAAAGCACTTATGTGTAAGCACTTTATATAAAACCGATATACATACAGATCACCCAGCCTGTGCTGGTACTCATGTATCGACCTCAGAAGGATACAAGGCTGAGTTGAAGTGTTTAAGAACAGACTAAATCAGTGACTCACCCCCTGAAGTGTGTCTGAAATAAAACTTTAATGAGTCTAGCAATTATTGTATAGATTTGCAGAAAGACAAATTATTTGTTATTCCTATTCTTCCTTATTTAGGGTCACTGCTCAAAGTGTTACACTTGTGCAATCCACTGTTTTTTTTAATTTTATTTTGAGGCCTGAACAAGAAAGCCAGACACTCCAGAAACAAAGAGCCACATGGTGCTGGCCAGAGCCCAGGAGCTTCCATTAAAAAAAAAAGAAAAAAAAAGGCGGTGCACGTGAGACCACAGGAGTAGCAACGGAGACATCAGGGGTCGCAGTTGCGACCCCTGCGACCTCCAAATGATGTCCCAAAAGGCATCCCTGTCAAAGGGTGCAGGGGTGTATGCCTTGAGGAACTTTTCGGTAATATTTTCGGTAATATCATTGTGCGACCCCCGCGACCGGTTATAGTTACAATTCAAAATGTCACATTGGTGCGTCACAAAAGGGAGACCAAGAGTTCCCCTACTCCGTATGTCTAAGTAAAAAAATGGTGATTTGAACACAACCTATTACTGCGCCACAGTTGTATATAAAATAAATAGATGCCACTTCTTTGTGTCCTAATTCGATTTATTGTGGCCCTCTTTGATGACACGTGTTTTTTGGCATTATCTATGCCTTTTTCAGATCAGGGCTTATTATTAATCATTTTTTTTAATATAATTGATTCAAAATACTTTTAGAAAACATAGGTCAAAGAGAATTAAATCATATCCATCATATTAGCATCATATGATCATTTCAGCCGAGAATAATTTAGACACAAGTGTTGTTCCCAATTAAACAAGCCCATTGTATGAATGTGTCGAAATATACATGACAAGACAAATAAACCATATATCACAAAATAACAAGGTAAAAGAAAAATAATTTAAAGTAATAAAAAAATAAATGCAAATTAAAATTGAAAGAAAATTAATAAACGACAGAGATTCAGGTAGGGGGGTATTTGAAAAAATTGAGAGAGAATTGTTGACATGGAAAAGTTAGTTCTTTGCCATAGTAAGATATTGCATGGTTTGTAACATATTGTTTCAATGCCACGTGTGGAAAAAGGTGCTCCTCTTACCCTTTACAGTTGGTAATGCTTTGTGTAATATCAGAAGTGTTTGAAAAGTCCTAGGTTAAATCCTGTCTGGAAAACAGAGAGCAGAGATCAGATGTGTAAGCTAACTATATTGACTCTAAATACGGTTTGTGTCGTTGGAAACGACATACAGCAAAATGGGCTCATTATTCTAGTACCTATGTGCCATCCGTGTAGCTGTTTGCTTGTGTCTAAGCATAATAACTCAATACGAATGTAAATTATCTGAGGCTCGTTTATGCCTTGCTGATAGTTGAACTAAGAATAAATGTGAGCTCCCATACTAGTGGTAACTCAATAATAGTGAGAATTAACAAAGGCTCGCCTGTGCTTGACTGGCAGTTGAGAATGAGAATTATCAAAGGCTCGCCTTTGCTTGGCTGACATTTAAGCCAAAAAGAAATGTGAGCTCCCCAAACTTGTATTTTTTGTAAAATTCATTGTGCACCCTGCATGTGGTGCCAAGTTATTCACAGATCAGGACCCAATTGGGCAAGGTAGTGGGTGGGCTCTCTACGACCTCAAGGGCTTACCTGCAAATGTTTTTTTTGTGCGTCACGCATCAGATGGAAAATGGATGTCAGTCCCCTGCTCTGTGTAGTTTATCTTCATTGTCATGGAGACCTAATAGTCTGACCTTGGTTTCCATGGCCTGTGGGTGTTTTTCGGCCATGTTTCGGGTACTTTGCTGTTGCACTTTTTTTTGTTTTTTGATTTTGAGTTCCTTAGTGGCATCTACGTGAATAAAGGTCTTACTTTTTGCCCATCAGCACCCTCAGACTATTTCTTCTTAAACACAGATCTCTACAGGTTTTGCAGAAGGCTCAAATTAAAGAAACACTTCTCACAAACACAAGAAACAAAAAGACAGCAGGCAATTGAAATTCCATCAGAATTTCCAGTCTCTTATTTTGAAGAGACAGTCCAACTACTAAACTTAGGAGCAGACGAAGATGTCAATACTTTGAAAACAATCACAGAGGATTTGGCCATTGACACAGATCTAAGTGAGGAAACCACACTTAGGCCAAAATCAAAATTCATTCCGACTTTAGCACAAGAAAATTTCATAGATATTTTTCACAAAGCAACTATCCAAGAGCTGAGACTGCAGTATCTCTCAGGTAATCTATTAAAACACAGACCAAATTTGTCTTGGAAACAAAAAATTGAAATAGACAAGCTGAGTAAAAACCCAGATGTTACTATCAAAAAAGCAACGGAGGCAATATTGTATTGATGAAAACGACTGATTACCTAGCAGCAGAGGAACATTTAAACCAAGAATCATGCTACAAAAAATTGAGCGCCAATCCTATCCCGCACTTGGTGCCTGATTGGGCAACAATGACAACCATATGGGCAAACCAGAGCCTACTAGCTGACAACGAAACAAGTTTTCTAACCAATCCTTATCCAATTTTAGGTACTATATATTTCATACCTAAAATACATAAACCTTATGAATCATTCCCATCTTTCAGGCCAATCATAAATAGCATTGGGTTGATCACTGAGCCCATTTCCAAATATATAGGTACACATTTACAGCCACTAGTGGCAGGCCTAGCCTCCTTTGTTAAAGACACCAAGCACTTTATCCAGCAGCTGGAGGAAATAAATTGGGAACTCAACTATAGATATACTTGTTACGCTAGGCGACTTATCTTTATACACCAGTATACCAAATGATAAAGGTTGAGAAACAACAAACTATTTTTTGAAGATGAGGTCAGTCTCTTTTTACAGTCAGAATGAGATGCTTTTGGAAATATTAGATTTCACTCTCAATAACTATTTTCTATAGTTGGTGCCAGACTGTGCAACAAACTTCCTCTGCTAATAAAAAAAACATTCAAACCACCTGGCTTTTAGGAAAGCGGTCAAAAATGT
This sequence comes from Ambystoma mexicanum, assembly GCF_040938575.1. Taxonomy (NCBI): domain Eukaryota; kingdom Metazoa; phylum Chordata; class Amphibia; order Caudata; family Ambystomatidae; genus Ambystoma; species Ambystoma mexicanum. Next base: position 358,737,875 of record NC_090932.1, on the reverse strand, counting down.
TCTTTTCCAGTAAGCGTCATGCTAGTACCTCTGCTATTGATGTTGCCTGCCTTTCCAGTGCCAAAATTCCCTCGGTGACCATGTGCTTAAGATGTATCAGTAACATAACATAAAAACAATTACAACATTTTCCTGTTCAACAACCAGATCTATAGGCAGAGACAAGGGACTGCAATGGGAGCCAAGTTTGTCCCAAGCTTTGCAAATCTTTATGTTGGACACTTTGAACTAGAACATGCTTGGTAACATGAACCTTTCACCCAACACAACAACATCATCTTTCGGGGTATGTACATTGAGGCGGTGTCCTCTTAATCTGGAATGGAGACCCCGCTACCCTGACTCAATACTATATATATCTGAATGCTAATCAATATAAATTAAACTTCACAATAAATTAAAGCACCAAATTAATTCATTTTTTGGACCTAGAACTTTATGTCAGGAATGGCAAAATACACACAACTTTTTATGTAAAACTAACTGCTGGAAACACAACACTTCATGCAGATAGTCATATTCCACAACATGTTATCAGAAATATTCCCAATGGAGAGATGTTCAGGATCAAAAGGAATTGTACAGAACAACACAAATATGAAAAACATGTAAAAGATTCAATGCTAAAATTTGAAGCAAGAGGATACAATAGTGGACACCTCTACAAGACAAATTCAAAACTGCGAAAAGGCCAAGAGGTGATCTTCTTGTTAACAAAAACATTATCCCCACTACAGATCAATCCAAAAAGCTTAGGTTTATCACCACCCATTCCTCAAATGTCAAACAAATCAGACACAATCTAAAGAAAGAATGGCATATCTTGCAAATGGACTCAGATATCTCAGGTCACCTTGATGAACACGTCAACATTACTTCCAGAAAAGCTAAAAGCTTACAAGACATCTTGAGCCATTCTCATTTTACAAGTAAAAGGTTAAGCAAATGACTACCACAACTATGGGACCTCAAGCCCCTCCAAGGAAACCTCAAATGTGAAAAATGCAAAATATGTATCTATTCTGTCAAAGGAAAACAAGATGTAAGATTACCAAATGGCCAAACTCACAAAATTAAAGACTTGATCAATTGCAACACAAAGTTTGTGATTTATGTAATAGAATGTATCTACTTTATGTAGGAAGCACGACAAGGACGCTCAATACCAGAATACAAGAACATTTTAGAGTCATCACCAAAGAAAACATAAGATACCCCCTTGGGTACCATCATCTAATGGAACACAATAACGAATCCAAGAGCACAATGAATTTCTATGGGATTGAAAAAATAACAAAGCCACCGAGAGGAGAAAATTGGAAAAAAACAGAGATCAATAGAAGCTTTTTGGATCTGTACCCTTAACACTTGACATAGTGGTCTGAATGCAGACGCAGAGATGATACATCTCCTATAAAGAATGTATGGACTATTAGGCTGTTCGGCCTGTGAAAAACATTTCAAGATGCAGAATTTTTCGAGTCTAGCCACTTACTGTTGAAGTTATTATAATTTGATACTTTGTATATTATAATCTTTCTCCCATTTTTCTTTCTTTATCCTTATACACTGTTTTCTTTTCTCTTGTCTTTTTAGCATAACTGGCTATTGTTTTAAGGTCAATAAGACACAAGATCTATATTATAAACCAGTGCAGGATATCGTCCTCCACTTAAGTAAGTCTAACCGAACTAAACTGGAGGTTTAGCAATCATGTGATTGCATAAACAGGGTGAGAATAATTAATTGCTATACATAACCGAACAAGTTACTATCTTAACGTCCATAATACAAAACAAATTTGAACCTTTGAATATTTCACTATGACTACATCGAATAAACTTGGTAGAGTAGTTCCAACGCCTGGGTGTTACCTATCCAAAATGTCGGACTCACACTCCCGTGACAAAGAGGACAAGTGATCGCAAACCCATTTTTTGCTTTCTCCCAGTGCTACACAGTCCAGACCGCAGGTTATCATGCCACGATCCGGGACAGCAACATGGAAGTTTGCTTTCAATATTTAAGGAGAACCAATCAAGGTAAGAGGGAAAGTTCATCTCCGAACAGAGATTGCTAAGCTTTATCTTTGCAATAGTCATTTGTAAACAAGTTAGTGTTCCACACTGAGTCAACAAATCTCGTCTTTTTACCTAGGTTAACAACAACAGCATTGGGCAAATATAACCACTTCTAGCCACAACTTTAAAGTGATAACACCATTTGAGTTTCAAGAAGCAGCGTTTATATGTTTTTGCTTACACCCATGTGAGTACTATTCTCCTATTCAAAAGTGCAAGTCCTTAACCCAATAAGCAACAAATATTTTTTTGTAGCAAAATGTTAAAACTTGATGACAATAATCAGCTATTGAAAGGTATTTCAGAGATTTTTTTTGTTCTTTATTTTAGTTACTTCAAAATATTTAAAGCTGAATGTGAGGCTCTTTTCCTCCTGAAGAACTGTCAGCCAATATCTGACAAAGAAACACGTGTGGAGGATTTCAATTTATGTTGAGGATTTCAACCCATGTTGAACTTTTAGTAGAGAGACTACAATTACTTTGATGAACGTTTCTGAAATTAAATGTTTTTTCAAAAAAGATAAAGGTTTGGCAAGATTCTTTCTTGAGAAACATTATCAATACCCAATTTATTTACTATTCTAACTAAATGACAATCTTAGATAGGTGCAATTTAATCAGTATTCCGCCTCTTTTTTCTATTGTTCTGATCAGCCTCAGAATAAGGAGCCGTTGTGCAGCCCTACTCACAGCAACAATTCAAATTGATTTCCATCACAACTTCAAAAATCTACAAGGTTCGCCAACCAGTTGTGCTCAGGCTGAATTCTTTATGTTGACTCAGGTTTCATAGGTTCTTCATATCTTGAAGGGGTTTTGTGGGGTTCTGATTTTTCACAATCCCATTTTGGAGAGTTCTGGGACTAGTAATTTGACTGCCAACAATTCTGGGGTAAAAAATCTCCAAAGGGAGGATGTGTTTCCGGCAAGAGAGTAGAAAAGGTAGGGAAATCCCAACCCGGAATAACTTCCTCAGGGAGTCCAGGAATGATGGCTAAAGATATTAAACAGGATTCACCCCGGATGTTAATATGTATGGGTATTTTGGGGTATACTTCAATGTGTCTATGTACACAGGTAACTCTTAGCCGTGCAGCATTCTCAAGGTCCTTTGATGTGACCAAGTCAACTTCTATAGCGGTTTGCTTGCTACCCAAGTTATTTAACGCCTTTACTTGCTTCCCATTTACCCAAGCCTCCCATATGTGAAGTCAGCAGAAGACTGACATAAACATATGCTAAAGTTGTCTAATTCTTCTCTGGGTTCTTCCCACTCTTCTCCCTTTAAACAGCCTATTTCCATAGGTTTGTCCCTTACATTTTTCGAGCAGTGTGTGGAAACAGAAAAATTGATATGAGGCCGGGAAGCCCAAAAGGAAACACACCAACACAGGTTACAAAGGACATACAAAGCGCTTTATTCAAAGGTACAACAATTACCAAAATTCAACTGACATACGGATAGCTATTCAGCCCTCAGAGTAACAGAACGAACTATCAACGGTAGTTCGCCGTGTTAGTGTGAGAGACCGTACATTGGGATACTCAGGTTTTTATACTTTTTTATCCAGCTCTGGCCAACCCCCTCGCGGGTTAACCATTCTCAGAACCAGGCCTAGGATTCGTTGCCAGGTCAATTCCATAATGTATGCATTTGATCGGTTCCGCTGATATAGTTGTTCATTTACACATAGGTCAGGGATAGGACAAGGTCTCAGTTCGCGACCCCAACAAGTGGCCTGCGGGCATATCATGTGTGCGGAGGTCACAACGGCCAGAATCCCACTCGAAATGTCATTCGGCCTCCATTTTGTTGTTCAGGATGACTTCCACACTACGAGAGAACCTAAAATGGCGGCTAAATCCAAGATGGCGATTTACACAATACATTAAGGTCAAGACCTTGCCGCGGAATCTATGTACACGATGTTTTTAGACAACTTGGCGTAGGCCAACATACATTCAAACAATGCGATAGGAGGTACAATATTATTTCGATTTCCACAAGTGTAGGTTCCGCCCTTCTGCGTTCCTCTTTGTTTTTAGGATCAGATTTCTTGATTTCAAGTCTTTCTTTTGGTATCCATTCCTTGATTCGGTACGACCCTCCTTGTTTGTCTCCTCCCTGAGGTTGAGTATGGTGGATAGGTTTATAACCTTTCAGTTCCTTCCCTCGATGTGCCGAGTGGATGTGTTTGGCTGCATCTGAGTGGTTTTATGGAGTTTCAATGGCCATGGCTAGGGCAGGTCGATTTAACTGTAAGATGGCTTTTTGCAAAAAAGGGGGTAAGGAATTGCTGAACTTTTCTAAGCTGATCATTTCTATTAACTCCTCTAGTGATTTGTTATTGATCCAAAGGGCTATGGTGTTTTTGACACGTTCACCCATTTCGAGAGGTGTTTCTCAAGGGTTTCATCTAATGGCCCTCAATTTCTGCCGATAGAAATTGCAAGTTTGCCCCACTCTTTTCTAAAACGCTTCTTTGATGGATACAAAGGCGGCTCCCTGGGCAAGATTAAATAGTTGATTGGCAGTTTGTAGTTCAACTTTTAACAGAGAAGCAAAATAACAACTTTTAAGGTTTTCTTCCAATCCTAGTTGTTCGGCTAGGCATTCGAAATTCAAGCAAAATTCCCTAGATCTGCACCTTCGAGATAGGGTTGAATTATCCCTTGTGGTAGTAGGGGTCTAGCTTGCAATTCAACCAATTTCCTTACATTTTATTGGATCCAAAGCTCAGCCTGCATTTGATGGGCTGCCAACTGGGCTATGACATTTGCTAGGTCAGGCATTTCTTCGAGTGGGGTAAGGGTTCCTTCAGTGTTTTTTTATGAATCAGAAATAAAACAGGTCTCGACTCCCTCCGATAAAGTTTTGAAGTCGTATGATTCTTCTGAGTCTGATTCTGCCGAAGGGATTGACTTTGGTAGGTTGGTCTCTAACCCTGATGGCTCCTCAATGGGTGGCAATTGGGTACCACCAAAAAAGGTTCAGCAGCAGGGGTGTTTAAGGCACTAGGTCTAATAAAGGTAAAGTCTGGTTGAACTTTCAATCCCATTGTTGTTTATTATAATGCGAGAGAGGAAGGGTGTCCAATAATACCTGAGTTTTACAGAACAAATCTTGTTGATCAGTCGGGATACTGTTAGGATCTCCAAAACCCTCCCAATATTCCTCCTCACCTGTGTCTTCCACAGAGCTGTCGAGGACTTTGGAATAATTCTTCCTGCAGGGTCTTCGAGGTTCCTTCACATTCTTCTCTTTCTTCTTTTGCTGCAAGTAGGGGCGAGCACCCCCGGAATCCACCTTGGCAAGATAGACCACCAAGCACCGGAGGACTCCAAGGAGCAGGCTCTCAAAAGTTCAGGGAAAAAGCCAATCCGGCATAAAAAACCCTGGTCTAACGTTCAAGTGGAGGATGATGTAATACGTCTTCTCTCTTTTGAGGTTTGCAGGTAATTGCACCTTAAGTTCATAGACAATAGTCCAATAGAAGTGGTCAGAACTCTTCCTGGAAGTGATGCTGAATACTTGAAAGAATACTCAGCTCCAGGATAACATAGAATCCTTAGTTGAACCGTGAAGTGCCAATCCAAATGAAGGTAGAATGCTAAGTTAGAGTTCAACAGCGTGCAGAGATACCAAGAAATAAGAAAGAAGACTACACAGATATTGAGGCTCTAAGACAGAGGAGAGAAGGTAAATAACCAAAGTGTACAAGGAAAAAGAATACGGAACTGAAACGCGGGGCGTGGAAGGCGTAAAGGAGCAGGCAAATGAAAGAAGCGTTACAGAGTAAACAGAACAGAAACGTGAGGCGTGGAAGGTGGAAAGCAGCAGGTAAGTGAAAGAAGCATTACAAATTAAACAAAACAGAACCACAAGGTGCGGAAGGCAGGAAAGCAGCAGATAAGTGAAGGAAGTGTTACAGAGTAAACAGAAAAGAACCGCAAGCCACGGATGGCAGATGGCAGCAGGTAAGTGAAAGAAGCGTTACAGAGTAAACAGAACAGAACAGCTAGGCGCGGAAGGTGGAAAGTTGTATATAAAGATCAAAGCGTCGCCCGGAGGCAATGCTTTAAGGACAAGAAAGCCGAACAAATGGCACCGCTCGTAAATGATAAAAAAACAAGCAAGAGAAAAGGAAAGTAGGTAAGGTTACGTGAAGAATCGCGTAACAGAGATAAATCACTGAAAAGATATGAAGCAGAAGATGGGCAAACAAGGAAATGTTAAGGAACAAAATAGCATGAATGGCAATAGGAATCCACAAAGAACCGAAGACAGAGAACAACAGGGAAGGGGGAAAAACGGGCGGAGCAGACACTGGAGAGTAGCAAGGAAACCGGTACGGGAACCGGCGAGCTTAATACTGAAAGAAAACAGATACAATGCACCCCAGTCTAGGCTCCACCCACCCTTACAGAGGCAGCAGCAATCTTAGGGGAAGTCTAGACTGGTAACCTGGATTCATGACTTGAATTTCCAATGTTGCCTTAGCTTCCAAGGCCGACGCATGACAGATACGTAGCTGAGAGAGCAAAACCTCTTTTAGCTTGGATACACAGTCAGAGTTGAGGAGTTCAATGTTCTATTTTCCCCTTCTGGTGGTACAACAATTATCAGCATGGACTTTCAATTTGTATCAGTTGACTCATATCCCACTGCTAACACCATATGTAAGGAAGGCATGGTATCAAAATAAGACAGACACAAGTGACCACAGTTCAAGTGTGTTTATTGAACTTTATCAAGGGTGTGATAAATGCCTATCTAAACCTAAATCTAAGATGGAAGCAAGCTATGAACATCATAGCCATGTATTTATTATTCTTGAGGGCTCGTGAAAGTAGCGGTTTTCTTCCTTTGAAAAGGCCAAGGGCAATACCCTCCTTGCAACCCTTTCTGGTCTTGCCGTCTTTCTCCTCGTATTAAACTGCCATCTGGGAACTGCTGCTTCCACATGTCTTTTGCCTTACTCAGAGTGTGCTTTCGTGCTCGCCTCGCCTTTTATCCACGTGGGGAAGTGTGATGGAAGTCAGGTGTGTGTAAATATCAGAATATGCCTGACTCTGACTGAACATTGTGTTGGGACATGTCAAGTATACGGCTCAAATGTTAGTCCATTTTCTCTCACAGTGAGCTGTCTGTGAAGAAGTGTTCATGTTGAGAAAGGGGGGGGTTGAGTTCCTAGGTATCCTACTTGGTAGGATGGGGAAAAGGTGTTACAAGGAAAGGGATACTGCGTCTCACCCTTCCGTGTCCCACCTCCACTCCACGAGCGCCCCCCATCCAGTTCATCCTCCCACACTGGTGTCCTGGCCACCTGGATGACAGATTCCTGGGGACTGGCGGGTGAGGCACCTTCAGGTTTTGGTCACTTCCACTTCGAACAATATATATTCAATGGGAAAATTACCAAACATAGGTAGTAGGTTGTCTTCAGTACCCGGGAAGCTCTTACTTCATGGTTTGTGAATAATTATCAAAATACATGGTTACACTATGATGTGTCGCAGTGGCATAACCCAACACTTTGAAGTGGAAAAATCCTTATGCTGGTAAAGTTGAGTCGTAAGGAGGCATTGAGGATAGGAGATGTTTTGATCAATGAACGAATGGTGAGATATGTCGCATTGCATCATACATTTCACCTGAGAAAGCGTGAACTAGAAATATATAGAGAACTCAAGTTGATATTGTCACATAGACTAATTTTGTTGGGTGCTCCGCTTGCAGACGAGCCAGAAACGTGTAAGATTTTGATTCACTGTCTTGAATGGTTTTGATGTTCCTTAACATGATCCCTGTGAAACCTGCATGTGCTGAGTGTGGGGACAAGTTACAACAGGTTTGTGCAACTGAGCTGAACTGTGATATTTCAATAGAGCATTGGAATCACTTAATGAGGGTGAGATTTAAGGTAACATTGGATTTAAATTTACGGCACATTCAACAGAAGATATTAAGGCATCTGTACTGGATGTGCATGCATAGGGATAAACTTGGTTTATTGCACAGTGACATATGTTGGGGTTGCGGTAGAGAGCTGGGTGCATTACTATGCATGTTGTGGGACTGTACTAGGGTTCCGTGTTTTTGAAAGGAAGTGTTGGACAGGCTGGATGTGATATTGAACATCACATTTTCTAGGACACCCATTCAGGTTATTATGTTGTTACACTTGAACAGATGTGTTATTGCTTGTAGTCAAGGATGGTGGACTGGCAGGGCTTTAAAGGTGGCAGGAAAATAAATATTGAAGGCCTGGAAGACCAGGAAATAGCTGCAGGTGATAGACTGGATAGATGAATTGCAGGCTCACCCTAGTTATGACAAAGTTATGTTTTTGAAACAAGACAGGGAAGATCTATGTTTGGAACTATGAGAAATTTCTATTGACTTGTATGATTAATATTAAGGCTTTATGATATGTTGTAAATGTGAAATGGGTAGGGGCTACGTTGTGTTTTGTGTGTGTGTGTGTCTTTGTGGGTTTTGCGTGTTGTATTAATTAGCTATGGGAATGTTCTCTTAGGGATTTGCTGTTTGTGCTTGTGATAAATCATGAGGTTCTGCTGAAATGTTTACTGGCGCAACAGGTTTGCTTACCTTCTTGAAATACCTAATATGTGTTTTGTTCTTGATTTGTTCCCTACTTATTGAGGTTATATTGCTAAGCTTATTTGAAATGCAAAAATAGGAAACAAAAATAAGTTGCCAGAGGCTCTGGTGATAATGACTACATAAGAAACATGTTTGGTTCCCAACACTGATGGAGCTGTCAGTAGTGTGTTGTATTATGATGCCATGAATTGTCTGAGTTGATGACAATCCAATTATTTGGGCATCCAAGATTTGGTATTGCCCTGCCATCTCAGAATGATCCCGTAGAGGATTTCCAGAAATGGTTTCTTGATCTAACTCTTGCTCTGGGATCTAGAGATCTTATTCCAGAATCAGTTGCCCCAGGCATATAATATAAGTAGATCAACATGAGGAAAATGAAGTTGGTGGTTTGTTGCACTTAGGTCCTCTTTCAGCACTGACAGTATGGTTGATCAGCATCTGTATTTATATTTCTATGCAGGGTGTATCTTAGAGTACTTTCAATGTTGACATGTCAGCTATTACAGTGGACCATTGGTTAATTGATGGATGTGTGGTAGGAAAGACGTTTATCATATATAAGCTTAAGTGAGTTCACAGAAACATCTGGTAACAATGTACTTCTTTTTATGGGATGTTAGGAGAGTTTTAAAGCTAATAGCATTGTATGATTCAATTTGAATCTAAAACCATGGAAATTAACAATGATGTTATTATACATTTCCTGTAAAATTATGTCAGATGATCAAAGGGCATTGGAATTTGATTGCAGGACTTGTCAGACCAAGGAAGTGTAATTTTCATTGAATTAGGGGCAGCGGTTTTTGTTTTGTATCTATTGTAAATCATGTTTTATTTTTTCCAGGATCTCACTCCTGGAAGAGTGCGATTGAGATTACAGTTAGGAGTTCTATCAGGCTGTTACCTTGCTGCTTTCACACCTGATTGCTAATTTTTGGAAAGTCTCTGCCTATTTTCTTGAAGCCCCATAAAATCACTGGGCTGTGTGCTCCTGCGCGTGTGCACTCCTGGAAGAGTGCAATCAAGAGTTCAGTTAGCAGTTTGTAGTGCTGCAGTGAAGCAGTGAGCCTGGCTAATATTAACCGATGGAATTTCATTTTCTACCAAGCAGTGCACTCCCTTAGTAACCCTTGAGGTGATCCTGTTGGGACTGCATAACAGGCTGTTTTACTATGCCTGGGTAAATCTGTAAAAAGATCCATTTCATGGAACAACCATAAGATGGTGGTGGCTTGTAAGGCCGTACCCAGTCAAGGGAGCACCTCAGACAGAGGCAACGAAGATGGCAATCTATGTATGGCTCCTGCACACCCACAGTGAAGTGGAAAATCACTAACGTTTTTAAAGGCTAAACTGAGGTAGTTGAAACTGTCCATGCAGTAGCATGCAACTCCAAGGCTATGGCTAATGCTCAATCCTGATAACAATAATTATTTATTGGACCTATGTTATTCATTAGAGTGGGAGTTATGCAATTGTAAGTTCGTAATGTGCCAATGGCTTAACCGCCTATGATTATTGACAAAACCCTGTCGCCATAATTAACCGGGGGTTTCCACTCGAGAAAGAGGTTATCAAATTTGCTGTAAAACTGCTGTTGAAACTCTGCCATTACATTCATTGCACTGTACAGAAGCACGCTACAATCATACATAATCTGGTGAATGGCGTGGAAGATGCGGGTACCCCAGGATTGGCTTCAGTTCTCTCTAGTAACAAACCTCTTGTAGTGGGCTATGAAGGAGTGCCTGATATGTTAGTCCCTTTGAATGTTTAGGATGCTCAAATTATGCAAGTGCTGCAATCTATTAAGCTGATGAATGTCTTGCATAACAAAGAGTTAACAGATGACTCATTACCCTCCAGAAAAAAATGAGAAAATGTAAAACGTCAGCCTACCAGAAGGTGAGGGCAAACGAAAACCAACCTAAGGGAGATAGTTTGGAAGCCCAAACTATAGACCAATCAATGCCAATGATGGCAACATCTGAGAAAGCCAGAAAAAAAGCTGCAAGGCGGATGAAGCGAGGGAAACAATCAGGAAACCTCACACACTGGCTCCGGGCTGACAAGGATCGATCCTGCCGTAGAGAGAAGCATCAAGATCTAGCGAAGGAGGAAGTCGTTTTGGGTTCTGATGAGAGCATACAGGGGTCTGTTTCCTCCGAACATTCACTGCATATGTTGGGCACTAACTCAAGGACACAGTGAACCAAAGACCTTGGGGATCGTTTTGCTGACACAAGGTCTATAGTGAGGCAGTGTACCCTACCTCTCACCTCCTTCACGATCTACAAACCTTTTGATGCATGGATAAAAACAGTTAATTAATCGTAGCTGTCTATTGGCCTTAGTAGGTCACTTGCCTGCACTTAGAGTACTCAGAAGGGACAACTTTGAAAATGTGGAGCATATAGAATGTCATAGCCCGCCCAACTGTCTAGAAGGCACTGCCATGGGTCTGAAATCACTGCCTTGGTGAGATCTAATGCAGAACTGCTCTTGAAATGGCGTTATGATATTTATCCTGCAGTATCTGTAGTAGATTGTTGTGTGGAATTGGAAGGGGGCAAATCATTGTCCGGGTCTAAGAGTATATCATCTAAAAAGGTGCACTTAGCAGCAACTAGTGTGGCCGGTGAGACACCGATTACAGACCCTTCTACCAAAGCACATTGGGTCTGGATTCTCACGTTCATGCCTCAGGGTCTAGTTAAAGCTTGATCTTCCCAACAATTTAAAATCTGGTGTTAGGGAGAATTCTCAGAAATGTGTTAATTCCCTTCTACCTTCGAGACCCCCAGCTCTTCTGATGGACTTTAGAACTTTGAATTTTTATCCTGGAAAGAGTGAGACCTTTTTCCCACTCTATCATGTATTTTCTGTTATTTGAACTCTGTGCTTCTTTTGGTTTTGGAGTCTGACAAACTCCATAGGCATCATGTTTATACATTGTGACACACAGCACCTTCAGTGCAGAGGCACAGGGAAGTCTTTCAGATTTCCCAAAGGTTTAAATACCTTCTCTTGGATAAACTACTGTTTCCAATAGCAGTAAAGTGAAATTGACTTTACTTACATTTGTATATTCATAGACACAGCACACAATATCTTACAATATGGTGCCTAAAGGGGTTGCTTAGTATCCCCTTTTGTCTATCTTCTCATGTAACATTTTTATGTTAGGAGACAGAATGAGGAACTTATTTAAGGATATCAACTTCTTGAACTCCACACCCTATGTATTAGCATAAATCTCCAAAAATGTTGCATGAATGTGAAGACATGAACGGAGACGTGAGTTCCTCCACTCCGTGTAACACATTTTAGTATAGCATTGCTTCACATATGTGCATGTGCCACAAAAATGAGCTCTTAGATGCTGAGATATAGTTGAAAATTGTTCAAAGTTTTATTTGAGTGGTAATCAAATGAATCAATTGGCCCTCTATGATTACACATGTTTCGTCATGATCTCTGCCTTCATCAAATCAGGGCAAATTTAAAACAACCCAAAGATTTTTTACAAAAAGTTACAAAATAAATAATAAAAGGTTTTCATTTCAATACATCAATTGGTCAGTTTTGGTGTAAACATTATGATTACAAAATCATCTAACAAACCCTATAGCATACCATGTCACATGTCAGCAAAAGATTTCCATCATCATGTTCCATTTTAAAACAAATTGCCATACCATGTGATGAATATACAAAGGTTTCCCAACATGAACACAAAGAGATGCGCGAGGGGGTCAATGTAGGGTAGTGGAGGTTATCAGAATGCACACATAAAAAGAAAAAGAGACAAATGAAAAATATATGTAAGCATGACATACTTGTCGTAGTTATTTGAGCTTATAACCATATTCATAGAGTATTTCCATTCACAATTGTCTAATTGCATCTAATTGCAAAACATTCCCATTGGTGGGTTTCCACCTCTGACCCTTATTCAGTCATAGCGTATCTTCTAGTCTTGGAGTTGGAAAAACTGCGTCATGGGTTAAATCTCTCCTAGATGTAACCATAGCCATCATTAATATTGGTTCCAAAAAGTTTACTCAGTGTACTGTATTATGTATTGTGATTGAATTACTCTTATTCTCTTCTGCAGTTTTGGTTATGTATCCGCTGTATTTATTCTATTCACAAAGCACCCAAAATCACTTAAACTAATGCGTAAAACATAGCGCTATTTCTCAAAAGATTGGATTTTCAAATCTAATGGTCATAGTGTTTTACACTTATCTGTAGATCCGTGAATGCATCTTTGGTGATGATTTTGGAATGCTGGCTAACCAACTGTATGCCTGTCAAGTGCTTGCCATAACAACACAGCCTGCACAAGAATAAATGGCTTGGGTGCCCTCACGGTCGTGGCACCAATCAGGAGAGGGGTAAGAAAGGGCTGTGTTCTCGCACTTCTCCTATTTAACTTGTATGTCTCTGAACTAGGTGTTTCGTTGAAGGAGATTAACAACGCTCTCCATAGGTTAGGGATTGCTGATGCAGGCTGGCTTGAGTACGCCAATAATTTCATAATTTTTGATAGAATATTTGTGGGAATCACTATGTGTGCCCAGGTCATGATGTTGTTTTCAAGAAGTAAGGGCTTGAAATTCATGAAAAAACACAGTTCATGGCCTTTGTTAGGGGTAGTATGGACTTATATCTACCAAGGGCAAATTGAAAAAGTGCAAAATTATTGCTATTTGGGCCACGAGATCATGTCCTAAAGGGGAGTAGATATTATGCTGAGCAAGAAAAAAGCTAAAGCTCTTGCAATAAAAGCTGCTATTAGACACTTAGCTAAATGCACTGCTGGGTATAGTGTGATACGTATCATAAGAATTTATAAGCAGAAGCTGGTTACATTTATCATTTTTGCCCTTGAGTCTACATATATTGATATTTTGGATTGGGCCGACAGATTGGAGGGGCCTGTCTGCACGAAAGTACGGGGCCTGACATACTCCACCCATGTTGAAGCCATGAGGCATGAGCTGAGCCTGATCACTATCTCATTGTTGATCAATATTAATAGAGCAAAGCTCTATATAACAATCATGTGTGCAGAGGGGGGCACCCCAATAAATATTGTAAAGACTGCCTTAGTACATCAGAATAGTAAGGTGCTGATGTTGTTAAAACAGTTAAATTAGTGCCTTTTCAAACCTATTGGTTTGTCCCCAGTTTGGGAATATGGGATGGGTTATTTGTTAAACTCCCTTAGAGACTCTGTAGAGAAATGGGACTTGTTGTGCAGCCATGATAAGATTTCTGAACAAATCTCCCTCAGGACCTTCTCTAAAATGATGTTCTCATTTAAAACACCTCTGTCCTATATTTGTCAAATTCCCTATCCTGAGGTTTGCAGGTTATTTATCTTACTGAGATTCAACACATTTGATGTTTTCTCCAATATGGGTGCCTGGATGGGCATACCAAGGAAGGCCTGTACCTGTAGGCTGGGTTGTGATTTGACTGTAATTGAGACAAGTAGACATGCACTAACTGCATGCCCGACTATGCAAGGGGCATATGATGTTTACTATAGAAAACATGTACATCAAATTAATGTTATAAAGAGAGAGAATTTTTGGCTAAGGGGTATTTGTGGCTTCGGTATGCATATATCCATTTCAATAATACACGCATGGAAGATGGCTGCTGATAGACTGTGTAATGAGGGCAAGCCTGTTAATTTGAACTAGGCTGGTGTTGCCCATGACACATTGTTCTATCTAATTGGAGTTCTTCTACCATCAATTACCATGTATATAGTATTGTTATTATTCTTGTATTGTATATTTTGTGTATATTTAGTTTACTTTGTTTTGTATGAATGGATCATGTATGGTTAATTGATTTGTATGTTTATATGTTTTATAAATGAAACCCACAAAATAAGTACAAACAATAAAAACATTGTGTGCAATTGTCCAGTTCACAATGGGAAGTTTTTTATCTCAGATGTTGATTTTCTTCAAGTTACTCCATAAATTAATTTCTTCATCTGCTGTACAATTGTAGGTAGAGGGTGTTTTGACGTAATGTGTTGGGAGCCCATTTGGTAAAGCATGATATTGCTCCGAAAGATTCTTCCACTGAGGGGACTGTGCACAATCTTCTGAAATCTACAGCCTGGTGGTAAGATCATGTGTTGGGGAGTTTTACTGTTTATCAGTTAAAAGCACAGGAGAACAAGAAGATCTACATTAGAACACAGTCAATCTTTGGCTGGATTCAATTTGGACACATGCTTTTTACCAAATTGTTTACTGCAAAATGAGAGGGAGAGCACTGCACCCCACCCACCCACCTACCTAAATATCCCCCATTCTATATAGCTATCCCAAACCCACCATGCACCTATTTGTGAAAAGATATGTGGTAAATCATGTTGTCAATAAATATCAATTAAATTGAAGATGGCCAAAGAAGTGAATAGCAACGAAAAAGATGGAGTTCATTGAAGTGCATGCTGCTTGCCTCTGTGACTTGCCATACATGTGAGATGTTCAACATCATGGATTGAAGAAAAACTAAATTTTTTAGAAAACATGGTAGATAGCAACCTACCCATAAATATCTCCCCTTTCATTGATTTTCTATGTTCGTGTTGTAGTTTTCTTTTCAAGGAAGAGTGTGTAGTGAAATGTCTGATATTGGAAAAGCAAATTCAGAAATTGTATTTAATTGACAGGCTTCATTGAATTAAAATGTTCAGTTCCTAGTTAAATAAAAATTATGAACATTTGGCGCATGAGCTATGTGTTTTCTAAATGGGATATAGGTTCCGTAAAACTCTTTAATATGCATCTAACTCCCTGTAGCCTTGAGACAGTGGGACAAATCTGTTTTTAATAAAATCATTGGTGTTTTACAAACAGACTAAAAAAATGTCAATTCTTTTGGATCACACTATTTGTGGATAACTGCCCAGGGTAGGATTGGACACGGCGGTTATGCTTTTCAGAGTTTTAAAGTTATTGACTACCCGAAATGATCTCCTTTTAAATGCTGTTTATCTCAGATGGTGTAGACAAAAGAGTTTGTAAGTGTGCAACTCCTGGGTCCCAGTTGCAGTCAGCTCACAGTCCTTTGATGTTAACCTCCAAGCATATTTCCATGCCTCAACAATTGATTGGGAGGCATATCTGATTCAGGTTTTGAAGGTGTAATCCTACTGGTAAGTAGCAAGAGGTTAAGGCTCAGAATTCTGGTTCCTGTAGTTCAGAGCCAACTGGGATCCAACTCTCCCCATTATTTGAGATGGCAGAAATAATGCCCCAGTTGTGTACTTTTTGCCTAAGGAGAGTATTGTTGAAAGACATTGGGTGAGGAGGGGAAATGATGCGAGGGCAAGTAAGTTATGAGTATTTTGCCCATGATGTGGCAAGAGAGGTTGTAGTCCTGGACACTGATGCAATTATTATCTACTGATTGTGGGTGATTTTCAGAGCACTTGTAAAAGACACATGTGGGTGGTGAGAGGAATCTGAGGGTGTCCTCTCTCCTTTCCCCAACATATCCTCCTCACAGGCTGCCAGGGAAAGGCTGTCACTATCAGATCCTGACCCTGGGGGTGGATATGCGAGGGAGGATCACCTAGGCTGAGGAGACATGGGGGGTGGAGATGACGCACCCTTAGGTGAGACATGCTATACCCCATCTCCCTTTTATAATGAGTCCGATATCACCCAGGCCTTTCTAGGCTATTACCAGTCACCTCCCTATTTTTCCAGTAATTCATCTCCCAAAAAAGCAGTCTAGTACTGTGAGGAGGAAGAGACAAACTAGAGCCATACATCCTACCTTTATTGGCTGTCACACACAAGGACACCCGTTATGTACTAGGACGATGAGGAGGCCAGCAAGAGCAATGCAGCACTTCAAATTCAGCAATAAGCGGTCGAGTTATTTTTGAACCAATTAACCTGGTGGGAAGATTAAAACCAGCAAGAACAGTGAGAATGGAATCCGCTGTGGAAGCACAGCAGTCAGCCATGCAACCAGGTTGGCAGTCTGCTGCGGAGGCAGGTGTGCGGACTGCTGGACGTGAGCAAACCTCTCCAGGAAGACGGCGTGGCAGACAGAGTTTTCAAGGGACTCGGATGCAGAGTGTATACAGTGGGAAGCAAGACTAACAGAAGATGGAGGCCTGTACCGGAATATAGATCAGGAAGTGGCGTGACCAGGTGAAGCTGCTGAGTGAGGCCTGAGCTGTGATAGATGCATCAGAGGTGTAAGCTAAGTCACAGAGAGCTGCTGTGGAGAAGGGGCGTGGCCCTGCACAAGAGAGACAGAGCTTGTCGCAGCATGAAGCCTCGCAGGAACGCTATAAGCCCTGACTAGTAATTATATATTTAACTAAAAACTGTCAACCAGCCATAAAAAAAGGTTAAACCACAGACATAAGGCCATACATATCAAAGGTCAAAATCCAAGAACCGATTCCATATCTTCTTATGGTGAAACCTATTCTGTTGAGAAAACAGTACTTTTTCAATTAATACCAAATTATGAAGCTCATCAATCCAATCTCTCATTAAAGGATGTCTCCATCTTCAACTTTTACCTGAGATGTATGGACAGTTTTCTCTACTGGGATAAATGGCTTAGGTCTGTATTCTCTTTCATGGCCTTCACAGATGTTGGTGTCAAAAAACGATGCACTACATAAGGGGGTCGTGTATCAGACAACACCCATTTATTTAATAAAGAAACATATTTCACAATGTTCAACTGTTTTATTTTATGTGGTTTATAGACTGACATTCTGTTACAAATCTATGAATAACGTTCTTAAAAGGAGCTATATTAATTAATGCATTAGTCCATAATTAATGTGTGCAAATAAGCACGAGGCAGTGAAACTCTCTGCCCGAACTAGATTAATGTATGTCCAAGGTAGGTTAGGCATTAATGCTTCCAAAATCACAAATCAGAAGGATTTGCCAAATTCTCAGGACTCAGCATCAGTCCAAAATTAGTAGGACTTTTGAAAACAGTGTTGGGCTGTAAATGCCACATCTGTTGCCGCTAACAATATACTTGGGGCTTGAATGGAACTCTAAAGGCAAAAGGAGGTATACACACCTAAATTGACACCTTCAGATTCTGTGCAACGGGTGGGCACTGGTATGAATATTAGTAGGGCTGAGGTCGATACATTGAGTACAATAATATGGGGTGCTATTAAGACCTATTGTTTCAATTTTAAGAGGTGGGGGTCATAATTTACATTATGAAAGTGGAAAAAACAGTGTTTCCCTCTTATGTAAGGAACAATTAATAGAATGTGCAAAACATTTCATCAGCTTAGAGCATTGACAATGCAAATATTCTTTTGGGTAAGTCAAGTATAATAACACTCACACACCAATAGAACGATTTGCATATAACTGGAGATATTCTGAAAGAAAACAAAAATCCTTGCCCACCAAAAGGGGTACTATAGGAAATGCTAACGTGGACCTCCTTTAGGTACACTGATTTGTGTCACCCCATGCAAGTGTCATTGTGATGACCTGCTCCCTCAAATCAAAACATATGTATTGTATTTGGGGTCACAATAGTGCCCCCTGGCATTCCTCTGATTGTGGCATCCTTGCCAGATGACTGGAAACGCATTGTCTTTCACTGGCATTGTGGCCTGCCATTGTGAGAACATTTCTGAAAGTGGGTGCTGTCATGCTAGCTGAGGGGTGCAGGCTGAGCTTCATGCACAAACCCGTCGTCCCTGCCTCAGCCCTGCCACAGACCTCAGACCTGTCATCTAAGCCTTGGTTCTCTCTAACCTGAAGAGTGGCAATGTCCTCCTTCCAGGTGTTCCAGCCCCAAACCCTGGTCCCTCTGACTTTCACTGGTTTCCCCTCCAAGACTGCATCACCTCACAGATGGAATAATGCAACATCAGGGTCCAAGACATCTTCACATTAGAGCCTAAGAAGTGTAGAAAGGAAGCAATCTCTTGCTGGGCGGCCTGGCTTTGAAATAACGGAGACAGAAAGATCAGGTTATTTGACTCTTTCATGCACTTCAGGAAAGAATTAAAGGCCCTCCTCTTCAAGGAGCGCTACAGCGACCAATAATGATGCCAAGCATCTCATGGCGGCCACCCAACCCTTTGCCACACCTCTTCCTCTCCTTTCCTTCTACTTCGGCAGCGCTCTATCGCTTCTAAGCTGGACTTGCTCTATTTGAATCACCTACATACACACTACTGAATTTACTAATGTTGTAAAAGGGCAACACACCACAGCAACATGGAAATCTACATTAAAGTATGCACAAAAAACGTAGTGCAATGCATTACTAAATACATGTCCCATCGCTTAGAACGCAATAAAGGATTACCTGTGGCCAATCACAATGCAATTCACATGTCCAAAATATGAGGACATATGGATGGCCCTGGGGAAAAAAAAGGCCATAACACCAACAACATGAGATTGGACTCATCACGACTTTGGCGGTAACCCTTAAATCTGGCGGTAGCGCTATTACCGCCGGATTTAAGGGTCTGCCAAATCAGGACTTCAGCTCTGAGCTGGGAGGAAATCCGCCGAAAATTTGCGCTATTACCGCCGGCGGGAAATCCGCCGGCGGTAAGAGCGTAAATTTTCCCCATTGAGCCCAATGGGGAATGGGGCATTCCCGAATGGGCTCAATGGGGAATGGGGATTTACTTTACCACTGAACTCGTGATCCGGCGCTAATACCGCCGGCGTTACCGCCCAAGTCGTGATGAGGCCCATGCCTGACATTTGGTCTAAACACTGAAAGTGCCCAGATGCTGAGTGTTTGGAATCAACCCATTTTTGATGCACATTTAAATTGGCCACAATTCTTTTCTTTGCCTGCTTTTTTCTAGATTATCAAAAGAAGTCACCTTCTTTCATTCGATTATGAAACCATTTGTGATTGCTGTTTAAAGTATTATACAAAAGAAGTGTTCCATGATTGCATCAGTCCAGATTTCGAAGAAATGCATCACACCCTTTGTTTATTGCCGTGACTCACAGACGCCTGAAATGTAAATAGGTGTAATCAAATCAAGGATTCAATTGGCATCAACTGGGAACTTTCATAAATAACATAATTAACAAAATGACAAGTATACGGTTATGAAATTCATATTCTGAAGACATAAATGCATGTTTACTTTACCAGCATTTTCCTCAGAACAAAGGCGGAATTTCGAACAAGGAAAACAAATAGCATTTCTCTGGGGGATCGCAGTGAATCTCAACTCCTATTTTGTTTTAAGCAGCACCCTCATTCCACACAGCATACACCAATCACGAATCTACTGTTTTGTCAGATATACCTGCTCAAGCTAATGGATGCAAGGTAACGCCCGTGTGCTTCATGCACCTTGAAGAAAGTCCATGTTAATGACCGTTCTGCATACTTTGCCAAGAAAGGCAAGGTAAGTTGAGGTAACACAGAGCTTGATTAAGAGTGTGCCGGTCCGGTAAAAATGCTAATAACGTATCCAGCATTTTTATCAGACTGGTGACTCCAAGTTTGCCAATAGGGGCAGCTACTACTGGCAGGCCTGACCTGCCGTGAGTTCAGACGCCTACTGGAAAATTATGACCCAGTCACTGACATTTGTACTACTGGTGCCGGTGATTGGCGTAAACCCATTCAATGGAGATGGGAACTTATTGCTGTTGCCGGCACCCGTAATATCCCGCTAACAGCAGGATATTGGGTGCTGGTAACAGTAAGGTGAGTTTCCCGGTAACCCGCCAGTACTACAGACGGATTACCGGCAAACTCGTGATGAGTCTTGTATAGTTGTCCTTGGTTTGTGTGTGTAAATAAGGTGCTTGGTGTGAATCTCTGTAAGTTGGACAGTGGGAATGGCGAGAAGTAGACAGGGTGTCCTGCTGGGAAGCGCAGATGGGAAGGAGCCTTTACCTGAGCACTGGGTGTGGATTCTGCTGTGGTAAGGCAGGTAGGAAATGTGTGCAAGGATGTGATAGCCATAAGGGCAATTCCAGAGTTAAGTACATAGTAGAGGATGCATTGGAGTTAAGTGGGATGTTGACAGAGTTTAGCATATACATCTGCTTAAATGTGGTAGGCCTTGTGGTAGCTTTGTGGAGAGGTGGATGTGATCTAAATTTGGCAGATACTTGAATGACTAGTTAGAGAGGGGTACATGGCGAGGGAAGGAGAGGGTCCATATATGGTGATTACATAGGGTTCTGTTGCTTTTGGCATGAAGCCAGCAAGATCAGGCGGATTGGTCTGAGTTATTTGTTCTATGTTTGGTTCATTTCAGCTGAAGAGCCATGTTTTTAAAAAAAAAAAATGTAATGTCTGGTGGTTCACTTCAAGTCAGAGATGTTTGCGTAGTGAATTCAAAGTCTGTCAGCTAGTAATGAGAAGGACGACCCTCCTTGTCCACTCCACTTAAAGCTGGCGGCACGGACAAGAAAGGTTTTGCTTGAACTGAGATATCAGATTGATGTGTAGTTCGGATCTATCATTCAGAAGCAAGCTGTACCTTTTTCATGTTAAATGCAGTGGGTAATCCAGAGGATTTTGAAGTGTATATATTGTTTTTACTTCGTACCAATGCAGCATGAGAAGTTATGGGTTGACATGTTCAAACTTTCTAATCCTAACAAATAGTCTTCTCGCCGGGTGTTGTGCATTTTATAGCTTTCCCATGAGGTCATCAAGGATCTCTAGGTGAAGGCTTTTTGTGTAATAAAGTCTTGCTGGGACAGGGAGTGAATGAAAGTTATGGCAGTGTGGATGGTAGTGTGTGAAGTTGGGAGAAACGGCTTTTGATGATCATTCTGACTTTTGACTCTAGAATGAAGCTACTATCCAAGTTTGGAGGTTCCTTCATGCTCAGAATAGTACTGGGTATGGGCCTAACGCAGCCATTCAGGGGACTGAGAATATGTTTGGCAGTGTTGTACTGAGGTCGTTTTTGGAGGGGTTGAGCTTTAATGTATTTGTCTTCATCCATGCATCAATGTGAGAAAGATATCATTTTAGGTCTTGCTTGGAAGTTGAACGGTGTGTTTCCAGTTTGTGGATCATTAAGGAGTTGTCTGCGTAGTTGATCAGGTGAGTCCAGAAAGGCTGATGAGTTCTAGAAGTGGAGTCATGTACATGTTGAAAAGTAGAAGTGACAATGTGAAGCCTTTTGGTAGTTTAGAATCCAATCAGCTTGGCTTGGATCTGAATGAGGCTTTAATAGGGGCTTTGGATAAGATTGTGAGGAAGGAGATCATCAGGCATTCAGCCATTAACCTGATTCCAATGGATATCATTCTTTGTATATGTAGTTTGGCACTGAGTGTGTCAAGGCTGCTGAGATGTCCAGAAGAATAAGAACACTGTTTGAGTCGTACAATGTTGATGATGTGGTCCTCATAGGTATGAAGACATGACATGCCTTGTGAAGCAGATCCTTTTATTCAATGAAGTCTTGATGTTTATGAATTTGTATTGTATTTTTCCAATGAATGGAGTGTTAGGGATTGTTGGACGATAGTTTGCCTGGTAATTTGGGCCCCTCTCTGGTTGTATGACATGGGTTTGTTTTAATAGTAATGGGACGGTCTTGCTTGTGATACTGTTATTGAGCAATGAGTGGAATGTAGGTTTCAGTTACATGTGTTATATAATGAGTTAAATAGATTGGGGGATATGTATCTCCAAGTGGCCCTGCATGGTTGCTTGAGGGTGTAGTAGTGAGAAGATTCTGCAGGGAGAACTGGTAGTAGGTAGTAACTAATGGGGAGGTTAGATTGAAGTGTGCTGTCTCTTTTCAGTAGGTTGAGGGTGTGGTGTTTTTTTTTATCCAGATATTCTTGGATGAGAAGAATCTCTTAGGTAAAGTGGATTTTGGACAGAAGCACTCCTATAGCCAATTTTCCTTTCCCCTTCATCATGCTGGGGATTCCTCATATCTTCTTGCCCGTTCCCTATTTCTTTCTCAAGACTTCCTCCTTGGGACTCTACTTGCATTCCTGCTGTGCGCTTCTGGGTCTCTGCTTGTCATTTGCGTGTGTTCTTGTGGGCCTCTGTTTTCAAGGCTGTTGGGAAACAATGCACCGCTGTCTCCTGTGATAGACTGACACTCATACATATCTAGTCCTACATATCCAAATACACATAATGGCTACCTCGTGTTTCATTGACAGCACTGGAGGATCGCTTGCCACTCACGTACAACCTTAATTGTAAAATAAAATCACTTCTAGCAATGTACCTGTGGTTCCAATTATGTCTTTGAACTACCCCTCTGCTACAAAAGCTACCCAGCCTGTCCATCTGAGCTTAGTCTGTCAAGCCTGTATGTTTCCCTGTGGTCTTTAGGACTGTATTGTTCTTTTTTCTTTCTACTTTGTGGGTCCACTGCAGATGTTACAAATCAGTCATTTTTTAACTCTCTCAATTGAGAAATATTTTGTCAGTGGTACCTGCTCCTCTGACCAGCATGGAAGCAGCTGGAATGAGAAAGTCTGCACTTTGCAAGGCTGACGAGCTGTGTTCTTGACACAACTCTTATATACAACCTAAGGTATGTCAGTACAGGATAAAATCCTCTTTTTTTCGGTGGGACTGTCATCTGTAAAATGAAGAGCTGCCAATTTCAGTGAGAGTTTGGTGAAGCTGTTTGTGGGAATATATTGCTAAGTGAAGAACCATTTAGTTTGCCCAACCTGACGGGCAAGTGCTTGATGTAATCTATCTACAAACACAACTATTAACACATTTTTGTAATATTCTTTAAGCATGCTTTGAGCAAAGTGAATATTGCTTGGAACATGCAGATGTATTAAACAGATGCCCACACGGTATTTAGTCAAACACAATAGATTGCACATGCATTTCTTGTTTAATGTATTACCACAATTTGAGTAAAAGAGAAAGGTGTTTGGGTTGGAGTTTGATTGAATGCAAAGTAACTCATTACTTGGATGAGTGCATTGACTGCCATATATGGGCACTTTAGTTTCTTGTCAAATGTAGTAACACACTTTGAGCAAAGGGGACATGTATTTAAGGGCATTCAGTGTGATTGAACATTCACTCACACATGATTTTGATGAGCACAATAGCTGACCAAACAAGCATATCAATTTCTTGATGACGTGTGCAGAGCACTTTGAATGAAGTTTAAGACCCTGTGGGCCAAACTGGCTTGAACGAATGCATTCTTGCCACACAATTTAGTAGAGAGTAAGAGAGTTAGAGAGTAAAAACTGACTTACAAGAACACTTGAAATTCCTCTCAAATATATGAGTGCACTTTGAGTGAAGATATCTGTCTTTTGTGCATGCATCTTGATTGGACGCATGGTCACACATGGCTTGGCTGACTACAATAGCTGACACACATAGCACAAGCAATTGAATTGTAATAACATACCACCTCCACCTGCCAGGACAGGCAGGGTGGTTGTGGTGGGGTGGGATGGTTTGGTTGTATGTTTGCTCACATATGATATGTCTCATTTATTAACACAGTTTAAGTGTTCAGTGAAGGGGACATTTTTTGGGGCACACAGCTTGATTGAATGAACACATGACTTGCTTGATCACAGTATCTGATAAGAGGGCTTGAATTTGTTGTGAAATTTCTTTGCACACGTTGAGCAAGACTGCTTGGAATGCATTCTCTGTAGTGTATTGCAGTTGAAGTCAAATGGAAGATGACACATCACAGTAGTACCGCGGTTTTAAAAACACACTAAAGCCTATCCGTGTCTTAATTGTCTTCGGCAGTAATTAACTACATATACTAAGGGCCTCATTACGACCCAGGCATTAACCATGGTGCTATTAGCGCCATGGTTGACGCCGGTAATTTACCTATTCCGCCATTGTGAATGGCGGAATTACCGCCCCATTCCAAGGTTGGTGGGGCGGTAATTCCCCATTTACCATTTTTGCCCCCATAGGGCTCAATGGAAATGGGGGAAGGTAGTAGTTACGGTACTGCAAATTGCGGTAACGTAATTACCTCTGAGGTCCCTTTGCAGGTCCAATCCTTAACGGCTGGTAAAACCAGCCATTAAGGTAGGGACCCACAAAGGGACTTCGTAATTAGGCGGTAAGGGGTTAACAGTGCCGCCACCTTTTACGGCGCCGTTAACCCCTTACCGCCTGGGTCATAATGAGGCCCTAAATCTTGAATGCCAATAGCCAGAAGTGGTACTGGGAAAAGAAGACACAAAAATAATGTATGCTTTACAGCAGACACCTCTGATGGTTCACCTGTAGGGATGTACAAAACATGGATTACAGCACAGTACAACAATGGTTTTCTACCAGAAGAAGCGTATCAACCACAGTTAAAAGTACAAGGATGACCATTGAGACTGTGGTTAATTTAGCTACTGAAGCTTCCAATGTCATCACAAGCTTGACTATATCTGGTACTTTACTTCTGCCAAACAAAACCCCACTTTCCCTAACATCTGGGGCTGGCAAAAAGGATACATCTGACATCCTCCCATTGTAGCATACTAGGGGGCATATCCAAGTTTTGTGGGACGTCTGTTGAGGTGCAAGCAGGACAATCACCCACTGAGTATTTGTTATGAGGAGATGTTATCAATGAGGAGCTTTTGGAGTTATAGCTCTCAGATGTATGTCAGAGAAAGCAGGGCCTCGGTCAGTTTCCCATTGTAGAGATGCAGATTGCAGAAACCAATTCATCTCACCAACACCTTCCTCCTGAGCCTATGTATCTGATGATGACAATGGAGGTGGTGATTATTCGGATGTTGCAGACAAGACAGAGAGATATTTCTAAGAAGACTGACACTGAGTTCAACACCAGATCCTGCAATGAGCCCGAGGTACTGGTGGTGTAGGAAGCAAACTCTGAAAAGTCATCTGCCATCACAACTCATGGATCAATATCGAGCGCAGGCATTCCAGAAAGCATACATGTTGTCTAGATTTCCCTCGCAACATCTAGTGAGAGACTCAAAGCCTCAGTGAGGTACATCATCATCACCAAGCAAGGTCGGAGTCAAACAGGCCATCACAGCAACATTGGACCTCTATGGCACATGGTTCCTCTCCTCCTGCCCCTACTTAGCTGCCAACGTCACCCACTGCAGCTACTGTGGGCTCACGGCACGTATCTTCTATGGGATTATGTTGTCAAGAGATGCCTCCTGCCACCTGAATACTGAGCCTAAGTTGGCGTGTACAGTGGGAAGGCAGAGACTAATCTGGGTACCTCACACATTATTCGCCATATTAAAGCAACATCATGCACATGAATGGAACAAACATAAACAGCAACAGTCCCTTGGGAATCATAAAATACTCAGCAGCAGGATGGCACTACACCAAATGGCACTACAACTACAAAAGGAGGTCTGACGTTTTGTTAAACCCACAACAAACCTCTCACAGCAGAAAGCTATAGTTGTGGCATGGGAACAACACAACCTAAGTGCTGCCATTTGAGTGCGGCCAGATAAATATCATAACGACCAATGAATATGATTGGTGTATGTACAATTGGTGTTAACGCTGGCAGTAGACCTTATGCTGTACATCTTTGTTGAGAACAAATGCCTTAGGGAGCGTATGGTAAACGCTTATGCTCACTGGCAACATCCCAGATGAATCTGTTTTTTATGAAGGGCTATATCTGAGTTGTATTATCCAGTAGATTTGGTGGTAAGAAATTATTTGGATATAAAGAAGAGTAGAAAAGTGTACTTCAATGCAGATATTTTGACTAGTGGCCAAAGCACCAAGATCATGCCGCAACAGTGTATTGGGTCCTCGTTTCGTCTACAATTGTCACAGGTGATGCTACTTTGTGCATGCATAGCTTTGATGGCAGGAGCCACACAGGTACTGATAGCTGGGATAACATGAAGCAAGTGTAGGCAGAGTGGCTAATTCCCTGACACCTGTATGTGGGCCTAGTGGCACTGAACAATGGCTCCAAGGTAATCTCTACCATAAGGCTGGGAAACATAGTGTATGGCCCATGCTTTGCACATGTTCTTCAACATGCAGTGACGGTTCTGCAGCAATTCCTACCCTGTCCATGAAAGGTGCATATGGCACAGAGGAGGTCCCGTTCCAATCAGTCATAGCTGATCTGCAAGTATTATAAATGCAAGACAACCTCCCATATCAGGAGCTGAAAATGTCTGCGCTAACCTGCTGAAATGCAACCTTCCATACACACCTCTAACTGTGTGAGAATATCAGTGCTGTACGTGACTTGACCTGGAGGCACAGTCAATGATTGCATAGGGCTGCCTTTTAATCAAATTAGTGGCAGTGTATGCACAGTGTCTTCTATGTGCTACAGCCCTTTAGAAAAGCCACGCATCACGTGAACCAAAGCTCTCTGTAACTTAGTGAGGCGCTTCCCTTGATAAACTTGTTGGAAATTAGCCTGTCCATACAACCAACAGAACATGAACGGACGTGTCAGAAATTAATTGTGCAGTTATTGAGACATCTGCTATCAATACATATTGATTCATTCATTCAGCCATTCATAAACGCATGAAATAAAGCATTCACTATCATTTGGCATATTGCCTTGACCCCTGCTTTGATATGAATGCGGTACAGACTGAAAAGTGTAGGATGACACATCGAGAAGATGCAGGTGAAATTTGCAATTTTAAGAGGCATTTGCAAGAACAACAACAGCAGAGCAACCCCAAAAGACATTCAAAAGAGGTCTAGAGTACTGTAGCCTTCTCTTAGCAAGTGCAAATGTGTCAGGTACAGACAAACCCCATATAGGGTGTGCACCATTCGTACACACACACACACATACACCAGCAGGTCTCAAATGCCAACTTGGAAAGGAAGATGACACACTGCGGTATTGGTTGTCCAAGTGGTCTGTGTTGCCAGTAACACTTGTCCGTGTTGCATCGATATAGTAAGTGTTCTCCAGTTAGGATGTCATTAAAAAAAACGTTTTAATTAAGCTGGAACAGTTGCTATGACAAAAGAAGGATTGTCTATACGCCTCATGTTAAACAACTGATGTTCATCAAAATGATGCAGAACACATCCCAGCAGTATATGGTGCAGCAACAGTTTCCTCAAAATCATTATCTAAGTATGGTCAAGTCAGTGCATGGCTTCCTTTACATTGGAAGCAATGTAATCCAGAACAGTGGAGATGGGCTGGTAGCTACTGTTGCCATGGATACTGCTAGCTCAGTTTCTAAATGTTAAATGAACATTTGATGGTGCTGGTAATTGCATATGACTGTGGGGGTGAGGAGGATGCATATGTTGTTGATGACCCAGAATATGGGAACACGCCTGTTATATTTTCTACCCCTCTTTTGTAAATGTAACACTGCTTGGGTGTACCTCCACATTGCTTGAACTGGATGAATCACTCAGACAACAATGTTTTGCCACACTATCTGAGGGAGGGGTCGGGGGAGGGGCAGAGTTTTGAATACACCGTCACGGGGAAGGGGTGAACACGCATTATGTTTAATAATTCAACAGGGAAGAGCTCAACTCGATATTTACACATCCCTGTCTAAAAAGGGGCATACACACAATTGTGGTGAATATCCTATTTTACATTTGTCACATGGGGTAGAGGGTGCAGACACAGGGGGTCATTTTCGCGTTCTCCATATTTCTTTATTTATTGTTTATGGCTGATGCAGAATACATATTATTCTCGCTCTCTCTCTGTCTCTCTCTGTCTCTCTCTCCATCTCGCTCTCTTTTGATTTTTGATTTTTTTTATTTTTTTAAGAAGAAAGGGAATGAGAAGAAAACAACATAACATCAAAATGAGCATTTTCAAATCTGGTCGAGTTGGTACTTTATACAATTCTGAAACCAACTAGTTAATTTCACCACCACCAACACTTCTCTCTGGCTAAAAGTCTGCCTGTACACTAGGCAGCATATCCTAACCTGCTGGGCAACGTTTTTTTGTATCTCTGCTTTCTGTGACATACATCCTGGAATGCTGCTTCAAGTAGGTTAGGGTTTTTGTTTGCAGGTATCACACCAGCATTGCAGGAAAATAACTCAGTCACTGGAAGGGCACACGTTGTCTTACAGTCATCATGCATTTCCTATTGCCCACTGAGCATTCAACACCTTCCCTCTCACTTGTTTTGAGTTGACAGGGGCTCCAGACGGTGAAATGTCATTTCCACTGGCAGTGCTGCAGTTGTTCCAAGGAGGTTGGTGTACCCATTGATTGGCTGTCTGAGATATTACTCTTCCCGATGGACACATGGCACAAGGTGCACTTGATCGCCTCAGCCTCTGCTTTTAATATGCCCATAGGCACATGAAAATAGTCCCTGGCCCTTGGTAGTGGCCCATGGAGGACATTCTTTCTGCACTTCATTTACCTCTAGAGAGAGTCCTGGGACATCCTTATACACGTGTAGGGCTGAGTGCATCCTCCTTGTGAACCCCGTGCTTCTGGCTCTGCTTCCCACTCACCCACCACCCTGTCACGTGTACCCTCCTGTATATGTTTCTCCACCCCTCCTGCAGGCTCTGACTCCCTTTTCTCCGACATAACTCAGCATGTTCCTCTTTCTTGCTTCCCCCAACCTCCTTGTGCCCCAAATCATCCTCAGCATCATTCGTGCCATCACCCTGAGTGTTATCATCAACTCCAGAGTCACAGCAACTCCCACTGTGAATCCCAGCACCAGCACCATCTGTTGGGAAAGGCAGATAACTCATTTAATACACCATTTCCAATATGCTAAAGAAGTGTGCCTCCCCCTTCACATGTATGATAGTAGGTAAAAGATCCCACATCTACCTTTAACACTGCATCAATAATGCTGTACTTAGCGAGTGACAGTACAACATCGTCATTATTATCCTTTGCCATATTATTCTTCAGAACAAGATAACACAACAGACGTTTTCGCCAAAATTATGTTCCACAGGGAAAAAACAAAACAAATTGACAATGCAAAACTAAGTTGCTTACTAAACTAAGAAAATGATAAACTTTCCACACAAAAATAACAAAGGTTTCACACAACAAACGTACAACACGCAATCCTAGTTGCTGGCAAAAATAGAGCCTAATTGCACTACAAAAACTCACCTTCTCTTACTGCTTGGTGCAGACCAGCCCTGCCTCTCATTCCTGATGTCAAGTTCAATCCAGAAAGGGAACAAAAAGTTACATGTTTCCTTTATAAACATCCCTAATTGCTTTCAACCTAATAAATCAATTGAGGATTTACGCACAAACCCAATTCACACACATGTTCACAATGTCATCAGAATCTTTACATATCCAAAATCCCAATGGAAATGCACAGTCTCTTTGCAAACCTAGCACCGGTTTAGATTCACCCCATTACAGCATTTGAGCCCTCGGGAATTGTAATGTGGATTCTTGGGAGATTCACCCAGGTCCTCCCAGAAATAATCAGTTGAGAAGGATCACTAAAATGTCCTCGTCTTCTTTTTTTAAAATTATATATTTACAAGTATTTACAGAAAACAAGATAACTGACAACTGTCGACCAGCAATAATAAAAGGTGTACCACAGACATAAAAGTATACATATCACAGGTCAAGATCCAAGAACCAATTCCATATCTTCTCATAACAGTGACACTTCTTATGTCGAGAAAACAGTGCTTTTTCAATTAATGACAAATTATCAAGTTTATCAATCCAATCCCACATTAAAGGATGTCTCCATCTTCAACCTGTGATGGAAAGATTTCTCTACTGGGATAAATGGCTTAGATATGTATTCCCTTTCTTGGCCTTCAGAGATGTTGATGACAAAAACACAGTTCACTACACAAGGAGGGGGAGGGGGGCTCATGTACCAGACAACACGTATGTATTTATTTAATAAAGAAACACATTGCACATTGTCCAACTGTTTTATTTCATTTGATTTACATAGTGACATTCTGTTAGAAAATGTATGAAATATAATTGTTCTTAAAAAGAGATAACTATTAATTGTTGTGTTAGATTATAATTGAAGTGTGCAAATAAGTACACAGCTGTGCACATCTCAGCCCTAACCAAATTAATGTATGTCCAACATAGGTCACTCATTAATGCTTACAATATTACAAATCAGAAGGATTTGCAAAACTCTTGGGATGGGAAGGACTCAGCATCAGTCCAAAATGAGTATAACTTATGAAAACAGTGTAATGCTGTAAATGCCACATCTGTTGCCTCTAACAATATACTTGAGGCTTGAATCGAATTGTAAATGCAAAAGGAGGTATACACATCTACATTGCCACCATCAGATTCTGTGCAACTGGTGGTTACTGGTGTGAAAGTCAGGAGGGCTGGGTCAGCCATTTAAACAACAGAGGTTGATACATTGAGTACAATATTATGGGGTACTATTAACACCTATTATTTCCATTGTAAGAGGTGGAGGCTATAATTTACTTTATGAAAGTGGAAAAACAACGTTGTTTCTCTTACATAGGGAAACATGTCGTCAGCTTAGAGGAGTGAAGATGAAAATGTGCTTCTTTCGGGCCTCTAGAAAAAAAACAACCACTTCCACTCCAATAAAAAGATATGCACACAACTGGAGTTATTCTGCAAGGAAGAAAACAAACCCCCCCCGCCCACCATTAGGGGGACAATAGGAAATGCTAATGTGAACTCCCTGCAGGTACAATGATGTTTGTCACCCCATGCAGGTGTCATTGTGATGAACCGCTCCCTTAAATTAAAACATATTTATTGTATTTGGTGGTCACAATAGTGCCCCCTGGCATCCCTCTTTTAGTGGCAGCCTTTTCAGATGACTGGAACGCTATATTCTTTCACTGGTATTGCGTCCAGGGCACGCCAGTTTGGGAACATTTTTGAAAGTGGGTGCTGTCATGCTAGTCGAGGGGTGCAGGCTGAGTTTCATTCACAAACCCTGTCGTCCCTGACTCAGACCTGCCACATAACTCAGACCTGACATCCAAGCCCTGGTTCTCTCTCACATGAACATTGGCAAAGTCCGCCTTCCAGGTGCTCCAGCCAAAACCCGGGTCCCTCTGAAGTTGTGCAGCATGCCATAGCACACGTCATTGAAGATCTTGAGAAATGTGATCACATTATCCTCACACTCAAGGGACTTCACTGGTTGCCCCTCCAAGACTGCATCACCTCACAGATGGGCTCATGCAACATCAGGGTCCAAGACATCTTCTCATTAGAGCCTAAGAAGTGTAGAAAGGAAGCAATCTCTTGCTGGGCGGCCTGGCTTTGAAATAACAGAGACAGAAAGATCAGGTTATTTGACTCTTTCATGCACTTCAGGAAAGAATTAAAGGCCCTCCTCTTCAAGGAGCGCTACAGCGACCAATAATGATGCCAAGCATCTCATGGCGGCCACCCAACCCTTTGCCACACCTCTTCCTCTCCTTTCCTTTTAATGCTGCAGCGCTCTATCGCTTCCAAGCTGGACTTGCTCTATTTGAATCACCTACATACATAAATACTGAATTGACTAATGTAAAGGGGCAACACATCACAGCAAAATGGAAATCTACATTCAATTACACACAAACAACGTAGTGCAATGCATTACTAAATACATGTTACATGGCTTAGAAAGCAATAACGGATAACCTGTGGCCAATCATGATACATTCGCATGTCCAAAATGTGATGATATGTGGGTCTCCCTGTGGGGAAAAAAGGCCAAAACACCAATAACCTGCGATTGGACTCAATGCTTAACATTTAGTCTAAATCTTTGAAGTGCCCAGAAGCTGAGGGTTCGGAATCAACCCATTGTAGATGCACATTTAAATTAGGCTCAATTCGTGTCTTTGCCTTCTCTTTTCTAAATTAGCAAAGCATATGTCATTCGATTATGAAGCCATTTGTGATTGCTGTTTAAAGTATTATACAAAAGAAGTGTTCCATGATTGCATCAGTCCAGATTTCGAAGAAATGCATCAAACCCTTTGTTTATTGCAGTGATTCGCAGACGCCTGAAATGTAAATAGGTGTAATCAAATCAAGGATTCATTTAGCATCAACTGGGAACGTTCATAAACAACATAATTACCACCATGACAAGTATACGGTTATGAAATTCATATTCTGAAGATATAAATGCATGTTTACTTTACCAGTACTTTCCTCAGAACAAAGGTAGAATTTGGAAGAAGGAAAACACATTTAATTTCTCTGGGGGATCGCAGTGAATCTCAGCTCCCATTTTGTTTTAACCAGCACCCTCATTCCACACAACATACACCAATCACGAATCTACTGTTTTGTCAGATATACCTGCTCAAGCTAATGGATGCAAGGTAACGCCCGTGTGCTTCATGCATGTTGAAGAAAGTCCATGTTACTGACTATTCCGTATACTTTGCCAAGTAAGGCAAGGTAAAGTAAGGTGACATAGGACTTGTATGGCTTTGATTTGTGTGTGTAAATAAGGTGCTTGAAGTGAATCTTGTAAGTGGAATAGTGGGAATGGCGAGAAGTAGACAGGGGGCTAATTCATGGAATTATTGGGCGCCGAAATCTATAGCGCAAGTGTGAAAAATGCAGCGCACACATGGGAAACGCATGCGTGCACCCATTTACCGATTCATGGAAGGCATTGCGCGTGGCTTACTTGGGACCTGCACTGAATCCATGCGTGGTGCACACGTCACAGCGACATCCTGAAAGCTGTGCGCGAGTTGCCCAGTGAAGGCGCACAACTTCCAGTGCACACACCTAAAAAGGGGGCGGAACACGCGGGATGGGGAACAACACACCAAAATTTGGGCGGAACAGGGGAACTACGGCAGAGAAGCCCTCGCAACGCCCACACGCACGCTAACAACACGTATTCATGGAATTGAACAGGACAGACCAACGCACACCAAAAGACGCGCAAACCCAGGAACACGTCTGTCACGCGAAAGCAGGCAGAAGCAGTCCGGCGCAGCATAAAAGCACTCACAAACAACAGGCAAGCATACACACCTACTATGAATGTCCCATTCCTCACAGCAGTGATCGTAGGACAAAGCAGGAAGAGGAGGATAGCCAGGCCCTGCATTTTCTTACCCAGGACCAGCCTTTTTGGGATGCCTGATGACCAGGTCTATGGCAGGAATAGGTTTCCACCTCATATCATCCTAGACCTGGTCACTGAGTGGGAGG
Source organism: Ambystoma mexicanum (assembly GCF_040938575.1). NCBI lineage: Eukaryota > Metazoa > Chordata > Amphibia > Caudata > Ambystomatidae > Ambystoma > Ambystoma mexicanum. The sequence goes on along the minus strand of NC_090932.1, from coordinate 358,703,996 downwards.
ATGACCTCACATCACCCACCTTGTGCTCCCAAGCATTGAGCCCCTTGGAAAAGGTGCTCAATGTACTGCATTTTTTGGCCACTGGGTAATTTCAGCGGACAACTGCCATAGTTGGGGGTTTCTCACAGGCCACGCAGTCACGCTGCCTACACCAGGTGTTGGCAATCATGAATACAGGCCCCTTAATCCGCAGGCACATATACAGGCCCAGAACACCTGCAGAAAGGCAGGTTATGGTCCAGGACTTTTACGGGGTGGTGCACTTCCCCAGAGTGGTCGGTGCCATTGATCGCACCCATGTGGCCCCACATCCACCTAGGGCCACTTAGCACATCTATCGCAACCACAAGCATTGGCATTCCATCAACTTGCAGGTTGTATGCGATGCCAAGGGAATCATCACCTCTGTCTATGCAAACTATCTCGGGTCCACACATGACAGTTTCATATTCAGAATGTCAGCCCTACACTGGGACCTGGAAGCTGGGAGGCATGGCAGCACATGGCTCATTGATGCGTACAAATGCATGCGCACATGCATGCATGTCACACACAGACAAATACACAAACCCAACTAATGACAACCAGTATCACTTCCCCAGGGAACAGTGCCTACCCTCTGAGCACCCACATGATGACGCCAATGTGGACCCCCACCACACCAACCCAGGTAAGATACAACGCAGCCCATATTGCAACACGGGGCATAGTGGAGCACACATTCGGAGTGCTCAAGTCACGTTTCCACTCCCTTGACTGCTCTGGTGGGCAGCTACTATATGCACCCCAGTGGTGTGCAGAATCATTGTGACAGCATGTGTCCTGCATAACGTTGCAACCCGGCGGGGCGTACCGGTGGACATGGTGGTGCCCCAACATCCCCAACCACACGCACGCCTGCTGAGCATGGGAGGGGAAAGGTTGTTGGCGAGGCAGCCCGTACCAAGTTTGTGGCTACATTTTTCACCTAAACACCCCCCCCGTGCGCTGTGCACACAGGCCTGGCACATTCCAGGTGACAATCGATGATGACAAAGGGAAGGTCAACTTTGACAACCTTAACACCCTGAGAATCTGTCCTTGGAAATGCAGCATTGTGTGCATCCCTAGCCACTTAAACAAACCCAATCCTGTATGACCAAATTGCACACTTGCAAGCCACAGATTCCAAACCCACAATGCTAAATAGCACATCCAAATGCTGGTATATCACCTAAACCTCCCTCAACCCCAGGTCACCCACCCCAAACACGATGCAATGGCATGCAATGTGAAAAGCTCCATAAAAATATCAACACACATGACACAGCTGTCACAAAGCACACTGTTACAAATGGAAACAGGCCACAGACAAACCCCTCAGACACGCATTCTGCAGAAAAGAGTGAGCAAAACGCCCAACCTATACTAAAAGTATATAAATGCATGCCACCAAAGGCCTGAGCACCAAAACCTCAAACCTTTGGTGGCATGCATTTCAGGGAATCCCAAAGAATAAAAAAAAATGCGGGTGCTGCAGGGTTGTCGCCCACAATACCCCCACACCACACAGTACAGTGAGTGGTGTCAGTGGCCTGGAAACCCCTGCAGCTGCATAAAAAAACAAAGTAGAAACATGAGCCAGCATCACCAGTTCAAGATCACGAAAGTCAATGTGAACATGTGCAGCAGGGACACAGCACGTCTCAGAGGCAAGTAGTGTGTGGGTGAGTGGATGTTGGGGTGAGGGTGGGGGTGGCAGTGGGGGTGTGTTGTGTGGAGGGGTTTGCATGGTGATTCAATTAATGTTAGCATGGGAAATGCATGAACACACAGTGTAGCAGAGATTTACCATGTTAGCCACTCAGTAGTGGACACATCGGCAACGGAAACGCATTGCTGATCCTGTGACCATCATAAGCAAAGCCAACACAAGACTATCAATGTACCAGCATAACATATCATGAACACAGGACCCAACAGTGACAATGTCAGACAGTGAGTAAACACCATAGCACAAGTGCCTCAATGTGACATTGCCACCACACATCCCCCTACCACCATGAGAGTGGCTTTGACAGCTAAAGTGGGCATGGGACTGCATACCGCATGACGTGCATCAACAATGTATACAGTCAAGGCAATACATGAATTAGCAGAATGAAACCATGCATAGTCAACAATATACTCACCCAAATGCTGTCCAACCTTGCACTGGAGAAACCACCATGAATCCCCACTAGGGGTGTATACACAAGTATGACTTCAGACTGGCCACAGATATGACGGAAGTCCAATGCCTCTGTGTAAGTTACTGTCACACGGTGCGATCCTTGCGAGCAGATGGAAAGGGGAAGAAGGAGTGACATATGTGTCCAGACCCCAAGCTACAAACACAAACATAAGACAAGCCTGTATGGGGCCAGCCGGAACAAACAGTGGATGCCATCGGATGCCACATAGCACCACACTGCAACATAAATGCACAATAGACAAAAAATAAAAATGGCCATAGTGGACCCAGGGTGTGGGGGGCCACCCATGATGGGGGAGGTGCAGGGTGCACCTCAACACCCACATGTGTCTATGTTGAGACTAAAAAAGAAATCCTCCATGGGCTCATGGTCTTCATGGCATTACCTGTGTGAGATAGGTTGTCGTTGTCACCACCCCCTGGATGTACATCAGGAGGTGTGCGTGGCACAGGTCCCTGACCATGCATAGTCCCAGCAAGCCCCTCCATGGCAGCAAGCATGCACCTGATTCTGAATTAATATGGCACAGAGCATCCCATGCACCACCTCACGTATAACACCGAGTTCTGCAAGGGAGGCCTCACGTGACAGACAGACCTCCAACTGGCTTGCATGGAGTTCAGCCAAGAGGGTGCATTCCAGCTGCACTATAATCTGGTTTGCCCATTCATCCTGGGCCATGATGAGAGCATCCAGAGTACTACTGAGGGAGGTGTAATCTTCCCTCAGGGCTTCCCTGTTGGCCTGTGCGTCAGCAGCAATAGCTGAGCGCAGAGCCACCAGTTCAGCCCAGTGGGCCCGGTTGGATGCTGACATGCCCAGCCTGAGTGAGCGACACGTGGACTGGGTTGCCTGCTGCTGGAGCTCCACCTGCCTATCAGGGGGCAGAATGGAATCAGCCACACGTTCCATGCCTTGAGCCAACACCTCAATTGCTCCCCCCTGTTGCTGTACAATGGCATACATGGATTGCTCCCACCCAGTGTTCCCCATTGACACATGGCCAACGTGTTGCTGGGCACCATGCCTGTGGGGCCCAAGGAGACGTGGACCTTGCTGTGCTGGCAGAGCTTGCGGCTGCAGGACAGCATACCTCCGTCGATCTGCTGCCCCAGGAACAGGAGCAACTGGTGTGGAGTGTGACTCCGCACCCGTAACCATCACCGGCCAACATACCAACACTGACCGGCCCCTTGAGGGGTCTACCCCACTGCAGGTGTGGCGGACAGAACAGAATCCATTGCAGAATCACCCACCGTCGACGGCATGGATTCATGAGCATCCAACTCAACATCAGAGTCAGAGAAATCCTCAGAGCCATACCGAGAGGCTGGCCTGGACAGGATGGCCTGGAACACAGAGTAATGTTTGTGGTCTACCACCCCACGACTGGTGCTGGGATGGTGACCTGAACTCTCCACCATGTCTGGCATCTCCTCCTCCACTGCTTCTGGTGCATCATCACCTGTAAAGAAATTAAAATAAACATTAGTACACATGTCAGCAGCACATACCACACACATATACAACACTATATTGAGGGCCAACACATGAGGCAGCCATGTCACACACGACACAAACTCTGGCATGCATGCAGTGGCAATGAAATGGAAGGGGACCCTGAAAGCAGACATGGATGCATGTCAAATGCAAAACCTACACATGTACTGCATGGTGCATATCAACTGCATCACACACAACCTTCTGGCAGGCATACATCTTTGCCAAAATGTACAGATGACAACTAAGAGATGGCAGGTAGCATAGCCATGGCACATTTTCCAAATAACCACATCAGTATGTCAAATATAAGTGTCCATGACCCATGCAATATGCATGTCAACATTCACTACAAGAACATTAATATCAATAAAAGCACATGTGTCACAGGATGCAACAACGCAAGTGCCTTGAAATACAGTGAAGGGAGGCAAATGGATACATACAGGGCAGATCACTTTGACAACACACCAGTGAATAGGCTTGTTGAAGGGTGAAACATGGCTCAGAAGTGCGTGGGTGCAGTGCAGCACATGCATACGTCCTCAACTTTCAACAGAACCCAAAATGTAGTGATGTCAATCTTTTTACATGACGGCACTGTAAAGGCAAGTGCAGTCATCATGTGCAAAGTGTTGGCACTGGGTTGTAGGGATGCACTGCACCCCCAGGTCCCCCTGGGGAATGGCAGGGAGCCAGTGCATGGCACTGAATGGCTGACAACAGTACTGTGAAGTAGCAGACAGTGTATGCATGTGTCAATTGCATCATCTGAGACAACTGAGACTACAGCAGATGAGAGGTGGACAGAAAGCAGGACACTTGAGGAACCATCACAAGTACATCTATGCAGGCAGAAGACACAACAGCAGTCGTCTGGAAGCAGGGTGGCTTTAACAGAGGGAGGCCTGTGCCCGACACAAACAAGGGCACCATAAACATGTGCATGATGATGAAGTGACCCTGAGTGAGTATGAGCCCTCGTGTGCAGCACATATCCTGCATGCAATCTGCATAATGACAATCACATAACGGCAAAGCATTGCATGTGTCACGCATGTCACTCATCAATACATAGCCTGAACTGGCAGTCAATCACAACACATCACACAAGCAAAACACACATGGGTTCAACACACATGCATCAACACTCACTGGACTTTGCATCATAATCTTGCATCTCTCCCGCTCCCTGGATCTGTCCCTGATCGATGAAATCCGCAGGGATTCCCTCATGGGGAGTGAGTTCATCCTCCTCTGGTGCTGGCCCACCGCCAGTGACCAGAGTCAGGGAGTAATTAGAGGCCTGCTTTTGTTTTGCACAGCGTCGGAAGTCAGTCTAACGCTTGTGGCAATCCTGAGCTGTGCGCCTCTCATATCCCATTGCATTCACACCATCCGCAATGAACTGAAAGTGGACCTGACGCTGGGCAGGTGTAGTATGGCACCCTGCGCCGATCTGCATATCGCGGTTGTGTGCCGACACATAGTCCACCAGGGAGTCCAGCTCCTCTTTTTTGGAAGGCCTCTTCCTTTCTGTGCCGGAGGCCAATGCCGTGTCTCGGGTCACAGCCTCATGCGCAGAAGCACACTTCCACCTCTTGGCTGTTTGTGTGGACTCTGAGAGGCAAATGCCGCTCAGGTCAGTTGGGGCAGTGGCGATGGTGGACTGGCCAATGGCAGTTGGAATTGGCATGAAGATGGAAGGCCTGGATTGTGTGAGTGGCCGCTGGGTTCTGTTGCCAGGACCCAGCAGCACAACTGCCTCAATGCCAAGGGCTGTGACCGACACAGTCCTGGCTGGCAGACTCACTGCCTGGGTGGTGTCGGCTGCATCTGCCCATGCAGATCCCGCCACCCGGCTGCTTGGGGCAGCAGATGGCAAAACTGCCCCAGGAACATGTGCCTTGGTCACAGCGACCTTGGACACACGTGGCTTGGCCTTCCTGCCCTGAAAATCTGCCTGGGCGTCCTCTGGCAAGGCAGCCTGCGCTGGCTGACCTGAGCCTGTGTGGTGGATGCCACAGCTGCACCTGCAGCTAAAACCACCTGGTGGCCCGTGCCAGCAGATGACATTGCATGTGGGGTGAGATGTGCACTGGGGATGACTGCAGCAACAGCATCTCCCTGAGGTGCTGGGGGTGGTGGCATGGCTGTTCCAGAAAGTTGCTGGACATCCTGCCCCAGTGGTACACCCTGGCCACGTCCCCATCCACATCCACCTTGGCTTACCTGCACTCCCTCGATTCCATGGCCACCTCGGCCAGGTGCCCCACCACACCCAACCTTGGGAGCTCGCCCTGCTTTGCCGCCCTTCCCTTTTAGTGTCCTCCCAACCATGGCACAGATGGTATGTTGCCAATCGGAGGTGCACACAACATTGTCCTGGGCAATTGGGGTTAAGGGGGCAGGGTATGTGATGTTAGATGCACCCCTGTGCTCCTGCAAGGCTATCTGTGACACCTGGTGATAAAAGAGGGGTCACGCAATGCTTAGGCACCCCACAAAATGATAATAAATGTGCACGCAACTCCGGGTAGCCCACGTACATGGAATAAACCTCCCACAGTACGCTGTGGCACAAGGGACCCAAAAAATACATACATGTGGAACACGCAGGCTACTCTGACCTCGAAAATGGGTAAGTGACACATAGGGGCAACCACAGTGGGAAAAATAAGCATGCACGACTCACTGTCTGCCTTGCGTGGAAAAGAAAAACACACACGTGTGTGCGCATAGGCAACTCCCCCACCAAAACAAGAAGAACTAACTTTAAGCACTGTCAAGTAATCGCGTGTGAACCCATAAGAAGAAGAAACACACGCGGTCGGTCTCCACAAAAAGCACGTATAGCAAACTGCTTATCCATGCAGACCTTTAACCCCTGGCGTGTCACGTCACTTACGCACTTATGCGCTAAGGGCCTTTCCTCGGAATACACACTCACGTGCTCTTTTTTCATGTGTGGAGTCAGTCTGTATCAAGCTGGCCATGTGACAACACACGGAAGACCCCCCCCCCTAGTAGCCTCCTATGCGCCTTCTGCTGCTGCCAGCCTGCCTGCTGCCAACATGCCCTGCTATTTGGTGCCTGCACAGGGATCCTTTACCTAAGACCACCTCTGCTGACCCAGAAGACTCCCGACTGGTGTACCATCACTCCACAGCCCAGCCCCAGGACCAAGTTGCCCACCCACACCTGCCTCAGGGGTTGCCATGTCTGACTCAACACCATCTGGGGCCAGTGGCAACCCCAAGTTAGAGAGGCAGAGGGCTGCCAGCTTCACTGTAAATGAAGTTGGCCTCCTGGTGGAGCGAGTCCTGGGGAATTATGATGTCCTCTTCCCAAGTTTGCGCCTGAACAGGGATGGACGAAGGAGGATCTGGAAGGACATCGTAGATGCCATCAACGCAGAGGGGGGGGCATCCCGCAACTATATCCCGGCGCCTTGTTGATGCGCATGGAGAAGTGGGGAGCTGGGACCAGCTGACCAACATCTAGATTAGGGTCCTGGAGCGCATTAACCCAGCGCTTCACCACCAGGTTCTCCAGATGCAGACGAGTCCGGAGTCGAGTGGAAAGTGTCCATGTGTTCATCTCCAGCGTAGTGCATGTTGAGGTGCCTCAGGTGTGTGCACCTTGGACGTATGTCTGGCATGCCCCATTTATGGATTCTGTATGCAGGGACATGACAGTGAAGCATGTGAGTCTGGTCAAGCATGCCTGTGTCTGTACCTGGCCATGTCTGTTGTGTGAACCATGGATGCTGATGTCACCCTCATGGATGTGCATGGTGTACATGTGCGTGTTACTGAGTGCTGAGTGTGTGACTGAGAAATGCAATGGATGCATGACACATGCACATCTCGATGCATGCATTGACTGTTGTGGCCTAGCTGTCCATGATTGCACTGTGTGTGGGGGGTTGACACGGACAGATGCATGACTATGCAGTGGTGTATGTACATCTGTGTTGCTTGCAAGGATCTGTGTGTTTTGGAAGGTGATGATGGCTATGACATACGACAATGCCACTCATGTGCTTTTGCTTTGTGTCTAGCAGATTTACGTTCAGTGCCCTGATGCTTCTGTTCAATGTCTCCCTTTCCAAAGGGGTGAGTGAAGAAGAGGGCAGAGACCGTGCTGTGGAGCAGAGCGGCGGGGATGCCTCCACCGGAGGGAACGCAAGTGCCAGTCACCCTCGCAGGTTATGCCATCTTCCGGATTGAGGGAACTGATGCCGCATCCGCCACTACAGCCGCAGCTGCCGAGGGGAGGCCCAAGAGGCCAAGCTTGGGAGTGGGCTCCTCGGCAGCGAAAGGGGCAGGTGAGCTCCCACAGGGGCAGGATAATGTGGAAGATGGTGCGGAGACATCCAGGTTGGTGGTGGGTGAGGAGGAGAAGGAGGCCGCTTTAGATCCACACTTGGGGCCTGGTGGGGGTGGTTCCACTGGTGCAAGTGGTGCAGTCCAGGGGCAGGGGCAGGAGGCAGCGCAGAGAGGTGCCTGTCTCTGATCCTGTCCCTGAAACTGAGACTGCATCACTCGGCAACGTCACAGATGCCTCAGTCCAGGCCTGTCCACAGGTAGAAGATGTGTCCACGTCAACTGACTTAACTCTACCTGCGGAAGAGGCAATCCGTGACAGGGTTGAGCCCGTCCTAGTCGGTGTTGCGATGCACACACTCGTGATTCGTGATGATGAGCATGACTCCATTAAGGACAATGCACATCATCACGAACAGCTTTGTGCCATCTTGAACTGGCTAGGATGGCTCATATTCGCAGGGATCCTCGATGTGCTGGCCACTCTTGCAGCCCTCTATTCCTCTGCACCCACTATGCGCCAGTCTTCCTCCATGCCTTCTTCCGGCCCAGATGCCACCAGGGCACCCTGTGGACCTGCAACATCCATCGCGGCCAGGGTGGTGGCGATCACATCCCTGCCACAGTCAGGAGTCAGAGGTGCAGCAGAGGTAGTCACCCAAGCAACAGGATCCCTGGCAATGGAGGATGTGCATGCAACTTCCCGCAGGGCACGTCCACGACAGGCCCGGGGGTCATCAGTGTCCAGGACCCAGTCGTGGTGGCACAGGCAGATGACATCAAGGCAGCAGCCTCATGCTTGACGTAGGAGGCATCCTGACTCGGGGCATACAACATCACAGGGGCAGGCATCGGCCGAAGGGCAGGAGGACCGCTGACTATGTGTGTCTTCAGTGTGGCAGCGGATGGGCCAGCAAATGAATGCAGAGCAGCGGCGGGCAGAGAGGGCATGGCTCACCATGGTCAGGGGAGAGAACTCCATGGGGCGGGCATTGAGACGGGCACAGTTTCTCGAGGAGACTTACAGGGAGTTGGTGGAGAGCATGCCGGCATCCTTGCAAGCCCTTGAGGACAGAGCCCAGACCCTCCTCCAGGCCGTAGACTAGGAGTCACGATGATGCCCTGGCCAAGACTCTTGGGGCGAAAGGTGAGCCATAGGACTAGCCCGCACCATTGTATGTAGTTTATTAGGCTTAGGTTTCCTTTCCTTTTATTTTTTATTTTGGAGTCGATGGATGTTGCTCAACTTTTTGTACATAGTTATATTTTTGTAGGATTTTTACTAAGTTTCATTTGGTTTTGGGATCATGGACCCTAAGAACTTTCATTGTAAATAGTTCTGGAAATGTGGAATGTATTCTTTTATGTTTTTAACACCAATGATGAATGTTTTTTTTTTGATTTACCGTTTGGATTCTGAATAATTTTTCTGGACATGGACCACTTGGAGGTTTTCCTTTTGTTTTAATCTCACTTTTTTTTTTTTTTGATTTTGCATTTCAGTTCATTTCACATTCATTTATTTTTCCTTGTCATGGTTGTTTTTCGTTTGGGAGATTTTAGTTTTGTAATACATTTTCATCTGTTAATATATTTGTGTTGTCTGCTCATTAGTTTGGTGCATGTGTCAGTCATTCTTGCCTCAGTGATGTGTCGCTGCTGTGTGGCCATGTTGGGCATGTCTTTGGGTGCATGCATGTATGCTTATGTGAATGACATGGCATGGGGCCTGTACTGGAAGTGGGGACAATGGATGGGTGTGAAGTTGCACTGTGGGGGGCAGCATGGGGTGGCATTTGGGTGGACATTTGCTACATGCATGTATGTTGTGACAATGTGTTGTAGGGTGGACATGAGTCGGGGCCTTCTGGCAGGTGCTCATGACTGGTGGGGGGACATGAGTCGGGGCTTGCTGGCAGGTGCCCATCACTGGGGGGGGACATGAGTCAGGGCCTGCTGGCAAGGGCCCGTCAGTGGTGGGGGGACATGAGTCAGCGCTCGCAGGTGCATGGTGCTATGTGGGCTGCCTGCAGGGCATGGCCAGGGGTGATGGGCTGCCTGTGGGACATGGTCAGGGGTAGTGGGTGGACCCCTGTGGTGTGGGCTGCCTGTGGGGCATGGCCAGAGGTGATTTGCTGCCTGCGGGGCATGGTCATGGGTGTTGGGTGGTCCCCTGTGGTGTGGGCTGCCTGCGGACATGGCCAGGGGTGATGAGCTTCCTGCGGGGCATGGTCAGGGGTGATGGGCTGCCTGCGGGGCATGGCCAGGGGAGATGGGCTGCCTGCGAGTCATGGCCAGGGGTGTTGGGCGGTCCCCTGTGGTTTGGGCTGCCTGCAGGGCATGGTCACGGGTGATGGGCTGCCTGCGGGGCAAGGTCAGGGGTGATGGGCTGTCTGCGGGGCATGGTGAGGGGTGTTGGGTGGACCCCTGTGGTGTGTGCTTCCTGCGGGGCATGGTCAGGGGTGGTGGGTGGACCCTTGTGGTTTGGGCTGCTTTCGGGTCATGGTCACGGGTGATGGGCTGCCTGTGGGGCATGGTGAGGGGTGATGGGCTGCCTGCGGGGCATGGTCAGGTGTGATGGGCTGTGATGGTCTCCACTCTGCTATATCTGATACTCTTGATATCATTGCCCCTGTCACGAGAATTTGCCTGAAGCCCAACGCCAAGTGCAACTCTTGGTATGACTCAGACCTCGTCACCCTAAAACGCAAGTGTACGGAGGCCGAGAGGAAATGGCGTGCTTCATGTGCATCCTATGACAAACTGGCCTGCCGCCTGTTGCAAAGGCAATACCGACTCTCTGTCGGAACCAAGAAGAGAGCTCACATCCAAGCTTGCGTCTCTGCGGCATCTAACAACTCGGCTGAACTCTTTAAAGTCTGCAAGGAACTGGCCAATCCTGTCACATTCTCTACCTCTCCTTTCCCTTCCCAGGTCCTCTGCACGCACTGGCTTCTCACTTCATCTCTAAAAGTCAGGACATTCTGTCCTCCAAAACCATCAAGGACCACATCGACTCCCTGGCTCTAGCCCTGCCTGATTTCTGCAATCACTCATTTGTCACTGGAGTCTTCCCTTCCCTCCTGAAGCACTCCCTTGTGCACCCTCTTCTTAAGTAACCCTCTGCCAACCCCTCCTGCTCGGCTAACTATCGCCCAATCTCCATCACTGCCTTCCTGGGCAAGCTGCTTGAAAAACTGGCCATCTCCCAGCTTAATCTCCACACTGAATCTGTTGGTTGTCTTCATGACCATCAGTCTGGCTTCAGAGCTGCCAGAAGCATGGAAACTGCTCTCCTGAACATCCGTGAAGACCTGCTCTCCAACCTTGACTCTAACACCCCCTGCATCCTCATACTGCTTGATCTCGCTTCTGCCTTTGACACTGTCAACCATACCATCCTGCTCAATTGTCTCAGTGATAATCTGGGTATCACTGGTCAGGCTTTGGAGTGGCTGTCTTCTTTCCTCTCTGACCGACCCTCCCAGGTCAAGCTTGGGTCCTTCCTCTCTGCTATCTTTTTCTCCACCTGTGGTGTCCCCCAGGGTTCTAACCTCTCTCCCTGGCTGTTCAACAAATACCTGGCACTCCTTGCCCACCGAATCGCAGCTCTCTGCCCCAACTTTCAGTGCTATGCGGATGACACCCAGCTCATTTTCAGGCTACCCTCGTCCTCCTCCTCTCCTTCCCTCATCTCTGACTGTCTGTCTGCTATCCAGGAGTGGTGTGCCGCCAATGACCTCTGCCATAATACCAGTAAGACCAAGATTCTCCTCATCGGCACACCCCCTCCCTTCTTCCCTATAGCTGTCTGGCCAGCCTCTCTTGGCCCTCTTCCCACTTGCAAGGCTAACAACCTTGGAGTCATCTTTGACTTCACACTCTCCTTCTCTCCTCACATCTCTGATGTGTTTGCACCTCCTCTGATGGATTCTTCCTTTCCTCTCCTTCCCCCAGAAGCTCACTGTCTCCAGAGCTCTGGTTCTCTCTAGGCTGGATTATTGCAACAGCCTCTTTCTAAATCTACCTGCTTATAATCTTCGCCCTCTGCAGCTTATCCAAAACAGGACTGCGAGACTTGACCTTGACCTCAAGCCCAGGGATCGTATCTCTCCAGGACTGAAATCTCTGCATTGGCTCCCACTGGCTGCAAGGATTAATTTCAAAACCCTCTGCATCATCCGCAAGGCCTTCTGGGCCCTCGGTCCTCAATATCTTCAACGTTCCCTTCCTAAATACCTTCCTTCTCAAGCTCTCCGCTCATCCGCCTCCAGCACCCTCAGGGTCAGTCGCTTCTCCAAGCAACAAGTTGGTGGTAGATCTCTTTCTTCGGCTGGTGCCTCCTTCTGGAACAGCCTCTCTGCCTCCCTTAAACTTGAGGAGAACCATATCCAGTTCCGGAAGCACCGCAAAACCTTTTTCTTTGCTACTGCTTTCTCTCCTCCTCCCTCTGCTGACCTCCTGGCTGAAACCTGAACCACACTGGTTACCTGGACACCCTCTGGTCTCGGGCACAGGTCCCTCCCCTGCCATTGTCTCACACCTGCACTGCCCACCTGGCAAACCCCACTCTCGGGGACTGTTTCTGTATACCTACAGTCCCCCTAGCAGCCCCTGACACTTGTTGTCCGCACTTACCCATGCACTTGCCACGTGTTAACCACTACTCCCTTATTGTTATCGTATTGTACTGCACTTGCCTCATGCTGGCCGTTACCTACTTATTGTCCTCATCTTGTACTGCACTTGACACCTGCTGGCCATTACTTACTTTGTTATCATCTTGTACTGCACTGTCCCTTTCCACGCACTTGCACGATCTGAATGACACCTGGTCTAGTAGAATCGGTGTCTGTCCTCCCTCTGTTCCCCTCCCTTGCCTCGTCGCGCCTTGAAGCACTTGTGCATAGGCACGTTATAAATGCCATATCATATCATATCATATCATTAGAGTTAGGTGGGATTTTGACCACATTTAGCATACACATCTAATTAAATCATTACATTTGCTAGACCTTGTGGGAGCTCTGTTGGGAGGTGGATGTGCTGTCAATTTGGCAGATGTGTTGTTGAGTAGTTAGTGAGGGGTGCATACAAGGAGGAAGGATTCAGTCCATATAATGTGATTTCAAAGCAGTGTTTGTGTTATGTTTGCTTTCTTTCAACATTCACCATTCCTTTGCCAATGGTTCTGTTGCTTTGGGGCATGAAGCCATCAAGATCAGCCAGAATACTCTGAGTTATTTCTTCTATGTCCAGTTCATTTTAGCTGAAGGGCCATGTTTTAATATTTTTTTTATTTTGTATGTCTTGTGGTTCACTTCAAGTCAGAGGTGTAGTGACTTCAAAGTTTGTTAGCAAGTAATGAGAAGGGTGACCCTCCTTGCCCTCTCCCCTTGAAGCCTAGGATATGACATGAGAGTTTTGCTTGATCTCAGTGATTGGATTGGTGTGTAGTTCTGATCTATCATTGAGAAGCAAGCTGAGCCCCTTTCATGTTAAGTGCAGTGGGTAATCTAGAGGATTTTTTAGTGTATAATTTACAGCGTACCAATGCAGCCTGAGAGGTAATGGGTTGAAATGTTCAAACTTTCTTCTGCTACCAGATAGTATTGCCGCCTGTTTTTGTACCCTTTGTAGATTTCCCATGAGGTCATCAAGGGGCTCTAGATAAAGGCTGTTCGTTAAATACACTCTTGTTGGGACAAGTGATACAACGATCATGGCCCTGGGAGTGAGCGAAAGGTATGGCCGTGTGGATGGTAGTGTGTGAAGTTGGTTGAAACAGCTTCTGATGAACCTTCTGACTTGATTCTAAAATTAAGCTACTATCAAATGCTGTTTGAGGTTCCTTCATGTTGAGAATTGTACTGGCTATGGTCCTAATGCAGCCATACAGGGGACTGGTAATGTGTATGGCAGTGTTGTATTCAGGTCATTTTTCGAGGGGTTGAGCTTTAGTCTATCTGTCTTCATCCATGCATCAACACGTGTGAGACATGGTTTTAGGTCTAGCTTGGGAGTTGAAGGCTGTGTTTCCAGTTTGTAGATCATTTGGGTGTTGTCTGCATGGTTGAGCCGGTGAGTCCGGAAGGGCTGATGAGTTCTAGAATTAAAGTCATGTAGGTGTTGAAACGCAAAAGTGACACAGTGAAACCTTTGGGTACTCCACAATCTAAACAGTTTGGTTTTGATCTGATTGAGGCTTTGATAGTGGTTTTGTATATGTTTGTGAGGAAGGAGGTTTTCCAGCATGTATCCATTAACCTGATCCCAATGGCTACCATTCTTTTTATAAGTAGCTTGTGATTGAGGGTGTCGAAGGGTGATGAGATGTCCAGCCGGATAATTGTACTCTTTGAGTTTTCATCTGCATTGATTTTTGGGTATTCTATTTTTTGCAAAATGTTGATTATGTGTCATTCATAGGTATGAAGACATGACACACCCTGTGAAGCAGATCATTGTATTCAATGAAGTCTTGATGTTGACTGTTTATGAATTGTTTTAGTATCTTTCCAATGAATGGAGTGTTAGAGATTGTCCGATAGTTTACGGGTCATTTGGGGCACTATATGTTTTTTGACGAGTGGTATGACATGGGCTTGTTTTAATAGTAAATAGTAGTGGGATGGTCCTACTTGTGATAATGTTATTGAGGAATGAGTGGAATGCAGGTGTCAGTTGCAGGTGTTTTATAATTAGTTAAGTAGATGGAAGGACATTGATCTTGTGCTGGCTCTGTATGGGGATAGTAGTGAGAAATTCTGCAGGGAGAACTGGTAGAAGCTATTCAGTAATGGGGGCGGTTGGATCAAATAGTGCTGTTTCTTTTCATTGTGGCCAGGGTGTGCTGGTCCTTGTTTTATCCAGATATTCTTGTATGAGAAGAAACTCTTTGTGAATGTTCTTCACAATTTGATTGCATAGATGATGGGATTGGATATGGGTTGTGTTGCCAGCTGCTGGGTTTTTTAAATCTTTAATAATTTAACAATTTCCTTTTGACGGTGGGTTGCTAAATCAATGTGTCTGGAGTGGTATGCTTTCTTGGCTTTGATGATTTTAGCTGTGTAGATGATCAGTTGTTTCTGGTAAGCAAATGTGTCTGCTTGTGAGTTGTGTTTCCTCCAGACTTTCTCCAGTTTCATGTTCTCATTCTACATGGCATGTATTTTGGTTTGTGTCATTTCACAAATTTCTTCTTCTAGAAGCATTTAAACATTTGTTTTTGGACCGATCATGTCTAACGTCTCATTCATCCAGCTATGAATGTTGTGTAGTTCTTCATCCGGGGTGTTTGTTTATCAGTCTGGTGTGGGGGTTGGTTTATTTAACTCCAGCAGTTCTGCTAAAGTATTGTTTTGTACCTCCTTCTAGGCTGTAGACAGGGTTGAAGAGCCTAAGGAGGATGTCGCACTTGGCATAGCTTCTTGAAGTTTGTGAAAGGGAGAGAGGAATAGTCCACAAGAGGAGGCGGGTGAGGGAGCAGACTGTGGCTATGTTCTTGTTAACAGTGGTCGAAGTGGGTGGGAGTGGTGTTCGTATACTTCTTTTAAATAGGTTTTACTGTTCCTATACTTTTATTTTAAAAATAAACCGTTCCGGAACGGTTTCGTTTTAAAATAAAAGTGTAGGAAGAAGTTGAAACTTGCACTTTCAGTGCACTGCACTGGACGTGCCTTAAACAGCAAGTGCATAGGTTTTGGTGGTTTGTATTGTGCGTGGGAGGGGAGGTGGCAATGGGGTTTGTGGGGAGCGGTGCAGGCAGTAGGGAACATAATTCCACTACTTCTTTTCGTACTCTTCGACCACTGCTTGTTAATGAAAATGTTATCAACATTGTGGCCAGCTATGTGGGTAGGACCCGTCACTAATTGTTTGAGATGTAATGCAGTGAGATTAGCTGTACAGGATTTTTAGAGTGAGATTGCCGTTCTTCTTAATCCAGATGTTGAGTATTGACAGAAATTGATGGTCAAAAGATATATTAGCAGCAGCAGCATACACATGTTTGTCTGTAAAAGATGGACTTTTGGGAAGTGGTCGGCAGTTGAGGAAGAAGCTTATAGAGGGTGTATTAGATCATATAGGAGCAAGAGCTGTGCAATCCAGGATGTTGTCGACCAACAGCCTTGAGACTTTGATAGAATGCCTGCAGACTAACATTATTCCTCCACCTCTCTTTGTGCAATTCACCTATTTAATCTTGTATCCACCTGTCATGCTTTTCTGTAATACTGATGATTAGTCAAAGAGGCAGGTTTTCATAGGGACCGGCAGATCAATTTGGTCCTGAGATAATAAGTTTAAGATGTCCGCTTTATCAGGAGGTATGTTGTGCCATGCCAACAATACTATCGTTTGTGCTAGTGGCAGGAGGTGCACTGGTTGTAGACTCTATGTTTACACTCAATTACCAGGTTTCATAGGAGGCAGAATTCAGAGTCTAAAAGGATGAGTAAACGTTTCCTGGATTCTGTAGGATATTTTGTGTAGATTTGGGGCCTTGCAATATTTTATTACTGCCAAAAATAATGGTAATTTGGCGATGGCTACTCGTTGCATTTAGATTGGGTTTGGCCTTATTTCCTTTCAGGGACCATTCTTTATTACATTATATAGGATCAGTTATTGGTATACATTATTGTTGGTGGTAGTTTGGTGAGCATAGTTTTTCTATTTTATTTGTGGCCCCAATATACAAAATCCTTCTTTTTCTTAGGCTGTTCGTGTGATCTATAGGGGCCTCGGACCTACATTCAGAAATACCACAATTTCACATATAGCATTCTCAATAACCTGTGGTACTATCATTAATTTATATACATTAGTGACCTATGTTCCGTAGGCCTCTTTGCTGATACATGTATGCCCAGCAAAATCTATTGTATTATATTCCACTCAGAAAACACACACTGAGTGGAAACACGCACACAGCTATTTTTCATTGCTAGTGATATTCTTCCACCTGTATGGGAAACATGACACATGTATTACCTAAAAATCGTCCCCTTCTCCTGGAATATTATTCTAGATGCACCAAATAAAAAGACAAAAGCAAAAACACTCTACACGGTTTGTTTATATTATACTTGTATTATAAGCAGTTGCATCTCCAAACAACATCTTACCATTTCTTTTTTACAGTATTCTCTGAAATAAACAGAAGAAAAATATACGGCAACAGAATGAAATTCACTTTGCATCATCTGTAACAAGAAGAAGAAAAAAAATACAGCAACAGCATGGCATTCACTTTGCAACATTATAACGTGGCAATTAAACACAGGGATTCCCTGTTGCTATTCTCCCTGCCTGGAATTTATAGAAGGACATCCATACCACACAACCTCAATTCACTTGGATAATTACCAGCTATCTGTAGCTCTCCCACACGCGACCTCCACGCACTCGCCTCCTCCAAGGAATGGGCCCAGGGTCGTCCTTGTAATCTTGAAATTTGAAGGGCACAGCAAGAACATGCAGTAATCTGCAGTTCTCAAGCAAGTGCCAAGTAAGACTGGACCGGCCTCACAGCAGCTCAGCAAAAGCGATCTGAATTTAGTTCTATCAGAGCTTGTTGCATCCCCCTATGCTTATGTGTAATCACTGCAGACACTCTTCACCAATCAAATTCAAAAGACTGTATCCTCCTTCCTTCTAAAATAGCTCAACTTTTACAGTAAGAAACCATATCTAAACTCATTTCCTGGCATGCAGATTTTGCTTCCTGCAAACACAGTGAACAGAGAGAGCAAGAACAAAATCTAAATGCACGTTTAAAATGACTCTCAGAGCATGTCTTTTCAGCCTCTTTTTCCACATAGAGAGCACATTATAATGTTATTGAGTTAGTACCAGTGTTAGTATTTGTTAATTAAGTCAGTCAATTAGACAGCTAATGTTGTCTACTGTAAATGAGGCATTTCAAATAAGAGAAAAAAGAAACAAATATATATGTATATATTCTGGTGCTTTTAAATCTGCAGCCTGTCTCCATTTGCATACCCATATGTTACACTAGCGACATAGGTCTGGCTATATGTGCCAAATTATTGCTGGCAATAATGTTATCATATTCAGTGACGCTGTACTCCAAAACACAATACATTATACTATAGTTCATGATCAGCATCCCCTCATTCCATTGCATTGGTTATTCTTGTTGTAGGCTGCCTTATCATGAAGTGTGCATTATGCAGGTTGTACTTCTGGTTTTATAGGTGGATAATAGCTCCATTGGTTCAGTTGTTGAAGAGATGCAGGGTTTGTTGTTTTGTCCTTTTTCTTCTCAAACACCTTGTGTCAGTTAACCAGTGGTTCCTCTAGAAAAATGTGTGATGTTGGGTGCTTCAGGTGGAATCTGGATATGAAAGTCATTAAAAATCTTCAGAGATGGCAATTGGAAGTTCTGTGTGGTCTCTGGTTGATTGGTCAAAAGCCATTGATATAGTAGCTTCTATTAGGGAATATTGTCATGTTTGCCGTGTCTGTGACTTGCAGGTCTGCAGCTTGTTGGAGTAGTTGAGCAACTAAGTGGGGAGGGGAGAAGGATAGGGTGGTACGGATAGCGAAACAGTACCTACTGTGTTTATTATAGGTCTGTGGAGTTTTGTGCTACTATGTATTGGTGTGTCTTCCGGATAGATTTGGTGCTCAAGGTGTGGATGATGTAGTTAGCACTTTGAATGCATAGGAGAGGATGTGATGCAATGATGGGAATTACTGTTATAATTCCATAGATGAGGCTATGTTACGGGCTCAAATAGATAGTATGAAATAGGTGTAGGTTATGCAATGGATTCAACAGGTTATCACAGAGAATTTGATGCAATGAAAATAATTTTATAACAAACTTAGCAATGTGGCTATGCTATTGATAGACACAATAAGCATAACACATATGTAGCAAAGCCATAGGTACAACAGTAAACACAGCGGCGGGGCAGATGCAATGGAGAAACACATATATCACTGGGCAATCATTTAACTATGCTAAAGGTTTGGTATATAACATAACGAGGCTGGTGCAATGGAGGGCAGAATTATAGGATCTGATAGCACAAGTAGTAGCTAAAAGGAGTGAAATCCTATTGGAGCTAAATTGATATACATGTTAAGGACTCCTAACAGGCAGTACAGCTATCCATATAGTTTTAGTAGGGATTCAGTGGAGCAAGAGGAAGCAGGTGCAATGAAGAACAACTTTCTATCACAGTGCAATTGACATAGTTATACTATGTGTTCAGCAGGTAATATAGAGAAGCAGAAGCAGAACTGGCAACTTTTTACAATCATAACATACCACACCAAAAGAAGGTGCAAATGAGTGATTTTATATCAAGAGCAATCAATGCACCTATAGGATGGGCTGAAGCCGGCAGCACACTGAACGTGTACTTACGATGTGGGTAGAGCAGAAATCACAAGATGTAGAAAAAGTGAGGAACAACTTTCTATCACAGTGACATTGATCTCTCTTTGTTATGTGTTAAGCAGGTAACCAAGAAGCTGATGCAAATGTAAACAGGTAAAAAAGTAGCAGATGCACAGAAGGCAATTTCTAAAACAGTGCAATTCATGTAGCTAAGCAAGGGTACAGTTTAAGTGGTGTGTGGCCAACAGCTGATGCCAATAGCAGATTCACAGGGAGAACAATGAAAAACAATTTCTATCACAAAACCCCCAACTTAAGTAAGTTAGGGGGTCAGAAGGCCACCACAAGGAGATATATATGTGGTTAATAAAATATGTGGGTAATGCAGTGGGACCAACTATGCAAGTGATATCAAGATGTGAGGTTAATACCATGAGGCAGTTTAGGTAATAAGGGAATAAAAGAGTTTGTCTTGGAGTACCGGCAATGATAATGGGCTATCAGGATATGTGGAAAATACAGTGATTTTATGAAGGTAAAGATCACAGCTATCTGGGTCTGAAGTTGATACAGATATGCAGGTGATACACAGGCAGTCCAAATATACAGTAGATACACAGAGTCCAGTTAATATGAGGGTAATATCCTGAAGCTATCAAGAATCTGCATAGTACACATATTGAGTTACTCCAGAAGCGCAAATAAAAAAACACAGGAATGCCCTCTGGCTGTGAGGATAGGATGATAAGTCTGCATAGGAGTTCAAAATAACATGGATGGCTATTTAGATAGGCAGGTACAACAAAGTGTCAGTGAGCTAAGCAGGTCCAGAGGGTGAGTCCATCTGAATATGCAGGATTCATAGAGAGCCCAGCAAGATGTGTGACTATCATAGGAATCTATCTAGGCGCGCGGTTAATGCAATGCGTTTCGCTAGATGTGTGACTGAAACAATTAATCTCTCTGGGTATCATGGTAAACAATGAGGCTATCACCTCACCAGATTGTTGATTATTCTGTTTCGCACTTGTGCATTAGGGACTGAGCTGGGATGTCAGGTGAACAGGCAAGCATAGGGCACCCTCAGTGTGTGCCCTTCACCAGCTTCCCAGGCAAAACTGCCCTGGGAGGTTGGGGTAAATCATGTCTTCCGTGTCATGTGACTTGCACAGCAGCACATTCATGCTGGAGGAGGTTGGGCAGGGTTAAGACTGCAGCTTAGCCAGGAATGGAAGTAAGTGGAGAGGGGAGAGAGAAACACAGACTGCTAGAAAAAGCAAGAGGCATACTAAACAGAAATAGACAAAATAATCTTGGAAAAATACCAAATACCTTATCAGGGCCCATATCTGTAGCCTTGATTATGATTCAAGGGCTCTTGGTATGTGAGGAGGGGAGTGCAGTGCACTCTGCATCCAAGTTACGACTTAGGAGGACCTGCTGTTGTTCTGGGACACTCAGGGCACAAGGAGCATGGGTGTGCAGAGGAATGCAGGCTATGAACGGAATAGGAAAGGGGAGAGATAGTCATTGAGTGTCTCATGTTGAGTCAGTTGATAGCAGTATAATTTGGTGTCATGTTCAGTAAGCACACACAAAATGGGTAAGCCCAAAAATGTGTGCCAAAGTTTGCAAAAGCCTACTACTTAGAATGTAACATACACAAAAGGCAATACATTGGTGAGAAAGCCTTAACATAGGTTCATGGGGTGTTTAGCTTGCATACTATTCCAAGGGATACTGCATGTACTCATCCCATCTGCCTGAGTCTGCATGCAGTGGTCAAAAGTCCAAAAGTGCCATAAGTGAGGCACAACATGCACTATGCCCATGGCATGCTTATAGCATTGCTGGAGAAAATAAAGAAATAATAATAATAATAATAATAATAATAATAATAATAATAATAATAATAATAATAATAATGCCGGTCAGATAGCACTGCGAGTATAACGCTCGCTTTGACATCTGTGCTGAGACTCCCGATGCAGGTCTGAATCCCAGCAGGGCCAAACTCAGCCTTTCATCTTTCCGAGGTTGATAAATGTTTGCAGCGGCGTGCAGGAGAGGAGCAGCGCAGACAAACGTAAGAGTTTGTGTAAATTAGACCTGCCCTGATGAAGGAGCTGTATGCTCCGAAATGCATTGGCACTTTATGTTTATAACAATTATGGGATGAGTTAGCCGCGGCCTCACTAAGATTTTATTAGTGACCAACTTGGAATTTTCTTTTTGATAAACGCATATTACTTTTGGATCCGACTAAGAGATTTATTTGGATGAGTTACATTCTGTAAATACAGTGAACATTTACTAGTTGACTCTAATTTTGCAAATTGCACTGCCCTTGGTAGGGCTTATACAGAGAGCGGCTGTGTGGCCAGGTTTGTTACCTGGTCTTCTGCATATTTTTGTGATAAATGAGCACAACACACCATGAGTAAGCAGCGCTCAGATGCCTGACGGTTTGTAGTGCTATATAAATGAACATTATTATTATTATTATTATTATTATTATTATTATTATGGGACTTCAAGAAGCGTTCAGGATCGATCTAGGGGCTGTTCAGGTGACCTCTGACCCCAAAACTGCCATCTTTGAAAGGTCTTTCCATCTCCAGCAACAACTCCTGCTCCAAGCCAGAATTGCTCCCAGTTTCCCACGGCCTTGCCTCCAGTCCCACCAACAATTGGGGCTACTAGTCTCAGATTGCGTGACCAGTGTCCCGGAGCTAAATGCAGTGGACATCTTAAGGTGAGTTTGCCCACCTGAGAGCACATCAACAGCTCCTGCTCCCAGCCAGCACTGCTCTCCGTTTCCCATGGACCTGGGTCCATTCTAGCCACCAATTGGGGTCACTGGTCTCAGATTACATGACCAGGGTCCTGGAGCTAGAAATTCTGGTCATCTTAGGGTACCTTTGCGCTGTCACACAGTTTAGTAGCTCCATTTGGGGGCCAAGCACGTGGGTGTCTTCAGCTAAGGCCGTTGAAGTAAAGGGCTATCTACAAGCCTTCTTCCCTCAGCCTCTTGCCTCTGAGCCTTTGCTGTGTCCTGCTACTTGAATACAAGTACCAATTATTGCTTCTTCTGAGCCTCACAATCACCATGCAATTCTCATGCTATCTCTTCCTTTCCTTTCTACTTCTCTCTGCATTCTACTCTACTTAGAACCATCTAAAAGTTCTTCCATCCCCTATCATCTATTCTACTCGACGCCACCCCTCTTCTCACCCCACAACTTTCTTCATTCACAAAACCTATTTCTACCACAGCTTTCATTACACTTTCACATCTAGCATAAACCCCTAAAGCCTCTCTATTTATCAGACTCCACACCACTATGCGTCTACTTCTTACTCTTTATTGCTCTTTGGAATGTGCAGTCTGCTTCTAATAAAACCTCCTTTAACTCTGACGTCTTCCTTTCTCATTATACTTCTCTTGACCTCATCACCATTACTGAAACCTGGATCTCATCTCTTATTCTGCAACCCTTGCTGCCCTTAATGACCCTGTCTACACCTTAACCCACGCATCCCACCTCACTGGCATCAGTGGTGGTGTAGAAATATTTTCATTGTCCAACCTTCCTATCTCTCTTACTCACCTATCTCCCGTTAATTGTCCCTCATTTTACTACACTCTCTCCACAATCACTGCCCCTTCAGCATACATATGATGTCCCTCCATTGGCCACTTGGTCTGTTAGGTCAATTCTTTGTCCACCTCTCCCAACTAATTGACACACTCCATCTCAATCACCACCTTATTGGCAACCTTAACTTCTGATCTCTCTCTGCTGCTCTATCCACTGACTGTAAATCTCTTCTCCTTAACCACTCACTCTCTTCTGTCCATTCATTGCCCACCCATTCAAATGGAAGCCCCCTCAACCGTATTCTTAACTCATCTAAAATCTCTGCCTCTAATATCTCCACCACTCCTTCTCCGATTACTCTATCGCCATTGCCTCATGTTCCACGTGTGATTTGTCCTCACTCACACCATCTAACACTACTGCTAATAAGCACAATTTTCCCCTCCTCCAAACTCCCTGACTACCTCTCTGACCTACACCACTTTCCCTTCTCCTGTGCGAAACTCAACTTTCCATCCACTGAATGAACCTTCAGTAAACTTTAACACTGCTCTCTATGCTCCCTGCTCATCTCCCTACCCTCTTTCCACATTTTCACATTTACTCCTAAATCCTCCCCGTCCACGGCCTTGGATTACACCTCTCATCCACACCCTGAAACAAACAATGGCAACATCTTTGCACTTTGCAAAGGTGAAGACACTCCTTGGATTTCCAACTCTAACTCAATGCTCTTCAAAACGACCCCTCTGCTCTTGACACTGACAAAAGTGATTCCTATCTCTCATTTTATCTAAATCCTCCCAACCCAATCACCTCCAAAAATCCCTCAACTCAATTCTCTCACCTTCTAAACCTTTCTCCATCCTCTCCACTCTTTCAGCAAATTATCTTGCTCTCTACTTTGCTTCTAAAATTTGTACCACTAGCAGTAGCGTCTCCCTAACCTACTATCCCCTCCTACTGCTCACTTTTCTCCACCACTTCTACCCTCCTCTCCCGCTACTGTGTCTTTCTTTGCCCCCACCAAACCTGGTAATATTCCTGCCTTACTCGTCATGGCTAATCCTTCCTGTGCCCCCCAAGACCTACAGTTTCTGCACATTTTGAAGCACATAGCTCCCAGTGTTGAACCACCTCTTACATCCCTCTTCATCTCCTCTCTTGATAATGCTTACTTTCCCTCATTCGATCAGTCAGCTACTGTCATCCCTCTTTTTAGGAAACCCGGTCTCAATTTTAACTGTCCTGCCAACTTTCATCCTGTCTCTTTTCTACCACACTATTCCAAAATACTAGCCTAAGTAGTATTTAATTGACTCACTGAGTTCCTTGATGCTGGCAACCTCTGGGACCCTTCCAATCTAGCTTCTGACCTCTGCATTCTACCGAGACAGCTTTCCTCAATGTCAGCAAAATCATCTCTTCCATACGTCATGCAAACTGTACATCTATCCTTTGATACCTTCAACCATTCTGACCGTCTCTCAATATTATCTCTCCTTTGCATCAGAGATAAGACCCTTGATTTGTTTGCTTTAGACCTTGCATCTAAATACATTCAGGTGTAATGTTACAGTCGTACCCCTCCCACTCAACCCCCCCTTACTGTTGAAATTCCCCAAGGGTCTGTCCATGAACAACTTCTTTGCACGTTCTGTACTTCAGCTCTTGGTACACTGATCTCCTCTTACAGCCCCTCCTATCAAATCTTTGCTGATGATACTCAGATCTTCTTATCCCTTTCCACTTATCTGACAAGCTGTTGTCAAAAATGTCAAACTTCTCAACACCATCAAATATTGAATGGCATCTCCCTCACTCATACTCAACTCCAATAAGACTGAAGTACTTCCCAGCCAAACAGACTATCTCCCCCCCTCTTCTCTACTCTCCAGACTACCGTCCATACTCTGATTCTGCTCATAATCTTGGTGTCATTGTAGACCTATCCCACAACTTCTCGCTCTTCATGTCCAACTCTGCCACTGCAGCCAGACTTAACCTCCTCAATATCGGAAGAATCTGTCATCTTCTTCCTTTCAATACTGCTAAACAGTTAATGTAATCCTTGGCTCTTTCTAGATCTAACTACTGTGCAAGGGTCTTCTATGGCCTTCGCAATTATGATTTTTCACCTCTGGACAAAGTCCTCAATGCAGCAGCACACATTTTGCAACAATTCTCACTTTACCTCTACATCCTCTGCCTGCTGCCAGGTTTGCCGGCAATCTTTGAAACAAAGAGCTAATTATAAATTTCTTCTCATCATCTTCAAAACTTTACATGGTCTTGCCCCACCTTACCTATCTGCTCATCTCACTCACTACTTTCCTCATTATGATCATCCTCTGCTCACCTCCTTGCCACTATTTCAGCCCTGTGAGCCACCTCTTGATTCTGCTCTCTCCCTCTCCTTGCTCCCCCACTTTGGAATGCTATTCCTTTCCTTCTCTGTACTACTAAAGCTCTAGTACTATTTAAATCCAATCTCAAAGCCCTCCTCCTTTCTGAATAACCTCTTTCCTAGCACTCTACATTAACCATCATCCTTCTTCCCTCTATGCCTACCCTAAAGCAAATGTTCCTGTGTTTTCCAACGAGGCCATGTCTATGGCCATATCTCAGCTGAAATCTGCGGCTCCCTCCATCCCTGTTCCGCTTAGTTTCCTGAAGGACATTTTACCTGACATGATTTCTCATGTCACGCAAGCTGTTAATTTATCCTGCCAATCGGGATATATTCAGAGAGAGCTTAAGCAAGCTATTATGGTTCCTCTCTTAAAAAATCCATCACTAAATGCTTCTGTTCTGGCGAACCTTCGTCCTATTTCTTTGCTTCCTTTCTTTATAAAACTTTTAGAAGCTTTGGTCGCTCCACTTCTTTCCTCCTTTCTGGAATAGTTCTCCTTGCTTGAACCCTTTCAGTCTGGGTTAGGTCCCAGGAGAAGCACCAGGTGTTTCCTGGTATCTGTTGTGGATGAATTGGTTAGGCTGGTTGATGGTGGGGAAGTGGGGTCATGAAATTGTTCAATCTGTCGACCACTCCATACTACTGCCTCACCTACCTCAGCTGGCCTTTCGGGTCCTGTCCTAGCTCTGTGTACCTCTTTTTTGACTGACAAGGGCCCATCATTATCTTTACTTCCTTTTCTTTCTTCTCCTTGTATACTTTCTTGTGGTTTTCCTCAGGGATCCAACTTATCCCCGATGTTATTTAACATCTATGTTCAGCCCTTGGTTGGTCTCATTCGCACACAGAGCTTCAGGTTTTACTCTTAAGCGGACGACACTCAGACCCTGCTCTGTTTAGATCTTGACCACGGAGAAGTGTCATCCCATTTGTGTGAGTGCCTGGGGGTTGTCAAGATCTGAATGAGCAACAACTGGCTCAAACTTAACAGGGACAAGACTGTGGCCCTGGTGGTGTGGTGCTTCCTCTGATCTAGGCTCTTGGTCTTCTTCTTTCTGGCAGGCTTCACTGGGTGATTTTCCTATCCCAGTGATGGCAGTGAAAAATAATCACTCACAGGGTCTGTGTGTCACCCCTAACATGCGTGCCAGCCAGCCAGGGTGCGCAGACTCAGCGAGTCTGTAGACGCAGCCTAGCTGGTGCACACGGGCAGGGAGTGGGAGAAGCAGACAATGGCAAAACATCCTTTTTTTTTTGCTCCCACACCATCCCCTTGACTGAAGCAGTCGTGTCAGGCCTCAGGACCAGTGCAGTCTTGTCCTCGCTTCTCTGTCGCATCTTTGTGCCAGTGGGTAACTAATGTAAGTAAAAAGTTAAATTAGCCAGCCTCACACATATTTCCCTCTGCCCCTTAAATTCACTAAAACATTGTGCAGTGAGGCTGGGAAGCCACTCATTTCATAGAGTTGGCACAGCTTTGATTGCCCAATGTTGTGAATGAGTGTCTTTTTGGGGACTGTAGAGCAGCACAAGGTGTGCCACGTTGTTACTGTTTGACAATTAAGAGAGTCTTTCTTGCAGCGGAATGTGTGACCTGCGAGTAAAATGTTGGAAGGTTATTTGATAAGCCTTGCGATACTTTGCTATTGTACGATGCAGCATATTCCTGCTATTAGAGAAACAGGAATTCTCGCACCACTATGCATTATTTTGACTGACTGCGCCCTTCCCGTGCCCCTCGTCCCTTCTCTCTGTGCCTCTCTGCAGATCTGTCAGGGCTGCCTCTTACAAACGCCTGGCCTTGTGGTGCGCGAGCAGAGTGTTGTTGAAATGCATAACAGCACTATTTGTTCTCCCCTGTTATCGCGTCTTTACTTAGAAGTCCCTGTGTCCCGCCTTCGCTTTGTTCTGTGCTGAAAATAATGGTCTCCACGAAAATGATGTATACTCTTTTTAAAGAAACCTCTCTATGGGTTACATTTGCTTTTAGAAACCATGTGCACGTTGCAGAGTCACTTTTGTGTTTCAACAATTTTAAAATGCATGTTTCCTGGCACGGTTGAAACAATATGGAAAATACTTTTGTGTTTTTGGAAACACATAACCGTTTGGAATGATCTCACTCTCAAATCACTCTTTTTGTCATTGAGCAATCTCTGCTTTTTTAATAGGGATGGTTAAGAGAGTCATGTCTTCAGCGATTCCGTTGTAGCAGCATCTCGAGAAAGTTCCATGCATAGTTTCACAAAGGCATCCATTTTATCTTCTTTTAATTTCAGCGACAGGGAAATATTTTGAAGTGGAAGAATGGAACAAAAGGCTCCCACCAATCCCCTCACACCCCTGGCCTAGAGGATCGCGGCCCTGGCACCCGCCATGAGAGGAGTTTTCCCATCTACCAGACGACCAAATACCCTGGTACAGGAACATACGGATGTGCCCACCAGCCTGCCCTGCCCATGCCGACACCTGCGGCATGGATGAACTCGACTGAACCATTCAACAGTAAATGAACACATCGTTAGAGATGCCATGACGACCTAGCCAACGGTCAGCACACCCGTGCAAACATGCACACTGGACACCACCACACCAATCCACACGAAGAACATATTCAGTGCTATGACGTAGGTGACGGACACACCCACTGACACGCATCTTTATTATTTTTCACATAGGTTTTTCAAAATGCAGAAACGCAAGACGCACAATGAACTCATCTAAAATGCTTGCTCACGCTTCTCCTAAACCCATGCATTGCAATGAGAAATATAACGAAGACATGATACTGGGGATAAAGCAATATGATACCATAACCTAAAGCACCGTGCATCAAACGTTTCCACCTATGCACCAGGCCCAAGTAGGCCGCAAGCAAGGGCTTCCATGAACATTGAATGAGCAAGAGTACAGTTGCTGACCCTGCAGAATGAGCCCGGCGAGAGCAGACAGTGAAGGGCACAATGTTGCAAACTCGCATGCCGCAAGCCGACGCCAAGGTCACACCTGCAAATTAAGCCAGGCACACAGTGGAAAATGCAATATTAATTGTGCAGAATTCTGCCTCAACCACTGCCTCACCTCACGTGACCAAGCCGAACCTGACAGGGTGCCAGGCCCAGGAGGAGGGAGGCGCCTGGATCCCACGTTTCAAGACACAGGCAGATACAATTAAGCGACTCAATGGACATCTGCGGCGGTGGGAGTAGTCTGCCTTCCAGCATATGAATAAATCCTCACATTGTCTGCACATACCCATAGAGATACATTGTTGCAAATGGCAGGTGCACCGCAAGCTGGGAACAGCGATGGTCCCAGACTGGGGGGCTCGCGAGTGGACCAATCAGAACATGGGGCTCTTATCACTGACGCCATTAACATTAGCCAATCCTCAGGGGTCTTCATGTAACAATTTTCATGTATCAAATTGAAGGGACAACCCAAGTATACCACCTGACTGACCCTCAACCACTAATAACGCTCTCTATATGTATGCTATACTCACCCTACCACTCGAGGAACCAATCCAGAGTGGCGATAGGTTTTTTGCTAACTTTCCCAGGTGACGCAAGTAGCGCGTCATACTAAGGTAAAAAGGGCCTGCGAGCCCCACGATTAGAGAGAGAGTGTCAGGACGGACGCGTACGATCCTTGACCCATCCCTGCCGTTTTGTTTAATAAACAGCAGAACCACCTTGCTTCTTGCGTGTGTCTCATACTCATTTTTAGGGAATACGGGAGGAGTTGGGCCTCCCTGCCCGGAGGTCCGCGGACGGCCCAGCCGACCCCGGGAGAATTTCCCCCCGACAAGTTGGAGGCACTGCTGAGATCTGTTTAAGATCTGCTTTTATTTTATTTTTCCGAGTACTCCCGTTGCGAGGAGGCCCGGCGGCGCGGCCCCCTCTGCCGCTGCCCCCTTTTGAGGACTACAGGACCATCGCAGAACTGCGAGAAGACCGGACAGCGCAATCCGGATATTGGCCTTCGGGAGCCGGTTGAGATGTATCCCGCCCGCGGTTGGCGAGTGACCAGACGTGGTCCAGACGAGGGGAGGTGGCGAGCCGCTTGGAGGGGTGCACGCAGTCGAGCGGCCCCGCATCAAGAGAACTTGGTGAGTATGCCACGCACAACAAGCAATGTGAAATTGTGAGGGAGGGGGGAGGAATTGAATACGGGAGGCGGGAGGTGTTACACAGGTGCGCGGCGAAGGTTTGATAAATTAGTGTCAACGGTGAAGTGAATGGTAGCTGGACAAGTGCGAGAGCAGTCCGCTACGTTACGGAAGAGGAGGGGGCGGAGCACGAAAACATCACGTGCAGCCGCTCGTAGACACTGATTGGCCTAGGTCGCGACCACGTGTAAGGGTGTGTGTGTGCGGTTTCCTACGATTTGGTGATTATTGATCAATGAGTAGATGAGGATCCCTATTGATCGAGCAGGAAACTCGATAAATAGATGACGTTTCCCTGTAGGCGGTAGCTAGCTGGTTGCCTAATACGGAAGATAATTGGCTGGTTAAGCCCTCCTGTCGAGGGGCGTATCACACGCGAGGCGACGCAGCATGCGCAGTCCGATTGTATTGTTGATTACCTTGTTCCAGGCGGGACAGGAAGACAGCAGTGGGGTTAACGGGGGTAGATTGCAAGCGTATTTTGAACTTTAAAAAAAACATGTGAAGAACTTACCAGTAGTTTTGAAGAGATCGGTGACGTCACCAGTAGGGCTTTCATAGGATATCTCGAATACAAGGCATCTTTCTTTCGGAAAGTGGTGGGGAAGAGAATTATGTTAAGGGAGTAGAGACGGAGATAAACGGTAATGAGTTGATCGGGGGGAAGGTGAAAAGGGGGACGTGGCTGCGCAGGGAGAACGCCGGCCACGGCAAGTGAAGAAAGGGGAGGAGGGGTAAGAGAAAGTGGGATGGCTGTATAAGAACGTCACAAGGGGCACACAGCCGCAGGGGGCTATGCGCGCCTCGGCCGCAGGGGGCCGTAAAGGTGTTCGGTAAAGGGAAAAAAGAAAGAAAAGAATATTAAAATGCAAATGCTATATTTTACTATTTTTCCTTAGCGGACAATCGCAAGTCCCCAAAATTACGGGGCCAGGTAAAGATCTAAGACTGTATAGTGTACACTGTTAGCAAGATAACCGCTACCAAATAGGGGAAGGATAACAAGTGAAGCGCTACTATGTCATACGGGACAGGATCGGGAGGGTGGGGGAACACCCTCACTACCCCGCTACAGCACATATGTAAAACACTGTCACCCCATAGGGAGAAACTGATCAAGTATAGCATAGAATGTACACAGGGGACGGACAGCAAAATGACGACACCATGGCCGCCTAATGGCAGTTTCGATCCATATACCCAACATTCACTATTAACCCATCTGCATAACACATACAAGGGGAAGAAGTTAATACACCACGTGGAGGTGTTTAACTTATGGAGGATGTTCCAAGGGTCCCGACCAGGACCAAACGGAATGTTCATTATGGGGGAAACAGCGGAAGAGGAGAAGGTCAAGGAGGAAGGAGAGAATGGGGAAAAAGAGAGTGAAGGCACACAGAACACGGGGAACAGAGAAGAGGGAGGAGAGAAGAGTAACAACATAAACGAAAAGGAAATAAAAAAGGAACAGAGCGACGATATACCCCTAGCGAAGGTAGTGAAAAAGGAGGAAGGGGGTTTATATCCTTTAACAGAACTACGAGACATGGTTCAATTAAGGGCGGCTGAGGGGTACTCGAACCAGACATACAGCCCGCCACCATATACAGCCACAGGCAGCCACACGCAGCCACACGGGAAGGGAGCAGACTAGCACGACGGGACCAGCTTGCACGAAAATGCCCGCAGGGGAAGGGGGGATTGGCGAAGAGCAGATCGCAGGAATAGGACAGGATGAGTGGGTAGCTGCGCAGGTATTATTAAAATTGCGAGGCTCATTAACAGAAGAAGAGGAGGAGGTAGTAAGGAAAATGGACGAGGATAACACCAGGAAGAGTGAAAGGAAAGGGGAAGAGGGGAAAAGAAAGGGGGAAGAGCTGTTACGACAAAAGGAAGAGATTTTGGAGGAACGTTAGCAGAATTAAGGGATGAGCAGAATGCACTGATCAAGCAGCTCGAGAGAGAGGAAAGAGAGAGAGCACGGGAAAGGAAAGAAAGCAAGAATGAGTTGGACAAAATGAGGGAACCAACTGAGGAGCAAAAGAGAGAAGCAGAAAGGGTAAGGGCAGTAGCAGAAAGGGTATCCAGAGCAGCACTGCGTGACAAGAAAAGGGAGGGAGAAGAGAAAGAAAAGGAAATGGAAATATGGAAGAGGAGATTACTATCAGAAACGACAAGGAAATACGAAGAAGGGAGGATGATAGAGGGTATATTAGAGCGGGAAAGAGCGAGATGGGAAAGGAAGAAAGAAGAAGAAAGGATAATGGAAAAGATGAGTAGTGAAGTAATGGAGGAATTGAAAAAGAAAAGAGAGGAAATTGGTAGAGAAATAGCGGAGAAAAATGAAGTGGAAAGAGAAGCTAGGAGAGGGGGGAGTGAAGTAAGGAGGTATGTATACAGAGACACAGAAGTAGCAACAACATCAGCACAAAGGGGAGCAATTGGCAAAGAAGACAAGGGAGGAACGGATCTAATAGACTTAAAAACAGTAACGATTAGGGGGAAAAAGACAGATTGGGGGTTGCCATTAATGGAGGACTTTTGCAGTGAGGAAGGAGAAGGAATGGAGAAGGAAGGAAGAGACAGTGAAAGGGAAAGCTTAGATAAATTATACATCACCCGGACAAATGGAGAATCACCATGGATCTGCAGGAGGAAGGAAGAACTGGAGGGAAGTGAGGAGGAAGAGCAAGGAATAGCGGAAAGGCAGACACGTGCAGCCACACCCTCACCATCCCGTCCCATAAGCTCCACTACCTCACGCTCATTACGTGCAACATGCCCATCTAAACTCGCGCCCTTCCCCCACGAACTGACACCCTATGCAGGCAGGCTTAGAGACCTCCCTGGACGCAGGCAGGGAGAACGAATACACACACCCACATTAAATAAAGGAAATGATAAAAGAAGGGGAAGAGATGGAGGAGAAACAGTTACGAGCAGGGGAAATATGGACCCCATTGACGATGTAGAAGACAGGGAAGAAGAGGAGGGGTGTATGGACTCGATTATGTGGAACCCAGGGGGCCAACAAGGACACAACTTTATGCCACTTCTGGAGAGGGGAGGGGTTAGACCACAATATGTCCCCTGGAAGCATGCAGACAAGGAAAATATAAAGTGCAGACTCCCATCATTAAGTGGAGGTGCGGGAAAATGGATATATGAAATGGAAAAACACACCGCAGGACAGAAACTGGCAGTGGGGGATGTAAAGGGCCTTCTAATATCAATATTAGGGGATGCAGCAGATGACATCTGGAAGAGAGCAGGCTTCCCCGGGGTCACAATAACAAACACATCACACGATGGGGCACCATTCGCAAACTGCAGACATGCATTATGGCAAGCGCTGAGGGTACAGTACCCAGACACATCAGACATAGGAGCAATTGCCTCACGCAAGATGCGTGAGAACGAAGATCCTGTTGATTATATCCAGGAAATTCAAGAGAAGTGGCGTATGGAAACTAGAGAACAATGGGACAAAACACCAGCAATATTCTATCATATACTAGTACAAGGGCTCCCGGAAACAGTTCAGAAACAACTGAAGAAAGTAGTGGGGATGGAAGCAAAAGCATGGCCAGAAATACAACTGACGATAGTGCATCATTGTAGGACATGGCAAGAGAAAATGAAACAAAAGGAAGAGGATAGAAAAACGGAAGAGGCTAAATTGGTACAGAAAAAACGTACTAAATACACGATGGGAGGTGCACTAATAACTACACCTGCAACAGTGACTCAAAACCCCACACAAGTAGTGGCTGCACAAGATCCCTCCCAAATACAATCATCACAGATTGTAACACAACAGCTGCCGCCACTCCAACCATACACGACTAACATGGGAGGAGGATACTCAACGCCAGGAGCTGGATATTATAATTACAACAGGGGAAGTGGAGGAATGATGAGGGGGAGAGGATACGGATATAACGCACAACAGCAAGGGGGAGGATTTAGAAATTTCTACCCCACCGGGCAACCAGTATACCAGGACAACTCAGGAAGCTTTCCATGGCAGAACAGGGAACCACCGGTGTGTTGGATTTGTGGATTAGTAGGGCACATGTCACGCACATGTAGAGTGAGACCAGGCACACCATCATGGGGTGAACAGGGACAACAAGGGCCTACACAGGAACATCAGGGCACCCAGCAACAGCAGGCATTGCAACAGGGAAATGGGCAGCTACAACTAGTAACACAACAACAGCCACAGACATATTCACTGCCACAACAACAGGTAGCGATAACACAACAACCCCAAGTACAGCAAGTGCAGCAAGTACAGCAACCTGCCCAAATTCAAAACCATAACATAACCTCTACCAATACACAACT
Organism: Ambystoma mexicanum; assembly: GCF_040938575.1. Classification (NCBI taxonomy): domain Eukaryota; kingdom Metazoa; phylum Chordata; class Amphibia; order Caudata; family Ambystomatidae; genus Ambystoma; species Ambystoma mexicanum. The sequence continues at coordinate 358,670,015 of NC_090932.1, read as the reverse complement.
ACAGCAATCACAACTAGGAAGGGTGACGGTCCTGGGACACAGCCCTTACACAGGAAGTGGTCAATCATTATACCCACAATAGGACAGCCCACAGACGGCCTTGGTGTGTCCCATCCTGTCGGTAACACCTAATAGTGCGGAGGAACCACGCATAGAGGTAACGATAGGTGACAAAAAATTATCATTCCTTGTTGACACCGGGGCGACCCGGTCTTGCATAAGGGAAGGTAAATTTAAGATGTCAGGTGAAGCCATGAACACCCAAGGATTCTCTGGTGCTAGGGGGTTGGTTCCCTTTACTGATAACATTCCCTTATCAATAGGGGATTATGACATGTCAGTGCCGCTTTTATATTCTAGGGCCTCACCAGTAAACATACTGGGGAGAGACATAATGAGCAGGTTGAATATGGCGATCTCCTTTACGGAGGACGGCATAATTTGCTCCACTCCAGGAATAAATATGCTCACTGCACGACAAATTATGCAAGCATACTGCGGACAGACAGTGATTAGGGCTGAGCCAGTAAGGTGAACTGTTCGAGTACGGGACAGACATGGCATTTGCATGGATGCCAGGAATAGAAGGAAAGATCTGGAGGAGGCCAGCAGCCTATTTGTTTAAACCAGAAACACCAGCCAATGAACCAGAAGGAAAGGTGATTTCAGTGAACATAGAGAGCATTATAGCAACTGCTGATTACATCGCAGTACATGCCCAAGACAGAGAAGGAAGAGCATGGAGGGCAGTGATAGCCCTAGCAGAGGGATGTAGGCTCACCCAGGTGTCAGACGAGGAGCTCTTCTCAGAAGAAAAGGAAGAAGGTGAAATGGTATTTATGATGAGTGTAAAAATATGGCTAAGAGTGACGTACAAACAAGTAGCACAGAAAATTGCAATGGCACTTGAAGCACCCACGTCCACCCCAGTTCCCTTCTTTGAGGAAGATATGGCAAAGGTACCAACATCATTATGGACTACTAGTTCCTATGACGTGGGGTGCATAAAAAGTATAGGGGGAGTAAGAATAAAATTGAAAAAAGGCGCAATACTCCCCAGAGTGAAGCAGTACCCACTATCAAAAGAGGCAGATGAGGGCATATATGAAACAATATCGGCTCTTATAAATAATGGCATATTGGTACCACCAGAATCACCATGTAACACAGCTGTATACCCAGTGCGCAAAGCTAAAGGGGGGTCTTGGCACTTCATCCAGGACCTCAGGCCCTTGAACAACATAGTGGAAGCAGAATACCCCATAGCAGCAAACCCGGCCACAATATTGTGTGGCATTCCAGCAGAGGCATCACGATTTACAGTGATAGACCTAAAAAATGCCTTTTTCTCAATACCCCTGCACCCAGACTCGCAAGATCTGACAAGCTTCACGTACAGAAACACAAAATGGAAACACACCAGGTTGCCACAAGGGTACTGCGAGTCACCCTCAATTTTCAACAGAGTAATACAGATGGACTTGGGTAACATTGATGTGGAAAGCACAGTGTTGCAGTATGTTGATGACATAATAATTTGCAGCACAAGCGAAAAAAGATGCAGAGAGGACTCATTAAAGATGCTGACAATATTGGCTGAAAAGGGTTACAAGGTAGACAAGGAAAAGTTACAGTACTGTCAGGAACAGGTACTTTACATTGGTCAGCTCATATCCCAATACGGAAGAAAGATTGCACCACAAAGAGCACAGGCCATTTCAAAAACGCTGCTGCCCCAAACAGTGAGGGAACTGCAGCAGTTCCTGGGACTGTGCAACTACTGTAGAGCATGGGTATTTGATTACAGCTCATACATAGGACCCCTACTTGAGGCATTAAAAGAAGCTAACAAAGGGGAGAAAAAATTGGGGTGGACAATGGAAATGAAAGAGGCCTTTGATGAACTGAAAGATGCAATATCAACTGCTCCGGTACTGGCCACCCCAGATTATGAACGACAATTCTTTATATTTTCACATTGCGACTCAGCAGTAATGAAAGCAGTGTTGGCTCAAAAAACAAGCATGGGTTACAAACCAGTAGCGTTTTACAGTGGCCACTTGGATCCTGTGATGTTAGGACACTTCCCTTGCGAACAAGGTCTCGCCGCAGCTGCCTTTGCGGTAGAGAAAGCATCATCAATAACAATGGGGTGCCCAACCACACTATTTGTGGAACATGCACTATTTGCAATATTGAACAAGCCTAAGTCCACACTAACCACGCAGAGGGCGTCAGGTTATGAGATCATCTTACCTAGACCAGAATTATCAATTGTTAGATGCAGCACAGTTAACCCCGCAAGGTTTATAGCAGAAGTAATTGAGGAAGGAGACTATGCACATGATTGTACGCAGACTACCGAAATGTACTCATGTACTAGAAAAGTTGAAGAGAACGCACTAGATGGAGGAGAGCTCTTGTTCATTGATGGGTCATCAACAATAGACCAAAGTGATGGGATAAGGAGAACTGGGGCAGCAGTGGTAAAAATGACAGAGGAACCAGTGTGTGTGGCGGTGAAATGCGTTCAATTACCACAGCATTACTCAGCTCAAGCAGCTGAATTGGTTGCACTGATCTTGGCATTGAAGGAAAGCTTTGACAAAAGGGTGACTATATATTCTGACAGGGCATATGTCACGTCTACTGTCCACTCAGGATTGTCCAAATGGAGGAGAAGAGGGTTTAGGAGAGCTGACGGCACCCCAGTGCAACATGCTCTCTTATTAGCTGAACTAATTGAAGTAATAAACGACCCCCAAGAATTAGCTTTGGTCAAATATACCGCACACACTAATGGAGAAGATCATATCTCAAAAGGAAATGCAGCAGCAGACGCACATGCGAAGTATGCTGCATATTTTGGTGAGATATGGAAACCCCCAGAGTTAGAGAGAGGGAGAGGGAGGGGGATAGCTAAACAGATGTTGATAAGAGTGGGGTACACCCATCTCCCAGCCACACAGATAATGGAGTTACAAGCGGCTGCACCAATGGCAGAAAAAGAAATATGGGTAAAAAGAGGATGTACAATGTCACCAACTGACGCACTATGGCGCCAGGGTAACACTGGAAAGATGGTAATGCCATTGGCACTATTGAACACCGCCCTGAGCCAACTCCACCACCCAGCCCACACAGGCAAATAAGTTATTGCAGCACGAATTAGGGAAGATTGGTTCTGTCCCGAGTTAAATTCCCATGTGACAAATTTCATCACCAATTGCCTCACATGTCAACAGTTCACGGCCGGTCACACGCTGAAAGTGATAAAAGGCACTATACCCCGGCCAGAGGGACCCTTCCTGCACATCCATATTAACTATGTTGACATGATCAACGTATGTCAAGGAAATAGGTATAGGATTGTAGTAGTATGCCCATTCTCCAGGTGGATTGAGGCAGGACCCTGCTCACACCCAGATGCATTTAGAGCAGCTAAATTTCAAGTGAGGGAAGTTTTCCCCAGGTGGGGAGTGTGCGAAGTACTGCGGTCGGATAATGGCCCGCATTTCGCTAATGAAATGTTCCAGCACATCACATCCTTACTGAACATCAAGCATAAATTTGCATGTGCATATCACCCGCAGGCCAACGGTAAATGCGAATGCCTGAATGGCCTACTGAAGGAGGCAATTGCAAAGATACAGCAAACAACAAAGTAGAGTTGGTTGTATTGCCTCCCGCTAGCTCTATTTGAGCTGAGGAATAGACCAGGCTCCGACCACCACCTCACTCCTCACGAGGTGGTGACCGGACGTGAAATGCACCTTCCTCTAACGCCAACATCAAGAGCATTAACAGATTATGAAAACACTGCAACTGTTCTTGGTGATGAAATGTACCAATATGTGTCTTCTTTGATTACTAGTGTGGTGTTTGTGTCTCAACAGCTCGAGCGCATGCGGGGTGGGTCTAAGAGTGATCAACCAGAAGACGCGGATAAGGAATTGGAAAAGGAAAAACTGTGCAAAATTGCTAAAGGTGACCACGTGCTACTCCGCAATTTCAACAGAAAGTGGAACAGCCCACGCTTCACTGGCCCCCACCTGGTAGAGGAGGTATCTACGAGAGCAGTAAAGTTGCAGGACAAACATGCTTGGAATCACCTACACAACGTAAAGATCTGCAAACTCCAGACCCGCTCTAGCGTCACCGACAGGGCCATTGGAAGAACAGCAACAGCGTCACCCACGGAGGAAGAGACTTCTACCACAGCTGACGACCTAAGTGTCTCCATACTCTACCACCCCCCAGATTCCCCAGAGACAACTACTGACATAGAAAGGGGTAATTCCCGTACCGCCCACCCCATGGTCACACGGTCAAAGAGTAAAGAGACTTCCGCCAGTTGAGCCCCTAACCCTCTAACCTTCAACCCCCTACCCGCTGCGGTCATCACCCAACTGAAGGACATTGTTTGCACATATACACATGTAAACACTTGAATGTTCTCTTTTTTTTATTTTCTCGCACATGCAGGTACCGCATATTATTGTATTGCTAAAGATAACAGATAACTAACAAAGTTCATTGCCCAGGAGTAGATGCTACCCCAGACGATAACTACCCTGAAGAGCTATAACACCAATTTGTCTACCACATAAAAAGGCCAAAGTACCTGAAAAGAAGGAAGGTGCGTGTCTACTACACAGCATTTCTCTTGGCCGTAGAACAATCAATGCCCCATCTTCACCAACACCTGCCTGCCCTAAGAGATAGACCGCTTAGATTGGCGTGGGAACAGCTCTTCGCCTGGGCACTGAACAACTACTTGATAGGGAGAGCTTGAAAACAACAACTAACACTAATAACAAGCATATTGAGAATTGCCGGACTGCAGCAAGGTAAGAGCAAAATGCCGGTGAGAATAGCATCTGTAATAAAGATGATAGGGATTTTGATGATCACCGGGTTTCTGGCTGCCTCTGTATGGCAGAAAAGTTATGCTATCAATATTTTGGCTGCACCCAAACCTAATATACCCCCACCCACGGCTGCAACAGGTGTTACGTCAGGTGGTACTAGCAAAATTCCACACAAGGGAAATAGAGTTAAACGCAGCACATACTCAGATAATAAAGGTATTGACAACTACATACAAGATTCAGCACACGTCTCGAACAACAAGTGGTACCAACACATGACCCAAATAGGTAAGCAGACAACAGAAGACAGCTGCTACGTCTGCTCATTGATCCCATACGCCATGAGCGCTTCTCGAACTTTCGTTGCCACGGAAATAGATGAAAAGACAGCACAATGTATAGTATACTTGGCACTGTTCCAAACGAGAGGGAGATTTCAAGGGACGGTCGTGCACCTGGTATGGAAAACGCGAGACACATATCCATACGAAAACAACTTCCTCAAGACTTATTTGAGTTACCACAAGACCAGTTTGCATGCTGAAGCATTCAGATACATGACAAGTGGCCCTGAAAAAGGAGAAACAAAGAAAGTAACACTACAATACCTACCATGTGATTGGTACACCACTGAAGTTCCTGGTAAACAAGGATGTTGGGAAAGACCACTGATAACAATAACAGGGAAGGTGTACCTGGACAACAAATGGGACACAGGAGTGGTTGGCAGCAACATGGTAACGAGAGAAACTATTACAACTATTGCTGAACACAATGACAGATGTTGGATGACTTGGGTCAAGTACGTACCCATGCTAACGTGGATAGAGAAGGATGAAGACCCAATAACAATACTGCCGTTGTCTGCACCTAAAGTATGCTACCAACACAGAGGAGAAGTGGACGTGGGATACAACACCAACTGTGCAACCGTGATGGAGTTACCTGAGGGGGGAGCAGGAACAGCAGTATTAATGGACCATTACTGGGCCTGCAGAGACAAGGCATACCACACACTGCCCCCTCTGTGGAATGGTGTTTGCACAATGGTACATGTTAATGTACCATCACTAGTGGTGCCCCAGAAACATGTGAACGTGGCAAACTTCCCTAAAATGGATGAAGGAAACAAGAGGAAGAAGAGATCTGTACAACCTCAGAAAGGGCCAGAGAACCAAAACAACAGCGACAACACTGTCCTGAATAGAAAGAAAAGACAAGGAGAACCTCTGACAGGAAATTACCTATGGGGAAGGTCAGAAACAGCACTCACTTCAATCCCACCAGAACACAGACTATTCAGCAGAGCAGCAATGTTCTTCTCCTCAATAATACATCCGGGACTACAAGCTTACGCAAACGCAAAATGGCTCCAGATAACTCGATGGGAACTAATGATGACAATTAATTCTACAGTAAATGGATTCAACGCAATAAAAGAGGAACTGCGAGCAGTGAGGATGGTAGCACTACAAAACAGATATGTACTGGACCTCCTCACAGCAATGGAAGGAGGAGTTTGCGCAAAGATAGGACAATCATGCTGCACATTCATTCCTGCTAACGATGCTGACAATGGTACACTGACACAAGCAGTATCACAACTGGCCCAGATGCACTCCAAAATGATGGATGAAAGTAAAGGTGTGAAAAAGGATGACAGCTGGTTTTCGCTATTATGGTCATGGATGCCATCTTGGCTGTCGGACGGACTGAAGATTATACTTGGATGCATAATACTGGCTGGAGCTGCACTGATCATAATTAGATTTTGGAAGGCCCGGAAGGCACGCACCACAGATGAAATGATCGAAATGGTTGGTATGCACCCCTTGATGCCGGCAGATGATGGCCAGCACACAGGCACAATAATAAAAGAGAGAGAAAAACTGCGCAAACAGATCATCACCAACCACCTGGACCCACCATCTGTGAAGCTCGAAAACCCAAGAAACCCAAGGAGCTACATAGGGAAATGGGTATACTGCACACCTGGGGGAACCTGTGTATATATGTATTGGTCATTTGAAGACCATGCCAACAACTATGGACATTTGGGAGGAGTAACTAAAATATGGAGAGTGAGAGGAGATAAGGAAAAGGATATGTTTGTGGTCGACAAGTCGACAAGAGGGGGGACTGAAGTGGGAGAATGGAACAAAAGGCTCCCACCAATCCCCTCACACCCATGGCCTAGAGGATCGCGGCCCAGGCACACACCACGAGAGGAGTTTGCCCATCTACCAGACGACCAAATACCCTGGTACAGGAACATACGGATGTGCGCACCAGCCTGCCCACCAGCCTGCCCTGCCCATGCCGACACCTGGGGCATGGATGAACTCGACTGAACCATTCAACAGTAAAAGAACACATCGTTAGAGATGCCATGACGACCTAGCCAACGGTCAGCACACCCGTGCAAACATGCACACTGGACACCCCCACACCAATCCACACGAAGAACATATTCAGTGCTATGACGTAGGTGACGGACACACCCACTGACGCGCATCTTTATTATTTTTCACATAGGTTTTTCAAAATGCAGAAACGCAAGACGCACAATGAACTCATCTAAAATGCTTGCTCACGCTTCTCCTAAACCCATGCATTGCAATGAGAAATATAACAAAGACATGATACTGGGGATAAAGCAATATGATACCATAACCTAAAGCGCCGTGCATCAAACGTTTCCACCTATGCACCAGGCCCAAGTAGGCCGCAAGCAAGGGCTTCCATGAACATTGAATGAGCAAGAGTACAGTTGCTGACCCTGCAGAATGAGCCCGGCGAGAGCAGACAGTGAAGGGCACAATGTTGCAAACTCGCATGCCGCAAGCCGACGCCAAGGTCACACCTGCAAATTAAGCCAGGCACGCAGTGGAAAATGCAATATTAATTGTGCAGAATTCTGCCTCAACCACGGTCTCACCTCACGAGACCAAGCCGAACCTGACAGGGTGCCAGGCCCAAGAGGAGGGAGGCGCCTGGATCCCACGTTTCAAGACACAGGCAGATACAATTAAGCGACTCAATGGACATCTGCGGCGGTGGGAGTAGTCTGCCTTCCAGCATATGAATAAATCCTCACATTGTCTGCACATACCCATAGTGATACATTGTTGCAAATGGCAGGTGCACCGCGAGCTGGGAACAGCGATGGTCCCAGACTGGGGGGCTCGCGAGTGGACCAATCAGAACATGGGGCTCTTATCACTGACGCCATTAACATTAGCCAATCCTCAGGGGTCTTCATGTAACAAATTTCATGTATCAAATTGAAGGGACAACCCAAGTATACCACCTGACTGACCCTCAACCACTAATAACGCTCTCTATACGTATGCTATACTAACCCTACCACTCGAGGAACCAATCCAGAGTGGCGATAGGTTTTTTGCTAACTTTCCCAGGTGACGAAAGTAGCGCGTCATACTAAGGTAAAAAGGGCCTGCGAGCCCCACGATTAGAGAGAGAGTGTCAGGACGGACGCGTACGATCCTTGACCCATCCCTGCCGTTTTGTTTAATAAACAGCAGAACCACCTTGCTTCTTGCGTGTGTCTCATACTCATTTTTTGGGAATACGGGAGGAGTTGGGGCCTCCCTGCCCGGAGGTCCGCGGATGGCCCAGCCGACCCCGGGAGAATTTCCCCCCGACAATTTGGCACAGTTTCTAGACATTCACATTCCTACTTACATTCCTACTTAATTATGCTACCGTGAGAGTATGGTTGTAATTACACTTTATGTCTATACTAGGAGACATATAAGCTTCATTAACTCTAACTTTTCTTTAGTTTGGGTTTGCACAAAATATTGAACCGTTCTTCAGTGAGAAACCATTTTATTTTGGGTTTGGGAAACTGAAGGACAGTGTTTTTATGCATGGCCAGGGGAGGGAACGATTGATAGCAGAATAAAACTAAAAAGGGCTCGAAGTTGAAGAGTTGGCAGTATTTTGGGCCTCTGGAAGTTGTACAAGGAGAAAAAAAGAGGAGCAGGTGAGGGGAAAGGTTGAAAAAGAAGAAGAGAGGCATGAACCCAGTGCCCCAACCCCACCACAATGAATATACTCAGCGTTGAGACCTGCTGGAGGGTATACAAACCAGCAGAGGGTGTCCCCAGAAAGAGATAAGGGTGGGCACAGGAAAAAGAAAGGCAGGGAAAGACAAAAGAGGGAGACACAGGACAGGGAAGAGTGGAAGTATCTACCCGACAGAGCAAATAGGTGGGTGCACTGTTAAATTAAGCAGAGAGACGTATCAAAAAGGAGGACTGGAGGAGGACAAATGTGGTGGGAGCAACAGGGGATGAAAAACGGTAGACTTCAGGGAAGATACAATTTAAAATGGATGACAGAAAACCAGATGGGGAAAATGGGAAAATGGAGAGATGGAAATAGGGGACGGGGACAGTGTCCTATGAGAGGAGGAAGAAGAAGAGGAAGTCAAAAGTGACTGGGAGGACAAGCAATGGACACCATAGACAGAGGGGGGAAAGGGGAGGAAACAGAGGAGGAGAGGAGAAAGTGAGGAGCCGTGAAGGGACTGGTCAAGTGTCCTCTGCAATTGGAAGGAGAAAGCACAGACAGGAGGGACACAGGAGACAAGAGGGGGGGCTAGAGACAAGCCCCTAGGTGACACAGATGCCATTTCTAGGAGGAGGGGAACGGGGATGTATACTACATTCCATGGCAGACAATGGACAGATATATTCTAATCTGTAGTTTGCCTTCTATTATGGCAGAGACTAGTAAATGGATATACACACTCGAAAAATAGTCTGAAGGAGTAACATTGGCAATAGGGGATGTGAAAAGATTATTCACAGTGATAATAGGAGAACAAGGAGACAAGGTATGGGAACAAGTGGGACATAAAGGGGTGCTGTTAAACATGAACGCACATGACAGAGCACCATTCAACAACTGCCAGGCTCAAGTGTGGGGGATGTTGAGGAACATGTACTCGGACAGCTCAGACTTAGGAGCTGTCTTGTCCCATATGATGAAGCCAGATGAAGACGGAGCAGAGTATGAAAAACAGGCCCAGGAGCTCTGGACACAGGAGATGCAGAAACTGTGGGACACATTCATACTGCTCTTTTGCCACATATTGGGCAAAGGACTACCATTGGATGTGCAGACGTCTCTAGATAAAATATTCGGAATAGAGGCAAAGGGATGGCCAGTGATACAGGCAAAAATAGTACACTATTGGAAGAGAAAGCAGGAGAGCGAAAGACAGACAGCACAAAATGCTGCCAAGGCAGAGAAAAAGCTGGTTCATAAGAAACTCGCTAGGTATTAAATGAAGGGGGCTATGCATGTACACAGCACTGCCGCAGTGGCTTTCGCCCAACAGGGGAGGTACCCAGTGAGGAATATGCCACCGCCTGAGCGGCACGTGCCGCCACCGTACACCCCACAATGGGGGATGCAGCAACAAGTGGGCTGGCCGTAAGGAGGGGTGCACCAATTTGGGGCATATCCTCAATTGGGAAGAGGATACCTGCAGCGAGGGAGAGGAGAAGGATATAGGGAAGTAGGATACAGGTTCATGGGCCCATGGTTTATATGTGGGAATATGGGGCACTTCACCCACAAGTGCCGCTTGGGCAGTAGCGCATGCACTGGCATACCACATGGTACAGCAGCAAGGTCCCTATGCATAGCAGTTTCAGCCACAGCAGGCATTTCCCATAGAAGCACAAATGAAACAGGGACAACACCACTCCCACAAGAGCAGTCATGTGCATCAGCAGGACAGAAGGAGAGCAGAGAAACATCCCAAGGGTTGCCACCAGCCCCACCCCAGACACAGTGAAATGCAATGGTACTAGGACAACATGTGGTTTCCCACTACACCAGGGTCGAAGTGGGGGGGAATCCTTTTCCATTCCCATTGACCAAAGCCCTCCAATAGCAAAGCCCACAGGGAGTGCATGTGTGTCCAGTCCTATAAGTAACTGAAGACCCCGAAGAGGAACCCGAGGTAGCAGTGAAGATAGGACCAAGAGCATTTTCAATTTTGATAGACAGGGTGCCATCAAGTCATGTGTAAAGAAGGGTGGATTTCCTTTGTCAAACAAAGTTATGGACACACAATGCTTCTCTGGGGCTATCATCACAATTCTGATAACAAAGGTTTTTCCACTCACGATAGGGACACAGCATATAGTGGTGCCCCTTCTGTACTCAAAAGACACCCCAATACACATACTAGGGAGAGATTTATTGAGCAAACTGAATACAACCATTTAATTTATGGAAAAGGGGATGGTGTGCTCAACACCGGGCATGTGTACTACGTCCATGTGGCAGCACTCCTTCTGGCAGCATATGTGCACAGCACGCAGCAAGTACAGCCCGTATACCCAGAGGTATTCATATATGTGGTCCAGATACTGCTGGGCTAGGTATCAAGAATACAGACAAAGGTGTTTAGATTGGCATCAGACTTCTTCTTTCAACTGCTGTGTCAGAAGGAGGAGCAAGGGGCACCACCATAATATTACAGCTTGAGGAGGTAGCGATATGCAAAGACATGGTTATATTAAGCAGGACGGATGACGATCACACAAATTGATGTATCGTGCTGTGCATTGACCCAAAACTGACCATAACAGGGATGACGGATTCTAGGAGGGCAAAGAAGGAGGAGAAATGGTTTTCCAGTTACAGATCACGTGCCCAATAAGGGTGCTAGAAAAACTGGTACTGCTGCTGACACAACTAGTGAAGAAGGAGCACAGGCACACACGGGAGGACTTAAAAAAGGTCCTAGAAGAATTGGCCACGAGGGGGCGCACGGATGAGCCGCCTCTCCGTGTGAGCGCTCTACACAAGGTCCGGAAAGTGGCAGTGAGCCCCCACTTCGAGACCCCCCCCCAGAGTTGGTTCTTGAGCGAGAGACGTGGGACGGTGTCCCCCCCGCATGAGAGAAAACCCGGAGAAAATCGGAGGCGGCATCGTGGTGAAATCAACATCGGCGCTTTGAGGCCTTCGCCGCGGCGTGCGTCCCGCGGAACTTCCAGTCCAGGCCTGCGTATAAGAGCCGCCCTCTGTGACTGACCCGGCGCACTTCTTGGAGCTCCGTGAGGAAACTGCTGTGCACTACTGCTCAGTGCGGCTGGGAGCCCCTTCTGACACCCCCGCTGCGGCACGGTAAGCGGACCCTTCGTCCCCCCCGGTGTCGCGGGGCAGCTGTCCCCTCCACTGCTAGTCTTTGCCGGCTGTCCTCGGCCTGACGGCACGGTGGGGCCTCATCCTCCTCCCTACCTACCCTCCAGGCGGGCCCTCTCCGGTGTTGCAGGAACGGCACTCGATGCCTGAGAGGTGACACGCTTTCGCTGCGCAGCCGGTTGGGAGGGTGAAGGAGGACTCTACGAATACATATTGGAACAAAACTCGAGAGGCCCTCAAGTGCTGGTCCTTCACGCGGGTGCTAACGTTACATTAATAGAAGGCCGCTGGGACGTTTTTCACCCTGCCAAGTGCCCTTCATGGACCCTAAGACCAAGTTGGCGAAATACACGTTCTCACCAATTGCCAGATCCCAAGGGCCCTCCTCGATTCCTACAATGTCGACAGCAGGATCCGAGGCTGCCGTGACCAAGGCGGATGTAGCTGATTTGCTTGCCGAACTGAGGGGCATGCGAGCAGATATCGGTAACAGGATAGATAAGATCACGCAGAGGATGGACAAGATGGACGACAGGCTCGAGCAGGTTGAGCACAACCAAACATCTCTGAACACACTGGAAGCACAGATGGATCACCGCATTGCAGACATATCGAACAGAGAAGATGAATTGCGCCTTAAGGTCGACGACCTCGAAAATAGGGAGCGTCGTAACAATATTCGAGTCTTTGGTCTTCCTGAGAAAGAGGGTGAAACCAATCTAGACCTGAAGCAATCGTTACACACTATCCTGAAGCTCCTCTATAACGATGACTCAATTGACGCACCCAAAATTGACCGAATCCATAGGGCTGGAGGTAGACCGGGGGCCCCGAGATCGGTCCTGGCTCGGTTTCATAGCTATGCGGACAGAGCACGAATCTTGGACAAGGCCAGAAATGCCCCACAATTGTCCTTGGAGAACTCCGCTATTTCCCTCTATCAAGACTTGTCATCCCTTACACTAGCAATGAGGAAAAAGTGCTCTCCGATCACGAAAATGTTGAAAGACAAGGGCGTCAGGTACCGATGGGAGTACCCATTCTCCCTCACCTTCGAATGGGAAGGCTCGACATTGAGACTTGTCACGGAGAAAGACATTGCTGACTGTACGTCAGACCTGATAGGTTCGCCGGAAGGTGCCCCCTCTCATGAGGATCAAGGAACATCTGGTGGTGAGTGGAAAACCAAGGCTTCACGGCGGAGGAAGATCCCAGGTTCTAGGAAATTCAGAAAGATGAACACCTCCCAGGATATGGAACACTGACAAGGTGCCTGAAGTGCTTTGGCATACCCTTGGGTAAAAGGTAAACTGGGCAAGTTACTCCGCCGAGGGGGTTACGAACTCATGCATAAGAGTCAACCTCCTGCTATGAGACTTCCATAGATGGCCTGCAGGCCAAATTGTGAAAGGTCACTTTCTCCAAGTGTGAGGTATCTCTAGCTCTGTGTGTCTCAGACGCTCGGAATGTGATATGATGTAATACTCGCATTGCGCTAGCTCCTTGGTGAGGGTTGATGACTTTGTTGTTGAACCATTGTTATTGTTAGGTGCACACAAAAGTTGGGGGCTCACTGATATAAGTGACTTTATTATGGTAGGACCGCCTGTTTTGCGGTCTCCACTGGTGGTCCGAGTTCGGCTGGGTGATGTCAACCTGGGCGAATCGGGCGCCGAATGTGTTGGGGATGGGGTGGGGGGTGGGGGAGGGGGAGGTTGAGAAACACACACTTTGCATCAATCTTGATCCAACAGACACGCAGACGCACCTTGGCCACACTGAAGTCTATGGTATGCATCAGACGATCTGGTCGTCGGCCTCTGTGGGATTTCCTGAGATCCACTCATATAATGACGACCCATGCATAACGATGGCCGACAAGATATGTGCCGTGGCACAGATGGAATGGCCGCCCACGATCACTAACTACACCTACGATGGCACTTACACCCCGTAGGGACACATTACGCATTTGCACACTCAACGTCAAAGGCTTGAACTTTCCCACAAAACGATCAATGGTGGCTAGGGAATTCAGAAGATCGAATGTAGACATCTTGTTCCTTCAAGAAACGAGATACCGGAGGGGTGAGGAGAGAGCCATCCCGTCACGGGAGATTGGGCTCCCCTACTGGAGCTCGGGTATATTGAAAAAGGCAGGGGTGGGAATTCTGGTTCGCAAATCCCTCCGAATGACAACTCTTGACATATGGACGGACACTGAGGGTCGGGCGATCACGGTTGTAGGTAATATAGGGGGCATAATAATCACTCTGGCCACGCTCTACGCACCCAATCAAGGGCAGAATCGTTTTCTTCACAAAACCTCTGAAAAGGTCTTTAACATGGCTAAGGGGCACACGGTCCTGGGCGGGGACTTTAACACATGGATGGACAGCTCTATTGACAGGCAGACCAGGGCCGACGCATTAGACCCGTCCAACACTCGAACTGAGGCTGAAATTAAGTCTACCCTTGATCTTTATGGCCTTGTAGATAGCTGGCGACATCTACACCCGTTGGACAGAGGTTTTACCTTTCACTCCCTCCCCCACGACACACTCACACGCATCGACTATATCTTTCTCTCCAACGATCTTCTACCTGTGCTGCAAGCTGCTACTATATACCCCTCCGCATGGTCAGACCATGACATGGTTGCAATTGATATATCCTGGGATGAGCTGTCATCCCGCAATTCCAAATGGAGGTGTAACGAATCCCTCTGGGCTGACCCGGTCTTTAAGGAGACCTTTGAAAAAGAGATCGAGCAATTCTTTCCCACTAATGATACAGGGGAAGTAGGGAAGGTAACTGTGTGGGAAGCAGCCAAGGCTACTTGGAGGGGAATCCTTATACGGGAAGGGGCCCGAAGGAAAAGGGAACGTGCCCTGGTGGAGAGGGGCATTAGGGAGAAGCTTGCCGTGGCTCAGAACTTGGCGCAGACCACCCCGTCTGACAAACCTAGGTACCTAACTGAAGCTAAACAACTCAGAGAAGAATTGAGGATTCTTATTGCTGGCAAAACAGCACAGACCTTACAGTGCCTTAAGCAAAAAATATTATGAGAAGGGGGACAAAGCAGATGCTCTGTTAGCAGCTCGCCTCCGTGCGCAGAGAGCGGAGAGATGGGTTGATCGAATTGAGAGGACTGATGGCACTCTGATAGACACGACGGTCACGTCCCCGAAGGACATACAGGAGGCATTTGCCTACTTCTATGAAGATCTATATATGTGTGACCCTCCTCCCCCTATAGGAAGCGTAGATGCATATCTTGAGGGAGCGCGTCTTCCCACCCTCACAGGTGCGGAGGCCGAATCCCTAGATACTCCGGTCACTGAGGAAGAAGTGGAGAGTGCCATTAAGAGGCTGAAAATAGGGAGAGCCCCAGGGGATGATGGATTTACACCGGGTTTCTATAAAGCATTTTCCACCCTCCTTGCCCCCTTCCTAGCATCCTTGTTTAACCATATTTTCAATACAGGTCAGGCCCCCCCGTCCTTCTCTCAGGCCCTCCTGGCTGTAATTCCTACGGAAGGTCGAGATCCCAAATACTGTAGTTCTTATCGACCCATCTCGCTTCTTAACATCGACGCTAAGGTGTATGCTAGAGTCATTGCGGCTCGGCTCGAGACATATCTTCCTAGATTGGTACACTCTGACCAAGTTGGCTTTGTTCTTGGCAGGCAGGGCGCAGATACCATGCGGAAAACACTCCACTTACTACACGAGGCACAGGGAATGAAGGGGGACCCATCTCTTTTGTCGTTGGATGCTGAGAAGGCTTTTGATAGAGTGTCCTGGGACTTTTTGGAAAGAGTGTTGGTGTCATATGGGTTGGGACCGAAACTCTGCCGCGCCATTAAAGCATTGTACACCTCCCCCACGACATCGGTGGCGGTGAATGGAGGATACTCACGCTGGTTCCCCCTTGAAAGAGGTACGAGACAGGGTTGCCCACTGTCAGCAATATTGTTTGTGATGTCCCTTGAACCATTGGCGCAGAAACTAAGAAGTGACGGTAGAGTTAAAGGCATCACGGTGGGAGACAGGGAGTACAAACTGGGGCTATACGCAGATGATATATTGCTTCACTTGACCGACCCCTTAGATTCGATCCCATCTGCGCTTGATATAATTGAGGAATACGGTTCATTGGCCGGCCTAAAAATCAACACAGGAAAGTCAGTCCTCCTCCCGATTGATAAGAGTAGGGATTCCGAAATCGCACGCTTTGCCCCGCTAGGAGTCCAAGTCAGCCTCACTACACTCCGTTACTTGGGCATTAATGTCACCCGCGACCTTGACTCCTTATATGAAGCTAACTTCCCACCACTGTCACACGCTCTACAGAAAGATAGCCAACAGTGGTCCAAGCTCACAATCTCCTGGATGGGCCGTTTGAATGCCATAAAGATGGTCTTTCTCCCTAAGATATTATATTTGTTCCAGATGCTCCCCGTTAGGATGCCCCCGGAGTACTTCATGGATGTGCGAAAAATGTTTTTGTCCTTCCTGTGGCAGGGCCAGAGACCCAGAATTCCAAGACCCTTACTCCAGCTCCGCAAAGACAACGCGGGAGTAGGCCTCCCGGACATGGAAACATATTACAGGGCAGCGCAACTTAGAGTTCTTGTCCCACACTTTAGGCAGCGTTCGGAACCCCAGTGGATAGCACTGGATAACTATCACCTTCGTCCCTTTATTGTACCCGAATGGTTATGGGTCCCCAGATCCCAGTTGCGTGAAAGAATCAGATCCCACCCTATCTTAGGTACGCTATGGGCAATTTGGAAACCAGGCAGGAAAATGATGGGAGTCACGACGTGGCCATCTCCCTTGGGTCACCTTTGGTCACCAGGGATCCGAGACGCAATCCCAGAACCAGGAAGCTATGAAACGTGGTACCAAGCGGGGCTGGAAAGGGCGGGCCAATTATGGCGTGACGGAACCTTTATAACCATACAAGACCTCCAGGAGGCGCTTGGCATAGGCACGCTCTCAGTTTTCCTGTACTTGAGACTCAAAGGGGTTATGACAAGGTCAATCTGGAAGGACCAGCTGCAGAGGGATCTTACCCCATTTGAAACGATCCTTGATCGATGTACGGGCTCCAGTGGTCTGAAAAGTGCTATGTATTCGGCCCTTATCGAGATTGATATCTCCCCCTCATTGGTGCTTAAGGGCAAATGGGAAGCAGATATGGGCAGACAAATCTCCGAAAAGCTGTGGCTAAACATCTGCAGACGCACTGCGAAATCCTCAATATCCTGACAGTACAAACTCCATGCCATAAAACTTTTGTATAGATGGCAGTACGACCCGACCAGGCTTGCCAAAATGTACCAGGGGGTTAGCCCATATTGTTGGAGGGGCTGTGGGAAGCGGGCTGGTTACTGGCATATGTGGTGGGGGTGTGCCATGGTCCAGACCTACTGGTCAGAGGTTCTTAGCTGGATCAGGGATCTGGACGATGAAGAAAGGGTAAAGCAGCCAATGTTCATCTTGTTTGGTCTGATTGAAACAGGGGACGAAGTTGTAAAAGCACCTAGGATGGTACAAGGTTTACTGATGGCTGCACGAGCCTGCCTCACTATGGTGTGGAAGAGGCCCAAGCTCCCTAGTAAAACTGAATTGCTTGGGGTTGCCCAGACTCTCTATAGAATGGACTACCTGACCGCCGCTTTACGCGGAGATCTCACTGATGTTGAAAGTGCCTGGTCTGAGTTCAGAGCCAAGTATGCCTTGTAAAGACAATGTGTGCAGTATATTGTTGCGATTTGTGCCAATAATGATAACAAACGAGGATTTCTGTTGTGGCGGCTCCATGTGTCATGTTATGTGTCCTGGTCGGATATCATATTTATACTCGAAGCTTTCTGGTGTTGTCTCATTGTTTAATGATGTTTCTCAATCACGCATTTGGAGATATTAGAGAGGGGGGGAGGGGGGAGGGGGGGCAAGACTGGGTTTTGTTAATCCTATTCATTATACTGCTTAATTTTCAAGAACTACTGCACATGATATACGAAGATGGTACTTGTCTTACATGCTCATTCTAATTATTTATTGAAGGATTTCGGATGTAAGTGACTGTTGAGCTTGTACAAAATCAATAAAGTTTGAATTTAAAAAAAAAAAAAAAGGTCCTAGAGAATGTGCGGACCACAGGGACCTATAATGTAGGGGTACTAAAAGGAGCAGGAGCAGTAAAAATAAAAGAGGGAGCTCTGCTGCTGCGAGCAAAACAATACACACTATCCCATGAGGCAGTCGAAGGAGTTACTCCACCCTTAATGCATTTTGGCAGCAAAGCATAATAAACAACATCAATGTTTCCATGCAGCACTGCCATATACCTGATAAAGACGTCAAAAGAGGCCTCCTGGAGATATATATATATATATGTATATATATGTATATATATATAATGGATTTACACCCCGAAACAATGTTGTGGAAGCAGAATTCCCACTTTTGATCCACTCTGATATTTATTTTATTTATTTATTTGCATTTTTAAAGCGCTCACACAGCCCACAGGCATCAAGGCGCTGTTACAGGAATTGTTTGTTTTTTAGTTGCATAACTGTTTTTTGTCTTAGTTGCATATTTATAACGTGCTTAAATACCCAGAGGTTTCTAAGCACGGACCCGGGGATCGAATCTGTGTTGCTTCATGTTGTCTTGCTTCCAAGTCAAACACGTTGCCGCTGAGCTATCCTCCCGATATAATATGTACCTGAGAGGACAACACAGCTATACCCAGGCACAGAGGGGAGGGTACCAGTGATGGTTGCAGGGAAGAGAAAAGACATACAGAATCCGAAAGAGCAGAACCCTTCAACTCCTTACTGATTGTGCAGATAGTTGACTTACAGAGGGAAATACACCAGGAGGAGAAATATTTATGGATATAGAGTGGGTGCTCACTCTCAACCACCAACTTGGTTTGGAGGCAAAATAGCACAGAGAAGCCAGTAATGCCTAAAAACGTGTTAGCTATTGCCTTTGAGCAATTGCGTTTTCCCACCCATGTCTCTAAAGAGCATGTGGCAGCAGAAATAAATAAAGGGTGTTACGTCCCCAGATTTCATGAACTTGCTGTAGAGTTTAATGGGAATTGTGTGGTGTGCCTACAAATGTCTGTCTGGTCATACATTGATAACAATTAGTGGCACGTTACCCCAACCGGAAAGGGCACTTCTGGCACTTGCATATCGACTATGTCTATCTGTGAGATAACATTTTCGTCAGAAATTCTGTGCAGAAGTAGCAAGAGCCGATGTTCACAGGCCCTACGTCGTAGTGTATGCAATGCCCACAGCGGGGAAAAATGTAAAATTAGAAAGCATGGATCCACATAGCTGACGTTTGCAAAGACTGCAGTACCGCCCCCTCAGGAGATGAAGGGAGGGGGCGAAAGTAATGGGAAGTATGCATTATTGTGATTCCATTCTTTTCTGCTATATGACTGTATAAATGGCCTGTGCAGGCAGAGACTGAAGCACAAATGGACATAGGGGGAATGGGAGGAGATGCAAAAATAGGGATAGGATTGTTTTGTGTCATTTAGTTTTGTTTCTTTCCTTTCTGGCTTTTATCACACAAACAGTACAGTATCTTGGTTACAGAAAATTAAAAGGGCACCTGTGCCAGAAAAAGTATGTTCCATAAGGAAATGTTTTATGATGCAATTGGGGGAGCGAGACACGGCATCGGGAAAGATCTGGTATGACAAATGTGTGGGGCAAGACAGGGCTAATGGCAGTTGTTATGTGTGTTCACTAATCCCACATGTTACAGGGACACAAAGACAATTCCTGCCTCAAGAACTAACTGAGAGGGCAGGAGGATGTTTGATGCACCTATCATTGTGTAGGACTTGTGGGTTGTTCCAAGGGCAGCCGGTGGAAGTCCGGTGGGTAGAAGAAGGGGAAGAGGTTATGATATGATATTTGATATTTTATATATATATATGTATATATTGCAATATCGCACTCATACACACATGTTTCAGAGTGTGAAAAGGCAAGGGAGGG
This sequence comes from Ambystoma mexicanum, assembly GCF_040938575.1. NCBI lineage: Eukaryota > Metazoa > Chordata > Amphibia > Caudata > Ambystomatidae > Ambystoma > Ambystoma mexicanum. The sequence continues at coordinate 358,649,908 of NC_090932.1, read as the reverse complement.
AACAAGGGAGGACAAAAAAAACAATGATCTTACTAGACCCTGTGACATTGAGAACGTGCAAGTGCAGGAGAGAGGGAAGGGGGAAGTGCAAGGGAGAGGGGAGAGGTGGAAAGTGCTGAGCAAGGGATACACATAACAACTGGTAGTGCAGCCAGCATGGTGGCAAGTGCAAGGTATAAAGTGCAGACAAGGGGTGTCTGATAAGTGCAGGTAAGGGGACTTTAGGGTTACAGATACAGACCCAAGTGCAAGGGTTGCCAGGAGGCAGTGTGGGTGTATGGCTGGGTGTGCAGGGACCTGGGTCCGAAATCAGAGTAGCCAGGTGCACAGAGCTGAAGCAGACAGATCAGTAAGGAAGAGGAAGAGCGAAGGCAGAAGCAAAGAGGAAGGTCTTGAGGTGATTCAGGAAACAGAGATGGTTCTACTCAAGTTTCAGAGTGGCAGGGAGGCTGTTCCAGAGAGGGATCCCAGCCAAGGAAAGAGATTTACCCCCAACTTGTTGCTTGGAGAAGCGACTGACACTGAGGGAGTTGGAGGTGGAGGAGCGGAGAGCTCGAGTGGGAAGGTATTTCCAAAGGGAGAGTTGAAGGTATTTTGGATCCAGGCCTCAGAAAGAAGTGTGGACAATGCAGAGGGACTTGAATTTAACCATTACAGTGACTGGGAGCCAATGAAGAGATTTCAGGGCTGGAGAGATTCGATCTCAGGGCTTGAGGCCAAGGACAAGTCTTGCAGTCCTGTTCTGGATGAGTTGCGAAGGGCATAGAGTAGAAGCACGCAGATTTAGAAAGAAGCTGTTGCAGTAGTCTAGCCTAGAGAGAACCAGGGCTCTAGGGACAGTAAGCTTCTGGGGGAAAGAGAGGAAAGGAAGAATAACTCTGAGGAGGTGCAGTTGGTAGTTTGAGTTCTTAGAGATGTCAGTGACATGAGGGGAAAAGGAGAGTGTGGACCCAAGATTCTTAGCATCATAGGTGGGAGCAGGAAGAGGGCCAAGGAGGGACGGCCAGAGAGTGGCATGAAAGGAGGGTGCAGGTGTACTGATGAGGAGAATCTCTGTTTACTGGCATTAGGGCAGAGATCATTGGTGGCACACCAAACCTCGATTGCCGACAGAAAGTCAGAGATAAGGGAGGGAGAAGAGGTGGCGGAGGGAAGCCTAGAAATGAGTTAAGTGTCATCTGCATAGCACTGAAAGTTGGAGCAGAGAGCGGCAATGCAGTAGGTATTGGCTGAACAGCCAGGGACACAGGTTAGACCCCTGGGGAACACCACAAGTACAGAGGGAGATGGAGGTAAGGAAGGACCCAAGTTGGCCCTAGGAGGATCGATCAGAAAGGAAAGAGGTCAGCTAGGCCAGGGCCTGATCGGTGATACCCAGGTTAACATGGAGGCAGTTGGGCAGAATGGCATGGTTGACCGTGTCAGAGGCAGAAGAGACATTGAGTAGGATGAGGACAGAAGGGATGTTCGAGTCAACGTTGGAGAACAGGTCTTTACAGATATTCAGGAGAGAAGTTCCTGTGCTTCTGGCAGCTTTGAAGCCAGAGGGATGGTCGTGGAGACAATCAACAGTCAGTGTGAAGATTAAGCTGAGAGTTTGTCCAGCAAAGGAGTGATGAAGATCGGATGATAATTAGCCTGCCAAGATGGGTCGGCTGTGGGATTTTTGAGAAGAGGATGCACAAGAGAGTGCTTCAGAAGGGAGGGGAAAGTTCCAGGGGTTAAGGAATTATTGCAGAAGTTGGTCAGAGCTGGAGCAAGGGTGTCAATGTGATCCTTGATGGTTTTGAACACACAGGGAGAACCTGTTTTGACAAGACTTTCATAGATCATACTTGTCTGGAAATCTCAATGGGGGAGAAAAGAGGAAAATATGAGAAGGAGGGAGGAGAGGTGGCTTCAGGGGAGCCAGAGCTGTCAGAGAAAGAAGGGCGCAAGGAGAGGACAAGAGGGTGAAACGGATGCCCTGGGTTTTTTAGTTGAAATGAGTGGCCAGGGCTGTGCAAAAGGCCTGGGAGGGGACAGGAGAGGTGGAGACTGAAGCAGGGTTGGCCAGCTCCTTGCAGATTTTAAAGAATTTGTCTAAGTTGTTAGATGCCACAGAGATGTGGGCTTGGATATGGGCTCTCTTCTTAGTGAGAACAAGGAGCCGGTAAAGCCTTTAGAGCAGGCGGCAGGCTAGTTTGTCAGAGGATGCACAAGAAGCCCGCCATTTCCTCTCAGCCACACTACACATGTGTTTAAGGGTAAGTAGGTGAGAATCATACCGAGAGATGCACTTGGCTTTGAGCTTCAAGTAGATCCTCATGACATGGGCAAGAACATCAAGAGTATCAGAAATAGAGGCATAGAGTGTGGAAAGGGCTGTGTCAGGATGTGAGACAGCCAGAGGTGGAGGAGGAGAAGAGAAAGTGGTTGGAAAAGCCTCAAATGACGCACGCATCATGGGTCGGATGACCGAGAAGGTAGGTGGCAGTACTGGAGTTGGTTTGGCCTGAGGGGTAGCGAGGGAGAAATGAGAGGAGAGGAGAGAGTGATCTCTCCAGGAGAGAGGAATGGTCAGAAGGATAGAGAGGGGGAGGTCTGAGGAAATCAAAGCATCCAGAGTGTGTTCTGTTGAGTCGGGCAAGAGGGGAGACTAGAAAGAGAGAGCAAGTAGCAGAGGTCGCAAAGGGAGTCTAGATGAGGGACAGGAAGCATCCAGATGGATGTTGAAGTCTCCAAGAAGGAGGAGTGGAGGAGAGGTCCACCCACACAGAGAGAAAGGAGGAGATCTGACCAGGTGGTTGATAGATACTGGCCACAGTAAGAGGGTGGTCAGGAGAGAGAGAAATCCTACAAACAAGGCATTCAAAAGAGGAGTAGGCCAGCATAGAAAGGAGAGAGGCGGGAATCCACTCCAGGAAGATCAAGGCTACACCACCTCTGGAACGTTTGGGCCTGGGTGCGGAGAGGATCTTGTAGCCATCAGGGAGGAGCGTGTCAAAGCTCATGACAGAGCTGTCCATGTACCATGTCTCAGTGAGACCGAGGACATTGATGTCAAGTTCTTCTAGGAAGCAGCAGATGTCAGAGGAGTGTTTGACAGCTGAACGAGAATTGAGAGTGACAATATGAAGCAGGTTGACAAACCCATGGATGCAGAGGTGATAGTGTCAAGGTTGTTCAGGGTTCCAGGAAGAAAGTTAGAGCATCATCCCCAAGGTGCATTAGAAGGGTCCAAGGAGAACTCACGCAGCGAACCATCAGCAGACAGGGAGCAGACAGGGGCCTTAGGGAGTGGACCTTTGGCAAGGATCCCCGATAGGCTGTAATCAATGCAGAAGTTGCCAGTGGGAGAGAGCCTCAGGCATGGCACACAACGAGGTAAAGTGTGGCGGCCGTCTTGAAATTGCCGCAAGGCGGCAAGGAGAGGCAGACACACTACCAGCACGTAGCCTCAGGGACCCAGGAGGACACTTTGCAAAGAGACATGCAGCCAGCACACAGGTGCACAGTAAAGAAAACAATGATGATGATGTGCATTTAAGTTTGAAAAAGAAAGGAAGTAGCAGGAGAAATCCCAAGCGGGCACCTACCTCAGTGCAGGATTGTAACAGCATGGCCTCCAGGTGTGCAAACAGCTGATGTATGAGGGAGAATGCTTTCAGCTCTGGAGCTGTACTCAGACACAGGCAAGTGAAAGGAGCCCAGGAGTGGGGATTTGGTGAGGGGGCCGGCTAAAACCTGGCAATCCCCTATAGGCTGTAATCATTGCAGAAGTGCCCAATGGGAGAGAGCCTCAGGCATGGCACAACATGACTTAAAGGGTGGTGGCCATCTTGGAATTGCCACGAGGCGGTAAGGAGAGGTAGATACACTACCAGCAGGTAGCCTCAGGGCCCCAGGAGGACACTTTGCAAAGGGACATGCAGCCAGTAAACAGGTGCTCAGTAAAGAACATGATGATGATGATGGGGATTTAAATTTAAAAATGTGTGCTTATTTGCTTTCTTTTTTCAATTTCTCACTTGTTCCAAAAGCAAAAAAAGAGGGGAAGTAGCAGGAGAAATCCCTATCAGGCTCCTACCTCAGTGCAGGAGTGTAACGCACGGCCTCCAGGCATGCAAACAGCTGATGGATGAGGGAGCAGGTCTTCAGATCTGGAGCTGTGCGCAGGCATAGGCAAGTGAAAGGAGCCCAGGAGTGGGCCTTTGATGAGGGGGCCAGCTAAAGCCTGCCGGTCCCTGATATGCTGTAATCAATGCAGGAGTGCCCAATGGGAGAAAGCCTCAGGCATGGCACACAATGAGGTAAAGGGCAGAGGTGATCCTGAAATGGCCGCGAGGCAGCAAAGGAGAGACAGACACAATACCCACAGGTAGCCTCAGGCCACCAGGAGGACACTGTGCAAAGAGACATGCAGCCAGCACACAGGTGCGCAGTAAAGAAAAAGATGATGATGATGTGCATTTACATTTTAAAGTGTGCTTTCCTTTTTTCCCTTCAATTTCTCACTTCTTCCAAAAGCAAAAAAAGAGGGGAAGTAGCCGGAGAAATCCCAATCGGGCTCCTACTTCAGTGCAGGATTGTAACGCAAGGCTTCCAGGTGTGCAAACATCTGATGGATGAGGGACATGTCCTCAGCTCTGGAGCTGTGCGCAGGCACAGGTAAGTCAAGGTTTACACTGACAATTATATAAAGCTAGAAAGCATGTCCAAAAATGAAGCCACAAAGCATATAATACTTGAATATGTTATAGATGGGACACGAAGGGGAGGGATGCTGTTCCCAATGCATCAGAGGGTGCATTATAAAAATGCAATGGTACACAATATCCCATGGTGCAACACCAGACCCCTGATGAGAATATGTGGTCCAGTGTTTCACGATGGAAGATGGCAAAGAGGGATGGTGCAATGCCATGCAGTGGGGCTAGTGGGGTTTGAAGAAATGGTGGCTAGAAAAATAAATGTAAGTTGCCTGGTGGTGTGGAATACTAATATACATGCTTTTACCTGGATAGATGAGAGACATCAATCCGTACACATAAAGCCTCTTACACACATTTCTTTATGTTTCAGAGCAACAGGGCTGACTGTGCTAGGGATGAACGCTGGCTGCTGGAAGACGATGAGTATCTTAATGCTGCAGAGCGGGAAGGCAGCGATGATGGGTATATGCCAAGGAGCCTCCGGACTGGGGAGGAGTGTGAGCCCTTGCTACACTTCACAACCTGCTTTGGTCGTGTCTCAAGCTAACTTACTGAAATTTAACGACCCCTCTATATTGCAGCAAAGAAGTATGACAAACAAGTGGAAAAAAGAAGGAGAGGAAAGCAAATCGACAGGGAGGAAAAGAAGTCGCAATTACATTTCAGAAGAATCCGCACAAAGTTTGGATGCCAACTCACAGCACTTAAGATTGTTTAGTAAGGCGTCTGTGTTTTTCACATTGGTGTTGCTACCTGGGGTGCAAGCAGCCATGTATGACAAGTGGCTTCAGATAACCAAGTATGATGTGCTACAGCTGGCAAACGCGACAGAGAAAGGACAGAATACAGTAAGAGAAGAACTCGCTGCACGGTGTTTGGTAGCACTTCAGGATCGTTTTGTTCTGGATTTAAGGATAGCAATGGCAGGAGGGGGCTGCCATAAAATCGGCAGCAGTTGCTGCATGGCAGTTCACGCTAATGATGCCACCAATGGGACTCTTAAAGAGGCAGGTCGAAGAGATTCATAAATAGCACGAGAAAATGATTAAAGAGACACAGGATATAAAATCAGACAGTTGGCTGAATTCATTATTTGCCTGGGTTCACGAGTGGCTGTCCGCCGTGTTTAAGATAACTATCCCCATGATCGTTGTGATGCTTGTTGCTGTCTGTGCAGGACAGTGGATCATCAAAAACTGTAACTGTGTAGAGAAAAGGGCTCAATATATGATGTCTGCTGATGAGGTGGGGAAGGAGGGCAACGCAAGGGAAAATAAGCATCCCAGAATGAATGTAATGATGGCTTGCAGGTGGTCTTTGTGGCACCACCAGCAAACATAGAAGATTCTGATGCTTTTTGGGTGGCTTGTTCATAAGATGGGTGTGATTGCCCAGTAATAGGGGACACTCTGGAGTAGTACACAGAAGATAGAGGGAAAATGGAAAGAATGACAGGAATATCGATGCCCAACACAGGGAGTAAAGAAATGGTGGGAAAAATAGTGTCCATCAATAGATCAATTGAAGGGGGGAACGCAATGAAAGTGCTGATACAGCACTGTCCAGGGGGGTGCATCTACCGATTGCGAGAATAATGGGGGATGGTGGGGTCACCCTTGGCAGGAGACAGGGCATCATTGGTGGCTGTGTACTAGGTGCCTTGTGCATGCACGCAGCCTGAGGTGCTAGTGACTGAATAGGGGTGGAAGTGCTCAAAGTGGAACTGGGGATGCACAATGTGTAGGGTTGCACCATTGTATAAGGTGCTGCCACCCTGTTTGAATCAGGTAAAAAAGACATGTGAGTAGACTGAATAGTAGGTCACCTAGAATATTGCGCACATCTCTCACAGCAGTGGGGTGGAAGAAGAGAAGCACAGACTGACTGTTCCCAGGAGACAGCAGTCACTGGGAACAGAACCAGTTGATTAATACAAGGATGAGTAGCTGAGCCCTCAGGCGCTCGCCAAGACAGAGGAGAAATTAAGCTCACAGAAATATTTTTGGGAAGGTACATTCAAAGTATGATCAACAGCTTTAAATTTCCCCTTTCCAGATGGGCCTGGGGAGCAGGGGAAAGGGTGAGGGGTGATATGCAAAGGAGCCAATCAGCAGGTGAGTTTTGGTGTCCCTGAACAGCAACAAATACCTTGTGCTCTCTCTGATGTCAGCGGGGCACCTCATTGGTTGGATGCCATGTGAATGTCTCCCTTCCCACAAGCTCGGGATGTTTTGTGTTTATTCTCAATGCGTGCTGACCAATGGTAGGTTAATAAAGTCCCGGGGGTCAGCATAATGACATAGCATGTAGTAACAACTAACAGTTAGGGTGGAGCAGGAAGGAATGTGGCACCACAAGGGAGGTGATTGACCAGTGCGATGATTTGCTCCAATCATTTTCTATGAACCTATGTTCAGCTATAGGGGATTGACATAGCCCCACCAATCAGCTTTGTGGGACACTCAACAACTCGTAACTTCAAGTGTAACTGTTTCTCATTATCCTAATAAGATCCAGCCATAGTGGGCAGTTCTGTCAGCCCTCATCGACCACTGTGCTGTTGGATTTATGCTTGCCCAGCTGTAATAAGCAGCATTACGTCTTGCCTGGTCTATGCTCCTTTTTGGACTACTTTTGGTAAATTACTGATTGCATGATCACTGAGGACCCCAAATACAAAGGGATCAAACATGCTGGCATTGCGAAACCACGTTCCTCTTTTCCCTTAACAGTCCAGTCAAATAACTCCAGGATCACCAGCTTCAGTAAAATTGTTAGATGTGATCTTTGGAACTGAGGAGAACCTAATTTCCTGGATTGCACATGGTCTTCACTTACCATTGTAAGTGAAATGCCCCTTATAGACACACTGTCACTAATTGGTGCCATGGGACTGACCACTGTCCTAAAATGGGGGCCAAGTGAGGGTGATTAGAGGATTATTCCCTGGGCCCTTCACCTGCTAGGTTGGGGAGACATTTGGTCATCTGGGTCACCTCATTGCAGGTTCACAGAGTGAGGCATGGGACGTCATCATGGTCTGCACTGACCACAAGCAACACAAGAACACATTTGAAAACTAAAGGATTTGTTGTTCTATCGAGACACATTGCACACTGGGTGTCCATAGTACAATACCATGATTTTGATATTACATTCTGATGTGTGTTATCTGATTGTCTCTCCTAGTTCCAGATAGAAGTCATGTAGTAAGCAAATTGTTATGCCATGTGCAGCTATTGAGTCGAAGGAAGATTGAGAGGGTCCAAATGCCTCTGGTGAGGTTCTTCAGGGTGTGATTATCTTCATTTTTCAAGTGTAGGCAGAGAAGATATTTATGAGAAAATCCCAACTTGAGTGCTTGGGTGTCTAGAATCAATTACATTAGGAAGGTGGGGGGTTCTATATTGCTGTGAATAAACAGTAGCTCCTTTCTAGGTGAGGCAATGGTTGAGGCAACATAGCCTTTAGGGAATATTGAAATAATACAGAAGAGGTAGATTTAGAATAGCAACTAGTGTTTGGCAGTTTTTGATGGGGTTGTGTGGTGACTATTAAAAGGGTGCATTGACTACTTTCATTATGACAAAAACTATCAACTCAGGTCCAAGCGAGGGGCACTACTTCCCTTTCCATCCTAAAGATGGGAGAAAATTTCCATGGACACTATACGTTCTGTGATGTATAGCATTACCATCCTGAGTGCTATCACATTCCTTAACGGTGTGTTAGGCAGAAAGGGTTTACCAGCTAGCATATGACAGATAATGGTCCGCAATTTATTAGTGCAACCTTTGAAATGCTTCTGTTTGGGAATAGTGTTCTTTTCTCCACAGAGTCAAATTGGGCAGCGCAAAGAGCACATCATATGATTCCACTTATGGTTCAACATCCCTTGATATCCAGTGTCAAAAATACACGTTTTAGCAAAGCAGATCTAAGACAACACAATGGGCCTTATTACGAGGCGGGGGGAATAGGTTTAACAGCACCGGTAATGGAGCTGGTGCCATTAAACCCACCTTGCCCTATTACGAGGTTCCCTTGCGGGACCCGGAAAGGACGTCTGGTCAGACCAGACGTCCTTTCCGAATCCTGCGAGGGGACCAGGGAGCTAACAACGGGCCTGTTGTTAGCTCCCTCCCCATTCCCATTGAGCCCTATGGGGGCTCAAATGGGAATTGGGATTAATTTTTACCGGGTCCATGAAATGGGAAATTACCGGGTCCGCTAAGGTCAGCATGACCCGGTAATTGCCCATTCCATGGGCCCGGTAAAATGTCATTACCGGCGGCAGCTGTGCCCTTACTAAGGGCACGGTTACCACCAGGGTCGTAACAAGGCCCAATGTCTTGCAAGACCAGTAGTAAGGACATCACAACTTTAAAAATAGTTCATAGATAGGACTCCTGATTTTGCATTTCTATGTTGACATAGATGCATACAGGTACTGACCAAGTGTGAAAACGGGGTTTGGTGTTTCACCATTAATATCAATCAAACAAACTTTATTTAGCAACAAAAAGCCATTAAAGTTCATAATACAAACAAACAAATTACAAATAGACATAAAAACAGAAATGCAAATGGCAGATATAATCATAGAATGATGTGAGATGGTTAAAGACATTAAGAGAAAAGATTTGTGAGAGTAAGCTGACATGCCCTAATACCATTCTTTGTCCTTCTCCATCCATGGTAGCATTAAAAACCTTTCCTGTCTGTTATCCCAGTACAGGGTTTGCTGCAGCTTGACCAAGACCAATGGACATCATTTTACATACAATAAATTGCTAAAAATGAATCCATTTTAAAACAGGGAATGTTAAAAAGATATAAGGAGAGTTTACTTGCAGTCCTAGTGCAGTTCGTAATGCTTCATCATACCCTAGAGTATGGCTATGGTATGCCATCAGTTGGTCTAATGCACAAAGGAGCGTAGGGAGAGTAAACTTGCAATCCTTTATGCTATTCTTTATACATCATCAGACCTCTCGAGTTAACTGTGGTACACTGTCAATTATTCTAATACAAAGTTTTCTTCAAATTAACCAGGCCTGATGAACATATTTGGCTACACACGTTACTCTTAATTGGTCTGAGGTATTTTTACAGATTTCAAGTGCAGCCTGTTTAGTATGCATGCCTGCGTCCCACGGATTGGTCTCAAATAACGTACTCCAAGTGGTTTCACAGCGTACTGTGGTGGGTACAACAATATCCACAGCCAATGCTCTGTTGGTGGGTACCTTAAGTGCTAAGGCACAAGAGTTAATGTATGATTTAAAAGTACTCCAACAAATGTTAGATGGAATCAGAGGTGGACAAAATGAAGCAATGTGTTATTTGAAAAAAAATATTTTGGTGCTCAATGAACAAGCCAAAATTGTGCAGCATGGTACCAAAGTCATTGTTAAACATGATGAACTGCTACATGATCTGTTAAATATAGTAACTCTAGTTGAGAGAATGATGGAGAAATACTTGCAGGAAATTCAAAAGGCAGTATCTCGGTTAATTCAAGGCCATATGCCTCTGTATTTTGTGTCATCTGATATCATCCGTCAAATGATGGCACGGATCACACAAAGAGAGGTGGAAAGATACAAGAAAAGATTGCGTTGAGATGGGATGTGTAATGCCATTTTATGTAAATCTGGAGAGGATGGAAATAGGTTTCCTTTTACGTGTCCCATTCTCCTCATCCCTTACCTAACCACCTTCTTCAACACCGGTCTCTGCTCTGCTACCTTCCCCTCAGCTTTCAAACATGCCACCATCATCCCTATCTGAAGAAACCTTCTGCTAGCCCTCTTCTTGCTTCCAACTTCAGACCAATCTCCCTTCTCCCCTTCATGTCAAAGCTCCTTGAGCGCAGAGCCTACTCTCAACTGTCAGCTTTCGTTTCCTCTCAATCCCTCCTTCCTGCCTCTCAGTCTGGCTTCTGCCCCAAACACTCCACTGAGACTGCTCTCACTTATGTACTTAAGTCTCTCCTCCCTGCTCGCTACGCTAGGCAACCCTCAATTCTCATCCTCCTAGACCTCTCTGCAGCTGTTGATACCGTAGATCACCCCTTACTTCTTAGCACTCTGTCCTCTTTCGGCTTCAAAGGCTCTGTCCTCTCCTGGCTCTCCTCTTACCTCTCCAATCGATCCTTTACTGTCTCTTGGGGAGGCCGCTCCTCCCCCAACTTCCCCTTGAACTATGGCGTTCCCCAGGGATCCGTACTAGGACCCTTCCTTTTCTCTCTTTATACCTCTGCTCTTGCCCCCATCATCTCTTCCTTTGGCATCTCCCACCATTTCTATGCGGATGACACCCAACTCTTTCTCTCCTTCTCTTCTTTCACTCCCCACCTCCACCACACTCGCTCTTCCTGTCTTACGGCCATAAAAAACTGGATGTCCTCCCATGTTCTTTCCCTCAACACTGAGAAGACTGAAGTGCTTTTCCTCCCTCCTAACACTCTTTCCCCTTCCCCCCTCCTTTCATCCACTTTCCCCCTTCCAATCTCCCTATATCCACCCATGCCCGCAATCGTGGCCTCCACATTGACTCCTCCCTCTCCTTCTCCAACCACATCTCTCTAACATCTCGTGCCTGTCGGCACCACCTCTTCAACATCCGCAAGATCTACTCCACTCTCAACTTTCACGCTTCAAAATTGTTAATCTCCTCCCTTATATTCTCCCGCCTCTTCTACTGCTCCTCTCTCCTCTTCGGATTCCCTGCCTCTCACCTGAGTCCCCTAAAGTCCATATACCACTCCTCTATCTGTACTCTATGTCTTCTTGGCCCTAGAGACTCTATTTCTACCTCATTCTCTCAACTCGGCTGGCTTCCCTTCCTCTCACAACTAAAATTTCAATTCCTCTGTCTTGACTACAAATGTCTCCATGATCTCGCCCCCTATCTCTCTTCCCTCCTTTCATTTTACTCTCCATCCCGCCCTCTCTGCTCAGTTGATCTCTACCTACTCATTGTCCCCCCATCCCCATGGGCCCCATGTGCCTCCTCCCGCTTCCACTCCTTTGAACTCTTGGCCCAACCTTCGCTGGAACTCCCTATCTATATCCGCTCCTCCCCTACCTACTCATCCTTCTGCTCCTCTGTGAAAGCCCTTCTTCTCCACTCCACCCTGACTTTCCTTCCCTTCCTCTCTCCCCCAAACCCCTTGCCCCCCTTCCCTCCCTCCATTCCCTTTCTCCTGCTGACCTCAAATCTGACATTGAAACCTCCAGGGGCCCTATGAGGTCACCAGGGGGCTCCCCCTTCCCTTCCCTCCTTCCCCGATTCCTCCCCTCCCGCTGACCTTAAAACAAAATGACATTGAAACCTTCCTTTCCTACCTCCTCTCCCCTCCCCCCTCTCTTCCCCTCCTTTTAAGTAAATTGTTCTGTATACTGTATGACTGGTTTGTTTTCATGTTTGTAAATATGCTTCTTTCATTATTGTACCTTGTAGTTATATGTAAAGCGCTTTGGATTAAAGCGCTATATAAACTCAATAAACGTAACATAAACATAACATAACATTGCCCCAGAATTGATTTATCATGTAAGGACATGTACAGCATTTTGCAAAAATATAATAGCATTTTATTGCCAGCAGATAATAGTATTTTGCTAGTATGTAATATAGCATTTGTTTTGCCAGTATAACATAGCATTATTGGTAGTATGCAAAGTACAGGATTTACAACACAGCCAAGCTCAATTTGAAACTGCAGATATTCAGAACATGCATAGAAAATCTTAGTGTGCTGCCAGATTCAAATAATGAAGTGTACTTTTTTTTGCATGCTTCATGTATGAAGACTACATTATAATACATAACTGACTAATATTATTAACATTACTAAAATGCTAATTCTAACTTCTCTAACATTAAAATGCAGTCTCATATGCAAAATGAGGTGAAATCCATGTTTTGGTGGCACTGCTGAGATTCATTTGTAAATGCACACTGGCGTTTTCTTCACCTTGTGGAGAACAGAAAAAATGCAGGTGGTAGGAAATTAAGTGAAACCGTAAAGCTATGCCTTAAGCTTTCATTGTTCTGAAAATTAGGGATAATACAGAGCAAATTTTATTACTATGATTGGTGGAAATTGTAGGCAGATAAGTCACATCAATAAGGGGATGAATAGGAGTTTTCTTGGTAACAGGAAAGGAGGAAAGCAGTTTGTTCAGGCTGGGCTGAGAAGACTAACGGTGGTTCCAAGGGTAGAGCGCTAGCTGTGGGACATGATTAGCTGGCGCTCCCCACACAAGATTACGGAAGAATTTTGCGCTGAATTTTGGTCTGCATCTGCAAACACAACAAGGTTGTGTGGTATTCTTCAAAGAAATACCAATCTTGGTAAGATAAGTGCTAAGTGAGGACCAGCTAAAATGCTCTATGTGTGTCTAAGATTTATTACAGTGTAGGGAAGTTAGGAAATCTTTGGATGTTTATTTTTCATTATTTTCAGAATGTGGGAACATTAATCCATGTTTAAAAAAATATCTGCTTGTTCTGCTTTGTTCTCTTGTATTGCAAATGATGCTGTAAATAACCCATGGTAAGACTGGATGACATCTAAATAAGTTTCAATATAAGAAGTATTTATGAAGATTCAATGGGATTTTGTGTCATTCATGCATCTGTGAATTATTTACATAAGTGATGTATACAGGGGAGGCTCATATCAGTGCAGTAGTGCATTTACCAATTTACCAATGCAAGTAAAATAACAAACCAGAGACAGCTAGTAATAAACAGCTATAAAGCAGAGATTTGTTTGTGGTGTGAGGAATGTTTCCTTCCTTGCATGCTGATGGGAAGGTGTCTGATCTGATATGTAGATTACTGGATGTAAATAAGCCACTAATGTTTTATGTCACATAGATTACTAGATGTACATAAGACAGTAATACCAGCCACAAACTGTAGGTGGCGCTCTGAATAAAATCATTGGGTTCTTCTAAAGTGCATAAGTCTGGGGCTCCCTACAGACATCTAGGAGGTATTCTAATAGAAAGGAAAGGTTTGTTTTATGATGGGGTTACAGTATGAAAAAGAAAACCATGCTCACCACTATACCACAGCAATAAATACCGCAAAACAAAATAACACTAAAATTACCACCAATATAAGCTAACAAAGTATAGTCACTAAAATAATGTGATGCCAAACCCAATCTAAATGCAAGACTAATTTACCGCCAAATTTCCACCAATATTTTAACGGTAAGAAAATACCACCAACTCCCGAATTTACTCCAATAAAACAAAATCTCCTACAGATAATGGTGCGTTGCCCGGGAAAGTATAGCATCTACTGGCATGGCAAGTGTATTCTACACTACCATACGTGCATTAAGGGAAACCCATTTTATGAGAGTAGTATGACACTGGAAGTGAATCTCAGAATGTCTCAAATGGAGGCCACATTCCCAGAGTTGGTACAATACCTGGAGGCAAAATGATATGCACATGGGACATGGTCCTCAAATAACACCACAGAGTGGCATGAGCGTATAGATGGGGAAGTGCAGAAAGAACCATTGTACATCATTTTTGCAGACGGTAGCATAATTCAGGTCTGTCTTTTGAGATTATTAAATGCTTCTGATAAACATGCAGAGAAAGATTGTCTGATATGGCTGTGTGCCAAGACATGGTTTATTTTAAATAAATGCAAGAAAATTATGCCAAGCTGATTAGCAAATTAAAAAATGGAACTAGATGGGGCTAGTGAACAGGAGGAAAGGTTAAGAACAGAATTGGAGGTATGTCAAAAGGACATGCAATCAAAGTGTAAAGATATCGACGCTCAATTGTCTCAAAGAAAGAAACAGTTTGAGGATAGTGAGCAAGAATCAAAACACTTGAAAGGATTGGTAGATCATATTAGACAAGATAAAGATGAGGTTATTTTGGCAATGCAAAATGTACAAAAAGAACATTTTGAGAAAGAAAGTGATCTTCAAAATGCTGAACAAGATATAGTTAAAATGTTTCAAGAAAGAGTCAAGAGAGACAAATAATTCAATGAATGCCAAATACAAATGAGTGATATGCAAAATGTGATTAATAAGATGGGTGATGAAAACAATTACTTGCGTAAGGAGGCAGATCGGCTCCTTAAAAACTGCAAGGATTTGGAACAGCAAATATGAACTTCCAGGTCTCAGGACAAACGACAGAGCACCACATTCAATGGAATTGAGGTGAATTCTATTTCTACAAGGAGAGATAGTGCCCCAGTGGCTGTGCTGGAGTCTGAACTTGGTTGTAGTGCCCTTGGGGGATTTTACACACTCATAGGCCTGAAACAAAGGTTGAATCACAAAGTAGTGCAATCCCAAACATAGCAACAGGTAGCCCTGTCAAAATAATGAAATCAATCAAGGCCCTAATCAATCCATTGAAAAAAGGAGGGGAGTGCTGTATAGAAGACCATTTAGAAGCAGTACGCAATATATTTAAAGACCTCAGATACCTAAGGAACAATACAGACAATACTTTCACTTGACTCAAGACGCTCCCACAGCCAGTATCAATAGAGGTTTCAATGAACAGCAGAACATGACATCGACAGAGTTTGAAAAAAAGATTAGACGTCCTTTTTCTCCATTCCAATCATTACAGGAGGCAAAGAAAGTTGCATACACAATTTCGGCTGGACCAAATACGTCCCCTCGCCAGTTTTTGCAAGACTTAAAAAGAGCTTTTTTTCGCTTTGATGTATCTTTTGATCCCAATTCCAATGAATTTAAAACTGCCTATTTCTATGGGTTTCAGAAAGACATTATATCACAATTAGTCTGCAAATTTGATCGTGACAAGTCGCTTGAGTGGATTGTACACCAAAGTACAAAGCTATATGAAGTGCTATAATGTCAGGGTAGAGAGAGTGATAAAATGAAATATATTAGACCAAAATCTAAAGAATCCTTGGCAACAGTAATGGAGATCAGGTCAGCTAAAATGTCACTTGAGTCCGCTCAATGTCCAGGCAAAAATAATGTGACACTCGAACAGAGGGGTAATCAACAGAGGTTCCCACTCTCTACACCAATGTTTCAGTCACATGATCCTAGTAATAGGGTGAGCTACATTAGCCCTAGGTACTTAGGAGACAGGCCCCGGGCAAGATATCGGCCTGATATGTCAGGTATGAACAACAATCAGAGACAAAGCCAGGATCAAAGAAGTAATGGTCCCTACCAGACATTGGGGCCAAAGAGCAGATTTGACCCAACACCATGATATATGGTAATCAAGACAGACCCAGGTATGTGGATTGATTTACTGAGAAATGGAATCAGCACAGGGGACAAAACCCACAAAATGAGAGACAGACATGAGGCAGATTATGAATTAAACGTCAATACAATCAATCACCGCCACATGGGACTACAACCAAAGGATAAGTACACCCCGCTGCCCGCCCCACATGAATCAAGAGTTCAGAAACAACACCAATAGAAATCACTCTCTTGAGAGATAACAGGATAGATTCAACTAGGGGGAAAACAACCAATATCGACATAGGCCACAGAGAGAAGATTCTAGAGAGATTGAAAGATTCCAACAGTGTCTCGAGGCCCAAGTGAAAATGTTGGCTGAACAAATAGGAAAGCTCTATCAGGCCCAAAACCGGTCATTAAAAGAGGGGGCAGAAGGCCATAATAGTGACGGGGTAGCTTCTGACAATAAGTGACTCAATCTGCATGATACCTGCAATGATAAAAAGACAGATTGCCCTGGTCTGGTTTTGCATAATGACTGAGCTGTTTAATGATTTAAAAACGAAAATATCTGCAAATGAACATGAGGCAGAAATTGCAATTAAATCTAAAAAAAGAGGTTTGGTTTAACTTGGAGTTAAATCAAACGTTGGATATTTGCACAAATGAAAAAGGAAAACCAGAAAAACATGAAATTCAAAAAGAACAAAGAGACAGATTTAAGAAAGACAACTCCTGCACGGGTAAAATAATTGATCAGGGAGTAGATGTGCATGTTAGAACACTCTCCCTAGACAATCAAGATGCTAATAAAATACAGACAGGAAGACTAAGTACTCAAAAGGAGGTTACGGATCAGTCACCTGAAGAGTTCTTTGACCCACAGATTTTTGAGGAAGTTAAAAAGACTGGTACCATGCCAAATACCCACAAGTGCCCAGCATTAGAAAATTACAAATGATCAGGTGATGTTTATATGCATATTCAGTTGGAGAATTGTAGTGCAAACTCTGATGATCCCTGGATGGAAGGGCGAACAGTGGCCACATTCCAAAGGACCTCTGAATATGGGGAAATGAGTAAGGTTTCTCAGACGAAAATGGACAGAAAGGAGGAAAACATGTCCTTTCATTTACCAATGTGCTTAGCCAAAATTAAGAAAGGTCTGAGAAAAATGAATCCTGAAATCGGTAAGAATTCACACTTTTTGTGTATGTTAGAGCAATTTGAAGACAGTTATTATGCTCCCATTACTCTGGAAGAGAAATACAATACATTTGCAATGATTAACACAGGTGCACAGGCCACAATTATGTCCAAAGAATTGATAAAAAGTATCAATGAAGGGAGATCTCCACAGAATCAGATTAAAGTGAGGCAGCGTGAAGGCCCAGTACATAACTTTAACGGTGAAGAGGTGCCTATCATGGGTGTTACCGAGGTTGACATAAAGATAGGAAAACACAGAATGAAACAGTAAGATGTTGATCAAATCTATTTGTGAAATTCCATTTTTGATAGGGACAGATTGCCTGAAAAGATTGTCTCCTATCATAGATGGGGTGAATGGGGTACTATGGTCTTTAACCAAAAAACCATTAAGATCTAAGAAAATAAAGTCACAAAACAGTAGTATAAATGAATGCCATACTGTTGCCAAATCAAACAATGCAGTGGAGGCGTACCTACAGAATAGCTGTGTGCCTAGCGTCACTGTCATTTTGATGTGTCAGGACAAAATGCAAAATGAAAAAGAAAAACAATCTGTGCAGATTTATTTGGATCCTAGGAAGAAATGGCATACTGAAATAGATGAACACACATTGCGCTTCTATTTAAAAGAGAAGAAATGCAAACAGAACACTATTCCTAAAGCAGGCACAGAAAAACACATCACCATCCTTGCTGAAATACACATGAAGATGAGCAGCCATGGATTTCACATTGGTATAAATGACCATTCTAAAATGATAAAAGCCACTTTGGCACTTGAACAGGAAAGGAGTTTTAAAAAACCAATATGTCTCTGGTTTGGACAATCCAGATTTAGAAAATCGAATTGCAGGAAGGTACATGCTAAAGATTAACATTGGACAAAAAAAAACATTTACCAATATGTGTGGATAGTGAGTGGAATACAAAATTATATTTATCTGGGCAATGATATCATGCACAGAATGTGCATGGTATTAGAATTTCTTAACCAAAAAATATGGTCCCGACTATGTGGGCCTGCGTCCGAATTTGAAGACAAGAGAAAGGCTTATTATTGTGCACAATTGGTCCCATACGCAATTGAATTACAGGTGAAGAAGAATATTACTATTCTTGCATTCACCAAGCAGGTAGCTATAACACTAAAGTGCAAAAATGGGCAGCAAATGAAAGATTCTGATGCATTTGTGTGTTTGAATGAATCCATGAAACAGCAAGGCCTGGATTATGAATATACCCCATTGGTAGATATTGGGGAAGGGTCGTCAAAATTATGGTGAATAATAAAGGATGTCAGGATATTCATTTATATTAGAATTCTTTATTAGGAATGGCCATACAAAAATCACATTATACTGCAGATTTCAATAAAATGGTGATTGGAAATATCCCTGAGAGATATGTAGATGCACAGGGTGTGTTGCCAGAGTATCTGGATTCTCAACCCAAAGGGATCTTTAAAATTCAATCTGTGTACCCTTATGATTCAAATGAGACAGTTTGCTGTCACCAAGAGAAATGTATAGCATTCAATTCAAATGAAAATGAAACAGAAAATCAGCACATTGAAGTGGAAGCTGATATGCTAAAATATTTAAAAGTGGCAGCTTTACAGAGAGATACAGCCACACAAGTGGAAGAAGGCACAGAGGTTCCTCCACTGGAGAATTTCCCAGAATTTTCAAAAATAATAGAGGAGCAGGTTCTGTTAGCAGATGCATGTGATAGTGAAGAGGATAAGAATGAATTGTATAAAATATTTATGGAGTTTAAAATGTTTTTGCCAGAGATGCATATGATTGCGGCCTTACTAATTTACATGTTGCTACATTACCAGAGGGGTGTGGTAGAAATCCAGTATTTGAGCGCCAATACCGATTGCCATTGGCTTGTTTAGCATCATTGGCAGAGATAATTAAAAACTTGGAGTCTAGGGGAATTACCAGGCCCATTCATAGTACCTCCAACACTCCTATTTTGGGCGTGTTAAAGTCAAATGGTCAATGGCGTCTGTGTGCAGACCTGAGGGAATTAAATAAAAGAGTGCCAGTGTCTAGATGGCCGCTGCCATTCATTGATCAAGGCCTTGCTCAAGTGCATGGGTCAAAGGTGTTTACCACATTAGATCTTACATCTGGATACTGGTCTGTGCCACTGGCAGAGGATATTCAGAATTTATTTTCATTTTCATTTGCTAAAACACAATACACATGGGCTAGGACACCGTTCGGGTATGTCAATAGTCGGAGCGAATTTGGCATATTTTTGAGCAAGGCTATGCCAGATGCAGTGGAAAGAGGAACTATAGTTTTTGTAGATAATGTCCTGATAAAAAATGAAAACTTGAAAAGTCATTTTGATGAAATTAGACATGTACTTGACCAATTGCAAAAGGCGGGTGCCAAAGTATCTTTACAGAAAGCCCAATGGTGCAAGAAAAAGTTGAATTTCCTAGGCCATGAGGTAACTGAACATGGGCTAAATCCATAAAAGAAAAAGTTAGAAGCCATACAGAAATTGAAAGATCCTAGAAATGTGAAAGGTTTAAAAAGTTTATTAGGAATGACTGGATATAACAGGAAATGTATTGAAAATTATGCTGAAATTACTCAACCATTGACTAAACTATTGAAGTTGAATACACCCTGGAAGTGGGAAAAGGAGCAATCTGAGGCAGTTGCTAAATTAAAGGAATGTCTCATAAAGGCACCATGCTTAGCATATCCCATAAAAAAGGAGATTTCTTTATAGAAATAGGTTTCACTGAACATTGTATGTCAGCAGTGTTATCTCAAAAACATGATTTGAACCACAAAACTATTGCTTATGCAAGTAAGGCATTTTCCCAGGTTGAGATTAAATTTAGTGAATGTGAAAAGGCTCTTCTGACCACTGTGTGGGTGTTGCAACATTTGCTCCCCATTGCTCAATGGGAAAAGGTAATCATTGAAACAAATCATCAACCATTGCAGTTTTTACAGAGTAAAAGGTTTAGGCCAGGCAATCTAGCACAGTCCAGAATTACTTCATGGACATTGGCATTGCAATGGTTTCCTGTAGAAGTGAGGTATGGCCAGAAGAAAAAGAGCCCAGTTGCTCAGGGATTAGTAGATTTACATGCAGCTGAATGTGTATCAGACAAAGTACAGGTAGAATCTAGTTTGCATGAGTTTGAACAATTACCACACAAAGCTTTTGACGAAAATACATATAAGAATTTACCAACTGTAAATGTTGACAGATGTGCCTTTCACTTTGAGAATGACAGCAGTATCCAGTTGGCATCAGGGATAGGAAATGTCTGGTTGAAATGTGAGGACATTCCTAGTATAGGAATGAGAATTTGGACTAGGAGTAACCAGGTAGCAGACTTGGCAGCCATTTATAAAGCAATTACTACTGCAGTTGATAATAAATTCAGTGAAATTGTGCTGGTGACTGATTCTGATTATGCACAAAATAACTTTGTAGAATATTTGCCTGGCTGGAAAGCAAGAGGCATGAACACATATAATAAAAAGCCCCTCAAGCATGAGAAAATGATACAAGCTATAGACAAATTAGTGTAAGAGAATGATTTAACAGTATACTGGAGGAAAATGTGTGGACATTTGAAAATTCCAGGAGAAGATAAGGAGGGAAATGATAAAGCAGATCACTTAGCCAAGATTGGGGCTGTTATGGGAGAGTTGTTACCTAATGAACACTTAATTAGTGAAATACAAATAGATGACGTTACACGCACTAAGGTTCCAAAGGAGGTAGAACAACCTGCAGTGCAATGGAGTTATGATACACCAGATCAAGATCTGATTAAGGTGCAAAAAGATGATCCAATATTGAGGATCTATTATAATTATTTGTTGGACCCCGAACAAAATCCTTTAACTGAAAATGATTGTACAGGAAAAGAAGAGTTGAGGGTGTGATTAAAGAATAAAACACAGATTAGGATACAGGATGGACTTATGATCAGGGAATCCGTAATAGGACAGATACAGTGGGTGGTACCTCTTTCATTCAGAGGGCTAATGCTACACCATGCACATGATGCAATAACTGCACGACACAGAGGTTCACAAAAGACTTTAGAGATACTGAAAGATTATGCTTACTGGCCACATATGTCCCAAGATGTGGAATTATACACTAGGGGGTGCCTGGTATGTTCCCAATTTAAACCCGCTTCACCAATGCATAGAGCTCCCCTGATGAAAAGAGGTTTAACTCTTCCATGGTCAGATTTGCAAATATTGGGGGTGAAAAGGAAACTGCATATTGCATACCGCCAACCTCTTCTGGGAATATTGAACGTTGCAACAGGTCAGTTGTAGAGATATTAACGATGTTTGTAGTGGAGGCAGGTTCCATTTGGGATTTAGGATTACCTCTGGTATTGATGGCAATCAGATTGACTCATGCTAAAGCAACAGGTATCAGTCGTCATGAGGTGTTAACAGGAAGAAAAATGGTACTGCCACAACATTTATTATAGAGGACACATGACCAGACACTTGTGAGTGCATCTACGGTTCATGAATATGTTGAAGAACAGAGGAAGCATTTACAACATGCATTTGCATTTGTGCAGCGAAATTTGGAGAGAACTGCTGACAGTGCAAAACCATATTATGATAAAAAGACATCTGTGAAAGAGTATAATATAGGGGATCAGGTATATAAATTTCATTTTGGAAAAATTAAACATAAAAATTCTAAATTTCTTGCGGCCCAGCAAGGGCCATTTCAAATAGTGGATAAAGTGTCCCCAGTAGTTTACAAACTATTGAAGACAGAGGATGAAATGGTGACAGAACAATTTGTTCATGTTAACCAAATTAAGCCCTGTCACCCCAAACATGAAATCAGGAGGCTTGAGCAAGTAGACATAGCTTAAGTGCCCTGAATATATGGAGAGAAAGCCACATTGGCTGTCTACATAGCGGCCCACGCCATAAAAAATATATATATACTGTTTATTGTGGAGATAAATGCAGAAACATTTGAGAAAGGTGCGGTAATAAAAATTGATAGCAGGTGCTGAATCAGGTTGATAGAAGGTGCTGAATCAGGTTAACTTATTATAGTACAAATGAGATGTTCTACATGGAAATTGTTTTGATGTATGATGATGTCATATGTTTGTTATTGTTTCTCCCTAAAATGTGCTTAGTTACAGAAATCCGAAGACTCAATCAGAATGTTTTGGACTACATGTTGTTTTTGTGTGGCAGAAAGGGTAACATTGGTATTGTCCTATGTACTTAATCTGTTCTTTTTCTATTTAATTTAGAGAAATTAACTGACTTTTGATTGGGGTTGGAGGTCACAGGACCAGAGGACGCGAGAGATGACGGAGTCCTGGAATCCACGGGAGGAGATTTCTAAAAAGCCTCCTGACCGAAGTATGGAGGTAAAGATAAAGTGGCTGGGATGCCTAAAGAGATGATTTCTATGGAAAAGCACCCAAGAGTGCCAGGATGAAAGAGTTTCACTGAATGAACCGGATGTTAAAAAATGTACGATCAGGACATCTCAGAAGTGCAGTCATAAAGAAGGTAAACGTCATTAATGGAACAATGGTGAATTGTACTTAATTCTACAACGTTCCTGATGAAGCATGGTATTATTCAATGGGACAGAAAATAAGTGTGGTGGAGAATCACATGTTTGTTATTTTAATTATTTGTTTTAGTTAGTTATATTAGTCATTTATAGTATCTATTTATTTTATTGTATTATTTTTGTTATCATATATAAAGACAGTTGAATATATATGGCCCATTCGGTTGGAAAGAAAGACAAGTGGATATTTCAGTATACATGTACATTTGTATGAGGACTCATGGACCCATTTGGGATATGTTTTGCTTTTATTATGGTTAGGCAGTGGTTAGTTATGAAATGCAAATGTTCATCTTATTAAGTTGCTATTATTTCAATTGTGATTCATATGATGGAAAAACAAAGAAGAACAATTTGGGTTTCCTCCAATTGTGGATTTGGATAGCCAGAATTGTCGTAAAAAAGTAGGGCATATGTAAGGACATGTACACAATTTTGCAAAAATATAATAGCATTTTATTGCCAGCAGATAATAGTATTTTGCTGGTATGTAATATAGCATTTTCTTTGCCAGTATTACATAGCATTACTGGTAGTATGCAAAGTACAGGATTTACAACACAACCAAGCCCAATTTGAAACTGCAGATATTCAGAGCACACATAGAAAAGCTTAGTGTGCTGCCATATTCAAATAATTAAGTGCACCATTTTCTTTTTGGATGCTTCATTTATGAAGACTATATTATAATACATAACCGACTAAGATTATTAACATTGCTAAAATGCTAATTCTATCTTCTCTCAAATTAAAATGCAGTCTCATATGCAAAATGAGGTGAAATCCATGTGTTGGTGGCACTGCTGAGATTCATTTTTAAATGCACACTGGCGTTTTCTTCAGCTTGTGGAGAACAGAAAAAAATCTAGGTGGCAGGAAATAAAGTGAAACAGTAACGCTAGGTCTAAAGCTTTAATTTTTCTGAAAATGAGGGCTGATATAGAGCAATTTCTTTTTAGTATGATTGGTGGAAATTGTAGGCAGATAAGTCACAACAATAAGGGGATGGATAGGAGTTTTCTTGGTAACAAGAAAGGGGGAAAGCAGTTAGTTCAGGCTCCCCACTATACCACAGGAATAAATACTGCAAAACAAAATACCACTAAAATGACCACCAATATAAGCTAACAAGGTATAGTCACTAAAATAATGTGATTCCAAACCCAATCTAAATGCAAGACTAATTTACTGCCAAATTACTGGCAATATTTTTACGGTAAGAAAATACCGCCAAATATCGAATTTACCCCAATAAAACAAAATCTCCTACAATCAAAACAAGTTAATACATAATGTAGGTTTTTGGCATGGTGATAAGTATGTAAAGATTAGGACTCTGGATATGATAGCATTTCAATCCTGGGAAACTGTTGACTATCTAATTCCGAAATTGGATACCTGTGTGAAATTCAAAGAGCAAAATGTTATATGTCCAGGCAAGTCATTTATTGCTAATGCAGCAGATGCTATTTGTGGGCATGGAAAGCTATTTTTGTGCCATTAACCTTGTGAGCTGTCCTGGGTAGGCTGATGCGGTCTCGAATGTGACGCAGGTGTGCATCAATGACCTAGAACAGGACACGCGAAAAACAGGGTTGCGATATCCCAATTGGTGACTAGGGTGAGGTTGAGCACCTGCTCATGTGATTCCAATGGACTGTAACAGTCCGTATATCGACAGGTTTAAGAGATTCTTAGGTATAACACATCTTAGAAAAAATGCACTAGAAACTGACAACCAATACAAATCAGGATTTATCCTTACTGCAAAACCCAACTAAACGAAGACATATATTTCTTAAACATTTTTCTCATATTGTAAATAAAGGGATTATGCCGGAACATCAGTCATTTGTGAACCATTTCCCTATATAAAGAAGTAAAGAAACTAGCCTTGGGGTGAGTACAATCCTCAGAGTCTCTAGATAAGAATCATTGATTCCAAGTGTAAAGGGTCTAAAGAACTAACTATATTCAATTGAAAGTGATATGTAATGATATGTGACTGGGGGGACACAAGTTTATCTGAAATTATGACCAGCCATTATTTTTCTGTGTGAAAAGAATGATGTAACAGACACATATTAGCAAGGAAACTATCACACTTTTCAACATACATTGCTCACTTTGTACATAAAAGGACTATCCCGGGACCACACTCTATTGTGAGAATAATGTCAGCAATCCTAAGAAGTAAGTCCACAACCAATGGGGTGAGTACAACTTGGGGAGGTTTAAAATAAAATATTTCAAGTTAAGTGAGAAATGCTAATCTATATAAAAATATTGGACCGAAGATATGGTGCAATGATTTACGATTTTTATAATTATGTGACTGAGTACAACTATAAATAATTTCACATGTAATTTTCTATGTTTTCTTCTTTTTCTCTCATTTTGTATCACCTAACAATCATATCCTTCCCCAATCCCTATCTTTCTGTCACTACATCATTTTTAACACTTCTATACACTTTTTGGAAATTCTTCCAGTTTTTGCGCCCCTCGATGTTCGCGAACGTCTGCCGTCATTGCAGACCTTCCGGACAGTGTCATGTTGCCGTGCTTGCGGAGCATGATCACGTATTTGCGGATGCATCTGCACCTCACGATTGGGTCTGTGCTTCGGGGCCACAGTTTGGAACTGCACTTTCTACTGATCTAGGAACTTCCAAGCTTAAAATGTTCCCCTTGCACTGCTCCTATACCTATTCATACTCCTTATGCATTAACAATTGAATATAATATGATATGATATGATAGTTTATTTATATAGCGCCTATACACAATGTGTTTCAAAGCGCTTCATGGCAAGGGAGAGAACAAGGGGAAATACAAAACCTTCTTACTGGCCATGAACAACAAGGATGTGAAATTAACTTTCGTACTCGTAGTGACATTTCAGATAGTGCAAGTACCGTACTAGACCTGATGACATTTCTGGTAGAGCCCGAGAATTACACGAGGTGAGGGATAGGGGAGGAGAAAGGAAGGAGCGTAGCAAAATAAGCGACTATCGTACTAAGCCTGACATTTCAGATAGTGCTGGAGGAGCAAGGAGGGAATAACAAGTAAGGGGGGAGACAAACATGTGTTAATATCATACTATGATCAGGTACAATTCTGATACAGGAAGTGCATAGATAAAAAGTAAGGGAGGGGGAGGAGAGAGAGAGAGATAAGGCAGAAGGGAGAGGAGAAGAGAAAAGATAATAAAAAACAGTGAAAAGAGCAGAGAAGCAGAGGGAAGAGCAAAAACAGCTGCAGAGGTCAGTAAGACACATAATGTTGCAAGGGAACAGAAAATGTAGGCAAGGATACATAGTGATGATGACACATCATGATTCGGGGCCAACCTGAGTGCGTGGCCCAGGACACAGCACAAACTTGGAGGAATATTAGCAAAACTGCTATTTACCTTACACATGGCATCAGCTATCCCTCCTCCCCAAGGGCCACCACCACCACCAGCTGGAGGACCTACAAAAAAAATAAAGTGCAGTACTTCCAAAGAAAATAAAGTGGACCAAGTAGATGCGGTAAAGGATTTGCCTACCGGTAGCACGAAGAGAGAATCATGGGTGTGGCACTGTTGGGAATGTACCAAAGGGTAAAGCTACCAAAGTGAAATGCACTGAGTATGGCACTGTACTCATTCGCAGACTACTTGGACAGTACTTCTATGGGACAACCTCCATGTGCTGCCACCCAATCCAACCACTGTAATGCACTTAGAAATGCTGGTCCTTTCCTAGCAAGTAGTAGGCTGCCTTCCACCACCTCATCTTCCTCAACCAGTACTGTAACCACACAGCCTACTTCTGTGGGACACAAAATCCCACCAGCCACCTTGCAAGCTATAAAAGAGGCTGTTGATCCATATCTTTCGAAGACAACAGTCCTCTGTATATACTGCAAATCACCAATCTGCAGGAGGGAGCAATTTCAAAGTGTTTTCTTTTAAGCTGTAATGAAAGAGCATGAGAAACACGGCCCCCTACCTTACATGTAACAAACGTGCAACATCTTCCCCTGCCCACCTGCCCCTTCATATTAGTGCTTAGTGCCTCTTCCCTCATTTCCCTCACCACCTTCCATTGTAACCTCTCCTGCAACAAAAAAAACAACATAAAAAGGTTCCTTTAGGAACCACCTTTCACAGTCAAAAAATAGAACTAAAAAAAAAAAATCTTATAGGCTCCATTGGCTTTACATTTCTCAGTACAGTACATAGACTCAATAAAAGTTTCCAACATTTCCATTCGCATTTTGTGTTATGCTAATGGGAATAATGTGGCCTTCATCCCCTGTTTCAGGGACTGGAATGCGGGATAACGGCCCGCCAGCCTAAGATATCAGCCCAAACGAAGCAAGGGTGGATAAGGAAGGCTCTGGACCGTTATCCCATGTTCCAGCCCCTGCAAAGAGGGATGAAGGTCATTAGCATCCCGGTTGCCAAAGCAGTAACCTGTGGTGCTAAAGAAAGGATTTTTCTTTCTACACCGGAATGCGCGCTGCATCCCACTGTAGGAAGGAAAACCTTTTTCAAGATGGCCACCATAAAAAGGGAAGGCAGGGCTCCGTACAGAGCCCCTCTTCCCTTTCCTTGGCAGATTGCAGAAGGTGAAGAGAGAACCCTATGAGCATATTACCACAAGCACATTTTTTTCCCTTTCAAACCTATCCCAATTTAAAAAAATATTACCACATAGCTGGTCCCTGTTGCACATTTCCACTTTATCCCCATTGGTTGTCTCTCGTGGTCATGGCAGTATCCAGATTGTTCTGGTCATAACCTTATGGCATGACCCAGACAATCTGGTCACTGCTCATGGCCAGAGGCTATACTTCAGTCACCAAAGATATATCACTATTCTTTTAACCTTCATTATGACACTTGGAAAAAAATAAAACACAGGCACATTTGCAAAACCATGCTTTCCGATCCTTTCCAATGCTCCTTACACAAGTTTGCTGGAAATCCGCCTATGCTTTATTTTTTCAAAATTGTTAAAATGTACGTACATACAATACTCATTTAACTTAGCCTCTACTTGACAAAATCCATTCAGACTTTGGACAAACAATCAAGGTTAGGTCTTTAATCTTTCTGAAAACCTTTGTTCACGTTCGTCAAACGGCAACAAAGTTATAAGCCATCGAAAATTTTGAGACTCCCTCTCTAATTTAGACCCCTCTTAACAAAATCCCACCAAATTTTGCAAAAACATTTACATCTTGATATAAAATCTTTTTGTAAACCTTTGTGCAGATTCGTCAAATGGCACCACATTTATAAGCCATTCAAATAGGTTACACCCCCCACCCCTAACTTTGCCACCTCTTGACAAAATCCCAGCAAACTTTGCAAAAACATTTATATCTAGATCTAAAATCTTTTTGAAAACATGTGTGCAGATTCCTCAAATGGCACCACATTTAGAAGCCTTTACAATATTTTGGGACCCCTGTCTAGTTATGTTCCCTATTGACAAAACAGCACCACGCTTTTCAAAACCATTCAGAATCAGGTGTAGAATGAAATTCCAAAATGTCATGCAGTTTTATTGAGTGGAGCCAAAGTTATAAGCTATCGAAAAACAGCTTTTCACCAACCTTGTAATGCAAAAATAAGCATAGATGCCCCTGAACATCTAATATTTTGACGAACATCACAGGACTGCCCTGGACAGTTTGCGGACACCGGAGAAGAAAAAAGCCTGCTTTTTGGCTTTTTAAGGCCACATCCCACCCGATCCACATCATCCCTCATCTCCCCACAGATTGTTTCATTAGTTTGACAAGTGCAATGGTGTGTTTTTTAATATGTTTTTACAGCGATGTTACCGTACAACGGGCTCTGTCTGCGAATCCAACATGACAGGCATTCCCAAAAATCTGACGCACCTCATGTTTAGTATTGACTAATCAGCAGGCGCGTCCGATGTCCGCGGACATCACGCCACACTCTAAGCCAATCGGAGGCCCGTTAATGGGCCAAACAGGGAAGTGAGTCCCCGGTCCGAAAACCAGATATCACTAATTCTTTTTTACCTACATTTTGGGCATTTTAAAATAAATACTGGACGGATTTACCCTAAATTTACAAAGGCACACTTTCGGGACCAAGCCGCCACTCCTGCCACAAATTTGGTGAAATTCCTTCCAGCGGTTTGGGCTGTAGACGTGAGCAAAAAACATTTCCATTGTGTTTATGGGAAAAACTACACATTTTGGGACCCCCCCTATAACTTTGCCCCCCTATGCTAAACCTCACCAGACCTCGAAGGATCAATCTGACAGAGCCATATACTTTTTTCTGCAAAGTCTCGTGAGGATTCGCTTAGGGGAAGCAAAGTTATAAGCCGACCAAAAAGTGCTCTTCCTATGGGTTGAGCTACTTTACCATAACTACAGGGCCGCCACGGCAGGCCCTGTAATATATAAGATTGGGATGGTCACTTGTGAGCGGGATGCATTGACAATGTTGGGGAATGACAGGAGAACTTAGCCATTGATTAATTTGAAGGTGGTTGCAGGAAGGAACTGTAATTCTCATATGTGTTGTGTTTTAGGAAGATGAGGATAGCAGTAAGATCTTTAGCAGAGTAGGGCCTACAATTTGACTGTGTGCATACCATTTGCGGTGGTATTGTTGAGGGTTCTTGGTTAGAGTTGGCACTATAACAATGCTGGGCCTGATTTGTATTTTGTATTTTGTAAACGTTTTATAACTGATTACAAATAAATATAAATAAATAAATAAAATAAATATTATAAAGGAAGATGTTACTAATGGTGCTTCATGTTTCCTATGATTGTGGTCCTGGGGGTCGTGGGGTTAGACTTTTTCAGTGTTATATTGCTTGCAAGAGGGCTCAGCTTTTAATTGCCACCTGTGTTAATGCTGACATATAAAAGGAGGCTGTGGCTGTTCTTATTTTGGTGTACCTGACAACGCACACAATTGTTTGAGTGCAGTTTGCTCAGCTGGAGATTTGTTTCTGTGCCAGACCTACTAGATCTAGTAAAGAGAACATTTCCTTTCTGGGAGCTCCTGTAAATAACATGCAACAAATAGCATTGTCCTTACTCAGTGCTGTTTAATGCTTCATGAAGGTTTGCAAGAGTCTTCATGTCATGATTAAAGGTTGCGAGGAGCGAGTCAACATCTGTTTTTGGGCATGTGATGGCTGTCAGATTTTTCTCTGCAGAAGTCTTTAAAGGAGAATATAACACTGAATCCGGGCTGTTCAGAAGAGTGTTATCGCACATGACTTGTGACTGGAGCTGCTTCAAGCACCAATGTGGTCTTGGAGTGCATGGCACAGACCCCAGGTCTTTTGGGTTAGCTACACAGCGCTGGCCTGATCCAGATGCCCTGAGGGACTTAGTGGGGTGTATCTGTGCCGCAAACCTGATAGGTGCATGGGGCAAGCACTCTGCATTGACTTTTACTCTCAGTTTTAAAGGTAGGCATTGTGGGGATTTAAGCCCTGGGAGGATCTGTTCCTTTTTGTCATAGCCAGAGTACTTGTAGCCTGGTTCTGGCTTTTCTTGGCAGCGCCTATACACACTGTTGCAATACTCCACCAGGCCTAGCATTATTGTCCTTAGAGTTTTAACTCTGTTCTGGAGTTTGAGAAATGCAATGATCTTTCTGAATTTACCATGGTGTAAGTGAGTGAGTGTTTTAGTTAATACAATGGACAAAAGGTGGGCTCTAGTTTCGAACGCTCCTGCGCTAAGCTCAATTCGTTAGTCATGTAGTCCTAATCATTTGTGCGAGGTCAAAGGTTGGTAGCGGTCAAACCCACACCTCATGGTAGGTATAGAGAGGCAGTCCTGGTTACCTCGCAAAGGGTTCATTTGAAAATTCTGTATATAAGAATTTATTCCCAAGCTAAGTTTGTTTGGTACAGTGAGATTTTTAATTACAGTGTAAACGTGTAGTCTTGTGGTGGTCAGCCGACACATGTTTCAACCTAGAGGGGTCTTTATCAGGGCAAGGTATGAGATTAGCGTGTGGGGATGTTGCCCCAGCTCGAGCCCCCTTGGGCTTGGAGGTGTCCTGTAGGTTCCCAGTTTTAGGTCCTCAGATTCGCCTGTGGCTGTAGTTACAGTCCCGGCGGAGCAGTTGAAGTACTGGGGGTTACCTCCAGTACTGCAACTGCTCCGCCGGGACTGTAACTACAGCCAAGGGGGCCCAAGCTGGGGCAACATCCCCACACGCTAATCTCATACCTTGCCTTGATAAAGACCCCTCAAGGTCGAAACACGTGTCGGCTGACCACCACAAGAATACAATTCTACACTGTAATTAAAAATCTCACTGTACCAACCGCACTTAGCATGGGAATCAATTCATATACAGATTTATCAAATTAAGCCTTTGCTAGGTTACCAGGACTGTCTCTCCTTCTTTATAATACATTGCCTCAAATGCAGAAAGATATTGTGCTATTAAAAAAAACCTAGATTCTTTGCTGACTCCACTGTGATTGGTGGGATTTTCACCAGGTGAAAGCAGATGTCATATGCTCGAAATGCCAGACAATAAGAACTCTGAGTTGTCTCGATTGAGGCATGGGTCACTGCTAGATATGTCGTCCTGAATCAACCTTAGCTCTAATTTGTTGCCTTTCATACAGACATCCACATGGACCAAGTCAACAAGGGAGTTTAGTCTGAAAAATTCTGGAATGGAATATCAAAAGACTCTGTCAAGTTGGCTAAAGGTAGCATACAGTTGTTGAACAATCAACGGGGAAATGCTGAACCTTTCGGGATCCTAAATTTAAGTTACACTGACTTTGAGGAAAACTGACCAAAGTAAACATGAGCTCTACATTAATTTGGAATAAGGACATTAAATTCTGAGCTTTGCCATTGATTGGTATGTGATGCTGAAGGTGGTGAGCAGGATCTTGTGTCTATCATTTCTTATATCATCAATACATTGAGGATGATCAATACGATAGGTTGGTTGTCATCAGCTCTGATGATGATGAATGCATATTCCTTCTAAACCCGGTCTTTCGGTCATGTAGCAAGGCCAAACTTGACCAATATGTCAACAAGTGCATTTACCCCGGGGCATACTAACTTCTCCACAC
Source organism: Ambystoma mexicanum (assembly GCF_040938575.1). NCBI lineage: Eukaryota > Metazoa > Chordata > Amphibia > Caudata > Ambystomatidae > Ambystoma > Ambystoma mexicanum. The sequence goes on along the minus strand of NC_090932.1, from coordinate 358,618,019 downwards.
CTAGCCTACTTCCTAGCTATCCATGCACCACAGACTCGAGGAACACCAGACTCTGTTCCAGATTAACCAAACTCTTTGAACCAGATTTATGCCCTCAGCTAATAAGAGAACTAACCTCTTAACTAGTTAGAAGGCCATCAATGATAACCACGCCTTCACCAATCTATGCCCTCACGCCACCACCAAGTACCAAGAAACACTTGTGTTCGAGCGCATTATAAATAACATATCATTATCAATATCAATACCACAAGGCACACAATTTTAAGAAAATAGACTCAACAACCACTTCCTCCTGTGCCACAGGTACCACTACTTCCCACCCCCTTAGAGTTGCCCTAATCAACGTCAGGTCCCTGGTGGCTCACGCCATGGACATCTCTGACCTAATATTGGTAGACAACCTAGATTTTTTTGCCAACACCGAGTCATGGCTGCATGAAGCAGCAGGACCTATATTATCGTTAGCAGTTCCGATGGCTACACAATGCTCAAACAGGAAAGAGACAATGCTTGCGGTGGAGGTATAGCAATTATATTTAAATCCAGCCTATCCATGAGTCTATCTCCCTCCCAAAGCTCCCAATCTTGTGAAAACCTCACAATTAAACTTCCATTAATCAACTCCCAGACCCTCACCAGTCACTTAATCTACAGACTCCCAGGCCCTATCGGGACGTTTGAGGAGGATATCTATACCTTACTATCCAACAACTTTAAAACAACCTCTCAACTATTACTTCTACGTGACTTTAAACTGGGTTTCAACGACCCACTAGATAACCATGCTACTGCCATTGCCAATAATTTATCTGAACTGGGCCTTTCCCAAAAAATTAGCGAACCAACTCATGACAAAGGAAGAACCATTGACTGGGTGGCTGAGTACAATTGCACCACTAACATTAAGTCTATCTCCCCGCAACCATGGACGGATCACTTCCTTCTGTCTTTTACACGTTCTACCACCAGACCACCCCCATTAGCCACTCCTATTGCCCCACCTTGCCCAACAAAAACAAAAACAGTATCACAGCAGACAGAGTGATCCCCGCTATCGTCCCCACCCTCAACTCGCTCGCTGACAACATAGATCCAGGAACGCTTGTTAATGAGTATAATAAAATGATGGTAACATCGCTTGATATGATCGCCCCTGTGAAACCTCCTGGAGATTACTTCCATCAGAGGCTAACTAGACTAAATTAACCGAAATGTCATCCCAATACAAAAAGGACATCTGCTCGGCCAAACGTAACTCCTACAATAAACGTATATCCAATGCCAACTCCAGTATGAAGGAATTATTCACCATTCTTAAGGAATTAGGGTCTCCCATTACTACTCCTGACATCCCTACTAAAGGCAAAACTTGGTGTGCAGATATACAACAGGCACTCTCTAACAAAGTAACCACCCTCCAAAACAAAATAGCCTTAAAAAAAGCCTCCCTTAACCCCTATCGTACCCTAACAACACCAACCTTGACCTCCCCGTTACGGACTCACTACCTGACTCCCCAGCCCGATTCAACTTCACAAAAACTTCTGTTCTCGAGGTAGAAAAAGTCATCCTTTCACTCAAGCCCTCCAACTGCCAGGGAGACATCTGCCCAGCCCAGCTCCTAAACGACGTGGCAAGAGATCTTGCCCCTTTTATCTCCAAATTCATCAATGCTTTATTCACTTCTGGCACTATCCCCACTAACCATAAACAGCCCTGGGTGCTCCGACTGCTCAAAAAGCAAACCCTTGACACTCTCATACCCACCAACTACTGCCCCATCACAACAGCACCCTTTCTGTTAAAAATACTTGACAAGGTCGCCTACCTTCAAATACAAAAATATTTGGAATCCCACAAACTCCTAGGAGTGCAACATTCAGGCTTCTCTCCACAACACGACACAGAGGCAACCCTTATTGATTTGAAGACACAGATTGATGGGTTAAGAGACAAAGGAAAAACAGCCCTCCTCTTACTGCTCAACCTGTCGGCTGCATTCGACCTTGTGGATCATAAGGTCTTATGCAGCCACTTAGACTCAGCCGCCCACTTCTCCAAAGAAGCCATACTATGGATTGAATCCTTCCTGAGTGATAGGACTATGAGGGCCTTCTCGCCTTCTGCAGTGGCAGACCCCATCCCCATCACGTGCGGGGTTCCCCAGGGCTCCTGTGTCTCCCCTACACTATACAATATATTCACCAAGCACCTTTTCAACGATCTGGACCATCTTGGTGTCACCTACAACAATTATGCAGATGATACTCAGATCCTCCTCCCGCTTTTTGGGGATTACGCCAAGTATTTGGTCTTGGTGAGTAGGGTATATCTCATCATCCAGGCATGGATGGCAACCCATGGTCTATGCCTGAATGATGATAAAACTGAGCTCAATATCCTGGGAACCGCAACCAACCTAAAGACATTAGGCTAGAAATACTCAGCCTTCATAATCGACGGCAACTGTATCAAGGTGGCCAAGGAAGTAAAGACCCTTGGTATCTACCTAGATTCCTCTCTCTCCTTCACCAAACAAGTGAACTCTATGGCTCCTGCCACCACCTACACTTGTAAGCTCATTAGAACGGGCAAACCCTTTCTCTCTGATGACAATTAAAATATTCTGGCGAGAGCATTCAAACTCTCTAGGCTAGATTATTGCAATGCCCTACACATAGGCTCCAATAAATCAATCATCCAGAGGATACAAATCCTCCAAAAAAATGTCTTAAGAGCAGCTCTTAGAGTGGCCAGAAGATCACATATATCTGTGATTAGGCGCCAAAATAACTGTCTCCACTAGACCCATGAGGCCATCCAACTCCAATTGCCTAACTATACCGAGATTCAAGCTTTCCACGGTAGGGGGTTGCAGTTTCCCTGTCAAAGCAGCCCAACTGTGGAACTCTCTGCCACATACTATCAGAGACTACCAACCCTATCTGAATTTTAGACTTAACTATATCAACTGGCTCAAGTCTATGTATCTTTAGGACCCGTTTATGTAGAATAGGCATTTTCTGCATCATCCGCATTTTGGCCCTGTATCTGTGTATTGTACATATGTATTCCTTGATTTATCTATTTCCTGCACCTGCTTTATTCCTATGTATATCCTGTAACCTGTCTACTTAAGCTTTGCATATTCTTGTAACTGCTGCAACCTGATACCTCCGGGTCTGGTGCGCATTATAAAAGATTAAACAAACAAACAAACTATACTACTACATATTGGATGGCATGTGCGATTCTGTTTTTAAAGGGAGATTACAAATTGACATATCTGAGATGGTTTTATGCGTTTTATCCTTTATTTACATTTGTTTACTCGTTCCCTATTGATCATGCTACCTTTGTGTACTTTGTTTTCAATTGAAAGGGGTTAACTTCGATGTGGTGTGGTTTTGGAGCAAAGGTCATGTTATTTTGACACCTAGGCAGCCAGTGAAATGCTGAAATTGAGGTATGTGCATTTGATAAAGATACGCCACTTTGGTTTGCTGTATGCTTGCCATAATTCATTCATCCAATCAGTATTGGACATTCTACCCAAGGTTAAATCATCCAATGATGATCATAAGAATACAGCCCACTTAGTGAGGGATAGCAGAGAATTTGAACCCACATACTCCAGAAAGTATTGGTAGCGAGGCATGGCATCCTTTCACTTCCTCTACGTGCCCACGTTTATAGAAATCCTGTCAAAGTCAGCAGGGTGCATAGATTTGACCGCAGGGCACATTGATTGGACAGGGAGGGGGAAGTGGCTGTCTAGCACAGTGTGGCTTTCTGTCCCCTTTTGAAAACCGAATTGCAGCTAAAGACAGAGATTTCAGCCGAAAGGTTGTGCAGAAACTGCCCATCATCACAAGGCCCACCCATGAGACTGGAAACTTGACTTCCAGCTCCTTACGAAGCACCATCTTGAAGCCAACAGACTCCGGCATGTGAAGAAACAATGCAGCAGTCATTTGGTCCTGTCCAAATGTTGGCGAGATGTGACGGGTCATACCCGAGCTTACCTAAGTTCCTGAATCTTTGCCCATGGGAGCCGGAGAAAGGATTCTTTGGATGCCCAGAAAGGCCATCTGCTAGGTGGAGCCACTGCCAGATATTCAGGGTCGTCTGCACATGCCTCCACAATAGCTCTGATGATTGAGCTCTATTAGGAATGTACTCTATGTCTACCAATAACTTGATCCCCTGACTCCTGAGGGTTATCACTTCTCGATACAGGGGCTTAAAGTGCCACGGGGTTGAAAATGCAGACAGGTGAAATGAATGATGCACCTGCACCATGAAAACTGAAGATGTTTCTTGTGAGGAAGACAAATCGGGACTGGTAAGTAAGCATCATTGAGATTCATGCGCACCTTTCATCCCCCTCCAGTGAAGACTGTCTGCTGGAGATAAACTGAGTCCATTCTGAAGTGTCCATAAAGTAAATTAGTAAGAAGGTGTCTGGACGAGTGATGCCAAAATGAAGGCAATACACATGTACTGAGAATTCCAGCCATCTCCAGCGAACTGGCTGTTGGAAGACAGAGAGAAGGATAGTGCACCAGGGTTGGGGCAGCAAATACAAGAAAATACAGCAAGTTTTATAAAGGGCAACAAGCCCACAGGCATATGACCACTGAGATAACAGTTGGTATTATTATCCCACAGCATGGTATTGCGGTTCTCAATTTATCGACTTCGTAAGGATGAAAGGTTGAGTTAACCCTCCTGGGATTCGATCCTGCATCGGCAGGCTGCACACAGATGTCAGAAACAGGCGTTCAGCTCGTTGTGCTATCTGACAGGCGTAAAGCTTCAGGTTCTCAAAAATATCAAAATTTAAAATGGTATGCTGCATAAAATGCAGCCTGCGTGCCTTGGCATACAATCAAAATACACATTGAATGAAGTTAGCAAAACCTGCTAATTTTGTATAAAAAAGTCAGCAAATATATTGTTGCTGAAGATGTAAACCAAGTGAAATGTTTTTAATGAAAATGCTGAGAAAATCTACAGAAAATGTTTCTCTGCATTTCCGATTAATTTAAGTTGAACCTTTAAATAAACCGTTTCAAACTCCGTACCTGGGTTTTCCATTTATTTTGCTGAAAAAATAAGATGGAGGTAAACGCTCGTTGCAGATTTTTTCATCACATTAATTGAAGGTTCTTTACTCGTGGTCTCCACTTAGTTTGCTCATATAACAGTCTGTGCAATTATTTCTTGTGGGATTTATTTCCCTCAATTTCTCAAGAGAGGTAATTGCACAATAAATTAATCATTTTGAAGTTTTGCAAAGTGAAAAATTATTAATTTCTGCCAGCCCATTTTAAATGTCATGGTACTGAGTTCATCAACAACTACTCCTTCTCCAAGCACTGATTGCTTGAAATGTCCTGCTCTGCGAATAAGGCAGCCTCGTTTCATATTAAAGTGGGGCTCTGGATAGCAACAAAACAGTCTCACATCGAGGACATCATCATGGTATTTCTCATCACTTTTACGGTATCCATTTTATTTTGTGTTATTATTATTTCGACAAAGAAAAGTAGATAAAGTACTGAAACAAAACAGATAAACAAAGGGACCAATTTTTGTAAAAACCTTGTGGGTTAAACAAGTATATAAAACAATATATATATATATATTATTTATTAATTAAAGAGAAAACAACGTATTTATGGCACAAAAATGCTTACACAACTTTTAAACATTGATTTACAGATTGGAGAACCAGTGCCTTTAACAATGTGTGAGAGGATGTGGATATAAGACCACTTTATGAAGGGGAGGTAGAAACATGAACCAGGGACAAGGCCAGTAGAACATGATATAGGAACAGGATAGTGGAGGGAGTGCTAAGTGTTAGGATGAAGGGGTAAGGACTAATTGCTGTGGGCTTGTCCCAGAGAGGTGGTGAGAGGAGACCAGGGAGATCTTGTGCTATTGAACGCTATGTAAGTGGTTCTCCAGAAAGGAGGCAGGCTAAGAGGTTGAAGTTAAATTGAGATATAGTGGGAGTAGTGCAGAGAGGGTGAGGAAGAACATTTCAGAGTAAGGCAGGGAGGAGAGCAAGAGAGTTGAAAAGAGAGGGAGCACCAGGGGCATGAGAGGTGGCAAGGAGGAGAGACAGGGACAATCATAGGGATTAAAGTGGAGAGCAGAGAGTGAGATGGGCCAATAAATAGGGTGGGGCAAGTCTGTGTATACTCTTGAATAAGATGAGAATAAGTTTATACTTGTCCCTCTGTCTCATAGATAATCAGCCTAACTGATGAAAGGTTAGGGAAGTGTAGGTGAAGCGGGGAAGGTTGAACAGTGCACAGACAGTCAAATTGAGGACTTTGTTGAGAAATGAAAAAGCATAGTTGGGACGGCCAAAGAGTGGACTAGCACAGAAGTCAAATCAAGAGAGTACTAAAGAGGAGATTAGGTGCTTAGTAGTGTTGAAGGGAAGAAGATGTCTTGTTTTGAGGAGATTAAGTCTGACCACAGTAGCAGATTTGGGGATGGAGAGTGAGAAGTTGTGAGATGTGTCAAAGATGACATCAAGGTTGCCAGCAGAAGCAGAGCAGGGAAGAGAGTAAGGAGAGAAGAAAAGGTGGAGAGGAGACATAACCAGTTTAAATAGGAAGTAGAGAACTTCAGGCATAGTGGAGCTGAGTTTGAGCGAGTCAGAGCCATCCAGAATTTGATTGCATAGAGACAGTTAGACATTTGTGATCGTAGCTCATCAGATAAGGAGGGGAAGACAATCTGAGTGTCATATACAAAGAGTTGATAGGAGAAGTCATAGGAGGAGAACAAGGTGCCAAGAGCAAGTGTATAGAAAGTGAAGAGAATTGGACCCAGGAGTGACTCTTGAGGAACACCAACGGTAAGGTGGGTGAGTGCAAGGTAAGGTTGTTCACTTGGAAGTGTCTGGGGGTGAGATGTGAAGCAAACCAAGTGAGGGTCTTGTCCCTGATGCCTAGAAGATATAGTGTTGAGAGAAGGACAGAATGGTTGATGGTATTGAAGGCAGCAGAGAGGTTGAGAAGAATAACAATAGATGAACTGTTCGAATAATGAGTGGAAAAGATGTAGTTGCTGACATTGAGGAGAGTGGACTCAGTAGAGTGTAGATGTTGGAAGCCAGATTGTGGAGGATCTCAGAGGCTGTGTGTGTCAAGGAACTCAGTTAGTCAGTTAAAAACTACACACTCTAGGATTTTTTAATAGTGAGGTAGAAGAGAGACAGGGCGGAAGTTGACAGGACGGTTAAGACGCTGACTTGTAAGATGATGGAAAAGTGGCACTGTCAAGACAAGATAGGCATTGAAGAGGGAAGTGATACATGGAGAAACACTTGCAGCTATGAGTTCTACGATGTGTAGGATAGGGGGTCGATGGGGGCGCATGTAGGGTTAGCCCTGAGGAGAAGGTTCAATATCTGGTCAGGGTTACTGGGGGTAAACAAAAACATTGTCGCAGGCGAGCAGGGTAGAGGTGGTTGAGAAAAGTGAGCAGGTGGGGGACAGAAGGTAATTTGTGAGTGTATTTTGAATGTTGGACAATTTCAAAGCAAAGCAGAGAGCTAGATTGGTAGTAGAAACAGTGGAGGAGATGGAGGAGGGCTTAGAAAGTGAGAGAATTGAGTTGTGAAATGTATGAAGGTTCCTAGGTTGAGAGGTTTGAGACTAAATGAGAATGAGATAGAAGTCACGTTTGGCAGAGTCTAGAGCAGAGGAGTAGATTTAAGAGCAATCAAGAAGAGTTGGACACCAAGAAGTGTCTAGATCTTTGCCAAGTGTGAAGGTTTTTCCTCATTGTTGTTTTCAGGGTGAAGAGTGTAGGTGTGGTGCTTAGAGGGGAGGATATTGGGGTGTATGCATTAAGAGGGCAGTGTAAAGAGAAGGGAGCATTAAGAGTAGTGTTAACGTTAGTGAAAGCTTTAGAGGTGGATGGAACAATTAATTTTGCATGGAGGAGACAGAGTCGTGTAGGTCAGAGAGGTATATTGAGAAATTGGAGGAGGAAAACCTATGCTTGTTAATGAAAGGGGTAGTTGGAGACAGTGGGGGTAGAGTTGAGAGGAGATGAGAATAATGTTAAGGGAGTTGCCATTTCAATGGGTGGGGAGAGAGTGGAAAGAAGAGAGGCATTCGTTAAAGAGAAGAGAGCTATGTCAGTGAATAGAGGAGTGGAGAGAGAGGGGAGGTTAAAGTCACCAGTGACAATGAGGTGATGATGGAGAGGAAGAGAGTAAATACACTGATCAACGGGACCAGGTGGCCAATAGAGGGATATCATATGATTGCCATAGGGAGCAGTGATTGTGGAGATTATTCAGAAGAGAGAGAAATAGAGGGCGACAGAGAAGTAGGAGGGATAGGAAGTTTGGAAGATGCAAACAGTCTGACACCACCACCCCTACTAGTTGGGCAGGGAGAGTGAGTGAAGGTGTAAACAGGGTTGTGAAGGGCAGCAAGGGTTGCAGAGTCTGAGGGAGAAATGCAGGCTTATCTTAATTCAGGTTTATTCAAGTCATTCGGAATCACTGTTCTAAAATATTGTAAAGCAATTGTTCCCTCTAAGCTGTGCGCATGTGCGCTTGCCCAGCTTCCTTATGGGTGCTGCTCAGAAGAATCTTAGCAGCACACACAGGCAATTCCCACCTATTCAAATAAGATTTAATAAGGCACAAGCCACAGCAGGTACCGCATATTTGCTATTTCTTCCAAGATGAAGCTAAATTATACTAACTATTCTTGATATACTGGTGTAATTTATTGACATTGCCCTACTATGCAAGCTTGACCTTAAAAAGCTAAAAACTCTAAAAATAGAATACACCCATAAAAGGCTAAAAATGAATATGAAAAATTGGCTCCATGAACAGTACATATAAATAAAATATGCCTGCACACATTAACTAAATTATCTTCCCTCCCCACCCAGGATCCTATTCTTGACTCTACCACACTTATACGGTATGACTCTAATTCCGCCCCAGGCCACATTCAGATGTTACCAGACAACCTTGACTCTGCCTACCTCAGCAAAAGGTTACTCATGGTGCCTTAGTAAACACATTTCCCACATTATGTAACCCAGGTATTAGCTCAAATGTCAGGTACTGACTATAATTAAGCAGGCTACTAGGATATTTAACTTCATCCCATGCTTCCTACTTTTTGTACATATGTCACACAAGCACTTTGAAGAGCCCGTTTGCAAATGGACGCATTATAAAACTCAAATATTAATTTGCCCTCTAAGGATTTTTAGTAGGCAAATGTCATTTGCTAACATTACTCTATGAGTGGAGAGCAACCGTGCAATATCATTTACTTGGCCTCTAGGGGATACTTGGTAGGGACTCTGCCTGGTATTATTCATATAAATAATTAGGGCAACAATATTCAGATAACTAGAATGCTTTTCACACAATCTGCAACCTTTCAAATTGTTCAGAGTTCCATGGGGCATAGACCTTAACACATTTTTTGTTAACTCTCTGCTATACAAAAATTGTTTCGCCGAGCACTTGTCGAAACCTACTCAATAGTTGAAAGGTGGGGTATGTCGCAAACAATCTTGTATACAATTCATAGTAATTGCGCACATGCAGATTTATTACATTTTCTTAAACTGCACTGTGGGATGTTTTTACCCATGCATCCGAGCCCTACCTCAAAAACTGTGCAGTACTGGCATTGAAAACATCATGATGGCCAGAGCTTCCCAGAAAATGCCCAGGGAAAGGCATGAAGAATAGGCTGCCACCCATTTTTGCCGATGTTATGGGCACAGAAGGGCACTGTCTAAAACCACCATTGGACTACCCACACAGTAGCCTGAAACCATTGGGAATGGCAATGCTGATTGCCAAAAGCAACCTAGAATTGTGGGGAATTCATTTTCTTAAATCCCAAAAATGGGTGCATTACCAGTACTCACCACTATCAGAAAGCCGGCGTTTTAAAATAACACCAGACTTTTTTGTGTAAAACTGAATAAATGAACCCAAAGCAGGCCAAAGAAAGACTTACTGAGAGGTGGATCCAATGTAAAGTTATATTCTGAAGTGACTTGAAGGTTTATAACAAGACTGGCTGAGCTGTGGATTTCAGCAGTTTAAGTAAATTTGGACTGAAAGACACTAAAAATCTAAATGTTTAAAAGAAATGAGTGACCTACTTTTGAGTGTCACATAGGTTTCAATTGTTTAAATGTCATAGTTTTAAACTTAGAATCAGCATTCTAGCTGCATATGTAAAAATGGTTAGTTTTATTTGAATGCAGAAAACTGGGTAACTAAAAGTGACATTAGCTGGGGCCTGGCTTAAGGAACTGAATTCTGCCCACCAGCTACCCCCGACAGGAGTTGAGACTTGCACAACAGCTGTGTTCCCAGGCCTAGCTGCCTTTTGCTGTTCCCGCCAAAAGGGATATGACACTTCTCTGATTGAATTACCTGGGCTCTGCAGGAAATTGAACAAAGCCCTGTCCTGACTCAGGCAAATGTTTTATTGGTGGGAGTCGTACATGTGGCTTCCTCCTGGAAGGAAAGGGGAGGAGCACTGTCTGTGAGAGCAAGCTGGCTTGGCAGAACTGGAAAAACCAGAAATTCAACCTTGTGCTGGGGGAAACCACACCCCTTTGGGGCCAGAACATAACTCTAAAAAGATGGATCATTCATAGAGCGGACTTGTGAAAATTATTTAAATGATACCATAATTCTTGTGATTTTTCTGCCCACATTTTAAGAGGTTTTTACAACCGGTGGTATGATCTGGGGGCAAGCTAGCAGTTAAGAGGGTATTACTTAAAATGTATGCATGTTAAAAATCTGACACTTCATCAATTAATGTCCATACTCCTTGCGCACATGTGTGTAAATTTGGGTTAATGTCCGATATTGCAAAACCAGTTAAAAAGTGCAAATGTTGCCATTTCTGAATGCAAGCCCCCAGGAAGAGCAGATTTGTACAGGGTATACCTCCTGTGATATGTGATGGGTGCATGTAATTTTAAACAAATGTGTACCTGTGCAAATATGTCTTTTTGATCAAATATAGATTGTGTGCAGTTTGACAGGGGAGTGTGCTTTCTGAAAGCCATTAAATGACATCATTCTGACACACAATCCTGCTCTCCAGTGAGAACGCAAAGAATTCTCCAACCTATCAGAACTCTGAAGGGGTTGGGCCTAGAAAGCTAGCCTCTCCACCCACTTTCAAAACACATAAAAGCAGACAGTCAGGACAGATAGGGACATTCAATTCCATTTGCTGCAACGCGCTCTGCCGGACCACACAACATCCAGAAGATACTAGATTCAACACTTAGACTTTAAAACTCCAAAGAACTTGATTCAGAACTCAAAGCAAGGGCCTAAACCCACAAACTGAGAACTCTTCTCAGTGGGCCTCAGCATCCAGCAAACCTAACAGCGATAGCAGCATCCAGGAGCCGTGCAGATCAGTGCTGGGTCCCGAGAAAGCTGTGCAGAAAGATCCAGAAGCAGTGCTGTACCCAGAGAAAGCAGAGCAGTATCCAGAACCAGAGGCAGAGCAGAGCTGACCCAGACCGCTGTTCGCAGAACCAGAGAGCTGACCCAGACCGCTGTGCGCAGAGACCGTCCGTGGCGAGTGAAGAAAACCTGACCAGATCCGTGGCGAGGCCCATTCTATTTCTAAATATATTGTGAGTACCTAGCAGAACTGTGCAGAACCAATCTCTTAGTTAAAATAATATAATTCAATCTATTTTAATCTAACCAGAACTGTCTCCTAACTGTCACCTGTCATTTGCAAAGCTGTCACCTGTCATTTCTAGTTGATAGCTGTAACTTGTCACTTTGAACTTTTAAAATTTCAAATCTGAAAAACGACCTTTACCATATCGCTCATATCTCCGTGACCGTTTGTCTTAGAGACTTGCAGTAACTTTCCTCTGAAAGCTGGGAATCTTGGCTTTTCAACGAATCTAGAACCACATTCCTATTCCCTATACTTTTGACACAATCGCGAAAAACGCACTCGCAAATTTTACCGCGATTTGCAAATTTCTCCACGTGTGAAAACAGCAGCTTCCTTGCTTTCATTTGCCAAAAAATCGCTTAACCTGCCAATCATTCCTAGAACATTGCTAAAGTAAGCCTGAACTTATTTAAACCAACTAATCCTCAACCTGAACCTCCAGAGGGAATTAAAATCATTTTAGCACATTTTCCAATACATTGCTATCACATTTAAAAGCATTTTGAGCCTGTGTAAAACTCATATCTATTCTCCTCTAACTTGCTGGGAAACTGGAACTCTGTATTACATTGTGATTGTATACCTGAACTGTGTGCTCTTCCTTCCATCTCCTTACATTGTATAGGGGGGGTGAATTGCCACAAAGGGAAAGTGATTACCTTGTCTTTTGTGAAACCATATCAGTTTATCTTCTATACTGCATTGCATTCATTCAACCTTGCATTTCATTGAACCCTATAAAGCATTCTCTACCACATTATTCTTCTGTCCCTATTTACCAGTGTGCTACCTTATCCATTTCATGTCAACTCCTTAGTGATTATAAAGAAGTGGGCTAGTGCCAGATTCTCCGTTGTTAATCTTTATCATATCAGATTAAGTGTGATATTCAATTATTAAATTATTATAAAGTGTGATATATATATATATATATATTGTTTAAATTCTCAAATAAACCTTTTAACTTGCAAAGCAGAACTACTTCTTGGCTCAGTGGGGTCAGGGGGATTCCAAGAGAGGGGTGTTATATAGGGGTAGTCATCCAGAACGCATGAACTGGACATAAAGATATATCAATAAGGGTTTCCATTCAGTATCCCAGACTAGGCATTGATTTAGCTGTAGTGTTGAATTGAATCCTCTTACAAATTGGGGGCTCGTAGCCGGGGATTCGGGATTAGATTTATGACCTGTGCAGATTAATACAGTGTGCCAGCTGACCAGATACACATATCCGGTCGGATCACCACGCTGTGTTACGCTGTAAAGCACTCCTCAAAGGAACGCTCTAAGGTAAAGGTCTGTTTTGCAAAAATAAAATACAAACTTCTGTAAGTCAGGAAGGAACTCAAATTCCAGAATGACGACCTTGGTAGATATGAAAATAGCCAGAGAGCCCTTCTTACATAAGCTATTTGTGAGAGGTGAGTGGACTCATCAGGACCAGACGGTCTGGTTGCAAGCAATCGCACCCCAGATCACAGAAACAGGGTCAGATATATGGAGAGACCAGGGTCCCTTACATGTGGCACTGAGTGAACTATATATGTCCTCTAAGGCCAAGGATGAGCACAACAAGATTGCCAGGGTAGCGGCATATTTATATTTACATATGGGAGCCATGCAGGACAAATGTGCTGAAGGCCAAGATCTGGCGAGTAGGCAACTGCTGGCATTACAGAAGGCCCAATCTGATCTGGACTCTTCTGAGCAGAGGCTGCAGAGGAGCCAGGAGTCAGAAAATGATAGCAGGCAGTATATCATTAAAATAAAAGAGGACATGGATATACTGCAACAGGAAAAGGCTGACCAGGATACTAGATTTCTGGCCCTGCAGAAGGAGCACCAAGACAGTTTGGACTCCTTACTGCAGAGCCAGAAAAAGCTGGAGCAACAATTAGACTTTAACAGGGCATGCACGGAGCAGGTAGCCACCCTGCAAAGTCATCTAGATAGAGTGAAGGCAGAGAGCAACAAGCTGATTTTGAAAGACCTGGATACCCAGGCAGAGTTTGATGAAGAACGCCAGAAAGTTTTTGCCTTTCAAAGGCAGAGGGACGACATGGCGGCACAAATGCAAGCTCTTAGTCAGGAAAGATACGCCTTAGGCCAGGAAGTCTGCCATTTAAAAAGAAAAACAGAAGAAAATCACTTGGCCCTCCAGGGGCTGGGTGACCTCCAAAAAGAACACCAGAACTTGTTAGAACACACCAGGAGGGTGGATGATGCTCTGGCAAGAAAGGAGCAGGCCAATAGGGACACAGCTCAGGAGGTACCCTCCTGCAGAAAAAACTGGCCCAGTGCTCCAGGACCAATCAGGAGGCACAGAGAGAGAATGAGGCTCTCTGCCAGCACAATGATAGACTCCAACAACAGGTAGCGATGCAGGAGAGACTGATAGAGTCTAGTAAGGCCTTAACTGAGGAACTGAAGGCGCAGGCTCTTGCATTGCAACAGGGAGCAGGGGCGGGTAGAGATGAGGTTCGCTGGGAAAGAGAAACTCCTGAGCATAACCCCAGGAGCCCTAGTACCAGAGGCCTTTATCTCTCTCGGTCCCTGGACTCTGCCACCCCCATGTCCCCTGGCGCACATGAGCACAGGGCCACAGGGATGGCAGATTACTATCCAGCCAGAAGCATGGGGCTCATAGGCCAGTACCACCCAGGAATGGAGGGGCGGGCATCCGGGTATGGGCACCCAAGCACAGTGCAATTTGATGAGGAACCCCAGGAGAGTAGGCCCATTAAGGGCATCCTGAAAACCTGTGCCCAGTTAGGTCAGTGGGGGGGGGTACCCATCAAATCCTGGCAGCAAGGAGGGATCTGAAGACTCCTCTGAGCGGTACAGGACACAGGAGACCAGGTCCGTGGGAACCTGGCTTGCAGAATCCGGGAAAACCTGGAAGAACAGACGGGAACCTCTGGGAGCAGTGCCTCTGAGTCAGAAGATGAATGGACCAGGGTTACCCGGACCAAAAGGGCCAATAAGACAAAAAGGGCCTTGCTTAAGGACCCCTTAAAGCAGATTAAGGCAATCAGGAGCGTCATCACGCCTTATCATAAGAACGCCAAGTATTCTGTTTGGGAGCACTTAGAGTTGTTTGAGCAAATGATGGAGATTTTCCATTTGAAGGACAGCCAAAGCTGTATTCAATATGTAATGTGGACCTTCTCCCCGGAATACTCCAGTTTCTTTGCGGGGCTGGAGGACCAAAATCATTTAAGATGGTCCACCTATAAGGCGGCCATCTTGATACATTTTTCTACTCATAGAAATCCTCAAGAGGCTCGCAAGGCAGCCTACAATTTACAATGTGGGGAGGATCAGGCCCCACAAGAATTTGTGCAGGAGTTTAAGCGTGCTTTTGCACAGACCACAAGAAGGGTGCGCACGGATAAAAGAGAATTTATTAATACGTTTTTCCATGCCTTGCCCAAATACATAATGACCCAGCTCGTGAGGGATTTTCACGAGAAAAGATCTTTAGACTGGGTCATTGAACAGGCGACCCGGATCTATGAGGTGCAGAAGCCAATAGAAAATAAAAATAATGCGCCCAAAAACCCCAAAGCCAACAACACCCCTGCTGCTGCCAAGGTGGCAGAGGTAAAGGTCACCCCCGTTTTAGATTTGGAGATGGGGAGGCCTAAAAACCTACCTACACCTAATAATGCTAGGCCTAGAAGGTCCTCGGGCCAGTCACAGACAGGGAGCCAGGGAGGCAGCCCCACAAATGGGGTCCCTCGCTCTACTGATTATATAGGCCCCCGTTGCAAGGGAAACAGACCCATCCTGGGTTATGTGTGGACTCCTCCAGCCCAAGGGGGGGGATCCAGCCAAGCACCTAACCCAGAGAACTTCCCTCCCAACTTCTCACAGGAGGGCAGAAACTCACCAAACCCTGGGCAGAACTTCTTCCCCAGGTATCCACCCAACTTCCAGCCCCAAAATCCTCCACCCTTCTTTCCCCAATTCCCTGAGCCCAGACAACCGAATCCGGGAGAGGTGAGGCCAAGGGTGGAGGGGTATCCAAATCTTCCCAACCAGGGGTACTACCAAAGAAGGCATAGCTACCCTTCCCGGGATCAGCCCAGGGGAGAAAACAGGGCCCCGTATCAGCCTGAGCGGGTTTCCCAGTTAGAGCGCCAGGTTCAAAACATGGCGCGGGATCTGGGTCACATACTGAGGGCTCAGCAGAACCCTCAGATCGGCATGCCGGCGCAGAACGCACCCAACTCTGGAACTGGTGCTCCAGAACAATGACGGGGGCAGCATCCCGATAACTCACCGGTTCCCAGGGAGGAGGCACAAAGGGAAGGGGGGTGTAAAGCCTTGGAGGAAGCTTCCTTCCTCACTTGTAAACAGCCCCTGGAAACCCAGGAACCGGAAACAAAATCTCTTGCCCCTGAAAGTCTGCCTTCTAAGGAGCAGAGGGGGGGTAGGAGAAACAAAAGACCCAAGCAGACTCAGTTTGAGGAGGAGGTACAGATCTTCCAATTTGAGGGAGAGGGATCCTCAGAGGATCCTGGGAAAAGGATCTTCTCCTTCAGAGAGGGGGGAACTCCTCCCAAAGAAAAATGGGTCCCTAGGGATGCAAATCCAGACTGGGGAGATGTGGAGACTGAGCTACCGCCGCCCACCATCTCATCCCAGAACCAACAGCAAGAAAATCCCCTGGTTCAAACCCATCCTGGTGACTGCCTCCAAAAAGGGGGGGGCGGCCCGGAACCGGAGCAAGGGGAACCCACAATGGCTCTGATCTCCAGTTGCCAATTTTTTCTTTCAGATTCCCAAGGCTCTCCACAGAATTCTGCCCAAATCTCTTCGCTAGCGATGTCCAAAACCAGAAAGTTAGCCCACCAGTTGTCCAAAAATGTGCATTATCTGTGCCCCCTTGAGGAGAAGGAGGGAAGATACTATGCCCCGGTACAAGTACAGGGGCAGGGTACAATTTTGGCACTGGTGGACACTGGATCTAAAGCTACCCTTCTGTCCAGAAGGGCCTTTGACGAACTGAATGCAGGAAGGGGGGAGAATTACCAAATTCCTCTCACCTCTCTTCCTGGACAACTGCAGAACTTTGACGGGAAGGAAATTCCCGTTGAGGGGACTGCAGACTTGGACATTAAGATCGGGCGACACAAGGTGAAACACCCGGTCATAGTAGTGACTCCAGAGGGCACCCCTTGTTTACTGGGGAATGACCTCCTGAGGAGGTTGTCACCCTTAATAGATTGCATGAACAAGGTCCTCTGGACCCACACTAGCCGACCAATAAAATTAAAACAGAGTGTCAACCATGTTTGTTTAAACGGCACCTGCCACATGCAAAAATCTGACCAAGTAGAATTTCACTTCCAGAACAACCAAATTCCAGACGTGACAGTAATAGCAGTAGGACAACAGACTGGTGATGGGGGGTCCTCTCTATTTCTGAAAATCAACCTTCCTTCCAGTTTAAGGTGGTATTCCACACTGGAAGGAAACACCGTGAAATTCTTTACTAATCCACAATCAGAAACTCCCACTCCTATAGTCCAGAAAGATGTGAAATCAGCTCAGAGCCTGGCTGATATTCAGCAAATTGGAGAGCAGTTGTTCATCCCTGTTCAGTTAAATGATGGGAAGGACTCTGTTCTCGCTCGAGTGTGCGTGAACAATGGTAAGAGCTTCATCAGCGAAGCCATGTTTCGCCAACTCCCAAAAGATCCAGCCATTCCCACCTTCAAACTGATAGACAAATGGGAAATGGACCTGGAAGTACCTAATTCCAAACATCTCCTGCCAAGCAGGTGTATGCTCAAAATCTCCATTGGCAACAAGAGCATAGTCCACAATTGTTGGGTCGTGCGAGACGTCCCTGCCGCCTTTTACTTAGGCAGTGACATTCTCAATCGCTTTGCCATTAGTTTGGACCTAATAAACTTCAAAGCTTGGTCCCGATTAGCGGATAATCCCATGGGCTTTGATGATCCAGAAAAAGCATTTAGGTCAGCTCAATTGCTACCTTATGCAGTTGAAATTCAGATCAAAGAGGAGGTCACCATCCCAGAAAGGACCCGACAATTCTCCCTGGAAGTGAAATCTAAAAGAGGACAACATTTGAAAAACCCTGATGCTTATATACACCTAAATGCTTCTCTCCAACAGCAAGGGTTGGGGGTAAACCCAACTCCATTAGTCAACATAGAACATGACACCATTCTAATAGAGGTGGATAACAGCGACTTAAAGAGTATTACTCTAGCCGCAGGCACCATTATTGGAATGGCAGTTGATGACCGACATTTTTCCATTGATTTAGGTAATGAACTGTTAGGGCCAATCCCCAAGGACTGCTTTGACAGTGACAGTGATGACAATACAACACCAGACAGGATTTTTACCCGGCATGGGGGGAACTTCCTGGTGTACACTTCCTGCCCCTATGGTATGGAAGATGTGACTTGTGACTTCAGGAGGGATGATAGTGATTTTCCAGGTCCATGAGGGCTGCCTTTCCCACCTGAAGCCTCCGGTCCAAATCAGCACTCTGACCAGGGACTTCTCCACCCAGCTGGAGGAGGCCGCAGAGATAGCCAAACCAGAAGTCTTTCCAGGCTTCAGGCAGATGGTGGAAGAGAGAGTCAACCTAGCTGATGCCTGTGTGACTCTGGAACAAAAGCAAAAGTTGAAACAAGTTTTCTTGGATTTCCAAGATCTCTTTGCGGTAGACTCATGTGACTGTGGTCGCACTGACATCCACACAACAACAATCCCCACGGACCCTGGCATGACTCCTGTGTTTGTGAAGCAATATCGCTTGCCTCTCGCATCAATGGAGTCCCTTACTGAAATAATTAAGAACCTTGAGTCCCGGGGAATAATCCGTCCAGTCCACAGCACTTTCAATAATCCGGTGCTGGGAATATTGAAGCCAAACGGCCAGTGGAGACTCTGCGCCGACCTCAGGAAGCTCAACAAACAGGTCCATACTTCCCGATGGCCTCTGCCCTACATTGACCAAGGGCTGGCCCAGATCCAGGGGTCACAGGTATTCACTGCAATAGACCTGACCAATGGATACTGGACCGTGCCGGTCAGTAGGGAGGACCAATACAAGCTGACTTTTACCTTTGGGGGCCAGCAGTATACATGGACCCGGACTCCCTTCGGATACCTTAACTCGGGTAATGAGCTCGATATTTTCCTACATAAGGCCATGCCCGACCTGGGTGCGAGGGGTAACCTGGCTTATGTAGATGATGTCCTCATCAAAAGTTCATCTGTGGAGGAACACATAGCGGAGATCCGTTATGTTCTGACGCAGTTGAGGGCCGCCGGAGCAAAACTTTCCTTTCAGAAAGCACAGTGGTGTAGAACCCGTGTTAATTTCTTGGGGCATGAGATTACTCCTCAGGGTCTCTGTCCCCAGGAAAAGAAAGTGGAAGCACTTCAGAAACTGAAAGACCCCACAACTCTGCGGGAACTAAGGAGCCTCCTTGGACTGACTAATTACAGCAGAAAGTTCATTGAGGGCTACGCAGAGATCACCAGACCCCTGATTCATCTCCTGAAGGGGGGGGTCAAGTGGGAATGGGGTCCAGAACAAGCCGAGGCAGTAAAACAACTCAAAAGAAGCCTCTCAAAAGCACCTTGCCTAGCTTACCCTGTCAGAAACAAGGAGTTCTTCCTGGAGACGGGTTTCTCTAATACGTGCTTGACGGCAGTATTATACCAAAAGCATGACAAGGTCAATAAAGTAATCTCCTATGCGAGCAAAACTTTATCCTCTGTGGAGGATAAATTCAACGATTGTGAGAAGGCACTCCTGGCAACGGTGTGGGCATTGAAGAATTACCGCCCGTTTATCCAGGGGGAACACATCATAGTGCAGACTCCACACCAGCCTCTGCAATATCTCCAAAGTGACAGAATCCGGGCCAGAAATGTGAGTAATTCCCGAATTACTTCCTGGATTCTGTCAATGCAAGGCTTTCCTGTGGAGGTCAGATATGGCCAAAACAAGAAGAGTCCCCTCGCGCAAGGTCTGGCTGACTTGCATGATTGTGCCAGAGAAAACTGTCTAGAGGACGAAAGTCTAAAAATAAAGGACAACATGGAGGCATACCTTAATTCCCCCCACAAAGTCTTTGAAGAAGACAAGTGTGAGGGAATGCCCACTGTATATGTGGATGGATGCTCTTACCATGTTGACAACGACGGGGAGAAAGAGCTGGTGGCCGGCGTAGGCAATGCATGGGTGAATGAGTCCCCAGAACCCTCCGCTGGATACAAAATTGGTCCCCGAAGTAGTCAGGTGGCAGAATTGATGGCTGTGCATCAGGCCATCCTCACTGCTGTCCAGCATCAACTCCACGAACTGGTCATAATCACAGATTCGGATTATGTACGGAACGGGTTTGTGGAGCACCTGGTTAATTGGAAAACCAGAGGCATGTTATGTGCTAACAACAAACCCTTGAAACATGGGAAGTTGATCCAAAACATTGATGATCTGGTCACCTCGAATGAGATGACCATCTATTGGAAAAAGATCAAGGGTCATTCCAAAGTATAGGGACCAGACAAAACTGGAAATGACTTAGCTGATCAGCTGGCCAAAACCGGGGCCATCCAAGGGGATCTAATTGAGATTGAGTCCCTGTTGGGGGAAATCCAGGTCACTGCTATCACTAGGTCCCAGACAAATGCTCACAATGACCTTTCAATTGCACAATGGAGTAAGGAGACCCCTGATGCTGATTTGATTACCGCTCAGAAGGGGGATCCAATTATTGGTAAGTTTTACCAACACCTTGAGGACCCTGAGAACTTTCCCCTGACGGATACCGATTATATTGGGAAAGAGGACCTAAGAGTGTTGATAAAATGTCCAAAAATGTTCCGAATCCAAGACGGTTTGCTGGTAAGGAAATCCAAAGCTGGCCACGATCAGTGGGTGGTTCCTACCTCATTCCGAAGCCTGATGTTAAGTCACGCCCATGATGCAGCCACCGCCGGTCATAGGGGGTTTCACACAACACTGGAAATCTTAAGAGAGGTTGCATACTGGCCACACATGGGGCAGGACCTTGACCAATACTTGAAGGGGTGTCTTGTGTGTGTGGGCAATTTCAGCCGACGTCCCTCACACACCGCGCGCCCCTCCAAAAGCGGGGGATGACACTGCCATGGTCAGATTTGCAAATCGACTTTGTAGGCCCTGTGATTCGCTCGTCTAGAGGAAACAAGTACATGTTGACCGTTACATGCTTGTTTACCAAGTGGGTGGAATGTCTCCCAGCCCCAAATTGCAAGGCAGAAACTGCAGCTGCCCTGATGATTAACCACATCTTTTCCCGTTTCGGTCTACCTCAAAGGATTGAGTCAGACAGGGGTAGCCACTTCACCAGTGAAGTAATGACAAAGATGTGGGAGATACTGGGGGTCAAAAGGAAGTTGCATATTGCTTACCGGCCAGCTTCTTCTGGGGCAGTAGAGAGATATAACTGAACCATTGTGAGCATATTAAAGAAGTTTGTGGCAGATTCTGGGCCAAGTTGGGATATCCGATTACCTCTGGTCCTAATGGCCATCAGATCTACCCCTTCATCTGCAACCAAAATGTCACCATTTGAGTTGATGACTGGGCGCAAGATGGTGCTTCCTCAGCATTTGCTCTACAGGACCCAAGAGCAGACACTAATAAATGCCTCCACAACTCATGAGTATGTGGAGAATTTAACGAAACACCTTCAACATGCTTTTGCTTATGCTCAGCGGAATCTAGAAAGATCAGCTGATAGCATGAAGACCCACTATGACCTGAAGACTTCCAGGAAGGAATATCAGGTGGGGGACCGGGTCTATCTATACAATTTCCAAAGGAACCAGGCCAAACAGCGAACATTTTTGCCTACATGGAAGGGACCCTTTGAGATTATAGACAAGATCTCCCCTGTAGCCTACAAGATCCGCATCCCCAAAGGCGGTTTGGCAGAGGGGGAAGACAAGTGGGTCCACATTAACCAGTTGAAGTGTTGCCATCCCAGGCACACTCTGCAACAACTGGAGGAATCCTCTGGAATCCTAAAGGGTACTGTCTCAGATTAACTCAGTTCTAACTTAAAATATCCTACATATCGCCTATCAAATTCTGAGTTTCTCAATGTGGGTGTTTTGGTTTTTGAATGCAAAAAGAAATGTGCATGTTCATATGTTTTGACTATAAATTTATATGCCACCCCACTATATCAATGATGGGGGAGAAATGTCCATGAATAGGTATTGCCGCTCTTCCTTTGTCGTCCTAGGAGAAAGAAAACCTGGAGACGGGCCAAGGAGGACGATCCGGAGACCGGGAGCAGAGACGCAAGGGGCCCAGTGTACCGCCCAATACTCCCATCAGGACCGGCGAGGAGAACCGATCGATCCGACCGGATGGAGGAAAAGATGCTGAACTGTGCCATCTATTGGAAGAAGATGAGGAAACATCCCAGGTCTTGCGAGTTCCATCAGTGAAACAGAATGGCCATCGCAAGAGGGGGGCTTGTTGGATGTTTTTACCCATGCATCCGAGCCCTACCTCAAAAACTGTGCAGTACTGGCATTGAAAACATCATGATGGCCAGAGCTTCCCAGAAAATGCCCAGGGAAAGGCATGAAGAATAGGCTGCCACCCATTTTTGCCGATGTTATGGGCACAGAAGGGCACTGTCTAAAACCACCATTGGACTACCCACACAGTAGCCTGAAACCATTGGGAATGGCAATGCTGATTGCCAAAAGCAACCTAGAATTGTGGGGAATTCATTTTCTTAAATCCCAAAAATGGGTGCATTACCAGTACTCACCACTATCAGAAAGCCGGCGTTTTAAAACAACACCAGACTTTTTTGTGTAAAACTGAATAAATGAACCCAAAGCAGGCCAAAGAAAGACTTACTGAGAGGTGGATCCAATGTAAAGTTATATTCTGAAGTGACTTGAAGGTTTATAACAAGACTGGCTGAGCTGTGGATTTCAGCAGTTTAAGTAAATTTGGACTGAAAGACACTAAAATCCTAAATGTTTAAAAGAAATGAGTGACATACTTTTGAGTGTCACATAGGTTTCAATTGTTTAAATGTCATAGTTTTAAACTTAGAATCAGCATTCTAGCTGCATATGTAAAAATGGTTAGTTTTATTTGAATGCAGAAAACTGGGTAACTAAAAGTGACATTAGCTGGGGCCTGGCTTAAGGAACTGAATTCTGCCCACCAGCTACCCCCGACAGGAGTTGAGACTTGCACAACAGCTGTGTTCCCAGGCCTAGCTGCCTTTTGCTGTTCCCACCAAAAGGGATATGACACTTCTCTGATTGAATTACCTGGGCTCTGCAGGAAATTGAACAAAGCCCTGTCCTGACTCAGGCAAATGTTTTATTGGTGGGAGTCGTAAATGTGGCTTCCTCCTGGAAGGAAAGGGGAGGAGCACTGCCTGTGAGAGCAAGCTGGCTTGGCAGAACTGGAAAAAACAGAAATTCAACCTTGTGCTGGGGGGAAACCACACCCCTTTGGGGCCAGAACATAACTCTAAAAAGATGGATCATTCATAGAGCGGACTTGTGAAAATTATTTAAATGATACCATAATTCTTGTGATTTTTCTGCCCACATTTTAAGAGGTTTTTACAACCGGTGGTATGATCTGGGGGCAAGCTAGCAGTTAAGAGGGTATTACTTAAAATGTATGCATGTTAAAAATCTGACACTTCATCAATTAATGTCCATACTCCTTGCGCACATGTGTGTAAATTTGGGTTAATGTCCGATATTGCAAAACCAGTTAAAAAGTGCAAATGTTGCCATTTCTGAATGCAAGCCCCCAGGAAGAGCAGATTTGGACAGGGTATACCTCCTGTGATATGTGATGGGTGCATGTAATTTTAAACAAATGTGTACCTGTGCAAATATGTCTTTTTGATCAAATATAGATTGTGTGCAGTTTGACAGGGGAGTGTCCTTTCTGAAAGCCATTAAATGACATCATTCTGACACACAATCCTGCTCTCCAGTGAGAATGCAAAGAATTCTCCAACCTATCAGAACTCTGAAGGGGTTGGGCCTAGAAAGCTAGCCTCTCCACCCACTTTCAAAACACATAAAAGCAGACAGTCAGGACAGATAGGGACATTCAATTCCAGTTGCTGCAACGCGCTCTGCCGGACCACACAACATCCAGAAGATACTAGATTCAACACTTAGACTTTAAAACTCCAAAGAACTTGATTCAGAACTCAAAGCAAGGGCCTAAACCCACAAACTGAGAACTCTTCTCAGTGGGCCTCAGCATCCAGCAAACCTAACAGCGATAGCAGCATCCAGGAGCCGTGCAGATCAGCGCTGGGTCCAGAGAAAGCTGTGCAGAAAGATCCAGAAGCAGTGCTGTACCCAGAGAAAGCAGAGCAGTATCCAGAACCAGAGGCAGAGCAGAGCTGACCCAGACCGCTGTTCGCAGAACCAGAGAGCTGACCCAGACCGCTGTGCGCAGAGACCGTCCGTGGCGAGTGAAGAAAACCTGACCAGATCCGTGGCGAGGCCCATTCTATTTCTAAATATATTGTGAGTACCTAGCAGAACTGTGCAGAACCAATCTCTTAGTTAAAATAATATAATTCAATCTATTTTAATCTAACCAGAACTGTCTCCTAACTGTCACCTGTCATTTGCAAAGCTGTCACCTATCATTTCTAGTTGCTAGCTGTAACTTGTCACTTTGAACTTTTAAAATTTCAAATCTGAAAAACAACCTTTACCATATCGCTCATATCTCCGTGACCGTTTGTCTTAGAGACTTTCCTCTGAAAGCTGGGAATCTTGGCTTTCCAACGAACCTAGAACCGCATTCCTATTCCCTATACTTTTGCCGCAATCGCGAAAAACGCACTCGCGAATTTTACCGCGATTTGCAAATTTCTCCACGTGTGAAAACAGCAGCTTCCTTGCTTTCATTTGCCAAAAAATCGTTTAACCTGCCAATCATTCCTAGAACATTGCTAAAGTAAGCCTGAACTTATTTAAACCAACTAATCCTCAACCTGAACCTCCAGAGGGAATTAAAATCATTTTAGCACATTTTCCAATATATTGCTATCACATTTAAAAGCATTTTGAGCCTGTGTAAAACTCATATCTATTCTCCTCTACGCTTGCTGGGAAACTGGAACTCTGTATTACATTGTGATTGTATACCTGAACTGTGTGCTCTTCCTTCCATCTCCTTACATTGTATAGGGGGGGTGAATTGCCACAAAGGGAAAGTGATTACCTTGTCTTTTGTGAAACCATATCAGTTTATCTTCTATACTGCATTTCATTCATTCAACCTTGCATTTCCTTGAACCCTATAAAGCATTCTCTACCACATTATTCTTCTGTCCCTATTTACCAGTGTGCTACCTTATCCATTTCATGTCAACTCCTTAGTGATTATAAAGAAGTGGGCTAGTGCCAGATTCTCCGTTGTTAATCTTTATTATATCAGATTAAGTGTGATATTCAATTATTAAATTATTATAAAGTGTGATATATATATATATTGTTTAAATTCTCAAATAAACCCTTTAACTTGCAAAGCAGAACTACTTCTTGGCTCAGTGGGGTCAGGGGGATTCCAAGAGAGGGGTGTTATATAGGGGTAGTCATCCAGAACGCTTGAACTGGACATAAAGATATATCAATAAGGGTTTCCATTCAGTATCCCAGACTAGGCATTGACTTAGCTGTAGTGTTGAATTGAATCCTCTTACAGCACACAATATCATCATGAGGCTTTAAATTGGATCTGCTTCCAAAGTATTGTGGGTATGCAAACATCCCAGTTAGAGTATTACTTCTACAATCCCTCACTTTTTACACAGCCCTGTCAACTAATATTGGAGGCTAGCATAGGAGCCGGGAAGGGAACGGGTGGAAAGGAACAGGGAGCACACTCTTTCGGGGTGAAGAAAAAATCACCAACTTTAAAAAAACAAATCAGATGTTTTGGCAGTATGGAACAGTGTAGGGAAAGTGTTTGTTTGCTCAAGGCTATGAAACTATAGTAATAGCCTAGGAAATGGCACCTTATATTTCTTTGTATGCTCAGCTGCTGAGGACCTTTCAATATATTCATGGGTTTGCATTTATTGCTCTAGCATCCCCATTAATCTTGTTCAACTGATAACAATGAATTTCAGAAGAGGGGTCCCTTGTTAAAGAATAAGTTACTCAATATGTTGTAACTGTGACCATTGCTGCTATTGACTCAAAGGGCAAATATATGTAATTTTCTCCAACCTGGCGCCAAAATAAACCGTGTTGATTTTTGTCTAGGCTGTGGTGATCAAGGGTGGGCAAAACTATAGGCTGTATTTTGTGCCATGTAATTTCACTTCCTATGTCAGGGTTACAATCAGGGCTCCAATACGATTTTACTCCATACTTGGACTCAAAGATTTTTCAGGGAGTAAGAAAGTAATTGGCTTTGCCAGTAGGGATATTTCATGCTTATTGAAATATTTTCTTTCCCCTTAAAATTCCTCCTGAGATCGGGCAGTAATATTATTTGAGTTCCTACTAGTGCCACTGCTCTGCTGGTCACTGATTTGAAAAGAGATCAGTGGAAATGTGTAGGTAGAAGCCGGGGGTAGATTCCCATATGTTCATGGTTTCCCATTTGTGTTGAGTACATTGCCCTGTTTTTAGTAAAACCGTATATGCCTTCTAGCTGTACGGCTGGTTTTGAGTAAATGTCACAACTCTCAGAACCGAATACTACAGTGATTATTTTATTCGAGAGACATTACACCTCCATTCCGGGGTCTCATGTCATCGTTGTTACCTTCCTATATAGTAATGGCACACTAAACAACAGACATTTGGCTTGCTTGATGCCAGTAAACAAAGGCCTTTTTTACTATTATTGTGTACCCTCTTTCTAGACCTCCTTTGAAGCACACCCTTTTGCTTGTGTGGTGATCTGGCCCTAGGTAGCGCTGTGGCTCCGCCTTTCTAAAAGGGACAGGTAGAAGAGACTTTCCCTCAGTCTACAATGTGATAACTGATGCTAAGCACAAGTTACTGAGTTGATGACAAAACATCTATTTATTATAGGCTCTAAAAAACCAAAATTGTATAAACAAATTATAAACTATAAAAAGACAGGCAGTCCACATGGGTCTCTGTGCATTAATTGCTATTTATTTGCCCTCCCTGAGGTGTGTCTGTTCACCTTTTATGGGGTGTTAGCATAAAACTTTGCAGCGGGTGAGAATGGTGGTGAATTATATTGCCTCACCGTTATCTGTGTGGCTGTTTCTTTTGCCACTAAAAGTTGTGTGCTCTCGCTGAGAAGCCTGAGTCCCTTGTGCCATAGAACTGACTAAGCATACTATAATGTCCTAATTGGGCAATAGTATTCAGTGGTTCCTCTTGGCTTAAGTGTAAGATCTGTTCCTCCCTTATTTGGCGGACATCTCGGTCTGTGGTCGACCGGTTTGAATGATATAACTTTTCATGCATCATCTTCTTCAGGACCTGTTGGTTTCAAGAATCAACTAAATCTGCTCAACCCACAGGTAAGTTGCTGCAGCATGCCCTGTGGGGCAGAAAAGAGATGAGTGTGGTTGGGGAGAGAAAATGGCCCAATTGAACATGGGATGGTCGGTCAGAGAACACAGAGGTCAACCAGTCCACAGGTCCTTAATGCCAAGGGTATAATTGAGCTGATTTATAATCGTGGCATGAGTGACTGTATCAAAGGCAGAGGATACATCGAGAAGGATGATAAGGAGAGTTGGAGTCGAGATTTGAGAGCAAGTCTTTACAGGTGTTCAGGAGTGCAGTT
Source organism: Ambystoma mexicanum (assembly GCF_040938575.1). NCBI lineage: Eukaryota > Metazoa > Chordata > Amphibia > Caudata > Ambystomatidae > Ambystoma > Ambystoma mexicanum. The sequence goes on along the minus strand of NC_090932.1, from coordinate 358,590,416 downwards.
TCTGTGCCTCTGGTTGCTCTGAAGCCAGACTGGTGGTTGAGGAGACAGACAATATACTCAGTGTGGTGGATCAGCCTGCTTATGTCCAGCTTCTCAAAGAATTTAACCAGGAAGGGGGTAATGGAGATAGGGTGGTAGTTAGCCAGGTAGGAGGGATCAGCAAAAGGCATTATGAGGAGAGGGTGCACAAGGGAGTGCTAGAGGAGTAGGTGGAAGGAGTCAGTGGCAAAGGAGTGATTGCAAACATCAGGCTAAGCTGAAGCAATGGAGTAATATTGTCTTTGATAGTTCTGGAAAAGTAGGGGAGCACCTCTTTGGTAGAAACTTTCATAGAGAGGACATGTCTGGAACCACATCTGATGATATGGGCTAGTAAAAGGAGAACAGGAGGGAAGAGGGGAGGTGGGCCAATGGAGGCCTGAGAGCAGGTGAGGGAGAAGGAATGGGTGTGGAGGAGAGTGAGGACAGGATGTCCTAAGTTTTGGTTATAAAGTGAGAGGCCAATGCATTGCACAGGGTCAAGGATGGCAGAGAAGTGGAGACTGCAGTAGGATTGGGGCGTTAACAGTTCAGTTGTGTTGTTTGTGGCTCCAAAGATGCAGGCTTGGATATAGGCCTTCTTCTTAGTGCAGACAGAGAGTCTGTATTGCCTTTGGAGAAGGCAGCAGGCCAGTCTGTCAGAGGATGTGCTTGAACTCTGCCACTTCCACTCAGCAGCTCTGCACTTGTGTTTCAGTGAGGCTAGGTCAGAATCATACCAGATGTTAAGTTTGGAGGCAGGCTTCATGCAGATCCTCATGACAGGGGCAAGGATGTCCAAAGTGTTGGAGATGGAAAAAGGGCTGTGTACATTTTAGAGTCAGTGACCGGAGCGGGGGGATAAGTGGTGGAAAACGCAGTGACTCACACTTGCTTCATCGGTCGAATGACAGAAAAGGAGATGGCGAGTGTGGGCAGAGTCTTAGCCGAGGGACCCAAGAGATCCAGGTGAGAGGACAGGAGAGCATGATCAAACCAGGAGAGAGGTGTAGTGACAGGGTTAGAGATGGGGATGTCTTCTGAGATGAGAGCATCCAAGTTGTGGCCGTCTGAGTGTGTCAGATTGGAGGGAAGAATGGTGGGGGAAAGAGAGTCACAGAGACTGCGGAAGTGTCCACAGGATGCTTCAGGGGAGTCAAGGTGAATTTTGAAGTCCCATAGGAAGAAGAGCTTGGTGGTGGAGGCCAGGAGCGAAGCAGTGAGGTCAGACCACTCAGAGAGGAAGAGGGAGACCGGACGGGGTGGGGGGTCCTGTAGATGGTGGCAAATGAGAGCGAGAGGATTGGAGAGACACCAACCCTGAAGACCAGGCATTTGAAGGAAGAGTAGGACTGAGTGGGAATGATGGTAGCAGAGCCCCCCCCCCATTCAAGGAATATCAGTTCCACTCCAACCCTGGACTGGGTAGGCCTGGACTTAGTATCTTGTAGCCCTTTGGGATGAGTGTTTCAAAAAATGGTGACAGAGCTGGCCGTGAACCACGTCTCAGTGAGAGCTAGGACATCAAGGTCAAAGTCATGAAGGAGGTGGCAGATATCAGATGAGTACTTAATGGTAGAGCAAGCGTTGATGGTAGCTAAGTGGAGCTGTTTGCCACCTTTGAAGGTGTTCTGAGGAGGGGTACAGGAATGTGGCATGCCAGTTGGTGGTGGTGAAGGGTCCAGAGGGGCGGCAGAAGGAGGAGTGGCAGGAGAAGGGAGGAATTTATGAGAGACAGAAGATGCCTATCAAAAATTAGGAGGTTGAGCTGGGAGCCCTGGACCTTGACAGTGCCATTCTGGTAGGCATTAATGATTCCCCTGGTGGATGGGAAACATGCCAAAACTTCTTCCGACCATTAAAGGGTGAATAAGAAAAAGGGGAGAGTACTGAGACCATGTGGGGAATGAAAAGGTCCGGAGAGGGAATGAAAATGTGGATGTTGGAAACAATGTGCCTGGAAGAAGCATTGACATATGTGTCAGTGATGGGCAGGTTTGGATTGGAGACCAGAAGATCTTTATTGAACTGTTTCCTTCCAGACTTCTAAAGAGATATAGGATTGGTGAAAGAGTAGCAGTTATAGCTGATAGAGGAGATGGATAGCACCATGAGGGAAAGAGAAGAGAGATGGAAGGGGGAGAAAGAGGGAGAAGGTGAAACAGGGCAATGCATGACAAACTCACCAGGAGGCCTAGTAGCAAGCCAGGTGCAGACAAATCAGACAAATGAGGAAGGAAGTCCAGACCCGGGATCCTTTGCCAGCCTTCCTTCGCCAGCCCCAGAAGACTTACTATGCAGAGACTTAGTTCTGCAGTTGTTTCACTAGGAGCACAGCTGTAACACTAGAGTGCAGCTCAGGTTGGTCCGAGTATAGGTTGTGGAACACCTAGAGCTGGGAGCACAGTGCTCTAAGGAGGGGAGGATGTCAAGATGCTGGATAGAGGGAGGAACACCTAAATTTCAAAACACAACTGCACATTCTAAACACCTAGATTTGAGTTTCCTGGATAGAAGGAAAAAAAATGACATTTTGAAACACAGCAGCAAATGCAAAATACCTAGATTCCAGTTTCCTGGATAGAGGGGAAAAAAACCTAAATTCCAAAACACAGTAACAAATGAAAAGCACCTAGATTTGAGTTTCCCGATAGAAGGGAAAAAAACCTGAATTTCAAAACGGAGCAGCAAATGCAAAACACCCAGATTCAAGATTCCTGGATAGAGGCCTAAATGCCAGATATGGCTAGTTAACATAATTGGCCAAATTTCCAGATATGGATAACACACAACTGTGGGCAACCTGCAGCAGACTACAGGCTTTGGTAATTGGAGTAATAAGAGAGGTGGGACTGCTTATTTAGGGAGCAGTAAAGGATGTGCCCCCTGCCCGCACCTTGCTTACCTTAGCAGTTGCTGCTGGTTGACGGCTGCGATGCAGACTCCACCAGCGAACACTGGCAAACACAATCTGTAGCTGCTTCTTTAGAAGCTGCCTTTTGCCTCTGGGGCCCTTCGCCAAGGGGACTGCATGGGCAGTGGGCTGCCTTAGGAAGTGTCTTAAAAGGAGTAACTGACAAATCACGGGTGGTGGGAGGGCTGGAGGTAGGGCCCAGAAGGGGAATCAGCAAGCAGCTGCCTTGCTACTACCAACCGGATGGCACTCTGATGTGCAGATGCACAACCACAAAAAAACACTGACACAGCAAAGCTTACCTGAGCTTACGAAACACTAAGGCAACAGGATTGCTTCAGTGTTTAGTCAGTCCCTATGGGTGGTGGTTGGAGCATTAATTTACTCAGATAAGCTCTTCTCAGTATGTGCTTCTCATACTAAGACCACCACCATTCCTTCTTCTTGATTTTGACTCCAATTGCTTGGTTCTACATTTCTAGGTCTGAAGATTGTTTCACCAGGATTCAGACTTTGCATATATATACTTAGGATGATATTCCCATTGTTTATAAGGCAGGTTGTCTCTGTTTCATTTGTATTTACCCTTGGCCATTTCCCCTGCCATTGTCATAGCCTTTGCTTAGCTGTATTTCTGGTTCTCATTTTGAGATTTTTAAAGGAATCCACCATTACTCTTTTAAAGGAATCCACCTTTACTGAGATTTATTTGATGTACCATGCTTATAGCCACCAATGGTGAGTTTTATTTCCATTTTCTGTTGCTCCCAGCATAGTTTTTCATCTTTGGTTCCTTTATTTCTCCTCATATATGCAGAGTATCTATATCAACAGGTCCTGACAAAGTAATTTCTATCTATCTTAATGCCTAAACGTATCGATTCATCAACCCTATATGAAAAGGCACTTCCTGTTTCTAGTCTGGGATTCCTAGAAGACCCCAGATAAAAATTAATTTTTCTTCCCAGTGTGGGACTCTTCAAGCTAAACAATAGATAAGAGTAGACACTGTGACTGACACTATAAGGACAATACTTTTTTCATATAATGTATCGTCCTGTATCATGAGCAGACTTGTCCCAACAAGAATGATCATCCCCTGCTAGAGCCAGTACACTTGCATAAGAAAAACCAGCTGGGGTGGGCCTGGAATCCACTGAATGGCCCTGAGGATAAGGAATATGTATAGCAATTCCAGTTATTGTACAACTCAACAGTATATCTCTTCCAGTTTGTTTATTGCCAAGTTTTTCACCATTTATAACCTAGACATCAAATGAAGGCAAAATCTCTCAATGAATTGCTATACTAATTGCTGTGTTTTCTGACTGCTCGGACATTGCGTAGTTTCTCTTGCTTTGGTTTGTTTACAATTATGTTTGGGGATTTGTTTAAATCGCACAATGCATTAACAATTTATTTCCAAATTTAGAAAATTTAAATAAAATATTTGGTATTAAGTATCAGAGACTAGTATGAGGAATTAGTTTCCACTAGCCCAATATTGGATTTTGATTGATAGCCTGCTGTTTCACATATGTTGTGACTAACCAAAACTCATGAACCGTTGAACAAATGAGTTCCATTGGGAACAACCTTTGTATGACAAATTCCTACACATTGACATTGATCTCCAACCATTATAAGCCACACCCTTTTCCCTCTTCTATTTCTCTCTTTCTGTTCTTCCTTCTACTTTTCAATTCTATGCACTTTCCCTTTTTTTATATCTTCAACTTTCCATTATCATGCCTAGCTTGTTATGACTTGCTGGAGAAAACTTAAGCTCTCTGACAGACCACTTGTATCGGTGTGTAGAGAAACTCGGATACCAATCAGCCTGACTGTGATGCATGTCTAAGCGCATCGTTGTGATGCCTCTATTGTTGAATTAGCAATTTTGTAAAAGCCAGGGCTACTGTATATGTTTGGGGGGGAGTAGTAGACAATTTCCTTTGGGGACTCCTTTTTTCTAACTTGCCTAGTGCATTGATGCTTTCCACCTGTCTGCTGCATTCCTATTTCATGTTATTTATATAATGCAACGTATGCCTCCCTCCCCACCAAGCGAGAACATCTACTACTGTTCAACAGCGTGAGCCATGCAACCCATAGAAAACACTTAAAATCTCCCTGTTAAAGACTATAGTAATGAGTCCCCCATTACATAATATTGCTGCTTCGTGATGTAGAGAATTTCTTTCACTGGCCCAATACATCTGAACTAAAACAGTTTTTAGTTTCCTTGTGTGTGAGAATTTTGAGCTGTACATGTAATGTAACTATACATTGAAAGACTATCTGCATTATAATATTGGTGAAACGTTTGGTTACAGATTGCTACTTATTGCATAGCAGTGTAGCTGTTCTACAAGGTTTTTGCTGAGGTGTGAATGGGTGTGCCTCACATTTGCTGTAGCAACTTGTGTTGTTTTTATGAGAAAGAAACCACTGGGATACCACCAATGCAAATACCGTTACCGCTACTCAGTCTGGCATTATTAGTGCAAGATCACGAGTAGCGGAGCAGCAGTAAGTTCACATTCCTCATTGGGTCCATTGGACCCAATGAGGTCCATTGGACCCAATGGTGTTGGGGGGGTTCTATTACGGCCGGCAGTAATAGCGCTGATGATAATAGTCCTTAAAACAGCCAAAACAGGTGGAAAGCTGGAGTTTTACTTCCAGCAAAAAGCTAGGAGCAAAACTTCAAACTTTCCACCAAACTCGAGATTGGGCAGACCCTTAAATGCAGTGGTAATATCGTTACCGCCGCATTTAAGAGCTACTGGCCAACTCCTGATAAGGCCCAATGCCTAAACCAAGCAATCGGTATTCGTGGTATGCAAATGATGGCATTCAGATTTTTACAGAATTCGTGATAGGTAGTTACATTGTCAATCTGCAGACATTAAGAAGTGAAAGCAGTGGGAACTCTCTTCAATAGCAAATCTGCAATTGCAATCATTGCTAAGACTTTTTATCCTGTGGTCCTTTACCAAACAACCGTATCATTTACATTTACAAAGAAACACATATTGGCTTTGCCAATGCCTATTTCCTATGCCTTGTTCATCCCATCTCGCTTTCTCTTAATTATTGTTTCATACCTATTTTTTAAGATCTGCATGCTGTGTTTACATCATGGTGGGTAGTGCAGGCCCTGGAAATAATTCTCAAAGGGGCCCCATAGCACACATTTTCTGAACGCCCAACCCCTTCCCAAAAAGACAGACAGTTTTGAAATAAAATAGGTCACCACACAAAAGAGGCCCAGGGTACAGAGACCTACGGGGAAATCTCTAAAGTTCCCTATAGGCCAATGCACCCCTGAGTGGGTGATTTGGATGATTGCTGTTCATCAGAATGCACTTTCAACAGAACCTTTCAGAAACAAAGGTTACCACAGTAACTGATGATGATTAGGCACAAGCAGACTTAAAGTTCGAGCCTTATTCTTTTCACTTTTGAGAATCAGAAAACATTTTTGTAAGCTCAGTTTGCTTTATGGGTGTTGTACTTTTGTGCATCGACACATTGGGTGTCCAGTCCAAATTTTACTATTTTATTTTTGGTAATGCAGCGATTCAAAGGAGCCATTGTTATCTGGATGCAAGATGGCCATTGAGCATAACATCACTAAGAGAAAACCAGGCACATAATCTCTCCAATAGATGGATTACTGAAAATGATTATCATGTTAATGGAAGGATAGGGGTGATATAGATCGTAGATGTTCAATGGACAATACAACAACAATCTGCACACTTACAAATAATAAGGCATTAGTAGCAGCTCACAAATAACAAAACTGGTTACAGCCTTTGGCTAAACAATGACTTCATTAAGTGATTACAATGGGTCTGGAACGCCCGTCTACATTTCACTGCTTGTTTTGTAGGTAGATCCCAGTCTCCATAACTTGAAGGAATTATCTCCCTGATTTGCTTCTACCTCAAAACCCCAGCAACTGTCAGCATCCCAAGGGTGGGTTGGAGAAGGGTGATGTACCATGTTGCCAATACTGAGCATGGTCTGTAGCATGTCAGTCTGTGTTACCAGTGGGTGTAGTGTAATCAATATGTGACAATGCCCCTTCGATGGTCTTGTGGTGGTGCTTAAGGAACCTTAGATGAACATCACTGCTACATCAGGCAGAGATGTGGCATTGTTGCCTGCACATCATACATTTCTAAACACCCCAACGCTAGCAGAGTGTGGGTGTGCATTGATTCCAATGCTGCATAGGATATGAGGATTGTAGAGATGAGGTTTGTCCCATCAGTGGGTATGTTTTTGCCTGTGGCTGCTGCTTGCTGTTCCACTTATTATCATCCAGTCAGGGGCATTGCTAGGTTTGTAAAATATCTGGGGCTATAGCCCATGGCAAGTTTAGATGTCACATAACTATATCAGATGAACACATGCGCTGCGCCACACTTTCGAGCGTTAATATTGCAGATTATGCTGCTAATATTGCAGATTATACTGCTTATACTCATTTGGAAGTGCTGCACTAACATGTAGCTATACTGTCACTTCAAAGTGTGAACATTAATTAATAGTGCTAGGTAATACTTTATGAGGTTATATAAAACAAGGAAAAGCCTTTGGACAGGACAGCCAAACACTTACTGTCGATTGAGGAAATTGTATATAAACAGCAGCTGGAGAGCTACATATGGGCCCAATTAGCCATACAGTCACTTGCTGCTGGTGGTTGGGCTGGCAAACTGACAGGGGGTAGCTAGTGGGGCATAATTAATGTAATTATACAATGTAGCGAGTGAGCGCAGCGAGAGAGCCTAAACTTGACATGGAGGTATGGGGAGGGGGTCTCCCCTGTGCAAAATGTTTTGATAAACCTTCTCAAAATCACATATATTTCAGCTCAATTTTCCAAAAGAACAGAAAAGTACATATGTTGCATAGTGATCTAAAGGGCTACCGAAAACTGTACCATTAATAAGCTGTGTCCAGTGGCAAGTAGGCGATATACAAAGACCCAATATGACATAACATAGACCCAAAGACCATCAAGGGGCTTTCCTCATCAATATATGCCAGTGTTTCACCCAATATCACCATGGTGTGCCCAAAGACAATGTTGTGAGTCCCCAACCACAAATTATGCTAGCATTGCCACTGCAAAGGTGTATCATGCTACATGTGCCCAGAGGCGTCACTAGGGGGGGGCTAAGGGGGCTATAGCCCCTGGTCTTTTGGTTATAGCCCCGGATATAATCTCAGGAGCTACAGCCAAAAGGCTAGCTAGCCCCCAGTCCCAACAGTTCCGACATCAGCGTAGCCCCAGGTCTTTTCCAGACCTAGCAACATCCCTGCGTAAATCGCATGCAAACTGAAACCTGAGTGAACTCTTAGCTGTGGAACTTCTGAAATGACAAGATCTGCAGTGTGTATCCCTAGGCCTAGAACCTTGAATATGAAGGGTAGCACAAATAAACCATTCTGGGTAATCTCACATGCATTCTTATGAAATGATGTATGCTTTGGAAAAGCATATGATGTGGATTTCTGATGTGTGTCAAACCTTTTGGGCATTGCCCGCTAACCTGCCTTCACAAACATCCTTCCTCTGACCACCGGAGAAGTAAATTAAAGTAGCTGTATCATATATGGTACATGATATCGTTTTTGAACATATTGCAGTATCCTTGCCAAACGTACTGTTCTCCAAGTCGGATGCTCCTGCAGTGGGAATGTGGGTTTGGGCTCAGGTTTGGAGGGAACAACCAAGTGAAGCACCTCTGTTACTGATGTAAGGGTGTTGAAGAAGGAAGCTGACACAAGGATGGATTTTTCGATGCAATAAACATTTATTTGACAAAAAGGAGCCTCATCATGCCTATCTGTAATAGGGGGTTCGCTGCCTCAAACTAATGCTAAAGTATCTGTCAGAATATCTGTCAAAATCAAGCTCCACCATCATGTGTCACAACCTACATCTATCGCTTACACTACAACTAAAGAATAATATAATCCAACAAAAAGTTCCTTCTCCAGGAGAATGACCCCCTTTCCCTGTTATATGGGTGTCTCTCCCAGAATGTTCTCTTGCAAAAATGTGCCAGAGGGAATGACTCCTTTTCTCTGGCTTGTAGCAATCTAACAGAAAGTTCCTTCTCCAGGAGAAGGACTCCTTTCTGATGGGATATGGGTGATGTCCCCAAAATGTCCTCTTTCAACCAAATGCCAGGAGGAATAACTTGCTTCACTTAGCTTGTAGTTTCAACACCTTGTAGACTCAATGTTTTGGAACAGGAGAATGCCTCCCTTCTCCTGGTACTGATATGCAGGCTTCAATATAGTTCATAACAAGGGCCAGGTGAAATGACTCCCTTCACCTGGTGTCTCGTCAGAGTATTTGAAAGGATTCTGTGTCCTCATCAGAAGATTGATTACCTTCACCTGGTGTTTGAGAGTTCTCTTTGGGCTTGGGGTTTCTCTTGGCACTCTCTCACTATATCAGTAAAGTCCCAATCCTTCTCTGGATCCCAGTGTACTTAGCTCTGCCACTGTGATGAGGAAGATGTCCTCAGATGCCTGTTCCACTGGTGTTAGAGTTGCAGACCATTTTCTGATCTTCAGTGGGATTACCTCTGCCACCACTGAGGATAGTTTCCTCCAATGCTTTTTACAGGTATGTTGGGGTCCCAAATCCATCTTTAGTGGTCAGTGGGATTATTCCTGTCACTGATATGAGGGAGCTTTCCTCAGATTTTTGGTTCTTTTCTTTTGGGGTCTGTAGGGAAAAGGGGTCTCCAAATTGCAGGCAAGACATAGTGTTATCAAAACCCCAGACTCTGACAGTAAGGGGTGTGTGTGAGACTCTGTTGTGAGACTCTGATGTGAGCCTGGTGTGAGTCAATATTCCGAATTTCATTATATAAGACAACAATCAAAAAGAAAAGTGTGAACCTAGCTTTGCATGGTAGCCATACGGTAGCATAGTGCACCACACCACAGTATAGCATGGACTAAGTTGCAATGAAGCATAAGAATAACAATTATTAACCCCTAAACTACTAAATCTCTAATCCACTGCTAATATTTACAGCTCAGTCCATGGCTTATTGGTACAAAATATTGTTACAGAACTATGGTACAAGCCAGTTTATTTTATGAAATAGTATCAGCACAGGCTGTGCAATGAGCTTGTAAAATGCAGAAGAAAATAAACATGCAGAATTAAAGCTGTTTTGTATGGGGGATGTGAACTGAGCAATATGAAAAGCCACGTTGCTCAAAATAGCTCCATTGTTCATTTTCTGCAGCTGGAAGCCAGCATGGAGAATTGTAACTCTTTGTGCATCAGTTTGCTGTTGCCTTGAATCACTGTCAAAGGTGCAGGCTAAACATGTGTTTTCTGGAGGTTTGACTATTTAGAGGGGGTGTTTGATTGGCACGTGACATCACAGTCAATGGACAGGACGTTTCTTACATTTTCTGTAGGGAAACATACATCAATGGGCAGACCTCAGAAGCTGGTTTAAAAAGGATGTGCAGTGAAGTGGGAGGGGGTGGTTTTTCTTCCTGGGCTGGCTCTCAAGGTTGTCCTGGGCTGTCTCTAAGAGGAGTTCACCAGGCCATTCATGCCGAGAGTGAAGTGAAACAGATAACACGTTTTCCAGTCCGGGCTCTGTTCAGGCAGACTGTGGGGAGAGATTCTCTTCGGCTGAGAGGGAATTCCAGCCTTGCAGTCCGAGTGCACACAGAACCAATCGTGCTTTAGGTGAGATCACAGTGTAAGTGAGGTGCAAGGGATGAATGTTTTGTTTTGTTACATGATGATGAGCTCTTCTATTTGCGCTAATATGTGTAGATTAGTTTTTTTGTGTTCTCTTTTGGCTGCCAAAGACAGCTGATACATTCCTTGCTCGGTTATAGCAGTGTTCACGCCATTTATCGCAAAAAGAGTTTTTGAAATCCATTGTGAGAAAAAGCTCCTTACCGTGGGAGGAAGCATTACAAATGAAATGTGTTCGCAGCTATGTTCATTTTCATTTTTGAATCCCAAGGAATGTCATGTGAAAACTCAGTGCATTGTACATGTTTATTTCTCATAAATTCTATTTGCTTATAAAGTATATAAAAAGAAGTAAGTAATTCCTGGTCTATTTATTGTGTGTCCTAGTTACTTGTGATAGCATACAGACAGGTACAACGCCTAGGATGTATTTTTTATACCAACAGCGGTATGACGCAAGATGCCAAAACACTGTGAACTGGGAAAAATCATAAAGAGCTGATTCCCCATATTACAGTCTTCAGGTGACCTGGTAAGTCTATGCTGAATATCATTTCACCAATAAAAATACCACCAATGAAATACCACTAAAGTAGAAAAATAGGGTGCGAGCGCACACCAAGTCTGTTTGTTAGCCTGCGGATCATGAGCCCAATATCAGAATAAAATCAGGTAGTCCACAAATTACTCTAACAGGTCCCAGGCCCTTCTCTGGTGGTCAGTGGGTTTATTTCTGTTCCTGATATTATGAAGATTTCCCCTGAAGTTTGGATCTCTTCTGTTGTTGTCCCAGACCCCTCTCTGGTCTGGGAAACACTCCTCGGATGTGCTGTTTTCTCAGCTTTGAGTCCCCGACCCTTTATGGCCCTCTGATATGCTTTACGCTTACTCCGACATGAAGCTTAGACCTCACTACTCCCTCCATGTCCCTACTGGTCCGATCATGCTCCCTGTTACATTCTGGGACTTGCTTGCACACCACCAGTCTCTCCAGGTACAACTGCTTCTGCTTCGATTGTACCTGTTGTGGCTCCTTGCAGTCTCAGCACCATTAGAGGACTGCACGGTTCACCTCCTCCTGGAGGTTGTGCCACTGCCTCACCCACTTTCATTTGCGCTAAGTCCTTCTGACGCAGAACCTGTCACAGACTCCCTCAGCCACTTGCCAACGCTCTCTGCAAAAACTTCTACACAGGTCGAGTGCGGACTTCGAAACTTCTGGATACTCCAACGAGGAAGGAAGACACTGAGCCCTTCTTCTGTTTCTACTTTATTGGGCTTACTCCACACCAGCTTAACATCAGCACCCATTTTCAATGGCTCCTTGATACACTTCATGCCTCCTGTGAGCCACCTTGTCTCAGTACTAGCACAGTCAGTAATCCTCATGTTTTATGTGCTCTTCTTCATCCTAGTATTGCCTGTCTTGACTGTATCTGAGGTACTACAGAAATACATTGGTCTACTCTCAATATCATGGTTTGAAATGGAGGGGGGGCTAAAGAATGTGGGGTGCAACATTGTTCAATGGATCGTCCTTATCCCCAGGGGGGGGAGTCTCTCCCCATGAGGTCCTCCCACACTAAACCGCCCCTAGGCAAACTCTTGTGTAGTGGCCGCACATCCTTAGCCCCTGGGAAAGGTCCCCCCCACCCGCCAAGGGAAGTGACACCTGATGAATCGTAACTTTGAAGTGACAGAGAGAGCCTACTACTCTGTAGCAACTTTGGTTTTCTGGTTCAGCGAGTTTCTCACACAGAGTCTCTAATAAACAAATACATTCTATGATTAGTTTGTCTTACTTACAAATGTTGACAGCATTTAATAACGAGGACAGAAAAAGCTGTTAAGACCCTGGAGTGTCATGTTTTTCTGAGTAGAGCAATATTTTGTAAAATAGGTGCTGTCGTGTTGAAGGCAGCTTCAGGATAGCTGTGGTGTGGCTTGACAGGTAGAGTACAGTGTTACTAGCGTTACTAAGTCCTTTCCTCTAGCGTTTTCCTTGTTTCTCAGCAGTCATGTGTTTGGCACATCAGAGGCACACCAGAGTGCTGGTTGTGGAAGCATATTGTTCAAACCAGGCGTAGAAGCCTGGATGTGTTGCTGACAGAGTCACAGAAGAGACTGAGCGAGACTAGAGGAACAGAGGATGACAGCCTGTATGACCTGTTCAGGTAATGGAGCAAAAGGGTGGATGTTGTATATGCCTTTCACGTTCCGACCTTCAAGTTGTCAGCCTTGATCTGCCCTGCCTGCCACAGCCTCTGCCCATATCTAGCAGAGAGTGCATTACCACCCCCTGCATAAGGACAGGGGCACCTGGTGTGAACCTTGTGGGCTGGGGGTTTCTCAATGCTTGAGCTTTTGCCTGTTTTTTGTTTCAAGTTCTGGAGAGCAAGGCTAGACCAGTGTAAGTGCCAAAGTTCAGTGATTTCGCAATGTTCTGTGGCTTTCACTCATGAGCAGCACTTGTGAAAATTTCTGGTGGCAAGAATAGCGGAAGGCCCTTTAACTTTCTTTCAGGAGGAGGACCTATAAAACCTCATTGGCAACGCAAAGCAATTTCATAAAGTGTTCTGGGTTCTGTGGGCTGCAGGGCCACGAGCCGCTCAGGCGGACACGTCTCCATTTGGAGAGCAACGGTCCTTTCAGACTGAAATCATTCCCCATCCTGTGGCAAGAAGGGGGGACTGCGAGTTGATTTCATTTAGACTCTACTTGGGCCCCCACACAACAAATTAGGACCCTCCTTTTGATACAGGCATCCAATGCATGATTTTTCACTGTGAAATTCCACCAATTTTCTTAACGTGGTGTGGAATGACTGCTTCCCATCTTCTCTCTGCCTTGAAGGACCAACTGCAGGAACATGCCTTTGAGCTCTACCTCAAGGTAGTACAGTCCAACAATATTACTTTTCTGGTTTGGTTGAGCTGCGGAAGTGACTGTGGACTTCGTCCTTGAGCTCCCTCGCCTGAGACTGGATACCAGCTGTTGCACCGGGGTATAGACTGTAATTGCTCAATAACTGTGTATGGGTTAAAGGACATTACTACATACATTTGGTCTTCAAAAGATAGACACTGTGCTCATTCACAACATTGGGGGATCATTAAGCAGCTGACTGTGTGCATCACCGCTTGAAGGTGTCTTTGCTCTTTATGGGAAACATTTTGTGATTATACATATAGGTAGCCAAGAAAAATAGGGTTGTGTCCTGCGTTGGGATTATCCTGTTAATCATAACCTGTTGGCTTATCTTCACAATATTTTGAATCTCGAAACTAAGTAAGGTCTATTGGTAACTTTTGAGTATTTGCAGGTTATACCGCCAAGCACTATTAGACCAGTGCATCGCTGCATGTATCTGTTTGGACTAATAAAGCATATTTGGGGATACTCTGTTCAATACTTAGTAGTGCTAATTTTGGAAGAGTTACTGTGGACCAGGGGTCTTTGAACTCTCTCAGATAATAGCTGTCTATAGGAGTGAGGGCGATCGCCAGGTTTGGACTATTAAAATCAAAACTCTACTAGGAACATATATGCCATAAGCATACTGTGTATTGTATAACTATGTACAATAGTCCTTATAATTATGGGCTGATTGTTGGATACAAGCAACTTTAGTTGCAATCATGTCACCAGCCCTGACTAGAAATACACAATGTAACATTTAAAAAAAAATCATTCATTAACGATAAAATGGTGGCCCGTGCAACTCTGAGGGCACCAAGTAAAATTACTCAATCTCTGAATAATGTCAATGCACAAGTCACATTAATCAGATCTATACCTGAATCAGAGGATGCATACATACCTGCTAGCTGCTTGGATTTAGGAATTCAGAATGAGATACCAGATGAACAGGACTCATTAGCAAACAGCTTGAATGTGATTGTTACAAACTCTGGCTGGGGATCCCAGCCAAAACTAAAGCTATGTTGACCCGCACCCAAAACTGTGACACTGGTAGCTGATCAGAAAATTACTGACTTTTATCTACATGCTGGCTCCAGCACAGAAATCAGATGCATTGAACCATCAAGAGTGTCCCTTACGGAAGGCTTGGGAAATTTAACTGACCTACATATTTTGGAAGGTATGGGACATGTAGGTTGCATTGATCTTCATCAGACTGGTTCAAAAGAACCAGGGGGCTGGAACATTTGTGCCTAATAGAAAGCATTACACACCTGGGCTAGGGGGCAACATTTTATCCATTACTATCAAAATCACAAAAGGGTCCCCATCTCACTTGATGGGTTTTCTTACTACAAGTAATTTGGCTCAGGGACCGGAAGTTAGAAGTCCTCATATACTTCACCATACACTCAGAGAAGTGGATGAACAAATAAAACTCTCTCTTCCATCTATCTCAGCCCTGAATTCCATCCTGAGCGCATTGGTGGAACATTATGATAATGTCAGAGGTCAAGGCACACACTTTAATTCTTAGTGAATTGAATATTAAGATGGATATTTTGAGCGATTGTGTATTTAAGCAGAATAGAAACACAATAAGCAATTGGGAAAAAGGGATAATGCTCTTAATGGTATGAATTTGGTATCAGATGGTGGAATCCAGATTAATAATTCAGAAAAAGGTGCATTAGCTCAGAACCACATGGTGGAACAGGAAGAGTCGATAGATAACATTATTACTTCCATGGTAGGAAAACATTTTGAACATCCCAAAAGAGCAAAACAATCGAAAAGGCATCCTAAATCCAGAAGCAAAAAAACAACTGAGGTGCTACTATAGGAAGCTTTTAAGGAATGTGCATTGGGAGGAAGGTGATGATGACAATGGTATTACTGGTGTGAATGTGGTTCAGCAAGAGACAGAGGGTGCTGCATTAGAATGCCCTAAACGTCCCTGCAGAAATATGACCACTCAAACTGAAAGGAGGGGTCTTTGTGTATTGATTTGACATCACAATGTCCAAATGAGCATCAGAATGTCAAGAGAAGGCAGGAACTAGGAGACATCTAGAGTTTTAAAACCTTGTTTCTGAGAGCAAATACGGAGGGCTCTCAGTTTCCTTCAATCAATACAAATTGATCATGCGACCCTCAGATGTGGTGAAGTTATCGACACCCTAAAGCCGAGTGGTTCTAAGGATACAACATGTAGTAATAAGCAAGCAAATGTAAGTAGGAACCAAACTATGTCAGATGAGAAAGGGACCTCTAATAATAAAGAAAGATGGACTGCAATATTCAGTATGCCAAAACAGGGCGGTAAAGAGTTAAATAATATAGATAGTCAAATCCAAAGGAATAAGAAAGTCACAAATAGTATCCCAGGTACCAGCATACAGAGGTCTAAAGTAGCTAGCAGGAAATCCGTTGTTAACAGTATAGGCCCTAACCCTGCTGAGAATATGGAGCAGAAAGAGGGGATAGAGAGACAATTATCAAGATATTTGATTTAGGAGGGAGGAATTTGAGTATAGTAGGTTCTAAAGAAAAGGAAAAATTGAAAAACAAAATTGCACACGCATCTGAAACACGGTCTACTGGAAGACTCACTTGATGGCAAAATGACTGAATGTCAAACATTATACTATGCATTTCATCCCAGACTAAATGTGAAGGTGAACCTAAACAGGTATAATATTCTGAAATTAATTTGGGAAATTCCATCATTATATGGTATCTCTATGCTGGACATATATTATGTGAGTTTCCTGTATGTGGCCCATACAGATTTGGCCCAAGTGCATTGGAAGTCCTCTTTTGTAGTGGGTAACTTGTGGGACGAAAAGAATGAGTTCCTAAATATGGGTTGTATGATCTATAGATTTAGGAAGGAAATGTGACTGCTACTACAAAGCACTGAGGCAATAAATGTGGGAAATCATCTTGAACAGGCAATCACCTTGGGTCCAGTTGATGATAAATGTAATATTGACTCGAAAAATTCAGGCACCTTTATGGGAAGACAAAGAAACTTGTCCCATGGCGATGCCCAAGGAGATTGGTTCTCGCTACTGTATATTCTGAGACGTGAACTAACAAAGGAATCTAGTTGCAAGAACAATCTTTAATAGCAGAGGTTGTCCAAATGTTAGTATGGAACACAAGGGGTTACAATAGCTTCATGAAACATGAAGAACACAACCAAATATTTGCCACAAGTGATACCGTGTTACTGAAAGAAAAATGGCTGTGTTCAAAAATATCTATAGACGGGTTCTCTATCAGTCAACAATTGTCAACAAAATCTATGGGGGGCCATACAATGGGAGGGTTACTCTTGGCAACTAGAAATTCTATTATTTCATCTATGAGTATTGTGTCTAATTATGTACCAGGTATTTTGGCAGCCTCAGTTGAATTTAAGATTACGGACATGCACTTGTGAGCACTTGTGATAAATGTATATTGGAACCCAGCAGTCACAACGTTGGACAAGTTTCTGAATGAAATATTTGAAACCTGAGAAAATGGCTGATAAGAGGGGAATTCCATATTATCCTGGCTGGGGACATCAATACACATGGTTGCAATGACCGTAATCAGCTGAGCGTTGAAAAGCACAAAATGGAAGTAAGTGGCGTGAAATGCTTAAGGAATGGGACTTATTGATGGCCAGAAATGTGTGTGGGGTCTCGAGAAAATTCCAACTTGGAAAGGGGGACTCCAGTCCTCAACATAGTTTATGTTATTCTGACGAGGGAATTGCACAGTGTATGTCCCTCCTTCACAATGAAATATGCAGGTTTAAGTGATCACAATATGTTAGTCTCAACATTTAGATTGGATGTATTGTCCAACTTCTCTTTGGCATATCATGATCTCGTAGTTGGTAGCACGTGAACCACATTTTACAATTTGCAAGGTGGAGGTCTATATTAGTTAAGAAACTATCTGACTATTGTACTCATGAAACTGAAATCACATTAATGAATGTCTGCTCGAATGATGGATTCAAAGAATTTATATGTAATCAGGAGAAGCCTCAAGGTACTGCACTCAGCTGCATATCCCATGTACATAGTTTTGATGGTGCAGTATGGGCGAGAAAGAAAATGCATCACCATCAACTATGACAATTACGTTTGAACAGCAAATCTGAAGTAAAATATCAGGAAAAGAAAAGCAACATAGTTAGAGCCTATAAACGATGCATGCTCTCACACAGATATATGTTGATCTAGAAAGATGGGGAAATAATGCTCCACCATAATGATTTCCGTGATTTCAAGCTAGTAATTAATTAGATGAATCGCCCCAAGTTGAGTGGCATTTGAATGGACTGACGGAATCTCAATGGCGTTCACACTGGATTGCGATGCATGGTGAAACCCACCAAGTTGGCCACCCATTGTATTATTTAGTGTGGGTTGTTATGTTTGAAAAAGAGGACATTGAGCATCTTATTAGTAAAGCATTGCCTTCTAGAGTTGCAGGCCCAAACAAGCTCGCAAATCCAATTCTGAAATCCAGCAGAGAAATGTGGTCTACATTTTTAACTGTTCTGTTCAGGAGCATCCTCAGGTCTCGCGCTCTTCCGGAAACATGGCGAGAATCAGTAGTCATAGCGATTTTGAAGAGGGCTAACCATGAGGACCCATGTAATTACAGACTTATTTCTCTGCTGCAGTCAGACAGCAACATTTGTGCAGCCGTGATTTCGGAGAAGTTAGAAGCATGGGCCGTGGACAATGGTATCTTCTAGTTACTAGATTCAATAGGTTGTCATTGGCATGTCTCTACCTGTAACGATTGAAAACCTCATTTGTAATGTGCCGTGCAAAACCCAATGTGGTGGTTCAACAATGTTATGTCACATATTCAGTTATGATTGTATAATTCTTTGGTGTTGCCCATAACCTTGACAAATTTGAATTGCATAAAGCATTATTTTTTTACTGTATATTTTGGAGAAAAGGTCAGGGAGAAGACCTTCCAGTGCTGACGCCGCAGCATACCACTTTTGAATATTTGAAGGTTATAGCGCACCAAGCTTCGGTTTTACGCCCATACTTTCTCTAATCTTATAAATAACATATCAATCAATCAATATGCTTGAATACTGTGGGCAGGGATGGAAGGATTTGGTGGACAATCCAGTTGCGGTGAAAAAGAAGGGAATGAAATGAATTGGATTGACATGATTGCGTTAACTAGATCCTATAAAGTCCCTTCCTCATTTTCAAAAATAGATAGACCACTGGGTGCACTACCAAAATAGCTTACTTCATTTCCCTGTGCCCCTACAACAGATCAATGTCTATGCTTCCGCTTAAATATACTGTCAACTGGGGAAATATTAGGTATCCCCTCCAAAGATAGAAATGGAGGTGACAATATGTGTTCTTTTTGTAAGGGTGCTGATGCTGTTCAAACCTTGAAGCACATTTTGGTAGAATGTCCAATGAGGATTGAGATCAGAAAAAAAATATTTGAGTTACTTTTTTAGAATGTGTTCAGACGGTGATGATGAAGAAATCTGGGATTGCATGAATGCAGGACATGAGCTTTTTTAACTACTGACATCATTAGGATGTTACTTGTATTGGGTATAATTAAATTGGATTGATTTTGTGGCATTTCTGTTACTTAAAGAGAGAGACAATTGTTGATAGTAATAGTAGTTTTTTTAATGAATTTGGAAAATGTATACTGTATTTTAGTATTGATCTATGTTGGCATAGATTTTATATTAATGTATTTTTTAGGATTTGTATAAGGATTTTAAGAATGTGTAATTTGTATTTTGTCTATTGTTATACCTTTTTGTGCATATATATGTGATTACAAAAGTGGTATTCTATTAATTAAGTCAACTTTTCTATTTTGTGAAAGGTCATAATTTTGATCAATATAAAATACAAAATACTAAAATAGGTGATTTGTGATAATTTCTGCTAAAACTCTGATGCCGTAGTGGTCACTCACTTACATGATATTCCATGTTGTTCGCTGTGAAGTAAGGTTAAATTGCATGTCCACTACCATTACAGAAAAACTCACTAGCTCTACAGTCATGTTTAGATGCTCAGTCGACCCAACACAAAACTTGTCTGGAGAGGGAGAATTCCAGCTGAGGTTGCCCTGAAGCTGTTAACAGGACCTTAGAACATCATGATAGACACACATGGAGGGGCTGATTCTGAGGTGCATGTTAAGTAAGAACAGTGCTGTGTCTCAGCAGAAGCACACTTACCATGATGAGCAGGATCCTGAGCTAACCCGAGAGTGACAGTAATAAATCAAGTCTGCCACTCCTGGAAAGCCGTGATTTACGGCATAACAACATCCTTGCCAACTACTGAATGTGATAGTTTCTGGCAGTGACTAGATGCTGAAGCCAGATCACACTTTCTGCCCTAGCCTAAAGAGGCGTTCATTAACGTACCTTGGTAGCTGCGTTTAAACTCCATTGTACACTTTTCCCAATTATAAATATAGAATATCTTAGACTGCAGCACCACTTTTCTAGTTTAATGAAAAGTGGCAGTCTTCTAAGAAATGCTCGCAATGCCACTGAAGCACATGTTTCCCTCACAGTGTGAAATTTTAGCAGCTTTTGCTGCTGGAAAGCAAGACATTTCCCCTCCAATATTTCCACTCACCTCAGAGTCATGGGGCCTCATTACGATTTTGGCGGTAGCCATGCCGCTATTCGGGTCTGGGTTCCCAGAATGGGGAATTACCGGGCCATTCCGAGTTCGGAGGGCCCGGTAATTCCTCCCTCCAGAACCCGGGACCGGACCTTCCCCATTCCCATTTCAGCCCCCATAGGGCTGAATGGGAATGGGGGAGGGAGCTAACAACGTGCCGATTACGACTGGCCCGTTGCTAGCTCCCTCTTCCCCTCGCGGGACCCGCTCTGCACGTCTGGTGAAACCAGATGTGCAGAGCGGGTCCGGCGAGGGGACCTCGTAATGTGGCAGAATGGTGTTAACGGGTCTGCATCCCTTTGTGGCACCTGTTAACCCATTCCACCACTCTTGTAATGAGGCTCATTGTGTTGGAAACAGGAGGGGAGAATGGCATCTTTCCATGCTATATTTAGCATGAGCTCAGAATCAGGCCAGGAGTGGGATGAAAACAAATGGTGCTTACCGGCAGAGTGCCGGCTAGTGGGCCTACTGTTGGTCGCGAATCATGCATGCAAGGCCAAACATCATATCTGGCCTCGCAAGCCAGGCCATATGAATTCAAAGTAACTGCAATGCAGACTTTTATTTAGTTGCCAGACTTTTTTGTTTTTTAACCAAACATGTTCACCATTTATTCTAATACCTAGTAAGTCGGTGATTGTGTTAAGCAGGTCTAAAGAAAAAAAAAAAAAACATTTGTAAATTGTACCCCAGATTTAAGGCTCCAGGCCTCACTTCTACGTAACACATTCAAAACAAGCAAGTGCGTAAAATGACAGCCTGTCGGGGTAACATTCTTTGACCTTCTCAATTCCAATCCAATAAAATGCTTAGCAGCAGGCTTCAGCCTTATCGAAACAAGCCTGAGTGACACATTGCCGTAATCAGACGCAAGAAACTGCTGGAAGGCAGGCTGCATTGTTAACCGACAGAGGAGCCTGAGGGGGAACACATTCAGTGGACTGAATCATACCGCACTGTCTGAAAAAAAAAGCCCCTATAGTTTGTTCCAGATTTTAGTTTCATGCCTAGCCACCCTTTAATAAACCATCCAAGTGTGGGAGATATCCTGTCGTCAATAAAATCAATTCTCACTGGAAAACATAGTCAGTTACAGAGCCATCGCCGGATGAACTGGCGAAAACATCTTGGCATTCCACATATTGATGACTTATGAGTTAGGTACAATAGACACAAAACATGCCTGCAAGGCACCTGACTTTATTACTGTGTTAGAGCTTCTGGTGTGAAAATGGACGCCGGGTACCAAGCTTAATCCCAGCTGGGACAGCCTGAACACTCTCATATTCAAAGAAGAGGGTGAATAAATGGACCCTCCATACTAAGTTTATTGCCAAATCGGGGAGCTTGTACCATTCGGTGCACGTATGAACGGGTGTTGCCGAGGCACATCGTTTCAACAAAATAGCAGGGGTAGCGGAAGTGACATCACATGGCCCTTCACCTCTAATGACATCACCAGAAGTGATGCCATTTCACCCCACCCCAAGCAACATCAAGGCAAGTGATGGCATGGGTCCTTTCATCCCTTGACAAAACAGGAAGTGGCAGCACATAGCAATATTCCTCAGTGCACTAAGAAACATATGGTTACGATATCACTGTAATATGAAATGTATTTCATACAAGAACTCATCACCATGTGTTAATATCAGCGTGTATAGGCCCATAATACCAAATGACTATGAATGTAAGCATACGTCCAACAAAACAACCTGGACTATTGTACGTCACTTGGGCTAAACTGTAAACAGACAGAGCATCTCAAAGTGGCCTAAACCCCAAAGAGCAGACATCCAGTGACTACCAATTGTGTGGCAACAGACTGCAAACAGCAAATGACCAACACAAGTCCAACCAGAAGATAGTCAGAGATTGTACGACTTCATGGTTGTGTGAGCACTGCATCTGGCTACTCTCTCTAGTCTCTGCTTATCGGGACAAGATTTAGTGAGTTGGGAAACCATATAGCACACATGTGATCATTTTTCGCTTCACTAAACAGCACCAAGACACTAAAAATACCAATGACAAAAGAAGAACTGAGAATGATGGGGCAGCTTATTGGTGCCAGTATATTGGACCGACCATGCAGCAAGTATGATGCGATGAGATTGCAATCATGGTGACTGCAACAAAATATGAGACAATCAGTTCTCCGATCAATGACGCTCTGGCTTAATCATGAGACAATAACACTAAGAACACGGCAAAAGGCTGTCACTAAAGTGGCCATGCATTTCAATACTTGTTAAAATGTAGTCATATTGAATTAAGCATAAGAAACATAAACGTGTTTCGATATATGAAAACGTTTCACTTGAATTTCTTTGGAAGGCGCTGATGATAAGATTGGTGTGAGCCAGAAATAACGGTCTTCAAGGGTCTATAAGGCCACATGCGAAGTGTAGTAGTGCTGGCTCTGTGCTTTAATGAACATGTATCTCCAGGTATGTAGAGTGTAAAACATTTCTTGCAATGTGTGGAGCAGGGACACTAGCTGAGTTGGGGCAATGCCTGCTGAAGGTAAGGCACGTTTAGCTTCAGATACAGGAGAATTCATTTTGTTGTACGTGCAGAAAATGATGTATTTGTTTACTGCTCACCTGGGATGTGTGGTCCAAATGGGAGGGGAGGCAGGGGGCAATGCACAGTTGTCCGTGAGCTGACAGGACACTGAGGCGGTGAGCATTGGTTGTGGGTGAGATAAATATGCACTGTCTCCCCGCGTGTGAATGCAATGTGCTGGATCAGAGACAGGGAGAAAGAAGCTGCAATCGGAGCAACGCTTTAGTTTAATGGGTTTTCTCTGCCAGCTTACTTAGTGTCAAGCATGTGGTGCGTTGCTAGGAGCGGGAGGCATATAATAATTACATGGATGCCTTTTAATTTAATTACATTCTCTGTCAGCACCGCTATGAAAGGCGATGGTTGTTTCACATTACAGAGGTATCGCTAGGTCAGGTCTTGTTTTCTTATGTTGAACATATGTAGAATCATGTAAACAGTGTTTGAAGTTGGGGTTATGTCATAAGTCACCCATAGTTTCCAAGTGCCCTCCTGTTATGTGTAGCACTGGCAACTGCATCCAGAACTGTTTTTTCAGCAGACAGATTTTTCTTTCTGGCACTTGCACTTTCGTAGGCCCATCCGGCTGCCCAAATCAGAGTTTGCAGAGTTTGAAAAGCCATTCCAAGAGATGGTCGACGTGAGACTGGCAAGCTGGGTGCCGGTCCGCCTATTTAGGGTGACATGAGGGATCATGTGACCCACCACATGTGACTAGGCATGAGCCCTGTGGCAACACCCGAACACCCGCTACACTGTCGCCCACATTTATTTTTTTCATTTTAATGTGTTGTTGCAAGAAAGATCACAGGCGTAGCAACTACGGCCACTGGGCTCGCGGCTGTGATGACTGGCAACCCCCAAATGATGTCCCTGGTGTTGTCAGTTTAAAAGCAAGCACAGTTTGGTCTTTTCCATTCCAGCAAGTGCAATGAGCCCCCTACTTCTACATGCATGCTTCACTTAACGAGTGGGTGCCGGCTTCTCAAGCAAAGTGTCCAAAGACTTAACAATCAAGGCATGCTTTAAACTCCAGTTGCCCCCAAGGCTTAACAGCCTGGACTGATGGGAGTCTGAAATAAAATAAGAGGAAGGGAAAAGGAAAAAAAAGACAATTGCTGAGCTGTGGGGAGGTTGCACACACGTGGCCTCGCGCAAGGGCAATGTAAGTGGAATTGCCAGCCCAGGGTCATCAAAGGTACCAGTACCTCAAACCTGAACTCAACTGTTCTCAACATCCATTCTTGCTGCACTGATGCTCTAGGATTGAGACAATGGCTTGCTGTCTCCTCTTTGGTTTTGGCTTTTAGGAGTTGTTTGTAACACCTATAAGCCTAAACCATTGCAATAGAGTAGGGAGGAATGGCATATGAGGAGCGACACAGAGGAATGACATATGAGGAGGGACACACAGTCTATAGATGTGGTTTGGTTATGAGCCCACCCATTGACTACCCATGACCATGCCAATCCCTATGGCCATTCCCACCAATTCCGCCTCTCCCCGCCCAAAACCTCTCCTCTTGGTAACTCTTTGAGCTTGATTTAACATAATTTGTACTCAAGTGTCTGCCAGGGCTTTTTCAAAGCAGTCTTCTGAGAATTAATGACTTAATTGGACTTGTAAACATGCTGCTTAGGTATTAGAAACGTCTTACCAGGTCTGCCTTCAGCCACTCGTTTTATAAGCAAACTGCATGTCCTTTACTGAAGTTCTGTTAAAAAGCCCAAACTAACCATGGCTGGTCACGAATCCGCTGTATGGAATGGATCATGAATGCTGGTTAGATGAATGAGGAATGCACAGTGGAAATATTGTTCTGCTCCATATTGTCACTGCTTCAAAATGGGGCAGAACATTAAGGGAGCTTTACAGTCATTACTCGTCCGTTTAACAATACATGCCAACATTATTAATTCCATTTGGGAGACAATAGTCCAAGTCCTAGGTTTAACGTTTCATTCTGGGACTTCTAGTTTATAAAGGGGAAAGCCAGTACTACAAGCCCCAGAATGCAATGTTTACTCCAGGACTTCATGAAAATCTCAGGAATGGATTGGAGAATGTTGATATGTATGTTTAATGCACTGCCCACATTTAAATGTAGGGAGTGTGTGCTTTGAGTTTAGAGTCAAAAAGCTTTAGTAAACACTGGAGTGGCCAGATAAAAGACAACAGCGTTTGACCCTTCCTGCTCTAATGTGTTTCAAAGTGGAGTTCCCCATGACAGTATGAAGGTTTCTACTGGAGGAGGCATCGTAACCTTGGTGACGATCACTCACTTTCTTCTTTCCTCTCCTTTCCTCATTTCAGCCATAGTGACTGTGTTGGAACACTGCCCCCCCTGTTCAGACCCAGCTCCCTAGGTGAAATGTGTTCCTGCTGCTTTGCATCACCCGCAGCGCAGGGTGTGAGATAGAGTTCACTTGTGACCAATAGAATGCTTGTGGTTGAGAGTTGACCTATGACCAAAGCCAGATCCTATCTGATACATTTTCTCCAGGATTGACCACCTGGAAAAACTCAAGCAACTCTCCAAAATGCAAAGTAAAAACAGGACTGTATTTGCAACCCCCAAATTGAATGAGTCATGTGGACATGTATGTACTGCTTACCGTACATCTATGTCCATCTGACACCATCGGACACCACTTTATCAGACGTAGGCTTTATCGTACAATCCACTTGTATTACGTCCTTTTGTGCAACTTGTTCAGTTGAACCTAAGCAAAAAATCCCAGGAAGTATTAGTTTGACATATGTATGCGTCTAGAAATGTCATGTCAGGGAGCCCTGGAGTCATCTGGTCACCCTTCTCAAAAATATTACTTCAAGCATTGGCAAACAGCTCATATGTCACGTACATGTCCTCTATAGAGCACTCATCTGCCACTGGTATGGCCTCAAGTCACTTTGACCAGTCTGTGTATGTCAGTTTGCACAGTTCTGGGTTTCTAAAGGATCGCATGTAGCATGCCATTACACAATAAATATCATTCAGTAAGGCATGGCATAGTCCTAAACATTTGACACTGTTATGTTTTGAAGATAGGGACATTGTTTGTTTGTTTGTTTATTTGGTAATGCGCACCAAACCCTTAGGTAACTGGGCGCAGCGGTTGCAAGGATACTTAAAGCTTAGTTACAACATGCATATGGTTACAGAGGATACTTATTTATTTTTTATTTTTATTTTTGCATTTGTTAAGCGCCACGCAGCCCAGAGGCATCGGGGCGCTGTTGCAAGAAAATTACTTAGTTGCAGTGCAATGAGTGGTAGGCCGCAAGTGTTACAGAGAGATCGTGTCTACCCCTAGCCTGGGAGAAAGGTGGTTGCCTTACAAAGGTTATACAGTTGACAAGGTCCGAGTGGGGTTTATACAAACAGCATAGTTTTTATTGCTTTCCTGAAGCCCAGGTGGGATTTGATGCCTCGGATCTCGGCGGGTAACAGGTTCCAGTTGGTGGCGGAGAGGACTTGGAAGCTAGAGCTACCTGCTCTGGTTCTGATGCTTTTTGGAATTGCTAGGCGGTTAGTGTGGCTAGATCTGGTTGGTCTGTTTGACGGGGGACCAGAGAATCTCTGAGCAGGGTAGCGCGGTGCTGTGTCGTGACGACATTTGTGGGTGAGTTCCAGTGATTTGAAGAGGATCCGTTCCTTGACAGGTAACCAGTGGACGGATTTTCTGGTGGTCGAGATGTGGTCTCTTTTCGAGATTCCAGTGGCTGCTCTGAGGGCATTGTTCTGCACCGTTTGAAGTTTTTTAATGTTTTTGGCAGAGGTGCCTAGTAGGAGTGCATTGCAGTAGTCTAGACAGGAGCCTATGATTGCTCTTGCGATGGTGAGGGAGTTTTCCTGTGAGAGGAAGGGCCTTGCGGCAGTGATAAGTTTTGAGTGGTAGGCTGCTGCTGAGGAGATTGCGTTGACCTGTCTGCCCATGGTGAGGTTAGAATCCTGGTAGACTCCCAGGGTTTTGACTGCTTTGGAGACCGAAATGCGGCAGTTGTCGATGATGAAGGAGTCATATTGGGGCCCCATTTTGTTAATTGTGGCTGGTGATCCGATGATGAGCAGCTCTGTTTTTTCGCTGTTGAGGCAGAGCCAGTTTTCAGCCTTCCAGGTTTGGATGGTGGTGTAAATGGAGATAAGGGTGAGAGGGATGAGGACTTGTGTGTCGTCCGCGTGGTTGGTGTAAGTGATGCCCATTGCATCGAGGTATTTGAATAGTGACCTTGTGAAAAGGTTGTACAGTGTGGGAGACATGCAGGACCCCTGCGGGACACCACATTTAATTAAATGTGGCTGGGCGCAGGCTAGGTCAGAGAAGACTTTCATTTCTCTGCCCCTAAGGAAGGATGCTATCCAAGCGGTGGCTTCTGCTGAGAAGTTGCCCGCTGTAGAGAGGTGGTGGCAGAGGGTGTCATGATCGACCACATCAAATGCCGCCGAGAGGTCCAGAGGAAGTAGGAGAGCTGGTTTGCCTATGTCTCTTGGGTCATCGATTTGGTTCTTAAGGTCCAGTAGTGCAGTTTCTGGCAGAAGCCAGATTGCTGGAGACCAATTAGGTGATGAGCTTCGAGGTAGTTCTGAACTTGGAGGTATGCAGCTTTATCCAGGATCTTGAGAAGGAACGGAACTGTTGTGATGGGCCTATAGTTCCCTGGTACCTTGGGGTCTAGTGTAGGTTTTTTCAGTAATGGGTGGACTCAAGCTTCTTTGAGGGAGGATGGCACTTGGTTGGATTTGAACGAGCGTTGATGAAGGCTGTGAAGAATGGTACCAGTGAGGGGGCGCTGTCCTTGATGAGCTGGGCTGGACATTAGTCGCCTTTGCAATTGGAGGGCTTGATGGAGTTGAGTATGGTTAGGACTTCCTCTTCTGTCATCTCCTGGCACGAGAAGGCTGGGATTCCGGATGGGGCGGTGTTCTGGTGTAGGTTGGATAGTTGTTGCGATAGGGCTTTTTGGTGACTAATGATTTTTTCTTGCATAGTATTCAGCTTTTTGAGCATGGCTTCTTGGATGTCGTTACACCATTCTTAGTCTTTATTCAACGGGTTTGAAGGGGGAGTTGGGGACTCCAATTCTCTGAAGATTGCAAAGATTTCTCTGGACCCTGATTTAGCGTTGGCGATCCAGGTATTGAAGGAGTTGGCTTTGGCAGCGGTGATGGCGGATTTGTATTGTTTGGCGATGTCTTTAAAAGCTTGTTTAGTGGTGTCATTGGGGTTCGTTTGCCAAGCTGTGATAGCCAATCGTTTTTTGTGAGCGTAGTTTCAGGAGATCCTGAGTGAACCAAGAGCTGTTTTTTGGGTGGGTTTGGCTTTCCCGTGTGCCAGGGAGCAGTGGTGTCTATGTCCTTGGTAATAATGGCATTGTAGGTTGCTGCAAGGGTGTCCGGGTTGTTGGTAAATGGGTGTTTGAGTTCGGGAACCAAGAGGTGGGGAAGTAGTGTAGTCTTTCCTTTGTTAGTTGCTTGGCGCTCCCGGTGAGGGCGTGCAGCAGAGTTTCGTGAGCGGTGGGGGGGGTTCTGGAATAGTTGATATTGAAGTGGATAATGGAGTGGTCCAACCAGGGAATGGGAGAGATGATGGGCGTCGATACCTGACAGTTGTGTTGGGCGATCCAATCCAGGATGCGGCCTTTGTTGTGTGTTGGTTTTAGCACTTCTTGTTTGAATCCAAGTGTTGCAAGGGCGTTGTTGAACGAGGCGGCATTCCTGTCTGAGGGGTCAATGAGCCCGAGATTCATGTCACCCAGGAGGATGGACATGGTGGTTTTCTTGAGGTTGTTGTTGATGGTGTGTAGGAGCGCTTCCTGGAATTCTCCCGCTGGTCTTGGTGGGCGGTATGTAAGGTGGGCGGTGATGGTGCAGCTTGGTGAGGGGTTGATTTTGACGAGCATGTAATCACAACTGTGCGAGGGGTCTCTTCGGATCCTTCTGATGGGGATGACTGTTTTTCTATCAATGCGACATTGACATTTAGTTACAGAAAAACCTGGATTACAAGGATGCTTGATGATTGCTTATAGAGGATAGGTAGGTACATGAAAATATACATAGGTGAATAGCATACAGTTGGGGGCGTCTGCATATGGTCAGGGTTACATTGGTGAAGTCATACATAGGTGTATAGCATGCAGTTGGGGGTGTATACATACAACCAAGATTACATAGGCAGGTAAGAGGAGGGGTGGGGGTGTCAGCCTATAATTTCATATGTCAGTACCTGTCGCCGGTTCAGGGTGTGCTATATCTAGAGGTCATTAGTATGCAACCAGTTCAACAGGTTCCGTCTATAGCTGGAATATGATTGTTCCCTTCTGATGGTGGTAGGGAGGGCATTCCAGGTAGTGGCCGCTTTGACAGGGAAGCTAGTTCCTCCCGCTTTGGATAGTCTAAATCTGGAGACTTCAAGGCAGAGGTGGGAAGATGCCCTAGTGCAATGTGTTGGGATTTTTCTTGTGAGTCTGGCAGATAGATAGGAGGGAGTGGCATTGTTGAGACATTTAAAGGTAAGGGATGCCATTTTAAGGAAAATCCTGTCACTGATTTTTAACCAGTGCTGGTCTCTTCTGGAATTGGAAATATGCTCTCTGCGTGGTATGTTTAGAGCAGGTCTCAAAGCGTTGTTCTGAAGGATTTGAATTGTATTGATAGTATTTTTGTTGGCACCAGCATACAGAGCGTTGCAATAGTCTAATTTAGATATTATTAGTGCGTTGGTAAGAGTGATACAACTAGCTTTTGATAGAAAGGGTATGTAGGCCCTAATTAATTTACAGGTGTAGGCTGTAGTAGAGGTCATTGAGCTGACTTTTTTTTTAGTGAAAGAGTGGAGTCTAAGTAAAAACCTAGTGTTTTTACTTGAGTGACTACTTTAATTACATTACCATCGATAGTGAACGCATGATACTCTGGTCTAAGTTTTTTTAAGTTGGAGTCAGAGCCCAAGATCAGAATCTCAGTTTTGTCGTCATTCAGGCAGAGTCGGTGAGAGGCCATCCATGACTGAATGAGGAGGTATATCCTATTTACCAGAACTGTATCTTCAACAAAGTTGCCCGACAGGGGAATGAGAATCTGAGTACCGTCAGCATAATGTGTGTATGTGACATCCAGTCGGTCAAGTTTGTCGAAGAGAGGCTTAGTAAAGATGTTATACATCATAGGTGAGACGCATGAACCTTGTGGGATGCCACAGGTAATATGGATTGGGTCTGCTGAAGTTGACGGGGAGAAGACTCTCATTGTGCGGTTGGCTAGGAAGGATTGAACCCAGGATAGGGCATCACTTCAGATGTGTGCAGCAGTGGCTAGGTGTTCGCATAATACTGCATGATCCACCAGGTCAAAGGCTGCAGCCAGGTTGAGGAGGAGTAGCATAGCTGTTTTACCATTGTCCTTCAACTCGTCGATTTGTGTCTTTAGATCAATTAACGCTGTTTCAGTTCCATGTTGCGGTCTGAAGCCCGATTGGCGTGAGCCTAGGAGGTGGTTGGTGTCCAAGTATGTTTGTATTAGGAGGTAGGCTACTCTATCGATAATTTTTAGGAGAAAAGGGACAGTTGTGATGGGCCTATAGTTAGTTGGGATGGATGGGTCTAGCATCTGTTTTTTACTAAGTGGTAGTACCCATCATTCTTTGAGGTTGGTTGCAACTGTACTGGTGTTGAAGGAAGCATTAATGAGCTTGGAGATGAAAGGTGCCAAGTCTCTAGCTGCGTCCTTGATTATTTGTGCTGGGCAGCTGTCACCCTTACAGTTGGATGGTTTTAGAGAAAGTATGACCTTTTCCATTTTCAATATGGAGATGTTAGTGAAGTTAAAAGGAGTATTAGTAATAGGTGCCGTGGTAGGCGGGATAGGGTGTGTCTCAATGGAGCGCAGGGAGGCTTTTTTGACAGCTATTTTGGTCTGCAGCGTGGCTATTTTGTTAGCTAGGGCATTTTGGACATTAGTGCTCCATTGTTTATTTTTCGGTACTTGTATTTGTCTGTGGGGGGAGATGTGTTTTCCATTTCCCTGAGTATAGTAAAGAGCTCCTTGGTATTGGAGTTAGCTTTGGAGATTCTGTCATTGTAGGTATTTCTTTTGGTGAGGATTATTTTTTTAATACTTATTTGGAAAGTTGGTTAGGATTGTTTTGTTCTCATCTGTGGGGGAGTGTCGCCAGATGGCTTGAAGTTTCCTCTTATGGAGTCTTAGTTCTTTAAGCTGAGAGGTGAACCATGAATTGAGATGGGATTTTTGTTTGCTTTTGCGGAGTTTGGTTGGAGAAATTATGTCAAGAGCCTTAGTCATAGTATCGTTAAAGGTAGCTACTAATATATTTGTATCAGTGTTATTCGCTATGGATGAGAGAGTAGGAAGGAGGAGAGGGAGTATTTTCTCTGCAGTAATTTCTTTTTTACTCCTGGTCGGGAGTGGTGGTACCATTTCATTATTTTTCTGTTTTTGGGGCTCAATGGTGGTTAAGAAATTGATTAAAAAGTGGTCAGTCCAAGGTTGTGGAGTTATTTTAGTAATGGTAATGGCACAGTTTAGATTGGCGATCATTGAACTCACAATACTACTGTGGCATGGTCTTCAACAACAAAGTGGTCTAACCCTTGTCGGTATCTAGCATAATATCAATGTTGCAGTGTGTAATTGACAATATGCTCTGTATTGTGACACTGCAAGGCTGAATGTTGTCCGGGTTAAGAGTGTCAATGAGTTGTGTTGGGCTGTCGGAAGGTGGCCCCTGGCCAGTTGATTACGAATTGCATGTTCAAAATGTACACCTGCAAATTTTATATGCGTGGCCCAGCAGAACTGATCATCATATTTCAGCACACTATGGTAAATCAAAATGCATCATAATGCAGTGCTTGCACAATACATTCCTGTGATATAGGGCGGTGATGAACGTGGATTGCATGTAACATGTCTATATAACCACAGCAGTTTTTTTTATAAATTAGAAGGTAAAAAACATCACGTCCTGTAGAAATGATCGCTTTTTCAGGCAGTCTCTTGTGAGGCAGGTGTAAAAGACCTGTTCAGGATAAGTAAAAGTGTCCAATATGCAACATACAAAGATACTCGGTCATTTTTAGGACTTTGCAACCCGCCCGTATCCATCGCTCATAGGTGCCTATCAATTAGCAGTTTTTTCTCAGCTGGGTAGAAAGTAGCTCCTGTTTAGTTCTGGATATTAGTGGTTTTCAAGCACCACCTATAAGCTGAAACTATTGCATTAAGTCTACAGGTAGAAGGGACTTAACATTTGAGAAGGGACACACAGGCCCCGATTCTCATCAAGGTGTTAAGTACCGAAAAGGACGTTAAAAGGGTTAACAACCTTTTTGGTAATTAAGACCTATTCTG
Organism: Ambystoma mexicanum; assembly: GCF_040938575.1. Taxonomy (NCBI): domain Eukaryota; kingdom Metazoa; phylum Chordata; class Amphibia; order Caudata; family Ambystomatidae; genus Ambystoma; species Ambystoma mexicanum. The sequence continues at coordinate 358,558,136 of NC_090932.1, read as the reverse complement.
AAGGTGGCGCATTCTTCCGAAGTCAGAAGGAATGCGCCACTTTCAGAATACATGTGGCGGTTGCTAGGATGGGTTGGAAACCAACCTAGCAACCAACCGCCACATTTGTAAACAGGCTTTTTGGAAGCCTATACTTGTGCCACTCCTCCAGTTTAATATGTGCGCTAAACTAGCACACACGGTACCCTTTTGGTGCTGTTAAACTGGAGGAGTGGCACAAGAAGCCTTGTTTGGTGTAAATGGAAGTGTCCATATACACCCGTGTTGTATATGGACACTTTCATGTACCCCAAAGCAAGAAGCTTCAACGTTGCTGCAACGTTGAAGCTGCTTGCTTTGGTGTACATGAAAGTGTTCATATACAACGCACGAGTGTATATGAACACTTTAATTTACCCCAAAGCGAGCAGCTTCAACGTTGCATCCTGCAACGTTGAAACTGCTTGCTTTGGTGTAAATTAAAGTGTTCATATACACCGCACGAGTGTATATGAACACTTTCATTTAAATCAAAGCCAGCAGCTTCAATGTTGCAGGATGCAACGTTGAAGTGGCTTGCTTTAAATGAAAGTGTTCATATACACTTGTGCGGTGTATATGAACAATTTCATTTACACCAAAGCGAGCAGCTTCAACATCCTGCAATGTTGAAGCTGCTCACTTTGGTGTATCGGCAGCATTTTCGTTAAATAACGATTCCCTCGTTATTTAACGAAAATGCTGCCGAGATTCTGCGATCCGCCTGTTTCCATTAGAAACAGGCAGATTACAGCGAAATCACTGTCGTGCTTTGCGAAGACGCCCAGGCCCACATGAGAATAGCAGTGGTGCTTGGGCATCGTGAAATGGCGCAGTGAGTTGTGCTATTTAGCACGCTCACTGCGCCAAGATGAGAATCGGGCCCACAGTGTGTTTTTTTAAGTTATTTACCAACCCATTGACTGCCTATAAAAGGTACTAACTCCTATGACCATTCCCAGCAATTGACCCAACCTCCGTGTCCAAAACAGATTCTTCTGAGATCTCTGAGTTAGCTTTATCAAAAAGTAACACCACACTGTGTCCTCCTGTACATTTCTAAGCTGTCTGTTGAGCGTTAGTCATTTAATTTGAGTTATAAATGTGCTACTGGTGTAGCTTTAAGTCCTAAATGTGCTACTGGTGTAAACAATGTCCTAACAAAGTGCACCTTCGGCCACTTAATTTATATATGTTGCTTGCACTGAAGCCCTGGTCAAAATAGGGATTGACAAAGCCATCAGTTTTCGCTTCTGTTTAGGTACTGCTCTCATATGAACAGGTAATCATACCATGTTCCTGCAATTTCCATCTTATTGGCAGGTAGTACAATTACGGTAGTGTCTTCCAATTGCCTTCCCCATGCCTACACACAAAAGCCCAAATTGTTGGCTTTGCCAATGCTTGTTTTTTTTTTTTTAATTTGCATGTTTCTGCTTCCTTCCGACTGCATAGAATACTCACTGCACCATAAATCAAGGCAAGCACACTTGTAACGGTGGACAATACATACCATAACAATGCCCACTTATTAAATGAAAGTATTTATGTAGAATGTGTCACATGTATCCATATCCATTTGACCTTTCACTTTTCAAAGATTTTTGAATTAAGAAAAGTTGATCTAAATCTCAGAACTTTGAAGCCAGGATTAGTATGTACACAGGCACACAGATTGATATTATTGATGCAATTGGTGAGTTGAGGTAAAGGTAACTCTCATCCTGTAAAGTGACACAATTGAAAAAGTATTTATTTTCAGATTAATTTTCTCCTTAACCCCTTAAGTGTGGAAGACAAGCTATCTCATCCTCCACACTAAGTTCACAGTGCGGAGGACGAGATAGCTCGTCCTCTGCACTACTCACCTCTGGGGTGGGGTTTGATCGCCCCCCTGCTGCTACGCTGCTCCCCCGATCCCAAGGCTGTAAAGGAGAAGACCTCCCCTTCCATGCCTAGGGGTCGGGTACAACCGTGATGATGTCCACGCACGCTGCGTGCGCCAACATGATTAGGAAATTAAATTTACTTGCTCAGCATGTAAATTACGCAGACACGCTGTTGTGTGCTGCTAGGGCATTTCTATTTCTAGGCCGAATATCTTGACTGACAGCTCGTTGGAAAGGGGAGACTCTCCCCTTTCCAACAAGCCCTCACTCAAGGAGATTGCAGGTTGAGGATCATTCGATCCTCGACCAGCAATGCCCACTAGACCACCAGGACAATGATTTTTGGGGTGGGGGATCCCCAACAGGCCAAATAGCCCCCCACTCCCAGCAACAATAAAAATACAAAAATGGCACAATGTTTGGCTTTCTTTTGGGGCAGATGGGTGCAGTTTTGCAACTGTTTGCCCCCAAGGAAGGAAAACATTATTGTGTTGCCAAAAAGGCACACTTGAGGGCAATAGCGGACTGGCCCTGTTCCTGTGGGCCAGCCCTGCATAAATCCCCAGGCAGGGGCAGATTTGTGTTGCTTTCTGGGGTTGGTGGGGGGTAAAATTGACTAACTCCATTTTGCCACAAGGACCACTAGGCCTCCAGGGATATGATCTTGGGCTAAGGGGGGACAGGCCAATCAGTCCCCTCCCCCACCCCCAGAAAATGCCAACCAGATTGAATAATGTTGTTTCACCTTCTTTGGGGCCAAATCGGTGCAGTTTTGCACCAATTTGCCCCCAAGGAAGGCAAAACAACATTACACTCCACATATAGTGGGACACTTGGGGGCATCAGGGGACTGACCCTGTGTCTGTGGGCCAGACCCGTGCTGCTTCCCTGGGGGTGCAATATTTTCTTCGAGGTAGGCTCCCCGGATCGTTGGGCACCCCCAGGCCAATCCGCCATCCACCCTCACCCCAAATAATACCAACAAGATGGAATAATGTTGGTTTGCCTTCTTTGGGGGACAATTAGTGCTGTTTTGCCCCCATTTGCCCCCAAGGAAGGCAGAACAACATAGGGCAATTTTGCCAGAGGCACTATGGGAGTATCAGGGGGCTGGCCATATATCTGGAGGGCCAGGACCCTCAGGTATCCCCCCATGGAGGGGCAGGTCCTTTCTGCTTACGTGTGGGGGGCAAATTGAGGGTCTGGTCCCATTTGGCCATCCCTGGGAAGCAGTGAGGAGCAATAAGCCACCAGGGAAAAGATTTTGGGATTGGGGAGCTGCTTCGCCTGTTGCCCGTCGCAGTACCCCTGGCTGTCCTGGATCTCGGGCTGGGCCGCATAGAGTTTTTCCCTCCTGTGAGAGATGGGGACCATGCAGTGGGTCACTGGGACCGCAGCTAGGCTGGGGTGTGGTTGACACATGTGGGAGTCAGATACACAAGGCCGGGGCAAGCATCCCCGGATGTCTTAAAGCTCTGGCTGGGCTGCATTACAGCTTCCCTCCAGGGAGGGATGGTAACCCTGCCTGGGGTTCCCTGGGACCACCGCTGGCCATTGAGATGGTTGACCCATATGGGAGACAGGCGCCCAAGCCTGGCGGCAGCAACTTTCACTGTCCTGGAGCTCTGGCGTTGCTGCGTTAGAGCTTTTCCCTCCGGGGAGAGATGGAAACCCTACCTGGATGTTATATGACCGCTCCTCAGCTGCGGGACAGTCTTTCCATGTGCAAGGCAGATGCACAAGATGGGGGACAGCACCCATATCTATCCTGGAGCTCTGGCTGGGCTGCTTTGCAGCTTTTCCATGTGGGGAGGGAAGGCGACCCTGCCAGGGCTCCCAGGCACCGCCGCTGAGCTTGGGGATGGTCGGCCCACATTGGAGAGAGGCGCCCAGGGCCGGCTGTCTTGGAACTCTGGGTGTGCTGCATTATAGCTTTTCTCTTGGGGGAGGGATCTGGGCCTTGCTGGGTCTCCCTGAGACCGTTGCTGGACTTGTGGATGATCAGCCCACAATGGAGAATGTTAGGGAGAATTCTCATATCAGTGCTAATTCCCTTCAACCTTAGTGACCCCCAGCTCTTTTGCTCGAATTTTTGAGTTAGTAATTTTAACTCTGGAGTGAGTTAGACCTTATGGGGGAGTGCTGTCACGGTCCATTTCCCCACACATCAGGTGCAGACCAACCTGCCCAGGACTTAGACTTCCATGAGGGCCTTTAAGGCGCCAAAGACTCTCTCAGGGGCCTCCTGGACTTGGTCCTGGCGCCGTTGGCGCCAGGCTCATGCTGCCATTACCAACATGGCAGGTTTCAAACAAGGTAAAGCATGTGTGTGCCAATCTGAGGCAGGCTGAAGGGACTACTTGCCTAGGGAACTATTTACTTGGGTGTGGTTGCTGGAACTACTTTACCTGGGGACTACTTTTCTGAAGCTATATAAACCACGCTTTTAGTACAGAACACGCTTCGCGTTATTCTGCACTCTTGCAGCGCAACGCTCACTGTGTCTGTTACCTTCAGGTCAGTAGCTACAACGCCAGTCCAGTTCCTTCTCGAGCAACCTGCAAAAGAAGAAAAGGCATCAGGTTAGCTGCGCTGACCAAGGATCCACATCCCTACCCAGCACTTCGTTCATACCTACCTGAGAGCTGCTCTTCCCGGTGAACCAACGAACCTCCATCCCACGACCGCTCATCGTTCGCCCACCATGCCTGAGTCGCCTCACCTGTCGGACGAAAAGAAGAAACATCAGGTTAGCGCAAATTGGGAAAAACACCATTCGAAACAGTTAACTCAGCGATATACTCACCAGAAGGCCGCTCCTACTAGCGATCCGCTGATCTTCGTTACGCAGTCCTACAGCCCCTACAAAATAAGAGAGCAGCAGGTCGGTCGCACAGAAGAGTCATAGCACTTATACAGACTTATCACAGAACGCTGGTGCAAACTTAACTTTTCTGGGAAAACAACTCTGCGTTCTACGAACTTTCGCATCAGTAAGAAACCTACAAAGGAAAGACAACATAGGGAAAACCTGAACAATTTGAACTCTTTGGCTAACCATTTTAATGGTAAAGACTTACTCATTGAGTCAACGTTGTCTGAGACTCGACAGGATCAGTGAAGTAACTGGATCCTAGAATTCTACTCGCCCCTGTATACAGCTGCAGGACGGAGAGCCTGCCATCCTTAAAGCAAAGGTGAGTCTTAGCAGAGGGGCTTTCAGAAGACCACGGGAGGTGGGTGTGGGTCTTCTGCCTCACAGTTGGGTAACGCTTCATTTAACCCTTTAGGCGCACCATCGTGGGGGCACAGATACAGAGAAGACACGTGAGCCATCTAACAGCAGACCTGCCAGTCCGGTTTGGCGCCCCTGTGGAGACCAGGTGAGCGTAACAGAACGCAAAGCCTTACACAAACTTCCACCTGGGTGCCATGGAAACCTCTGAGACGGATCAACTAGCCCAGCTTCTGCGGGAACTTGGAGCAGAGGTGCATTCAGCTCGGCAAGAGACTAATGCTCTAAGAAGGGAACTCATTGTGGCAAAAGAGCGCACAGATGACCTTGCCAGACAACTACTCCAAGCCCAGGCTGGTAATACACTGCTACCTGCGATCGGGGGATCAATCCCTACTCAGTCAAGCAATCCAGTGCAGGTGGCCCTTCCAGGAGCCGTACCCTTAGCTCCACCAGAACGCTTTGCAGGAGACCTCAAGCGGTTTGCGGTTTTTATGAACCAGTGCCGTCTACACTTCTTATGTCGGCCAGGGGCCTTCCCGAACGATCAATCCAAGATGGCCTTTGTGGTTTCATACCTCAGCGGCAGCGCAGCAGACTGGTCAGTACCACTAGTTAATCAGGATGATCCTCTCCTCCGAGACTTTCAAGGGTTTCAGCAGAATATGGAAAAGCTGTTTGCTCAGCACTCCCAAGGTCAGGCCTTGGATAACGAATTGCTGTCTCTTCGCCAAGGGAACCAAGACATGTTAACTTATATTGCAACTTTCAATAGATTAGTGGTAGAGACCGGTTGGCCAGAAGACAAAAGGACTGCCATATTTCATCGGGGGTTGAGAGGCAAACTGAAGGACGTCTTGGCCCAAGTCGTGAATTCTCCCCGAGACTGTTTGGAATACATAGATCTTGTGGTGCAGTTAGACCACAGGTTGCAGAACCGGTAGGCTGACTGAGCTAAATTTGAGAATCAAGTGTTTGTGCGTCCGAAAGACAGCACCCCCAAGAGTTCAAACACTTCGGAACCCATGCAAATCGGAGGGGTTCGAGGACCGTTATCCAAGTCTGAGAGAGAGAAGAGGAGGCAACAATTGTGCCTATATTGCGGAATGGCCGGTCACTTCCTTCGAGACTGTCCTGTGAAACCTCCCAAGAAGGCAGTCGGGGTTGCCGACAAGGTCAGTGTAGAACCAGAGCCAGAAAACTACCCCGCCCGGCAAGCGTAGAGGTCCACTTGTCGAGCGAGAAGAAGTAATCCCAGGCCTCGCATCTAGCCTTACCAATAATCCTTATTAGTCACCAGCACCCGTCTCCTATGCACGCAGTTAGGGCCTACATCAACAGTGGAGCTATAGGTAACTACATGGTTTAAGAATTGGCGTCAAGGATGTGCCTTTCTCTGTCTCAAAAAGCAACAACCGATTTGGTCACCACCATTGATGGAACAGCGATCTCTTCAGGTGCTGTAACTCATTTGATGAAGGAGATGACCCTGTTGTGCCAAGACGAGCATCGAGAAAACATTGTGCTCGACTTAATCAAGGCCCTGCAATTTCAAGTAATTCTGGGAATTCCATGGTTAGAAACACATAATCCTTGCATAAACTGGCGTGGCAAGAGGCTAACCTTCTTAGAATGTGCTCATACCTGCTATCCAGAGAAGTCATTGCCCAAGGCAATCGCAACAATCACGGGTCCAGCAACTCAGATACCCCCGGAATACCAGGATTTTCAGGACGTTTTTCAGAAAGACCAAGCCAACACACTACCACCTCATTGGCCATATGATTGTCAGATTGACCTGATACCTGGAGCTCAGATCCCATGCAGCAGAATTTACGCCCTCACGGAACCCGAAAATCTTCATCTAAAGCAATACTTAGATCAATATCTGGCTAACATCTTTATTCGTCCATCCAAATCCCCGGCGCCTCCCCCTTATTCTTCGTCTCAAAAAAGGAGGGGGACCTAAGAACTTGTATCGACTATCGCGCATTAAACCAAGTGGCGGTAACAAATCGGTACCCCCTACCTCTAATCCCGGAACTACTGGACCAAGTAAAGGAGGTTCGAATTTACACCAAACTGGACCTCAGAGGTGCGTATCATCTCATACAAGTTAAAAAAGTGGACGAATGGAAAACCACCTTCCGCACTAAGTATGGGCTTATCGAATATCAAGTGATGCCCTTTGGCCTTTGTAACGCCCCGCAGCGTTTCAATATTTTATGAACGATGTCCTTCGTGAGCTGATTGACGTTTGTGTAGTCGTATATATTGACGATATCCTCGTGTACTCGGCCTCCGAACAGGAACATGTAAAACAGGTTCGTGCCATACTAGAGAAAATTCAGCAACACAAGCTGTATGCTGAATTAGAGAAATGTTATTTCCATGTTACAGAGGTTGAATTTCTTGGGTTCGTCTTAACGCCAGGTGGAGTGCAGATGGATTCGCGGAAAGTGGATGCTATCCTCAAATGGCCCTCTCCAACTTCAGTGAAAGGATTGCAAAGCATGCTTGGATTCGCAAACTTCTATCGCAGATTCATTCCAGGTTTTTTGCATTTAGTACACCCCATCACATCCTTGTTTTGAAAGAACAAATGTTTCCAGTGGTCTGACGAAGCTGAAAAGGCCTTCCAAGACTTGAAAAGAAATTCACCTCAGCTCCAGACTTCCCCTACGTGGTGGAAACTGATGCGTCCAGCTTGGCAATGGGGGCGGTTCTTTCGCAGAAGGACCCAGAAACAAGTCAACTTCATCCAGGGGCCTTTTGGTCACAAAGGTTCACAGCGCCAGAACTGAACTATGCTATAACCGACAAGGAGCTTCTGGCCATCAAGGCAGCATTCAAAGCGTGGCGACATTATCTCCTTGGAGCCAGGCACACCATCACTGTGATTACTGACCACCGAAATCTACAGTACCTCAAGTCAGCCAAGGCCCAGTCCTCCCGCCATCTCCGATGGGCTTTATTTTTGGCAGAATTTGATTTCGTGATTACGTACCGACCTGGTTTGCCAAACGGCAAGGCTGATGCACTGTCCCGTATACGGATGGAAGAGGCATACTCAAGTCCGGACCCCGTGCCCATCATCCCAGAGGAGAGAATCCTTGGAATCATTTTTTCACCAACTCTGGACGACATCCACAAGGAAACCTCGCACCTCTTTAATTCTGAGGCCCTACAAGAGTGGTTGACCAAAAGCAACCATCATTCTATTATTGAACACTTACCTTATTTCCAAGGACACCTGTATTTACCTGGTAAAGAACTGCAAAGACAGATTATCTCAAATAATCACAAGTCATTTATGGTAGGCCACCCTGGAATTGCAAAGACTGAAGCTAAAATCAAGAGACATTTTTGGTGGCCAACATGGCGAAAAGATATCAGTCAAAATTTGACCTATCTTGTGGCGTTTGTGTGCAGAACAAGGCCCAAAAGAAGAAACCACCTGGTCTATTAAAGCCTTTGAACATACCTCCTGCACCCTGGCACACGTTATCCCTTGATTTTTATCACTGACCTTCCTCCCTGCAACGGCTACACCATATTAGTGGTGGTAGACTTATTTTCAAAAATGGCCCATTTCATTCCGTTAAAAGGCTTGCCCTCCGCTTCAATTTTGGCGAAGGAATTCCTAGAACAAATTGTCCGGATACACGGATTTCCCTCCGTCTTAGTCTCGGATCGGGGTAGTCAGTTTATTTCACAGTTTTGGAGAAAATGTTGTCAGTTGGCCCAAAATGATGTCAGACTTTCAACCAGCCACCATCCCCAAAAGGATGGTCAAACGGAGAGAACCAACCAGACTTTAGAGCAATACCTAAGATGCATGTTGCATCAAACTGAAGGCAATTGGAAGGACATTTTATGGATCACTGAGTATGCCTACAATAACTCTTTGCATTCCAGCACGGGGCAAACCCCGTTCTATACAATATATGGACTACATCCACGAACTTCAGAACTCAACCCACCTCAACATTTGGAAATGCCTGCCGTAAGCAGTCTACACTCCACCATTACCCAAGCCTTCAAGAAAGCAACAGAACATATGAAACAAGCTCAAGAAAGATACAAGAAATCTGCAGATCAACATAGGAGTGAAGCTCCTAAATACCAGATTGGAGATAAGGTTTGGTTATCCTCCCGACGTATACCACTAAAAGGAACCCACACATTCAACCCCAGGTATTTGGGACCATATACCATCAATGGCATCATCAACCCAGTAGCAGTTAAACTGGGGTTACCTCCAAACATGAGAGTCCACCCGGTATTCCACGTTTCCCTGTTGAAACCTGTACAACCAGGAACTTGGATAACAAAACCACCGAGACATATTCTGGCAGAGGGTGAACCAGAATTCGAGGTAAAAGACATTCTGGAATCAAAGTGGGTTGAATCAAAACTTTTCTATCTAGTTGACTGGAAAGGCTATGGTCCCCAAGAAAGGTCATGGGAGACCAGTGACCACGTTCATGCACCTCGACTAGTAAACCGGTTCCATCGAAATTACCCGACCAAACCCGGACCAGCGAAACAAACCACCTTGGGAGGGGCCTTGAGGGGGAGTGCTGTCACGGTCCATTTCCCTACACATCAGGTGCAGACCAACCTGCCCAGGACTTCGCCTTCCATGAGGGCCTCTAAGGCGCCAAAGACTCTCTCAGGGGCCTCCTGGACTTGGTCCTGGCGCTGTTGGCACCAGGCTCATGCTGCCATTACCAACATGGCAAGTTTCAAACAAGGTAAAGCACGTGTTGGCCAATCTCAGGCCGGCTGAAGGGACTACTTGCCTAGGGAACTATTTACTTGGGTGTGGTTTCTGGAACTACTTTACCTGGAACTATAGCTTTTCTGAAGCTATATAAACCACGCCTTTAGTACAGAACACGCTTCGTGTTATTCTGCACTCCTGCAGCGTAACGCTCACCATGTCTGTTACCTTCAGGCCAGTCAGCTACAATGCCAGTCCAGTTCCTTCTCGAGCAAACTGCAAAGGAAGAAAAGGCATCAGGTTAGCCGCGCTGACCAAGGATCCACATCCCTATCCAGCGTTTCGTTCGTACCTACCTGAGAGCTGCTCCTCCCGGCGAACCAACGAACCTCCATCCCACGACCGCTCATCGTTCGCCCACCATGCCTGAGTCGCCGCACCTGTCGGACAGAAAGAAGAAACATCAGGTTAGCACAAATTGGGAAAAACACCATTCAAAACAGTTAACTCAGCGACATACTCACCAGAAGGCCGCTCCTACTAGCGATCCGCTGATCTTCATCACACGGTCCTACAGCACCTACAAAATAAGAGAGCAGCAGGTCGGTCGCACAGAAGAGTCATAGCGCTTATACACACTTATCACAGAACGCTGGTGCTAATTTACCTTTTCTGGGAAAAACAACTCTGCGTTCTGCGAACTTTCGCATCAGTAAGAAACCTACAAAGGAAAGACAAAGGAAAAACCAGAACAATTTGAACTCTTAGGCTAACCATTTTAATGGTAAAGACTTACTCATTGAGTCAACGTTGTCCGAGACTCGACAGGATCAGTGAAGTAACTGGATCCTAGAACTCTAAGCGCCCCTGCATACAGCTGCAGGACGGAGAGCCTGCCATCCTTAAAGCAAAGGTGAGACATAGCAGAGGGGCTTTCAGAAGACCGCGGGAGGCGGGTGTGGGTCTTCCACCTCACAGTTGGGTAACGCTTCATTTAACCCTTTAGGCGCAGCATCATGGGAGCACAGATACAGAGAGGACACGTGAGCCATCTAACAGCAGACCTGCCAGTCCGGTTCGGCGCCTGTGGAGACCAGGTGAGCGTAACATTGAGCCATGAAACCCGCCTCTGACTCCAGTGTGTCTGGAATGGCAGGATGTGAAGAAGGTTCCCTAAACCAACCTGTCCTTTGTCTCTAGGAATGCCCGAAGCCCTGCTGCTGTGCTGCAACTCCTTTTTCTAATCGACAAATGAAGGTCCGGAAGGGACGAATTCTTCCCTTGGGTTAGTGGGACCAACTTCCCTGAATGGCTGTACTTCTTTGCTGCTGCAGGGACTGAGTTCCAGTGATCTCGTAATCTGTAGTCGAGTGAAACGTCTGAAATCTGTCTAGAAGCTCCAGGAGTCTCCTAAGGACTCTCCAGTAGGACCCGAGCACGAGTCCCCTCACCAGAGTGCAGGACCCAAGGAGTGATGGAAGACCAACCGGTATACGAGATCCGCGGGGACGCTGAACCGAAAAGAGCCCACAGCACCGACAACCTCAAAATTGCTGCTGCAGGAGCCCTCCAGATGTCCTCCCTCTTGTCCCAACAACTGAGGCTCAGGAACTGAGGGTCTGCACCGCTGCAACAAGACAGCATCCAGCTGGACCACTCTTCTTCAAACCAGAGGTACTGTTGAGGCTTGGGGTCCTTTCCTCATTGTCTCGTTAGCTATGCTCTTCTCAGTTGAGACTTGCATTGGCTTACTTTTGTTGGAGTTGATTCCAACTCTGCTTTTTACAAGTGTAACAGCTTGTGACCCTACAAATGATTTCGACAAAACTCTCTAACTTTGTGCAAGACTTTTTATCTAAGAAATGTGTCAGCTTCATAGATTGTGTTCCAATGGACTTGGGCTGTCCTGGTTCCCTGCAGACTCTTCTAGTCCATTGGTTGTCCCTCATAGGTGGTAACTTGTTTTAGTCTGTTATTGCTGGGAAAGTCTTGTCTAGATTTAATTGAAAGATGTAATTATAAGCACATGCCCTGAGAACCTGTATAACCTTTTTCCATCCTTTAACCTTTCCTTTCTGCAACCTCAGAACATGCAAAGTATAACTAGTGATATATAAATGCCATTACTGTCTTTGTGAATGAAGTCACCTCGGGGTGTAGGAAGTGTGTAAAGAGCATATCCAAAGAGTATCCACTACCTTGTGCCTATTCTAGAAAAGTATTTTAAAGTATATTGAGAAGCCATCTTAAAAGCCAAAAAGGACACCTTTAACAATAGAATACTAAACACCAAAACTAATGTCAAAGAACTCTTCAACATACTTAAGAAATTGGAATCCCCAACTCCACCACAGACAGTCTGCAATAATGATGCCCTGTTGTGCATTATCAGATGAATGAAAGGGTTGAATACATTATTTCGAAATGCAATAGTTTCAAAACAAAAGGACCCAAAAAAAATTTGAATGCACAAAAACAGTATTTTTTCCTATACGAAAGGCAAAAAAAAAAGACATTTAAAAAAAGGCATTACATTTTTTTTCCATCCTTTTGTTTCGAAACTATTTAAAAAACTATTGCATTTCGAAACAATGTATTCGAAACTTTGACTGGACACCGCGCTAACATCCAGAAGACTCTATTAGATAAAATTGCACTACAACAAAATAAAATAGAAACCAAAAGACTCATCCTTGCCTCTAAGGGAAAAAACAATTCTAACCACCACCTCACACCCTTGCCGAAGAATGGCAAGCTATTTGAATATTCACCCATCACCTCCAATGAGGTTGAGACCATTATATCTGGGTTTAAACCCTTCGAGTGCCAAAGGGGATATTTGCCCAACCTCTATCATCAAAGAAGGAGCTAAAGAATTTGCACCCTTAATCACTGCATTCATTAACTCCTCATTCGCTTCCTGCACTGCACCCAAGAATGTCAAAGATGCTTGGGCCAAGCCCCTTATCAAAAAGTCCATCCTGGACCCAAATATCCCCACAAACTACCGGCCAATCACAACTGTACCGTTCCTGCTAAAAATCTTAGATAACGCAGCATACATCCAAATTCAGAACCATCTCAAAACGAATAATCTTCTTGGCCTCTGTCGATCTGAATTCAGGCCTAGACACGGCACAGAGACAGCCCTTCTAGATCTGAAAATCCAGATTGATGAGGCCAAAGATAAGGGCCACCCTTCCCTTGTCCTATTACTCGACCTGTTAGCTGCTTTCGATTGGGTGGACCACAGCATCCTGTCCTCTCACCTAACCACATCAGCCTTCTTCTCTCCTTATGCAGCCAAATGGATCCAATCATTCATCTCTGACAGATCCATGAGGGTCTTTTCCGCCACAGCCTCTGCTGAGCCATTGCCCATCACCTGTAAAATCCTTCAAGGCTCCTGTGTTTCCCCAACGGTGTATATCATCTTTACTAAGATACTATTCGACCTCGTAGATGACATGAAAGTCCAGTACACCAAGTACGCGGATGATACACAAATTCTCATCACTCTCTCAGGCTCCTACAAGAAGGACACCGCACGACTAAATGATATGTACAGTAAAATCCAAGACTGGATGGCGAAGCACTGTCTTTGTCTAAATGATGACAAAACCAAGCTTTTACTCATCAGCTCCAAGCAACGCCTTAACAAACTTAACCCACTTTACAAGTCCTTCAACATCGATGGAAACCTCATCAATTTGTCCAAAGATGCCAAAACACTGGGCGTCTACCTCGACTCAACCCTATCACTAGCGATACAGGTCAATGCCACAGCTTCCGATTCAGCCTACACCGCCAAACTAATGAATGCCTGCAGAACATTCTTATCCACACAGAGCTGTATTACTCTAGCAAGAGCCATAATACTCTCCAAGCTGAATTATTGTAATACCCCCTATCTGGGCACAAGAAAACAAAACTTCACAAACTTCAAGTACTACAAAACAACGCCGTCCGCGTGGCCCTAAACATTCCTCGCTCTGATCATATCTCCCTTGCCAGACGAAATGTCAAATGGCTCCCCATACAAGACAGAATTACCTCCAGAACACTTATGATCACTCATGAATGTCTCAATAACACGGCTCTCACATACCGTGTAGATAAATTCACCAGAAGATCTCCACTAGACCTTCCAGATCCAACTACACTAACTTTCTCAGCATTCTTAAATTCAAGCTGCAAAATTCAGGTGGCACAAGCTTCCCTGTCCTGGCTGCTAAAACTTGGAATGCACTGTCCACCTTCACTTAGGGACGAACCATACTTTCCGGCCTTGCGTTTCAAAGTCAAATGCTGGATGTCCTCACTCATACCATCCTGATCTTCTTTGACCAAACTTGTGATCACCACTCTGGTTGTATATACTTAACTCACCTGTACATTTTTGCTTTCACATATGTACATTCTGTATATGCTGTATATTACCATATTTTTGCCTCCACATATGTACATGCTGTATATGCTGTATACTACCATTTATGTAAACCCTGTAATTTTAATTTTATGTTTGCTTCTGTTCATATCAGTTGTACATACTCTGTAATTGTATACCATGTCTGTAACATGTCTTCAATAAGCCAAGCACCTAATTACCTGTGGGTTTAGTGTGCTATATAAGCAAATAAACTAAACTTACGCTTATTTAAAACTGATGTTAAATAAATAAATAACTATTTATAACTGAAACCTTGAGTATAAGTGTTACTTGTTTATTTGTATTTGCAAATTTCATTGCTACAGCTCTAAAGCTCACATTTACCCCTCTTGAGATAGGCCTGGCTGCTCTGTAACACTATCAACTTGTGTAGCACAGACCTGTACCAAAAATGGGTTACCTAATACCAAGCAGATAAGTGTTGTGTAGTCTCACACAGTGTTACTACATTCATTCTTACCTAACAGAGACAGGTACCCAAGGCAGGGGAAGCATCCCTTGCAGTCCTGGAGCTCTGGCTGTGCTGCCTTACAGCTTTTCCCTCAAGTGAGGGATGGTGACCCTGCTGGGGCTTCGTGAGGCTGCCGCTGGACTTGGGGATGGTTGACCCACATGGGAGAGAGCCGCCCAAGGACTGGGGCCGCACCCTCAACCATCTTGGAACTCTGGCCTGGCTGTGTTACAGGTTTTCCCTGCAGGGAGGGATGGGGACCCTGTCAGGGCTCACTTGTACCACCAGTAGACTTGTGGACTGTCGACCCACATTGGAGACAGGTGCCCAATGCCGGTTGCAGCACCCCCTGCTGTCCTAGAGCTCTGACTGGGCTGTGTTACAGCTTTGCTCTCTGGGCAGGGATAAGGACCCTGTGAGTGCTCCCTAGGACTGCCACTGGACTTGTTTATGTTCAATCCACATGCGGGAAAGGCGCCCAAGGCTGGAGACATGACCCCAAACCATTGTATAGCGCTTGCTGGGCTGTATTACAGTTTTTCCCTCCGGGGAGGGATAAGAAAAATGCCAGGGCTACCTGGGACCACAGCTGGACTTGTGGCCGGTTGCCCACATTGGAGAAATGTGCCCAAGGCCAGGGGCAGCAGACCCCGCTGTCCTGGAACTGTGGCTGGGCTGTGTTACAGCTTTACTGTCCGGGGCAGGATGTGGACTTTGCTGGGGCCCCCTGGAACCGCCACTGAGCTTGAGGACAGTCAATCAATAAAAGTAGTCAACAAAGTTAGGACTCTAGGGATCTACTTAGAGGCTTCCATAAGTGCAGAGAAAAATGTTACGCAGCTAAACAAAAACTGCTCTTATTGCTTAAGAATACTTCAAAAAATCTGGCCATACCTGAGTGAAGCGAACAGTACTACAGTTGCTAGAGCAACCATTTTGTCTAGATTAGATTATGGAAACGCCCTATGGTTGGGGGCCAACAAGGGCCATTTCGCTAAATGTCAGAAAATCCAGAATCACACATTAAGAATCATAAAAGACAAAAGGAAATCTGACCATATCAGCAATTACAGAAGAAATCTCCATTGGTTAACAATAGAGGACATAATACAATTTAAAATATTGACTTTGTCTCACCGCTGTATTTACGGCACAGCCCCTCCCTACCTAAAAGCCAAGCTGACCATGTATATACCAAGACCGGCGCTTAGATCCCAAGCTCAGGGACAGCTAGAAACCACCAAGTTCAAGAAAACCAACGGCATGGGTGCAGCATTTGATACGATAGCAGCCACCGTATGGAATAATCTCCCATTGACCATCAGACTTGATACCTCCTACAGCTCCTTTCCAAAGAGAGTCAAAAATGTACTGTTACGATAAATGAACCTCAACTCATTCTGTTCAACCCTTGTCGGAATCATGTATGTTAAATGTCGTCCCGTAGCTGGTGCGTCCCCATTCCTTGTGTTTATGCTGTGCACCCTGATACCTGCGGGCTCCGGCACAATACAAACAAACAAACAAACAAACAAACAAACACATAAATAAATAAATAAATAAATAAATAAATAAATAAATAAATAAATCCACATGGGAGACAGGCGCCAAGTCCATGGGTAGCACCTCGGCCGTCCTGGACCCCTGGCTGGGCTGAAATACAGCTTTTCTATTCAGTAAGGGATGGGGACACTGCCAGGGCTCCAGGGACCATTGCCGCTGGCCTTGGGGACAGTCGACCCACATGGGAGATAGGCGCCCAAAGCCAGGGGCAGGACCACTAGGCCATCCTGGAGCTCTGGCTGGGCTGCATTACAGCTTTTCTCTCTGGGGAGGGACAGCGACCCGCTGGGTCACCACATGACTGCTGCTGGACTTGGGTTTGGTCGACCTGCATGGGAGACAGGATCCAAGGCCAGAGTTAGCACCCTTGGCCATCCTGGAGCTCTGGCTGGGCTGCATTACTGCTTTTCCCTGCGGGGAGGGATATGGACCCTGTCGGGGTGTCCTGGGAGCATGGCTTGAATTGTGTACGGACAACACACATTGGAGACAAGTGCCCAAGGCCGGGTGGAGCACCCCCGGCTGTCCTGTAGCTCTGGCGGTACCATGTTACAGATTTTCCATTCAGTGAGTGATGGGGACCCTGTCGGTGCTCCCTGGGACTGTTGCTGGACTTGGGGACGGTCGACCCACATGGGAGACAGGCACCTAAGGCCGGGAATATCACCCCGAGCAAGAGCATTACAGCGTTTATTTCCTGGGAGGGATTGGGACCCTGCCAGGGCTTCCTGGTACAGCTGCTGGATTTGGAGATAGTCGACTCACATGGGCAATAGCTGCCCAAGGCCAGAGGCAGCATCCCCGGCTTTCCTGCAGCTCTGACTGTCCCTCATTATATCTTTTTTACTCCAGGGAGGAATGTAGACCTTTCCAGGGCTCCCTGGAACTGCTGCTGGGCCTGGGGACAGTCAACCCATATTGGAGACAGGCGCTAATGGCCAAAGGCAGCACCACTGGCCGTCTTGGCACTCTTGCTGGGATGCATTACAGCTTTTCCCTCCACTGAGGGATGAGGACGCTGCTGTAGTTTGCCAAGGGCTTCTGCTGGGCTTGGAGACAGTTGACTCACATGGGAGACAGACACCCAAGTCCAGGTGCAGCACCCCGGCCGTCCTGGAGCTCTTTCCATTCCTCCTTACAGCTTTTGCCTCAGGGGAGGGACGGACACCCCGCCTGGACTCCCCATGACTACCACTGGAATTGGAGATGGTCGACCCACATGGGAGATAGTCACCCAAGGCCAGAAGCTACACCCCAGTCTGTCGTGGAGCTCTGGCTGGGCTGCATCACAGCTTTTCCCTCCGGGGAGTGATGGGGACCCTGTCAGGGCTCCCTGGGACTGTTGCTGGACTTGGGGATGGTTGAACCAGATAGGAGACAGGCGCACAAGGCCAGGGACATTACCACCAGCCATCCTAGACCTCTGGTTGGGCTATGCTACGGCGTTTCCTTTCGGGGAGGGATGAGGAACCTGCTGGGGCTCCCAGGGACCACAATGGAGTTGTGGTCGATCGACCCACATTGGAGACAGGCGTCCAGGAGGTCTGACTGGTTCTAGGTCATTTGGTCGAAAATAAATGGTCGACAGGACAATTGGTCGACACCAAAAGGTCGACAGGTCAACTGGTCGAATAATTTTTTTTGTGTTTTTTCACCAATTTCTTTTTTTTTTTTTGGGAGGGTTCCCAGGGGGGTCCCCCCAACCCCCTTTTTTTTGCTAAAAACCCCTTTTTTTCCCTAAACGAAAACCTAAAAATATATATATATATAAATAAATAAAAAATTCGACCATTTGACCTGTCGACCAAATTGTGTCGACCAATTGTCCTGTCGACCATTTGTCTGTCGACCATTTGACCGGACATCGGTCTGACTGTGCTGTGTTACAGCTATTACATCTGGGAAGGGGTTTGGATGTTTTTCGGATTCCCTGGGACCGCCTCTGGATTTGGGGATGGTCAACCCACATGGGAGGTGTAAAGATCGTAGTGGGGGTCTGTACTTCTGCTCTCTATATGGAAGAGGAGAGGCACAGAGGACCCCAGCCAAGATTCTCTATTATTGGTACGTGGTTGAGCAATCAAGGCCTAGCTTCTCAGGAGGAGATGGAGACTGTTTCTTAAGTACAGTGTAGTCCCCAAGCCCCACAAAGGAATGTCTGCACACTGTATTAGTTAAAACACAGTATTTATATAATTAATATTCAAGGTTATGTACAATATCACGATAATTCACTTTGTATTCGGTTATCTATAATGGCAAACATACAGTTCTACGTGGTACCACTATTACTATTAGATCTCATTAAAGTGCATCAACTGTACAGTTAAATGTTACATAAATCAGTTGGTAAAGGAAACCAACAATAGATATAAGAGGAAAGCAGTTGGTTAGAACAATAGGTAGAATACTGGCCCCATTTACCTAGACACAGTTCTGTGTTCACTTACAGAGAGGCCCCCAAATATACTAGTTGATCTCCCATTCATTCTGCTGGGTCACACTCAGGCAACCAATCGTTCAGAAGAACATTCATGCAGGCAGGCAACCAATCAGGTGCATAGTGCATCAGACCATTCACTTCTCTCCAGACACTCACAACAAGTTATGTGCATTGGGACCCAGCCATTCAACACTCCACACTGCATTCATACCAGTTTTGGGCAGGGCTGTCTCAGTCATTGTGTCAAACATCAGAAACCAGGCATCCACAGCAAGAAGTGCATATTGGTCACACACTCCATTCACCCAGGTCCCACCCACAGGGCGTACCCACAACATACAGTCACTGGGAAGGCTCCAGTCAGTCTGGCCTGGACTTCACAACAACACCATATATGGAACTTCCACCCGTCAGCCAGTCAGGGGGAAGGGACAGAGTCAGGGCTTCCCAGGACTTTGGGAAAACAAGGTAATTGGCAATATAAAGCAAGAGGCAACAGGGGCCATCTTGTTTCCTATCAGGAATCAAGTGATTCCAATGCCAGGGCCTGGGTATCCCAAAATGGAGGATACTCAGAGCACCTGTCAAATTCAGCATGAGGCTGCCACCAGCCCCTACCCTGCTCTGTGAGCCACCCACAGGTGCCCAAAAATAAACACTGGGGACACAGGGTTGTACCCCACCCATGGGTGCCATAAGGGTATCCCATGTTTCTGTTCACCAAAACCAAAAGAGAGAGCTGCACCACCAGGACTCCCACATGAACTCTTGCGTGGAATACACAACAGAACACACAATAAAAAGCAGTACATGACAAGGATACGTAGGCCCTGTCCCTCCGATGCATTTCCAGCATCACAGGAACTAGGCGACCAAGGCCGGAGGCAGCACCCCAGCTGTCCTAGTGAGGGTAACCGTGCCATGTTAGAGATTTTCCCTTCAGTGAGCAATGGGGACCCTGCCAGGGATCCAAGGAGCCCAAGGTCAGGGTCATCACACCTGGAGCTCTGGCCTGGCTGCGTTAAAGGTTTTCCCTCCAGGGAGGGATGGGGACGCTGCCATGGCTCCCTGGTACTTACGATAGACTTGGGGACAATCCACAAGGAAGACAATTGCTCAAGTCCGGAAGCAGCAACCCCGGCCGTCTTGGAGCTCTGGCCTTGCTGCTTTACAGGTTTTCCCTCCAGGGATGGATGGGGACCCTGCTGGGGATCTCTGGGACCATGGCTGGACTTGTGGAGGGTAGACCCACATTGTAGACAGGTGCACAAGGCTGGAGGACGCACCCCCAGCTGTCCTAGAGCTTGTAACCATGCCATGTTAGGGCTTTTCCCTCCAGTGAGGGATGGGTACCCTGCCATGGATCCAAGGAGCCCAAGGCCAGGGACATCACACCTGACCAGCTGGAGCTCTGGACTGGCTGCATTACAGGTTTTCCCTCTGGGTAGGTAGAGATGGGGACCCTGCCGGTGCTTCCTGGGACCACCACTGGATTTGTGGACAGTCTCCCCAAATTGGGGACAGGGGCCCAAGGCCGAGAGCGGCACCCCGGTCATCCTGGAACTCTGGCTGGGCTACATTACAGCTTTAAACTCCGGGGAGATATGGTGACCCTGTCACGGCTCCCTTGGACTGCCATTGGACTTGGAGATAGTTGACCCACATTGTACACAGGTGCCCAAGGCTGGAGGCAGCACCCCAGGCAGTCTTGGAGCCTGTAACGATGTTGTGGTAAAGTGTTTCCCTCCAGGGGGGTATTATAACCAGCCTGGGTTCCCTGGGACCGTGGCTGGACTTGTGGACAGTCGACCCATATTGTAGACAGGTGTCCAAGGGCGGAGACATCACCCCGACCATCTTGGAACTCTGGCCTGGCTGCATTACTGGTTTTCTGTCCAGGGAGGGATGGGGACCCTTCCAGGGCTCCCTGTTACCACCACTGGACTTGGGGATGGTCAATCCACTTGGGAGACAGGGGCCCAAGGCTGAAGGCAGCAGCTCTGGCAGTCGTGGAGCTCTGGCAGGGCTGCGTTACAGCTTTTCTCACTGGGGAGGGATGGGGACCTGGCTGGGGCACCCTGGTACCGCAGCTGGACCTGTGGACAGTTGACTCAAATAGGAGACAGGTGCCCATGGCCAGTGGCAGCACCCAAGTCCGCCCTGGACCTCTGAATGGGCTTTGCTACAGCTTTTCCCTCCAGTGAGGGATGGGGACCTTGCAACGGCTCCCTAGGACTGCCACTGGACTTGGATATTGTTGATCCACATTGTACACAGATGCCTGAGGCCAGAGGCAGCACCCTGGGCAGTCCTGGAACCTGTAACCATGCTGTGGTAAAGTATTTCCCTCCAGGGGGTTATGATAACTGGCCTGGGTTCCCTGGGACCGTGGCTGGACTTGTGGACAGTCAACCCATATTGTAGACAGGTGTCCAAGGGGGGAGACATCACCCCCGACCATCCTGGAACTCTGGCCTGGCTGCGTTACAGGTTTTCTGTCGGGGAGGGATGGGGACTCTGCCATGGTTCCCTGTTACCACAACTGGACTTGAGGATGGTAAACCCTCTTGGGAGACAGGAACCCAAGGCTGAAGGGAGCACCTCTGGCCGTCCTGGAACTCTGGCTGGGCTGCGTTACAGCTTTTCCCACCAGGGAGGGATGGGGACCCTGCGGGGCACCATGGGACCACAGCTGGACCTGTGAACAGTTGACTGAAATAGGAGAAAGGTGCCCAAGGCCAGTGGCAGCACCCAAGTCTGCCCTGGACCTCTGAATGGGCTTTGCTACAGCTTTTCCCTCCAGTGAGGTATGTGGACCTTGCCAGGGTGTCAAGTGTCTGCTGCTGGGCTTCGATCCACATGGGAGACCGGTGACCAAGAACAAAATAGCACCCCTTACCGCCCTGGAGCTCTGACCCTGCCACGTTAAAGCTTTTCCCATCGGGGAGGGACGAGACCCCCACCGGTTCAACCCATGACTGACGCTGGAATTGGGGACGGTCGACCCACATGGGAGACAGCCGCTCATGGCCAGAGGTAGCATACCCTGCCATCCTGGAGCTCTGGCTGGGCTACATTATAGCTTTTCACTCAAGGTAGGGATGGTAACCCTGCTGGGGCTCCCTGGTACTGCCGTTGGACTTGGAGATGGTCGATACTTTTTCTTTTCCGCCCAGGTAGGTGCACCCATGCATTTGAGGTACTGTTTTTGTCGAGACACCTGTGGGAACGTGGGACGGTAGGACTTGTATTGTTGCTGCCGTATTTTGGTGGTTGCCTGAAAATTGTGCTTTTTTTTCATTGTAGGGTGATTCACGCAAGTCATACCTCTATGGATGCCCACAAGTGTCTTCTTTTCAGAAATGCATGAGGCTCCCTGTTTTCCCTGGTGCCTGTGACACCGCAGGCCCAAATCTGTGGGTTGGCCACAAGCCCAAATACAGTAAAAAGTGGGTTTTCCCAGAGCGTTTGGTGTACCGGTGGTTTACCCTTTTCCCTTTGCGCCCAGGTAGGTGCACCCATACATGTGAGGTACTGTTTTTGTTGGCACACCTGTGGAAACGTGGGAAGGTTGGATATATGTTGTTGCTGGCTTGTTTCGATAGATTCCTGCTGGCAAATGTATGAAAATTGTGTTTTTTCCCTACCTTTTGGACTTTACTTTGGCCCCGTGGATAATACATTCTAGGGTGATTTGGACAAGTCAGACCTCAGTGGATTCCAACTGGTGTTTTATTTTCAGAAAGTCATGGGGTTCCCTGTTTTCCCTGGTGGCTGCGACACCCCAGGCCCAAATCTGTGGGTTGTCCACAAAGCCAAATCCAGTATTCCCCAATGTTTTTGATGTTAGTGTTTCCCTTTGCGCCCAGGTCAGTGGACCCTCACTTTTGAGTTACTGTTTTCGTTGGAACATCTATGGGAATGTGGAAAGATAGGACATGAGTTGTTACCAGCGTTTTTCTGTGGTTTCCTGTTGGCAAATGTCTGAAAATGTTGGTTCTTTTCCCTATATTTTGGACTTTGCCAGACATTGTGGATAATACATTTTAGTGCTATTAGTGCAAGTCAGACCTTTAGATTCCCACAGGTGTTTTCTTTTCAGAAATGCATGGGGTTCCCTGTTTTCCTTCGTGGCTGCGAAACCCTGGGCCCAAATCTGTGGGTTGTTCACAAAAGCAAATACTGTAATAATGTGGTCTTCCCAGGCCCTTTAGTGCACCAGTTGTTTAGCCTTTTCCCTCTCTGCCCAGGTAAGTGCACCCACACATGTGAGGTACTGTTCTTGTCCGGACACCTGTGGAATTGTGGGGAGGTAGGGCATGTGTCGTTGCTGGCATGTTTTGGTGGTTTCCTAGTAGAAAATGTCTGAAAATATTGTTTCTTTCCCTACATTTTGTACTTTGTCAGGCCTTGCGGGTAATACATTCTAGGGCGATTCTCAAAAGTCAGACCTGTGTGGCTTCCAACTGGTGTCTTCTTTTCAGAAATTCATGGGGCTCCTTGTTTTCATTGGTGGCTGCAACAATAAAAGCTCAAATCTCTGGGTGGTCCAAAAGAACATATCCAAATGAAATGTTGTCTTCCCAGGGCGTTTGGTGTACCAGTGGTTTCGCCTTTTCCCTTTGCACCCAGGCAGGTTCACCGACACATATGATGTACGGTTTCCATCGGAACACCTGTGGGAACATGGGAAGATAGGAAATGTGTTGTTGCCGACATGTTTCTGTGGTTTGCTGGTGGCAAAAATCTGGAGTTTGTTCACCACATTTTGGGCTTTGCAGGGCTGTGTGTATTATACATTCTAGAACGATTCACACAAGTCAGACCTCTTTGGATTCCCACGAGTGTCTTCTTTTCAGAAATGCATAGGGTTCCCTGTTTTCCTTGCTGGATGCGACACCCCAGGCCCAAATCTGTGGTTTGTCTACAAAGCCAAATCCAGTCTTCCCCAGTGCGTTTCATACACCAGTGGTTTAGTCTTTTCATTTTGCGGCCAGGTCAGTGCACCCGCACATGTGAGGTGCCATTTTAATCAGGCAATCTGTGAGAATGTGGTAAGGTAGGGCAATTGTTTTATCTTGGTTTTGACAACGTTTTCATACATTTATTACTGCACTTAGTTAAAAAACACTTTAATTTCCCAAATATGACCTACATTTAGTCGCTGCTTTAGGCATTGTATGCCTTTGTAACCTGTGCAAGTCACCTATGCTTCAAAAGGACAGCCTGTGCACTTTAAAAAAATGGATGCTTGCTATTCTTCACCGCATTTGTTTTCCTTATTTTCACATGCTCAGTACGTCTGTTTAGGCAGTCAGCATAAACATCCTGCTTATCATGGCTCCGTTTTTGGCTTGTGGTATTGCTTGTTTTGTGAAACATTATGAAAAATGTATGATTTCCTAACTAGAAGAGTTGTGGGATGTAGCGGTGTATTGCTTTTCTCAATATTCACAGAAGGCATTACTTTGCAAGTCCAAACATGTCCAGCACATACTTTTTTTCTGTCACTTTTCCAATTTTTTCCAAAACTATGGGAATTTTAGGTACATAGTTGCTGCCTGACCTGTGCAAATGACCCCTTCCTGAACTAGGAATTTCATCTACTTTGCAGAGTTTCTATGTTCCATTTGAGCTTCCTTACCTTCCTCTTCCTTTCCGTCCAAGCATGTTCTATTAAAATAAAGGGAAACATTGCCTACCTCTCACAAAACTAATGGTAACCTTATGAAAAATATGTTTTTTTTCTTTCCAACTAACCTGTTCTTGAAGCTTGGAAACTGGTGAATTCAGAATTGCAAACCATTTCTTCCTAGCTCTTAGAAGAAATAAACAGAAGGCTTCTTTGTACATCATTCTATTGGCATTTTCTGAAAAAAACACATCTGGTCAATTTTCAGTTACTTTCTCACACCCCCTACAGCAAATTACTAATCCTTGGCAGTGTTATGCCCGTCTAAATGTGGGGAGAAAGGGGTGCAAATGTGGCCGGGATATCACTTGTATCATAAAAGTTACAAGGAATTGAATGCGACATCCTGAAATGTCCCAAAAAGGGCTCCGCACTGGGAGCAAAAACCCTCAGCAGTTAAGGGGTTAATGGGGCTATATTTCCATAACAAGTTTAACATAAACACAATGATCATGATGAGGCTATTTCATCTCACTGATTGCACGGCTGTTGGAGCCATATGCAGATCGCCTTATGTAGAGTATTCTCTTAGAAGATCTCACTCAGTGCCTGGGGTCCTCAGATATTCAACTTGTATCCAGTAATTACACCTTATTCATTATTCATGTGGCATTGAGCCTGATTAATAGAGCTCGAAGAATTTGAAAAAATGAGATTTATCTGGTTCTCATCCGCCTGCACGATAAGGGCATTGGAAGGACAAATAGTGGTCTCGTGTTAGAGAAGAGCTGGTAATTAATGACACTATGCCTCAGGAAGATCTTCGCAGTAGCGCAACACATAACTTGATATCTAGCTAGCTTTTGTGAGACAAATGATCACATTAGAAACAGGACTTGTTTAACACCATTATATGGTCCCCTTCATTTCATTCAGTGCTTAACAAATGTCAAAAATGATATAAAACATCATTAGAGCAATTATAATGATAATATTTTGTATGTGCAATGAACTATCACCATTGGGTTCTGTTTTATAAATGAAAAAAAAGGTGAAAAGAGTTATCAGAATTGCACTGGAAACAAAAGGCAACGTGATTGTATGCAAAGATGTAGCAATGAAGACACAATATGAGCCTGGAACGTTAAATCAGCCATCTTCCTGGGGTCTCCGACCAGTAATCTGTGATTCTCCTAGCCCTACTCTTCCTGGTCACAGTACTTACCTTTGAGATGTCCACTGCCATCACAGGAACCATATTACAACTTGTATTTGTCCTGCCACTTTTCCACCATCCACGGTATAGATACCTCCCAAATCCCACAATCCCCTCATCAATATTTCCATAATTAGATTCTTGAACCCTCTATTTATTCATTAATGGTGGGACAAGATGATCTTAATTAATGTAAAGAGGAAGTGGAGGATGATGAGTAAAGACGATTATGTTAAGTAATCCAATCATTATCACACCTCTTTCCTAGCCACAATACTTACTTATGAGGAATACCAACACACTTTATAGAACTGGTCTACGAATCAGCGACACTACAACCGCATGATCAGTCACAACCATCACCCTGTGCTAAGTATTATAGCATAAAGTATTGTATGTTACACTCTATGAGAAAAGTCCACAGATGTCCTTGAGTTATAACATTGATAGTTTATTTCCTTTAAGTATGCTGGATACAGCTACATCCTTCTCTTTTAACTAACTGTTTCCTATGTCAGATCATTCTATTCTGGAATGGAATGATCAGACCTCTCCATCTCAACCCGGCATAACAAGATCACAACACATCCTCCCCTTTACACACATTATCCCAAGAGTGTGCATTTTTCAAACCTGTTCAATTTCAATCAACTTCCATGCTATGTCCTCACACTGGTCCTGGTTGGCTTTTCACTCAAATAAGTCCATCATATTTGAATTCGCCATTATACATTGAATATGGAAACTTTGCACAGTATAACTTATGTGTACACCAATATATTCCTCTCTCTTTCTTCTATGATACTGCTTCTTCATTTTGTTCTTCTTCGTTAACAGAATTCTATCATCCACCTGTGTATTGACCACCCTTCTGTCCCTTTTCAATATTTCCTCCAACCATCTATGACACCTCCATCTCTGTGAGATCTGCCCCGATTAGCTCAAACAGTGACTTATTGGATGATGCATGTTTCTTCACTGTGTACGTGTACAACATTTATCAAATCTCTTCCTCCAATTCCATCCTTGATACCCTACTCAATTTCACAGTTTCTTTGATCACTCGATTAAAACGTTGCACCATCCCATTTACCTGTGGATAGTAGAATGGTGTGGTGCTGTGTTTAATACTACTCTCCCTCATAAATGTAGTCATCCTCTCTGAAACAACTTGTGGGCCATTATCTGTGATTATTTCAAGGGGTACAACAAACCTGCTAATTATAATCTCCAACAATTGATTTAATACCTCTGTCCAGATCTCCCTGACAAATTGCACTTCCGTAATGGGTGTAATAGTTTATCAATACCAATGCATACTTCTTCACCAACTTGACATTATGAAATGGTCCCATAATATCTATGTCCTCCCTAGCCCATTGCTCCGTTTGTACGTCTGCAACTGCTAATGGTGGCATCCCAGTAATCAATATCTTGTCAATCATGTTACATTGCAAACATTCCCTAACTTATCTGTCAATTTCCCTATCCATCCCTGGCCACCAACAATTTTCTCTGACTAACTGTTTCGTACCTGTCATACCTCAATGTCCAATTTGCGCACCTGCTATTATTTATATTCTGACATTCTTGGGAGGTATTACTCTTTCCCTCCGCTTCAGTATTCCACTTTCCAACAATATTTCCTCTCCCATTATACAACAAGTTCCTGTGCTTCTGTGCTGATTTTTGGGCAGAGGCCACCCTGCTTGCATGTATTTACATACTTCTTGCATCTCCTCACCCTCATTCTGTACCATCACCATCTCTCTTTGGATATGGTACTACCAGCCAACACACAGTATTCAGCCATGGACAATTCTCCATTTTCCATCATGTCAGACTCATCCTTTTGCTTCCCTGATATAGGTATTCTCAACAAACAAGCTGCCACTTTATGTGTTGTCCTTCCTTAAACTCTATTCCATAGTTGTATTCTATTAGTCTTGACGCTATCCTAAGCAACCTTGGAACCGTCTTCTCTGTCCCCCCAATGGGTACTTCTCACAGTAAATGGTACACCCCATGTAAACTGCCCATAATTTTGCATGCCCCAAACACTAGTTGATGCCTCTCTCTGTATCACCAAATAGGTACTTTCAGCTCTCGATACGGTTATTTATGCTAAACCTATTGTCACTTCTCCCAACTTGTCAGCCTCCTGTATTAGAGCAATTCCTTTGTTGTTTGCATCAACAGTAATTATAGTCTTCGTTTCCATGCCAACATGCACTCCTTCTCCCTCTCAAATGCGATTTGGTGCCTTCCATATATTCAAATTGTTCTGCATTTCTAACAGCTCCAACAAAATACTTCATGAACTTTTTATAAAACGTTCACATTCCCAAAAAGGACATCAGCTCAGTTTTATCCCTAGGCTCTGGTGCTGCTATAATACTGTTTACTAACAATTCCTTTGGCCTGATGCCTTCTTTTGATAACTTATGTCCTAGATAACCTACGTCTCTCTGATATAGTATACACTTCTGCATCTTAACTGTCATCCCACACTTCTTGAGTTTCTTCATAAATTCCTTGAGTTTCTTTGTGTGTTCCTCTTCGACTGTTACTGTATACTAGTATGTCATCTTGAAAGTAAATGACCTTGGGTGTATCTTTAAATAGTTTCCCCATTAACTTTGAAAAACTGAAGCTGCAGAGTCCAGTCCAAAAGGCATCCTATTAAATCGAAACAATCCACATGGTGTGATAAACAATGCGAGCTGCTTACTATCCTCTTTCAATTCAATTTGGTGATAAGTGCTTCTGAAGACTATAGTTTAAAAAATGGTAGCACCCTGCACACTGTGAATTAACTCATTTATATTGGGTAGTGGATGAGTTTCAACTACAACGTTGTTATTGAGAGCTCTTAGATCCTCATAGGTCCAGACACGGTATTTAGTGAAATAATAGTTTTATTTTTACCAGCAAAAAAAAAAAAAAAACGATTTACAAAAACTGCTCTATGACCACACAGAGCGGTCTTTCTAAATCAGCCCCTGCGATGCAAACTTGATCGTGCAAGGGCTGACAGGCATTGCGAGACCCAGGGGAGGAGTCACAGGAGTATCAGGTGTGTGTGTGCGTTTGTGTGTGTGTGTGTGCGTTTGTGTGTGTGTGTGTGTTAGAAAAGAAATATTTGAGAAGGGGAGGGCAAGGAGGGAAATCAAACTGGTTGTGTGTTTCTGTGTGTATGGTGAGGGATTGGGGGAGGGAGGTAGCAAGGAGGAAAGTGAGTCTCGGGGGTGGGGGGGGAGAAAGGCTCCGAATTGAAATATAAGTCCCTCAGCTATGTGCTTTTTCAGCTTCTGGGGGGCCACACAAAATCGACCGCAATAAAATATTATTTTTTTGTGCAGCCATCAAAAAGCAGTAAAATCACTTAGAATCCCAGAAATAGCCTTATGGTCTTAACCAGTTTCATCATTAGAACGACAGGTGCTACCCATTCAGCACCGTCTGCCTCCTCCACAATTGATTCCCTGAGAAAGTCTTGAAGCAACACTTGAAAGTTACTAATACCCTCAGGGGTACTTTTCTTACCCTTCTCTTAAATATTGGTGTCCCTTTCTTTAGTCTAATGTGGTGTTGATATCTGTTCAATGTTACCACTTTCTCTGAGAAGACTTCTGGAAACTATGTCTTGCTCTGGCCAGTTCTGCTCTATGACCAGTATTTGATCTCGGGTACCCAGTTTTAACTCCTTGTCAAACCTAGCTTGGTGTCTCGAATTGAGTATGCCTTTACTTGGTATTTACTTTGCCGACTATTTCTTTAAATGTTAGTTTCTTCACAAACCAAACTAGCATACCTATTTGATGACCTGAGCAAGCACGTGGCATCCTAGCGAGAGGATTTAATGACCCCACTCTCCTTTATAATTCTCCTTCAAGCTGTGCTGGATAATAGTGTGCAACGAACAAGAAACAGCCATTAGCTCAATTGTTATCCCCCAATCTCAATTGTGCTAGTGGGTCTTACAATATTTGTGAACTTTGTCGAGTCTTCATTGGAATCCCACACCGTCAACATATCTTTCCTGTGGCCAGATTCAGTCTTTTCTTCAGGCATGCGATCTCAATCATTTTGCATGAATCGTTCACTTAAGAGTGCTACTTCTTCATTATCTCTCAGATTGGAATTTCTGGAATGTCTATTTCTGCATCCCTTTGCGATGTGTCTCACACATTGAGAATCTTCTGAAGAGCCAGACACTTTTTCGATGTTGCAATATGATCAGTCTCTCTGCACCTGAACCATCTGATGATTGAGTGATTCTTGTTTACTTCTTTACTTGCGTTATTACGCATTGCGTCCGTTCTACTGTCAACAGCACATATTTGTGTGTATTCTGTAATGTTTTAGCACGACAATTTTCTTTCAAATATGAGATAACGTTTCTATGCTTTTGGCTATGCGAATTATTTTATCTACAATGGTTCAGATTCTTCCAATATGCTCTCCCTAATTTGGTCATTTGTGGAATGCACCACCAATTGATCTCTGAGTGCTTTGTTTAAGAATTGTCAAAAATGACATATCACCGCTATGTCCCTAAGGGCATTCACAAATTAATCAATGGACTCTCTGGGAAGTTGATCCCTAGTGTAAAATGTGTGTCTCTCCAAAATGACACTGTCTATATCATTGTCCTGCTACTCCATTCTCGCCACCACCTCCTCATAGACGTTCAAACCTTCCCCATCGTGAATTTCCAATATCAGAGTAAAAGTTCAGCAGACCTCCTGACCCTCTGAACCAAAATTGTACATCAATATTAGCTTTTTCCTACTTGCAGACAATGTGCTCCCATCGGTTGCTTCCAAGTATATGACCAATTCAGCCTTGCATCTATGACATGGTATTGGGAGCCTTCCAGGGTTCTGAAGGCATTTGGGAGATGGATCGAGATGTTGCATGGGCATTGTTATTTATTATAACCTGGAATGGTCTATAAACACGTTCCCATGCGGCTGTAGTCTATTGCAGTGCTTAGTCTAAAAGATTCATGTTCATGATGGAAAATGAAACAGCCTTTTTGTGTCCGTTTTCCCTTTTTTTGGTGTGTTATTTTGTTTTACCTCATTAGCTCATGATTCACCAGCAACTGGCTCTTGTAGGGCTCGTTGCTAAGAGGGTGCTGTGAGCCACTGTTGGCAACAGGCTCATATGCCAGGTTGCTTTGGACACTGGAAGCGCACGTGACTTGGATTCCTTGATGAAGCTTCCCTGGCATCCCGCTGCATGAGTGCACATATTGGCAGGATCTTGCATGTAAATAGATAGAAGTAAATCCAAACAAATGTTCATCCCACCTCAATTCACTTTTCGCGGCTTCCCAGTAGATGAAAGTGCAAAAACTGATTGCACACACAGGTTTGTTGGAGGACCGGATGACCGAGGGTTTCAGGCGATCACCCTGGCAACCACCCAGGATGTAGCTGTTGCAGTCGGCAGAACTTGTTGCCTCTTATTGTATGTTACACTTTATGAGAAAAATACACAAACGTTCCTGAGTTACACAATGGATCATTTATTTCCTCCAAGTATGTTGGATATAGCTACATCTTCCTATTTTCTCAACCAACTCCTTCTTATGTATGATCACTCCATCCAAACCCAACATAACAAGATCACAACACAAAGGCATGCCCCTTCTGTCAAAGAAACCTTGCACTCCAGAAAACACAATTCCATTGCACATGAGGCATAATAATCCACAAGGGTTTTGTAATGTGTTACCAAGATAGAAGGAAATGCCTTCTTGGTTGTGGAACACTTTCCACATCATATGCCATGACTAGATGTACAAGTCCATCTACTAATGCAGATGAATGGTAACTTTTCGTTAGATATATTTTCTGAAGAAGTTCTAGCAAATTCTGTGGTAGCTCATGATGGTGGTAAATAGTGGTATTTATTGTAGCATAGCCCCTCTTATAATGTTGGCACTCTCCTCAGATTATACTCTAACAAATGTCTTCTTTCATCCCGGGTCTTTTGTAATATCAGATACTGGACTTAATACACTTGGCTTGGACAGTAAATTTACATTTACCGTTCAGCAACTTATCTAAGATGCTGAAAAATGCCCTGATGGCAGATCTGCACAGTTGTAAACATGCAAAATGAAATAATACACACTCCCTAGCTTTTCTAACCATAGAATTCACATCAAATAATTCCCATGAAAGTATTCACTATAGCGCACTTGTCTGTGTGTGCAGATTAAATAGAAAATCTGAATGTCACAAATTGCATCAGAACACAAAGTCATTTTTATACAGTGCCTTTATCATGACATGTAAACTTATCAATTACACATGGTAACAGCTGTTCGTGGAATACATTTGCCAGTGTGGATATGAAGAAAAAAAACAATTGCAAAAGACACATCTCAAGAATAGGACAAACTGTAATGAGCCCTGGATACCCGACCTTGAGTTAAAGGACTTAACAGGAGTTAAGTTTTGTGAAAATGTAACTATAAAAAAAACATATGAATTCACAACTGAATATACTTTTAACACTGAAAGATTACACATGAAATGACCCCCTCCTGACTGACTGTCAGACAGACAAATTCATCATCCACTTAATGAACCATAATTACCTATAAGATGATGAGATTCCTTGGACTGCTGACTGTGGAAGACCCCTCTTCTTTGGCTTGCCTTAGGAATTTTCTGATCCTAGCAGCTGCCAGCACAGCCTCAGCCAGATCCTGGACAGGACCTGGATGACAGAGGATCCCTGCTTCCCAAGTCACTCCTGCACGTCTTTCTGCAAGTCTCCACTCACACTCTCTCCCAGCTTCTTTTAAAAACACTTGCTGTCATTCAAGAATAACCCTTCCCCTTGCATAGCACGTCACCTCATCCGTTCAACCCAGTCATTTTCCCCTCGAAAACGACAGTTTTGCCAACCATAACTGAAACATTGCTTCCTGCACACACAATGGTGTTTTCAAAAAAGGCACATTCCATCTTCGCAGCTCATACCATGTTGAATGAAACCACGCAGCTGATCACTGCTTGCACGTTTAACTCCATTGCAGAAGAGCACTTTACCAAACTCATTTTCGGGATATTTCATCTGAACCCATTTGCACTAATTTGTTAATGACATGATATAGATTACTGGAAAGGGTTTGTTAGTTCATATTAGTACTTAAATATAGTACAAGCCAGAAAGATGAAATTTTACCCTGAAGTATAGCATTTTTAAAACATGTGCTCACTGCCAGAGTATGTGCATTTTTTCTCTGATGCGCGTCAAGCCTTTATGATGCTTGTATTTCTACATGCACCCCCTACCACTACATATGCAGGAATCCCCGCAACTCACAGCCCCCAGTTATCCCTACATATGTATCCGTACATACTTTTCCCTACATTTATCAGCTCCAAAAGCAAGAGATTGCCCAACTTTTACAAAATGTCTGTTTCTTTTTAATTTAAGGCAACATTGCCATTCCTTCATCCAAGTGAAGCTTTCTCTTCTACTGTCAAGCTCGCTCTGAAAGCAAGTAGGATGTATACAGACCTGTATCCTATGAAAATCAAAAGTTTCACCTGGAAATAAAATCGCAATATTATGATGAAAGCGATCAGCCCATTAGAAGCCCCAATCTCCCCCTTCCCTGGCAAATGTAATGGCCATTAAGACACAGTGGGGACATTACAAGTTTGTTGGTGTAGAAAATAGGTGACGGTAATAACTTATAAAGGCAATTTTTGGGAATAGGAAACTACAAGTTTGCTGGTGGGTTTGCCTGATTTACTTCCAGTTAAAAGCTGAATGTAAGTCAGACGGATCTACGTGAAATGACCGAATCCAAAAGTCTCAGTCCCAAAAGGCCTTTTTTTTTTATTTCCCATTTTTTTCGCATATGTATATGTGGGGGGAGATGCCCACAGCCCCCCCACCTTACCCAAATACATTTTTATTAACTTTACCCCCCCCACATATATATATGCAAACAAATAGGGGTCGGACTTTTGGGCTTCTGACTTTTTCTCATCAGTAATTTCATACAATACCAAGTCAGACACCCCACTGCCAAAAAACAGCTGGTATTACTGGTACCAGTAATACCAGTATTCCACCCATGAAGTACTGTGGACTACTATGGAAAATACCATACCCTTGCCAGCACATGTAATCTGCTGGTAATAACAGCAGGCCAGGCACCAGTAACGTTACTACCATTTGCTGGTACCCTGGTGGATTCCGTGCAAGGATACCAGCAAACTTGTGATGACCCCCAAAGTGTAAGTATCATACATATGTTATCAATAGTGTCAAGCATCATATCCAAAGGTTACCATGGAACAGCCGTGGAACCAATTAGGGATCCCAAGAGGATTTAACAGACGACATATTTGTTTTCGGGAACAGAGTTTCCAACTCTCCTCTTGTGTTAGGTCTTGCAAAGGATTCCAATGAGCCTATTAGCTGTCCACTGATACCAGCTGGTGTCTCTGACCCAAGAGAAGATCTGGAATTGAACCACTTGACCCATGCAACCATTAACCCCAGAAGGAGAGGGGCCAGTGACTCATTGGTTACTGCTAAAGCAAATGACCTTTGCTTAGAAATCACTGATCAACAGAAAGACATGGCAAGCAGTTGAATCAAGCACCAGGTTTCGGTCAAGACAGTTTGCCATACTAAAGAGACATGCAATACTCCACCCTTTTGCTCTGCCTTGCAAATTTAGCATACATTGGGAGAACCCCATCAACGCAGGAAGCTAACAGTTCCAGAGAAGAGAAGCCTAAACTTTATGAAACTGAGAAAAAAAGGGTGTGTTATCTATTAGAGAGGCAGTGGAAATCAAGCTGCTGAGTGGATCCACCAATGAATTAATGATCCATTGTATGTGGCTGTTAGGGAGAATCCTCTTATAAGGCTAATTTCCCAAACCTAGTGAGTACCCCAGCAACTTTGCTGGATTTTTGGGGTTTGTTTTTTTCTCCTGCTAAGAGTGAGACTCTTTCCTTCCCACTCTTAGGCATGATTTGAGGTATGTCTTTGACTTGGTATGTGCTTAATGGCTATGGGGTCTTTTACTCCATAGGGTATCATCTGTTTTGGTATATGTGTTACACAGCACCCTCAGTGCAGTAACACAGGGGTGTCATAGTGACCCCCAAACATAGACTCTATACCCTGGGACTGACTACTGCCTCCTAGGGCATGTAAGTCACCATTGGCTTTATTAGTCCAAAATTGTGAACACAACCAGTACAAACCACCATATTATGGAAGTACTGGAAGGGGTTAATTAGATTGCCCCTGGGTCTGTTTCCAAGGGGGCACTGTCCAGTCCCCCTTTGTCGAGTTTCTGGCTGGTGGCAGTGGTTACCACGCGAAATATTCCAGCGGAATATTTCCTCTGGGATTTTCCCATTCATTTTAAACGGACCATTTTTTTGGTGCATTGTAAAGATACCGCCGGTTTATTTAATTAATATAAAATCACCGGTTGGGTCTTTTCGCCAGAACTCTTTTACAAAATGGCGTATGTGTCCGTCTCTGTAACTCCAACCAAGGTCGGGCCCTTTGTTCCACTTTTTGGCGGGCTTCTCCACAGAAGCCCTCCAACTGGTGCCACTCTGTCTGGGATTCACAGGATGTGTGGGTGGGGGAATTGGCACCCTGGACTGCATTGCCTTAGCAACCCAAGTCGCACTCTGTCCTGATTGGCCCAGTAGTGAGCCGCCCGGCTCATAATTTAGCATGTATGAGTGACAGCTAGGCTGTTGAATGGGGGTTTTTCTGCATAAATGCAGGGCTTTTGTGACTGGAACTTCAGAAGTCGCCACTGGACCTGAGAAATCCAAAGAGGGGAGAAGCTGAGCCATCTGCAATGATGACACCACCAGTGGAGCCCTGCTGCAACAACCTCACCACTTCCCCGACGACAAGAGAAGATCTTCTGCTGTAAGAGTCTTCTCCCCCTGAGCTGGTGGGATCAACCAGTTCGACATTCGCCTTCCAGGATGTCCCTTCGTCAAATCGCCAGTGTCAAGCACCCGGCGGCCGGATAGCCAGGCTTCAGTCCAGCAGGACCGCGAATAAAAGGAACGCACCTTTTAACTGAACGAACTCCGTGGCTGGTTTCATCCCTGGGCAATGCAACAACTCCAAGTTTCCTCCTCGACAAGATCTTCTCCTTCCCTGGTCGAAAGCATGAACTGCACCCGCTGCCAGGAACAACTGCCACCGCTGGAGCTTCCTCACTTTTAAAGGTACTGTGTTCCACCTGGCCTCCCTTTCCACAGATTGCTAAAGGTGACCCTTAAATCCTTGGCTTTCCAACTGGTTTGGCCCCCAGACCTTCTAACTTTATCTTTCGCATCAAACCAACCTCTTTTGAACATTTTGGCAAAGACTTGAGTGCATTTTTAAACTGTTTGCTCTTGGGCACATTTCGCCTTGCTCCATTTAAAGTGGCCCTGGCCTATGAACTTTGGCTCTACAGTAGACTCTGCCTTCACTAGCTTGCTCTGGTCTTAGAAAAGTGTTGGGAACTGTTTTATTTTCATGACCTGTCTTTTTCTCTCCCTCTAACTTAATTATTGGAGTGCCATCTATGTTAAGCGCTCGCATCTGTTTTTACAAATAGTGGTGTTTTGACCAAGACTTGTCTAAATAATTATTAAGGGAGGTGTGTATACTTTTTCTGATTGTGTTTGAACTTGCTTTGATCTATAGTACTTAGTGTATTTCCTAAAGTGGGTTTTAAAAAAATAATTATATACTTTTGATACCAAGCTCTGGTCAGAGTTTGTTTGCTCCACTGTGTTTTGGCCCTATTGTTTATCCTCTGTATACTACCCTGCTCGGTGGTGAGCCATAATGTAGAATGCAATAATGTAGACAGTCAAAATGCCGAATTTTTTTTTAGAAAACAATAATGTCGAAAACCAATAATGTCGAATTTTTTCTACATTTTTTCGAATTTTTCGAAAAAAATAAATAAATATATATATAATTAAAATGTGTTGAGTATGAGGGGTGAGAGGGTGGTAGGGGGGTGGGACGGTGGCCGGGGGGTGTTGGGTGAGGGGGTTTGGGTGGGGACTCCCCCCTAGTAAATGATACTCTTCTTGTTTATGTATTTATTGATAGTGCTAATTGACATTTTTTTTCAACATTTTTTTTTCTAAAAATTGACTCTTCATTATATGTATTGGTTTTCGACATTATTGTTTTCTACATTTTTTTTTCTACATTTTTGTAAGTCGACATTTTTTTGTCTACATTATGACTATAAACCACCCTGCTCATCTTGAGAGAAATCTGACTGCTCAGCCACAGCTACCAGGTAAATCTGGGTGGTACAGACGGCTACCTATTGGGTTTACTGCTTACTCCTGTAGTCTTAATCTTTTTGCAGTGTTCCCCAAGGGAACTGCACAGGATTCTGCCTAACACTGGTGTACAGCGGTGGGATTTGTATTTAGTATACATTGTAGAGTGCTTCTGATACTTTGGTGCAACTAACCACAAAGCTTAGCACTAAAAAGCTAATTTTCTAACAAGTCAACTATGGAAAGTTACAGCCAGGAGTCCCTTTCTGCAAATACAGATGATTGTTTAAGAGCCCTTTGTAGACATAAGAGTCTTTCTGTAAAAGGCAAGAAAATAGAATTGATTGAAAGATTGTTGGAGAACCAAAGTCTGGGTAGTGGTTCAGAGGAGCCTACCTCCCCATCAAATCTAGCCAACAGTAATGAGGTTAATATGAATCAAAGTGTTGATAGTATTGTTGTAGATTTAGAAGAGGAAGGTGAGACTAATGTAACTGTCCCCACTGGCCCTCTACCTGCTCTACCACCTCAAGCTTTGCCTACTGGACCTTTATCAGGTCCCACACTAAGTCCTGAATTCATAGAACTAGAAAAAATGAGGCTTGAATTAGAGTTCAAGAGAATTAGTGCCCAATCTGAACAAAAGCACCAAGAACTAAGGCTCAGAGAAATGGAGTTCAAGCATGAGCTAGAGATGAAGACATTGTCTGTGGAAAATGCTTCTCTCCCCGGATCCTCTAGGAGTTCCAGTCCCAAAAGACCCCAGATGCCTAAAGAGATTGTGTGGTATGTATGAACCTAAGTTGGATGTGTTAGATTGGCTGGCTATGTTTGAGTATAATCATGGGCTCCAGGACATCACAGGGAATCTGTTGCTTCCTTGGTTGTTCTCTAGGCTCTC
This sequence comes from Ambystoma mexicanum, assembly GCF_040938575.1. Taxonomy (NCBI): domain Eukaryota; kingdom Metazoa; phylum Chordata; class Amphibia; order Caudata; family Ambystomatidae; genus Ambystoma; species Ambystoma mexicanum. The sequence continues at coordinate 358,520,288 of NC_090932.1, read as the reverse complement.
CCCTGTTGCATCTGATGTGGTAATGGAGTTGGGGGAGGTGGATAGAATGGATTATGAATGTGTGAAGCTAGCTCTAATAGCTAGATTTCGGAAGACCCCTTCCTAGTACCTTAAGAGGTTTAGGACCCTCAAAAAGCATGATGGTACCCCTTGGGCTACCTGGGTGAGTGAGGGATGGATTAAGGGTTACAGAGTGAACACTTATGAGGGAATGAGAAATCTTGTTATGTTGGAGTCAATTTATGATGCCTGCTCTCGTGAGCTCAGACAGCACTTGGCTGATTCAAAGGAAATAGATCCCAAGAAGCTAGCTAAGGCTGCTGACTTGTGGGTTGCCAACAGGGCTAGGATGAGGGGAAACAGCCTAAACCGGACTCCAAAGAGAGTTCCAGTAATTCCAATTCCAAAGAGGGCCCCAAACACAACAATAAGGGTAAATGTCTGGGAGCGAGGGGTCAATGGGCCCCTCTCTGCCATCACTTCTCAGTACAAAACTCAGACCAAGTGCCTCTAGTGGTGGGTACGCCCCTCGCCCTTAGGCGATGTTAACTTTGGGTTACATTCGCGTAGAAGGGACCACCGAGCAGGACACGGGGCATCCATTTTTTGTACCCCCTTTTGACTCCATCTTGGTGACCAGGCCTCACTGCGATAGTACAGGACCTATGAAATTCTAAAAAAAACAGAACTATCAGAAAGTGCTCATAAGTCTATTGATTATCTTTATGCACAAAAAGGATTGCTGTTTTTCAAGCTTGTGTCTTCCCGTATGTATATGTTTCATATGATGTGACTGGACTCTAAGGGAATTACTGTAATAACCTACTTGAAGGATACGTCTACAAATAAAATACATTTTTTAGTTTCCGACTGTTACTGAAGAAAACCATGTGGCCTAGATATGTCAGCAAAAGAAAAAAGAGTGAGCCAGACATGTGATGTCATCAGTGATGTCATCAATGACATTTGTGATGTCATCTTTGATGTCCTGGGTGTTAGTCTTAGCAGTGCACGGTGGTGGTGCGAGTTATGGTTGCTTAGCTTACCATAACTGGCGAATTTCAAGGGTTTTTCGATTTTACTTGGAACCATAACGTCCCTTTGACAAAGTTTTTTTACTGAATTTCATAGGTTTTTAGTAGCGCAACTTAACCATAACATCCCTTTAACAACGTTTTTTCACTGAATTTCATAGGTTTTTAATAGCGCAACTTAACCATAACGTCCCTTTAACAAAGTTTTTTCACTGAATGTCATAGGTTTTTAGTAGTGCAACTTAACAATAATGACTTTGACTTTATATACATGTCATATGGAACTGACTGAATCTCTTCTACTGTACTTGATGTCCGCGAACTCATTTAATGTTCGCGGACATGTTCAAAAAACAGTACCACTACCTAAAAACTCTGGGGGGTATGTCTTATTGTTATATCATAACATAGGAACATTTAACAAATTCAAAAAGGAGCACACAAACACATTATATGTACTAAAACATAAGAAATGTAACCCATATATACAACACACTAACCATTCATTTAAATGCACTATGTTCTAAAATGGAATATACCACAAGAAGATAAATTGGCTTCTAACATAATTACCTCACAAACACGACAGAACTGAGAACAAGAGCAGAACCACTGAGTACATAGGACATATCTTACCTGAAATAGTAAGTGTACTTAATTTTACTCATATATTTATACATTTTCTGTATTAGATAAAAAAATATATTATCTTTTTTTTTCTCTCACAGAAATGTCTAGTAGTCTGGAATGGCTAGAGGAGCATTTCCCACATGAAGCAATGTCACAAGATAGTGAAACTAATGGTAAACACTTTATAATATAAACCATTTAATTATTATTATTTTGTATACATTTAACATATATATATATATTTTTGTACAGAGCATACCAAAATAGAAAATACTTCAGAAAAACCTGTTATGGATAACACTTTTCACAGTATAGAAGAAAAAATGGATTTATCGTTGACTAATTTTAATAATTTGAAAACTTTTGTGGAAGATCATTTTAAACCAAAAACCTCGTACCATTGCCCCACATGTACTTGTCCCTCCTCACCATATCCCAGTCAATTATCCCCAAACCCTCTCCATAACCCAAAACGTTTTGATGAGACGTCCATCCCTTCTTCACCAAATAACAATCATGTTGAAACCCTTAATTCTCCTGTTTTTATTTCTGTTTCTGCCTCACCTTCTCTGTCATCAATTATTAATATATGTTAAATAAAGTTTAATTTTTATATTGTGTTGTAAATAGTTTCATTTGTTTTTTTTTAAAAAAACAATGTAGGTGTCTGCGGACAGTGCAGGTGTTCTGAAATGTTCATAAATAAACAAAAATGGAGGTGTCCTGAAGAACACTATACCTGTTTGTACTGTTCGCTAGCAAGATCAAACTATTCTAAGAACACACGCGGTGTCCTGAAATGTTCGTAAAAAAAATAAATTAAAGTGTCCTAAAGAACACTATATCTGTCCGTAGTGTTCGCTATCAAGTTTAAACTGTTCTAAGAACACAATTTGTGTCCTGGAATGTTCGTACGTAAACAAAAATGGAGGTGTCCTGAAGAACACTATACCTGTTCGTAGTGTTCACTAGCAAGTTCAAACTGTTCTAAGAACACAGGCGGTGTCCTGAATTGTTCGTAATTAAATGAAAATGGAGGTGTCTTAAAGAACACTATACCTGTCCGTACTGTTCGCTAGCAAGTTGAAACTGTTCTAAGAACACAATTGGTGTCCTGAAATGTTTGTACATAAACGAAATTGGACGTGTCCTGAAGAACACTATATCTGTCCTTACTGTTCGCTAGCAAGTTTAAACTGTTCGAAGAACACAGGCAGTGTCCTGAAATGTTCGTTTCACATGTGACGCATTTTTAATTAGTTCAGGACCCGAACGGTGTCCGTAGAACATCAACGCGCATGCGCTAGCCAATCTCCGTGCATTTGGTGTCCTGCGGACATGCGCTTCCTTCGTGGACTTGTTCGCAAACGGATCATATGACCGCGCCCACGCTGATCGCGTGTTCTGAATGCGGACACTTTTCGTGTCCCCGAACAAATTAAAAGTACATTTTCAATTAATCCATAATATTTTTCAATAAAATCTCACCATGGCACAAGTGTTCAATCTGTCCGCAGACAGCGTGCATGTCCGCGGACTGCGCACAAGCACCCCTATAAAAGACCACGCCCTAGAGCTTATTCTCATTGTGTTTCTGGCTATTCTTCAGAACACAGTGATTTTTGCTGCCACCTGCAGATTACACCATCATTGAGATGGCATCCCTGGCTGCTGAACTGCCACCTGGTGCTGCATCTGCTTCAGCACCACCCCCACCCCTCCACCACCACCACCTCCCCAAGGGCCTGAAGAGGGGAACAGGAGTGAGGATGCAGAGGAGGAAGAAGAGGATGATGAGAATGAGGTAGAGGAAAACCCTACTACCTGCACTAGGCATGAGTCTTGGGCGTGGCGGTTATTTACCATTCATGGGAATGTTCCTAAGGCTCGTGCAAACTGTGTTACCTGCAATGAGTGCAAAATGATACTCAGTCGCGGGAAGCACAGTAAGTACAGCTTTGGGACCACTACTATGAAACAACACCTGAGGTCATTTCACTCGGGGGCTATTCGCAGGGTTGTACCTTGCGGCTGATGACCCTTACCTTTTGAGGGTCACAGTTGTATGTATGTACTGTGACACAGTACTCTGCAGGGGGGAGCGACTTTGTAGTGCTTTTGAGACTATCGTCTCAGAGCATGAGAAGATCTGCTCACTACCCAAATAAAACCCACTCTACATCTTCCTCTCTCACCTCACCCTTTCTTATCCCTGTGGTTGGTGTCCCCCCCTTTGCCTTCCTTTCCCCTCCTCCCCTAGTGTGTTGTGTATAAAAAACCAAAAAAATACAAAATATCAAAAATCAAAAAAAAAAATAAGGCTCTTTTCAGAGCCGCCTTTCACAGTTAAAAAATAGAAGTGAAAATAAATGAAGCAGGGCCCTTTGTATTTTTTAGATGTCCGCGGACAGTTCGCGAACATTTAAAAAATTGGGTTGCTACCCTATCACAAACATTGCAATTTTCTCTTGGAGGAAAAGAGCCTTTGGGAGGTGTTTGTAAGTCAAAAATTATAAATGCTTAACACCTACTTCAAAATGGATGTTGTAATTCAAAAAAAGGTCGCAATGCATTTTGTACATTTCTCCAAAAAATCTGATTGCCACCATAAGTAAGATGGACTCCATCTTTGCGAAAAATGTTTGTACTACGAAACAGAATATTTTCATTGTGAAAAGAAGACATGCCAAAATCTTTTAGAAAGGCACAAACAGTTTTATTAACATTGCGCCGTGCTTTTTCCATTTGTGGACCAAATGAAGAAGAACGAAGCCATATGTGTCTCTGCGCAATCCGTGAAAATATCACTTGAGAATTAGGAAACATGTCCATAACTTTCCCAAGTCCTTCTTTCATAGCAAATTGCAAATAAATTCCAGTCACATGTCCTAAACTGTTCCCTCCACAATGAATTCCAATTATGTCTGGATGTTGCTCTGTCTCTAAAGTAGCACAGGGAGGTAGCAAGTCCAACCACTTCATTCCACGTACTCCATGCCAGTGTACTTCCACATGTGGGAATCCAAGATCTACAGCTACTCCACAGCTTTCTGCATGCACCTTCAACCAATATATCCATGAATCTCCCAAAATCCATACAATCTTTTTCCTAAAACACACAGACATAGCTATCTGTTTTTCTTTCAGAAAAAACAGTATATGAGAAACTCTCTTCTGGCACAACACACCCACTAAACTTTCCTGACCAATCCCTTTCAGTACTCATTCCCATTTGCATGACTTCTGAACCCAAAAATCCCCGGATGTAACTCCCGATGTCCGCGAACTACTGCGAACTACCGCTATGTCTGCAGACATATCGTAACATGAACAGCCCTTCTACCATTTCCACTTCACTCTCTGTGCCATTACCTCATTGGATGTAGCTAAGAAGTCACATGACCATGCACCAATCACATTCAAGACCTCTACATCTAACTGCATCATCATAGCCCAGCACTGCAAATGTACTGTGAATCTCTCTGAGTACAAGTGTCATATCATTGGCAAGCACCATCTACCAGAAATACTGTACAAGTCTCCAAGATTTGTACTTGCAACTCCATGCATATCCATATGCATGAACACAAACTTCAGGTATGCATATTTTCTGTACATTAGATGAGCACATTTTCAAACAGACTTTTAGCTTGTGTAATCTGTCAAATGAATTTACTGTATTTTTTTCAATTTCCTAAAATCAACTATCACTTATAAACCTTTATACTATTTGCTTTCTTTATACACACACACTCAAATCATGTTAAACTAACATTTTTTAAATGAAATATATAGACTACATATATTCAAACAAAATTGTATGCAAGCACAATCTATGTTTAAATCTTTAAAAAAAATACTTATACAATTTCATATTTTTTTGTTTTTATTTATTTATTTACTTAATTACTTTAATTTAGACATGACATTGAGGCGCTATTACCTAGAACAGCTTAGTTACAGAAATAGTGGTATTCACTGGTATATTATAAATTTCACAAGACATAGTAAAGATATTTTTTTTGCTACAGTTAGTCATTCAATACAATTTGTTCATTAAGAACATATCATATGTACTGAACTGATGCAATGTATCTTATGTAAATAAATTAGTTTAATGGTTTGAAAGAAGGCGCTGAGGATTTCAATTAAGAAAATCAATATCTAAAAAAAAACAGTGCTATATACAAACAAAGTTAATAATTTGAAGCTTTTACAATTGCAGTGAAGACCAGTCTCCTGAAAAGAAGCAGCCGAATTTGAAGAACAAAGAAGAACTAAGAAGTGACCTGTTAATTTAAGAAAAAAAGTAAGTAGAATATCACCATAATATTTGTATTATTACTCAAACATACTGTAAGGTTAATACAAGCTATTTCTGTGCCTAAAAATAGAGATTGTGTACCATTTTGTCCAAACATCTCCATGTCTTAAACAGCGATTTACAGCCAGAATGGCCCACAAATTCCCATTTTTGGACACACAAATTACCCAACTGAACCGCTACAATTTTCATATTATAGAACAAACAACTGTTTTGATTGTATACATTAGATTTACTATTTGTACTTTTCCACACCACTAGCTTACTTTTTTTGGTCATCCGAACCCCAGTTTAGTAACACATTAATTCAAGAATACCTATCCCTACTAGTTTTAGTTCCCAATGCACAATCACACACCATTACATACATCTTTATCATCTTACTCAAACACTCATGCACACAGCACACATACATTGCAGAACACCCCAACCCATACCTTCTTTATTTTTTTCAACAGACCCTAAAGAATGCCTACGAAAAGTCAAGTCCGCAGAAAGCAACGCAAAAGTAGAGCAAATGAAAATAAAAGTGTCCAACATAAGCATCCATCTCTAGCAGAATTTGTAAAAAAAGTTTAAACAAAACAGCTAATAGAGTCATTTAGTGAAACACAAGAAGTTTCAAGTACAAACACTTTGCCTCCTCTATCAAAATGTAAAACAAACCAAAAAACAATTAACAGAAATTCAGCTATCACTACAGATAAAACTACTTCTTTAAATTGTAATATAGTGCAAAGTAAGCATACCAAAAAAAGTATTTTAGCCAAAATGTACCGTCACAAAGTCCTTCAAAATCTTATAAAAACAGGATAGAAATCAGGTTCAATGCTTAAAACCTATCGTAGGAAATTAATCTTAGAAGCGTTGATGGACAGTGCAATTCTTCTCAAAAGAAAGTTATTTATTTTACTGTTAAACAAAATGAAACCACTAACAAAACTAATAACTAAATTACAAAAAAGACTTCTCAATAAGCAAAATGTCAACAGAAAGAACTTCTTAAGTATCTGTGGAGGTGAATGGAATCACACTACGAGCACAGAACCATATTTTAATGAAGAAGCGTGCAAACAAAAGCAAACAAATACAATTGTCATACATAGCAGTGGTCGAGGTTAACCATAAAAAAAGTGAATAATACCATAATGGAATAAGAAGTACTCCTTACAAAAATATGCCCTGAAAACTTAGAATTACCCCTCCATTCAACTGAATCAGAACGTCTAGTGTACAAATGGCCATGCACGTCAATGTGTAACATTCCCAAACAATGTTTCAAATCTTTACGCCAATTCCTCAATAAATATGTAAAAAGCAAAGACAAAATCAAAATTAAATTACTGCAAAATATGGATACCTGTCCAGTGTGCAAGTACACAGGACTACAAGGACATTCATTAGCCTGCATTACAGGACCTACTTGTGAAACCACTTTCCATGATATCAAAAGGATATCAACACATCATTCAACTATAAGAAATCTAGACTATAAACTGTACTATGCTAAAAGTCCTGCTTTAGCACTAGCAAAGTTAAATAACATCCTTCTACATGGTACAGCGAAAGACCTACTTGAAGAAATTGACTATATCCAGAAAAAATATTTTGGAAGTGAAAGCCATTTACAGAATGAAATAGCTTTAAACCAATTAAGCAACAATTCTACACATGGCAACCTTTTGCTAAACAAATGCAAAAAAGAAATACTAAAATTTAAAAGTACATCAGCTGAAGTACCAAACCATGTATGTGTATGCTGCCGTAGAACTTTTTATAAAAGTAAAACAAAAAATGTAGACCTATCATACAAAATAGAAGACAATGACGATTCTAAATGGTTTGAATTAGCTCTCTACCTTGTAGCAGAAAACAAATACGAAATAACTGAGCCCTTAATACTTTGCAGTTACTGCACTACAAAACTTGACAACAGCCAAACTCCTTCACGTGCTATCACAAATAATTTGGAATAATACCCAGTACCAAATTCCCTACAACAACTTAATTTATATGAGAGCATCATAATTCAAACAGTACACCCATTTCAAGCAATAATACGCCTTCAACCAAAAACAGCAAAATTACCTCCGTCTGAATTGGTAAAACGCATTCGTGGAAAAGTAGTTTATTTACCATTAGATCTAAAAGAAAATGTGCATACTCTAGGAGTGCAACGTCCAATGCAGCAATCTTTAATTATCTTAGTAAATGGAGTACCTACAAAAGACAAAAAAATATGGCAACAGCTGGTAGATTTATATAAAGTTAGACAAGCCTTCCAATATCTTAAAGAGAATAATGAATATTACAAAGAAATTAATATTGAAGAAAACTTGAAAGATACAACTGAAATAATTCAAGAAACACAAGAAGCTGGTCAATTTGAGCTGCTAGTTCCTGCTACAATATCAAATACTTTAGACCATTATAAAATTCATCCTTTGCACTCTAAGGAGACCGTAGAAGATGTACTGGAAACATACCAAATGCGTCAAACAAAAGGATTGCCAATCAGCATATGGGAAAAAGTATAGAAGCACGTGCTTTTCCTCTACTCTTTCCTACTGGCAAAGGAGGATGGTATGATGATAGACCTATTGAAATATCAGCTTCAGAATACCGCTCATTACGGATGTATTCTGAAGATCCCAGATTTAGACAAAATGTGGAATACATATTCCACCTACTCTTTGAAAGTGAACTAGCAACTTTATGTTACAGAGTTGCACACATATTAAAATCAGGATCACACTTTTAAAATATGACAGCTACACAATTATTAGAAAAAGTGAAACAAAAGGATGAGGTTTTACAATCAAATATTACAAATCTATTAGCAAATATGCGTGGTACTAAAGAGTACAGGTTTTGAAGTCATGGAGATGTACGTTGTATGATCAGAAACCTTGGCCCACCCACTTGGTTTGTTACATTAAGTTGTGCAGAATATGCATGGGAAGATTTACATGATTTCCTACACATATCAAATAAAAACAAAACAAACATAGATATACTAACACCTGGAGAACTTTGTTCTTTGGATCCTGTTAATGTTTCAAGATACTTTCACCATCGCTTCATTGCTATGCTACATTTTATTTGTAATAAAACTGTTCCTCCCCTTGGAGAAGTGCAACACTTCTTTTTGAGAAAAGAATACCAAGCCAGAGGAGCACCACATATCCACATGCTTTTATGGATTAAAGATGCTCCTAAATGTGGTCAAGACAGTGATGCCACTGTTTTACAGTTTATTGAAAAATATGTCACTTGTGAAATTCCATCAGAAGCCACAAATAGTGATCTTCATGCACAAATTTTACAATTTCAAAGACACAAATGTGGAAAATATTGTCGTTGCAAATACAAAAACAAAGGGAAATACTACATCAAATGCCGATTTGGTTTCTCTAGACCAGTTACAAATACAGGTCAAGTGAACAACCTCATGTCTTCAGTTAGACATAGTGTTAAAGGTAAGTCACCTAAAAATACATATTACATAAAAAGAAAAGAAGAAGAAAAATATATCAATGATTATAATACAATCATTGCCCACTTATGGAATGTAAACATAGATGTGCAGTACATTGCAGACAATTCTACTGCAGTTGCACGATATGTCACAGCATACTTAACTAAAGCAGAAAAGACAGAGCTCCAAGACCTCTGGAATGACCTGTCATCAGATAAAACAGTGTCTCAGAAATTATACAGCTTGGGCATAAAAATGCTCACCCATAGAGAATGTGGATCATATGAAGCAGCTGATCGTTTAACTAGTACTGCATTGTATGGTAAATCTGAAAATATAGTATGGCTAAGTCTTGGTCCAGCTAAATCTAGAAAAAGAGTTCTAAAATCATATGAAGATATAGAAACAATAGCCAAACGTGATCCCAAAAGCCAAGACATTTTAAAAAACAATGTATTGGACACATACTACCAAAACAGAAGTAATACTTTGGAAAACATGTGTGTATACCACATAGCCCAAAACTACACATACAGAAATAATATGAAACCTGATGAAAAAAAACGTAAATATAGAGTGACAAACTGTGAAGGCAGCTTAGTTAAACTCACTAAACCACATTTAATTAATCATATCAAGTTGTCATTAAAGACTCCTCAACATAAAGAAGTATATTACATGTCCCTGCTACAACTCTTCAAACCATGGAGAAAAGAAGAACAAATACTAGATAACTATGACTCATATGAGGATGCTTTCAAAGCAAATGAAAGCACTATAACTGATGTAAACTTTACACAATACAAAACAATGTTGCACAATGAACAGCAACACGAAGAAGAACTCCAAGCCCAACTAGATAAGGACACTCCTGACAGTAGTCAACCTTCTGTAACAGGAAGCCAAGAACCACTGGGAGAACCACTAATAATAAATGAGGCAGAATTAGCTATGATAGAAGTAGAAAACACCATGTATCAGTATGAAGATAAATAAGACTTAACTATACTACAAGCAAAACTAAACAATGAGCAACGTAGCATTTTTCAAGAAGTAACAAAACAAATTGCACATGGTGTAAAACATGAAAATAAAGAATGTTCCTGCCATAATGATAAACCTATACTACTGTACGTCAGTGGTGAAGCTGGTTCTGGCAAAACATTCCTAATCAAAATCATTAGTAAATTCCTTCAACAATTGACAAACAACAAACTGTCAGCTGATGTCACTGCCCCCAAAGGTTTAGCTGCCTACAACATAGGTGGTGTTACATTACACCGATTACTGCTATTACCAGCAGAACACCAGAACAAATTAGACTATTACAAACTTTCTGCAGAAGCTGCAATGGAATTACGCAGAGTATTGAAACAAATGAAAATGCTACTAATAGATGAAGTGAGCATGGTCTCCAACCTGATGTTAGCTTTGATTCACCTCAGATTACAAGAAGTACTCAAAACACACTATGAAGAGCTCTTTGCAGGAAAACACATTATTGTTTTTGGAGATCTGCTTCAATTAACACCAGTAAAAGGTGAGCCTATTTTTAAAACATTAGGACACAAATTCTGCCGTAAAACGATTGGCAGCATTGGAAATGTCAACTTTTGGAAACATTTCCAATACAGAGAATTAACAGAAAACATGCGGCAATCTGCAGATCTCACTTATGCCAACATTTTAAAAAGTATCAGAGTTGGTATACCTTCTAAAGAAGCAGAAGCAATATTGAAAACCCGGCACATTAATGCACCTTATGGCGATAATGCATGTGCTACAGATGTTATGGAACAATTAGCCCACAAAAATGTCAATTGTATGGCCTTAATGCCAACTCTTGCAAGCTGTTTCAAATTCAATGAAATCATGCTAAGTAAAGAAATGCAACCAATCATGGAAATCAGCGCCACAGACAAACTAGATGTACATGGTATGACACTACCCATGTGTGACCAAGCCACAACAAGACTAAATAGTTTAGAAAAATCTATCTCAAACACAGCAGGCTTAGAAAAGATATTAAAATTATCCTTAAATTTCAGAGTAATACTTAAACATAACCTTGACATGGACCAAGGACTAGTTAATGGAGCAGTGGGTACAGTTGTTGGCTTTCAAACATACCCACGAGACAACAAAATTCAGTTGTCAATATACTCTTTGACAAACTTTCAGAAGTAAAAAGGATAGGATGCTCAACAGCTAGATTCCTTCTCTTCAAAGATATGTATGTAGACAGAGAACAATTTTCTCTAACTCTTGCATACGCAGTCACGATTCATAAATCACAAGGTCTTACCCTAGACAAAGCAATGATAGATATTGGTAACACAGTCTTTAAAGAAGGCATGAGCTACGTAGCACTATCACGCTTACGTACACTTGACGGTTTATATCTAATCAACTTTGATGCAAGTAAAATAAACGCTGATATTCCTTGCATTTTAGAATACAATAGACTTCACTCACTATACACCCCCCACCTAAACACATATTCTGTTCCACAAAAAGTAAAATGTTATAAAAGAAAAATAAATCAAACAGAAATGCAACAGGATGTCACTGCAAATCCTCCAAAGAGAGTAAAAGAAACTCATACTTCATCAAGTACCACAAGCAAAAAAGAATCAATTAGGGAAAGTAAACCAGGTACTTCTTTTAAGAAGGAAGACAAACTCCAAAAAAAGCAGTTAGATACAGAGCTACCTGGACCATTTAAATTCTCAAATATAGTTGGTGAAAGTTGCTACGCAAATGTAGCAATGAATATTCTATTTCAATTACCACCAATTGTTGACAACATTTACTTGCACAGTACAGACCCATTGTGTTTGCAAATGTTAATACTTCACAGAAATGCAGCAAACAATCCTGACAACACGTATACTGTTTATGGAATAAGACAACAATTGGACTACTGTGCTGGAATGGTGAAATTCACTATAAACTCACAGGAAGATCCACACAAATTTCTAATGTACTTACTACAAGTACTGGAAAACAAAAACATACCTATAAATGAAATCTTTCAGATTTCATACATGTGGAAACATACATGCACTCTCTTCAACAATGTGACACAACAAGAAATCCCCAATGAACACTTCATATATATACAATACCAAATTGTGAATCCATTCCATTTCAGCGACTTGTACAAAATGCAAACCATGGTAGATTATGCTCTACCTGCAATTCAGATAATCGCTCCACGTTAGTAATACAAACACATAGTAAATACATAATACTAATGCTTCTACGTTACAATGCAGATGGTACCAAAAACAACTGCAAGCTGACTGGATTCACACATGGTCAAATATCACTTGGTAAGAAAACCTTCACAACAATAGGTATAATCTACCACGCAGGAGCCACAACCAATTCAGGGGACTACACTGCATATATGAAAAAGAAATGTGGATGGTTTGAATGTAATGATAGTACCATTACTCTAAAGCAGAGATTACCAGCAAATCTTACAAACGCTTATTTGATGTTCTTAAAACCAAAATTTGATAACTAAACTGTACTTAAACCCTAGGTTAACTTGTGTTAAAAAAATATAAACTGTTAGAATACTCCAAAAGCTATCTAAGTGCTCAAAGGTTCTACAACAACTAATCAGATAAATGAATACCACTAAATTAGATAAAAAAATACACAGTTAGAATACGCCAATTGGTATCTAACTGTCCCAAAATTTAACAATATCCAAATAGATAAATCAATACCACTAAAATATATCAAAAAATAGACAGTTAGAATACGCCAATTGGTATCTAACTGCTCCAAAATTTTATAATATCCAATTTTATAATATCCAAACAAATAAATAATATGTTACTGCATTAGCCAGAAACAACACTGAAAACAAACAAATAAACTGTAGCATAACAGAAAAAGGTTTTTTTTAATCCAACATGGATTTTTTTTTCTCCCACAGACCCAATGATTTTAGCAACAAATACAGAAACTGAGCAAATTGCACAGTATTCTGATTTGTAATCTACTAAATATGAGGGTCCAAAAAAAAAAAGTATGTTGATTATACAATGTAATAAGTCATTACAAAATACTAATACTAACATGCTATTTTCTTTTATCACAGAAATTAACAAGAAACACATGTACTCCGGTTACTAGACCAAACAGTAAGTATACAATAATAAGGAGAACCATAGCAGCATATCACATCCATAGTATCTAATACCTTTGTTCCTTATACATTTGTTTTTCACCCAAAGTTATAAGCAAATATGAATGTGATATGCTGCGGTGGTTGCTGCCAGGGCATAGAATCTTGGGTGCATGGCACCGCAGTATATCACATCCATAGAGTCAAACATTTCAACTATGGTCTATGGAAACTTTTAATGTCCGCGGACATTATGAGTGTTCTTAGAACACTTTCAACTTGCCAGCGAACAATACAGACAGCGTTTTCAGGACACCCCCTATGAACATTTCAGAACAACGCGATAGTTCTTAGAACACTTTCAACTTGACAACGAACAATACGGAGAGTGTCCTCAGAACACCCCCATTTCGTTTATTTGCGAACATTTCAGGACACCATGAGTGTTCTAAGAACACATTCAAGTTGACAGAGAACAATACAAACAGCATCTTGAGGACACCCCCTACGAACATTTCAGAACAACGCGAGAGTTCTTAGAACACATTCAACTTGACAGAGAACAATACGGACAGCGTCCTCAGGACACCCCCATTTTGTTTATTTGCGAACATTTCAGAACACCGCAAGTGTTCTTAGAACACATTCAACTTGCCAGCGAACAATACGGACTAAGCCTTCAGGACACCCCCTACAAACATTCCAGGACACCGCGAGTGTTCTTAGAAACGTCTTCAGAACACCCCCATTTTGTTTTTTTGCGAACATTTCAGGACACCGCGAGTGTTCTTAGAACACATTCAACTTGACAGAGAACAATACGGACAGCGTCCTCAGGACACCGCCATTTTGTTTATTTGCGAACATTTGAGAACACCACGAGTGTTCTTAGAAGCATCTTCAGAACACCACCATCTTGTTTATTTGCGAACATTTCAGAACACCGCGAGTGTTCTTAGAACACATTCAACTTGACAAAGAACAATACGGACAGCGTCCTCAGGACACCCCCATTTTGTTTACTTGCGAACATTTCAGGACACCGCGAGAGTTCTTAGAACACATTCATTTGCCAGCCACAACCACCCATTCATATTTGCGAAAATGTCAGGACACAGCAAGTGTTCGACAACGTCTTCAGAACATCACCATTTTGTGTATTTGCAAACATTTCAGGACACCGCGAGTGTTCTTAGAACACATTCAACTTGACAGAGAACAAAACGGACAACGTTCTCAGGACACCCCCTACGAACATTCCCTGGACACCGCAAGTGTTCTTAGAAACGTCTTCAGAACACCCCCATTTTGTTTATTTGCGAACATTTCAGGACACCCCGAGTGTTCTTAGAACACATTCAACTTGCCAGCCACAACCCCCATTCATATTTGCGAACATTTCAGGAAACAGCGAGTGTTCGACAACGTCTTCAGAACACCCCCATTTTGTGTATTTGCGAACATTTCAGGACACCGCGAGTGTTCTTAGAACACATTCAACTTGACAGAGAACAATACAGACAGCGTTCTCAGGGCACCCCCTACAAACATTCCCCGGACACCGCAAGTGTTCTTACAAGCGTCTTCAGAACACCCCCATTTTGTTTATTTGCGAACATTTCAGGACATCGCGAGTGTTCTTAGAACACATTCAACTTGCCAGCTCGCGCACCATAACTGATAAGCGTATACCACAAGGTATTTTTTTCATCAGCTAACACTTTAGTTGTGGATAGTATTGTATCAATATATGTTGTTTTAGTATTCCTCTCAAACTCACACTTATATCGTATTCTCTAGAGTGCTTTGCTGACTCTTGATGAACGTTGAACAGAAGTTACACAGTGTTTAACGTGAATTAACCCCGAATATATCAGGCTTCCACGCGTTCAAATATTTTCTCCAGCACTTGCCACTCCTCTTGTACACTCCACAGGTACTACATTTCTTCTAGTGCCTAGGGTTGAACTTACCTTTCATCATAGTTTGATTTCTACTCACTTGCTCCTCATTTTTGTTGCAGCTGTGTCTTCCTCTTGACTACAGCAAACTATATTTCCCGTGGAGGATCTACACATCACTTGATTCACCACCAAGGATCTCTATCTGCACCCGATGCCCTCGAACACTTTGCTTACTGGTAATTATACTTTCTTATATCTTGTCTATATGGCTCCTTTAACTACCTACATTCTTTCTAAACACTTTTGAACGACGACTTCTCTTGCACTGGACTCGAAACGTCTCTCTGAACCTCTTCTCCTCCCCTCACCCTGAATTTAACTGGGAATGAATGTGCCCTTGTGGTACTAGATTAATTACAATTTCTCTGACAATGTAGTCTGTTCTGGCTCACAGATGAGACTGAAATTTACAGCATGAGTTTAATGAATTACCTCAAGGTATAAAAAACTTGTACAAACGTTCTCCCCTTTGTTTTTTTCCTTTTGTATGAAGAATTCAATTTTGGCCATATGAAGAAGAGGAAAGTATCCTCGAAATGCTTCGCCACATGAATTGGATTCCACCATTGTTTCAAATTTATTGTGACCTACTATTGGACTGCTTTGCTTCTTGAATTTGTAAATGTTTCTCCTTTTGAAATATTGTGTATTTGACACTTTAGATATAAACATTTGCTATAAAAACACACAACTGAACTCTTTGGTTTATATGTTTTTTGTATCAATATGAGAAAACAGTAGTGGACTTAGTCCAAACATCCTAAAGTGTGCAGGGGACGGGAGGGTTCGCTTGTTGAATCCTCATTCCAATTGTCTCTTGTTTGTAGGGGTCTTGTGGCATGGCCTCAGTTCCTACCCCTCACCTAAAATTAATCTACAGCATCTCTTAAATGTATGTTTCATTGCCATTTAATTTGAGGTGTGCATCAATAATCAACCTTTTTCTGTTCTCAGAACAGTTTCAGCTTGCTTGCGAACAAAACGGACACATATTGAGTCCTCAGAACACCCCCCATTCAGCTTATTTAGAACATTTCAGAACACCTGTGATGTCCGCAGACAAATCGAACACAAAAAGAACAACTAACACATAAAAAAACACAACTTTCATCCTATCTCATACACTCCCACCCTCCCCAAACACTCCTACACACCAACACACCCTACTAAATACACATTTTGAACAAAGTTTCACCGCGCTGTCCGCAGACGTCCGCGAATCCAAGATGGCGGGCGCTACCGAAAATCTGACGAACTTCACGCTCCACGCCATCCAATCAGCGAACACGTTGCATGTCCGCGGACATCACGCAAGCCGATTGGCCAATCAGGACACTGTCTGCGGAGCGAACATGAAGTGTGTCCGTGGACCGAACACAGATATCATTAGCGTGATTTTGCAAATTTGGTGAAAATCCGTCCACTAATTGTTTTTTACCTACTTTTTGGTCATTTAAAAAAAACTACTGGACGGATTTTCACCAAATTTGCAAAATCACGCTTTCGGGACCAAGCCGCTGCTCTTGGTCCAAATTTGGTGAAAATCCATCCAGCGGTTTGGGCTGTAGATGCGAGCAAAAACATTTTCCCATTCAGTCTATGGGAAAAAAAAAAGTTTTGGGACCCCCCCTATAACTGTGCCCCCCCTGGACGAATCCTCACCAAACTTTGCAAAAATATTCAGAGTGACCCAAAGACTTGTTTTGCAAGGTTTGGTGAGGATTCGTCCAGGGAGAGCGAAGTTATAAGCCACCCAAAAAGTGCTCTTCCTATGGAAACACCAACTTAACTACCGTGGCCATGTAATATATATATATATATATATATATATATATATATATATATATATATATATATATATATATAGATACATATATGTGCATACAAACTACAAGTAATTGAGAAGATTTGTGGTGTATTGTCCAGCTAGAAGGAAAGAAAGACCAGTGAAGAAGTGATTAAAGGGAAAGAGAGGTTGAAGGGCAAGTACAGACAAAGGGAAAGAAGGGAAAGAAGAAAAAATATCGTCATGGGGGAATAACACCACTAGCACATATTTGTCAGCATCTTCCGTTATACAGTGAGAAGATACAAAAATACCACGATCAATGGTTGACAGAGATAAAAGGATACAGTGTGACGCCAATTTGGCCAGAAGGTGGGTCATTTGATAAAAGGGTGTTAGATTTACTATCCACACACTTGTTAGCAAGGTATAAGGGGAAACAACTACAGAATAGAAGAGAAGTACTAGACTTGTGGCGAATGTTTGAAGAAGTTACGCCTACAGCAGAGGTAAATAAAGAAAGAACGAACGAAACACAGAAAACGCAGGAAGAGGTAAGCGGAACGCCAAATGGCGAGTGCACAACCACTACAGCTTAAGTCGATACAACCGAAATATATCCTTTAATGTCAAGGCCAGCAGTAGGATACAGTGAGCCCCTGTACATACCAGCATGTCCCACCCCCGCACCCTCAACCGGAGCAGTTGCCACTGCACCGCCACCCTGTGATAAAGGAGGTTTGTATGGCCCAGCAAGTGCACCCCCGTGAATTTGGCACACTTCACTGGAGAATTAGACCGCCAGCTAGCGCATGCACAGATGGAAATAACGCGGCTAAGAGCATTGTGCGATAGAGGCCAAATGCTGCCAGGGGGAGGAGAGGTGCCACCATTATCAATGGCGGATCTAACCCCAACATTGAGCACAGCTGATCTGCCTGCCACGCCCGCCAGCCCCTCCTCTCCTGCTTTAAAGGGAGAGGAGGCAGACCGGCAGGCGAAGCCGCAGTCTGGCGAAGGCCGTTGGGAAAGGCCGACGCCGCTCTCTGCAGCTCTCCGCTGCTCGACGGCGCGCAAGGCGCCATTATGCTGTCCCACACAAGGTAATGCCACTTGCCTTAATATCTGCATGTCCCACTCATCATGGGGGAAGGCCCTCCCTACTACTTTGCGCACAGTGCCGTGCAGCTTCAGAAACGCACGACTCCGGTCGCGCACCCGCCCCACCATCACCTACACCCCGAATATAGTAGACCGTAACCTAAAGGTAGGTCTCAGATGTTTGCCACCGTCACGCAGGCACAACTCTAACTCGACTTACCCGGATGACACTCTTGTGCCCCACAGGCCTGCCTGCGCCATGGCACCATTGTACACTGAAGCCACTGCACCTCATCCCCGCCCAATCTCATCAGACGCCCAAATCAAAATGCCCATTACTAACACTGTCGCGGAACTACCATCTACGCCCAGGCCAAGTGATGCCTACAAGCCCAATGTGGCTACTATTGCCTCTGCTGCACTTACACCTCATGTGGATTATGTACGGCCAGTTATGCCTAGTGATGCCCCTATGCCAAATGTTGATATTGTTGACACTGTTGATACTACTGCCCTTATGCCTAATGATGTTTCTGCATTACCTGTTATGCCTAGTGATGCCCCCATGCCAAATGTTGATATTGTTGACACTGTTGATACTACTGCCCTTATGCCTAATGATGTTTCTGCATTACCTGTTATGCCTAGTGCCGACACCACGACCAATCCCAAAAACATACTACCCCCTATCCCTGACCCACCCACTACCCCCCCCAGACCACCCACTTCTATCACACCTCCTCCGGTCCACACCCTCAGTTGCGCCCTGCTCAACGCTCGCTCCGTACCTGCCCACGCCCTCGACATCAACGACCTGATCATTAAGGACAATCTTGACCTCCTATTCCTCACAGAAACCTGGCTCAATGAAAGTTCAGGCCCGGCACTATCTCTGGCTATTCCGTCGGGGTACTCCATATTCAGGAAGGACCGCACCTTTCAAAGAGGTGGTGGCGTGGCCCTCATCGCCAGGGAAACCTTTGCTATTAGGGAAATGGCAGGGCAACTTGACCACAATAGTGACTACCTCCCACTCAAAATTAATGTTTCTCCTAACTGCACCATAACTGTGCACATTGTCTACAGACCTCCGGGTCCTTGCACTGACTTCCATGACACCCTCATCTTCGCACTGTCTAACAACATCAAAAAGACTTCACAGGTCATACTCCTGGGCGACTTCAACTTGGGGCTCAATGACCCTAAGGACCCCCATGCCAAAACCCTCAAGAACGCCCTATCCACCCTGGGCTTTGCGCAATCTGTCTCTGACTCCACCCACATCAAGGGGCGCACCCTCGACTGGATCAGTCAACATAGCTGCTCACTACTTGTCACGGAAAACACGCCCATCCCATGGTCTGACCACCACTACATCCAATTCAACCTTCGCACCAAAAAAGAGACCAACTCACCTTCCGCCCCCTGCCCAGCTACTCTCGCCAGGAGCTCCCGCCAGCTCACAGCCAAGAATTTAGCACCCTACCTCCGCAACCCCGCCTTGCAGGCCCCATTCTCCAACAACCCAGAAACCCTAGCCAACACTTTCAAAGAAGTCATCACCCAAGCAGTTGACGCCGTTGCGCCACTGACGCTCAAAAAAGCTAAGAAAACCAAACACACTAATTCATGGTTCTCCAAAGAACTCCTTGAACAACGGGCGCAAAAGAGGACTGCCCTCTCCATCTGGAAAGCTAACCCTTCAGAAACCACCAAAAATGCGTTCAAAGCCATCTCTAAATCCTACAAAACTAACATCACCCTAGCTAAAGCTGCCTCCTTCAACGCTAGGATCTACGACGCCAAATCTGGGTCAAAGGAAATTTTCACCATATTCAGGGAACTGGAAAAACCACCCTCTCCTCCTCCTGCTCTCATCAAAGATGACAACTGGTGCAATAGCATTCAATCCGCAATGCTAGACAAGCTTAACACTCTTCAAACTAAAATTCGTGGCCACCAAAAAGCCCTTTCCCGCCTCATAGCTAACCTACATAGTCAACCCACCACACCGTCCACCACTAATCCTTCTCCATCTTTTGACTTCAAAGATATTACTGAGCACGAGGTCATCACCCTGCTCAAGTCCATCAAACCCTCCAACTGTAAGGGAGATGCCTGTCCAGCTAGTCTCATTAAAGACTCAGCACAGATCCTAGCTCCTTTCCTTACAGCATTCATTAATTCATCCTTCCAGTCTGGCCACGTTCCAACCGGACTTAAGGAGGCCTGGGTACGCCCACTCCTCAAAAAACCCTCGCTGGACCCAACGATCCCGGGGAATTATCGACCTATCACCACTGTACCCTTCCTGCTGAAAATCTTGGACAAAGCAGCTTACCTGCAAGTCCAAAAGTTCCTTGAAGAAAACCGTCTCCTTGGCCTGCGGCAATCTGGCTTCCGCCCACGACACGGCACCGAAACGGCTCTCTTGGACCTAAAGAACCAAATGGACGATCTAAGAGACGCAGGGAAACCTGCTCTCCTTCTGCTCCTGGATCTATCCGCCGCCTTTGACCTGGTGGACCACAACACCTTGTGTCACCACCTAGCTACCCAAGCTAACTTTTCCCCCAAAGCTTGTGAATGGATTTCCTCCTTCCTCCAAGAAAGGGCCATGAAAGTCTTCTCCGATTCAGCCTGTGCCACCCCTAGCCACATCACCTGCGGTGTGCCTCAGGGCTCATGTATCGCGCCCACGCTCTACAACCTCTTCACGAGGCCACTGTTCAGCATCCTTGACTCCCTGGGCATCTCGTATACTAACTATGCGGATGACACCCAGGTCCTCATCCCACTCACAGGCGACTACCTGGCGGATACTAAAACTCTTACCACCATCTACTCCACTATCCAATCATGGATGGCAGACAACTGGCTATGCCTCAATAGTGAAAAAACCGAACTCCTCCTCATAGGAGCACCTTCCACGCTGGGGAACCTCGGTGTACAGTACTCTTCCTTCACTATTGACAACATTCCCATCAAGGTCTCCAATCATGTGAAGACACTCGGAGTCTACTTAGACTCCGACTTGTCAATGGATAGACAGGTCAATGCCATTGCCTCCTCCTCAGCCTATTACTCGAAAGTCCTCAACGCTGCCAGACCTTTCTTGTCACGCCAGAATTGCCTCACCATTGCCAGGGCAATAATTGGATCTAGGCTGGACTACTGTAATGCCCTACTCGTTGGGACCTCCAATAAGAACCTGGCCAAACTTCAGCTAGTTCAAAATAATGCACTTAGGGCGGCCACAGGCACCGCGAGAAAAGACCACATCTCAGAAGTCAGAAGACAGGCACACTGGCTTCCGGTGAAAGAGAGGATTGTTTTCAAAACACTCGCCCTCACCCACAAATGCCTTCATGAACTTGCTCCACCCTACCTGACCCAAAGAATCACCAAGCACTCTGCCACCAGACCATTAAGAACGTGCTATTCCAACACGATTGTCACGCCCAAATCACGCAAGGTGCGCGCCGGTGGTGCCAGCTTTCCCACGCGGGCCGCCACCCACTGGAACGCACTGCCACCTCACATCAGAATGATTGAATCCCACCAAGCCTTCCGCAAAGCTGTTAAAACCAAGCTCTTTGTATGAAACGTATGAAACGTACCTGACTGCATTCTGTCACTGTATTATGATTATCATTCTTCACTTGTAACTATGCCTGTAATTGTGCATCCATAAGACCTCTCGTCTCATGCATATCTGCTGAATTAAGAATCCAACACCTACTTGTAACAGCGCCTCGATGTCCATGGGCTGCAAGTGCGCTATACAAATGTGAATAAATAAATAAATACAGCAGGGGAAGTGGCGCAAGCAAGCTCAGAGCCAGCGCAATCAGTATCATCACAAGGAACACGCATACCACAAGGGCAAGTGAAAGAGTGGCGGTCAGGGGAGTTCCTGTTTCATCTAAATGACAAACCCGTGAGGATTATACACCCACCCACCCCAGAAAGTGAGAGAGGGGAAGGATCTGCAATCAACGACATCATGATCTTCACTGAGGCACCAAAGACAAAGGCTGTGTGTATCAGTGATTGTGGTGGTATGCCCCTTTTCAAGATGGGTGGAAGTGGGCCCATGTCCCCACCCAGACGCGAAGTGTGCCGCCAAGTTCCTTGTTCGGGAAGTGTTTTCCCGATGGGGAATATGCGATGTGATAAGATCAGACAATGGTACGCACTTCGTGAATGACCTCTTTATGGAATTGACATCACTCTTGGGGGTAAACACAAACTATGCTCAATTTATCATCCGATTGCGAATGGAGGGGTAGAAAAGATCAACGGATTCCTGAAGAGTAAGTTATCTAAGTTGTGTAACACACTGAAGAAGAACTGGTTGAATTGCCTGCCCCTACCACTGTTCCAACTCAGAACGCAACCATGTAACGACCACCATCTGAGCCTCCATGAAATTGTGACTGGGAGGCGAATACACACGCCAGCATCCCTGACTAGAAGAGCATCGGATGTGCACAGGGCTGCCACAGTGCTGGGGGAAGAGTTCAAGGAATACTTGAGCCAGTTAACACGCGCAGTACGCAGCATAGCGCGACAAATAGCACCGCCTTTTACTGAAAATGTGGCGACTGATACTACCACACCGGCTACAGACAGTTCAAGCGGGCCACTGATGCCAGGAGCACATGTGTACGTCCTCAGCTTTGTGAGGAGGTAGAATTCACCCAGGTTTCATGGCCCTTATGAGGTCATCTATAGTACACCCACTGCGGTGAAGGTGAAAGGATTGAAGTATTGGGTGCACTTATCAGATGTGAGGAGGGCACACGATATACAATCCCCCAGGAGGAGCAAGATGGTGCCACTGGTACCACAAATGAGGTTGAAAAAGGATAACCAAATTGTCAGTAAAGAGAACATGCAGAGATAAAAGTTATGATATGTATTTTGTTCTGCATGACTTATCTCCTACTTCCTTCTTTTCTAGGTTTTCCTTCTTTCCTTTTTGATTGATCGATATCCTCTCCATACACCTCAACTCTCTCTCTATCTCCAACCTTCATTTCGATTATTGTTCCACGCTTCTTTCCATCACTGTTTTACTATCATTCTCTCCATAGCAAAAGTACATGTGCAATAGAGTAAATGAACAAACATGACTAAAAATAATGATTAAACATGAAGTTGAACAAAAAATGTAAATACATGTATATATTGTGGTGACTTAACGAATTTATATCGCCCCTCGAGGTGACAAATGGCCCAACGAACTACAATCGCGGAGAACCAATTAATGCTAGATAGTGATAGGGACGCCTTTAGGGCTAAAAGTAACGTTGAATGTGTTTTGAAATGTGCTGCAGTTTTGATGTCAGTAATGTTGTTTTTCGCGGCTTGGTATTATACCCTTTTATCTTTGGTTAATGACATGCACAGGGGAGGAAGCGGGGCTAACATGATACGAGAATGATCGCACTTGATATGGACTGGGGTAAAGACTCTATATGGAAAGAGTAACATGAGATTAACGTCAACAATACAGATGTGATGCAACCTTTAGAACACATCACTGTAGGATCAACAAGTGTGTCAGTGTTACGTTTCAATATAAATATGAGTAATGCTTATGGATATAAAAAATATGATGGAGATTATTATTGGCCAAATGATTTAATTAACACTAGTACTCATTCACAGACAACCACACACCCTACCTCACACAACATTGCTGCTACTGATGACGATACACATACCATATTGAATAGCAATGATACAACCTGGGCTGGAATGTTTCCAATACATTACAAAAGGGTGGAAAGCAATAACAAGGAAGGGAGGAGGAGGAGAAAAAGGGGGGCGGGAGGGAAAAGATACGACATTTATCATGACCTGGGGTTAGACGAAATAGAAGATCCCCGCCACCCTGATCAATCAAATAAATGGTATTCCGACATGAGTGCCACGGCGAAGCAAGCAACAAATGAAAGCTGCTATGTCTGTTCACTCATTCCGCATGCATCAGGAACACCGGAAATGTTAGTACCGCAGAAAGTGCCCTTGTCGGAGGCCCAATGTTTAATTCATCTGGTTTTATGCAGAATAAAGAGCACGTTCCAAGCACACACTGTCACATTGAAAAAATTGGAAAATGAGAAAAACGTGCACAAGCAGACGCCAAGGTGTAATTTGCCTCAAGGAACCATTTCTTGTCATCAAGGGGACGCGATATGCAGAAAATAAGTGGCACGAAGAAACTATCGAATGCAAAGCAGAAGCACTTTGAGGCCTATCCAATGACACTTTCCAATGGATAAAGGAGGTATGTGACCCCATCTGGTCGTGACATATCACAAAGCTAACGTGGGTCACAGCATTAGAAAAGCCTATCAAAATACAGAAAGAGGTGCCACATGAGCTGTGTTTCCATGGGGAGGGAAGAGTGAACATGGGAGAGACAAGGAAATGTAACAAGACAGTCATAATACCTGAGCTGAAGAAAGGCACCGCTGCACTGATGGACATGTACTGGATTTGCGGCAAACAAGCTTACCTGCACCTCCCCGCATCGTGGAAAGGAACTTGTGCTCTAGCCACCCTCCACACAGCCCTGATGGTAATACCAGAGAGCCACATCCAAGGGTCAGCAGGGCAATTGGCTGGCATATCGGCAGCAGGGCAATCGGCTGGCATATCGGCAGCAGAGCAATCGGCTGGCATATCGGCAGCAGGGCAATCGGCTGAACCATCGGGAGCGCCCCAACTAATAATAACAGAAGCTCCAGCGTATGAACTATTGTCAGAATATGAACTAAAGAAAAGATTTACACGAAGTAAAAGATCCTCCAATTACATTGCATCCGAATCATCGAAACTCCTTGCTGAGATCCTGTGTAAATACAAGCTCTTTTCATCAGTAGAGACATTCTTCGCCTCACTTATTGTACGGGACTGCAAGCATGAACGAATGCCAAATGGTTGCAGATAGTGGGCTGGGAGCTCATTCAACTGGCTAACGACACTGAAGAGAGGTTCAACGTGATAAAAATAGAGCTCCGCGCGCTGCCCCTAATGACAATGCAAAACAGTTTTGTCCTACATCTCCTCACGGCGATGGACTGGGTGTTTTTTGCCAAAAAATTGGGGGGGGGGCGTGTTGCACATTCGTGCCAACTGAAGATGCTGATAACGGGACACTCTCACATGTGACAACAGCAATACACAATCTAGGAGAGAGAATGAGAACGGAAGGAGGAGCAGAAGAAAGCACATGGTTCGACAATTTGTTCAGTTGGATACAATCATGGGTAAATGTGGCAATGAAAATACTGATCCCCATCATCATCTTTGTGCTCCTGTTCTTTTGTGTGTGCCAACTGGGATTACGGTGTTGTGAGAAAAGCATGCCAACCTCAGCTATGATGATGGTAACAATGGGCCGACCGACAACGGTAGCTACCATGTTAGATGCACAAATGCAAACAGGGGAGTACATTACACCACAATACAGGATGACAGCAATTTACAGGCAATATGGGGAAATAGTTGATAATTTGCATCATACAACGATAAAAGAACCAAGGGAGTTGCAATGGTACCAAGAAGTATGGGTGGATCTAGATGGAGATGGAGGAATTTACTTAATGTGTACACCAGATGAATATGCGAGAAGAGGAAATAGCTTAAGAAGTGTATGCAGAGCGTGGATACCAATAAAAGGCACCCCCTCGTGGGATGAGGCTGTGGCGGAAGCTGAGTACTACCGAATGGAGAATGAAAAGAATAAAAAGTATTTGTTACTTTAGATGTAAGGAAAGGGGGAATGTGTGGGAGTGAGGGGCCAATGGCCCCTCTCTGCCATCACTTCTCAGTACAAAACTCAGACCAAGTGCCTCTAGTGGTGGGTACGCGCCTCGCCCTTATGCGATGTTAACTTTAGGTTACATTCGCGTAGATGGGACCACTGAGCAGGACACGGGGCATCCATTTTTTGTACCCCCTTTCCAATCCATCTTGGTGACCAGGCCTCACTGCGATAGTACAAAATGCCTCTCTCCCTTTTCCCCGCCGCAGCAGGTCGGAGCACATGGCCCCCACCCTCGTTCCCACTCCAACTGGAAAACTCTGCAGCTCCATTCTCACGCTGAAGCCAGAACTGCTTGCAACAAATAATAAATGTAACACATCTCTTTTCCTCTGAGATCACTGTCCTGCATGTGAACCAACATGAGCCAAGCACATAGCTTGTCCATCTCCACAAAAGTGTCCTTTCCCTCTTTCCCTCGCCAGTTGAAACTTATTGCCATTCTAACCCTGTGTCCTTGCATTCCTTTCATGTGCCAGACTGCCAACCATGCTATGAAGCCCACCCAACAGACCCTCAACTAACATTAGACTCCTGCTGCAGTATATCGTGCCCAATACTAACAAATGCCACATACCTGAGATTCTTGTGAAACTAACCCCACAGGTCAATGAGAGTATTATGGTGGTCAGGACCCATAAACCTGTGATCTGCATAACCCAAATGTTATAGATGATATAGATCCTTGAGTGATTTGTACAATGACATGATACACTACTGAGGGTCTTTTGATCAACCATTATTTAGTGCATGCATTATTTAGAATGTATTTTCTTAGCTTTCACAGCGACCTGACCTTCACCCATCCGGAGCACAGATGTCTGACGTCAATCCTCCCGCCAACCAAGCAACCAACCGGGTGGAAGAGATGATGCCCACACCTAAGACACCACCCCGGCTAACCAATGTGCCTGTTTTTTTCATTTTTACACGTATAGTCACGGAGGGCACAAACATAAGCCACAAGGGAAACCAAATCAGGCTAGTGTACCTTCTGGTCCCAAACCAGAAGGAGGTCAGAACAAGCCACCATTCATAAAGGCATTTGGGAAATGCTATGTGTGTGGCTCTACTGACCATGTGAAAGGGGATCCCAGATGTAAGGTTAAACCTTCAGGGGTCAGCACTGTCTCCTTAGCCTTCACTCCAGAGGAGGAAGTACCAATGACAAGTGGAAACTTTCACCTACTGGCTGAAGACCCCATAAGAGTCTCAGCTAGTGTTTCTTTAGTATCCCTGGGGTTGTGGGAACAACAGAATTTAGATGTCTATAATTCTATCCCAGATAATACTAAAGAGTATTATAAGGACAGTGTCCAAGTGAATGATCAGGAGACTCCTGCCATTAGGGACACTGGGGCCAGCATAACTGTGGTGGACGAATCTTTTTTCAAGGCAGAGGATGTTGCTAGGGCACCCAAATGCCTCACCAAGTTAGCTGGAGGGCCCCTGCAGATGCTTCCCCAGTTACCAGTTCTCATCCAGTGCAATGATATGACAGTGAAGATACCTGTCAGTGTACAATGTGAGGTGCCAGGAAGAGGTCTGTTGGGAAATGACCTGAAAACTCTTGGAGTAGTGTCACGTGCCCCCTGACCTCCTAGTAAAAGGTTACAGGAGCTAACCAGACCTGCAAGGGAGAAAACCTCGAGTGGTTCTCCTAAGGAGATGATGGAAACAGAAATCACTCCTACTCCACTGGAGCTACTATCTGCTATATATGAGAAACCAGAAGCAAAGGGGAAACCCAAGGCTTCTAGTAGGAAACCAGCAGCAAGCACTCCAGTGCTTCCAACTAGGACTTCCCCTAGGTTGTCCAAAGTTACACCTGTAACTCCACCTCCAGCTGAGGCTGAGAGGGAGGTACAGCCCTGTGTGGTTGAACTAGACTCTGAAGAGACAGAGCTATTAGAAGGCCAAGAAATTATTGGAGATCTGGATCCTGTTGACCATCCTGAGCTGCAGTCTTTAATGGCAGAAGGTGGACCCAACAGGGCAGACTTCAGTAAAGGGTAAAGGGAATGTCCAACGCTGGAAGGTCTTCACCACCAGGCAGCTTCTCAGGCTGATGGGCAAGAGCCTGGGAAGTATAGGTTGCACTGGGAAGATGGCCTCTTCTACAGTGAACTGACTGAGTCTGCACCTGGAGACTACAAACGACTTGTAGTGCCCCAAGAGAACAGGCTCCAATTCTTGCAACTAGCCCGTGTGATTCCTTTGGCTGGTCACTTGAGCTTCAACAAGACTAAGGAAAGGCTCTCTCTCTACTTTTATTGGCCTAAAATGGGGACTGAGGTAGATAAGTATTGAAAGAGTTGCCACACTTGCCAAACTTGTGGTAAAAGTGGATCCAAGAACATGGCACCCCTAGTGCCTCTACCTGTGGTGGGAGGGCCATTTGAGAGGGTAGGAATCAACATTGTTGGTCCCCTTGATACTCCAACTTCTTCAGGCAACAGGTTTATACTTGTTGTAGTAGACCCTGCTACTAGATACCCTGAATAAATTCCTATGAGAACTGTTATAGCTCCAGCTGTGGCTAAGGCCCTCCTTGGTATTTTTACCAGGGTTGGGTTTCCTAAGGAGGTAATCTCTGACAGGGTGTCAAATATTATGTCCCACTACATGAAGGCCATGTGGAAAAACTGTG
Organism: Ambystoma mexicanum; assembly: GCF_040938575.1. Lineage (NCBI taxonomy): Eukaryota > Metazoa > Chordata > Amphibia > Caudata > Ambystomatidae > Ambystoma > Ambystoma mexicanum. The sequence continues at coordinate 358,491,337 of NC_090932.1, read as the reverse complement.
GAGTTACCTACAAGTTCTCTACGGCATATCACTCCCAGACAAATGGGTTGGTAGAAATGTTTAATAGAACCATGAAGAGCATGATAGGTGCTTTAGAGGAACCCCTTAGAATAAAGTGGGATCTTCAACTGCCATGCCTTCTTTTTGCTTATAGAGAAGTCCCTCAGTAGGGAGTACGTTACAGTCCCTTTAAGCTTCTGTATGGCCATCCAGTCAGAGGTCCATTGGCCCTGATTAAGGAGAGGTTGGAGAGTGCTCCTTTCTCCAAGCCAGTCAGAGTGACTGACTACATGATAGGACTCCGGAGGAGAATGTCACAGATGATGGCTCAAGCTACTGATAACCTGAAGGCTGGTCAAGCTTTGGTCAAGCATTGGCATGATCAAAGGGCTAACATGGTTGAGTTTGCTCAGGACCAGCTAGTTCTTGTTATGGTGCCAACAAGGCAGAGGGCCTTGCAGGACAAATGGATGGGACCCTTCAAGGTTGTGGGAAAACTTGGAGAGGTGAACTATCTGGTGGACTTGGGCAATCCCAAGGAGGCTCCCAGAGTCTTCCACACCAACAGACTGAAGGCGTATGTCTCTAGGCCTGAAGTAGGAGCTTTGCTTCTAGCTTCAGCACAAGAGGAAGAAGAGAGTGAACCTCTCCCTGATCGCCTCAGAGGCTTACCTTTGGATGAAAAAGTTGAAGGGGTTAATCTCTCTTCAAATCTGACACCTGAGCAACAAGAGGAGTGCAAATCTCTATTAAATCAGTTTGGCTCCCTGTTCTCACTTTCACCAGGCTTGACCCCTTGGGGCCAGCATGAGATCCTCACTGATGACAGTCTGCCTGTAAAAAGCAAAGGGTACAGAAAGTCAGAGAATGTAAGAACCCACATCAAAGGAGAGGTCAACAAGATGCTTGATCTCGGGGTAATAGAGCCCTCTACTAGTCCATGGTCTAGCCCAGTTGTGTTAGTACCAAAGGCAGGATCCAAGGGGTTGAGATTCTGTGTGGACTATAGAGCTCTTAATGCAGTCACCAAGACTGATGCCCATCCTTTGCCAAGGACAGATGAGTTGGTGGATAAACTTGGTTCAGCCAAGTACCTTAGCATATTTGATCTAACCTCAGGCTATTGGCAAATAGCCCTGACAGACCATGTCAAGGAGAAAACTGCATTTTCTACCCCAGTTGGCTTATACCAATTTAAGGTTATACCTTTTCGACTGAAGAATGCACCTGCTACATTCCAAAGGATGGTAAATCAGGTTATGAATGGGATGGAGGACTTCTGCACGGCATACTTGGATGACATTGCAGTGTTTAGCCACTCCTGGGAAGAGCATGTTGACCACCTAGGATATGTTTTTCAGGCTCTTGAACAGGCCAATCTGACCATAAAGGCAAGTAAATGCCAGATTGGACAGAGTAAAGTGGTCTACCTTGGACATGAGGTAGGAGGGGGAGAAATAAGGCCTTTGCCCAGTAAGATTGAAGCTGTGCAAAATTGGACAACACCTACTACTCAGACCCAGGTGAGAGCCTTTCTAGGTCTCACTGGGTATTACAGGAATTTCATAGAGAACTATGGGACCATAGCTTCTCTACTGAATGTGATCTCCTCTCCTAAGTTCCCTAAAAAGGTCAAATGAAATGAGGAGTGCAATCAGGCTTTTGACAACCTGAAGAAAGCCCTTTGTCAAGCTCCAGTACTAAGAGCGCCTGACTACCACCAACCTTTCATTGTACAGACATATGCTTCAAATGTAGGTATAGGTGCAGTCCTTAGTCAACTGGATGAGAAAGGTAGGGAACACCCCATTTGCTTCATCAGTAGGAAACTGAAGGAACCTGAGACAAGGTGGGCAACCATTGAAAGAGAGTGTTTTGCTATTGTGTGGTCTCTGAAGAAGTTTAGGCCATACTTGTATGGTTCTACTTTTGTTATTCAGACTGACCACCAACCCTTGAGATGGTTGATGCAAATGAAAGGTGAGAACCCAAAACTATTGAGGTGATCAATCTGCCTCCAGGGGTTTGATTTCACCATTGAGCACAGGTCAGGGTGTCACCACCAAAATGCTGATGGTCTCTCTAGAATGTTTGTAACCGACTAGAGGCATGATATTCATCCAGGAGTGGATTCAATCCTCCTTGCCCTTAGTCTGGGGGGGGGGGGGCGAGTGTTAGGGATAATTCTCTTATAAGGCTAATTTCCCAAAACTAGTGAGTCCCCCAGCAACTTTGCTGGATTTTTGGGGTTTGTCTTTTTCTTCTGCTAAGAGTGATACTCTTTCCTTCCCACACTTAGGCATGATTTGAGGTATGTCTTTGACTTGGTATGTGCTTATGGGCTATGGGGTCTTTTACTCCATAGGGTATCATCTGTTTTGGTATATGTGTTACACAGCACCCTCAGTGCAGTAACACAGGGGTGTCATAGTGACTCCCAAACATACACTCCATACCCTGGGACTGCCTACTGTCTCCCAGGGCATGTAAAGTCACCATTGGCTTTATTAGTCCAAACTTTTGAACAGAACCAGTACAAACCATCATATTGTGGAAGTACTGGAAGGGGTTAATTAGATTGCCCATGGGTCTGTTTCCAAGGGGACACTGTCCAGTCCCCCCTTGTCGAGTTTCTGGCTGGTGGCAGTGGTTACCATGCAAAATATTCCACCAGAATATTTCCTATGGGATTTTCCCATTCATTTTAAACGCACCACTTTTTTGGTGCATTGTAAAGATACCGCTGGTTTATTTAATTAATATAAAATCGCTGGTTGGGTCTTTTCGCCAGAAATCCTTTACAAAATGGTGTTTGTGTCCGTCTCTGTAACTCCAACCAAGGTCGGGCCCTTTGTTCCACTTTTTTGGCGGGCTTCTCCACAGAAGCCCTCCAACTGGTGCCACTCTGTCTGGGATTCACAGGATGTGTGGGTGGGGGAATTGGCACCCTGGACTGAGTTACCTTAGCAACCCAAGTCACACTCTGCTCTGATTGGCCCAGTGGTGAGCCGCCCAGCTCACCACTTAGCATGTATGAGTGACAGCTAGGCTGTTGAATGGGGGTTTTTCTGCATAAAACCAGGGCTTTTGTGACTGGAACTTCAGAAGTCACCACTGGACCTGAGAAATCCGAAGATGGGAGAAGCTGAGCCATCTGCAACAAACACACCACCAGTGGAGCCCTGCTGCAACGACCTCACCACTTCCCCGACGACAAGAGAAGATTTTCTGCTGTAAGAGTCTTCTCCCCCTGAGCTGGTGGGATCAACCAGTTCGACATTCGCCTTCCAGGACGTCCCTTGGTCGAATCGCCAGTGCCAAGCACCCGGCGGCCAGATAGCCAGGCTTCAGTCCAGCAGGACCGCGAATACAAGGAACGCACCTTTTAACCGAACGAACTCCGCGGCTGGTTTCATCCCTGGGCAGTGCAACGACTCCAAGTTTCCTCCTTGACAAGATCTTCTCCTTCCCTGGTCGAAACCACGAACTGCACCCGCTGCCAGGAACAACTGCCACCGCTGGAGCTTCCTCACTTTTAAAGGTACTGTGTTCCACCTGGCCTGCCTTTCCACGGATTGCTAATGGTGACCCTTAAATCCTTGGCTTTCCAACTGGGTTGGCCCCCAGACCTTCTAACTTTATCTTTCGCGACCTTCTAACTTTATCTTTCGCATCAACCAACCTCTTTTGAACATTTTGGCAAAGACTTGAGTGCATTTTTAAACTGTGTGATATTGGGCACATTTTGCCTTGCTCCATTTAAAGTGGCCCTGGCCTATGAACTTTGGCTATACAGTAGACTCTGCCTTCACTAGCTTGCTCTGGTCTTAGAAAAGTGTTGGGAACCTTTTTAATTTCATGACCTGTCTTTTTCTCTCCCTCTAACTTAATTATTGGAGTGCCATCTAAGTTAAGTGCTCACATCTGTTTTTACAAATAGTGGTGTTTTGACCTAGACTTGTCTAAATAATTATTAAGGGAGGTGTGTATACTTTTTTCTGATTGTGTTTGAACTTGCTTTGATCTATAGTGCTTAGTGTATTTCCTAAAGTGTGTTTAAATTAATAATTATATACTTTTGATACCAAGCTCTGGTCAGTGTTTGTTTGCTCCACTGTGTTTTGGCCCTATTGTGTATCCTCTGTATACTGCCCTACTCATTTTGAGAGAAGTCTGACTGCTCAGCCACAGCTACCAGGTAAATCTGGGTGGTACAGACTGCTACCAATAGGGTTTACTGCTTACTCCTGTAGACTTAATCTTTTTGCAGTGTTCCCCAAGGGAACTGCACAGGATTCTGCCTAACAGTGGCCTGCCCATGAAGAGATTTGGAATTTCGTACCCTATGTAACACATATAAGGCTGGGTCTTTCTGAGGCTGAGTGTCAGGGCTGCTTGCCAATTGTTGCAAGGCATAGTTGTGATATTTCCTGTTCAAACTATGACTGAAACTGAATTACATGGGCTTCCTTTGACCACTGATGACTCCTCTGTGTATCAGTACAACCTCTGAATCTCATATTATATGTTGATATGACAGCTTCAGGGATAAACCCATATTATGTTGCAAGGAGCAGTTGTGATTACAATTGGTGATGGCCCGAACAAGTAATCCTTGTGAATTTGCTGCTGTAACCACCATTGTCAGTCACTGTTCCAGACCCGACTGCTGGCTTTATCTCCTAGAAGACCCGTAAAACAGGAATCCAGTGCCTGAGGTTGCTGGCTAGCAAATGTTGTAGATGCAATCTTGTCTATGTCACAATGAGAAACCAGGTGGCCATGAGTTTCTAAATTCGAGGAAAGTGATATGTCATGAGGTATTCCATCTTTGGTTGGCTACATAGCAGTACTATGAAACTCACATCCTGTCTTGAGAGAACATGTCCTTGCCCAAGAACATTCTGAAGGTTACGCTCATGTTTTTTAGATGCAGATACCAATTGAGCTTGGATGAGCAAAAGACCCATATTCTATCTCATGATCGATCTGCTGCAAAAGGTGTTCTGATCTACCAGTCATCAAGAAAGGATAAATACTGAATACCCTCCAATTTTAGAACTGTCATGACAAGAACACATGCATTTATTAATTTACATACAGGGAGGAACAATGCCCTTTTGATCATCACAAAAGAACATACAAAAGATAATAAATGAGATTTGATGGGAAGCAGTGAGCTTCTTACAATGGGGTGAGCTTGAGTGACATTCTGACCAAGTTGTGGAGGGAGGTACATGTAAGAGTTACTGGGGAAAATACATGGGTGACATACATAGATTAAGTACAATCATTATTAGACAATATAATGAACACGTCCAAAACTAAAGTAAAGTGGTGGGGGCACAAGATGAGACCACACACTCATTTGAACATATAAATTGAGATGATTTAATAAAAGAAGTAGTTTCCTTCAAATGCCCGGTGTTCAGGCTGACTTGGAACGGGCAGTTGGGCAAGCACATCGATAAAGCTAATATGGTTGTGAATAAAAGGAGAGATGCAAGCAATGGAAGTATACAAAGCCCAAGCATTGGCAGCAGCGACATATGGTGCTGAACTCTGGGACACAGAAATATAAATAAATTGAGGACCATTGACAGACCATGCAGCATGGAAACCACTTCTCTACTGGCTACGAATTTGGTCTTCCAGTGAGCAGGTGAAATAACTACAGTGAAGCCTTAATGGATCTTATGTCTTGCCAGAGAGCAATTAATTTGCCATGGCTTTCATATGTAAAATAGAGTTACAACTTGAAGGCTTCTAGGAGAATCCAAGAACAATGCTCCCCAACATGCATTTCATAACAAAGTAAGACTTTTAAATGTGGTCTTATGAGGAGACGATTAACAAATGGCACTCGCTAACTTAAGGTTGGTCATATTTGGTGCAGAAGTCTGATTTACCTAGTGTATATCAAAACAACGTATGCCTGCTCATTGTACCTGAAAATGAGGCTCAATATACTACCATTGGCCCTTGTAACAAATCGATGGGTCAATACAGGCTCAGATCGTTGTCCATACAGATGAAATATAAAAGAAACTCTTCATCACTTTTGGTTCCTTTGCCCTGAATAATTGCGGATTCGTAACTATAATTTGAGAACTCGCTTGTTGAATTACCATGTCAGAAATCTGGTCGCTGCTTTAAAATGGTGTAAGAATACAAAGCACACTGATGTGGTTTACACTTTGGCTGATTATGTTACAAGGCCATAGAAGAAAAGAAATATTAGAATCAGAGATAATATGCTCAAATAATAGTTTTTGATCCAGCACCTTGCACTTAATGTCAAATTACTGATAAACTATGAAAATAGTCCAGGTTTAGAGTTTAGATAATCTGATAGTTTGTTTAGGTAGAAACTAAGCCTGATCGAAGACTATATTTAGGGTTTCGAATCTAACATGCATTTATGTACTGCATATTGCATCATTGTTGTATGTATTTGTTCATGTTGCAATTATGGCGCCTAGCCAAAAATAAAGTACTATTGATAGATTAGGCATTTTATAACTGCAGGAAGGTGCGGTTGTGTTAGGGATGTAACTGTGATGGATGGAGTGCTAGAGTGGAAGCAGAGAAAGCTAGATACAGAGGCAGGCTGAAGGTGAGGGACAAATGTTAGTTTTAAGGCAGATGAGAGGTAGGTTAAGAGGGTGAATCGAAAGTGAGGAGGAACGCGTTTAGTTTGGATCAGAGCAGAATTGTTGAATGTTTCTCAGATGTCCTGGGGAAGAGAATTTTATGAAAGTGGATCAAGAAGAGAGAAAGAGCAGGTACAAGAGAAAGCATGGGGGGTGAGGTGCCACATAGGTAGTGGGAGAGGCAGAGCCGAGATTACAAGAAGGCTTATAGAGTTGGTTAGAGGAGGATAGATACACTAGTGACCTACTGTGGATAGATTTGTGAATTAGGAACATTTTTTTACAACTGGCTCTATTTTGCCTAATCACCCTTCAAGCCTGGTTATGGTATGAGGTTGTAGGTTTGAACTGAGGGAGTTCAAAACGATTTCTGGTAGCAAAGTTCATGATCTTGTCGAGAGACAGAAAGCATAGTTGGGGAAAACAAAGAGGATGATGGCACACTAGTCCAGTTTAGAGAAGACAAGAGTGATTGAAAGGTGCTTGGTGGTGTTGTAAGGAAGGAGGCGTCTGATTTTCCTAATATTTAGGATGTTGAGGAAAGTCGTGTTGCAATCAACCAACCTCTTTTGAACATTTTGGCAAAGACTTGAGTGCATTTTTAAACTGTGTGATATTGGGCACATTTTGCCTTGCTCCATTTAAAGTGGCCCTGGCCTATGAACTTTGGCTATACAGTAGACTCTGCCTTCACTAGCTTGCTCTGGTCTTAGAAAAGTGTTGGGAACCTTTTTAATTTCATGACCTGTCTTTTTCTCTCCCTCTAACTTAATTATTGGAGTGCCATCTAAGTTAAGTGCTCACATCTGTTTTTAAAAATAGTGGTGTTTTGACCTAGACTTGTCTAAATAATTATTAAGGGAGGTGTGTATACTTTTTTCTGATTGTGTTTGAACTTGCTTTGATCTATAGTGCTTAGTGTATTTCCTAAAGTGTGTTTAAATTAATAATTATATACTTTTGATACCAAGCTCTGGTCAGTGTTTGTTTGCTCCACTGTGTTTTGGCCCTATTGTGTATCCTCTGTATACTGCCCTACTCATTTTGAGAGAAGTCTGACTGCTCAGCCACAGCTACCAGGTAAATCTGGGTGGTACAGACTGCTACCAATAGGGTTTACTGCTTACTCCTGTAGACTTAATCTTTTTGCAGTGTTCCCCAAGGGAACTGCACAGGATTCTGCCTAACAGTGGCCTGCCCATGAAGAGATTTGGAATTTCGTACCCTATGTAACACATATAAGGCTGGGTCTTTCTGAGGCTGAGTGTCAGGGCTGCTTGCCAATTGTTGCAAGGCATAGTTGTGATATTTCCTGTTCAAACTATGACTGAAACTGAATTACATGGGCTTCCTTTGACCACTGATGACTCCTCTGTGTATCAGTACAACCTCTGAATCTCATATTATATGTTGATATGACAGCTTCAGGGATAAACCCATATTATGTTGCAAGGAGCAGTTGTGATTACAATTGGTGATGGCCCGAACAAGTAATCCTTGTGAATTTGCTGCTGTAACCACCATTGTCAGTCACTGTTCCAGACCCGACTGCTGGCTTTATCTCCTAGAAGACCCGTAAAACAGGAATCCAGTGCCTGAGGTTGCTGGCTAGCAAATGTTGTAGATGCAATCTTGTCTATGTCACAATGAGAAACCAGGTGGCCATGAGTTTCTAAATTCGAGGAAAGTGATATGTCATGAGGTATTCCATCTTTGGTTGGCTACATAGCAGTACTATGAAACTCACATCCTGTCTTGAGAGAACATGTCCTTGCCCAAGAACATTCTGAAGGTTACGCTCATGTTTTTTAGATGCAGATACCAATTGAGCTTGGATGAGCAAAAGACCCATATTCTATCTCATGATCGATCTGCTGCAAAAGGTGTTCTGATCTACCAGTCATCAAGAAAGGATAAATACTGAATACCCTCCAATTTTAGAACTGTCATGACAAGAACACATGCATTTATTAATTTACATACAGGGAGGAACAATGCCCTTTTGATCATCACAAAAGAACATACAAAAGATAATAAATGAGATTTGATGGGAAGCAGTGAGCTTCTTACAATGGGGTGAGCTTGAGTGACATTCTGACCAAGTTGTGGAGGGAGGTACATGTAAGAGTTACTGGGGAAAATACATGGGTGACATACATAGATTAAGTACAATCATTATTAGACAATATAATGAACACGTCCAAAACTAAAGTAAAGTGGTGGGGGCACAAGATGAGACCACACACTCATTTGAACATATAAATTGAGATGATTTAATAAAAGAAGTAGTTTCCTTCAAATGCCCGGTGTTCAGGCTGACTTGGAACGGGCAGTTGGGCAAGCACATCGATAAAGCTAATATGGTTGTGAATAAAAGGAGAGATGCAAGCAATGGAAGTATACAAAGCCCAAGCATTGGCAGCAGCGACATATGGTGCTGAACTCTGGGACACAGAAATATAAATAAATTGAGGACCATTGACAGACCATGCAGCATGGAAACCACTTCTCTACTGGCTACGAATTTGGTCTTCCAGTGAGCAGGTGAAATAACTACAGTGAAGCCTTAATGGATCTTATGTCTTGCCAGAGAGCAATTAATTTGCCATGGCTTTCATATGTAAAATAGAGTTACAACTTGAAGGCTTCTAGGAGAATCCAAGAACAATGCTCCCCAACATGCATTTCATAACAAAGTAAGACTTTTAAATGTGGTCTTATGAGGAGACGATTAACAAATGGCACTCGCTAACTTAAGGTTGGTCATATTTGGTGCAGAAGTCTGATTTACCTAGTGTATATCAAAACAACGTATGCCTGCTCATTGTACCTGAAAATGAGGCTCAATATACTACCATTGGCCCTTGTAACAAATCGATGGGTCAATACAGGCTCAGATCGTTGTCCATACAGATGAAATATAAAAGAAACTCTTCATCACTTTTGGTTCCTTTGCCCTGAATAATTGCGGATTCGTAACTATAATTTGAGAACTCGCTTGTTGAATTACCATGTCAGAAATCTGGTCGCTGCTTTAAAATGGTGTAAGAATACAAAGCACACTGATGTGGTTTACACTTTGGCTGATTATGTTACAAGGCCATAGAAGAAAAGAAATATTAGAATCAGAGATAATATGCTCAAATAATAGTTTTTGATCCAGCACCTTGCACTTAATGTCAAATTACTGATAAACTATGAAAATAGTCCAGGTTTAGAGTTTAGATAATCTGATAGTTTGTTTAGGTAGAAACTAAGCCTGATCGAAGACTATATTTAGGGTTTCGAATCTAACATGCATTTATGTACTGCATATTGCATCATTGTTGTATGTATTTGTTCATGTTGCAATTATGGCGCCTAGCCAAAAATAAAGTACTATTGATAGATTAGGCATTTTATAACTGCAGGAAGGTGCGGTTGTGTTAGGGATGTAACTGTGATGGATGGAGTGCTAGAGTGGAAGCAGAGAAAGCTAGATACAGAGGCAGGCTGAAGGTGAGGGACAAATGTTAGTTTTAAGGCAGATGAGAGGTAGGTTAAGAGGGTGAATCGAAAGTGAGGAGGAACGCGTTTAGTTTGGATCAGAGCAGAATTGTTGAATGTTTCTCAGATGTCCTGGGGAAGAGAATTTTATGAAAGTGGATCAAGAAGAGAGAAAGAGCAGGTACAAGAGAAAGCATGGGGGGTGAGGTGCCACATAGGTAGTGGGAGAGGCAGAGCCGAGATTACAAGAAGGCTTAAAGAGTTGGTTAGAGGAGGATAGATACACTAGTGACCTACTGTGGATAGATTTGTGAATTAGGAACATTTTTTTACAACTGGCTCTATTTTGCCTAATCACCCTTCAAGCCTGGTTATGGTATGAGGTTGTAGGTTTGAACTGAGGGAGTTCAAAACGATTTCTGGTAGCAAAGTTCATGATCTTGTCGAGAGACAGAAAGCATAGTTGGGGAAAACAAAGAGGATGATGGCACACTAGTCCAGTTTAGAGAAGACAAGAGTGATTGAAAGGTGCTTGGTGGTGTTGTAAGGAAGGAGGCGTCTGATTTTCCTAATATTTAGGATGTTGAGGCAAGTCGTGTTGCAATTTTGGAGATGAAAATTGAGAAGGTGTGATAAGGGTCCTAGTGGATGCCAATGTTTTTAGCTAAAGAAACATAGGGGTGTGTGTCAGGTGTTAACTGGATAGGCAGGGAAAGAGATGGTAGCAAGAATTTGGCAGTGAAGAAGAGCACTTCTGTTTTGGTAGAGTTTAACATCAGAGAGTGCAAAGCCATTCAATATTCAATGGCAGAGAGATAGTTGGACATTTTGATAGCGAGATCAGAAGAGAGTTCAGGAAAATAGAAGACGATTTGGGTGTTGTCCATGAAGAGATGGTATGAGGACCAAAGGAGGAGATTAGTCCCCCAAGAGGTTTAGAGTGTAAAGAGGAGAAGACTCAAGACAGATCCTTGAGGAACACTATCAATTAAAGGACTGTGTTGAATGTGTTGTTGTTCCAGGAGACAGAGTACTGGCGAGGTGAAAAGTAGGATTTAATCCAGGTAAGGGTTCAAACAAGAATCTAAAGATAAGAGCGGGTTTTAAGGAGATCAGAGTGATCGACAGTGTCAAAGGCAGCAGCCATGTCAAGGAGAATTAGGATTGAGGATAGGTTGGAGTGCTTAGCAGAGGCGATGGAGACATTCATGAAAGCAGTTTCTGTGGAATGACAAGAACACACATCTGGTTTTTGGGTGTCTCGAAGACTGTGGATTTCTAAGAAAAGTGCAAGACATTTGAACACAAACCTTTTGAACAAATCAGAGTATTGCAGAAGGAGAGACACAGGGTGATAGTTAGCCAGTAGTCTGGGTTCAGTACCTTTGTTTTTTAGGACAGGGTTGACTATAGCCATTTCGAAAATAGAGGTAAAGCAATCAGAGTTTAAGGATATGTTGAAGAGTTCAGTGAGGTGAGAGGCCACTAAAGGGGGCATAGTCTTGACTAGCTGAGGAGCAAGAGGGTCTGATGGGGGCACAAGAGGGTTTAGCCTTCATCAGGAGAGATATGACTACTTCAGTATTAGTGTGACTAATGTGTGTGATACAGGTAGAGTATGATGATAGAGTAGGCAGAGTGTAGAATTTAGGAGGAGGGAGTCTGAGGAAGGGCAGGAAAGAGTAATCAATTTGGGAAACATGTTTGCAAACAATTTAGGGCCACCTATACTCTGAATGGGTGGGTTCTGAATTGGAAAAAAAGGACAATGCTATACATAAAACATATTTGTGATTGCCTTTTTTATGGGAATGGAAAAGTACACATTCTGGACGGACAAAAACTACAGGAATGCCCATTGACATCTATGAGATGTCTTTGTAGGGCACCCATCTTATTGGATAATAACTCACTGACGAGATGTATGTTTTAAAAACAATCTTGATTGCAAGTTATTATGGAATTACTCATATTCCCTTTCCAATCCTTTTGAAGTTTCCCAGTTCACACAGGTTCAATGTTTGTCCTCTGTCCTCTTTAAAAGAGTTCTTCTTCCAGACTTTAATGGGAACTCTACATGGGTGGTGAAATCATGATTCTATTTTACACCCCCCAATTCAAAACTCTTGGAACCCACTGAACCTAGGCTATCCATTTCTCGATGTCAGGAAACTGTTGATGCCAACTGCGATGCAGTATATGCTAAGGCTTTGATGATATAGCCGATAGGCAGGCGCAAGTCAATTTCTGGATCTTGAAAGAACATTGTTCTGGAAGGGATGGACCAGCTTCTACTTATCAGCCTGTTTGTCCCCCGTAGCACATAGTCATCTAGGGAGAGGCAAACGACCTGCCCTTCCAATTGTTATTTATGGCAGTGGAATATTCTGAACATGGCTGGTGGTTGGCTGGAGGAGAGCATGTTGTGCTGCAACATATTCTATTCAACTGAGTGATAGCGTATCTCATAATGAAGTGTTGTCCACCAGCAAGTGCCATACCTTTTTTAGGGCTAATGCCATTATCTCTTCTTAGGAAAAAAAGTAGAAGTAGGAAAAAAAGAAAAACAATAACCTGGCTCCCAGGAAGGACACACAATCCTCCCTACATCAAAGTCCCTTTGAAGGCTCTTGACAGCGAGAGATAGGTGAGTAAACATGTGTCTTCAGATAGAGAAAGGCCCAGTATTAGACTCACAAAGAGGGAAACAAAAAAATACTGTTGGCCTTTTTGTGCAGACACTGCTTCCCCTTCACTGCAAGAGGTCAAAATTAGATATGACTTAGAACTTTCTGAAATTATCAGCCTCTCTATTGCAAGACCATTCTTCATGTTCTATGGAATACATTTCAGGATCTACTCTACAGCCGCTTATTTCTGAAAAGGCTTCCCTTTTTGGAGTTCCTTTGTATAGCATCTTGAAATTCAATGGTGCGCGCGTCATTGCAAAAGGAAGAAAGTTTTGGGGATTGTTAGGCAAGAATTGGTGTAGTAACACTGTGTGAGACTACACAACAATTGTCCTCTTGGTATTAGGTAACCCACCTTTTGGTATTTGCCTGTACTACACAGGTTGGTAGTGTGACTGAGCAGCCAGGCTTATCTCAAGAGGGGTAAATGTGAGCTGTAGAGCTGTAGCAACGAAATTTGCAAATACAAGTAGCCAAGAAACACTTACACTCAAGGTTTCAGTTATAAATCGTTATTTATTTATTTAACATACATTTGTAAATAAGCGTTCTTTAAAAAGGGCAAGATATGTAACAAAAAAATTACACGGCCCGCGGTAGCGGGCGTGTAGTTATGGCTCAGTTGCTAAACTCACAGGAAGAGCACTTTTTTCAGCAGCTTATAACTTTGCTCCCTCTGGACGAATTCTCACCAAACTTTGGAAAAAAAGTATATGGCCCGCTCTGAATTTTTATTGCCAAGTTGGGGGAGGTTTCGTGTGGGGGAAAACTTTGTGCATGGCTACAGCCTGGACGGCTGGACAGATTTTCACCAAAGTTGCGGCAGGAGCGATGGCTTGGGCCAGAAAGCGTGCTTGTGTGTGTTTGGTTGCAATCGGACTGGTATTTATTTTGCAAAACACAGAAATGTATGTCTCAAAAATGTATTGATATCTGGTTCGGCTCCGCTGACCCATTTCCCTGTTCGCCCCCCTCCGTGGACAGATGTCTCATTGGCCTGCGGTACACCGTGCTGTTGGTGAACAGTGGACGTGGCTGGTGGTTGGCTGGAGGAGAGCATGCTGTGCTGCAACATTTTTGGGCAACGCTGCCATGTTGTATTGAAAGACAGTGTTGCAGTGTTTGTGGCAAGGGTCTACAGTACTGTGTGCATGGCTGGGCCTTTTGTACGTAGAAGTGTGCATACTCAAAATAGTCATATGTGGAACTGCTCGCCATCCTATTTCCCTGTTTGCAGCGTGGGCAAATGTTTGCTTGCACTGCAGTGCATGGGATGTGCGAACAGTGTTCCATGCCGGCGGCCTATGGTATCGGAAGACAATGCGGCGGCAAAAGGATTTGAAAATCATAGTGTATGTCATCAGGTGCTGGGAAGAAGAGATGAAAGGGTGCAGGAGTGAGAGGACGTTTGTGTGATATCTATCAATATACAAGAAGATGGTGGTGTGACAGCGGTATCCGATGCTATGCACATTTGCATAAGGGGAGTGCATTCCATGACACGTGACCGAGTAAACATAGCGTGTACTTTCGTGTGCTGTGTGAGGTAAGTCCATAGCCTCTTGGCTGTATGCCTGCAGCTGTTCCACAGAAAATTATGTGTGCTGGTTGAACAGGTAAGTGCACTGGGTCAAAGTAGGTGGCACATTGTTGCTTATTGTGTCTCATTTGGCTGCAGTGCACATAATGTTGGTTGCATGTGTGTGGTGATTGGTACATCAACCTACAGTTGTTGTTGTATGGGTAGATATGGTGCAGTGAGCAGTTACACAGTGTGTCCACTGAGTGTATTAACAGAATAGTGTACATATGGAAGGCGTCCCGTGCAAATGTTTCTTGTATATGCTTGTGTAGTGTCCATTCCGCAGATTAGTAAGTGTTGCCATGCAGTATGCACCATTGCTTCTATGCACATACTAGATTGATGGGAGCAGTCTGAAAGTTGTGAAGGTTGTCTTGCTTGGTTGGCATGCTTGTAATGGTTTCTGATTGGAAGTTGGTAGCTGTGCAGAACACAGTGGTATGTTGCTGCATTACGGTAAGTGGAACATGTGTCGTTGCATCTCTGCTTTATGGTGTGGCGGTTGGGTGGAAGTGCTGATGCATATGTTGGCTTTGTGATATTGGCACATGCGTAACTGGTCGCCTGCATGGCTCTGTTATGATGTGGTGCCTGTGGCTTAGGCCTAGACTGTTGGGTGAATGGCCGAAGTCTAGGCCTCAATCAAAGCCTCCACAATATAATACAGCAATGCAGTTGTTACTGTGCATGCTTCTGGAGTTGGTGAGTAGCACACAATGGTCACGGAGGACAATGTGCACTTGGTGGAACAGCAGAAGGGAGCTGCTACGCCTTCATTAATGTCTGCACAATATAATTCAGCAATGCAGGTGTTACTATGCATGCATTTGGAGTTGGCGAGTAGCATAAAATGGATGCGCATGACATTGTGCACTTGGTGAAACAGCAGAAGTGAGCTGCTATGCGTACATTACCATGTGGTACACATGATTGTCCATGTTGCACACTAGGGAGCCACAGCTTACATCTGCATTTGCTATGGGTAGGCCCTTATAAGACCCTTCATTGATGAAGCCTTTTACAACATTGCGCCACGAAAGTAAGTCGTCAGAAAGTTGTGAATTTCAAAATGTACACAGCCACTCACATACCGGTATGCACAGGAAACAGAATGGTCCTCATTACTAGCATGGCGGTAGTCGTGCCTGTATGGCAGGCACGGCTACCGCCATGCTCGCTACTGGCACCGACTCCCGCAATTGGGCAATAACCGGCCCATTACGAGTTGAATGGGCCAGTTGATAATGGTGTAATTATGAATTATGCTTGCGGGTGCTGCACAGCCTGCCAGGTAAGCACCCGCGAGCATAACTCGTAATTTGGCACCGTTCATACCGTCACCGCCAGGGTCATAATGAGGCCCAATGTAATTGAGCAACGTATGTACAGATGTGGCCAGGGTGAAATTTGGCAGGCCCATTTGCAGATGGGGCCTGCATTACACATGAAATAAGAAGTAAAGCATAGGTTGCACTAGGGTGTTCAGTGTGTGGTGAGGCCTAGTGGTGAATGAGGTTAGAGCAATGGCAGAAGGGGAAAACAATGGAGAACACAAGAAATGTGGAACCTACACTGCAATACGGTGTATTGCGTGTGCTAAGCTTGTAGACACGTCCATGCATGGGTGGCCACCTTGCACTGGCAAAAGAGTGTTGTGGGGTGAAGTTGGTTTTACAATCCTGTCCTCGATGTGTGGATTGTGATCATTCCATAAAATGTTGCTTTTATGGTTGAGGGGATTGGTTGCAATTATTACACTGTGAAACATATGCTTGGACCTGATGGAGTGCCGACTCCTCCAGTGTGTCCTGTGGGGGAAGTGTTGAAGTAGTGGATGCTTAGAAGTGGCTGGGGGTGACCTGCATGTACCTGACCACTTGTTCACCTGCATAAGTCTGTTATGGTGAGCTGGGTGTGGAGGGCAACACTGATAGGGATATTCCAAAAAGCCTGTAGCCTTTAAGGTCGTCTCCAAAGAGGCTAGGCTTGCACAATAATACGCCACCATAACGCCAAAATGCACATTTAAGTATGCATGTCTCTGCTGGTGGCGACGTTGAAAAAATGGTTGTACAGGACCTTGTAGATGTGGTTGAACAGCACACGTGACCTGAAATGCGTCTGGTACCATGTGGTACCCATTATGGCACCACCTTGCACATTAGGAAACTACATGGCGCTACCTGAGGTTGATATCAGTTACCTCTAGCACCACCCATCAGATATTAAGTTTCTGGATTGTGGTGTGTTGGAAATGTTCTTTTTCATGAGGCCACTATGTTGTGCTGGCTGTAGGTAAGGCCTACAATATTGGGTAAATGGCCTTGCGCTGAAGGCCATTGGTTATGCACCCAAGAGCCCATCCCTTGACGACAGCCAGCATACCATACTGCAGCCATGTACAGTTGCCTTTGTTTGTCTCCGAGGATGGTGACCTTTGAATAATGGGTGTGGAGAGCATTTCACCCTTGGTGGAACAACCACAGTGAGGTGCTATGCGTTTGCAAGCACATGCCGTATGTATTTGCACATGCTGCCATTAGGCTGTAATTTGCCCACAGCTACAGGTCGAGAGGTGTTTCATAAACAGAAGCATGTGTGCAGTGTTGTGATGTTCAGCACCGTCTATGACAGCATTAAGGAGCAAGATGTGCACTAGGTGCAAGGAAGTGGAATTTGTGTGCCCTCCTTTGGCAATGCTGATTTGTTTGCCACTCTGCATGCAGCATTGCATACAATCCTCTAGAAGTATGAGAAGCGTTGATATTCAGCACACACAAGTGTGAGGAGGAGAAGAGAACACAAACGCATCGAAAGACATAAAAAACTACAACATGTGTAAGGAAGCATGCACATAACAAAAACAGGACAAAAAAGTAAAACATTTATTTTCTGAGACAGTACTACAGACCCAAATCCTTATCCTGTTTTAAATTACCCCCCCAACCAACCCCCTGTTCTCCTTCCCTACCACGAAAACGTTACACTTTCATGTGCCACATCCAGCCATTTTCTGGATGGGAGCCATGGAAAGGAGACTGTGGAGCAAAAGCTATTGTTTATAAGGTTGGTGGGTCAGGTGTGTACTGAGAAAAGTGTACCAGAAGGTTTCTTTGCACAAATCAGTGCAGAAGGCTAAGGTGGAAGTGAGCAATGTAAGGAGCAGGAAGCCTGGGTGTATTCATCAAATTTATGTATTTTTTTGGAGTGAGTAACATGCTAGGTGTGCCCAATATTTGTTGACAAGTGTGCAGTAAGAGGAGTAGTGTGAAACCAATCAGCAGGTTTGCAGTGTACACAGTTAGTGGCCGGCTTCCCACCGCTGTGCATGCATTGTGTGCATGATGTAATATGATGTGCGAGAGTATGCTACAGCATTCCTAATGCACCTACACACACATTTAGCAAATCACAACAAGGCAAAGGAAGGCAAACAGATGGGAGACAGAGACAATTAACCTACTAGGCTAGGTGTGACTTACATCCCCAAGAGCATGGGTGGAGGGAGGGGAAGGTACAGTACATGGGAAGAAGAAGAAGAAATGACAACAAGTAAAAATATCGGCCAATTGTGCCAAGTGTACAGATAAGTGCACACACAAGGTGGTGGACACACTGTTAGGCATACAGGAAACAGTTGTCAAGTGCGGGGCTTGCTAGAAAGCCAGTGTAGGGCTTTGCCTGGCAGGGGGAGGTTACACGGGTTTGACATCACAGAGTCATCAGGTAAGTAGTGCACATTAAGTGTACGTCATGCAGTTTGCTGGGGAGATGACCAGAAACAGCAGACACAAAGAGAAAGACTTTGAGGTGCTTCCGGAACCGGCAATGGTTCCCCTCAAGTGTCAAGGAGGCACGGAGCATGTTGCAGAGGGAGGCCCCGGGTGAAAAAGCACATCTCCCAACAATTGTTTTTTTGTAGAAGTGCATGACCCTGAGGGAGTTGGAAATGGATAAGGGAAGAGCTTGCGCACGCACATATATAGGGAGTTAGATTTGAAGGTATTGTGGTCCCAGGGGCCAGAAGGCCTTCTGCATAATGCATAGCCTTCTCCCTTTACTGCTTGCAGCCACTGGGATCTATTGGTAACATTTCAGTACAGGACAGATACCATCCCAAGTTGCACACTCCTTTTCTGGATACGTTGCAGAGGGCATAGAGTGCAAGGTCCCACATTTAACAAGAGCCTGCTGTAATAGTGTAACCTACCCAGAAGTACAGCTGTGCTGACAATGATCTTTTGGAAACTTGCTTTCCCTGGGTACAATACAATAAATGTTGCTATTGAGCCGTTTTTGTACAATTTATGTAGGAGGTGGGTTAGTGGGGAAAACATTTTGCACCATTGTGGGAAGGAAAGAAAGGAATTCCTGTTTCGACATTACACTTTATGATATGGGCCAATGTGACTGTTGCAAGCACATATCACTAACATGTCACTTCCTGGTAGTGGATGGGAAAAAACTAGTATGCCTCTAAAGACCATAATGGCCGCTCAGTGGCAGTTACTGAGCGCATTTACTTATGACACAGTAATGCGCAGAGTGCAGAAACATTTTTGGTACCTTATATTTGTGGTAGTGGGGTGGGTGTGCAGATGGATAAATGTGGAAGCAGACATTTTGGAGTGCATTACCGACATTTGTAGTAAACGTGCTGGCAAGTGACATGACAGTTGCATGCTGATTTTCTAACGGTACCTATGAATTGTTGTGCAGCACAGCCAATGTTAGATGGTAATATTTTCGACGGCATTGGTGGAATCGTGTGTGCCCATTTACCCGTACCCAATGAGGTGGTACTAGGCAAAAGGCAATGGAAAGGGAAGAACAACTGGTACTGGTTTCTGGGATGTGGCCCTTGCAGTACCTTGGGAACCACAAGTGCGAGAATCTGTGCTTTTTACATTTTTGTCCAATGAACATGGGACTTTCAGCATTATCTAATCAGGTACTGTGGGTGTGGTTCACTGGAAGGGGCGTTCACACTGCTGTACATTATTCTCTTCATAGTGAGGCTGATTGACATAGTGAAACCTATTGTGAGTCTATAGGTGATGCATTTCTACTACATCTGCATGAGTATACCCTGGAAAGATACTTTTATGGGAATTTCGGGTCAGGGGGAGTGGTCACATTGTGGATTGGTGTGTATGAGCGCAGTTTCGCTGACATGGATACACTTTGCAAACACCTGCCAAGTTTTGATAGAGGCGACGTGATAGTCATCCACTACGGTGGCATGAACATGGGTTCCATGACTTGTTTAGGCTTGTTACATCAACTAAAGAGGTTGCTAAAGCTAGTCAAGAGGATTTTCCCCACTGCCAAGGTGCTGTTTTCATCGCTAACACCACGAAGAGTGTGGGCCACTGATCATGGATGTTATTCCGAGCCAGACGCAGGAAGGTGTCTCATCAACAGAAGCATGAATACTTTTTTGTCGGCTGCTGGGATGTTCTTCTGTAACAATAACCTCATTGGTGGTGGAAATGCAGATTTTTTTCAACCTGATAGCATTTTTTTGTCACCCATTGGTAATGCTGTTTTGTTTGCTTGTCTACAAGATGCAGAGAAGAGTTTGCTTCAAAAAAGTCCACACAAGAAAACTGAAAATGAAAACAGGAAAAAAGGTCTTCGTCTAGAAGCCTTTAAAATAGAAAAACTAACAAAGCTCTTTTAAGAGCCACCCCTTAGAACAAACTTCCCTTACCCTGGTTGCACGTTATGCCTCCACGCTTGCATTCAACACAAAAGCCACATCCAGACTTTTTCAGGATGGCGCAATGGAAAAGGGTTGGTGTGGTCCCATGGTCAAGTTGGCAATGGTGTTGTTACGCAGCTGGAAAGGCACATCCAGCGACTTTGCAGATGGCGGCTATGGAAATGGGACTGTACAGGCACAGGGAATGCGAAACTATATTTGTGGTCACGGTGTGTACGGAGAGGGCTGTTATAAACAACTAATACTGTGATATGGAGAGCTCTTGAATGTTATTGGTGGTAGCTTGTGCAAGTTTTTCAAGTTTATATTTTTTATTCATTTTAAATAATAACACAATGATGTACAAGAATTTGGTGAACTGAGAATAGTATGTGAAATATGCAAAGAACATGTCAAAACCAAGTACAACAGAGTCAATAAGTGTTATTTAAATCTAAGTCAATAATCATATTGGAATTGTGTAAAGGGGAGACAAATAGAGTACGCAATGTCGTTGTGCTGCAAAGAAACATTTTTGGTACCTTATATTTGTGGTAGTGGGGTGGGTGTGCAGATGGATAAATGTGGAAGCAGACATTTTGGAGTGCATTACCGACATTTGTAGTAAACGTGCTGGCAAGTGACATGACAGTTGCATGCTGATTTTCTAACGGTACCTATGAATTGTTGTGCAGCACAGCCAATGTTAGATGGTAATATTTTCGACGGCATTGGTGGAATCGTGTGTGCCCATTTACCCGTACCCAATGAGGTGGTACTAGGCAAAAGGCAATGGAAAGGGAAGAACAACTGGTACTGGTTTCTGGGATGTGGCCCTTGCAGTACCTTGGGAACCACAAGTGCGAGA
The DNA here is from genome assembly GCF_040938575.1 of Ambystoma mexicanum. Taxonomy (NCBI): domain Eukaryota; kingdom Metazoa; phylum Chordata; class Amphibia; order Caudata; family Ambystomatidae; genus Ambystoma; species Ambystoma mexicanum. The sequence continues at coordinate 358,470,354 of NC_090932.1, read as the reverse complement.
ATCTGTGCTTTTTACATTTTTGTCCAATGAACATGGGACTTTCAGCATTATCTAATCAGGTACTGTGGGTGTGGTTCACTGGAAGGGGCGTTCACACTGCTGTACATTATTCTCTTCATAGTGAGGCTGATTGACATAGTGAAACCTATTGTGAGTCTATAGGTGATGCATTTCTACTACATCTGCATGAGTATACCCTGGAAAGAAACTTTTATGGGAATTTCGGGTCAGGGGGAGTGGTCACATTGTGGATTGGTGTGTATGAGCGCAGTTTCACTGACATGGATACACTTTGCAAACACCTGCCAAGTTTCGATAGAGGCGACGTGATAGTCATCCACTACGGTGGCATGAACATGGGTTCCATGACTTGTTTAGGCTTGTTACATCAACTAAAGAGGTTGCTAAAGCTAGTCAAGAGGATTTTCCCCACTGCCAAGGTGCTGTTTTCATCGCTAATACCACGAAGAGTGTGGGCCACTGATCATGGATGTTATTCCGAGCCAGACGCAGGAAGGTGTCTCATCAACAGAAGCATGAATACTTTTTTGTCGGCTGCTGGGATGTTCTTCTGTAACAATAACCTCATTGGTGGTGGAAATGCAGATTTTTTTCAACCTGATAGCATTTTTGTGTCACCCATTGGTAATGCTGTTTTGTTTGCTTGTCTACAAGATGCAGAGAAGAGTTTGCTTCAAAAAAGTCCACACAAGAAAACTGAAAATGAAAAAAGGAAAAAAGGTCTTCGTCTAGAAGCCTTTAAAATAGAAAAAACTAACAAAGCTCTTTTAAGAGCCACCCCTTAGAACAAACTTCCCTTACCCTGGTTGCACGTTATGCCTCCACGCTTGCATTCAACACAAAAGCCACATCCAGACTTTTTCAGGATGGCGCAATGGAAAAGGGTTGGTGTGGTCCCATGGTCAAGTTGGCAATGGTGTTGTTACGCAGCTGGAAAGGCACATCCAGCGACTTTGCAGATGGCGGCTATGGAAATGGGACTGTACAGGCACAGGGAATGCGAAACTATATTTGTGGTCACAGTGTGTACGGAGAGGGCTGATATAAACAACTAATACTGTGATATGGAGAGCTCTTGAATGTTATTGGTGGTAGCTTGTGCAAGTTTTTCAAGTTTATATTTTTTATTCATTTTAAATAATAACACAATGATGTACAAGAATTTGGTGAACTGAGAATAGTATGTGAAATATGCAAAGAACATGTCAAAACCAAGTACAACAGAGTCAATAAGTGTTATTTAAATCTAAGTCAATAATCATATTGGAATTGTGTAAAGGGGAGACAAATAGAGTACACAATGTCGTTGTGCTGCAAAGAAACATTTTTGGTACCTTATATTTGTGGTAGTGGGGTGGGTGTGCAGATGGATAAATGTGGAAGCAGACATTTTGGAGTGCATTACCGACATTTGTAGTAAACGTGCTGGCAAGTGACATGACAGTTGCATGCTGATTTTCTAACGGTACCTATGAATTGTTGTGCAGCACAGCCAATGTTAGATGGTAATATTTTCGACGGCATTGGTGGAATCGTGTGTGCCCATTTACCCGTACCCAATGAGGTGGTACTAGGCAAAAGGCAATGGAAAGGGAAGAACAACTGGTACTGGTTTCTGGGATGTGGCCCTTGCAGTACCTTGGGAACCACAAGTGCGAGAATCTGTGCTTTTTACATTTTTGTCCAATGAACATGGGACTTTCAGCATTATCTAATCAGGTACTGTGGGTGTGGTTCACTGGAAGGGGCGTTCACACTGCTGTACATTATTCTCTTCATAGTGAGGCTGATTGACATAGTGAAACCTATTGTGAGTCTATAGGTGATGCATTTCTACTACATCTGCATGAGTATACCCTGGAAAGAAACTTTTATGGGAATTTCGGGTCAGGGGGAGTGGTCACATTGTGGATTGGTGTGTATGAGCGCAGTTTCGCTGACATGGATACACTTTGCAAACACCTGCCAAGTTTCGATAGAGGCGACGTGATAGTCATCCACTACGGTGGCATGAACATGGGTTCCATGACTTGTTTAGGCTTGTTACATCAACTAAAGAGGTTGCTAAAGCTAGTCAAGAGGATTTTCCCCACTGCCAAGGTGCTGTTTTCATCGCTAACACCACGAAGAGTGTGGGCCACTGATCATGGATGTTATTCCGAGCCAGACGCAGGAAGGTGTCTCATCAACAGAAGCATGAATACTTTTTTGTCGGCTGCTGGGATGTTCTTCTGTAACAATAACCTCATTGGTGGTGGAAATGCAGATTTTTTTCAACCTGATAGCATTTTTTTGTCACCCATTGGTAATGCTGTTTTGTTTGCTTGTCTACAAGATGCAGAGAAGAGTTTGCTTCAAAAAAGTCCACACAAGAAAACTGAAAATGAAAAAAGGAAAAAAGGTCTTCGTCTAGAAGCCTTTAAAATAGAAAAACTAACAAAGCTCTTTTAAGAGCCACCCCTTAGAACAAACTTCCCTTACCCTGGTTGCACGTTATGCCTCCACGCTTGCATTCAACACAAAAGCCACATCCAGACTTTTTCAGGATGGCGCAATGGAAAAGGGTTGGTGTGGTCCCATGGTCAAGTTGGCAATGGTGTTGTTACGCAGCTGGAAAGGCACATCCAGCGACTTTGCAGATGGCGGCTATGGAAATGGGACTGTACAGGCACAGGGAATGCGAAACTATATTTGTGGTCACGGTGTGTACGGAGAGGGCTGTTATAAACAACTAATACTGTGATATGGAGAGCTCTTGAATGTTATTGGTGGTAGGTTGTGCAAGTTTTTCAAGTTTATATTTTTTTTTTAATTTTAAATAATAACACAATGATGTACAAGAATTTGGTGAACTGAGAATAGTATGTGAAATATGCAAAGAACATGTCAAAACCAAGTACAACAGAGTCAATAAGTGTTATTTAAATCTAAGTCAATAATCATATTGGAATTGTGTAAAGGGGAGACAAATAGAGTACGCAATGTCGTTGTGCTGCAAAGAAACATTTTTGGTACCTTATATTTGTGGTAGTGGGGTGGGTGTGCAGATGGATAAATGTGGAAGCAGACATTTTGGAGTGCATTACCGACATTTGTAGTAAACGTGCTGGCAAGTGACATGACAGTTGCATGCTGATTTTCTAACGGTACCTATGAATTGTTGTGCAGCACAGCCAATGTTAGATGGTAATATTTTCGACGGCATTGGTGGAATCGTGTGTGCCCATTTACCCGTACCCAATGAGGTGGTACTAGGCAAAAGGCAATGGAAAGGGAAGAACAACTGGTACTGGTTTCTGGGATGTGGCCCTTGCAGTACCTTGGGAACCACAAGTGCGAGAATCTGTGCTTTTTACATTTTTGTCCAATGAACATGGGACTTTCAGCATTATCTAATCAGGTACTGTGGGTGTGGTTCACTGGAAGGGGCGTTCACACTGCTGTACATTATTCTCTTCATAGTGAGGCTGATTGACATAGTGAAACCTATTGTGAGTCTATAGGTGATGCATTTCTACTACATCTGCATGAGTATACCCTGGAAAGAAACTTTTATGGGAATTTCGGGTCAGGGGGAGTGGTCACATTGTGGATTGGTGTGTATGAGCGCAGTTTCGCTGACATGGATACACTTTGCAAACACCTGCCAAGTTTCGATAGAGGCGACGTGATAGTCATCCACTACGGTGGCATGAACATGGGTTCCATGACTTGTTTAGGCTTGTTACATCAACTAAAGAGGTTGCTAAAGCTAGTCAAGAGGATTTTCCCCACTGCCAAGGTGCTGTTTTCATCGCTAACACCACGAAGAGTGTGGGCCACTGATCATGGATGTTATTCCGAGCCAGACGCAGGAAGGTGTCTCATCAACAGAAGCATGAATACTTTTTTGTCGGCTGCTGGGATGTTCTTCTGTAACAATAACCTCATTGGTGGTGGAAATGCAGATTTTTTTCAACCTGATAGCATTTTTTTGTCACCCATTGGTAGTGCTGTTTTGTTTGCTTGTCTACAAGATGCAGAGAAGAGTTTGCTTCAAAAAAGTCCACACAAGAAAACTGAAAATGAAAAAAGGAAAAAAGGTCTTCGTCTAGAAGCCTTTAAAATAGAAAAACTAACAAAGCTCTTTTAAGAGCCACCCCTTAGAACAAACTTCCCTTACCCTGGTTGCACGTTATGCCTCCACGCTTGCATTCAACACAAAAGCCACATCCAGACTTTTTCAGGATGGCGCAATGGAAAAGGGTTGGTGTGGTCCCATGGTCAAGTTGGCAATGGTGTTGTTACGCAGCTGGAAAGGCACATCCAGCGACTTTGCAGATGGCGGCTATGGAAATGGGACTGTACAGGCACAGGGAATGCGAAACTATATTTGTGGTCACGGTGTGTACGGAGAGGGCTGTTATAAACAACTAATACTGTGATATGGAGAGCTCTTGAATGTTATTGGTGGTAGCTTGTGCAAGTTTTTCAAGTTTATATTTTTTATTCATTTTAAATAATAACACAATGATGTACAAGAATTTGGTGAACTGAGAATAGTATGTGAAATATGCAAAGAACATGTCAAAACCAAGTACAACAGAGTCAATAAGTGTTATTTAAATCTAAGTCAATAATCATATTGGAATTGTGTAAAGGGGAGACAAATAGAGTACGCAATGTCGTTGTGCTGCAAAGAAACATTTTTGGTACCTTATATTTGTGGTAGTGGGGTGGGTGTGCAGATGGATAAATGTGGAAGCAGACATTTTGGAGTGCATTACCGACATTTGTAGTAAACGTGCTGGCAAGTGACATGACAGTTGCATGCTGATTTTCTAACGGTACCTACGAATTGTTGTGCAGCACAGCCAATGTTAGATGGTAATATTTTCGACGGCATTGGTGGAATCGTGTGTGCCCATTTACCCGTACCCAATGAGGTGGTACTAGGCAAAAGGCAATGGAAAGGGAAGAACAACTGGTACTGGTTTCTGGGATGTGGCCCTTGCAGTACCTTGGGAACCACAAGTGCGAGAATCTGTGCTTTTTACATTTTTGTCCAATGAACATGGGACTTTCAGCATTATCTAATCAGGTACTGTGGGTGTGGTTCACTGGAAGGGGCGTTCACACTGCTGTACATTATTCTCTTCATAGTGAGGCTGATTGACATAGTGAAACCTATTGTGAGTCTATAGGTGATGCATTTCTACTACATCTGCATGAGTATACCCTGGAAAGAAACTTTTATGGGAATTTCGGGTCAGGGGGAGTGGTCACATTGTGGATTGGTGTGTATGAGCGCAGTTTCACTGACATGGATACACTTTGCAAACACCTGCCAAGTTTCGATAGAGGCGACGTGATAGTCATCCACTACGGTGGCATGAACATGGGTTCCATGACTTGTTTAGGCTTGTTACATCAACTAAAGAGGTTGCTAAAGCTAGTCAAGAGGATTTTCCCCACTGCCAAGGTGCTGTTTTCATCGCTAACACCACGAAGAGTGTGGGCCACTGATCATGGATGTTATTCCGAGCCAGACGCAGGAAGGTGTCTCATCAACAGAAGCATGAATACTTTTTTGTCGGCTGCTGGGATGTTCTTCTGTAACAATAACCTCATTGGTGGTGGAAATGCAGATTTTTTTCAACCTGATAGCATTTTTTTGTCACCCATTGGTAATGCTGTTTTGTTTGCTTGTCTACAAGATGCAGAGAAGAGTTTGCTTCAAAAAAGTCCACACAAGAAAACTGAAAATGAAAAAAGGAAAAAAGGTCTTCGTCTAGAAGCCTTTAAAATAGAAAAACTAACAAAGCTCTTTTAAGAGCCACCCCTTAGAACAAACTTCCCTTACCCTGGTTGCACGTTATGCCTCCACGCTTGCATTCAACACAAAAGCCACATCCAGACTTTTTCAGGATGGCGCAATGGAAAAGGGTTGGTGTGGTCCCATGGTCAAGTTGGCAATGGTGTTGTTACGCAGCTGGAAAGGCACATCCAGCGACTTTGCAGATGGCGGCTATGGAAATGGGACTGTACAGGCACAGGGAATGCGAAACTATATTTGTGGTCACGGTGTGTACGGAGAGGGCTGTTATAAACAACTAATACTGTGATATGGAGAGCTCTTGAATGTTATTGGTGGTAGCTTGTGCAAGTTTTTCAAGTTTATATTTTTTATTCATTTTAAATAATAACACAATGATGTACAAGAATTTGGTGAACTGAGAATAGTATGTGAAATATGCAAAGAACATGTCAAAACCAAGTACAACAGAGTCAATAAGTGTTATTTAAATCTAAGTCAATAATCATATTGGAATTGTGTAAAGGGGAGACAAATAGAGTACGCAATGTCGTTGTGCTGCAAAGAAACATTTTTGGTACCTTATATTTGTGGTAGTGGGGTGGGTGTGCAGATGGATAAATGTGGAAGCAGACATTTTGGAGTGCATTACCGACATTTGTAGTAAACGTGCTGGCAAGTGACATGACAGTTGCATGCTGATTTTCTAACGGTACCTATGAATTGTTGTGCAGCACAGCCAATGTTAGATGGTAATATTTTCGACGGCATTGGTGGAATCGTGTGTGCCCATTTACCCGTACCCAATGAGGTGGTACTAGGCAAAAGGCAATGGAAAGGGAAGAACAACTGGTACTGGTTTCTGGGATGTGGCCCTTGCAGTACCTTGGGAACCACAAGTGCGAGAATCTGTGCTTTTTACATTTTTGTCCAATGAACATGGGACTTTCAGCATTATCTAATCAGGTACTGTGGGTGTGGTTCACTGGAAGGGGCGTTCACACTGCTGTACATTATTCTCTTCATAGTGAGGCTGATTGACATAGTGAAACCTATTGTGAGTCTATAGGTGATGCATTTCTACTACATCTGCATGAGTATACCCTGGAAAGAAACTTTTATGGGAATTTCGGGTCAGGGGGAGTGGTCACATTGTGGATTGGTGTGTATGAGCGCAGTTTCGCTGACATGGATACACTTTGCAAACACCTGCCAAGTTTCGATAGAGGCGACGTGATAGTCATCCACTACGGTGGCATGAACATGGGTTCCATGACTTGTTTAGGCTTGTTACATCAACTAAAGAGGTTGCTAAAGCTAGTCAAGAGGATTTTCCCCACTGCCAAGGTGCTGTTTTCAACGCTAACACCACGAAGAGTGTGGGCCACTGATCATGGATGTTATTCCGAGCCAGACGCAGGAAGGTGTCTCATCAACAGAAGCATGAATACTTTTTTGTCGGCTGCTGGGATGTTCTTCTGTAACAATAACCTCATTGGTGGTGGAAATGCAGATTTTTTTCAACCTGATAGCATTTTTTTGTCACCCATTGGTAATGCTGTTTTGTTTGCTTGTCTACAAGATGCAGAGAAGAGTTTGCTTCAAAAAAGTCCACACAAGAAAACTGAAATTGAAAAAAGGAAAAAAGGTCTTCGTCTAGAAGCCTTTAAAATAGAAAAACTAACAAAGCTCTTTTAAGAGCCACCCCTTAGAACAAACTTCCCTTACCCTGGTTGCACGTTATGCCTCCACGCTTGCATTCAACACAAAAGCCACATCCAGACTTTTTCAGGATGGCGCAATGGAAAAGGGTTGGTGTGGTCCCATGGTCAAGTTGGCAATGGTGTTGTTACGCAGCTGGAAAGGCACATCCAGCGACTTTGCAGATGGCGGCTATGGAAATGGGACTGTACAGGCACAGGGAATGCGAAACTATATTTGTGGTCACGGTGTGTACGGAGAGGGCTGTTATAAACAACTAATACTGTGATATGGAGAGCTCTTGAATGTTATTGGTGGTAGCTTGTGCAAGTTTTTCAAGTTTATATTTTTTATTCATTTTAAATAATAACACAATGATGTACAAGAATTTGGTGAACTGAGAATAGTATGTGAAATATGCAAAGAACATGTCAAAACCAAGTACAACAGAGTCAATAAGTGTTATTTAAATCTAAGTCAATAATCATATTGGAATTGTGTAAAGGGGAGACAAATAGAGTACGCAATGTCGTTGTGCTGCAAAGAAACATTTTTGGTACCTTATATTTGTGGTAGTGGGGTGGGTGTGCAGATGGATAAATGTGGAAGCAGACATTTTGGAGTGCATTACCGACATTTGTAGTAAACGTGCTGGCAAGTGACATGACAGTTGCATGCTGATTTTCTAACGGTACCTATGAATTGTTGTGCAGCACAGCCAATGTTAGATGGTAATATTTTCGACGGCATTGGTGGAATCGTGTGTGCCCATTTACCCGTACCCAATGAGGTGGTACTAGGCAAAAGGCAATGGAAAGGGAAGAACAACTGGTACTGGTTTCTGGGATGTGGCCCTTGCAGTACCTTGGGAACCACAAGTGCGAGAATCTGTGCTTTTTACATTTTTGTCCAATTAACATGGGACTTTCAGCATTATCTAATCAGGTACTGTGGGTGTGGTTCACTGGAAGGGGCGTTCACACTGCTGTACATTATTCTCTTCATAGTGAGGCTGATTGACATAGTGAAACCTATTGTGAGTCTATAGGTGATGCATTTCTACTACATCTGCATGAGTATACCCTGGAAAGAAACTTTTATGGGAATTTCGGGTCAGGGGGAGTGGTCACATTGTGGATTGGTGTGTATGAGCGCAGTTTCGCTGACATGGATACACTTTGCAAACACCTGCCAAGTTTCGATAGAGGCGACGTGATAGTCATCCACTACGGTGGCATGAACATGGGTTCCATGACTTGTTTAGGCTTGTTACATCAACTAAAGAGGTTGCTAAAGCTAGTCAAGAGGATTTTCCCCACTGCCAAGGTGCTGTTTTCATCGCTAACACCACGAAGAGTGTGGGCCACTGATCATGGATGTTATTCCGAGCCAGACGCAGGAAGGTGTCTCATCAACAGAAGCATGAATACTTTTTTGTCGGCTGCTGGGATGTTCTTCTGTAACAATAACCTCATTGGTGGTGGAAATGCAGATTTTTTTCAACCTGATACCATTTTTTTGTCACCCATTGGTAATGCTGTTTTGTTTGCTTGTCTACAAGATGCAGAGAAGAGTTTGCTTCAAAAAAGTCCACACAAGAAAACTGAAAATGAAAAAAGGAAAAAAGGTCTTCGTCTAGAAGCCTTTAAAATAGAAAAACTAACAAAGCTCTTTTAAGAGCCACCCCTTAGAACAAACTTCCCTTACCCTGGTTGCACGTTATGCCTCCACGCTTGCATTCAACACAAAAGCCACATCCAGACTTTTTCAGGATGGCGCAATGGAAAAGGGTTGGTGTGGTCCCATGGTCAAGTTGGCAATGGTGTTGTTACGCAGCTGGAAAGGCACATCCAGCGACTTTGCAGATGGCGGCTATGGAAATGGGACTGTACAGGCACAGGGAATGCGAAACTATATTTGTGGTCACGGTGTGTACGGAGAGGGCTGATATAAACAACTAATACTGTGATATGGAGAGCTCTTGAATGTTATTGGTGGTAGCTTGTGCAAGTTTTTCGAGTTTATATTTTTTATTCATTTTAAATAATAACACAATGATGTACAAGAATTTGGTGAACTGAGAATAGTATGTGAAATATGCAAAGAACATGTCAAAACCAAGTACAACAGAGTCAATAAGTGTTATTTAAATCTAAGTCAATAATCATATTGGAATTGTGTAAAGGAGAGACAAATAGAGTACGCAATGTCGTTGTGCTGCAAAGAAACATTTTTGGTACCTTATATTTGTGGTAGTGGGGTGGGTGTGCAGATGGATAAATGTGGAAGCAGACATTTTGGAGTGCATTACCGACATTTGTAGTAAACGTGCTGGCAAGTGACATGACAGTTGCATGCTGATTTTCTAACGGTACCTATGAATTGTTGTGCAGCACAGCCAATGTTAGATGGTAATATTTTCGACGGCATTGGTGGAATCGTGTGTGCCCATTTACCCGTACCCAATGAGGTGGTACTAGGCAAAAGGCAATGGAAAGGGAAGAACAACTGGTACTGGTTTCTGGGATGTGGCCCTTGCAGTACCTTGGGAACCACAAGTGCGAGAATCTGTGCTTTTTACATTTTTGTCCAATGAACATGGGACTTTCAGCATTATCTAATCAGGTACTGTGGGTGTGGTTCACTGGAAGGGGCGTTCACACTGCTGTACATTATTCTCTTCATAGTGAGGCTGATTGACATAGTGAAACCTATTGTGAGTCTATAGGTGATGCATTTCTACTACATCTGCATGAGTATACCCTGGAAAGAAACTTTTATGGGAATTTCGGGTCAGGGGGAGTGGTCACATTGTGGATTGGTGTGTATGAGCGCAGTTTCGCTGACATGGATACACTTTGCAAACACCTGCCAAGTTTCGATAGAGGCGACGTGATAGTCATCCACTACGGTGGCATGAACATGGGTTCCATGACTTGTTTAGGCTTGTTACATCAACTAAAGAGGTTGCTAAAGCTAGTCAAGAGGATTTTCCCCACTGCCAAGGTGCTGTTTTCATCGCTAACACCACGAAGAGTGTGGGCCACTGATCATGGATGTTATTCCGAGCCAGACGCAGGAAGGTGTCTCATCAACAGAAGCATGAATACTTTTTTGTCGGCTGCTGGGATGTTCTTCTGTAACAATAACCTCATTGGTGGTGGAAATGCAGATTTTTTTCAACCTGATAGCATTTTTTTGTCACCCATTGGTAGTGCTGTTTTGTTTGCTTGTCTACAAGATGCAGAGAAGAGTTTGCTTCAAAAAAGTCCACACAAGAAAACTGAAAATGAAAAAAGGAAAAAAGGTCTTCGTCTAGAAGCCTTTAAAATAGAAAAACTAACAAAGCTCTTTTAAGAGCCACCCCTTAGAACAAACTTCCCTTACCCTGGTTGCACGTTATGCCTCCACGCTTGCATTCAACACAAAAGCCACATCCAGACTTTTTCAGGATGGCGCAATGGAAAAGGGTTGGTGTGGTCCCATGGTCAAGTTGGCAATGGTGTTGTTACGCAGCTGGAAAGGCACATCCAGCGACTTTGCAGATGGCGGCTATGGAAATGGGACTGTACAGGCACAGGGAATGCGAAACTATATTTGTGGTCACGGTGTGTACGGAGAGGGCTGTTATAAACAACTAATACTGTGATATGGAGAGCTCTTGAATGTTATTGGTGGTAGCTTGTGCAAGTTTTTCAAGTTTATATTTTTTATTCATTTTAAATAATAACACAATGATGTACAAGAATTTGGTGAACTGAGAATAGTATGTGAAATATGCAAAGAACATGTCAAAACCAAGTACAACAGAGTCAATAAGTGTTATTTAAATCTAAGTCAATAATCATATTGGAATTGTGTAAAGGGGAGACAAATAGAGTACGCAATGTCGTTGTGCTGCAAAGAAACATTTTTGGTACCTTATATTTGTGGTAGTGGGGTGGGTGTGCAGATGGATAAATGTGGAAGCAGACATTTTGGAGTGCATTACCGACATTTGTAGTAAACGTGCTGGCAAGTGACATGACAGTTGCATGCTGATTTTCTAACAGTACCTATGAATTGTTGTGCAGCACAGCCAATGTTAGATGGTAATATTTTCGACGGCATTGGTGGAATCGTGTGTGCCCATTTACCCGTACCCAATGAGGTGGTACTAGGCAAAAGGCAATGGAAAGGGAAGAACAACTGGTACTGGTTTCTGGGATGTGGCCCTTGCAGTACCTTGGGAACCACAAGTGCGAGAATCTGTGCTTTTTACATTTTTGTCCAATGAACATGGGACTTTCAGCATTATCTAATCAGGTACTGTGGGTGTGGTTCACTGGAAGGGGCGTTCACACTGCTGTACATTATTCTCTTCATAGTGAGGCTGATTGACATAGTGAAACCTATTGTGAGTCTATAGGTGATGCATTTCTACTACATCTGCATGAGTATACCCTGGAAAGAAACTTTTATGGGAATTTCGGGTCAGGGGGAGTGGTCACATTGTGGATTGGTGTGTATGAGCGCAGTTTCGCTGACATGGATACACTTTGCAAACACCTGCCAAGTTTCGATAGAGGCGACGTGATAGTCATCCACTACGGTGGCATGAACATGGGTTCCATGACTTGTTTAGGCTTGTTACATCAACTAAAGAGGTTGCTAAAGCTAGTCAAGAGGATTTTCCCCACTGCCAAGGTGCTGTTTTCATCGCTAACACCACGAAGAGTGTGGGCCACTGATCATGGATGTTATTCCGAGCCAGACGCAGGAAGGTGTCTCATCAACAGAAGCATGAATACTTTTTTGTCGGCTGCTGGGATGTTCTTCTGTAACAATAACCTCATTGGTGGTGGAAATGCAAATTTTTTTCAACCTGATAGCATTTTTTTGTCACCCATTGGTAATGCTGTTTTGTTTGCTTGTCTACAAGATGCAGAGAAGAGTTTGCTTCAAAAAAGTCCACACAAGAAAACTGAAAATGAAAAAAGGAAAAAAGGTCTTCGTCTAGAAGCCTTTAAAATAGAAAAACTAACAAAGCTCTTTTAAGAGCCACCCCTTAGAACAAACTTCCCTTACCCTGGTTGCACGTTATGCCTCCACGCTTGCATTCAACACAAAAGCCACATCCAGACTTTTTCAGGATGGCGCAATGGAAAAGGGTTGGTGTGGTCCCATGGTCAAGTTGGCAATGGTGTTGTTACGCAGCTGGAAAGGCACATCCAGCGACTTTGCAGAAGGCGGCTATGGAAATGGGACTGTACAGGCACAGGGAATGCGAAACTATATTTGTGGTCACGGTGTGTACGGAGAGGGCTGATATAAACAACTAATACTGTGATATGGAGAGCTCTTGAATGTTATTGGTGGTAGCTTGTGCAAGTTTTTCGAGTTTATATTTTTCATATACAGATGGTAACTGGTTTATTATAAGTTTTTATAATATAAAGCCTTAAGATAAGCTGCGTATAAACAAATGTTTTGGACAAAATAAAATGGCTGTATTTTTTATTCATTTTAAATAATAACACAATGATGTACAAGAATTTGGTGAACTGAGAATAGTATGTGAAATATGCAAAGAACATGTCAAAACCAAGTACAACAGAGTCAATAAGTGTTATTTAAATCTAAGTCAATAATCATATTGGAATTGTGTAAAGGGGAGACAAATAGAGTACGCAATGTCGTTGTGCTGCAAAGAAGACACTGCAAAGGGAAGAAGTCATGTTTCAGTTTCATTCGACCAAGGCCGTCGCCATACTTGGGTAAACACATGTGCGTATATTCCCTTTTTGTGCAAGCTACCAATGACATTGTGACAATGAGGACTGTTACTGTTGCAGGTGTGGGTGACAGGAAGGGACATTCATAATTTTCTCCACTACTGTGAGTATTCAGCCAGAGTGAAATGGTTGGTTGCAGTTGCAGACGCACTTTAGGACACCACTTTTAGCCATTGCACTATTGTGAAAAGTGAAATACACCCAATTTATTCTAGAAATGGTTTCAAGAGACACTCTTGTACCCCAGCCTACCTAGGCTTGTAACATGCATTTGTGACAAACTGCTGAAGAATATTCAGAGGCCCCCCGCAGTGTTTGTTTACCGTGTGCTGTATGACTGATTGTATAGAGAACTGAGTGATATCTTATGAAAGTCGCTAATGCACTTTGCACAGACTCCCACAAGTGTATGTGTACCTTGTGAGGTCTTAGTGACTGTGTACACAGTCAGTGATGTCTTATTTGAGCCTTTATGCACCTTTCACAAACCCCCGCTACTGTATCTGTTCCTTGTGAGATCACATTGCATGTGTGGGAAACTGAGCGATATATTATGTTTTCTTTTTTTTAATTTAATCATTAGGATTTCCAAAGCGCACTGCCAGCCCAAGGGCTTTGAGGCGCTGTTCCATGACATTGTCTTGGTTACATGGATTGTGTTAGTTACATAGGGATACTTGGCTCTTGGTTACAGTGATATCATTTTACAAAGACCTTATACACAATACAATCCTTTAGCCAATCTGAACACACAAGAATACAATCAATGTGCAAAAGAAAAGCAACTTTACAGCATAAACTGTCCTACCAAAGAAACTCCTGCTCATGGCCACCAAGGAAAGAAGTATCTCCTTTGTCCTTTCCATCAAAGAAACTTTGCATTATGAAACCCATTCCATTCAACTAGTACAAAAAGCATTGATAAATTGTCTGGTGAAATTATAAAAGAAGCTGGGAAATCATACGTAGGATAAATCAACATAAGAGTACTTTGCGCCTCTTGAAGATCCACACTTTGTGATGAAACACATGTAGAGGCCTTATTCTTGAATAACTAAGAACTGTTTTCTGGAATGATTTATATGTAGATGTGTCATCATTTTTAATAACTGATTGTCCCAAATTGACATTCTTGTGCTTGTTTGACAGTAGTTGGCGTGGGAGTCAAATGTAGCTCCTGCTAACTGTTGAGTGTTAAGCTAGACAGGCCCTTCTTTGCTACAAGTAGCATGTACATTGCTCCCAGCTCCCCTGATTTTGGAACCCTCTATTGTATGTTTGCTCATATTTTGGCTCCAGGTCTGTGATGCTTACTTATTTCAATGAAACATTACAGTTTGTAACACCAAGTAGACTTGTTTTTTTGTTAAAAAGTGTAGCCTTTGTTAGGCCTCTACAAAACAAAATCTGTTTGATGTCAAGGTAATCTTTGCTATTTAAAAAGTTACTGCATTTACCTAATGAGTACACTATTATCACTTTCTTTACTTGCTTGTGTTTACTAACTTACATGTGGTTTGTCTTTCCAAGACCTTTCAAAATGGTTAATTTGTATAGAAGTAGTACATGGGTCTTGATCACATACATTGTTCACTAGATTTCATTGAGTTTTAAAAATCCAAAGTGAATGGTGAATTATAAAGTTGTTATTGATATGTTTCAAGAGGAAATTGTGTTGTGCTAAGGAAGAAACTGGTGAAATTATGTACAAGTCACTCATTTGGTACTTCTCTTTATCACGATGGTTCAGAGGATATGGGATGGAGCCCGCCAGTCACTACGCTCCTGTGATCTCTTGAAGGCCATATGTCAACTGAGGTAATTTCCTGTGATGTCATAAGGTGAAAGGTAATGTGAAAAAATTTCCTGTGATGCTATGCACTGTCATTTTATTGTGTGAGGTTGATGTGCCATCATTTCCCATTATGTCATAAAAATGGTAGGTACTATTATTTAAACGTTAAAATCCCTACACATTTTTGGGCACAGATTGATGGCATGTATGATTTTGGACGACTGTTCGCTTGATGCATTTTGCATGCACTGCGTTGTGTGCCTGTGCCTGGGTGCACTATGCACACTGTTGCCAATTTTCTACACACTATAGTGCGCAACACGTGCACCAACCATTTTGGGAAG
This sequence comes from Ambystoma mexicanum, assembly GCF_040938575.1. NCBI lineage: Eukaryota > Metazoa > Chordata > Amphibia > Caudata > Ambystomatidae > Ambystoma > Ambystoma mexicanum. Next base: position 358,454,925 of record NC_090932.1, on the reverse strand, counting down.
ATGCTGGCTACTTATAAGGGTGCACCAGCTCAGATGCTTATTTGCATACCTATCTGTAGGACATGGGTGCACGCCCCAACCACATTATCTTTTCTTCTCATACCCTGCAGAGTGCTGATGTTAGCAGGACACGGAGGCACATATACACCTGCCTGCACTTGTAGTATGCACAAAAGTTTGTTCCCACACGCATTGCCAAGTGGTGGACAGCATGCCGCCATGCTGAGCCCACTGTTGTTGTACAGATGCGTCCATTGTGATTGTCAGTATTTCGTAGGGCACTTATATTTTGCTTAATTGCAAGCATTGCAAGGAGGACTGTGTGCTGCTGAGTCTGAGTGCAATTTCAGGGAAAAAAAGTATATCACCCAAACATTTAGCAACACTATCATTATTAATGTTCACTTTTGCACAACCCATTAGGGAAGGGGTAGCACAATTCCATACTTATTGTGGGGAAATGCGGATTTCTATAACTTGGTTGTTAGGGAAGGAAGAGATTGCTGTGTCACGCTCACGTCTCCCATGACACGTTTTTTTGAGGAGATGGCGGCCTGCGACATGTGGAAGGAGTATACGTGCAGGTGTGCCACAGCCATTTTATTTTGTCCAAAACATTTGTTTATACGCAGCTTATCTTAAGGCTTTATATTATAAAAACTTATAATAAACCAGCTACCATCTGTATATGAATAACAGATTTCTCATGTACTAACCTCAGAGATTGTACTAAGTTCTTATATGATATTAAATTACAGTGCTAAACTTATGAAGGCAAACTATTGTTCTTAACTATGTTTGTATTGCTTCATGAATAAAATATGTTACATGCAAAAAATTAGGTGAAGCCAAGCTTTCTATTTTAAGTGGTTTGAGACAGAGTAAGCACCATACCTGTTGAGCGGATTGGGAAAGGGGTAGGTGATTTCACCTGTTCACTTTTCAGTTTGGTGCCTTGTAAAGGGGCACGATTGTTCCCCATTTTGTTTTTACTTTGCCTTCCAATCTCTTCTTTTTGCTATTTGCACAGTTTCTTTCCTGTGGTATGCGCACATGGTGTTGTGGAAGGATTGCAGCTTCTACTGCCTTGCTTTACTTTGCTTTCCTTTCCAATATGTTTTCTAACGGAAAACAGAATGTGCTTGCTGTACATGTAGGAATAGATAGACACAATGTACACTTCACACTACAGTGCGTACCAATGGGGTTACTGTACAAAGTCATTTTGTTATGAGGGACATTTCTTTCCTGCAACTCGAAGGTGCTTGGCATTGCTGTGTTTCAAAAACACACGTTACACATATGTACTATTGCATACTGCAACACCTGTGCAATCATTAGAGACTGTTCTGCTTCTTTACTATACTGTACCGACAATTTGCTGTAAGCTCTTGCCAGACGTTACTCTGCCGCTTCTTTGTTCCCATGTGCAGTAGCAGTGTGGTACGATTGGTGAAGGGAGACGTTCATTCTGTTGTTGATGCATTCCCTTATGGAGTCCTCCCAATGTCTTTCTCCTGTTTGCTGTGTACATACACATTTTCAACACCTACTCCATTTTGTCTTGCCATTTTTTGCCATGCTGCTGTTTTCATATATTGTTTGCTTTTAATGATTGACACCCCTATGTAAGAGAGCAGGTGCCTTCCTGAGCAGGTTGCATACAACCCAATGTACGCAACCAGACTCATAGTTTGCGATTGCTGTCTGCGTTACCATGCTGCCAGCAGGGTCACTATGTTGGAGAGTTCTTCTTTACCTTCTTTACAAACTAAGCATACACTGCTAAAAACCAAAGAAATTCACTGGCAAAAAAACGTTGTTAAAGGGACGTTATGATTAAGTTGCACTAGTAAAAACCTATGCAATTCAATGGACAAACGTTGTTCCAGGGACGTTATGTTTACAGGTAAAACCATAAAAAATGACTAAATTTGCAAGTTATGGTAGGCTAAGCAACCATAACTCGTGCCACCAGTGTGCACTCCAAGGACTAACACTCATGACATCAAAGATGCCATCACAGATCTCATTCATGACATCACTTATGACATCACATGTGCATTTAGTTTTCATGGGAAGCCTCCACAAGGGACTGTTATATTATCATGGCAAAAAAACTATGCAACATCATTGGACGAACTACCAGGATACAAGTAGGTCATTGAGCAATGCATAGCTATATGCACCATTGTATTACACACTCCTTTGCAGTACATGAACCAACTCATGTGGAAACGGTTCCGTGTGTTTATCCCTGCAAACATATTGCGATACAAAAATATCGCCATATTTTTGCAGTGATATTGAACCATGGACCAGGCGGGGGACACCCCCGCAATCCCCGCATTATTTTTAAATGTGCGGGGGACACCCCTGCACCCCCTGCTCCCACAAATTATCCACCCAAAAATATCGCCTGTGGCGAGACAAACGACCAAATGTACAGCGATATTTTTGGTGGGGATAATATCTAGGGATATCGTGGAAACGCAGCCATTCTCTGCACTGTGTCCCATTGAACTGTACTACTGAAAATGTTCTTATGTCTTACAGTTTTGGGTACTGTGAAACATGTAGGAAGTAGCTACCATTCTCTTAATAACTACATAATTGTCCGATTATAAGGAAGGGGAGTGACCAATTAGAGTGTGCTCAACTCTCTTGTAGTGTAAGTCGTCTGATGCTGCACTAACTACACAGGAGATTCCCCTAAATTCCATCCACAATTATTAACACAAATGTATAGGGTGTGTAGTTATACTGCGCAAAGGACACTATATTCTAATGTTCAAATTTTAGAATTAGTTGAATCGCCATAATATCTTTGAGTGCTCAAGAAACCGCCATCCAGAAGTATGAATGGTGATTTATTGTGATCACAGCGACACGTGTTTCGACCATTCGGTCGTCCTCAAGGCAATAACTAATAGGCATAAAGCCCTTATGGCATAGATTCTGAGACTTGCTTACAAACTTACCACAGAAAGAGTCATCACTGTTGCTGCAAGTGGGATTTATCCCATCCCCACTCAGTTTTAGGTATTGATACCTTATATGAATCTGCTAAATTGATCACATGATTGAACTAAGAAATTATTTCTTCGCACCATTGTGGCTCTCATAGAATACCTTATAGATACTTTCAAGGAATAGGCACATGCTTAAAATGCTAGTGTCAGATTCTATGCCATAAGGGCTTTATCCCTATTAGTTATTGCCTTGAGTACATAATTGCACTACTGTACAGGAAACATAAAGACACCACATAAAGACACCACACTGCATGCCAATATGAGCACATAGAGGGAAATTAAAGTAAGCACAAAAAAGGAGCACTATTATTAGAAACTGTTCATAACATAACAGATTACCTTCATGCACAGAATTGCTTTCTCTGTTTTACGCTTCCTTCTTCTCCTCTATGTATATGAATGACATCATATGAGTGTACCCTAAGGAAAGTAGTGTAACAACATATGAGAAGGGTGCCATACACAAAGATAGAACCTTGTCAACTCTTACTTACTGACAATTATAAAGAAAAGCACCTGGCCTACTTATGTCAGTGAACAAAAATGAGGGAGCCACACATGTGATGTCATCAATGATGTCATGAATGAGATTTGCGATGGCATATTTGATGTCATGGGTGTTAGTCCTCGCAGTGCACACTGATGGCGTGAGTTATGGTTACTTAGCTTACCATAACTTGCGAATTTCGTGGGGGGTTCAGTTTTACCTGTAACCATAACGTCCCTGTAACAATGTTTGTCCATTGAATTGCATAAGATTTTGCTAGTGCAACTTAACCATAACGTTTCTTTAACACTTACTTTTCCAGATACAGCATATGTTTAATAGATACTCTTAAGAGATGCTTTTTTCACACTTTGTACACCGGACAATAATAGCATTTATATATCACTAGTACACTTTGCAGATTCTGACGTTGCAGAAAGGAAAGGTTTAAGAAAGGAAAAAGGTTACAGAGGTGCTCAAAGCATGTGAGTATACTTATATCTTCCAATGAAGTCTAGACAAAACCTTTCCCAGCAATAACAATCTAAAACCAAGTTATTACCTCTGAGGTACAGGAATATCCATGTCAATGGACTAGAACAGTCTGCAGGGAGCCAGGATAGCCAAAGTCAATGGGAGCACAGTCTATGGAGCTGAGGCACTTCATAGTTAATACAAGTCTTGCACAAAGTTAGATCATTTTTTAGAAAATCACTGTAGGGTCACAAGCTGTTACACATGTGGCGGGTAGAGCTGAAATCAACTCTACCAAAGTAGCTAATGCAAGTCTCAACTGAGAAGAACAAAGCTAAATACACTGTGGTAAGTATCCCAAGTCGGAACAGTACCTCTGGTTTGAAGAAGAGGGGTCCAGCTGGCTTCTGTCCTGTTGCAGCAATGCAGATCCTGGGTCCTGAGCCTCAGTCGTGGGGACAAGAGGGGGGCATCTGTAGGACACCTGTGGCAGCAATTTGGAGGTCGGCGGCAGCTACTGGCTCTTTTCGGATCAACAGCACTTTGCGGTTTCAGTGGGGGTGAATTTACACCACTGCAGATCTTGGACACTGGTTGGGCTTCCTTCACTTCTTGAGTACTGCACTCTGGTGAGGGGACTCGAGCTCTGGTCGTCTTGCTTCTGAAGGGTCCTTAGGAGACTCCTGGATCTTCTGGCTGGATTGCAGACGTTGCACTCGACTATGAATTTCTCGAACCTTGGCACTGGTTCCTGCAGCAGCAAAGAAATACAGCCAGTCAGGGAAGATGGTCCAGTGGAGTTTGTCTCAGGGTTAGTTGGTCCCACTAACCCAAGGGAAGAAGTCGTCCCTTCCGGAGCTTCTCTTGTTGATCAGAAAAAAGGAGTTTAAGCACAGCAGCAGGGCTTCACCCGGAAATTCAGTGGTCCAGGAGGATGCAGTAAGCTTTGTTCATGGTTTCTTCATCGGGCGTTCTTCCCGGTGGTCGACTCTGCCTCCAGTCCCAAAACCCTTGCCTTTTAAGCAGGTTTCTCCCATTCATGCACAACCAAGGGTGTCACTCAAACAGCCGGGTGGACAGCCAGCCAGCCAATCAGGACTGGTTGCCTTCATGCATTCCTAGAGACAAAGGACAGGTGAGTGTTAGGAACCTCCCTCACTTCCTGCCCTTCCAGACACACTGGAGCCAGAGGCGGGATTCAGGACTGAAGCCCACCAAAAGCAAAGTAAACAAAGGCTCAAACCTGGCTTGGCGTGCAGAGTAAAGCCCAAGAAAGACCTCACAAACAGAAAATGGTGAAAAAAGAAGACTGGGGCCATTTTGACAAAATGGTCACACATGGGTGCAATACTGCAGCTGATGATTCAGCCTGTGGTACAAAAGCACAATGGTAGGAAAATTAAACCATTGCCACCAGCCATTTAAAGTAGTGGGAGTAACATAAAAAATGTTACATGAGTAGGTTGGCTAAGGGGTTACTAGGTAACCCCCCCCCCCACTCCACATATGATGGGATGTGCTGGACCTACAAAGAGAAAAGGTAAGTAATGTCAATTTTACTTTACTTTTCTTGGGAACAGCAGTTCACACAATAAGAGGTATTTAAACCTTATGAGAAATCTAAAGGATTTCTCTCTGACACTGCACTGAAGGTGTTGTGTGTCACCATACAAAAAGTAGATGTCTATGTAGTTTGTCAGACTCCAAAAAAAAGAAAAGATGTAATCCAAATTAGGTCAGAACACATGAGAGAGTGAGAAAAAGGGTACTCCAGGGTTAAAATTAAAAAGTCCTAAAGTCCAGCAAAAGAGCTGGGGGTCTCTAAGTTTGAAGGGAATTAGCACATAAATGCGAATTCTCCCCAAAAAGGAGCACCAGATTCCAACCTCTGTCCTTTGGCGTTACACCTAGATCAACATATGCCCTTTTTCTATGAGGAGCTAAGGGGACAGTATCCTAAGATTTAACTGTCCATCAGCACAATTCATCTCGTTAATATTTTTGTGGCATCTATAACCAAAGTGTGGTTACCCATCCCCCCAAGAGTTAGTTGTCTGAAGAGATAGTCGTGTTGTATAAAAAAAGATGTTTGTTTTAAAAAATGAAAAAATAAAAGATGGTTTTAGAAAGACTGTTCTGTGACCGCAAGAATGATCGTTTTAAATCGAACTGTCGCGCCCCTACCATACACGTGTGAAAAGTGCCGAAAGTGTTGTGTAAGTGAATGTGGGGCTGTGTGTGTTTGTCTGTGTGTGTGTGTATGCACATGTGTGTGTGTTTGTGCATGCATGTGTATGTGCCCGTGTGTAATCACCATGTTTTGTGCTGGGAAGGGGGTGGTGGGTCAGGAAAAGGGAGGTTTGGGGTGGTTAAACCCCCCTGATGTACATAAAAACTAGTGGGAGAGGGTGGAGGTGGGGAGGGGGCGGGGGAATATGTCATATTTTGGCATTTTAAAGCCAACAGAAAAACAGCTATAAAAAAACTGTCCTTTTTGTGTTCAGTCTTTAAAAGGCGGAAATATGACATAGATCCATCTGGAGGAATTGGTTGCTAAAAATACGTTAACTACATTATCTTCATTTTTAAGTAAGGAATATAAGGCATATAAGGGGTGTGATCTACCACCCCTAATGAAATAATTATATTCATTATGGGAATATGAGAAGATTTGGGTTGTTTTACCAAAGTCGAAAGAATTGCGGCGGAATTGACGTAGTCCATTTCGCTGCATTTCGACATCGGCAAAACAACCCCAACATGTTTAAACAATCTAAATTCAACTCCCCCACAACCCCTACGTACCTTTTTTTCTGGGTGCAGCTGCAGCCACTTCTCCTATGATCCTACATCATCAGTTCCTTCCCTCTAACGTAGGTCGGATCTGACGCCACAGGGTCACATGTTTGTGTTTTTTTTTTTTGGTCCCCCGCTTCCAATGTTGTGGTAACAGGGGACACTCCCGCAACCTCCGAAGCCAAAAATACCAAACATGGGGGGCGGGGGACACCCCAACTCCTCATGTTCGGTATTTTCAGCTTCATAAAAATGGCACCGGCAGAATTTGGTCAAATGTACCATTCATGCAAATACATTCGATCAATTGGGGATTTCGGTATGAGCAGTTGTTGGCAATATTAAAATCTTTAAAATGATCTGAAGCCCCTGGGCCAGATGGCTTAACAAATGTTACCCTTATCCAAAATGCAGAATTCTGGGTCACTTATGTAACCCCTTTCTTTAACAAAATCTTATAGACTGGCAAGATTGCTTTTTCTTGGAAAGAGGCTCTGTGTATCCCTATTTCTAAAAAGGGCAAGGGCTCTGACTTGAGCACGTATCAGTTTAGTGCTATTTTAGATGTACTAAGCAATGTATTTGCCCTTTGATTCTAAAGAGGTCAAAGAAATGGGCATCCACTAATCATACATTTAAGATCACGCAGATTGGTTTTCAATAACATTGCCCGACAATTCATAATTTGTTGTTCCTTAACTCATTAACTAATGCCGCCCTAGCAACGCCATGAGTCCATCCCACCCAGTGAGGTCCAGAGAAAGAGCCTCTCTCTGACACGCCTCCCTCGCCCCTCCTCCTAATTCCCCTCCCCCACCCAAATCCATCCCACCCATAACCACACTCTCAACCCACTCCCTATCCAACTCTCACGCCAGAAGAACCCTCCTATCCCAATCTCACCCCACCCCCTATCCAAACATCAAGCCGAGGGAGCCCAATGACGAGCTGACCATCCTAAGACCCCAGTTCCTCCCATCCCCTCCATATCGCGCCCACCACTACGCCCGCACTGCCGCCACCTCCAACGAACCGAACACACACCTTCCCAGACACACGTAGCCCCGCCACCACCCCCCCTTTACTCACAACTCACTCCAACATCCTCCACTGACCCCATACTTTCCCCACCATAAAAACTGCATGACTCACCCTAACAAGAACAGTGACGCATCCCCATCACCCTCCGACCCCCCTACCCTCTCACACACACCAACTGCAACACAAACCTTGAAGAAAAGGAAACAGACCTGTTCTCCTTCATTCTCTCATTACTCCTTGCCACTCCTGTCTCGACCCACCACCTCAATCTCTCATTCTCGAACATCACCACCCTCCTCCCCTTCCTCACCCTGTTTTGTACCCTTCTCCCTTAAATTCTCACCATCCACAACTAGAAACCCTAACGTCCTATGCCTCACCCTTGATCCCCAGCCCCAAGTCCGTTCTCCTTCCCGACCAACCTCACACACCCATCCGACCCCACCCTACCCACAACCACCTCCTCGACTGCCTGCCTACTCTGTGGGATGTTTTTACCCATGCATTCAAGCCCTACCATAAAACTGTGCAGTACTGGCATGGAAAACATCATGATGGCCAGAACTCCCCAGAGAGTGCACAGGGAAAACATGAAGAATAGGCTGCCACCAATTTTTGCCTATGTTGTGAGCACAGGAGGGCACTGCCTAAAACCACCATTGGGCTACACACACAGTAGCCTGAAACCATTGGGAATGGCAATGCTGATTGCCAAAAAGCAATTCAGAACTGTGGGGAATTCATTTTCTTAATCCCAAAAATGGTTGCATTACCAGTACTCACCACTATCAGAAAGCCGGCCTTTTAAAACCACCAGACTTTTGTGTAAAACTGAACAAATGAAACAAAACCAGACCAAGGAAAGACTTGCTAAGAGGTGGATACAATGTAAAACTATATTCTGCAATGACTTGAAGGAAGTAATTATTTAATGTATAGGTAAACATTGTCAGTTTGATTTGAATGTAGAAAACTGGGAACAAAAAGTGACATTGAGCTGAAACCTGGCTTAATGAAACTGAATTCTGCCTGACAACTACCCCCGACAGGAGTTGAAACTGGATCAACAGCCACTCTTCCCAGGCCTAGCTGCATCCTGCCGCCCCTTGCCAAAAGGAGTTGACACCTCTCTGATTAGATTAGGGCTAGAGCACCTGGGAACTGGAAGGGACAGAACAATGCAACTTCCTTGACTCAGGCAAATGTTATATTGAGGGCGTCGTAAAATAGCTTCCTCTTGGGAGAAACTGGGGGGCAGCTGTGCCTCTGTGAACAAGCTGGCTTGGGGGAAGTGGATAAACCAGTTATTCCACCATGTGATGTGGGAAGCCACACCCCTTTTTGACCAGGGCATAATTTTAAAAAAAGATGGATAATTCATAGTACGGACTTGTCAGAATTATATAAGTAATACCATGATTCTTTTGATTTTTCGGTGCACATTTTAAGAGGTGTTAGGACCCTGTGGTGTATTCTGGGGGGTTGCTAGCGGAAAATAGGGTCTTACTCCAAATGTCTGCATGTTAAAAATCTGACAATTCATCAAATAATGTCCATGCTCCTTGCGCACATGTGTGTAATTTTGGGTAAATGTCCGATATTGCAAAACCAGTTAAAAAGCGCAAAATGTTGTCATTTTTGAATGCAAGCCCCCAGGAAGATCAGAGGCGGACAAGCATGGACCATAAGGAATATATAATGTGTACATGTAATTTCAACAAATTGTGTATCTGGGAAAGATGTATTTGAATCAAATATAGATTTGTGGGCAAACTGACCAGGGGAGGATCCTCTGACCCATAAACAGACCTCATCATGATGACAATCCATTTCCTTCCCCCAATCATGGGAGAGGGGAGAATTGGGCCAATGACAAGTAGAGAGGGGCAGGCTTAGCTAGGCCCAGGCACACACCCATTTAAAGAAAACACATAAAAAGGACTGCTGGGACAGGTAGAGATTCAATTCCATTTGCTGCGGAGCATGCTGACCGACGACTTCACATCCAGAGATCCAGACTTCAAATCCATCAATCTCCAGAACCTGTAGCAGAAATAAACTCCAGAATTTGTAGCAGAGAGGCCTGAATCCACCAGCTGAATCCTCTTCAGCAGGCCTCAAAACTAACCAAACTATTCAACAGCCGGGCGAGCTGTTTGAAATTTTGCCGAGAATTTTTGCAAGAACCTGTAGCAGTACCCAGAAAGCAGTGTTACATTAAGAATCCAGAGAGGCTAGACCAGCAGAGCAGAGCTGACCCAGATCGCTGTGAGCAGAACCGGTGCCTGATTGACCCGCCGAGCAGACAGAACCGCAGCCGGACGTGTTGACCAGATCCGTGACGAGGCCTAGTTCAAATTTATATTGTGAGTACCGAGCAGAACTGTGCAGAACCAATCTCTTAGTTAAAATACTAACCTAAGTAGAACTGCCTCCTAGAAATGGTGTCATCTGTCATTTTTAAAGCTGCACAACTGTCACCTGTCAATTCTGCAGCTGCAAGCTGTCACCTGTCATTTTGAGTTTACTTTAAATCCGAAGAACTACCTTTATTTAATCGTCCGTATCTCTGGAACCGTTTGGGCTAGGAACGAAATTTCATCTGAAAGCTTAGAATCTAGGCTTTCCAACGAACCTAGAACCGACTTCCTACTCCCTATACTTTTCCCATAATCGCGAGACATGCACTCGCAAAATTTACCGCGATTTGCGATTTGGCCCGATTTCTTCATCTGTAGAAATCAGCAGCTTGTTGCTTCTCTTTGTTAAAATCCATTGCAACCTGGTAATAACTCATAGGGCATTGCTAAAGTGAGCCTGAACTAATACCAACAAGGATCGCTCACTCACCCTGAACCTCTAGAGGGAATTAAAAGCAACTTTAGCACCTTTTCACTTCCTTGCAAACCACATTAAAGTAGTTTGCCTGTGTTTAAAACTCATCCCTGTTTTCTCTAAGCTTGCTGGGGGAACTGGAACTGTGTATTGCATTATAAAGTGTGATTTGTTGGGATTCTTGAAGACTGTGTGCTCTCCTTCCATTTCTTGTATTGCATAGGGGGGAGTGAATTGTCAAAAGAAAAAGTGATCATATTACATTTTGCTAAAATCGTAACAAGTTATTTCTGTACTGCATTTTATTCCACCTTGCATTTCCTTGAAACCATCAAGCATTTTCAGCTACCTCATCCTCTACACTACTCCTAAGTAACCAAATCAGTGTACCCCTGTAACATTATCCATTGTTGATCACGGTCGTATTCTGAAGTGTGATATCAGTTATCAATCTATTTATGAAGTGTGATAGATATATATTGTTAAATTGTCCAAATAAACCTTTTAATTTGCAAAACAAACCTACTTCTTGGTTCAGTGGGGTCAGGGGGATTCTAAGAGGGGGGTGTTATACAAGGGTTGTCATCCAGAGTACTGAACTGAATATAAAAATACATCAATAAGGGTTTTCCTCAGCATCCCAGACTAGGCATTGACTTAGCTGAGGTGTGGATTGAATATCGCTTACAAAAGTGGGGGCTCGGAACTGGGATATTCTGGGTTAGATTTACCACTTGTGCAGATTAATACAGTGTGCCAACTGACCAGATACACATATCCGGTTAGATCACCACGCTGTTTTACACTGTGAAAGCATCCCTCAAAGGAACGCTCTAAGGAAACGGTCTGTTTTGCAAAAAAAAATAAAAAAATAAAATACAAACTTCTGTAAGTCAGGAAGGAACTCAAATTCCAGAATGACGACACTGGTAGACATCAAAATAGCCAGAGAGCACTTCTTACATAAGCTATTTGTGAGAGGTGATTGGACTCATCAGGACCAAACGGTCTGGTTGAAGGCAATCGCGCAACAGGTCACTGAAACAGGGTCAGATACATGGAGAGATCAGGGTCCATTACATGTGGCCCTGAGTGAACTATATATGGCCCCTAAAGCCAAAGATGAACATAATAAGATTTCCAGGATAGCGGCATATTTGTATCTATATATGGGAGCCATGCAGGGCAAATGTGCTGAAGGCCAAGATCTGGCAAATAGGCAAAAGATGGTGTTAGAGAAGGCCCAATCTGATCTGGACTTTTCTGAGCATAGGCTGCTCAGGAGCCAGGAGTCAGAAAAGGACAGCAGACAGTACATCACTAAAATAAAGGAGGATATGGATGTACTGCAACAGGAAAAGGCGGACCAGGATACCAGATTCCTGGCCTTGCAGAAGGAGTACCAAGAAGGTTTGGACTCCCTACTGCAGAGCCAGAAAAAGCTGGAGCAACAGTTAGACTTCAATAGGGCATGTGCTGAGCAGGTAGTCACCATGCAAAGCCACCTAGATAGGGAAAAGGCAGAGAGCAATAAACTGATTTTGAAAGACCTGAATACCCAGGCAGAGTTTGACCAGGGGTGCCAGAAAGCTGGTGCCTTCCAAAGGCAAAGGGACGACCTGGCAGCACAGATGCAGGCTCTTAGTCAGGAAAGGGATACCTTAGGCCAGGAAGTCTGCCACTTAAAAAGGAAAATGGAAGAAAATCACCTGGCCCTCCAGGGACTGGGTGACCTCCAAAAAGAACACCAGAACTTGTTAGAGCACACCAGGAGGGTGGAGGAGGCTCTGGCAAGAAAGGAGCAGGCCAGTAGGGATGGGACTCAGGAGGTAACCCTCCTGCAGCAGAGACTGGCCCAGTACTCCAGGACCAATCAGGAAGCACAGAGAGAGAATGAGGCTCTCTGCCAGCACAATGGCTCCAGCAACAGGTAGCGATGCAGGAGTGACTGATAGAGTCTAGTAAGGCCTTAACTGAGGAACTGAAAGCGCAGGTTCTTGCATTCCAACAGGGAACAGGGGCGGATAGAGATGAGGTTCGCTGGGAAAGAGAAACTCCTGAGCATAACCTCAGGAGCCCTAGTACCAGAGGCCTTCATCTCTCCCAGTCCCTGGACTCTGCCACCCCCATGTCCCCTCGCGCACATGAGCCCAGGGCCACGGGGATGGCAGATTACTATCCAGCTAGAAGTATGGGGCTCATAGGCCAGTACCTCCCAGGAATGGATGGGCGGGCATCCGGGTATGGGCACCCAAGCACAGTGCAATTTAGAGGGGAACCCCAGGAGAGTAGGCCCATTAAGGGCATCCTGAAAACCTCTGCCCAGTTAGGTCAGTGGGGGGGGGTACCCATCAAATCCTGGCAGCAAGGAGGGGTCTGAAGACTCCTCTGAGCATTACAGGACACAGGAGACCAGGTCCCCACATTCTGCCAGCCATTCCCAGGCTCGCAGAATCCGGGAAAACCTGGAAGATCAGACGGGCACCTCTGGGAGCAGCGCTTCTGAGTCAGAGGATGAATGGACCAGGGTTACCCAAACCAAAAAGGCCAATAAGGCAAAAAGGGCCTTGCTTAAGGACCCATTGAAACAAATAAAGGCAATAAGTAGTGTCATCACGCCTTATCATAAGAACGCCAAGTATTCTGTTTGGGAACACTTGAAGCTCTATGAGCAAATGATGGAGACTTTCCATTTGAAGGACAGCCAAAGCTGTATTCAATATGTAAAGTGGACCTTCTCACCAGAATACTCCAGTTTCTTTGCGGGGCTGGAGGATATAAACCATTCAAGGTGGTCCACATACAGGACGGCCATCTTGAAACATTTTTCTGTGCGCAGAAATCCTCAAGAGGCTCGCAAGGCAGCCTACAATTTGCAATGTGGGGAGGATCAGGCCCCAAAAGAGTTTGTGCAAGAATTAAAGCGTGCTTTTGCGCAGACCACTAGAAGGGTGCGCAGGGATAGCAGAGAATTTATCAATACGTTTTTCCATGCCTTAACCAAATACATAATGACCCAGCTCGTGAGAGATTTTCATGAGAAAAGATCTTTAGACTGGGTCATTGAACAGGCTACCCGGATCTATGAGGTGCAGAAGCCTATCGAAAATAAAAATAACGCGCCAAAAAACCCCAAAACCAACAGCACCCCTACTGCTGCCAAGGTGGCAGATGTAAAGCTTGCCCCTGTTTTAGATTTGGAGATGGGGGGGCCTAAAAACCTGCCTGCACCAAATAATTCACAGCCCAGAAGGCCCTCGGGCCAGTCACAGACAGGGAGTCGAGGAGGTAGTCCCACAAATGGGGTCCCCCGCTCCCCTGACTATGTAAGTCCCCGCTACAAGGGAATCCGACCAATCCTGGGTTATGTGTGGACTCCTCCAGCCCAAGGGGGGGGATCCAGCCAAGCACCTAACCCAAGGAAATTCCCTCCCAACTTCCCACAGGAGGGCAGAAATTCTCCAAATCCTGGGCAGAACTTTTTCCCCAGGTATCCACCCAATTTCCAGCCCCAAAATCATCCATCCTCTTTCCCCAATTCCCTGTTCCCCAGACAACCTAATCCGGGAGAGGGGAGGCCAAGGGTGGAGGGGTACCAAAATCTTCCCAACCAGGGGTACTACCAGAGGAGGGATAGCTACCCTTCCCGGGATCAGCCCAGGGGAGAAAATAGAGTCCCGTATCAGCCTGAGCGGGTTTCACAACTTGAGCAGCAGGTCCAAAATATGGCACGAGATCTGGGTCACATACTGAGGGCTCAACAGAACCCTCAGATGAGCATGCCACCACAGAATGCCACAAACTCTGGACCTGGTGCTCCAGAACAATGACGGGGGCAGCACCCTGATAACCCACCGGTTCCCAGGGAGGAGGCACAAGGGGAAGGGGGGTGTAAAGCCTTGGAGGAAGCTTCCTTCCCAACTTGTAAACAGCCTCTGGAAAACCAGGAACCGGAAACAAAATCTCCTGCCCCTGAAAGCCTGCCTCCCAAGGAGCAGAGGGGGGGTAGGAGAAACAAAGGACCCAAACAGACCCACTTTGTGGAGGAGGTAGAGGGATCCTCAGAAGATCCTGGGAAAAGGATCTTCTCCTTCAGAGATAGGGGAACTCCTCCCAAGGAAAAATGGGTCCCAAGGGATTCCTATCCAGACTGGGGCGATGTGGAGACTGAGCTACCGCCGCCCATCATCTCATCCCAGAACCCACAATACCGAAATCCCCTGGTTCAAACCCATCCTGGTGATTGCCTCCAAAAAGGGGGGGGTGGCCCAGAACCGGAACCAGGGGAACCCACAATGGCTCTGATCTCCAGTTGCCAACTTTTTCTTTCAGATTCCCGAGACTCTCCACAGAATTCTGCCCAAATCTCTTCTCTCGCCATGTCCAAAACCAGAAAGTTAGCCCACCAGTTGTCCAAAAATTTTGCATTATCTGTGCCCCCTTGAGGAGAAGGAGGGAAGATACTATGCCCCGGTACAAGTACAGGGGCAGAGTACAATTTTGGCACTGGTGGACACTGGATCCCAAGCTACCCTTTTGTCCAAAAGGGCCTTTGAGGAACTAAATGCAGGAAGGGGGGAGAATTACCGAATTCCTCTCACCTCTCTTCCTGGACAACTGCAGAACTTTGACGGGAAGGAAATTCCCGTTGAGGGGACTGCAGACTTGGACATTAAAATTGGGCGACACAAGGTGAAACACCCGGTCATAGTAGTGACTCCAGAGGGCACCCCTTGTTTACTAGGGAATGACCTCCTGAGAAGGTTGTCACCCCTAATAGATTGTGTAAACAAGGTCCTCTGGACCCAGACTAGCCGACCAATAAAATTAAAACAGAGTGTCAACCATGTTAGTTTAAATGGCACCTGCCACATGGTTGAACAAAAATCTGACCAAGTAGAATTTCACTTCCAGAACAACCAAACTCCAGATGTGACAGTAATAGCAGTAGGACAACAGACTGGTGATGGGGGGTCCTCTCTAATTCTGAAAATCAACCTTCCTTCCAGTTTAAGGTGGTATTCCACAATGGAAGGAAACACCCTGAAATTCTTTACTAATCCACAATCAGAAACTCCCACTCCTATAGTCCAGAAAGATGTGAAATCAGCTCAGAGCCTGGCTGATATTCAGCAAATTGGAGAGCAGTTGTTCATCCCTGTTCAGTTAAATGATGGGAAGGACTGTGTTCGCGCTCGAGTGTGTGTGAACAACGGTAAGAGCTTCATCAGCGAAGCCATGGTCCGCCAACTCCCAAAAGATCCAGCCATTCCCACATTCAAACTGATAGACAAATGGGAAATGGACCAGGAAGCACCTAATTCCAAACATCTCCTGCCAAGCAGGTGTATGCTCAAAATCTCCATTGGCAACAAGAGCATAATCCATAATTGTTGGGTCGTGCGAGACGTCAATGCCGCCTTTTACTTAGGCAGTGACATTCTCAATCGCTTTGACATTAGTTTGGACCTAATACACTTCAAAGCTTGGTCCCGATTAGCGGATAATCCCATGGGCTTTGATGATCCAGAAAAAGCATTTAGGTCAGCTCAATTGCTACCTTATGCAGTTGAAATTCAGATCAAAGAGGAAGTCACCATCCAGGAAAGGACCCGACAATTCTCCCTGGGAGTGAAAGTTAAAAGAGGACAAAAATTGAAAAACCCTGATGCTTATATCCATCTATTGCTTCTCTCCAAAAGCAAGGGTTAGGGGTAAACTCAACACCATTAGTCAACATAGAACATGACACCATTCCAATAGAGGTGGATAACAGCGACTTACTTACTTTTGACAGTGACAGTGAGGACAATACAACACCAGACAGGATTTTCACCCGGCATGGGGGGAACTTCCTGGTGTACACTTCTTGCCCTTATCGTAAGGAAGATGTGACTTGTGACTTCAGGAGGGATGAGGTGATTTTCCAGGTCCATGAGGGCTGCCTTTCCCACCTGAAGCCTCCAGTCCAAATCAGCACTCTGATCAGGGACTTCTCCACCCAGCTGGAGGAGGCCGCTGAGATAGCCAAACCAGAATTCTTTCCAGGCTTCAGGCAGATGGTGGAAGAGAGAGTCAACCTAGCTGAGGCCTGTGTGACTCTGGAACAGAAGCAAAAGTTGAAAGAAGTTTTCTTTGATTTCCAAGATCTCTTTGCAGTAGACTCATATGACTGTGGTCGCACTGACATCCACACCACAACATTTCCCACGGACCCTGGCATGACTCCAGTGTTTGTGAAGCAATATTGTTTGCCTCTCGCATCCATGGAGTCCCTTACTGAAATAATTAAGAACCTTGAGTCCCGGGGAATAATCTGTCCAGTACACAGCACCTTCAATAATCCGGTGCTGGGAATATTGAAGCCAAACGGCCAGTGGAGACTCTGTGCCGACCTTAGGGAGCTCAACAAACGGGTCCATACTTCCCGATGGCCTCTTCCCTACATTGACCAAGGGCTGGCCCAGATCCAGGGGTCACAGGTATTCACTGCAATAGACCTGACCAATGGGTACTGGACCGTGCCTGTCAGTAGGGAGGACCAATACAAACTGGCTTTTACCTTTGGGGGCCAGCAGTACACATGGACCCGGACTCCCTTCGGATACCTCAACTCCAGCAATGAATTCAACATTTTCCTACATAAGGCCATGCCCGACCTGGGTGCGAGGGGTAACTTGTCTTATGTAGATGATGTCCTAATAAAAAGTTCATCTGTGGAAGAACACATAGCAGAGATCCGTTATGTTCTGACACAGTTGAGGGCCGCCGGAGCAAAACTTTCCTTTCAGAAAGCACAGTGGTGTAGAACCCGTGTTAATTTCTTGGGGCATGAGATTACTCCTCAGGGTCTCTGTCCCCAAGAAAAGAAAGTGGAAGCACTCCAGAAACTGAAAGACCCCACAACTCTGCGGGAACTAAGGAGCCTCCTTGGACTGACAAATTACAGCAGAAAGTTCATTGAAGGCTACGCAGAGATCACTAGACCCCTGATTCATCTCTTGAAGGGGGGGGTCAAGTGGGAATGGGGTCCAGAACAATTCGAGGCGGTAGGACAACTCAAAAGAAGCCTCTCACAAGCTCCTTGCCTAGCTTACCCTGTCAGAAACAAGGAGTTCTTCCTGGAGACGGGGCTCTAATACGTGCTTGACGGCAGTATTATACCAAAAGCATGATAAGGTCAATAAAATAATCTCCTATGTGAGCAAAACTTTATCCTCTGAGGAGGAAAGAGTCAACGATTGTGAGAAGGCACTCCTGGCAATGGTGTGGGCATTGAAGAATTACCGCACGTTTATCCAGGGGGAACACATCATAGTGGAGACTCCACACCAGCCTCTGCAATATCTCCAAAGTGACAGAATCCGGGCCGGAAATGTGAGTAATTCCTGAATTACTTCCTGGATTCTGTCAATGCAAGGCTTTCCTGTAGAGGTCAGATATGGCCAAAACAAGAAGAGTCCCCTGGCGCAAGGTCTGGCTGACTTGCATGATTGTGCCAGAGAAAACTGTCTCGAGGACGAAAGTCTAAAAATCAAGGACAACATGGAGGCATACCTTAATTCCCCACACAAAGTCTTTGAAGAAGACAAGTGTGAGGGAATGCCCACTGTCTATGTGGATGGATGCTCGTACCATGTTGACGACAACGGGGAGAAAGAACTGGTGGCCGGCGTAGGGAATTCATGGGTGAATGAGTCACCAGAACCCTCTCCTGGATACAAAATTGGTCCCCGAAGTAGTCAGGTGGCAGAATTGATGGCTGTGCATCAGGCCATCCTCACTGCTGTCCAACATCAACTCCATAAACTGGTCATAATCACAGATTTGGATTATGTACGGAAAGGGTTCGTGGAGCACCTGGTTAATTGGAAAACCAGAGGCATGTTATGTGCTAATAACAAACCCTTGAAACATGGGAAGTTTATCCAAAACATTGATGATCTGGTCACATCGAATGGGATGACCATCTACTGGAAAAAGATCAAGGGTCATTCCAAAGTAGAGGGACCAGACAAAACTGGAAATTACTTAGCTGATCAGCTGGCCAAAACCGGGGCCTTCCAAGGGGATCTAATAGAAATAGAGTCCCTGTTGGGGGAAATCCAGGTCACTGCTATCACTAGGTCCCAGACAAATGCTCACAATGATCTTTCAACTGCACAATGGAGTAAGGAGACCCCTGATGCTGATTTAATTACAGCTCAGAAGGGGGATCCAATTATTGGTAAGTTTTACCAACACCTTGAGGACCCTGAGAACTTTCCCCTGACGGATACCGATTACATTGGGAAAGAGGACCTAAGAGTGTTGATGAAATGTCCAAAAATGTTCCGAATCCAAGACGGTTTGCTGGTAAGGAAATCCAAAGCTGACCACGATCAGTGGGTGGTTCCTACCTCATTCCGAAGCCTGATGTTAAGTCACGCCCATGATGCGGCCACCTCCAGTCATAGGGGGTTTCACACAACACTGGAAATCTTAAGAGAGGTTGCATACTGGCCACACATGGGGCAGGACCTCGACCAATACTTGAAGGGGTGTCTTGTGTGTGCACAATTTCAGCCATCATCCGTCACACACCGTGCGCCTCTCCAAAAGAGGGGGATGACACTGCCATGGTCAGATTTGCAAATCGACTTTGTAGGCCAAGTGATTCGCTTGTCTAG
Source organism: Ambystoma mexicanum (assembly GCF_040938575.1). NCBI lineage: Eukaryota > Metazoa > Chordata > Amphibia > Caudata > Ambystomatidae > Ambystoma > Ambystoma mexicanum. Next base: position 358,435,588 of record NC_090932.1, on the reverse strand, counting down.
AGGAAACAAGTACATGTTGACCATTACATGCTTGTTAACCAAGTGGGTGGAATGTCTCCCGGCCCCAAATTGCAAGGCAGAAACAGCAGCTGCCCTGATGATTACCCACATCTTTTCCCATTTTGGTCTACCTCAAAGGAATAAGTCAGACAGGGGTAGCCACTTCACCAGTGAAGTAATGACAAAGATTTGGGAGATACTGGGGGTCAAAATGAAGTTACATATTGCTTACAGGCCAGCTTCTTCTGGGGCAGTGGAGAGATACAACCGAACCATTGTGAGCATATTAAAAAAGTTTGTGGCAGATTCTGGGCCAAGTTGGGATATCCGATTACCTCTGGTCCTAATGGCCATCAGATCTACCCCTTCATCTGCAACCAAAATGTCACCATTTGAGTTGACTGGACACAAGATGGTGCTTCCCCAGCATTTGCTCTACAGAACCCAAGAGCAAACGTTGATAAATGACTCCACAACTCATGAGTATGTGGAGAATTTAAGGAAACACCTTCAGCATGCTTTTGCCTATGCTCAGCGGAATCTAGAAAGATCAGCCGAGAGCATGAAGACCCACTATGATTTAAAAACTACCCGAAAGGAATATAAGGTGGGTGATCAGGTCTATCTATACAATTTCTAAAGGAACCAGGCCAAACAGCAAAATTTCTTGCCTACATGGAAGGGACCGTTTGAAATTATAGACAAGATCTCCCCTGTTGCCTATAAGATCTGCATCCCCAAAGGCAGTCTGGCGGAAGGGGAAGACAAGTGGGTACATATAAATCAACTAAAGTGTTGCCATCCCAGGCACACTCTGCAACAACTGGAGGAATCCACTGGAATCCCAGAGGGGGCCGTTCCAGAGTAATTCAGTTCCAACCCTAAAATATTCCACATATAGCATATAAAATTCTGTGATCCTTGTATATATATATATATATATATGTTCTTGTCTCCTAATTTAAAAAAGAAAATGTATGTGTTCATATCTTCTGATTCATAAAATGTATATGTTCGCCACACCATTAATAGTGGTGAACAAATGTCTACGAATAGGTATTGCCACTTTGCTTTATCATCCTAGGAGAGATGAAACATGGAGACTGACCAAGGAGGACGACAGGGGACCGGGAGCGGAGACCCGAGGGGCCCGGGGTACCGCCCAATCCTCCCATCAGGACCAGCAAGGAGAACTGATTGATCGACTGGAGGGAGGAAAAGATGCTGAACTGTGCCATCCATGGAATTGGAAGAAGAGGAGGCGAACATCCCAGATCTTGCGAGTTCCATCAGCGAAAGGACTGAATGGCCATCGCAAGAGGGGGGGGCTTGTGGGATGTTTTTACCCATGCATCCAAGCCCTACCATAAAACTGTGCAGTACTGGCATGGAAAACATCATGATGGCCAGAACTCCCCAGAGAGTGCACAGGGAAAACATGAAGAGTAGGCTGCCACCCATTTTTGCCTATGTTGTGAGCACAGGAGGGAACTGCCTAAAACCACCATTGGGCTACACACACAGTAGCCTGAAACCATTGGGAATGGCAATGCTGATTGCCAAAAAGCAATTCAGAACTGTGGGGAATTAATTTTCTTAATCCCAAAAATGGTTGCATTACCAGTACTCACCACTATCAGAAAGCCGGCCTTTTAAAACCACCAGACTTTTGTGTAAAACTGAGCAAATTAAACAAAACCAGACCAAGGAAAGACTTGCTAATGGGTGGATACAATGTAAAACTATATTCTGAAATGACTTGAAGGAAGTTATTATTTAATGTATAGGTAAAAATTGTCAGTTTGATTTGAATGTAGAAAACTGGGAACAAAAAGTGACATTGAGCTGAAACCTGGCTTAATGAAACTGAATTCTGCCTGACAACTACCCCCGACAGGAGTTGAAACTGGATCAACAGCCACTCTTCCCAGGCCTAGATGCATCCTGCCACCCCTTGCAAAACGAGTTGACACCTCTCTGATTAGATTAGGGGTGGAGCATCTGGGAACTGGAAGGGACTGAACAATGCAACTTCCTTGACTCAGGCAAATGTTATATTGGGGGCGTCGTAAAATAGCTTCCTCTTGGGAGAAACTGGGGGGCAGTTGTGCCTCTGTGAACAAGTTGGCTTGGGGGAAGTGGATAAACCAGTTATTCCACCATGTGATGTGGGAAGCCACACCCCTTTTTGACCAGAGCATAATTTAAAAAAAAGATGAATAATTCATAGTACGGACTTGTCAGAATTATATAAGTAATACCATTATTCTTGTGATTTTTCGGTGCACATTTTAAGAGGTGTTAGGACCCTGTGGTGTATTCTGGGGGGTTGCTAGCGGAAAATATATGCTGCATGTTAAAAATCTGACACTTCATCAATTAATGTCCATACTCCTTGCGCACATGTGTGTAATTTTGGGTAAATGTCCGATATTGCAGAACCAGTTAAAAAGCGCAAAATGTTGTCATTTTTGAATGCAAGCCCCCAGGAAGATCAGAGGCGGACAAGCATGGACCATAAGGAATATATAATGTGTACATGTAATTTCAACAAATTGTGGATCTGGGAAAGATGTATTTGAATCAAATATAGATTTGTGGGCAAACTGACCAGGGGAGGATCTTCTGACCCATAAACAGAACTCATCATGATGACAATCCATTTCCTTCCCCCAATCATGGGAGAGGGGAGAATTGGGCCAATGACAAGTAGAGAGGGGCAGGCTTAGCTAGGCCCAGGCACACACCCATTTTCAAAACACATAAAAAGAGACTGCTGGGACAGGTAGAGATTCAATTCCATTTGCTGCGGAGCATGCTGACCGACGACTTCACATCCAGAGATCCAGACTTCAAATCCATCAATCTCCAGAACCTGTAGCAGAATTTAACTCCAGAGAGGCCTGAATCCACCAGCTGAATCCTCTTCAGCAGGCCTCAAAACTAACCACACTATTCAACAGCCGGGCGAGCTGTTTGAATTTTTGCCGAGAATTTTTGCAAGAACCTGTAGCAGTACCCAGAAAGCAGTGTTACATCCAAAATCCAGAGAGGCTAGACCAGCAGAGCTGACCCAGATCGCTGTGAGCAGAACCGGTGACTGATTGACCGGCCGAGCAGACAGAACCGCAGCCGGACGTATTGACCAGATCCGTGATGAGGCCTAGTTCAAATGTATATTGTGAGTACCTAGCAGAACTGTGCAGAACCAATCTCTTAGTTAAAATAATCTAATCCAAACTATTTTAACCTAAGTAGAACTGCCTCCTAGAAATTGTGTCATCTGTCATTTTTAAAGCTGCACAACTGTCACCTGTCATTTCTGCAGCTGCAAGCTGTCACCTGTCATTTTGAGTTTACTTTAAATCCGAAAAACTACCTTCATTTAATCGTCCGTATCTCTGGAACCGTTTGGGCTAGGAACGAAATTTGGCCCGATTTCTTCATCTGTAGAAATCAGCAGCTTGTTGCTTCTCTTTGTTAAAATCTGTTGCAACCTGGTAATAACTCATAGGGCATTGCTAAAGTGAGCCTGAACTAATACCAACAAGCATCTCTCACTCACCCTGAGCCTCTAGAGGGAATTAAAAGTAATTTTAGCACCTTTTCACTTCCTTGCAAACCACATTAAAGTAATTTGCCTGTGTTTAAAACTCATCCCTGTTTTCTCTAAGCTGCCTGGGGGAACTGGAACTGTGTATTGCATTATAAAGTGTGATTTGTTGGGATTCTTGAAGACTGTGTGCTCTCCTTCCATTTCTTGTATTGCATAGGGGGGGAGTGAATTGTCAAAAGAAAAAGTGATCATATTACCTTTTGCTAAAATCATAACAAGTTATTTCTGTACTGCATTTTATTCCACCTTGCATTTCCTTGAAACCATCAAGCATTTTCAGCTACCTCATCCTCTACACTACTCCTAAGTAACCAAATCAGTTTACCCCTGTAACATTATCCATTGTTGATCACGGTCGTATTCTGAAGTGTGATATCAGTTATCAATCTATTTATGAAGTGTGATAGATATATATTGTTAAATTGTCCAAATAAACCTTTTAATTTGCAAAACAAACCTACTTCTTGGCTCAGTGGGGTCAGGGGGATTCTAAGAGGGGGGTGTTATACAAGGGTTGTCATCCAGAGTACTGAACTGAATATATAAATACATCAATAAGGGATTTCCTCAGCATCCCAGACTAGGCATTGACTTAGCTGTAGTGTTGATTGAATATCGCTTACAACTCTTCCCAACCACCATCGACCAACCCACCTCTCTCACCCCCGATTCCACTCACTCCCGTCACTCCCCAAGACCGCCCTCCCACACCACCTCTTCTAGCCACTCACCCTCTCCTGCCAACAACCACCCCTACAACCTCCACAACATCCCACTGTGCCGAAGTAAGATGCATCCTTTTTAATGCCCGATCTATAGATAAAACAGACCCATCATCTTCGACCTCCTCGCCTCAGACAAACCAGACATATTCTTTATCACTGAAACCTGGTTCTCCAATGGCTGCGCCCTATCGCCCATGAAGCCTTCCCCCCAGACTACTCCCTCATCCCACTCAACCAACCCTCTAGAGGAGGAGGAGTTGCAATCATTTTCAAGTCACACTTCTCCACCTCAACCATCGACTGCCAGACAATGATCCCTTCCTGCGAATCGCTTCTCGTCAAACTATCCCTCCCCCCAACGTTCTCCCACAGCTTCCTAATCATCTACAGACCTCCTGGGTACGACAGACAATTCTCAAACAACCTCTGTGATTTGATAGCCACCATCCAAATAAACCATCCCAACCTCAGTCTAGGAGACTTTAATATCTGGTTAGACATCCCCACCAACCCTATGACCCACTCACTGGCCGACTACCTAGATGCGCTTAACCTCCGCCTCCCCATAAACGGCCCAACTCACCCTAAAGGACACACTCTTGATGCCATCTTTAGCTCCCACAACCACATAAATCTAAGCCCCCCACACCTATCATCTGGTCTGATCACTTCATTGTGCCTGTCACCATTCGCTCGCCCGCCCCCTCCCCTTACTTGAACCAGAATCCCCTAATCAACACAAATGCTGCAAGAAACTAAACATCCTTCTGGGCCTGGCCGACGTGCTCCTTCAATCTCCTCCCCCAACCTCCCCACACAATGAACCCCTAACCACTGATGCCTTTGACTCATGGCTCAATATCTCATTAATCCTGCTCACTCCCACTTGCCAATCCTCTGCCCAGCGTGGCCACTTTCCCAGATGGTTTACTCCAGAACTAAAAACTGCAAAACAACTGTATAAATCCCTTGAACGCAAATGGCGAAAAGATAAAACCATCCCGAGTAGATCCACCCTGGCCTGGCACCATAGCAACTACAAAGCCAAAATCCAAAAAGCAAAAAATGTCCACTACAACTCTCGAATTCTCAACTATGAAAACCCCAGTAAGGAACTCCACAAAATCATATCTGAATTCACCAAACCAACCTGTACCACCACCCAATCGACCCCATCTCAGTCACTCTGCGACTCACTCTATCTCCACTTCTACTGCTCTCGAAAGAACAAATTCTCTAAACAACAAACTGGCCCTAATTTCCCCACCACGTAATCCACCCACCTTACCTGTCACCCCCCACCTGCCACAGCAACCACAACCCAACTCACCTTCGACTCATTCACACCAATATCAACAGACCAATTTCTCAAATTTCTCTCCACCAAGAAACCATCCGGCTCCCCCCTAGATCCCTGCCCAGCCTCAACCCTCAAAGAAATATTTGCATATTTTCTGCGCAGGAGAGTATGCAAGAACCATCATAAATGACTCCCTCTCCTCAGGAATTTTCCCAGACGCCTTCAAAACTGCTCATGTTAAGCCTTTTCTAAAAAAAAAACTTCCCTCGACCACAAAAACTACCGCCCGTCTCAAACACAAGGTTCCTTGCTAAACTCATCGATCGAACCACATACTCCCAACTAAATGCCTTTTTCGAAGCCAACCATCTCCTAGACCCTGCACATCAGACTTCAGACCTCGACATGGAACCGAAACCACTCTGACCTCAATCTGGGATGACCTTAAGAACACTGTAGACTCTGCTGGATGCGCTGTACTAATCCTTCTAGACCTATCCGCCGCCTTTGACACAATCAACCACTCAATCCTCCTCGACTGCCTCCACTCCCTAGTAATCCATGGAAATGCTCTCAAGTGGATAGCATCCTTCCTCAACAATAGGAACCAAATAACCCTCCTCTCCTCCTTGGCCTCCGCCGCCTATCCATTCAATGCCGGAGTTCCACAAGGAGCATGCCGATCAGCCCCCCTGTTCAACCTTTATATGTCCACCCTCCCAGGAATAATCCGCTTGCACCATATACTGTGCTATAACTACGCCAATGACACCCAATTAATCCTAAAACTCCTCAACTCAAAACCCAACTGTCAGCCCAACCTCGCTGCCTGCCTCCTTGACATTGATCACTGGATGACCTCAAACCACCTCCTCTTAAACCCCACCAAAACTGAAATCATGATGTGCGGCAACACCAAGCTTCTCCCCCACCCTCTACCCTGGCCATCATACATGGGCAATCCACCGACCACCTCAACCTCAGTAAAAAACCTTGGATGCACCCTCGACTCTGAGCTAACCCTCTCTCGCCAAATCAACAATGTCTCTAAATCATGCCACTACCACCTCAAAATTCTTAGACACATTTTTCTGTACCTCTCCTTTCCCAACAGACTTGCTGCTGTCCAATCTATTGTAATGTCAAGACTGAACTACGCCAACTCCCTCTAACTCGGGGTCCAGTATACCACTTCATTAAACTACAAAGAGCATAAAACGCTGGAGTTAAATTGCTTCTAGAACTTGACCCAAGAGATCACAACTTTCCAGCTCTCAGAACTCACTGGCTCCCGGTTGGACGAAGGGTGACTTTCAAAACCTTATGCATCTCCCACTGAGCAATGCATAAAACCAGACCTCTATACCTCCAGGACAAGCTAAAACCCTACCACCCACTGTGCACTCTAAGATCAAGCTCTGCCCTCCTCCTAGTAATTCCAAACACCAACTCAGTCAGGTTAGGAGGATCATCATTCTCATCCTTGCCCCCCACTCTGTGGAACTCACTCCCACCCCACATTCGACACACCGAAGACTACATGTCTTTCTGCAAATTATTGAAAACCTGGCTCTTCCCTTAAAGAATTGAGGCTTAGAACAAATGGAATAAATAGCCACAATAAACGGAAACCCAAGGTTGTTGAACAAAGAAAGCAAAGAAAACAAACAGCAAGGGAGTCGATCGAACAGATACAAAGACTAAAACGGATAGTGTAACTAAAACGGATAGACTGAGTAGAACGAATGAAGTAGATGGTAGGGATGAAGTGGATGGTACAGGTGAAGTAGATGGAATGGACGAAGTGGATGGAACGGACAAAGTGGATGAAACGGATGAAGTGGATAGAACAAACTAAGTGGATGGAACGGATGAAGTGGATGGAACGGATGAAGTAGATGGAACAGGTGAAGTAGATGGAGCGGATGAAGTAAAAGGAAGGAATGAAGTGGATGGGGCGGATGAAGTGGGTGAAGCGGATGAAGTGGATGGAACGGATGAAGTGGATGGAATGGATGAAGTGGATGGAACGGATAAAACTGATGAGGTGGATGGAACAGATGTAGTAGATGGTATGGATGAAGTGGATGGAACAAATGAAATGGATGGAATGGATGAAGTGGATGGAACGGACAAAGTCGATGGAACGGATTAAGTGGATGGAATGTACAAAGTGGATTGAAAGGATGAAATGAATGGAACGGATGAAATGGTTGAAACAGATGAAGTGGATGGAATGCATAGGATGGAGGGAAAAGATGGATGGAAGGGATAGATGGATGGAATGGATGGATAGATGGAGAGGATAGAATGGACAGAACGAATGGAGTGGGCGGAGTGGATGGAGCATATGGAGTGAACAGATAAACAATGTGGATGAAGTGAATGTAACGGAAGAAGTGAATGGCATGGATGAAGTGGATGGAATGGATGAAGTGGATGGAACGGATGAGATGGATGGAATGGATGGAGTGAACAGAATGAACAGAGTGGATGAAGAGAATGGAACGGATGAAGTGAATGGAATGGATGAAGTGGATGGAACGGATGAAGTGGATCGAACGGTTGAAGCGGATGGAACGGATTAAGCGGATGGAACGGACGGAACGGATGAAGAGGACGGAAAGAACGAAGCAGATGAAGCGGATGGAACAGATGAAGCGGATGGAAAGGATGGAACGGATGAAGCGGATGAAACTGATGAATAGAATGGACTGGAGTGTATGGAGTAGATGGAAAAGATAGAGTGGATGAATGATAGAGTGGATGGAGTGGATAGACTAGATGAAAAAAGGGAAAAAGAAGGAAAATGATGGAAAAGACGAAAAGGATAAAAAATATGGAACTAATAGAACAGTGGGAGTCGATGGAAAGGATGAAGTAAAAGGAAGGAATGAAGTGGATGGGGCGGATGAAGTGGGTGAAGCGGATGAAGTGGATGGAATGGATGAAGTGGATGGAACAGATGATGTGGATGGAACGGATGAAACGGATGACGTGGATGGAACGGATGTAGTGGATGGAATGGATGAAGTGGATGGAACGGATGAAGTGGATGGAACGGACAAAGTGGATGGAACGGACAAAGTGGATGGAATGGATGAAGTGGATATTAAGGGAGAGCCCTTCTGGGATTACTGTTTAAATTCGGTCTCAAGTAGGACTCAATTAGCTCTATATAGGGTTTAGTGCGAAGTTAAAAGCTTACTACCCACTCTGCAGGCTTTAGTGGATACGAGTGGGGATCCTAAGGAATCTTAGGTATCAGTTCCTATTTTTGAAGGCTGAATTGAGGCTGGATTATTTGGTGGATTATTTGGTTGATACCTGGTACTAAATTGTCTGTGCCCATCTGTGCAAGACATTTAGTGTGTAGAATGGAACATGATGACACACACGGAGTGGGCTACACATTTTATCCATTTTTCCCTTGTACTCAATTTCTGTATTGCATTGTAGTATTATCCTTGTACTGTATTGTATCTGCTTACACGCATACCTTGATTTTTAAAATTTTATTTAACTTTCATATAATTTTTACTCATTTGTATTTAATGTGTAACATGTTTGTTTGTATCAAGTTTTATGTATTTGTATTTTTGTGTAAAGTTCAAATTTGAACTAATTCACAATAAATTAAATTAATTAGAGTGGATGAATGATAGAGTGGATGGAGTGGATAGACTAGATGAAAAAAGGGAATAATAAGGAAAATGATGGAAAAGACGAAAAGGATAAAAAGAATGGAACTAATAGAACAGAGGGAGTCGATGGAAAGGATGGAGTGGATGGAAAAGATGGAACGGATGGAAATGACAGAGTGGATGGAATTGATAGAGTTGATGGAAATGATGGAGTGTATGGAATGGATAAAGTGGGTGGAATGGATGTAATGAATGGAGTCAAGAGGAAGGATCGATGAAAGAGTGGAGTTGATGGAAAAGGTGGTGGGGATGGAAAAGATGGATTGGAAGGATCGGACAAAGTGGATGTAACAGACGAAGTGGATCGAGCGAATGAAGTGGATGGAACAGATGAAGTTGATGGAACGGATGAAGTGGTTGGAACGGATGAAGTGCATGGAACGGATAGGATGGATGGAGGGGATAGATGGGTGGAGGGCATAGATGGATGGAGGGGATAGATAGATGGAATAGATGGATAGATGGAGAGGATAGAATGGACAGAATGGATGGAGTGAACGGAGTGGATGGAGCATATGTAGTGAACAGAATGAACAGAGTGGATCAAGTGAATGGAACCGATGAAGTGAATGGAAGGGATAAAGTGGATGGAATGGATGGATTTAACAGAATGAACAGGGTGGATGAAGTGAATGGAACGGATGAAGTGGATGGAACGGATGAAGCAGATGGAACAGATGAAGCGGATGGAACAGATGAAGCGCACAGAGCGGACAAAGCGGATGAAGTGGATGGAACAGGTGAATAGAACGGACTGGAGTGTATGGACTGGATGGAAAAGATAGAGTGGATGAATGATAGAGTGGATGGAGTGGATAGACTAGATGAAAAAAGGGGAACAAGAAGAAAAACGATGTAAAGGACGGAAAGGATAAAAAGGATGGAATTAATAGAATGGAGGGAGTCAATAGAAAGGATGGAGTGGATAAAACGATGGAACGGACGGAAAGGATGGAGTGGATGGAAATGATGGAGTGGATGGAAATAACAGATTGGGTGGAATTGATAGAGTAGATGGAAATGATGGAGTGGATGGAATGGATGAAGTGGACGGAATGGATGGGATGAATGGAGTCGAGAGGAAGGATTGAGTGGATGAAAGAGTGGAGTTGATGGAAAAGATGGAGTGGATGGAAAAGATGGATTGGACTGAAAGGATGGAGTGGATGGGAAAGATGGAGCGAAAGGAAAGGATGGAGTGGATAGAATGGATGGAATGGATGGAAATCATAAAGTAGATGGAGCGGATGGAGTAAATGAGGTGGATGGAACGGATCCAACGGATGAAGTGGATGGAACAGATAGAGTGGATGGATTGGATGGACTGGATAGAGTGGAAGGAAAGGATAGAGTGAACTGAGCGGATGGAAACCACAGAGTAGATGGTGTGGATATACCTCGATATACCCCTGTATCTCATATTTATGCTACGCGTATGCTAAGTACCTGTATCCCCATGTTTTCTGTATCGCATTTTTACCCTCTCCGTCCTGTCCCTGTATATGTGTATACCGCTATGTACCCCCCGTCCTGCTCTCGTGCGTGGTCGCAGGAGCTGTACTGATAACCACCATATCACACTACTATGCTTACTCTCTCCTATTCACCATCAATCAACTAGAACACAGTAATACTATGACACATTCGGTATAGCTGTTCTCATACTAACATGACCCACAAACTCCTCATCATCCTAATAAAACACAGCTAGCTGAGCACATACCGCTAACTTTAGGCGTCTCCTCAGGCCTAACGCAGCCAGAACTCAGTCTGGGTGTCCACCCTCCAGACTGAACACATCCAACTGATTTCCTCAGCACCACACCTACAGCTAAGAAGCAGCCATCATCCAACAACCACACCAGCTGCACACATATCCGGTGCTCCCACGCAGTATACAACACTCTCTCTCTCTCTACTGACTTGAACTGTGGTTCCCGAGGGTGTTCAACCTACCAGCGCTTTTGAGATCATACCAATGATGCATAAGGTGCTATATAAATGCCAAATAACATAACATAACATAACATAACACAACGTAACGTAACGTAACGTAACATAACATAAAGGAACAACCACCACTATTTGTTGCGTTCATTGACGTTTTCGAGAGCCTTCTCAACAGTATGTTTGTGTTCTCTTTGTTCCAAATTAAACAAATAGGAGCTTCCACTGCTTTGCCTTAATTGCTTTCACAACTTGCACCGTGAGACCCTGGTGCATGTCCGATTAGTTAGTAGAGGGGTTTTCACTAGTAACATTAAGTTGAATAAAGACTTAAAGCAAGGGTCCTTCAATTCTCTGGTCATTTTCTCCAAAACGAACCATTTAATAATCAACAGAGAATTCAAGTTACTAGAAAGAAGAGCAAAGATAAAATAAGTGGTAAATGGTTTGTAAAATGAGAACTATTGCAGAAAGTGGTAGCGTTTAAATATAAAGGCCCAGAGGTTTATAAGGGCTGTTTGTATTGAAATTTGGAAAAGGAAAAAAAAAAGTAGGCGGACAGTTTATGGACAATGTTGATGGGCATATACTGTCAATAAAGCGGTTACTCGCTAGTGCCTATATTGACAACGTTAAAAATATGGTATCCGTGTGATCACAAATGGATTAGGATAATGGCCCAATGAATTATACCAGTTTTTAATCAAAATTGAAAGCACATTTTGGCAGCAATGCCTAGGAATCCCTAAGAGGACCCTCCTGATATCCTTAGATTAGAACTGGGTTTATTATCTTTAAGTACTCAGCTATAAAATAGCAAGGGAGGTTCTATTTAATGATGCAAGCTAAAATAGCAGCAGACATAAATTAGATTTTGAGAGATAGGATGATTTTAGGCTCCCGTTTGGATTTGCCAGGTTTTAGAGATGCTAACAAATTCTTTTTTTTTTTTACAAAGACATTGATTTATTTTGTAAGGAATCTTTAAAAGTGAATCTTAATGACCCAAAAACCAAGGTCACATTATGGGAGTGGCTCGAGAACTGGGAATCAGTGAACAGTAAAATTAGATTGTGGGAACATAGTAATCACTTTCCTTTATAAGGATACACTCAAAGTTGTCAAAAGCGCTATGACTTGAGACATATTTTAATGAAATGTAGGCTCAATTTATTAGAACATTTGGTTTCTCAGCTTGGAAAGCATTTGTCAACTTTGTTAAGATTTGGTGATGCTAGAAATTAGTAAACATCTTTTCATTTGTTGCCCAACAACAGCAAAATGTTGAATCCCATTTTTTTTAAAGTGTGTCCCTACGATTGATTCTCTGAATACGGAAACCTTTCCGGCTTGTTGTATGAATGCTTGGTGGTCGAGCTATTACACTGTTCTGATTATATATCTATACAAAGTTCACTAATTGAGTGCTTGGGGCTAAACTATTACAAGTCTATATGTAGCATTGGTTGCAAATCAAATAGGTAGAGTGGGCCTTATTACATGTTTGGTGGTCCGAAAACGAGGGTGCCAGCAGCAACGTCCCGGCACCCTTTCTGGACCACGAAACTGCGAGTTTTCCGGGAGTACAGGCCTCTACCAGCAGTGTTTTCACTGAAGCACCGGCACCGTTAACAACAGTGCCGGTGCATCAGTGAACCCATTCCCACGGATACCCTTTCCCCCGCCTGCCATGATATCCTGGTGGCACCAGGAAGTCAGGCAGCAGAAACAGTTTTACGGGGGTTGCTGGTAACCCACCATCTACCGGCCCAGTTTCTTTTTTAACTTTAGAACTTCCTTTTTTATAGATAGCAATTCATGAGAATATTGTATTGTTCTATTATCTATGTTATTTTATGACATATTTGTGATGAATTGTTACAGGTTTAATGTATTTATTTCATATGAACAGTTAGAGTGTTATGTTATGTTGTATATGTTAATGTATGGCTTATACATGATGAATGTATTATAGGTTGAGTGTATAGGGTTTGATATAAACTAAGTGAACACTTCAATAAAAACAAAAAAATTCAGAATTACATGGAGCTGTAGGGAAAAATATACAATGCAGAAATCTATATGACCAGAAGAATGTGGTTTTATATTTGTGTTTACAGACTGTAGGACTGACTTACTGACTTTGATAGCGTAGCACGATCAGAGTTGTTGGATGTGCTGGGCTCCTTGAACATGGCCCAATCTCTCCTGGCAGCTATTACGTGATTATAGTCAGAGTCGATGAAGGAGGGACATGTATTGATTATTCCAAAGGGGGTATACAGCCAATCCAGTATGAGGCCTGCCTGAAGCCTGTGCTATTTGTGTTATCTGAGGTTGATGCGGTATCCACAGCCACTCAGCCATCAAGCTTGCAAGGTGTAGCATTAGCTACACCTTGCAAGCTTGATGGCTGAGTGGCTGTGGTCGAACTCCAATTGTTTCCAATGTATTCCTCGATAATAGAAGCTACCATTCACTCACTATTTTATGTCCATATTGAGCAAATCTAGGAAAACCTAAACCCTACACTGTATAATAATGAACAGGATTGTTTGATCGTTGGACGGTTTAGACATTTTTAAAGTAGCAATTGCCCAAGATGTGATTATTTCAACTGCAAAATATTTGCATGCAGCATGGTTTATATGTAAGAAGCACATCGACTTCAGTGTTTGATCTGATATTAATTTAAATGTCTTTTTTAAAGATTCTGGTACACATTAAATTAATCTTGGTTTCAATAATTTGTATTAATTGCGATGTATTATGTATGTGCTGTTGGGTATCAATATGTATTATATTATCTGTATAAGTCTTTAACATTATGATTAATCAGATATGAAACATTCAGTGTTACACCAAAACACTGACTAAAGACCACAGATGTCATTTGCCAATCCATTCATGGTACATGCTTTCCTACAATGGCCTCAGAGAAACATTTGAATCCTAAACCACTATGGCTGCACATTAGTTTCAGCTACAATGTTGCGGGGGGAATATCTTTGCACTTTGTATTTTCTACGTGCGACCACTGACAATAATCTGCTCTCTGTTATCTTCCTGGTGAGTGCCAACAGAAGCTTTAGCTTCGGGAGGAGGGAGCAGTCCCTGGTCTTTTTATATGACTGCTCTGCCTTGCAGAAATCAGCCACCAAGATCAGTTCTTGAACTTTCCATTGTTCAAATTTAAATGCCCAACTTTTTAGGGTATTCAATTCACTTCCCAAGTTCTCTTCCCAGAAAATGTAATTGTGTTCTATTAAATGCTCTACAGTCCCAGTGCTGCTGATCAATATAAAGTAGCCAATATGTGAACATGTTATCGTTTCTGTCGGAGTGGAGATGGTTTGCCACCAACAACAGTGAATTTGGGCATGCGCTAGGCCTTTTGCAGTCAGATGGTGCATTCGGGAGTATATCTTATCAATTATCACTCCGGTCTCAGATGAATCATCTTGGCCGTGTGGACAAGACAGTTCTTTCAACTCCGGTCTCAGATGAATCATCTGGGCCGTGTGGACAAGACAGTTCTTTCAACTCCGGTCTCAGATGAATCATCTGGGCCGTGTGGACAAGACAGTTCTTTCACAATAAGTAGTCCTTTTAACTCCCGGTCACCACTTGCAGCGATTGTGTGACAGGTGGAGGGCCTCTCGTAGGAGTTTCCTTCAGGGCACACTCCATTTCCAGGTTCAATTGTTTCTGTGCCTCCTCAGGGGGTCAATGCATGGTCTGCACTGGTCGTTGCACCACCCAGGCACCTTCACTTCTCAAAGGAATGAGGCAATCCCTCCTCCTTCTATCTCCTTACCTGCAGCACCGGCAAGGGTTCATCAGGCTGATCGCTGTTGCAGCACCGCCATAATCAGACAGAGCCTGAGCTCAGATCACGGCCATGACTCGTGCCAGCCACTTTGTCATTTATCTACTTTCCATGAATTGTGGGGTAGGCTTGCTTCCCATCATCTTGTGCCTGGGACTCTCAGGCAGTATCCCACACATTATCACACCTCATTTCGGGGCCATTGCTGTCATAAGGCAGTGTGTGTGCATCTCGTCTCAGGGACCTCCACTAGTTAGCAGCCATCTTGCTCATGCTCTTGAGCACAACCACCCACACAATTCATGCATAATAAACATCTCACATGCTGTATATCATGGCAGCAGTGTGATCTGTTCAGACTGTGACACTACATGGGGAAACCTAACCAGTAGTATACTTTCCCAACTCCCATGTAACTTACCATGGATATTATTTTCCTGCGTGGCTGAGCAGTCCATTCATTCACCAAATCTGAAGTAGCAAGAATAGCATCTCATGTTGCATATTTTAATCTCCTGAAGACCTCAAAGTCTGTGGTGGTCGCTCTTTCTCTTAACTTTGGTGGGGAGCAATTCTCTCTTTCATGCTATTGAGGTCTTGGCTCCAGGGATGACTCATATTATTCCCTGGCCTGCTGATGGATTCCTTATAGGCCTATTCCCTCCAATTGGCAGTCTAGCACTGCAGACGCGAAGGAAGGGTGTGCCTACCTTGTCCATGTTGCTCCCTATCCTAGCTGTAGGGAGATGCTGTAGGGAGATGCTTCAGATGCTCCTGCAACCCTCTGTACTCTAGCCTTGCCTGGACACAGAGAGATGCTTTGATTCAAGTAGAGGAGTAGTTTGTAACTCAACAAATGTCAACCACCCCAGGGATATTGTTAGGGATGTATCCCCTCCCTTGTCAGTCTCTCCACACAGGCCCCCCCAAGTGGATGTTCCTACCTGACACTTTCAGAAAAAATGGAGGAAAGGTGGGCACCACTGTAGGTTCTGTAGATCTTAGATAAAAGATAGTTCCTTTTATTGTTTTGGTAGATACTTGCTATTATATGGAGCTTACCAGGGTTGAGAAAAGCCCAATGACACTCGGGCTTTACAACAAGTACAGCGGCTAGAAAAACAGAATGGAAACCACCCTGTAACACCCAGTGCTCACTATTGCTTCCTGTAGCCCTGAAGATGGTGCTAGGCACCGAAATGCATTGGCAAAAGCTGTGACTATGTGTAGAGGAATTGTGAATCCGCCTAACAATTGTGTGACTCGATCATAATAGTAAAGATTTGTAAAAAGGAGCGGCTAAGATTGCATTTTTGAACTAGTTATCAAAAATGACTACAAGCATTTACAATATTAAGTCAAATATACAAACTAATAACGGCAACAGAATTTTTTTAAATCCAAAGGAATGCATTTAGCTTCCAGACAGGAAGCAATAGTGAGCACTGGGTGTTACGGGGATGTTTCCATTCTGTTTTTCTAGCCGCCCTACCTGGCACTTTCCCCATTGTGTCTGCCTTGAAAGGGAACCTTGAACAAGTTGCCCCTTAAGCCTGCACTAAGGAAATGCCACAGCCCTAATGTCTGCAGCCTTTCTGTAGCCTGTCTGGAAGACAGGACATTTTGTAAGCAATGGATTGGGGGTTAAGGGAGGTATTTATAGAGCAAATGATAGATCATGGGTGAGTAGGAACA
The DNA here is from genome assembly GCF_040938575.1 of Ambystoma mexicanum. Classification (NCBI taxonomy): domain Eukaryota; kingdom Metazoa; phylum Chordata; class Amphibia; order Caudata; family Ambystomatidae; genus Ambystoma; species Ambystoma mexicanum. The sequence continues at coordinate 358,418,772 of NC_090932.1, read as the reverse complement.
TTATCTCTGTGATGGAATTGGGCACCTCAAAAGTAAGTACTAAGTGGAGAAAGAGGGACTTGGTGATAATGCTCTTGATACACTAAAGAGTCCGTGGAAGGCAGGGTTTACAATAGAGCCTACCAACCCCAGCAAGCTTAAAATGCAATAGTGGAATGTGGTTCTAACCTCACCAAAGTGTTTGATCATACTTTTTTGCACAGCGGTTATACTCTTTCCTAACGCTAATCAGGGCAAACTCTCCAGGAAATTAAAAAGGCAAATTTGCACATCCACACAGAAATACCAGGACACTTCATCTTCTAAGCTTAAACTCAAACATAAGACACTAAAACATAGCAGCCATTGCAATGATTCATCCTAAACCATCAGGCATCCCCTGAGTAACCCTGCCATTCCTGATCCCTTCTAGGAATTCAAACAGATATACATTCTTTTACCTTATCATTGTGAAGGGTTGCTCTACCAGAATAACCTGCAGGGCTCACTGCCTCTTTACCGTGACCTATTTTCATCCAACAAAAATTCAAAGAAGTAGTGGCAACTGGATGCAAGGGTATCCCTAGGGTGCGGGGTGGCGGGATTGATCCCTGGGTCCTTTGTTTGTGGCCCTGGGCAGAAGCTCAGGGGCTACAACCAAAACACTATCCCGGGCCGAGTCCTGACATTAGTGCAGCAGGCATCACTCTGCTGTCACACCAAGCCTCGGCTCTCAAGGCATAATCTGTGACATTTCTCACCTCAGAGAACGTTGTATCCACTTACTTCAAAATTTAGCAAAAGTAAGCAAATACACTGCTCTTTAGGGTTAGAGAACAGTCATTTACGTGCCCCCATATGTTTAAGATAAAGGCTGAACTACTGGGCTCATCATTTACATGGCTCAGGCCGCCTATTATTAGCATTAAATAAAAATGTTTTGTTTGTGTATATGCAACGATTGTATGTGTGCATGTATGAATGTATGCAACGTTGCTGCATGTGAAGGAGTTTGTAAGTGGGTGAACGTTGTGCAGCACAGCATCTTCTGAATGTTGCGCAGCACTAGCATCTTGTACAACACACCACCACAGGTGCATCAGAGGAGTGCTTTTCACCTCCGCCCCACTCTCATAACAGCATACAGCGATATGAAGGGGGAAGGAAGCGGCAGGGGAAACGATGCGCTGGCAGAGCGACGCCATAATTTCTCCCATTTCTCCTTCTTTCTTTGTGGCGGTGAACGGCCTCAGGCTGATTGCCCTCCCACATTGGCGGTATTTGGTGAAAAATAGCACAAAGTCTTGAAGGAGCAGGAGACTCTCCCAGGTGACTGGGGACGCCTCCTCCTGCCAGAAACATGGAGCTGTGCGCTTACCGTAGTAATGTAGATGCCTGCCTTCGTATTGGACACCGTAGGCAGGGCAATAACAAAAGGCCCTGTCTGTGGTGGGTCTTCAGATTGTGCAGCCCGCCACCATGGGTGCAGCAGAGGAGTGGTCATTGCCTCGCCCACCTCTCTCATACCAGCATACAGCGATGTGGAGAGGGATGGAAGCGGCAGGGGAAATGGTGTGCCGGCAGTGTGACGCCATAATTTCTTCCATTTATCCTTCTCTCTTTGCTGCGCTGAACAGCCTCGGCTGATTGCTCTCCCACATTGGTGGGATTTTCTGAAAAAAATTGTGACGTCTCCAAAGAGGGGAAGACTCTCCGAGGTGACCAGTGATGCCTCCTCCCACCAGCAACATGGAGCTCCACGCGTTACTGTGGTAACGCAGACGCATGTCTTCGGATTGGATACTGTAAGCTACTTCAATCCTAGCAGAAGCTGGCCAGCTTCTTAGCTAGCCCCCACACCGAAGGCCCTTAACAAAAGGCCCTTTCTGTGTCTGGAAGGGTTTGGGAGGGCCCCACCTTTGTGCGCCTCTACAAACAATGTTGAAAGCTCCTGTGCATGTCGTGCTCATGCACAAACTTGGACACAAGCACCTCCAGGCTCCCTTCTGCTCCAATGTGATGGATGGCTTAACTGTCCTATTGCCTCCTCCCCCTATCTCTTTGAACCATAATTGTGCCAATCCTATTCTGACTTTTCTCCCTCGACCAACTATCTTTCTTTCACTACACTCTATGTCCTACAAAGGTAAATTCATTCAAGTTGTACTTCTTCCTTTTCCATCTCGCGTCCCTGTGTGCACTGCATTTATTTGCGATAGTCTTTTAAATCATATCTAGGTGGGTGCACTTTACATCTTGCATCCATTTTGGTCACTGCATTGTGATCCTTTTTAAAATTGTATCTAGGTGGGTGTGCTTTACATCTTGCATCCATTGTGTGCACTGCATTGTGATCCTTTTCGAAATTGTATCCTGGACCCCCACCTATTGCTCTGCATTTGTATTTGTGCACTTGTTAAGTACTAGGCCACCTTGTAGTTAGGGCCAGGACTGTGCAGTGTAGCCACCCCCTTTCCTTCTTTCTCTTATCTATCTTCTGCCACTGAGATGGCACTTACCATATCTCCTATCTTCTCTGACTGCTACACTTTCACCTATCCTCCCTCTCTCACAAAGTCTGAAAAAATAAGCACACAAAAGACCTTCTGGGTGCAAATCTTGGCCTTCCCATCATGGACACCTGTGTCAACGCATCTTCCAGAGAGATCTTCACCAACATCATTTTCGCTGTTCCCTCTCCAGATCTATGGACTTCTCTTCTCATCTCTACTCTCTTCCCTTTCACATCCTCTCCCATTAATGGTGGCACCAAGTGGGAAGTTCTCTTGGCGGGCTTCTTCTCATCACGCTGCATCATGAATGTCTACCATACTGGCACTATCCTTGTCCATGGTCCTCAAGCCAACCTTCTTCTCTTTGACCAGATCCTGCCATCCCTCATTAACTTTCTTCCTTCTCCTATGTCTCCCCCTACCACTCTCTTTGGCACCCCCACTGACTGGAGTACCACGCCCCTGTACTCCACATCAGAAAACCTTCAAAGGAAAAGACTGTCTCCACCTGGCGACTCTTAATGCCAGCTCAGCCAATAAACACTTTGCTGACATCTGCCTTCTTCATGAAAACATTGAACTCGACAGTCTCGCTCTTACCGAGACATGGTTCAATGCCAGCTCTGTCACTGTTTTTGACTCCCTCCTACCTGACGGCTTCAAGATCATATCCAAACCTCAACCTCAGTGTGCTGGCATTGGGGTTGCCTTAATATTCCCTAAGTGTGTTCCTTCATCCATCTTATCCACCCAACTCTACTCTTCCTTTGAGAGACTGATATGCAAGATGGTCATCTCTCACTCCTCCACCCTGACCATTGCTATCATTTACGTTCCTCTCTGAATGGGCTGATTTCTGTTGCTCCCTACTCTCAACCTCCTCCAATCTGCTCCTTTTGGGTGATTTCAACATCTAATTGGACTCCCTTGGCACAGCGTCCATTTCTTTCATTCACCTCTGCACCTCTCTATCCCGCTCCATTCTCCCTTCTGGTCCAACCCACTCTGCTGGGCACACTCAGGATGCCCCCTCTCTTCTCCTCTGATCACCCCTCTCTCTGGGTCAAACCACTCTCTTCTTTCCTCCCACCTGGGTCCCTTTTGTCCCCTAACAAGACCCCCATAAGCCCTGCCAACCTCGTTCACAAACATTCACCCGATGAAACAAGTATTAACTGCTGCCTTCACATTCACCTTTATCCCCCATTGCCACCCTAACTCAGACTCTACGAATGACACTGCTCTCATCAACTTCCACTTGTCCATCATCATCAGTCTTGACATTCTTGCCCCAGTCATGAGGATCTGCCTGAAACCTGCCACCTGGTATGACTCGACTTGCAGCCCTGAAATGAAAGTGCAGAGCGGCGGAATGGAAGTGGCATACTTCAGGCTCACCCTCTGACAAACCTGCCTGCCACCTACTCCAAAGGCAATACAGACTCTACATCTGTGCAAAGACAAAGACGCACATTCAGGCACCAGTATCTTGTGCATCGAACAACACGGCTGAACTTTTCAAAATGAGCAGGGAACTAGCCAACCCTTCCACAGTGTCATCCTGCCCTCTTCCTTCCCAGGCCCTCTGGAACTCACTGGCCACTCATTTTGCCACCAAAACTCATGACATCCTTAACAACCTTGTTACTCACCCTCGCAACCCATCCCAGACCCCTTGCCTCCCTTGGCCCCTCCTCCTTCCTCCTTCTCCTCCTTTGCCCTTGTCACACCTGAAGTAGTCACCAGAGTTGTCTGCTTCACGAAGGTCTTGTCCAAACAGTTTTCCCCTTGATCATCCAGAACCATCAAGGCCAACAGTGGCTGCCTTGCCCCCACACTCGCTGATCTCTGCAACCACTCTTTTGCCACTGGATCTTTCCACTCCTCCCTCAAGCACTCCCTTGTGCGTCCCCTCCTTCAAAAGTTAGCAGACCCCATGTGTTCAGCCAACCACTTCCCTATTTCCATCACCCCCTTCCTGGGGAAACTGCTGGAGAAGCTGGTCTTGCCCCAACTCAAATCTCACATTGAACTTGTTGTTGGTCTCCACAACCATCAATCAGGATACCGAGCATCCAGAGGCACGCAAACTGCTCTTCTGAACACCTATGAAGAACTGCGTGCAACTCTGGATTCCAACTCCCCAGCTGTCCTCATTCTATTTGATCTCTCTGCTGCCTTCAACATGGTCAACCACTCCGCTCTCATACAAAGGCTCCACAACACCCTTGGTATCTCTGAACAGGCACTGGACTGGCTGACACCCTTCCTAACTGACTGCTCTTCTGAAGTCATCTTGGGCACTTTCTGCTCTCCTACCTCTCCACCTGTGGTGTCCCCAACAGTTCTATCCTTACCCCTTGGCTGTTTAACATCTACCTTACTCAGCTGCACTCCTCATCTCCTCCGCCCTAAACTTCCTGTGTTATGCAGACGACACACAACTCATGTTCAAATTTCCTGCTGACCTTCTTGCACCTTCCATCATCCCTGACTTCCTATTTGCCATCCATGCCTTGTGCACTTCCAATGATCTGACTCAGTGTCAGCCCCTGCTTCACCACCTTCCCTACAATCTTCCCTAAACTCTGGCCTTCCTCCATGGGCTCTCCACCTGCTCCGTCTTGTAAAGCCAGAAACCATGGAATCATCTTCGACTTCTCTCTCTCCTTCCTCTCTTACACTCAGGACATTCCCAAGAAGTCCCACTTTCAGCTCTTGCTTCTCTAAGGAATTCTACCTTTTCTCACTTTCCCCTAGAAGCTCAATCTTACCCAAGCCCTGGTTCTCTCTAGGCTTTACTATTGCAATAGCCTCCTCCTAAATCTACTTTCTTCCACTCTGCGACCCCTTCAGCTAATCCAGCATAGGGCCGCAAGATTTATCCTTGTCCTCAAGCAAAGGTGACCGCATCTCTCCTGCCCTAAAAAGTCTTCAGTGGCTTCCGGTTGCTTCACAGATTAAAGTCAAATACATCTATATCATCCACAAGGCTGTCTGGGGCCGGGAACCACACTATCTGCAACTCTCTTACTAAATATTCTCCCTCTAGACCTCTGCGTTCCTCTGGCACTAACTATGTGTGTGTAAAGTGTTTTGCTAAACAGAGGGCAGGAGGTTGATCACTTTCCTAAGTTGTCTCGCTTCTACGGAATAGCCTCCCCCACTCTCTGCGTCTTGAGCAGGACCTTCTTAAATTTTGGAAGCTCCTCAAGACTTTCCTCTTTACCTCCTCCTCCCCCCTTCTCGCCTCTGCTAATATCACAGTTGCTTTGATTGGTGTTCAGGGCCCTTATGCATCCTCTGGGCCTTGACCTCCCACACCGAATCAGCCCCATCTTCTGTCTATCCTCAGCACTTGCCTCGGCACACCCACCCTCCTGGAGGCTTGCACTTACCATACCTTGCACTTCATCTGTTGCTCAACCACGAGCACGGGCACCCTAGCACCTACCCCCCACTGCCCTCTCCCTTCTGCACTTGCACGTTCTGAATACTCACAAGGCATAGGTTTTTCCTTTTTTCCCCTCAGTTGTATTTCATACCTTTATGTATTTTAATGTGTCTCATTCCCACGTCCCCTCCCTGCTGCCCTGTGGCCGCTTTGAAACATAATTTACTTGCAGTATAAGCGCCTAACAAGTGAATAATAAAAATATAAAAATGTATACAAGGGGGTGTCTGTAACTGCCCCCATATGAATGATTGCAGTGTGAATGGTGCACATGGGTGCAACTGTGCCTGTGAATGAGTCTGCAGTGTAAATGTTATGGTTGCTCATGTGAATGACAAATATGCTGCATGGGTGCATGACTGGTAGGTGTGTGCATGTGTCTGTGTGTGTGTTTGTGCATTTTCTGGTGATATCGGGCTCCTAGGAGGGTCATTGGAGCATGAATATATTTTGACAGAAGCATTAGCACTGAAAAGACGAATGTTAAAGGCCTTTGCCTTTTTCCATCAGTTGTTTTAATGTTGTGACACTGTCATCGAAACAAAGCCAAGAACTGAAGCAGCTTGCCTTGAGGTCTACTCCCATAGCAGCCTGAACCCATTACAAAGAGGTACGCATGTCAACATAGATGTATACACAACTCGTTTACATTGTTATGCTTTTGCAATGTGATTTCATTTTAGACAGAAATAAATTAGAAGAAATTCATATTTACTCTAAGATAGTACAATTTTGATAGGTAATGTAAATACTTGTATCTGTATCATGAATTATTCCTACAGAATGGATGGTCAGTGGACACGGGATGTGCTGACAAATCAGAAATACGTGGGATCAGATTTAAACTCGGGTCTAGGCATGTGCTCTGGTGGTTTTGGCATGGTGCTATCTCAGTGTTGTTTTTTTTTTCTTGTGAAAATGAAAATTTAGAACTTGTGTATGAGGTTCATTCATCACCAGTTTTTTTCACGTTTCAGTTCCTTAGTTTTCTCTTACACAACAACACAACTGGCACAAATAGTGCACTGTCTGCTGTTCTCTGTCTTGTCAGGATACCTGGTGTACTCTCCCACCATGGTTTTTCTCTCTCTTAATATACTTGCAACGTCTTTCATTAACTCTGATATATATATACATATATATATATATATATATATCCTTCTCAGGACCTGCTTTAATGTTTGTATAATATATACTGTTTATCTTCACACTGCCTGGCATAGTTTCCTGCCATGGCTTTCTGTTAGAACACACTTGTAGTTTGCATTCACCTGGTATACTCTCCTGCCAGGGCTTTTCCTCATGTATACTTCTGTGACCCTTCATTTGCCTGGTATACTCTCCTGCCAGGGCTTTCTCACATGTGTACTATGTGCACACATGTCCATTTGTCATTCATTTATACTTGTTTCATGTCCTTAACTTGCCTGGTGCACTATCCTGCCAGTGCTTCTCACTCAGATGCAATACACATATTCATAAACTTGATAGTTTCTTTTGCATATTGTTCTATGCCTTCTTATGAGTATTTCCCTTGTTCGTTCTTTCTCATTCACTTTATTTTTGCTAGTTATATATTGCCATGCTTTGGGACACACCCGCGCTCCCCATATCCCTTGGGTGGACTCACCAGCGTTGGCTGGCATATGTCGGTTCTCCTGCCATAAGCCTGTCGAGGTTATGCGGCTCTCAGTTTTCTCTTGCTACCACTGCACTGCTTCACAGCTTCTCGCTGTTCCCTCCTTTGGGATTTACATTTCTCTGGACTTCGGTTCAGTGGAGTCTGCTTTGCAGCACTGGCCTATGCCCAGAAGCTCTCTGTCTGCTTCAGGCATACTTACCACGTGTATCTGCCTTCAGTCTGCCTTCCTTTTCCTACCTGGAAAGCCTCTTTGCTCCACGGGCACCTTGTCACCCTCCAGTCTGCTGCTCCACATTCGGATAGGTTGTGTTCTCCAGAAAGCAACATTGAGTCCTTCTCAGATTCACTGGTTTAAATCTCCTAGCTTTAGATTGACATTCCCGAATACGAGATTTCAGCATGTGCTTGGAGCTCTCAGTAATCCTCATTGATCAGTGCATCTTTTCCGTCCCAGTACTTTTGGGTTTTTGGTAGTGGTAGTTTGGTTTTGACAAATTGGAAGTAAAGTTTGGCAGAGTGTATCTAATGGTGCTAAAAGGCCTTTCCACATTTGATGAATGTGCCGAGTCAAAGAGAATGTCCTCAATGTCTTTCCTGGGAGGGCAAGGGGAGATATGACAAAAAGCTATCAATGCATGGGGAATGTCAGGGCCATACTCCAAAGGAACTGGGAGATACCATGTGTCATCCAATGAAGTCATGACACCCACCCGACGGCTGCCTCCCCCATTGTGATCCTCCATCATAAAGCCACAATCAGGGTCAGGATCAGTTAGCGTCTACCATCACCTGGATACATGGGGAGAGGATACCTCTGGAATAGGAGCAATGACTCCATTGGATTAATCACACTGGGTTTGTTGTTTGCAACTGTTTGATCTTGTGGCGTGATTAGTGGTGGATGTGTGGTTTTGTGTTTTTGTGTGCAGTTTTACTAGCCCTTTTTGGTGTGTGGTAACATTAGAGGTATGAGGGTGTGGAAAAGAGAAGGGTTGATGGTTAGTTGGTTTCTGTTTGGCTCTGGGTGTGTGGTTGGTTTGTTGTTGGTTCTTCAATCTGTATTGTTCCATGTTTGCTTTGGTCCCACAGTGTGGTTTGTGGGGGAGCACGTTTTTATCAGTGGTCGAAGTGAGCAGGAGTAGTTGGGAGAGTTGCTCCTCTACTTTTTTAAATTAAGTTTTACCCTGCCTATCATTTTATTTTAAAAAGAAACAGTTCCGAATAGTTTCATTTTAAAATAAAAGTGTAGGAAGAAGTTGAAACTTGCACTTTTAGTGCATAGCAGTGAACTTCCCATAAAAAGCAGGTGCATGTGTTTGGGAGATTGTATTGTGTTTGCAAGATGGGGCGTGGTGATGGTGTTTTTGGGGAGTGGGTGCATGCCAGCAGGGAACATATTTGCACTACTTCTTTTTGTACACTTCGACCACTTGCTTGTCTCAGTGAGTTGAATAACCAGGTTTTTAGTCATTTCCTGAAAGTTATGTTGTCTTCCATCATTCTTATTTCCGTCGATACCAAGTTCCATAGTTTGGCTATCAAATTATCACATAGAAGAATGTGCTTCCTCCACATTTCCTTTTCTCATTGTGCTTCATTTCTATTTAGTTTTCTTCCTAGTTGGCAGTGGTTGATGTTAGCTTGGAGAAATGTGTCTTGTTGTCTGTGTATTGATTTGTGGGCTATGCAGAGGGCTTTAAAGTTAATGCATTTTTTTTTACTGGTTGTGAGTGTAGACTTCTCAGTGTTGGTGCGATGTTTGTCTCTTCTATTTAGTCTCGGGAGTAGTCTTGCTGCAGTATTTTTGATTCATTCGTTTTTGTGTGAGGCTTTCTGGCATAGTATCAAGGAGATCATTTCACAGGTTCTGTGTGGGAAGTTGAGATAGGGGAATGTCATTTTTTTTAGTCCCAGGCGGAAGAAGCATTTCTGTTGCTATTGCATTGACTTGAAGTTCTAGAGAAAGTCTGTTGTCCATGAGGATTGCCAGGTTTTTAATCACTGACAATGTCTCCGGTTCGGTTCCCATGCACGGAGGTCAGCTCAGATATGTCTGTTTTGGGTTGCCTTCTGAAGGGGAGATCATTATTTTTGTTTTGGTCGGATTTCGCTTGAGATTGTTGTTTGTCATCCATGTGCATGTGTTTGTGAGGCATGTTTTCAGGGTGTTGTTTGGGTCTTCAGCAGAGGTTATCTTGAGGATGAGTTGGGTATAATCTGCGTAGTTGTAGGTGGTTAGTCCATGGGTTTGAACGAGTTTCATAAGGGGGGACATGCAGATATTGAATAGGAACAGGGAGAGGCTTGATCTTCTTGGTATGCCACCAGTGATTTTTTTAGTGTTATATGTAAATGACAGTAAGATTGTTCTTTCTGTTTGCTTGGTGAGGAAAGATTTCAACTATTGTACAGCAGAGGTTTTTATGCTGCATTCCTCCAGTCTCTGTGTTAGTGTTTTGTGTCTGATTGTGTCAAAGATGGCTCATATGGCTAGTAGTATGAGGGACGATTGGGCGCTGTTGTCTGCATTTATTTTTAGGTCATGCCACATGGAGAAAACTGCTGATTTAGTTTCACTCATGGGTCTGGAGCGATCTTGGGATCTTGGGAGTGGTCAAGTATTCTGTTGCTTTCTGCATTGTTGAGTAGTACTTTGTAGATGTGGTTCTCAAGAATTCTTGCTGGCTAAGGTAGATTCAGTATAGGTCTGTAGTCGGTAGGGTCTTCCACGTATCCTGTTTTGTTTTAAGGAGGGGCTTGATGTATGCTGATTTGAAAGTATTTGAAAGTATGAGGCTGGCATTCAGTGGTTCAGAGGATTTTTTGAAGTTTCCCACAGGGCAAGGGTCACTGGAGGATCCAACGAGGTTGGTGTCTTTTATTAGTTTGTTGAAAGTTTCTTCAATATAGGTCTGAAATTATTGAGTGTTGTCGTTGGTGGAATGCTGGTTTCTGGCGGTTCTGGGGCATGTTTTTGTAGGGCAGATTTTTTCAATAGTCTGTTTTATTGCTTCTATTTTTGTTCTTGGATGGGTTGTGGTGTTGTCACATAGGGATTGTGATGATACAACACATTTTTTTTCATGAGGTTGTGTTTTTAATTTACTTGATGTTTTTGAATAATTATTTTAATGGGTTTGTTGGTGATGGATTCTTGGAGAGCATTATGCTTTTTTTGTTTTCAGGACTGCTGATTTGTAAATTTGGATTTGCTGTCGGTATTTCTTTTTGCCCAATTGGTTGTAGCGATTTCTCCATTGTTTTTCCAGTTTGCAATTTGTTTTTCTGAGTTTCCTGAGTTCTTCTGGGAACCATTTTGCTGAAATTTTCATTAGGGTAGGTTTGAAGAGTTTTGCAGGTTCTAATTCGTCTGGGGCATCTGTGATCCAGGTATTAAGTTTCTCTTCTGCTAGGTCAAGAGGCATTATATTTAGCTGGGAGATGTTTGGGTTGGTTCATACCAGTAGCTCTGTTAGCATTTCCAGGTTAAGACTCTTTTCAGTTTTTTTTTGTTTTGTTGAAGAGGGTATTACATTTGTGGGCATTACACTGTTTGGGATTTTGACAGTGAATGGTATCAAATAGTGATCATTCCATATGATTACCACTAGCGGTGAGGTGTTTGAGAGTCTGTCTCTGCAGAAGATTGTGTCTGAGGTGTGTCCAGCACTGTGGGTGGGTATGTTAACTATTTGTTTGAAATGGAGGGTCTCCAGTAGAGCCCTGAGGGAGTTTGCTGTGGTTTCATTTTCTCTTTCAAACCAGAGTTTGAAGTCCCCCAGCACAATTATGGTGTCAATAAGTGGAGAGGTTGGCAATGGGATCAGTAGGATTTGTGGTAGCGTTGCGGTTGCAGGGTGGTAGTCTGTAGATCAGGAGGAACAGTAAGCTGGATTTGTCTTTGAGCCTGATGTTGATTAGGAGTGATTTGCAATCTTCTATGCAAGGTTGAGGGGAGTGGTGTGGAGCAGATGTGGTTTATGTGCTCTATTGCGATTACTCCTCCTCTTTGGTTTTCTCGGTTAGAATGTATTCGTTTGAAGTTGTCGGGTATGGCTGCATGGGCGATTGTTTTGTAATTGTCCGATAGCCATCTTTCTGTGAAGAAGAGCACATAGGTGCTGCCTTTGCTCAGGAGGTCGTTCATCTCTGTTTTGTGATTAGCCATGGATCTTACTTTGAGTAGACTGCGGTATAAAGTGTGCATTTTTCCCATGTTCTTTTTTTCATATTGTTTCTCGGATCTCAATTGGGTTGGTGCCTGTCAGATTTTCGTTTTTCTCTTGGTTGAGATGTTATTTTCTGGTTATATAACTTCATTGAAGAGTTCAATTAAGTTAAGTGATGGGTTTCTTTGTTCTGGTTCACAGTAGTCGGGTGTTGGGTTGTCCATGTGGTCTCTTTTCCTGTTTCTGGTTATGTAAGGAGTGTGGATGCTTAGGGATTCTAGCTTAGCTCTGATTCATGTTGGTTTTTTTCTGAAAATGTCTTTGGAGATGCTGTGCACTCTGTGTTGTGGTGTACAGTTTGGTAGTCTGGTGGGGTCCACTCTGTGATTTATTGGGTCCTTAATTGTGGGTAGTTTTCTATCCTGTTGTGGTAGAATTGTAGGTAGAGAGGTAGCAGGAGATGTGTGCTGTATTTGTTTTTCTTTTGGTCTGTATCTTTAGTATGCTTAGTGGTGGTGGTTGGTGGGGATTTTGAGGTGTTGCAAATTCTTGTAGGTAGTTTTAGTTCAACGGAGGCACAATTTCATTCCTCTTTCTTATTCTGTTTTCCATTCTTGTTTCTTTGTCCTTCTTATTTTGTGGCATTATTGTGGTCATGATGTGTCAGGCTGTTGTGGCTTGGTGTCATACAGTTGATTTGATTGTGCAATTGCATTGTTTTCAGTGTTTGGCTTCCTTCCTGTGCAGTACTCTAATGTTGCTCGAATCTCTGTTGATTTTGATCTGACTAGATGAGTTGTGGTGTTAAATGGTCTTTGGATGAGAAGATTGATGTGGGCTTAGATTTAATGGTGGGTGCCTCCCTGTAGTTCTGGGTTTGTGGTGGCTTGCTTAGTCCAAGGTGTTACTGATTTGTCCATTGTTCTGAGTGCAAGGTCCTCCTGAGAGGACTTCTTTCCTTGTCTCAGTGGTAGGCTGATGTGCTGTAACCCACAGTGTGGTGTGCCTGGCAATGGTTGTAGGATTGAGGTGTCTTGTTTTTGAACCTCGGTCCATGGATTTGGGTTTGTGATAAATTCCAGGGGTGTGGACACACCTGGGTTGGTTTCTTTCCTGAGATCAGTGATAGATTGGTGTGCTGCAGCACATCGTGGTGTCTGCCTCACTGTGGTGGTATGATTGTGGTGGCTTGTTTTTTTCAACTGAGTCTTGGATTCTGGTTTGTGATATATTCCAAGGATGGGTGCTTGCCGGGGTTGATTAATATCCTGGTCTCGGAGGTAAGTCTATGAATTGCAACACACAGTGGAATCTGCCTTGCTGTGGTTGTAGGGTTGTGGTGGCTTATTTCTTTCTGTGGTCTTGTCTCGTGTCTGTATTTTTTGGTTTGTTTTGTTTGATTGGCTGCTGAGCTGTGCAATGTTTCAGGGTTCTCTGGGGTGGAAGCCTCCCTGTGGAACTTGTCTCATGGTTGGGACAGTGGTGTGATAGCAAGGCAACACAATCTACCTTTGGGACACTATTTGCTCTAAATGTAAGTAGTGCCAACATTCTAACAGTGGAGAGATATCAGGTAACAAAATCTTCTTTTGGCACACTATAAGGGCAAAATATAAATAGTGCCAAAATACAAACAGTTGAATGATAACATGCCAGGAAAATTTACTTTTGGGACACTCTAGGGGCTTAAAGCATGTAGTGGCAATACACAAACAGTGGTGTGATAACAAGGCAGCAAAGTCTACTTTTGGGGCACTCTATGGGTTAAATGCAAGTAGTGCCAAAATAAAAACAGTGGCAAGATATCAAGGCAGAAAAATCTACTTTTGGTCACTCTAGGGGTTGAATGCAAGTAGTGCCAAAATACAAACAGTGGCGTGATAACAAGCTAGCAACGTCTACGTTTTGGACAATCTGTGGGCAAAATGTAAGTAGTGCCAAAATACAAACAGTGGCATGATAACAAGACCGCACAATCTACTTTTGGTGCACTCTGTGGGCTAAATGCAATTAGTGGAAATACACAAACAGGGGTGAGATACAAAGTAGGCATCTCTTATATGAGAATTGCTGTGGTGCTTGGCATCTGGCATGGCTGCAGCTCCAAGGCAAACAGGGATAGTAGGTGCCTCAAGGAATGAACCCTTAACCTGTGCCCTCCGGCAGCTGCCCAGGTAAAGCTGCCCTTGGAGCAGTGCTTAAGAATTGGAGCGTGGGGTGGGGGGTCTGGAAACAAAATGAAAGGACAATGCCACAACGACGGTACAATCTATGAGCAACCCAGATCAACAAACTGATTGTAAATCACAGCAGGGACACTGAAAAATCCCTCCAAAAAGTCACTAAAAAAGCATGAAAATGATGCTTAACAAGTGGCTGTTGTGCAGGGTGGCTATAAGTTACATTCAGAAAGGCAGTGCACAGCAATAAGGGAGGGCTCCAAATACAAATGGGCAGGGGCAGCTGACTGTTTCAACTAATTGCAATGGGCATGGGTGGGGGAAGGAAAAAGGCTAAGTTCAAAGAAAGGACTAGACCACAAAGGTTGTCCACTCTAGGAGCAATCCAGCTCAGAAAATGGATTGGAAATCATAGTGAAAACACAGATAAATCACTCCAAAAAAGGCACCAAACAAGCTTTTTATCATGCGGCTGTTGTGCAGGATGGCTACAGATTACATTCAGGAAGGCAGTGCAGAGCAGTAAGAGAGGGCTGCAAATACCGTTCAGGTGTGGCTAGATTTAAAAAACAGAGTTAACTAACTCAGTAAAATTCCATTGTGGCTAAATTCAAAAGCAGCGGGTTACAACTTCAGTGCAGCTAAATTCGAAGCAACATTAAATACATTAGTAGAAATCTCATGAGGCTAAATTCAAAAGCAGCAGACACCAAACCAGTACAGTTTTAGTGTTGCTAAAATCAAAAGCAGTTAACTATCTCAGTACAGTTATGGTGTGCCAAAATTAGAAAGCAGCATTAAACAAATTAGTACAATTTTTGTGTGGCTAAACTCAAAAGCGGCACTAACTAAACATTTATTTTGGAAAGGTTTCCAAAAAAGTGCAGGCTCTTTGGTCTTAGTGGGAGATTATTCATGAGCAATACCTAAGGAATAGTGCCTCCGAATGGTTGTATTATGACAGAGTTCAGAGAAAATATGGCGAGGTACACTGCGAAGCGCTGGAATAGGAAAGACTTTGATATCTGATGCCAGTACATGGAACGACAGAACAGCCAGCCTTATAGGCACTGGTCAGATCAGACGTTGGGCTCCAAAAACGACCTCCTAGTCATCCTAGAGAGTGCATACACATTCAGGAAGCAGTTCTTTCGGCTTCAGCCCTTTTGGAGTACCAGGGGCTAATTCAGGGCAAACACACTTTAGTGTGCAAAAGACAAGAAATGGTGAGCCTTCTTTAAAATGCAGGCAATTAAATCTAGGGTTACGCCTGCAAATTCAGACATAACTGCCAGAAGTGTGATGCTGGCCACTATGCCATTTCCTCTACCACTGGCAAGACTAGATCAAAGCATGCCCCAGCAAAACAACCTTAAGGGAATTTTCCAGGTAAGACCAACCTCAGCAGACAGATTGACCTTCAGGACCGCTAATTCACAGAACACCCAGTAAAATTATTTCTAAAAGGGCCCCTCACACATCTGTCTGGATGTTCTAGTATCATTATTGAATGACTATCCAAAGCAGTTTGAGAATAATCTGCAGATGCAAGGTTTTTCAGAGTGTTTTTTCCATCCACTAAATAGGCCCACCTATCCAGAGTGATGCAAAGAACTTGCGCTGTGAATTTAACATGCCAGGTGTTGTGGCTGGAGAAGCTCACCAAGCAACTGAATACTGGCTAAATTGCTGGTCCTTTTCTGTCGCCTCCATTACCGAACCTGTGATATCCCTGCTAGGGGGTCCATGTCATTATTTCGATTTTTGAAGGTAACCTAACCAAATTATTTATTTTTTCACCAACTTCTTCTAGGATTTAGTTCAAATTGGGGGATTCACCCACCGATCTCCCCACCTGGGCCCCACCGTCTCCCTCCCCTCCCAACACCCCCCCTTCCACCAAAATGCACACAAACATACACACACGTACACCCAACAGACACACACACAAACGCACACATAGCCATTCACCCGTTCTCCCTCCTGGCTGCTTCCAGGTCCTGGCATGCCTTTCAGCCCCTGCATGCACTTGTGTGAGTCGCAGGGGCTGACAGTTCGATTTAGAATGACCGCTCTGTACGGTCACAGAGCAGTCTTTATAAATCACTATTTTTTCAGTCTTTTTAAAAAGGTCTCTTGACCTAAGACTCGCTAGGGTTGTTCCCAAAAAGTAATCAGGTGAGTAATGCCTAATTCACCACCTCTCATATCCCAAAGGCAACTCTGTTAATGATTGGTTAGATGTCGACTTCTGTTCTGTCACATATACATCCGGTGATGAAGTCATCACCCTGATTGAAAGAGCTGGTCCAGGAGCATTACTTGCCAAGGCTGACATTGAGTCAGCCTTTAGTTTGCTCCCGATATACACAGACAGTTTCAAATTTGAGGGCCTGATCTAATTTGGCTGATGGTTGTTCTTATTTCAAGAATTTCACGTGCTTCCTTAAATTAGCACTGCAAAGGGAAGAACCGAGGGGAAGGAAAATAAAGCATTTGGAAAATGTCCTTCTTGTCTTCAAATAGGCTTGCAAGACTGCACGGCTTCTGTATCCACATTGAAGACCCAAACCATGAAGTTGGATGTTCCCTTGTTACCATAGAAAATTCAAGGGCTTTTAGAGATGTTGATATTTTTAGGCATTGAACTGGACACTCTGGCCTGGGTTTCCAAACTTCCAGAGGTCAAAAGATGCTCTTTCTCAGAAAACACCAATCAGGTGTAGGCAAGGAAAAGGATACATTAGGAGCCATAGGATTGCCACGTCCACTTCAAAGGTCACAGGAAAACACTGCTTTGTGTGGCTCAGTGTTGGCATTAATGAGGACTTGAGAATTTGGTAGCTTTTTCCCAGCGACTTCAATGGAACACTATTATGGCAATCACTTTTGGGAATCAAGCCAGCAGCTCCAGCTGTTCACAGAGGCAGAAGGCTTTGGTGCCATCCCTGAAGCCTCCTATGCACTCTACTGGTCCAACATCTAGCACAAATGGGGCTACAGAAAAATAAAATCTCTGCCCTGGAGCAATTCCCCATTGTAGTGGCACTCGACATGTGGCTGAACTGCCTGAAGTACAAGAAGATAGTGTTGACAAGAAGATAGTGTTTTGGTCTGACAATATGGCAGTGGTGCAGGCAATCAACGGGCAGCCAGCCACATGTCCAACAGTCCTCTGCCTCCTAAAACCGCTGGTAAAAAAATGTTTATTCATGCACATTGAGTTTAGGGCAGGGCGTGTACCCAGAATCAGGAACATTGTTGCTGATGCTCTTTCTTGCTTTTTGCTGCCAGTGTTCAAATAAACCCTGGCTGCTGCGGATCCGGAGATGACCTGTTCCCAGTAAAACTTTGGAACATGGCATCATGGGCAAAAAGCATTGGAAACTAGCAGTCATCACACATCATTAAAAGCTGGGGGCTAACGGACCCCACACAGTCATTCATACTATGAGCAGCCTTGAAACGGTGGGTGAAAACTGAGCAAAAGCGACCAGACACCAGAGACCCCTCAGATTTTAAGACTCTAAAAAACTTAATAGACAATCTGGCTGCAGTCTGCAGTTCCAATTTTGACTACACTTTATTCAATACAACATTTGCCTGAGCCTTCGTTGCCACTGTGATGAATCTGATGACATGATTTAAAACCATGCCAGGAAGAGAAGTATGAAGTTTGTCTTCTTCATTCTGCTGCTAGTCCAGGACGCCACAAGAACAGGAGATCGAACCGGCTACCTTTTGCCAGGGAACCCAAGCTGTCATGTTGACAGGCGAGCAGAGAAACCGGAAGTGCGGTGCCCGGCAGCAGTGCAGAAGATGGGTCAGCCAGGTGGAGCATGAAGGCATCCTGGTGAGTGGGAAGCTCTGCAGAGGTTGTGGCAAAGCAGCAGGAAGCAAGCCATGCTTCCTGGCAGCCGAGGGAACTGGGATGCAGTTCGAGAACTGAACGCCTAGTGGATGTGCCTGCAGGGTCAGAGAGAGCCACGAGAGCTGGAGAAGAACCTGATCCGGAGTCAGGAACGCAGTGAGACTGCAGAAAATGAACCAGTGAGCCCAGGGAAAGGGTTGGAACATTGAAGCACAGTCGGGCAAAGTATTGGAAGCACTAGACAGTGGGACTGGGGTCTGGGATCCAGGGTATGAACTTGCTGAAGATCAAGAAGGGAAAACCAGAGGGACATTGTGTATTAAGGCATGGCAGGAGAGTATAACTCTCATTTTTGCTTTGAACATCTTGACACGCAACAGACCCTTAGTTTTGGGTGAGGTAGGGAACTATCCCCTAGATTAGGGATAGTGAGGCATTTTCCAACCCCTTTATTATTTAATGAAAGTGTATAATCAAAAACATGAGTCCTCTGTGTCTGCGTCTGGAATGCTTGTGACTAAAACATGGCGCCTGTGTGCAGTGCATTTTGGGTAATCCTAGAGCAATAATGGACATTTTCTTCAGGCCTCAGTGAAAGCTGCATTTGATGTGAACTCGTAACCTGGTTTGTATTATTCCACTGGCAAATATATGTTCTTGCTTCTGCATTGCTTCAAGGACATTTTTGAAGAAGGTGCCAGCTGGTATTAGATAATGTTGCAAAGGAATTTTGCAAAGCCGAAGAAAAGTCTAGTAGCTGTTTTCACGCTTTCATGAGAAAGAGAAGCATTTTGCTTCTTGTGGTTGCAATGGGTCAGTCCGGTCTAGGGCAGTGGGAACTGCCAACAGGTAGAGTCTTGGAAAATGCCATTACGCATTAGCGGATGGTTCATAAATGAAAGGCATCCAGACAGACAGAAAAAGCTTCTTTGGGAGTGAAGAGGGAAAATCGAGACCAAACCCATGCCCCCTCACCCCAAGCGCATATATAGAAGAACAGCAGGAAGAACAAGGAGCGCACTTATCATTTGAACCAGGCCCCAGCGCACCCATGGGTGACAAATATGCTGAAACACACCCACTTCACCAACAGTGCAACTTCCATGCTACATTAGAATCAATGCTGCAATATCAATCTACAAACATAAAAATCCGTGTTTAAAGGCTTGCAAATGCCTATATGAATTAACATGGTCTAATTGCACAGTGTAAAGCCATGTTTCAGGAAAATTACAGCCAAGTTCATTTCCCTCACTGAACACTGGCTGCAGAAGCCTTCAGCAAAACCCCCGAACTGCCAAGGCCACACATTCAAGATAAGACTGCCACAAATGCAAATAAATCACGGCAACCCAGTGTGCTTTTTTTTTCTTTCCGGGAAAGAAAGACATTTTCTCAAGGACTCGCACAACATTTGAAACATAATTGTAACAAGAATGGCGCAGCCCAGCGCCCAGAGCCCAGGTGCGAACTGCTTGTTCAGCTAAAAAGTTATGGGAACAAGGTCATATTGCAACAAGGTGGAATTAGGTAATGGGGGCTGGCACATCTAAATCAACCCACTGACACAAAAGGTTAATATCCAATTGTCAGTCTCACTATAAGGGCTATATAGGTAAGCTACCACTTAGCAGCCAATAACAGGAGGAGATAGGTTTCTGGGAGCTGATCCAATTCTGTGAGGTCAGCCTGCAGTGTGATTACAAAGCTGGCTTGCAAGCCAGCCCCGGGGGAGACGGCGCCTGAACTCGCGATGTGCATGATGCTCTGTGTGTTTTTTTTCTTTTTTGCTGCCCAGAAATAAATGCAGTTTGAAACATGCTGCTGCCTGCTTGGGACTCTTGACATTTCTGGGGGCCATATGGGAGGTGTTGGGGTCTCCCATATATGTTGAGGGTATGGCTGCTGGCCCCCACTGCCCTGGTGGGGGTCCAGCTTCTCCCCAACAAGTTGGTGCCCTCTGTGAGGCTCATTGCTCATTGTAACATGGGTGAATGAGCACTGCCTGCGCAAGCCCTGCGTTGAACTGAACTCCCTTCCGCCGACTCAAGGAAGCTGTGGGACCCTCGCCTGCACCTGAAGACCACCGGAAAACGCGTAACCGGCTAAAGGCTTCGGGGGCCACTTGGAAATACCCCGCTTGAGGGCAGGTGAGAGCCCTGCAGGAGAAGGGGTCCGGTGAAGCGCCTTGAGGGGGTGTCCAGCAGCGGAGCAAGTGCCAGTGCAGCATAGGAAAATGTAAGTCAACTAGCAACATGGGCTTTGAGGGGGGAGAATGTTTAAAGTATTATGATGCATTGTTGATCAGTATGTTGCAGAAATGTTAAGTTCTTTTGTTTGGGTAGAAACTGAGGGAGGGATTGTAAATTGGGTGGTGGGTGATTGTACATTGTCGCAAAATTCAGCGCATTGGTGGTGATCGGCACGTGAATTGTAGTTGGGACTGGGGCGGTGGCAGTGGTTCTTTCTTGTGTTTTTGAGCCTATTGGGTGGGGTAGTGACTCCCTACATATAGAACAGGAGTGCCGCGCTGATTGGTCTGGATGGCGATTTCATGTACGGGGTCTGGATTTCCTATGAATTGACGTTATAGTTCAATAGTAGATGAGGTTCCCTGCTAATTGAGCGCTTTAGTTCAGTGAGTGGATGATAGTTGGCTGGTTAAGGTCCCCTGGTGAGGAGCGTATCACACGTTAGGCGACGCAGTGTGTGCAGTCCAATTATAAGAGTTTTATTGTGGTTTACCTTGTTCCAGTTGAGATTGGAAGACAGCTGTGGGGATTGTGGGGTTTTATTTTGGGATTTTTGTGGGGTTGGGAGAAATGGGTTATTGTTCTGTGTATGCACATTTGTCTTTTCATTTGCACTGTGTTTTTAGTTTGGTGACGTCACCTTCAGATTGATGCATAGGACACAAAGTTTTGATGGTGAGGAGATAGTGGTGTGGTTTTGGATTTGGAGAATAGGTGACCCAGAGTCGGTGTGTGGAAGACACATGCGCAAGATTGTGGGGGTGTGCCGGAGAAGGCAATGGTTTGGTGAAGATGGGCTGCACATGGAGTGCACTGGCTAAGGTGCGGAGCCAAGAAGGCTCACAGAAGTTGAAAAATGTTCAATTATCTTCTAACTTTTGCTCCCTGAACAGCGGACTATCGAAATTTTCGAATTGAATAGAGGTAAAATGTATCAGACAATACAGAAACGATTCCCCTTCACCTGTTGTGTAGCACACAGCTTCCATGCCGAAATAAGTCAGTAAAACATAGTGTGCAAAGATTCAAAAGTACTGAAGGTAAATTAAAAAAGACCATGGCTGCTCATAGGCGGCTTCTCCAGAAGCGTGCAGCAATCGCTAAGGACACACATACACAGCACTTACACGGGAATAGCTTTAAAAGCACATGGCTACAGTTGAACTGTGTGCACGAAGGAAAGGGAAGATGCGAGGGGTCAGCTGATGCTGAACCAGCACGAGCAGAGGGAAGAGGGGACTCACCCTTCTGAACCTCCGGGAGTGTAATATTTGATGACACAGGGGCAGAGAAAGGCAGATGAGGACAAGTAGGCACAAAATAAATGATTAAAGTATGCAATGGGAGGGGCAGTTAAAAACAGCTTCAACACACACGCACAAGAATCACAATAGCAGTGTCAGCAATCACCACAATATGCACCGCCCATGTGGGGAGGATAGATGGGGCAGGATGGGATCATTTCAGCTGACACCACAAGCACCAACGCAGGTACTGTCACCATTACATGTACAGACACAACAAATGACAGCACCACTACCTCAGGACTGACTAGAATCACAACACAGGGGCACTGCACAGCAGTCAGCACCCATACAGAACACTGACACAATAGCAATGGTACCGGTTACATGACTGGGTGGGGTCTTCCTGATGGGGAACAAACCTTTCAAAGGACATAGATTGACATTATACCGCTAATAGGACAGCCCAAGACAAACTTGATTTGACTCACTCTGCCACACACACTCATGCTCCACCTCCCCGACAGAGCGGGCGAGACGCGCGCCGACACACACACTCACGCACACTCAATAATGCAGAGGACAATTGCATAGGGGTGGTGATAGGTATCAAAACATTTTCTTTTCTGGGTGACAGTGGGGCGACTAGGCCATGCATTAGGGAAGAGACATTTGTGACATCATGAGCGATGTGGATATGACCACCTTATTAACAGAGAAATCCATAACTTGTTAAACACCAGACATACACATGTTGAAAGTAAGGAAGATTGTTTAAGCATAATGGGGGTGCACGGTACAGAGGGGGGTGCATAATGATAGCGCATCACAAGAGAGTACATTTAGCTACATTTTGAGCACACATCTTTCAGTGAGGAGACTGGGCTCATGAATACATGATTAACACAGAACAAATAAATGAGACACACAAGGTGGAAGAAGGTGCACTTGAGGGGGGAGGCCTACATTTCATTGACAGTTCACCACAGGAGGAGAGAAATAGGGGTAAGGGGTGGATGATCCATGTTCCCAACAGAATTTATTTGGCGACAAAATGACAGTGCAAGTGGTAATGCCACTAGCGCTTTTGAAAATAGCACTGGCACAAATGCATTAGCCAACACACATAGGGAAAGAGGTCATTGCTGCACGAACTGGAGAATGATGGTTGTATTAAAATTTGAGAGCAGATAATGGGGGGAGAAATATATTGTTTAAATGTAACAGTAATTACAGTAGTGGAGTAATAAAATACTAGACTAAATGAGTAATTAACAGAGTAGGTAGGGTTTAAAAAGTGGACATGGGGTGGGATAGAGAGAGTGGGAGTAAATTGTGAGGGTTGGGTTTGAAAGAAAAGAGGAAATAAATAAGTAAATAAATAAATAAATAAATACAAAAGAGGGGGGAGAGACAGGTAGCGAATATTTGGTAGCGGATTTCATTAGTACCAGCTTAAAGTGCCTGCAGTTCACTGCGAGGCACGCCCTGAGAAGTGAGAGAGGAGCCATAGAAAAAAAAAAGGATTTAAAAACCCTGCGATTATCTTAACTAAGTAACATGGTGCACTTAATTTAGAAACACAGCCACCCTATATGACAAATTTACCACCCTGATTTTTCCCTATTTATCTTGTCAGTGCCTGATGCCCCACGGGACAAAGGCACGGACTATAAATAGCTTACAACAAAAGCACAGTAAATATAAAGATCCAAAGGCCCATTTGTACACTAGCACCTAAATTGCGTACATATGATCCAAGTGTGTAATGAGTATCTTCACATAAATTAAGTGCCTACCCATTTTTTGGGTACATTTCGAATTGTGTAACAATTTACAGTCAGACCGCCATTGAACGCCACCAGGTGGTGACAGGATGGTGCATAGGTGTACCATTGGCTCCTCCCACTAGGACACTGAATAGTGTGAGAGTAGTGCAGAGAGGTTAGGTCAAGAAATTGAAGAATATGTAAATTCTCAGGTCTCAAGCGCTTCCATTTCATTTCTCGCCAGATATAAAGGACCCAGGGCAGGCCTGAAGACAACGGACAACCAACACCCAATGGCTATGGACTACAGTGGGACATTTTCCCCTCCTGACAGACTTTGTTAGAAGTGTAAGGCGTCAAGCCCTACAAAGCGGTGGCCACCCTGGCAACGAGGGAGCAACGATCAACAGGGCCAACGCAAGAGATTTTCATGAACTGCAAAATAGCACGAACACTCCCGAGTTAGGGAAACATGGCCATCCTATGGTCCAACGCACACTAGCAACTAGAATAGGGACCGACACCCGCATTTCCAAAGTTTAATTTAGTTTCATATTACATTTTGTGCACCTACAGCTGTAACACTGTTTTGTTTCTTCTCTTTTCCCCGCACATGCAGGTTGTTGCGTATGTATGCTGTTAGAAATGTGTAGGAAATTTCCTTAATGTTATCTTCCATTAGAAACTGTGAGGTCTACTGATTAAAACATTGTGTAGCATTCCCCAATCAATTGCCCACCCTATCAAGAACCTCAGACCCTTTAGAGCATATTTCCCTGAAGTATATTTCCTTGCTTCCATTGAATAAACAGCCGAAGATTTTCCCTACCCATATTGAGAAATTTTGAAAACACGAAATGTCCAGGGAGAGGTTTGATTTTTGCCCTTAGTGATTGTTTCGTTCGCGGAGCTTGAGGTTACTAACAAGTACTAACGTATTAACGCCTTTCTTGCGATTTTCAGGCGGGCAACTTTATCATCTCATCAGCTGCAAGGACCCAGCAGCGTAAGTGGTTATGGGCACGCAAATAAGGACTTTTACCTTCACGATGGGACTATTAATGATGAACGAAATAATGGGGGTGGTACTTTGAAAATTATATGTAATAGTGAGCATTACCGCTGTATCCCCTGCTAACATTCCCTAACCTAAGCAGGAAGAGTTACGGCGTCAGTGGGTAAGGAAAAGCTGCTGCTAAAGTAAGGAGAGTTAAGGGCAGACACAAAGGGAGTAAAACATACACATAACACACATAGCAGAAGTGACCAACAACACGCACACATGTACAAAATTGGTAGGGACACCACTGGAGAGAGCTGTCCTGACTGTTCTTTAACATATGCCGGAAGAGAATTGATTACAACAGAAATTACTACAGCAGAGCACGACGCCCATGTATGACAAGGTGCGAAGAAGATTGCAAGGGAAGAAAGCAACATTGAGATTGAAAAAAAAAAAAAAAAAAGGGGGTAATGCCCTATGGAAGATGATTACATAAAGCAGCTAATTGGAGAACAACTGTATGTGGAAAGTGACCAGAGAGAGAAGAAACAACGAGCAAATGCACAAGTGAGCAAGCTGCAAGAGAAAAAAAATAATAAATAAATAAATAATAAAAGAAGAAAGAAAAACAAAGAGAGAAGAAAAAATAAAATAAAAGAGACAAAAAATATGATAAGTGCCTAACGGAGTGAGAGAAAAGAGCAAAGATGGTCACTGAAGAAGGACGTATACTGTTAAGGTACCAACGTTATGTTACCAGCACAACAGTGACAAGAAGTGGACAATCATTCTGGATGCGAGAAGGTTGAGAGAAGTTGCGAGATGAGAGCAGGAACATCACTGCTTATGGACTACTATTGAGCACATGCATCTAAAGATCAAGAGAAACTACCACTGAATTGGGGAGGAGAGTGTTCATTGGTGCGCATCAGCATGCCCTTGTTGGTGATGACCAAGGAAGATGTGAAGAGTGACACATTAACCAAGATGGAAAACAACGGAAGAAGAGAAACAGACAGAGAAGTAAAAAGAGGGGGGAATTACTTCTCGAGCGAGACAGAAGAATAATTGGGTGAAGTACCAGCATACTAAAGAATGATCAGCAAAAAATGCATCTGAAAAGAGAAAGCAAAGTACTAGCTAGTGCTTGCATGGTAATGGATGACATCATGACTGCCTGGTTGATTGAAGGTGATAACGGAAG
Organism: Ambystoma mexicanum; assembly: GCF_040938575.1. Lineage (NCBI taxonomy): Eukaryota > Metazoa > Chordata > Amphibia > Caudata > Ambystomatidae > Ambystoma > Ambystoma mexicanum. The sequence goes on along the minus strand of NC_090932.1, from coordinate 358,393,492 downwards.
GACTAGTACCGAGCACAGCATCATTGTGCAAGATAGAGATACATTGCAAGGTGTAAGAGAACAACAGAAGAAGACATCGGAATGCAAATAAGAGACATGGTGAAAGGAAGAGCCGGACTAAGATAGCGGTGTGCAACATGGTTCCAGCAGTAATAAAGGTGGCCACTCCCTGTGATCAGAGGAAGTACGAAGGGAAGTGAGTGTGGTGGAACACAGAAGGAGAACACTCCTATATGTACTGTTCATCAACAACAATGCAGAAAATTATGGACACTTCAAGGAATTGACAAAGATATGCAGACCGGAAGGAGGTGAATGTTGCTTGGTGGTGTGGTCGACAAAGTCGACCAGAGGGGGGACTGAAGAGGGAAAATCGAGACCAAACCCATGCCCCCTCACCCCAAGATCATACATAGAAGAACAGCAGGAAGAACAAGGATCGCATTTATCATTTGAACCAGGCCCCAGCGCACCCATGGGTGACAAATATGCTGAAACACACCCACTTCACCAACAGTGCAACTTCCATGCTACATTAGAATCAATGCTGCAATATCAGAAACTACAAACATAAAAATCCCTGTTTAAAGGCTTGCAAATGCTTATATGAATTAACATGGTATAATTGCACAGTGTAAAGCCATGTTTCAGGAAAATTACAGCCAAGTTAATTTCCCTCACTGAACACTGGCTGCAGAAGCCTTCAGCAAAACCCCCGAACTGCCAAGGCCACACATTCAAGATAAGACTGCCACAAATGCGAATAAATCACGGCAACCCAGTGTGCTTTTTTTTTCTTTCCGGGAAAGAAAGACATTTTCTCAAGGACTCGCACAACATTTGAAACATAATTGTAACAAGAATGGCGCAGCCCAGCGCCCAGAGCCCAGGTGAGAACTGCTTGTTCAGCTAAAAAGTTATGGGAACAAGGTCATATTGCAACAAGGTAGAATTAGGTAATGGGGGCTGGCACAGCTAAATCAACCCACTGACGCAAAAGGTTAATATCCAATTGTCAGTCTCACTATGAGGGCTACATAGGTCAGCCTGCAGTGTGATTACAAAGCTGGCTTGCAAGCCAGCCCCGGGGGAGACGGCGCCTGAACTCGCGATGTGCACGATGCTCTGTGTGTTTTTTTTCTTTTTTGCTGCCCAGAAATAAATGCAGTTTGAAACATGCTGCTGCCTGCTTGGGACTCTGTTGCATTTCTGGGGGCCATATGGGAGGTGTTGGGGTCTCCCATAGATGGTGAGGGTATGGCTGCTGGCCCCCACTGCCCTGGTGGGGTTCCAGCTTCTCCCCAACAGGAGAGTGCAAGCACTACTTCCTGGCCCGTTGATGCAAAGATCTCTCTGCCTGCCTGGTTGGGAGCTTTTCAGTGAAGTTCTCGTGAGATAAGGGTGTTATTTGCAGCTGTGTCAATGGTAAAGTATTTTATCTAAATTACTTTTATTAATTTATTTACTCATGGTTTTTGTTGCATTTATTCATCTATGTATGTTTTTGGTGAAAAAGAGTCCATATAAGAGCCATTTTATAGCCTACCTGAGTGTGTATGTGTGTGAATAATTGCCTTCCAGCGTATAAGGTTTCTTCATACAGTGTTCTGGGGTTGTGAAATAGATCAGTGCACTTATGAAGAAAAACAGCGTCTCATTCCTGGCTCCTCGCAGCACCTTCAGAATAAGCAAGCTGAATGCTAGTGAAAAATATGATGGAGCAATCTTACTTAGGAAGTCCAAGAGTGATCAAGCAGTCAATGAGAAAGCTATTCATTTGAACAAACTGACCAACTGCAAATACTGCTGTGTCTTCTTCTTCCAGGCATACTGGGACATGTAACAATGTCCACAAAGGCAACTCCTAATTCACTTAGATGATTCCTGTGTCACAAACTTCCAATTTAGAAGGGATTCAGCAGCAATTGTAGAGAAAGCCAGAATAGTGGGAAAGAACATATCCACACACTCCTGTAGGATTGATACAGCCACAACTGCATACAAGGAGGGAGTGACAGAGAGTACCTGTGACAAATTGGAATCGGCCTTGCAGGAGTACAAGGGTGAGCAAGGACAACATGGCTTGCTCAGCTATTACACTTCTACAATCCAAAACACAATGCAATCATAAAGGTAAAACAGTGGTAGTTAAGATATATACCCCCTTCAAATGTTGTTGGAATGTAGGCCAAGGGAAGGCTATACTCCTAAGAGGGGTGTGAAGGTGAACCAGTAGTGGCCCACACAACACAGTATCACAGTCCAAAATAAAGGGAATGTCCAATCAATGTTCTATACAAATATAAACACTTTAATAAAACACACCATCTGCAGGTACAATAAAACAGATTGCTGTACAAAAATCCACCCCAGGGGAAAGACAAAGAAGATGAGACAGACTGAAGAAAGTAGCACTTTGAGCCTAGTTCCAGGTGTGGCAGTTACGGTACTGACAAAAAGGATATCTTGATGAAGACAGGTACAATTGTGACCTAACCAGTCTCTATGGCTCAAGTGGACCGGGGGCAGTTCAGTGCCACAGTACCTGAATTTGGTTCTTGGTGGGCTGACACATAAGATCCAAGCTGAACATTGATGGGAGCTGATCAGGCTCAGTCAGGCATGTACGATCGCAGAGGCCCCGGCAGCAAGAACGCTTCAACATTGGCACGTTTGAATCGGTGGGTGGCGGTCGTGGAGTGGTGATCAAGGGACACGGAGGTGAAGAATTGAGTCATTGGTTCTTGGGCTATCTGAGGCAAGTCATGTGGTAACCTGCGGGTAGATTTGACAAGTGACCCTCAAGAGATTCGCTCAGTTTCTGGCATAAAAGCAGACATTTCAGGCCTGGCAGTTGATTCCATGTTGGGCTGATGGAGATGCAGTGCAATCGTTCAGCTGGTTGAAGGAATGCAGATATCGGCACCAGTGCCTACCCTCTTGTTCAGGATGCGGGGAACATGGAACAACCGGCTCAGTGCATGTGAACAGGGAGCTTAGGCCTGCCTGGTCCTCCAGGTTACTTTGAGGAATTAGCAAATGGCTTTAGGACAGGATACTCCACTGCAGGGTCTGCTCTTCTGGCACAGAAGATCCTTTGCAGATTGATGGATCGGACCCTGGTCCAAAGCACTAGTCACTCCTGATAGTCCTTCTTCTGTCTTGCACATCTCATTCTTCAACTCCAGCAGAATGCTCTGGATGGTGCAACTGTCCCAAAGACAGAACAGGTGAGAGTCCTCAGAATATCTCTTTAGCCGTAAAGGATCCTTGAGGAATTGAAGATATTCTGTTGAGGCGTACAAGACTCCTTCTTTTAAGGGAATAAGCCCTCAGGTGATTGGTCTAAAACTAGGCTTCGCCTGCTGGAAGTGGGCTTTGCCCTCTTGAACTTGCACCCAACGTGCTTTGCTCCATGGGAAGCAGAGAAGGCTGAAAAAGGGAAAGAGAGAAAGCCAGAAACAAGATGGAGGAATGCTTCTTCCATTGTCCAGAGCATGCCTGCCTATCCTACTCCTGCCCCTGTTACATCCTACTGTCAACAAAAGACCAAATTTAGACAAACAATATCCTGGTGTGAGGCTACTCCTGTTGAATAGTTGTGCTCATAAGATATCTGGGCCCATGGCCACTGCCTGCTGTCCAGTGGTTTCTGGGAGGGGGGTCACTGGCCCTCACAAAGAGAATCAAAGAGAGGCTGGATCCACTGGATTTCTGTCCTGCCGGGGGGCAGTATTGGCTATCCGAGCCTAATACTCATTCCCTTCTACAGCATAGCTGACTCACTGAAGTTAACACATGTGCACTATCAAACAGCGTGTGACATCCATAATCTTAATATCACTATGCACTATGCCTAAACTCAGGTATTGCTTATTCTTAGAGATTACCCTACCAACAGCATGGGGTACTCATGGTCAAAGCAGTTTGGGTACAGGGGCAGATCTTAAATGTCACCCTTCTGCTGCAGTAACTTTGCTGTCAACGCAGTGGTGGAATCGGCATCTTGTGACCTTTGAGCCCCCTCTATTAACCACGAGCAAAGCAGGAGCTGCGATTCAGACTGATGCAGAAGGGCACACATGCACTATGGTTTTTTACATGGAGTTGAGACAAAATGGCATATGGTTAGCAGATTACTCTTTTGGACCATGAATCACCTGCACCATTTTGGGTACTAAAAATAAAAAAAAAGCCTGGGCTTTGAACCCTTGCCAGATGGCAATTCTTCCCAGTGCCATAATGCAGTTTGGGCGTTGGTGGTCCAAAGTATATACGATATACACTAGGTCTTAGAAACTACCGTAACAGGGGCCCCCGCATCCCCTGCGGTGTGGGGGCCCCACCAGCACATGTCCTGGGAGGGGGCACCACTTGAAAAAAAAAAAGAATTTCTCAAAAAAAAGTTTCTTTTTGAATTCACTCTGCATTAATAAAGAAATTATTTCTGTAACAGAAATTATTTCTTTACGAAGGCATAGTGACTACAAAAAGAAACTTTCTTTTCGAAGTCTGAGGGCTCCCCCACCCCATGACATGGAAGACCCTAGGCTGGAAACCTCAATGTCATGGGGTAGGGAGAGCCCTATGACTTGAAAAATAAATTGTTTATTTTTGAAGTCACTTTGCCTTCATAAAGAAATTATTTCTGTTATGGTTCAGTCCTCAACTGAATAATGTCTTAATGAAGTTAGAGTGACTTCAAAAAGAAACAAAGGGGTTCATTCTGACCATGCCGGCACAGAAACAATGGTGCTGGTAAGCCTACCAGCACTGTTGTTTCCGGACTGGCATATTACAGTTCTACCTGCTGGGGCCGCCGTGCCTGACAGGTCTGACCCTGCCGGGCACAGTGGCCATGGTAGGCAGACCCGTTATGGAAGCACCGGCACAGTTAACAATGGTGCAGGTGCTTTTGTGTCCCTGTTCCTGTGGAGTCGGGAATGGGGATTACCGAAATTACCGACACCTGACTTCCCGGCCACCGGACTTGAAATAGCCCGGTGGCACCAGGAATTCAGGCGGCAGTAATTTTTTACGGGTCCTCCGGCAACCCACCAGTTGCACCGGCACGGTTACCGCCAAACCCATAATGAGCCCCAATTTCTTTTTGAAGTAATAGGGCTCCCCTCAACCCCATGACGTGGGGGGGGGGGGGGTGAGTGTGTGAGTGTGTGTGTGTGTGTGTGTGTGTGTGTGAGTGTGTGTGTGTGTGTGTGTGTGTGTGTGTGTGTGTGTGTGTGTGTGTGTGTGTGTGTGTGTGTGTGTGTGCGTGAGTTTGTGTTACTATCCTTGTGGGGACTTGGGTGTGTAAACATGCACACGCTGTGGGGACTTGTTTTCACTGTGGGGACCTAAACCCAAGTCCCCACATGGTAATGCCTTCCAAATGACTTAAAACAACTTAAAAGACATCTGTGCCAATTTTTAGAACTTTTAAAAAAATGGCTTTGTGGGGACCTGTGTTTATTTTGGTGTGTTGATTTTTTACTCAGCTCTGCCCCCGCAGGGTGGGTGTGGTATTGCAGTCATCAACACACGGACAGGAATTTAAACACACTTGATAAATCAGATGCCCTACATGCTTAGGCAGCAGACAGCAGATTCATGGGAACCATTTATACACAAATACAATTGTGTTTTAAATGGCCTGAACTCTGCGTTTAAATGTAAAATAATGAAATTAAGCTGTTTTTTGTGTATTTTGTATGTTTACAGAATTGTTTATAATTGATATGCAATGTAAATCTTTCCTCATTGATTGCACAACACACTTCCAGATTCATTTCAAGCATTGACTACTTTTGTAATAAACGAATCACAATATGACTTACTTTACTTTCTTATTTTTCTGTGATTTTGTTGAAGTCCCCATAGGGGTGGTGTGTGATGAAATTGAATTCTACACTGTCAAGACAACACATTATGTGCACGGATGTCATCTTGTCTATAGTCTGATATGTGAATTAATTGAATGTTGGCATCACATTTTGTCTGATTATTCAAAAAATATTCACAAAGTTGATGTTTAATTGATACTCATTTGGTTTCCTTACAAGTTGATCTCTAAGGGAAAAAGGTGGCAGTAATGGAATTAGCGCCACTTTGATCAATCTGCTGATATAAGGGTTATTGAAAATGGACACTAATTCCTCTGGTGAAATTAACCCAGAAGAAATGAGCGCTGGAGGAATAAGTAATGAAAACCAGTGATAATTCCCCCGGGGCTAAATCCTCCAGTGGAATTAGAGCTGGAAATAAAAATGCTAATTCCATCCTATCTTCAGGTAAAAATACCGAACGAAACACTGCCAAAAATAGTGGCCAATTCAACCAAAAATACCCAAATGGTGAAGGAAAATGCATTCAGGTGATGCAAATGAAGCCACAGATGCACCCAATTGGCCATACAAGGGTATGTGAATACGAATAGTATGTAATGATGCTGAAGTCCCAATAGAGCTGATATGATGGTACTGAGTCCACCAAAAGGATGGTGTGTGGTCATGTTGAGGTCTCCGTTGGGATGTTGTTTGATGACATAGAGGTCCTCACAGGGATGGTGTGTCATTGTATAGAAGGCCATATAAGAATAGTGTGTATTTATGCTCAAGGTCCCATAGAAATGGAATGCAATGATATTGAATCCTCCAACTGAATGGTGTGTGCTGATGTTGAGGTCCCCACAGGGTTGATATGTGATGATATTGAAGTCCTCACATGGATGGTGTGCGCTGATGGTGAGGTCCCCAAAGGTATGATATGTGATGATATTGAAGTCCTCACATGGATGGTGTGTGCTGATGGTGAGGTCCCCACAGGGATGATATGTGATGATATTGGAGTCCTCACATAGATGGTGTGTGCTGATGGTGAGGTCCCCACAGGCATGATATGTGATGATATTTAAGTCCTCAAATGGACAGTGTGTGCTGATGTTGAGTTCCCCACAGGGTTGATATGTGATGATATTGAAGTCCTCACATGGATGGTGTGCGCTGATGGTGAGGTCCCCAAAGGTATGATATGTGATGATATTGAAGTCCTCACATGGATGGTGTGTGTTGATGTTGAGGTACCCACAGGGTTGATATGTGGTGATATTGAAGTCCTCACGTGGATGGTGTGTGCTGATGGTGAGGTCCCCACAGGGTACACACAGTGGTGTGTGCTGATGTTGAGGTCCCCACAGGGTTGATATGTGATGATATTTAAGTCCTCAAATGGGTGGTGTGTGCTGATGTTGAGGTCCCCACAGGGTTGATATGTGATGATATTGAAGTCCTCACATGGATGGTGTGTGATGATGTTGAAGTCTCCTTAATGAAGATGTATTATGATATTAAACATTTTGTATGTGGGCTCTTTGACATTAAATGCCTTACAGATATGTAATGCTTCAAGGAAGTAAAAGAGAGGTTTTGTGAAGATGTTGAAATCATTTAAGAAAGTATTTATAGGCCTGAGTGTGTTTTATGTTAACATGAACTCATGTAATGGTAATGTTACATCATGCTCTGCTTAGTACATGGCCAAATCAGAAATTGAACGAAATCTCACCTGACAATGGGGGTGATTACGAGTTGGGCAGTATTCTGTCTGTAAATCCACTGGACTTACCATTGTCACCACTTAGTTTGGCAGATTTACAGGTGGATTACACGTGGTGGTGGCGGAGTATGATCCCTTTTTTTCATTGGACTCTATGGGGCATTTTTGGCAGAATTACTGCCTAAGGGAGCAAGGGCTAAAGGTCAGTGTGAACAAGTGCCAGTTTTGCTGGACAAGCAGCAAATACAGCAGAAACATCATCTCTGCAGACATCATTCCTGTAGATCCCGCAAAGACGGAAGCCTTCCTCACCTGGTCAAGACCTCAGAACTTGAAGGAGTTACAGAGTTTCCTTTCTTTAACAGCTACTGGAGATTTGTTGTGGGATATGCCAACATCGTGCAACCGCTTGTGGACCTCATCAAAGGATACCTGCCTAACTAGAGGAGCGGCAGGACTACTCTGCAGACCATTTACACCATCCACATGAGCCCTTTGATGATAGGTGGACCGACTAATGCCAGGAGGCATTCAAGGAGCTGAGGCAGATCCTCACTACTTGAGCTCCTCGAATACTCAAACCAATTCTGGGCTACACAGATCCTCAGTTGCCTTGCATCTTGCACATTGATGCAAGTCTTCCACCTGGTGATTGTGTTTTGATCCACAGCCTGGAAAAAGAGTGGACAGAACAAGCTGAGTAACAAGTGGGAGTCTCAACCATTCAACATTGAGCATCAATTAGTAGTGCTGCCTGTCTACTGACTATGGGTATGAGGAGAGCCAAGAAACATCAAGACCTTGCAATGGAACCATCTGCTCCAAGTCCAGGATGAGTTTGAGCTGACACTGGCAGTGAGAGAAGAGGACGTGAACCCGACTCTGAGAGTGTTCTTTCGAGACTAATCCTGATCCCATTGCTCCTGGTAAATTGGATGTGGCAGGTTACCCTTACCCATTCCTCCACTGGAATATAGGGAGCCTGACTTGGTACAGGGTTGATCGCTGGGTCAGGAATAAACCCTAGATGAGGCCCCGGCTGATCTTCATCCTGCAACCAGGGAGAGCACGACTGTCATGAAACTAACATAGGATTCACCGGGGGTCCAATGTGAGTTTCCCATTGCCTGATCCAAAGTTTTCCATTCTTTCTTCTTTAGTGCAGGTGCCTGCGAGTTCAGGGATACTTTGGCAGGGCGCAGGGCATGAGAGGGGGTTGGGGGTAACAGGAGAGAGACACGGGGCATGAGCGAGGGGTGGGGGGCAACAGCAGGGAGACACGGGGCATGACCGGGGGTGCGGGGCAACAGGAGAGAGACACGGGGCATGAGCAGGGGGTGGGGGGGTAACAGGAGAGAGACACGGGGCATGAGTGGGGGGTTGGGGGTAACAGGAGAGAGACACGGGGCATGAGAGGGGGGTGAGGGGTAACAGGAGAGAGACACGGAGCATGAGCGGGGGGTGGGGGGCAACAGGAGAGAGACACGGGGCATGAGAGGGGGGTGGGGGTAACAGGAGAGAGACACGTGGCATGAGCGGGGGGTGGGGGTAACATCAGGGAGACACGGGGCATGATCGGGGATGGGGGGCAACAGGACAGAGATACGGGGCATGAGAGGGGGGTGGGGGTAACAGGAGAGAGACACGTGGCATGAGCGGGGAGTGGGGGTAACATCAGGGAGACACGGGGCATGACCAGGGGTGGGGGGCAACAGCAGGGAGACACGGGGCATGAGCGGGGGTGGGGGGAACACGAGGGAGACACGGGGCATGAGAGGGGGGTGGGAGGTAACAGGAGACAGACACGGGGCATGAGCGGGGGGTTGGGAGCAACAGCAGAGAGACATGGGGCATGACTGGGGGTGGGGGGCAACAGAAGGGAGACACAGGGCATGACCGGGGGGTGGGAGGAAACATGAGAGAGACACAGGGCATGAGAGGGGGATGAGGGGTAACAGGAGAGAGACACGGGGCACGAGAGGGGGGTAACAGCAGAGAGACACGGGGCATGAGCGGGGGTTGGGGGGCAACAGGAGGGAGACACGGGGCATGAGAGGGGGGTGGGGGGTTAACAGGAGAGACATGGGGCATGAGTGGGGGTTGGGGGCAACAGCAGGGAGACACGGGGCATGACCGGGGTGTGAGGGGCAACAGGTGAGAGACAAAGGGCATGAGAGGGGGTGGGGGTAACAGGAGAGAGACACGGAGCATGAGCGGGGGGTGGGGGGTAACAGGAGAGAGACACGGAGCATGAGCGGGGGGTGGGGGGTAACAGGAGACAGACACGGGGCATGAGTGGGGGTGGGGGCAACAGCAGGGAGACACGGGGCATGAGCGGGGGGAAAACGAGGGAGACACGGGGCATGAGAGGGGGGTGGGGGTAACAGAAGAGAGACACGGGACATGAGTGGGGGGTGGGGGGCAACGGGAGGGAGACGCAGGGCTTGACGGGGGTGGGGGGCAGCAGGAGAGAGACACGGGGCAAGAGAGGGGGGTGGGGGGCAAACAGGAGAGAGACACGGGGCATGAGCGGGAGTGGGGGGCAACATGAGAGAGACACGGGGCAGGAGCGGGGTGGGGGGCAAGAGCAGAGAGACACGGGGCATGAGCGGGGGGTGGGGGGTAACAGGAGAGACATGAGGCATAAGCGAGGGGTGGGGGAACAGGAGAGAGACACGGGGCATGAACGGGGGTGGGGGGCAACAGCAGGGAGACAGGGGGCATGACCAGGGTGGTGGGGGGCAACAGTAGAGAGACACGGGGCATGAGAGGGGGGTGGGGGGTAACAGGAGAGAGACACGGGGCATGAGAGGGGGGTGGTGGGGTAACAGGAGAGAGACACGGGGCATGAGCGGGGGTGGGGGGCAACAGCAGGGAGACACGGGGCATGAGCAGAGGGTGGGGGGCAACAGCAGGGAGACACGGGGCATGAGCGGGGGGTGGGGGGAACACGAGGGATACACGGGGCATGAGCGGGGGGTCGGGGTTAACAGGAGAGAGACACGGGGCATGACCGGGGGGTGGGGGGTAACAGGAGAGAGACATGGAGCATGAGAGGGGGGTGGGGGGTAACAGGAGAGAGACACGGGGCATGAGCAGGGGGTAGGGGTAAGAGGAGAGAGACTCGGGGCATGAGCGGGGGTGGGGGGCAACAGCAGGGAGACACGGGGCATGACCGGGGGTGGGGGTCAACAGGAGAGAGACACGGTGCATGAGAGGGGGGTGGGGGTAACAGGAGAGAGAAAAGGGGCATGAGCGAGGGTGGGGGGCAACATGAGAGAGACACAGGGCATGAGCGGGGGTGGGGGGCAACAGCAGGGAGACACGGGCCACGAGCGGGGGTGGGGGGAACACGAGGGAGACACGGGGCATGAGAGGGGGTGGGAGGTAACAGGAGAGAGACACGGGGCATGAGCGGGGGGTTGGGGGCAACAGCAGGGAGACACGGGGCATGACTGGGGGGTGGGGGGCAACAGGAGAGAGACACGGGGCATGAGCGGGGGGTGGGGAGTAACAGGAGAGACATGAGGCATAAGCGAGGGGTGGGGGAACAGGAGAGAGACACGGGGCATGAGCGGGGTGTTGGGGCAACAGCAGGGAGACACGGGGCATGACCGGGGTGGTGGGGGGCAACAGGAGAGAGACACGGGGCATGAGAGGGGGGTGGGGGGTAACAGGAGAGAGACACGGGGCATGAGCGGGGGTGGGGGGCAACAGCAGGGAGACACGGGGCATGAGCGGAGGGTGGGGGGCAACAGCAGGGAGATACGGGGCATGAGCGGGGGGTGGGGGAACACGAGGGAGACACGGGGCATGAGCGGGGGGTCGGAGTTAACAGGAGAGAGACATGGGGCATGAGCGGGGGGTAGGGGGCAACAGGAGAGAGACACGGGGCATGAGCGGGCAGTGGGGGGCAACAGCAGGGAGACACGGGGCATGACCAGGGGGTAGGGGGCAACATGAGAGAGACACGGGGCATGAGGGGGTGTGGGGGGTAACAGGAGAGAGACACGGGGCATGAGCGGGGGTATGGGTAACAGGAGAGAGACTCGGGCATGAGCGGGGGTGGGGGGCAACAGCAGGGAGACACGGAGCATGACCGGGGGTGGGGGTCAACAGGAGGGAGACACGGGGCATGACCGGGGGGTGGGGGCGACACGAGAGAGACACGGGACATGAGTGAGGGGTGGGGGGTAACAGGAGACAGACACGGGGCATGAGCGGGGGTGGGAGGCAACAGCAGGGAGACACGGGGCATGAGTGGGGGGAAAACGAGGGAGACACGGGGCATGAGCGGGGGGTGGGGGGTAACAGAAGAGAGACACGGGACATGAGCGGAGGGCAAAAGGAGGGAGACACAGGGCATGACCGGGGGGTGGGGGGCAACAGGGAGACACAGGGCATGGCTGGGGGGTCGGGGCAACAGGAGAGGGACTCAGGGCTTGACCTTGGGGTGGGGGGCAACAGGAGAGAGACACGGGGCATGAGAGGGGTGGGGGTAACAGGAGAGAGACAGGGGGCATAAGCAAGGGGTGGGGGAACAGGAGAGAGACACGGGGCATGAGCGGGGTGTTGGGGCAACAGCAGGGAGACACGGGGCATGACCGGGGTGGTGGGGGGCAACAGGAGAGAGACACGGGGCATGAGAGGGGGGTGGGGGGTAACAGGAGAGAGACACGGGGCATGAGCGGGGGTGGGGGGCAACAGCAGGGAGACACGGGGCATGAGCGGAGGGTGGGGGAACACGAGGGAGACACGGGGCATGAGCGGGGGGTCGGAGTTAACAGGAGAGAGACATGGGGCATGAGCGGGGGGTAGGGGGCAACAGGAGAGAGACACGGGGCATGAGCGGGCAGTGGGGGGCAACAGCAGGGAGACACGGGGCATGACCAGGGGGTGGGGGGCAACAGGAGAGAGACACGGGGCATGAGGGGGTGTGGGGGGTAACAGGAGAGAGACACGGGGCATGAGCGGGGGTATGGGTAACAGGAGAGAGACTCGGGGCATGAGCGGGGGTGGGGGGCAACAGCAGGGAGACACGGAGCATGACCGGGGGTGGGGGTCAACAGGAGGGAGACACGGGGCATGACCGGGGGGTGGGGGCGACACGAGAGAGACACGGGACATGAGTGAGGGGTGGGAGGCAACAGCAGGGAGACACGGGGCATGAGTGGGGGGAAAACGAGGGAGACACGGGGCATGAGCGGGGGGTGGGGGGTAACAGAAGAGAGACACGGGACATGAGCGGAGGGCAAAAGGAGGGAGACACAGGGCATGACCGGGGGTGGGGGGCAACAGGGAGACACAGGGCATGGCTGGGGGGAAAACGAGGGAGACACGGGGCATGAGCGGGGGGTGGGGGGTAACAGAAGAGAGACACGGGACATGAGCGGAGGGCAAAAGGAGGGAGACACAGGGCATGACCGGGGGTGGGGGGCAACAGGGAGACACAGGGCATGGCTGGGGGGTCGGGGCAACAGGAGAGGGTCTCAGGGCTTGACCTTGGGGTGGGGGGCAACAGGAGAGAGACACAGGGCATGAGAGGGGTGGGGGTAACAGGAGAGAGACAGGGGGCATGAGCGGGGGGTGGGGGGCAACAGCAGGGAGACACGGGGCATGACCGGGGGTGGGGGTCAACAGGAGAGAGACACGGGGCATGAGAGGGGGGTGGGGGTAACAGGAGAGAGAAAAGGGGCATGAGCGAGGGTGGGGGGCAACATGAGAGAGACACAAAGCATGAGCGGGGGTGGGGGGCAACAGCAGGGAGACACGGGGCACGAGCGGGGGTGGGGGGAACACGAGGGAGACACGGGGCATGAGAGGGGGTGGGAGGTAACAGGAGAGAGACACGGGGCATGAGCGGGGGGTTGGGGGCAACAGCAGGGAGACACGGGGCATGACTGGGGGTGGGGGGCAACAGGAGAGAGACACGGGGTATGAGCGGGGGGTGGGGAGTAACAGGAGAGACATGAGGCATAAGCGAGGGGTGGGGGAATAGGAGAGAGACACGGGGCATGAGCGGGGTGTTGGGGCAACAGCAGGGAGACACGGGGCATGACCGGGGTGGTGGGGGGCAACAGGAGAGAGACATGGGGCATGAGAGGGGGTGGGGGGTAACAGGAGAGAGACACGGGGCATGAGCGGGGGTGGGGGCAACAGCAGGGAGACACGGGGCATGAGCGGAGGGTGGGGGCAACAGCAGGGAGATACGGGGCATGAGCGGGCGGTGGGGGAACACGAGGGAGACACGGGGCATGAGCGGGGGGTCGGAGTTAACAGGAGAGAGACATGGGGCATGAGCGGGCGGTAGGGGGCAACAGGATAGAGACACGGGGCATGAGCGGGCAGTGGGGGGCAACAGCAGGGAGACACGGGGCATGACCAGGGGGTGGGGGGCAACAGGAGAGAGACACGGGGCATGAGGGGGTGTGGGGGGTAACAGGAGAGAGACACGGGGCATGAGCGGGGGTATGGGTAACAGGAGAGAGACTCGGGGCATGAGTGGGGGGTGGGGGGCAACAGCAGGGAGACACGGAGCATGACCGGGGGTGGGGGTCAACAGGAGAGAGACACGGGGCATGAGAGGGGGGTGGGGGTAACAGGAGAGAGACACGGGGCATGAGCGATGGTGGGGGGCAACATGAGAGAGACACAGGGCATGAGCGGGGGTGGGGGGCAACAGCAGGGAGACACGGGGCATGAGCGGGGGGAACACGAGGGAGACACGGGGCATGAGAGGGGGGTGGGAGGTAACAGGAGACAGACACGGGGCATGAGCGGGGGGTTGGGAGCAACAGCAGAGAGACAACGGGCATGACTGGGGGTGGGGGGCAACAGAAGGGAGACACGGGGCATGACCGGGGGGTGGGAGGTAACATGAGAGAGACACGGGGCATGAGAGGGGGATGAGGGGTAACAGGAGAGAGACACGGGGCACGAGAGGGGGGTGGGGGTAACAGCAGAGAGACACGGGGCATGAGCGGGAGTTGGGGGGCAACAGGAGGGAGACACGGGGCATGACCGGGGGGTGGGGGCGACACGAGAGAGACACGGGACATGAGTGAGGGGTGGGGGGTAACAGGAGACAGACACGGGGCATGAGCGGGGGTGGGAGGCAACAGCAGGGAGACACGGGGCATGAGTGGGGGGAAAACGAGGGAGGCACGGGGCATGAGCGGGGGGTGGGGGGTAACAGAAGAGAGACACGGGACATGAGCGGGGGGCAAAAGGAGGGAGACACAGGGCATGACCGGGAGGTGGGGGGCAACAGGGAGACACAGGGCATGGCTGGGGGGTCGGGGCAACAGGAGAGGGACTCAGGGCTTGACCTTGGGGTGGGGGGCAACACGGGGCATGAGAGGGGTGGGGGGTAACAGGAGAGAGACAGGGGGCATGAGCGGGGGTCGGGGGCAACAGCAGGGAGACACGGGGCATGAGCGGGGGGAGGGGGAACACAAGGGAGACACGGGGACTGAGCAGGGGTGTGGGGGTAACAGGAGAGAGACACGGGGTTGTGAGGGGCAACAGCAGGGAGACACGGGGCATGAGTGGAGGTGGGGGGTGACAGGAGAGACACGAGGCATGAACGGGGGGTGGGGGGCAACAGCAGGGAGACACGGGGCATGACTGTGGGTGGGGGGTAAAAGGAAAGAGACACAGGGCATGAGAGGGGGGCGGGGGGGTAACAAGAGAGAGACACAGGGCATGAGTGGGGGGTGGGAGGCAACAGCAGGGAGACAAGGGGAATGAGCAGGGGGTGGGGGTTAACAGGAGAGACACACGGGGCCTGAGCGGGGGTGGGGAGCAACAGGAGGGAGACACAGGGCATGACCGGGGGTGGGGGGCAACAGGGAGACACAGGGCATGGTTGGGGCGGTCGGGGCAACAGGAGAGGGACTCAGGGCTTGACCTTGGGGTGGGGGGCAATAGGAGAGAGACACGGGGCATGAAAGGGGGGTGGGGGGTAACAGGAGAGAGACAGGGGGCATGAGCGGGGGTCGGGGGCAACAGCAGGGAGACACGGGGCATGAGCGGGGGGTGGGGGGAACACAAGGGAGACACGGGGCATGAGCAGGGGTGTGGGGGTAACAGGAGAGAGACACGGGGCATGAACGGGTTGTGAGGGGCAACAGCAGGGAGACACGGGGCATGAGTGGGGGTGGGGGGTAACAGGAGAGACACGAGGCATGAACGGGGGGTGGGGGGCAACAACAGGGAGACACGGGGCATGACTGGGGGGTGGGGGGTAAAAGGAAAGAGACACAGGGCATGAGAGGGGGGTAGGGGGGTAACAAGAGAGAGACACGGGGCATGAGTGAGGGGTGGGGGGCAACAGCAGGGAGACACGGGCATGAGTGGAGGGTGGGAGGCAACAGCAGGGAGACACGGGGCATGATCAGGGGGTGGGGGTTAACAGGAGACAGACACGGGGCATGAGCGGGGTTGGGGGGCAACAGCAGGAAGACACGGGGCATGAGCGGGGGGTGGGGGGCAACAGGAGAGAGACACGGGGCATGAGCGGGGTTGGGGGGCAACAGCAGGAAGACACGGGGCATGAGCGGGGGGTGGGGGGGAACAGGAGAGAGACACAGGGCATGAGCGGGGGGTGGGGGGTAACAGGAGAGAGACACGGGGAATGAAAGGGGGGTGGGGGGTTAACAGGAGAGAGACACGGGGCATGAGTGGGGTTGAGGGTAACAGGAGAGAGACTCAGGCATGAGCAGGGGGTGGGGGGCAACAGCAGGGAGAGACGGGGCATGACCGGGGGTGGGGGGGCAACATGAGAGAGACACTGGGCATGAGAGGGGGGTGAGGGTAACAGCAGGGAGACACGGGGCATGAGGGGGGGTGGGGGGAACACGAGGGAGACACGGGGCATGAGCGGGGGGTCGGAGTTATCAGGAGAGAGACATGGGGCATGAGCGGGGGGTAGGGGGCAACAGGAGAGAGACACGGGGCATGAGCGGGCAGTGGGGGGCAACAGCAGGGAGACACGGGGCATGACCAGGGGGTGGGGGCAACAGGAGAGAGACACGGGGCATGAGGGGGGGTGGGGGGTAACAGGAGAGCGACACGGGGCATGAGCGGGGGTATGGGTAACAGGAGAGAGACTCGGGGCATGAGCGGGGGGTGGGGGGCAACAGCAGGGAGACACGGAGCATGACCGGGGGTGGGGGTCAACAGGAGAGAGACACGGGGCATGAGAGGGGGGTGGGGGTAACAGGAGAGAGACACGGGGCATGAGCGAGGGTGGGGGGCAACATGAGAGAGACACAGGGCAAGAGCGGGTGTGGGGGGCAACAGCAGGGAGACACGGGGCATGAGCGGGGGTGGGGGGAACACGAGGGAGACACGGGGCATGAGAGGGGGGTGGGAGGTAACAGGAGACAGACACGGGGCATGAGCGGGGGGTTGGGAGCAATAGCAGGGAGACATGGGGCATGACTGGGGGTGGGGGGCAACAGAAGGGAGACACGGGGCATGACCGGGGGGTAGGAGGTAACATGAGAGAGACACGGGGCATGAGAGGGGGGTGAGGGGTAACAGGAGAGAGACACAGGGCACGAGAGGGGGGTGGGGGTAACAGCAGAGAGACACGGGGCATG
Source organism: Ambystoma mexicanum (assembly GCF_040938575.1). Classification (NCBI taxonomy): domain Eukaryota; kingdom Metazoa; phylum Chordata; class Amphibia; order Caudata; family Ambystomatidae; genus Ambystoma; species Ambystoma mexicanum. The sequence continues at coordinate 358,376,336 of NC_090932.1, read as the reverse complement.
AGCAGGGGTTGGGGGCAACAGGAGGGAGACACGGGGCATGACCGGGGGGTGGGGGCGACACGAGAGAGACACGGGGCATGAGTGAGGGGTGGGGGGTAACAGGAGACAGACACGGGGCATGAGCGGGGGTGGGAGGCAACAGCAGGGAGACACGGGGCATGAGTGGGGGGAAAATGAGGGAGACACGGGGCATGAGCGGGGGGTGGGGGGTAACAGAAGAGAGACACGGGACATGAGCGGGGGTGGGGGGCAAAAGGAGGGCGACACAGGGCATGACCGGGGGGTGGGGGACAACAGGGAGACACAGGGCATGGCTGGGGGGTCGGGGCAACAGGAGAGGGACTCAGGCCTTGACCTTGGGGTGGGGGGCAACAGGAGGGAGACACGGGGCATGAGAGGGGGGCGGGGGGTAACAGGAGAGAGACAGGGGGCATGAGCGGGGGACGGGGGCAACAGCAGGGAGACACGGGGCATGAGCGGGGGGTGGGGAACACAAGGGAGACACGGGGCATGAGCAGGGGTGTGGGGGTAACAGGAGAGAGACACGGGGCATGAGCGGGTTGTGAGGGGCAACAGCAGGGAGACACGGGGCATGAGTGGGGTGGGGGGTAACAGGAGAGACACGAGGCATGAACGGGGGGTGGGGGGCAACAGCAGGGAGACACGGGGCATGACTGGGGGGTGGGGGGGTAAAAGGAAAGAGACACAGGGCATGAGAGGGGGGCAGGGGGGTAACAAGAGAGAGACACGGGGCATGAGTGGGGGGTGGGGGGGCAACAGCAGGGAGACACGGGCATGAGTGGGGGTGGGAGGCAACAGCAGGGAGACACGGGGCAAGAGCAGGGGGTGGGGGTTAACAGGAGAGAGACACGGGGCCTGAGCGGGGGTGGGGGGCAACAGGAGGGAGACACAGGGCATGACCGGGGGTTGGGGGGCAACAGGGAGACACAGGGCATGGCTGGGGGGTCGGGGCAACAGGAGAGGGACTCAGGGCTTGACCTTGGGGTACGGGGAAATAGGAGAGAGACACGGGGCATGAGAGGGGGGTGGGGGGTAACAGGAGAGAGACAGGGGGCATGAGCGGGGGTCGGGGGCAACAGCAGGGAGACACGGGACATGAGCGGGGGGTGGGGGGAACACAAGGGAGACACGGGGCATGAGCAGGGGTGTGGGGGTAACAGGAGAGAGACACGGGGCATGAGCGGGTTGTGAGGGGCAACAGCAGGGAGACACGGGGCATGAGTGGGGGTGGGGGGTAACAGGAGAGACACGAGGCATGAACGAGGGTGGGGGGCAACAGCAGGGAGACACGGGGCATGACTGGGGGGTGGGGGGTAAAAGGAAAGAGACACAGGGCATGAGAGGGGGGTGGGGGGTAACAAGAGAGAGACACGGGGCATGAGTGGGGGGTGGGGGGGCAATAGCAGGGAGACACGGGCATGAGTGGGGGGTGGGAGGCAACAGCAGGGAGACATGGGGCATGAGCGGGGGTAGGGGGCAACAGCAGGAAGACATGGGGCATGAGCGGGGGTGGGGGGCAACAGGAGAGAGACACGGGGCATGAGCGGGGCGTGGGGGGTAACAGGAGAGAGACACGGGGAATGAAAGGGGGTGGGGGGTTAACAGGAGAGAGACACGGGGCATGAGCGGGGTTGAGGGTAACAGGAGAGAGACTCGGGCATGAGCAGGGGGTGGGGGGCAACAGCAGGGAGAGACGGGGCATGACCGGGGGTGGGGGGCAACATGAGAGAGACACTGGGCATGAGAGTAGGGTCAGGGTAACAGGAGAGAGACACGGGGCATGAGCCGGGGGTGGGGGGCAACATGAGAGAGACACGGGGCATGAGCGGCGGGTGGGGGGCAACAGCAGGGAGACACGGGGCATGAGCGGGGGTGGGGGGAACACGAGGGAGACACGGGGCATGAGAGGGGGTGGGGGCAACAGCAGGGAGACATGTGGCATGAGCGGAGGGTGGGGGGCAACAGCAGGGAGACACGAGGCATGAGCGGGGGGTGGGGGGAACAAGAGGGAGACACGGGGCATGAGCGGGGGTGGGGGTTAACAGGAGAGAGACACGGGGCGTGAGCAGGGGGTGGGGGGCAACAGGAGAGAGACACGGGGCATGAGCGGGGGTTGGGGGGCAACAGCAGGAAGACACGGGGCATGACCGGGGGGTGGGGCAACAGGAGAGAGACACGGGGCATGAAAGGGGGGTGGGGAGTAACAGGAGAGAGACACGGGGCATGAGCAGAGGGTGGGGGGCAACAGCAGGGAGACACGGGGCATGACCGGGGGGGTGGGGGGCAACATGAGAGAGACACGGGGCATGAGCAGAGGATAGGGGAAACAGGAGAGAGACACGGTGCATGAGAGGGGGTGGGGGTAACAGGAGAGAGACACGGGGCATGAGCGGGGGGTGGGGGGCAACAGGAGGGAGACACGGGGCATGACCGGGGGTGGGGGCGACAGGAGAGAGACACGGGGCATGAGAGAGGGGTGGGGGGTAACAGGAGAGAGACACGGGGCTTGAGCGGGGGTGGGGGGCAACATGAGAGAGACACAGGGCATGAGCGGGGGGTGGGGGGCAACAGCAGGGAGACACAGGGCATGAGCAGGGGTGGGGGGAACACGAGGGAGACATGGGGCATGAGAGGGTGGTGGGGGTAACAGGAGAGAGACACAGGGCATGAGCGGGGGTGGGGGGGCAACAGCAGGGAGACACAGGGCATGACTGGGGCGTGGGGGGCAACATAAGGGAGACACGGGGCATGACCGGGGGTGGGGGCAACAGGAGAGAGACACAGGGCATGAGGGGGGGTGAGGGGTAACAGGAGAGAGACACGGGGCATGAGAGGGGGGTGGGGGGTAACAGGAGAGAGACACGGGGCATGAGCGGGGGGTGGGGGGCAACAGGTGGGAGACACGGGGCATGACCGGGGGGTCAGGGCAACAGGAGAGAGACACGGGGCATGAGAGGGGGGTGGGAGGCAACAGCAGGGAGACACGGGGTATGAGTGGGGGGAAAACGAGGGAGACACGGGGCATGAGAGGGGGGTGGGGGTAACAGAAGAGAGACACGGGACATGAGCGGGGGGTGGGGGGCAAAAGCAGGGAGACACGGGGCATGACCGGGGGGTGGGGGGCAACAGAGAGACACAGGGCATGGCTGGGGGGTCGGGGGCAACAGGAGAGAGACACAGGGCTTGACCTGGGGGTGGGGGGCAACAGGAGAGAGACACGGTGCATGAGTGGGGGTGGGGGGTAACAGGAGAGACACGAGGCATGAACGAGGGTGGGGGGCAACAGCAGGGAGACACGGGGCATGACTGGGGGGTGGGGGGTAAAAGGAAAGAGACACAGGGCATGAGAGGGGGGTGGGGGGTAACAAGAGAGAGACACGGGGCATGAGTGGGGGGTGGGGGGGCAATAGCAGGGAGACACGGGCATGAGTGGGGGGTGGGAGGCAACAGCAGGGAGACATGGGGCATGAGCGGGGGTAGGGGGCAACAGCAGGAAGACATGGGGCATGAGCGGGGGTGGGGGGCAACAGGAGAGAGACACGGGGCATGAGCGGGGCGTGGGGGGTAACAGGAGAGAGACACGGGGAATGAAAGGGGGTGGGGGGTTAACAGGAGAGAGACACGGGGCATGAGCGGGGTTGAGGGTAACAGGAGAGAGACTCGGGCATGAGCAGGGGGTGGGGGGCAACAGCAGGGAGAGACGGGGCATGACCGGGGGTGGGGGGCAACATGAGAGAGACACTGGGCATGAGAGTAGGGTCAGGGTAACAGGAGAGAGACACGGGGCATGAGCCGGGGGTGGGGGGCAACATGAGAGAGACACGGGGCATGAGCGGCGGGTGGGGGGCAACAGCAGGGAGACACGGGGCATGAGCGGGGGTGGGGGGAACACGAGGGAGACACGGGGCATGAGAGGGGGTGGGGGCAACAGCAGGGAGACATGTGGCATGAGCGGAGGGTGGGGGGCAACAGCAGGGAGACACGAGGCATGAGCGGGGGGTGGGGGGAACAAGAGGGAGACACGGGGCATGAGCGGGGGTGGGGGTTAACAGGAGAGAGACACGGGGCGTGAGCAGGGGGTGGGGGGCAACAGGAGAGAGACACGGGGCATGAGCGGGGGTTGGGGGGCAACAGCAGGAAGACACGGGGCATGACCGGGGGGTGGGGCAACAGGAGAGAGACACGGGGCATGAAAGGGGGGTGGGGAGTAACAGGAGAGAGACACGGGGCATGAGCAGAGGGTGGGGGGCAACAGCAGGGAGACACGGGGCATGACCGGGGGGGTGGGGGGCAACATGAGAGAGACACGGGGCATGAGCAGAGGATAGGGGAAACAGGAGAGAGACACGGTGCATGAGAGGGGGTGGGGGTAACAGGAGAGAGACACGGGGCATGAGCGGGGGGTGGGGGGCAACAGGAGGGAGACACGGGGCATGACCGGGGGTGGGGGCGACAGGAGAGAGACACGGGGCATGAGAGAGGGGTGGGGGGTAACAGGAGAGAGACACGGGGCTTGAGCGGGGGTGGGGGGCAACATGAGAGAGACACAGGGCATGAGCGGGGGGTGGGGGGCAACAGCAGGGAGACACAGGGCATGAGCAGGGGTGGGGGGAACACGAGGGAGACATGGGGCATGAGAGGGTGGTGGGGGTAACAGGAGAGAGACACAGGGCATGAGCGGGGGTGGGGGGGCAACAGCAGGGAGACACAGGGCATGACTGGGGCGTGGGGGGCAACATAAGGGAGACACGGGGCATGACCGGGGGTGGGGGCAACAGGAGAGAGACACAGGGCATGAGGGGGGGTGAGGGGTAACAGGAGAGAGACACGGGGCATGAGAGGGGGGTGGGGGGTAACAGGAGAGAGACACGGGGCATGAGCGGGGGGTGGGGGGCAACAGGTGGGAGACACGGGGCATGACCGGGGGGTCAGGGCAACAGGAGAGAGACACGGGGCATGAGAGGGGGGTGGGAGGCAACAGCAGGGAGACACGGGGTATGAGTGGGGGGAAAACGAGGGAGACACGGGGCATGAGAGGGGGGTGGGGGTAACAGAAGAGAGACACGGGACATGAGCGGGGGGTGGGGGGCAAAAGCAGGGAGACACGGGGCATGACCGGGGGGTGGGGGGCAACAGAGAGACACAGGGCATGGCTGGGGGGTCGGGGGCAACAGGAGAGAGACACAGGGCTTGACCTGGGGGTGGGGGGCAACAGGAGAGAGACACGGTGCATGAGAGGGGGTGGGGGGTAACAGGAGAGAGACACGTGGCATGAGCAGGGGTCTGGGGCAACAGCAGGGAGACACGGGGCATGAGCGCGGGGTGGGGGAACATGAGGGAGACATGGGGCATGAGCAGGGGTGTAACTGTAATTCCCAATTTTCCGCGCAAATAGCGCAGCGCTAAATGTGCCTGAAATAGGAATTTATTGGGCGCATTTACCCCCAGCTTATTGCTGGGGGTAAAAGCTGCCAGACTCATGTTTGGGCGGACCCTTAAATGCAGCGGTAATAGCATTACCGCAGCATTTAAGGGCTACCCCCAACTCATGATGTTTATGCCTAGTTATTTATTTATTTATTTATCATTTCACCACTGGATTGGATTAGAACTTTAATGCTGCTGCTGGGAGATGATTATCTCTGAAAAGATGCAAAAAGATCAATTTCTTTTGCGTACCATAATGTATGTTATGTGAAATGTGGTTTTGTTTTGAATACTTTAAATACTGTACTTGACTTTTAATTAAATCATTGTTTTTAAACTCATGCTGTACATTGCAATAGTTTTACATCCTTTTCATGAAGTTCATTCATGGCGCTTTCTGGCTTGCAGAATCAGGAGAAGCTGAGGGTGGGTGATGGGGCCGTGATATGCGCAAAGCTCAAAGCCTTTGTCATGTAGAACTTGACCAGCTACCATTCGCACCTCTCTGCCTGGTAACCATGACAATTTGAGTTTGTCTGCTGCCAAGGAGGCACACCCAGCAGATCAATCAAGGGCAGGAAGGGTCACTCTGAAGTGGCCTGCCAGTTTCAGTACTTGCAGATTTTACTAGACGTGAGGCATCTTGCTTTTGTTTGAAAACGGCCAATGTTTTCATTAGGTTTTCCGAAGTTTCAGAAGAGCATTTCTGAAATCTGACCTGCTTCAAAGGAAAAGCGCTGATTCGTAATGACACGCTTTTAGTTGCAGGCAGTAATCACACACAACTCTTTAGTTGTCATTTTTGTTTGTCTATTTGAAAACATTATACAAATGTATCTGGCATAGACTCCTTTCAGCATGCGTGGGATATCAGGAAGGGGAACACTGTATGACGAGCAGCGTGCGTTGTTAGAGCTGTGTTTGTGTGTGCTCTCAGTGTCAAAATGTACAGATGCTGTAGGTAACAAACAGGACAAGTAGAAAAGATATGTTTTCAGAGAATTAGATGGCAAAGCTTTTCAAGGTTGAGGTGCATTGAAAGAGATGTGTGTGGTCCAAGCAATGGAATACATGAGTGCTGCCTGTCAGAACAGAGCTACATTGTTACATTGGTGTGTGCATTTGTTGACTGCTTTGGTTACTTTGCCTTGTGACGATTGGACACATAGGGCCTCATTACGACCCCCGCGCTAAACCATGGTGCTATTAGCACCATGGTCCATGCCGGGGTCCGCCATGGTGAATGGCGGAATTACCGCCTCATTCCAAGGTTGGCTGGGCGGTAATTCCCCATTCACCATGGGCCCTTCCCCATTCCCATTTTTGCCCCATAGGGCTCAATGGGAATGGGGAAGGCGCTAAGTACGGTGCCGCAAATTGCGGCACCATACTTAGCACTAAGGTCCCTTTGCGGCATCCTACTTTAACGGCTGGTAAAACCAGCCGTTAAGGTCGGGTCCCGCAAAGGGACCTCGTAATTAGGCGCTAAGTGTTTAACGCCGCCGCAGCCTTTTACGGCGCCGTTAAACACTTAGGGCCTCATTACGACCCTGGCGGTAAGTGAAAAACGATGGCGGTAAATGGTTACCGCCATCGTTTTCCGCCAGGTCCGATCATGACTCCTGACCGTAAACTACGATGCCAATAGCGGCATCGTAGTTAACGCTGCCGCTAACTGCGCTAAGGGTGCGCGCACGCGACCGCCCACACCGTACTTAGCGCCATGGCGGAAAGGTACGCAAATGCCGACCCAAGCGGACATGCACCTAACGCCATCACCGAGGCCGCTAAGTACCTTACCGCCATGGTGCAAATAACGCCATCGCGAACCAACCGTAAAGGGCCAATTCAAGTGAATGCAGCTGCCACAGGTGCAGAGAAACAGCACAGGTGAAGGCAATACAGACTCAGGGGAGTACAAAAAGAGCACACCCCACCCCTACCCACACCCAGTCACACTCCACAATGATGGCAATATGACTAGCAATGTTGGGGCTGGAGGACCTGATAGCAATGCATGTGCTACTACAACAGCAACAACAACAACAACAACAGGCAGCACAGAGGAGACGCAGGAGGAGAAGGAGGGCAAGGCAGGCCCAGCAAGCCCCACCAGCACAGCCAGTGCCACCACGCAGGCAGCCCCCAATCCCACGCATCAGAGCCAATCCAAACAACCTCACTGCTGAGCAGATCCACACCCTGTACCGTTTGGACCGGGACACCATCACCGCCATCGTAGACATGACACACGACGACATCGTCAGCATGATAGAAAGTCCAACCGCCATCCCCCCCCCCTACTGAAGGTAGTGGCTGTACTCCACTTCCTGGCCACAGGCACCTACCAGCACACAGTGGGGCACCTGCATGGCATTTCACAACCATTATTCTCACGAACACTCATCCAAGTGCTCGATGCCCTCCTCAAGCACACAGACGACCACATCTCATTACCACGGACTGCCCAGGAGATTGCAAACACCAAAGTGGGTTTCCATGCACTAGCCAGCATACCCGGTTGCATTGGTGCCATCGACTGCACCCATGTGGAATTGGTGGTTCCACGTGCCATGGAGGTACCGTACCGCAACCGGAAACAGTTCCACTCTATCAACGTGCAAATGGTCTGTGACTCCAACAAGATCATCACACATTGTTGTGCCCGATTCCCCGGATCAACCCATGATTCAATGGTCCTGAGGAACTCCACAATACCACGCTACATGGAGCGACATGCAGGCCCAAGATCCTGGCTACTCGGTGAGTGCAATGTCATGGAAGTGGGCATGGGAATGACGTACCAGTGCATACTCCACCTGGCAGAAAGGGGGGGGGGAAGATGCATACTCCACCTGGCAGAAAGGGGGGGGGGGGAAGATGCATACTCCACCTGGCTGTGAGTAACACAGAGAACGGATACAGAGGAAGGGCACTCACAATGCACAAAACCCCTCTGCATACATAGGGTGATGGCATGCAAAACAGGCCATGGCAGCAATGAGCATATACTGGTTGCATAGTGTGAATCAATTAGTGCATGTAGAAGCGAGCCAAGGTAACAGTTCCATGCCAGCCATGGTGGAACATCATGTTCCTGATCAGACAACATGACTGACACATACATTCTCGCCTACATACAGGTGATGCAGCCTATCCCCTGAAGAGGTGGCTCCTCACGCCAGTCCGGAACCCGCAGAACCAGCACGAGGAGGACTTCAACCGTGCACATACACGTACTCGTGTGGTCATAGAGCAGACATTCGGCCTCCTGAAGGCACGGTTCCGAAGCCTCAGCAGGTCTGGTGGGGCACTCCTGTATGGCCATGAGAAGGTGGCAAAGATCGTCATGGCATGTGTCATGCTGCACAATATGTGCGTCAGACGGAATGTGCCCCTGCCCCCTGACGCAGAACTGCAACCACCTGACGATGAGGATGAGGAGGGTGCAGATGGGGCGCCACCACATGGAGGAGGCGATGCACAGGAGGGGCGTGCCATGCGCCAAAGTATCATCGACCACTGCTTCTAGCACACACGGCTGGTGTTTATCGCATGGAGACTGCACTTGGGGCACTGTGTGTCTCTGGGAGATGCACACTGTGGACTGTACACCAATAAAGCACACATACGCAATGAAAATGTCCACACATTTCTTTTTTTGAAAGAAAAAAGTGTATTGGAACTATGAACTGTCGTGTCACACCCCCTCCCACCTCCCCCCTGCACACCCCAACACACCCCCTCCCACCTCCCACCTCCCCCCTGCACACCCCAACACACCCCCTCCCACCTCCCACCTCCCCCCTGCACACCCCAACACACCCCCTCCCACCTCCCACCTCCCCCCTGCACACCCCAACACACCCCCTCCCACCTCCTACCTCCCCCTGCACACCCCAACACACCCCATGTAGCTGTCAACAGATGCCTGTGACCGTGTCCACAGGCCGTCACAAGCCCCCTCTCCCGGCCCCCGGGGCACCCCTGGCTGTGGAGCGCAGGTTGCGTCCAGAACGGCGCACGGGGCTGCTCTGCGCAGAACTGGCAATGGAGGATGTCCCTGGCTGCCCCTGTGCATGCAGCTCCTGTCGTGTGTGGGTGAGGTCAGTGACCGCACGACGCAAGCCCGCAAGTTCGGCACAGATGTCCCTGGACATGGCCTGCATGGCATCCCTCAGGGTGGCAGTGCTCTGCGCCACTTCCGCCCTTAGTGTCTCCGTGGCCTGTTCAATGCTGAACCTAGCCCCCACACATTCCGCGGCATGCTCATCCAGCATTGCGGACAGTTGATGCTGCCGCTGAGTGATGTCCTCGAGGGACGGCTGGCCGTGCTGGCCCATGGCCAGTGCAGGTGGAGTGATGGAGGGGCTGGTCCCCTCCTGTGGAGTGTGGACAGGGCATGGGGTGGAAGGCCACTCCTCTGCCTCAGTGTGCCCCTGTGTGTCGCCCTCATGGGGGCTGGCGTCTGAGAAACAGGGGGAATGTAGTTGGTCAGTGGGGCTTCTGACCTCCTGCTCCATGTCCGAGTCAGAACATGCAGCTGTTGCAGCTGTCTCCCCGATGTTGCTGCTGGCCGCTGACCCCCTGCCTTCTGTGGCAGGCAATGTCGGTGGAGGTGGAGCAGCTGCTGCTGGCCTGCTGCCAACAGGGGTGCTTGCCGGTGGGACCTCCGGTATGCCTGCAGTGGGACCTGCTTGTCGTGGGGTCTGCCTCACTGCAGCTGAGGTTGAGGGTGCAGGGAGGTTGTCGTTGGACTTCGCTCTCTTCGGCGCAGGGGTGTCCTGGTCCTCTGGGTGTGATTCTGTGCCTGTGGTGGAGCAAAGGTGGGAGGGCGTTATTGATGGGTCTACGGACTTCTGAATGACAATGGTTGACATTATTTTGGCCAGTGGATGAGGCAGATTTCAGGCAGTGCCATGCAGGTTGTCTCCTTTTGGTGTGGTATGTGGATGCAGGTATGCGGGTGCCAGCAGTGTATGCAGGGTGGTGCTCGCATGTGGCTATGGGCAGTATTGATTTGTGTTGCATTTACACTCTAGGGCAACCTTGTGCTACACATGATTGGACTGCTGTGACTATGGCATGTCTTGTATGAGGCACCTACCTTCATCGCCTGATGTCGGGGCTCCCCTTTCCATCCCTCCAACGCCTTCGATGGATTCCATGCCGATGGTGGTAGCACAGATCTCCTCCCACGGTTGGAGTTTCAGGGGGGATTCCGACCCTCCACCGGTTCCCTGGGCAAGGTTGCGGTTTGCCGAGATGACGGCTCTGACCCGTATGCGCAGGTCATCCCAGCGCTTCCGGCACTGCTGTGGGGTGCGGGGTACGGTCCCCACCGCGCTGACGCGCTCAGCCACCAGGGCCCAGATGGCCTTCTTCTTCCCGATTGCTGTCCTGGTCATTTCAGGGGAGAATACAACACCTGCGTTGTCCTGCAGGGTCTCCGCTAGCATGCAGAGTTCCTCCCGGCTGAATCGCTCCTGGCGCTGGCGGTCACATGCCTTTTTCACGGATTTTGGCATTTTCGGGAACTTGGATGGGTGGGTGTTTGGTTGGGACAGGTGTCAGGGTTGGGTCTGGTGTTGTTTGGTAGGATGGCGATGGATTGTGTTTTTAAAGATGGCCGACGGGCTGCTTCCCGTTCCGGCGCGATGACGCTATTTCCGGTTTGGCCTTTTACGGCCGCCGCTAATTACGGCCGCCGCTAATTACGGCCGCCGCTAATTACGGTGGCCGTAAATTACGGTGGCCGCTACTTACGCTGGCGGAAGGGCACCTTGCTCGCTTAGCGATGCCGGTAGGGGCCTTTTCCGCCATGGCGTTAATTGCATTACCGCCATGGCGTAATGCTCGTGCGCGATGGGTCGTGATGTGGCGCTCTTTACGCCATCGTCCCACGGCGTAAACGCTCATTACACCATGGCGGTAATGACGGGCGATTACCGCCAGGGTCGTAATGAGGCCCTTAGTGTCTGGGTCATAATGAGGCCCATAGTGCAAGGGTAAGGCTCATGCCGGGTGCTGAGCAGCACCACAACGAGGCTGAACCTCGTTTTGATCCAAAAACATCCGCCGGCAGGCGAAGTCGCAGGCGGCCAGCCCGAAGGCCATACAAAGGCCCTGTTTGCACCGCAGGTCCCCCACTTCAGCCATCCTCATAGAGGGGTGAGGGCAGGAGCCCCCCCAGCCCAGAAGAGGATCCGTGCACCGAGCGTGCTGCAAGGCAAGTTGCTGCCTCGACGAGTAGGGCCTGCCTGACCCTGTCCCCATACTGTGCCTGACTTGCTCATGCCGGGCGCTGAGCGGCACCACAACGAGGCTGAACCTCGTTTTGATCCGAAAACATCCGCCGGCAGGCACAGTCGCCGGCGGCCAGCCCAAAGGCCATACAAAGGCCCTGTTTAGTGCCCTGTTCGGCGCATGGGAGGCGCGGCGTGGCCTGCTCCCTTGATCCTGCTCCCTGAAGTTTGCTGCAAGGTCCCTGCCCGCTGCCATGATGGACTCACATAACCATGCTCCGGCCCGTCGACCAATATCACTGGCAAAAAATCTGTGAGTACACTACCGTGTTCCGAACCCTTCCTCCTGAAGCTACGATTACGCATTTAGTGCTGTACGCGCACCCTCATACTGCACCGGCCCTCACCCGCTGCAAAAAAAATATAACACTCACTAATCTTCTCCCCCTGCTCCAACCCATCACTAATCACTCTAGCCAGTCCTCTTACCCTAACGATATAGTCGACCTGTACAACAACACCATCAACTCGGCGATCGACGCCATTGCGCCGCTGAAACCCACTAAATCAAAACCTATTGCCCATCTGAACACCTGGTTCACCCCAGCCCTAAAAGCCTTAAGCAAAGAGAAACGACATGCAGAAGCCTGTTGGAGAAAAAACCCCTCTCCCCATAACAAAGACCTTCTCACTGGGCTCACTAACAGCTACAAAAAACAAATCATTCAGGCTAAAAAAGAGACCTTTAATGACAGAATCAAAAAAAGCGAATTTGAATACCAGAGAAATATTCTCCATTCTGAGAGTAGTTGGGATCAAGGTCAGGTTTCTTAAGGATGTGGATGACAGTTGCAGACTTGTACGAGTCTGGAAAGCTGGCATGGTTTAGAGAGGTGTTGTAGAGGGAAGGAAATAGTGGAGTAACATTTGGTGCTATGATTTTGACCAGATGGAGATGCAGGATGGATTAGACCTGAAGAGGAGGGTAGGAATTTCTTCTGCATTTGTGGGGGTGAAGAACAACATGATGGCGGGAGAGGAGGGTAGGGGAGTAGAAGAGAAGTACATGTGGGGGAGGAGGCCAGATACGTAGTTAGGTAGTTTGAATGGTGGAAATTGTCTAGGCAAAGTAGGTCGCAAGATCAGTAGCAGATAGAGTAGATAGGATGAAGCAGGGCTTGGGAAGAGAGAGAATAGATGTTAGTGATCTCTGGGGCAGCTTAGGTTG